>NC_137803.1:62498505-63698505 GCF_963383645.1 Muscardinus avellanarius | reverse complement strand
CGCCAGGCCGCCGCCCGCGCCCCCGGCCGCGCCCGGCCGCCCGCCGCGGAGGAGCGTCCCCGGCGCCAAGGACAAGCCGCCGCCGGCCGCCGCGGCCAGGACGGCGGGCGCCAAGGCCGCCCCGGGGGCCCGCAGGGCGGCGCGCCCCGCGCCCGGCGAGCCGCCGCCCCGCGCCGCCAAGCCCCCCGGGCCCGCGCCGCCGCCCGCCAAGGGCCGCAGGGCCAAGCGCGGCCCCGCCGGGCCCCCCGCCCGCGCCGCCGGGCCCCCGGCCCCCGCCGCCCGCGCCGCCGGCCCGCGCCTCGCCAGCCACACCGACAGCAGCTCCGACCTCTCCGACTGCCCCTCGGAGCCCCTGTCCGACGAGCCGCGCCCGCTCCCCGCCGCCAGCAGCGACGCCGAGTCGGGCACCGGCTCCAGCGACCGGGGGGCGCCGCCCCGCAGCCCCGACGGCCGGGCGAGGGTCGCGGCCGGCTGCCGCGCGGGCCCCCCGGCGGCCCCGGGCCCCGGCGCGGCGGGGGATGCTGCGGGGCGCGCGCCTTCCGAGCGGCCGGGCCCCGGGCCCCCCCAGGAGCCCGGCCCCCGCGAGCAGCCCCGGCCCGTGCCGCTGCCGGCGCCGGCGGCGGCCGAGGAGGAGGAGGACGAGCTGCTGCGGGAGGTGGAGGAGTTGCGCTCCGAGAACGACTATCTCAAGGTGAGCGGCCCGGGGCAGGTGTCTGGCCGCGGGCGCTGCCCCCTGGACTTCACCAGCCCTCCTCCTCACGGGTTCCTGTCCGCTGCTTTCAGCGGGTCTCGGGAACTTAAAGCCAAACTTCTGGAAGGAGCAGCAAGACCTGTCGGGCCCTCTCACCCGCCGGCGGTTCTTGTTTCTAGCGTCCTGCCGTGTCCAGCAGCGCTTAGGGAAGAGGTGTCCTGCATAGGTGGCCGCTGCCCAGCCGCTGCCCAGCCTCACCTGTTGGAGAGGAGAGGGTCACCTCTCGCCGCCCAGCTCTGCCAGACACTGTCAATAAGCGTGGTTCTAAAAAGGCTGCGGTCCAGGCTGTGGACTTGCCTGCCGTTCTGGACAGAACGAGGAGCCTGGTGTCTCAGGGGCCGGGCAGGCAGGGGCCAGGGCTGTCTTCTTTGCTAAACTTTGAGCCCAGAAGGGGTCTCTTGAGCATGGCCTAGATTCGCCAGCGCTTTGTCGGCAGCCACCAGCCGGCTTTCCTGGGTCAGGAGCTGCCGGGGAATCGCAGCCTCTGCCGCACTATTTTCCAGCAGGGCCTGCAGCAGTGGCCTCTTAGTCTTCTTAGCCTTGGGCAGCTAATCTTTTGGAGAAGGGCCGGCTGCAGAATGGAGGGTTTAGATTATGTTGGGGTGACTGGAGAGATGAGAAGGGGGGCTGTACTGAGGGCAGCTGTTGTAAGTTCTTCTAATCCTCAGGTTCATAAGTAACTCCAGTGGTACCAATCTCTTTGTTTCTGTGAAGATCTTGGTGAATATCCGCGCCAAGGGGCAGGGTGGCCCTGCTGCGCCGCGGCTGTGTGATGGGGCTGTTTCCCTGGCAGATGATGGAGGCCCTGCCTGGCCCAGGTTCTGGTGGGCGGGACTGAGAACTGAATTTGCAAGGTGACAGGGGGAGTGGGCAGTTCAAGCTGTATCCGCCAGTAACTGCCGGGGCCTCCTGCACTTAGATCTCTTTTCTCAGCAACTGCTCAACCAGCTGGGTTCAGTAGCTAGGTTAGCTTGTGCAACGAATGAGGCAGAGAAAGGGAGAGGTGAGGAGCGGCTTAGAGCCAGACTCTCCAGCTGTGTGCGCCTCTGCCCCTGCTCTTATGTAATAGACCACGGAGCCGGGCATGAGGGGTGGAAGGAAAGGCGGCCGTGCCCGCGGTCCTCTCGTGCCAGCAGCACTTCTGCACATGCCCAGTAAATGTAAGCTGGAGGCTGGTAGAGATGGTGTTAGGCTTTGTAGTCCCAGCTGTTTACGTGTAAGCCCCGGTCTGCAGTATTTCTGATTGAACCGTGTGCATCCAAATCGAACCCATGACTGCTGAGAAGCAGAAACCAGGATTTCTCTAAAGAAAAGATGCTTATCATCACATCTTTGATGTCAGGGTAGACACTGCGATACTATTCAGAGTTCACTCTGGGGTAACTGGTTATTTGCTTTTTCTTTTCAAGTGCTCGTATTCCTGGGGAATGAATTGCACGTCTGACCCTGGAGTCTGCGTATATGGTGGTTCAGTGGCTGTTCACAACAGTGTAGGGTGTTATTAATTTTTTACTCCTGGAGGCGTTGGGGACCAAACCAAAGGCCTTGCACAAACTAGGCGGGGGCTGTGCCGCTGAGCTACAGCGCGGCCCCAGTGTAGTTACATTATCACAGCTCCAGTCCCACAGTCAAGGGTGCTGTGAACCAGGAACAGAAGGGCCTTGATCAGGGTCACCCACTCAACGGGTGGTGCAGCTCCAAGACCCTCTGCCCTTCTCCCTGCACTGGGCTGCATCTGTATGTCTGCTTTCCTGGCATTAGCTGCTGCTTCAGAGCTGGGTTTTTTTTGTTTTTGTTTTTGTGGACATTCTACCTTTGAACTACACCCCCAACCCTATTTTGTTTGTTATTTTGAAACAGAGTCTTGCTAAGTTGCTGAGGCTGGCTTTGAACCTGCGATCCTCCTGTCTCAGCCTCTCAAGTACTGGGGTTGCCGGCGTGCACATTGCACCTGGCTTTGGAGCTGTTTTATTAACTCAGCATGTTCCCAGTGTCGAGCGTTCCTAGGGGACCTCTGTTTTCTTTTCAGGAGAAGGGACCATAA
The DNA here is from genome assembly GCF_963383645.1 of Muscardinus avellanarius. Classification (NCBI taxonomy): domain Eukaryota; kingdom Metazoa; phylum Chordata; class Mammalia; order Rodentia; family Gliridae; genus Muscardinus; species Muscardinus avellanarius. The sequence continues at coordinate 63,695,710 of NC_137803.1, read as the reverse complement.
GGAACACCCCTCTACTAGCCAGTGTGCGGAAAGGCTGTACAAATCCCACTGGCAAGGTTTAATTTGCAGGAAATGTTCAGTTGCAATTTCCTGGGGGGAAAGTGTCATGACCATCTGTTTACTAAGCCCAAGTCTATTCCACAGCCTTTCCTCGGACAGTAGGAGCGAGAAGGGGTGGAGGAGGTCTGAAGGAGGCTGGGAAACCGGAATGTCTGTGTGTGGCGCACATCTCAGTCATTATGAAGCTTCTGTTACCGTGGTTTGACTTGGGAAGGAAACACGAGTCCTGGTGGACATCTCTGTGGGTCGGTGACCTGTCCACCAGTGCAGCACTGGGCTCGCGCCGGTGACCTCGTGGGGCAGAGGGTCCTCAATCCTTTCTTTGCACATAGTGGCTAGAGTGCACACTGCAGACGGGAACTTCTCTCTTGTTTTTTGATGTCGCTCAGGGGTGCAGTTTTCCGATAGCAGATAAAAGTACATCTTTGACCTACTCCTTCAGGAACAACTCTCAAGATCAGATATTTCGCCATCTGTTCAAACTCAGCCCAGACATCCCACGTCAGTACATCCTGGAGGGATGTGCCGGGAGGAGAGCGTCGGGCTCTTTCCTGACTCTGCTGTCATTGCCGTGCGAGAGCGGCACAGTGTCAGGGTTGGAGTGACCAGAGCAGAATTGAACAGAAAAACAGGCCAGCGCAATCCTGGGAGGATGTCTTATTTCTTCTTTTGTTGGTACTGAGAATTGAACCTAGAGGCATTCTACCTCTAAGCTACACCCCCACCCCAGTTTTCAGAAATAGGGTCTCGCTGGGTTGCTGAGGGCCTCCCTTAGTTGCCGAGGCTCGCTTTGAACCTGCGATCCTCCTGTCTCAGACTCCCAAGTACTGGGATTACAAGCGTGCGCCACCATGCCTGGTTTAGGATATCTTATTGATTGGGAAATTCAAGTGGAATTCCTTGGTGTTTTTATTTTATTTATTTATTTATTTATTTATTTATTTTTTGCGGGTCTGGGGATGGAACCCAGGGGCATTTGACCTCTGAGCTATCCCCCTGCCCTATCTTTATTTTTTATTTTGAAACTGGGTCTCACTACGTTGCGGAGGGCCTCACTAAGTAGCTGAGGCCGTCTGTGAACCGCGATCCTCCGGTCTCAGCCTTCCGAATGCTGGGATTACAAGCGTGTGCCACCACGCCTGGCTTCCTTGGTGTTTTAGCATGCTTTTTTTTGAGCTGGATAGAACGTGTAGGGTCGTCCTGACTCTCCATCAGGGACAATGGAGTCAGTAAATGAAAAACAGCCACTCAGTCAGGGAGGCGGCTGTGGTGGGAATACACAGGGAGAACTGCTCCTGGGTTCTGAGGAGCTCAGAGAGTCTGAAATTCAGAAGTGAAGGTGAGCGGCCGTGGGATGGCCCTTGCTTTTTTCCCAGATAAAACCCAGGCACGTGTCCAAGCACAGAAGTGGGTGTTTCTTCCCACAGGCCACCATGTCTGTATTTTGCCTGAGTATCCTAGGAAAGCCAGACAGCCGTTATGCTCCTGGTCCACACACCGTTCTGTCCTGTGTCCACCGGCTTCCAGGTGACTGGCCTGTGTGGCTGTGTGGGAAGGGCTCCTAGCACCCTGACTGGTGCATCATGAGTGCTGGGTAGTGGACCCTGGGGGTGCCAGCATGTGGCAGGGTGCACCAGGTCTGAAGGGAAGGGCTGTTTCCTTTTAGGCCTCTGGTTCTTAGTGAGGCCCTTTGCAACTCAGTGAGACCATGTTTCAAAATAAAGAAAAAACAACAGGGCTGGGGGTGTAGCTCAGAGGTAGAATGCCCCTGGGTTCTATCCCCAGTACTGCAAAAAAAAAAAAAAAAAAAAAAAAAGTAAAGCAAGCAAGCAAACAGAAACTCCACGGACCTCTCTTAGAAAATCATTTATTTCAGGAAGCCAAGATAATCTGCCCTTGTGGCTAGCACTCATTTGTTCTCTTTTAACCAAAAATATAACCAAAAATAATTCTTCTGAAACAAAAAGGAGAGGGCCTGCTAAGTAGCTGAGGCAGGCAGTGAACTTGTGCCCCTCCTGCCTCAGCTTCTGAGGTACTGTGATTGCAAGTGTGTGCCACCACGCCCAAAGTTGGTTCTTACAGTGTGAAGCTGTCCTTCAGATATCAATAGCGACAGGTAACAAATCAAGCTATGTATGTATGTATATAAATGAATAATGAGCTGCCACGTGTGCGAACGGGTAAACCAAAATTAAATGTTGCCATGAAAGCCTCTAGGAAAAGAGTTTAGCCATAAATATAAATAAATAGAAGTCAAATCCGGGATTTCTCAGTGTAAGTGGTGGAAACTGCATCACAATGATGGTGGTACTCAAATCTCCATGTTGCAAACAGTCCCAATCAATAACTATTTTCATGTAAATAACTCCTCTAACTAGACCTAATGTGGACAGTAGGAGCAGTCCTGTGGCTACTGTTACAATAATTCCATTTTGGGAGTTAAAGGCAGAAAGCTAGTCTTGCATAGTAAAGGAGTAATCCCTTCACTTTCCCCTGGGCAGTGGAAGTGCTCCGCAGAGCCCCAGGCAGGCTGAGGCGGCCAGGAGGCTGCCATTGTTCCCAGGGGCAGTGTGGGGCTCAGCCATGCTCCAGGGTCTTGCCACCCAGGCCTCACTACCAGAGTCATGCTGTCACAGGCTGAAGAAGGAGTGGGGCAAAAAGCCAAAAGTCAGGGGAAACGGGGAGGAAGGGTACAGCAACGCTTCTCACAGGAAGGGAAGGGGAGGGTCAGGTGCAGCGGAGATGCTTCAGCTGCCGAGAGCTGCTTATTCTCGCCCCAGAGTGTCCCCTTCCAGGCCAGGATTGTGGTTCATGGACAGCCGCAGCTCCTTAGCAAGACTCTTCGCAACTCTGTGAGACCTGTTTCAAAATAAATAAAAAATAGGTCTGGGAGTGTAGCTCGGAGGTAGAATGCCCTTGCATTCCATCCTCAGTGTGGCAAAACAAAGTCTGGGGGTGTGTAGTTCAGAGGTCGAGCACCCCTGGGTTCAACCCCTAGTACCACACACACGACTTCATTTATAGAGATAGTGATCTGCATTTACGTATCCAGCAGATCTTAATTCATTCTAAAACTGTTGATTGGGGACAGTTTTGTCCTTATTAATTTCTGTGTATGAACAGATAACAGCAGCTTTCCCCTTTTATTTACTACTTCTAAATTATTTCTCCTGAAGACACTGTGTGTTCTGCTTGATTTGATTTGATTTGATTAAACATTTAATGGCTGACATTTTTGGGTTCCACAATACAGTGCATTCTAAAATACAGCAGGCTCTCAGGAAACTAATGTACTGTTAGTTTGAAAATCACTATCCATCATGACCCTAATCCACATAATCACAGTTTTTGCTTTTCAAGTGGCTGCTGCTAGCTTACATGGTTTATAATTTGCTTCTCTCATGACTTCCTTCCAACAAACCTGAAAATTGTTTTCTTCAGGGGAAAAAAACCCCAGTGAAACAGTAACAGATTCAGCTCTAGAAAGAGTTGAAACACTGGCTCTCCTCCTATCTCTGCAGCAGTGGTGGGAAGCCATTTACACTCGATTCTTGACTTCTTGTCTTTGGAATGGGTTAGGGTTAGCACGGTTGCCACACGCTGCCGTGTTTTCCTGAGGACCAGTTGCTCTAATGGATTACTTGTACAGTCACTGTTTTGACGATCTACAGGCTAAGCTGTTTATTAGTTGATACTGATGGTGGGCTTTTATTTTTGTGTGTGTGGTACTGGGGATTGAACCCAGGGGCATTCTACCTCTGAGCTACGCCTCCAGCCCTATTTTTAAAATTATTTATTTATCTTTATTTTATTTTATTTTTTTGGAGGTACTGGGGATAGACAGGGTTTCACTAAGTTTGGGGAGGGCCTCCTCACTAAGTAGCCGAGGCTGGCGGCGAACCTGCCATTCTCCTGTCTCAGCCTCCCCAGTACTGGGATTATAAGCATATGCCACCACGGCCGGCAATGGTGGGCTTTTAACAGTACAGCTGAGTCTGTTAATCTTTTATCTGTCCTGGGCATAGCAAAAATTCTGTAGTATTGAGTAGGAAGAGCTTGTGCACATTTGGAAGTGGACAGTGTGGGATTGTAGTCTGGCTCCCGTCCACCAGCGGTGGCTGTAGATGTGACCTCCAGCCAGCCAGTTTGGTTTCCTTGTCTCTAGAGTGGAGGTAATCTGTTCCCGAAAGGGTCATGGTGGGGCTAGCAGTAAGTTAAAGTTTTTAACAAAGGGTGTCTTCTGTTTTAGAAATTTAGATAAAATATGAATTACAAAAGCAGTGATTTGGATATGCCTAATTATGGTCTCCCACTAGTTTTCTCTTCAGTGCAGCTAATATTGGTGATTATTTATGCCAGAAATAGGAGCCATTTGCATCCCCTGATCATGGTCTGGAGGCATGGGGAGTGTAGGCCTTGCGGTTTTCTTTTCTCTTTTGGGCCTAGAATGGCTGTCCACATCCCTGTATTTCATATTCAGCACAAAATTCACCCAGATTGCAAAGTCTGAAAACTAGAGAACATTTTTATACTTTGGAACTCTACCTCACATATTATGGCTGTGTCTGATTAAGAGCTTCTGCTTGAGTAACAGGTGATTCCAGACATTGATGACTTTGATCTTTTTTTCTTTGCAGTACTAGGGATTGAACCCAGGGGTGCTCTACCTCTGAGTATACCTCAGCCCTATTTTATTTTGAAATAGTCTCACTAACATGTTGTGTGATTCTCCTGCCTCAGCCTCTGAAGGGTTTTGGCTTCTATAAACACATTTTTTGGAAGCAGAAGCAATCACAAACAGTCCCTTCCATGACAGAAGCGCCAAAGTCGCTGTGCATCGTGTTGATTTAGTGGTGCACATACTGTGATCATTACTAGCTATGCACTTTCCCTCCAGCTGCTCTCACATTGCAGGTAGGGTCTTTATCAACGTCTGACTCAGGGAGATTTGTGGAACTCGACCTTGATTTCTGAATCAGACCTATTTTATATTTTTATTTGGAAACAGGGTCTCTTAAGCCAGCGTGGCTGGCTTCGAACCTGCGCGATCCTCCTGTCTCCGCCTCCCAAGCGCGTGCGCCACCATGCCCAGTAGCTTTCTGCTCTTCATCAAAAGAGTAGCAACCATAGGTCAGTCCTCCAGCCTTCGGCCTCCACCGGGCCCCTCCAGCATGGGTTAGTGAGGCATAGTCCTCTCGCCCAAGCCTCAGTGTGGGCTCAGGCATTGGCGACCCCTTCACCTTTGTCAAAGTGTGGGAGCCCTTTCCTGAAAGAGGCGTGTCCTCTGAGGACCCTAGCCGCGTGACCACTGCGATGGTGAGGCTTTCTTGACAGCCCATTGGAGTAGCCTCCATTTAGGGCCCTGGCTGCTGCGCGGTCGTCATCTTGACCCGCCGTGTGAGGAGAGCCTGGGAGCTCGTGCGGTTGGGGACGCGGGCTGCTGTATTTGCTCTCTTCCAAGAGAACCCGTGGCAGATGCTTCTCATCGCTGTGATCAAAGCAGTGGGTAAGAACGAGGCTCGCTCGGCTCACAGTTTGAGAGGTCCGGTCCTTGGTTGGCTAACTCCAAGGCAGAAAGGCACAGTGGAAGAGAGGGAGGAGGAGAAGGGAAGGGAGGGAGAGAGGGCGGAAGGAGAGGATGGAGAGACACTCTCCAAGGACACGTGGCCTTGGGCATCCCAGCAGCCACCTCCTGTGGTCCTGCCAGCTCTGCCTGCAGACCTTCCTAGACAGTAGTAGTCCAGGATGGATCCTGATGGGGTCAGAGCCCTCATGACTCAGTTACTCCACCTCTGAAAATCCATGCGTTGCCACCCGGGGAGCTTTTCTGATGACCTTTTGTGTTTAAACCCTAACACCATTTTCTACACTGGAGGTGACCTGGCCCCTTTTATGCCGACCGTGCCTTCCCACGAAGATTCCCAGTTTATTTATTGTACTTCCTGCACCTATTCTTACCCAGGAGAAACTCATTTTGGGAGGCTTCTTTCTGCTTCCTGCCAGTCTCCCTGAAGCTGTGTTGCTGGGAAACGCTTGCTCTTTAAGTCCCGGGATTAGCGGGAGGGAGCGCTGGGAGTCCAGGAGCCCACTGAGTGGCCAGCGAGCTCACAGTTGAGAGTCCACAGTTAGGAAAGGTGCTTTATTCCCTTGAGCCTCAATATTTATTGTCTATTTACTTTGGGTACTAGGGATTGAATCCAGGGGCATTGTACCTCTGAGCTACATCCCCAGCCCTTTTTTTATTTTTTATTTTTTGGTGGTACTGGGGGTGAAACCCAGGGGCTTTTCTACCTCCGGGCTTTACTCCCAGACCTATTTATACTTTATTTGGAAACAGGGTCTCACCAAGTTGCTGAGAGCCTCACTAAGTAGCTGAGGCTGGCTTCGAACCTGTGCGATCCTCCTGTCTCAGCCTCCCAAGCGCTGGGATTACAAGTGTGTGCCACCACGCCCGGCTCCCTTTTTTTTATTTTTAATTTTGAAACACACTCTCACTAAATTGCTGAGGCTGGCCTCAAACCTGTGATCCTCCTCCTATTCCTGAGTACTTGGGTTACCATGCCCCACTTATCTATTATTTTATTTTATTTTTTTGTGGTACTTGGGATAGAACCCAGGGGCATTCTACCTCCAAGATAGATCCCCAGCCCTTTTATTTTTTGTTTTGTTTTGAAACAGGGCCACACTAGGTTGCTGAGTCTCGCTAAGTGCTGAGGCTGTCCTCCAACCTCTGATCGTCTTCTCAGCCTCCCATGTACTGGGGTTGCAGGTGTGAGCCACCACCACGCCTGGCTTTGAGCCTCAGTGTTAATAAAATAAATAGCCATGACTGAGTGCGTCTTATTCGGGAGGCATTATTTGAGCCATCAGCCAGTGAACAAGTCAAGAAAATGTCTCAAATGCTATCCTTACTCTTCCTTCCAAATTGCTCCTCATTAAACTCTTTTACGGTGCTTTAGCAGAAGTGTCTCCCGCATGTGCAGCCGTATCTATGGGTTTGGAAAGCATATATATATATATATTTTTTTTTTTGGCGGGCCTGGGGATGAAACTCAGGGGTATTTGACATCCGAGCTACACCCCTTGCACTATTTTTTATTCTTTATTTTGGAACCGGGTCTCATTGAGTTGTGGAGGGCCTCACTAAGTAGCTGAGGCTGTCCTTGAACCTCGATCCTCTGGTCTCAGCCTCCCACCACGCCCGTTCTAACTTTTTATAATTAGGCTGCAAGACGGGAAGAAAGCAAAGGCGCAGTTAAGTCCAGCTGTGGCCATTCTGTAAAAAATATGGCCTAAGTGTTCACTGATGTTTGTGTGATTTCATTCCACAAAGTCTCTATGAGAGCCTACTGTGTGTGTTTGCTGCTGTGCGGGAAGAGTAAGGAGACTGACCTTCGAGTGCTGGTGGCCAGCGGAGGGGAGAAGCTAGAGAAGGCGGAGCCTGGAGATGGGCTGGAGGTTCCCGCCCCGCAGGTGCACCCAGTGAGAGGTGGGGGAGGGCTTGAGAAGAAAGGAGCCCTGCCGTTTTTTTTGGTGGGGCGGAGTGGCCTGCTTTACATATTAAAGGTAGCGCTGTGGCCTGGTGGAGGAGAGGCCTGCTGGGGAGCTGGAGTCTGTGAGGCTGAGGGGTGGGGTCCTGGACCAGGGTGCCTGGAGGGAGGCCCCGGAGAGAGCCAGCCCAGGAGGGGAGAGTAGGCGGGGCTGGCCGGTGGGCTGCCTTGGGGTGGGCCCTGGGTGGAGGTGGGGAGCCGGGGTAACGCTTAGCTTCCCTTGTCAGTAGGCAGAAAAATTTTGTGTGTGCATGGTACCAGGGAGGAACCCAGGGGCATTCTACTATCTCAGCTACACCCCCAGCCCTATTTTTTTTTTTCTTTCTTTGAAACAGGGTCTCACTAAGTTGTGGAGGGCCTCACTAAGTAGTTGAGACTGGCCACAAACCGCCACCTCCTGTTTCTGCCCCCCAAGTACAAGGGCGCACCACCCCTCCCGGCTTGTTTAAAGATTTTAATTAGCTTTATTTGCAGTTTCTGAGTCAGAGTGTTTGAGTGGAGGAGACTGGTTTTATGGAGAGGACTGAAGGAAGCAGAAGCAGAGGACAGAGCGCAGACTGGTCTTCAGCGCCTCTCCTCCTAGGGCGGGGACAGGGAGACACCAGAGAAATAGGAAACTAGTTAACACGGGTCATTTCAGGTTACTCCCCCAGGACAAAGCAGAGTGTCATTATTATTGAAACCGGCCTCTTTGGGAAAATTTGCTGCTATCTCTCTTGAGTTCTCAAAAGGTTACACAACAGCTCAGTTTTGGTTGGCGACAAGGAGCTCTAGCGTGATGACTTCATTCTGATTTTTGGTGTGGTCTGTGGGCCTCGTGGAGGAGCTCAGCCCACAGCAGTGTTTTCTGTCCTGTTTAACATCCTTCATTCAGAGTGACTTCATGCTGATGACAGAGAAGGATGGAGATGTGGGAAATAAAGGTGCAGGAGCGGACAAACCAAACCAGTGTCTGGTTGAGATAATGTTTCGTTGCTAGAGTCTTGTAGTCAATGCTGAGTTTGTCTAGTGGGAGAGAATTTTAGAGACATTTGCCGGTATATGCTAATTCCAGGCAGTTAACAGTTACTATCCCACTAAAACTGATCTCCTTTTTTTTGGGGGGGGGTTTACTGGTGATTGAACCTAGAGGCATTCTACTTCCAAGTTAACCCTCCAGCCCAATTTTTATTTCTTATTTGGAAATAGGGTCTCACTAGGTTACTGAGAGGCTGGCTTTGAACCTATGACCCTCTTGTCTCAGGCTCCCCTGTACTGGGATGACAGCATCATCCCTATGCCTATTAGTTGATGTCCTTTGAAAACAACGCCTGACTCCTCTTAATATCTGCACTGTGCCTTCACGATCCAGGTGTAGGTGAACGTTGGGTTTAAATCAAAGAACGTTGGGTTAAAATCCGCAGAGTTGATTTCATTTAAGGAAATGGTGGAGGCAGAGTACGTTCCAGGAGGTCCCACTGAGAGGCACCAGCAGGCCTCTAGTTTCTCTGTGCTTCAGACAGGTATAATGACGGACCTCAGGTGATCATTTCCGGAGTGCCTTGCTGGTCAGGCAGGTGCTCCCACGAGCCAGTGGTCAGGGTGCAGGGACTGTTAGGTGTCGAGTGGGGTGAGCAGGTGGGCACGGGAGAGGGATGCCTCTGTGGGAACGGTTGAGCTCGTCGTCAGCTCTGTCTGCTTTCACAGGATGAACTGGATGAGCTCCGTGCAGAGATGGAGGAGATGAGGGACAGTTACCTAGAGGAAGATGTTTACCAGCTGCAGGAACTTCGGCGAGAACTGGACCGCGCCAACAAAAACTGCCGGATCCTGCAGTACCGTCTCAGGAAAGCTGAGCAGAAGAGCTTGAAGGTGGCGGAGACTGGTCAGGTGGACGGTGAGCTCGTCCGAAGCCTGGAGCAGGACTTGAAGGTGAGCCGGGTGCGAACAGGCACCGCAGACACAGGCTTTCCTGGTGGTGTGGTGCAGTGCTGGGATCCAGCCCAGGCCCTGTGCATGCCCGCCAAGGGCTTTAGTCCCAGCCACGCCCTGTCCCCATACACAGATGTGCTCTTTTTCTGCTTATGTCTGTCGAAGTAGACTTCAGCATAAACATTCTGGGTTTTTGATGGTGTATAGAATGTTTATAGTCATACAACTTTGCCCAAGACTTACATCTGTCATAAAATGAACTGAACTAAACCTTAGAACTCAGAGTAAAAGATCTATAAGTAAAGAATACCTGCTAGTTGATTTGACAATTAGATAGAAATTATGCAGAGAATCCTAAAGATCTGAAGTGTTTAAAAATTAAATCTGTTGATTATCGGCTCAGTCCAGGTTCACTGTGTATTTAGTTATTTATTTAGTGGTGCTAGGGGTTGAACCCAAGGGCTATTCTACCTCTGAGCTATACCCCTAGCCCTATTTTTTTTTTTAATATTTATTTATTGTGGTAGTGGAGATGGAACCCAGGGGCTTTTCTACCTCCGGGCTATACTCCCAGACCTATTTTATATTTTATTTGGAAACAGGGTCTTACTCAGTTGCTGAGAGCCTCACTAGTAGCTGAGGCTGGCTTTGAACCTGTGCGATCCTCCTGTTTCAGCCTCCCAAGTGCTGGGATTATGAGCGTGCGCTACCAAGCCTGGCTATTTTTTTTATTTTGAAACAGAGTCTCACTAAGTTGCAGAGGGCCTTGTTAAGTTGCCGAATCTGGCTGTGAACCTGCAATCCTCCTGTCTCAGCCTCCCAAGTACTGGGGTTAGTACTATGCCCAGTTCTTTCTTTCTTATTTATTTATGGTACTGGGGATTGAACCCAAGCACACAAAGACATTCTACCTCTGAGCTACACGCTCAGTCTTACTCATTTCTAATTTTGAAATGGGTCTCATACGTTGTGCATTGCTTTGCTACGTTGCTGAGGCTGGCTTTGAACTTTCCGTCCTCCTGTTTCAGACTCCCACGTACTGGTCTGACAAGCTTGCACCACTACACCCAGCTTAGGCCTGTGCTTTAAAGCTGACCATCTCCCTTAACACTCTTTTTTAGGATTCAGAAAGGCCAAAACTCAAGGGAGGGTTGAGTAGTGGTGATTTCGCTGAAGGAGAAATAAGATCATGAAGTAAGTGATCCCGGGCCATTTGCAGAGATGGGAGCTAGGTGAAGAAGGCGGAGCCCGGCCCTTGCTTGGTAGAACTGTATCACTTAAATGGTTCTGCCTGTCAAGCCCCTTGAACATAACCTCAGCTCACAGAGCTGTATGCCTTAAAGCCATGTCCATTCCTCTGCAGGTGGCCAAAGATGTGTCTGTGAGGTTGCACCACGAGCTCGAGACGGTGGAGGAGAAGCGCGTCAGAGCCGAGGACGAGAACGAGGCGCTCCGGCAGCAGATGATCCAAGTGGAGGTGTCCAGGCAGGCCCTTCAGAACGAGCTGGGCAGGCTGAAGGAGGTAACGCTGCGTGGCCTCCTCCTGGGTGCTCGCACCTGGGCCCCACGTGGGCCCTTCCTGCGTGGAGAGCGGGAGCTGGCAAAGGAGGGCAGGCCTGTCGGTGTGGTTCAGGAGCTAGTGTTTTGCATGTTTTCCCCTAGCATTGTAAACAGACATACAAAATAAAAACTCCCCAAAGAAGACTAGAACAACCGGGCGTGGTGGGCACGCTTGTAATCCCTGCGCTTGGGAGGCTGAGACAGGAGGATCGCACAGGTTCTCAGCCAGCCTCAGCTACTCAGTGAGGCTCTCAACAACTTAGTGAGACCCTGTTTCCAAATAAAGTATAAAATAGGTCTGGGAGTATAACCCGGAGGTAGAAAGCCTCTGGGTTCCACCCCAGTACCACCAAAAAAAAAAAAAAAAAGAAAAAGAAGACTAGAACAAAGACTGTATGTTGCCTGTAAAGCTTAAAATATTTGCAAGTTGGCCCTTTACAGAAAAGGCTCGCTGAGCCCTGGTCTACGCCTCGTGTTTATACTTTCTGTTTAGTCGGGCTGGCCATTAATTCCTTCACAGTGTTAGAGTGGGGGATATTCTTGCCGGAACACTGGATTAAGCGGTAGCTTTTTCTTGAGTCTTCACTGAGATGGTTGCTTTGGTTGTCTGTGAAAGCTCTGTAAACATAATATATGCTATTTCTGTTCATTATTTATCCAGGGTGATTTAAATACAGATTTTTTGGAGGAAATAACTGTCCTAGCAAAGTGTTCAAGAAAATGAATACATAGATTGTTCATTTGTATGCAGCAGTGTGAATCGCGACTTGCTGTTGACTTCCATAGATGCTGAGTGCTTTCTTGGAAACATCCTGCCTGCTGGCACAGTTACAGCCTACTGGGGAAGGCTTTAAGATGCTGGGTCAGGCTCCCGTGTCGCCTGCTGATGGCCTTGCTTAGCCGTTTATTGTATTGGGGTGGAACGCGGCCGTTTCCCGAGTCACTCATTCCCCATCCGTCCAAATGTCCAACACGAGCCTTGGTCCCGGCAGCCCTCGCTCCGAGGAGGACACGTGGCTGCGGTGCAGGCCTTGCTCAGGCCCACGATTCAGTCTGGCACACAGGCAGCAAAGCCTGGAGGGGTGGTGAGCGCCGCTGCTGCATCGTCCTAGCGCCACGCACAGGGTCTGGGCATGCCATGTCTGCCTTCTTTGACCGTCTGTCACCCACGCCCCGCTGGAGTGCAAGCCCGTAGGACGGGGATGGGGCTTGTCTGCTCACTTCACTGGGGCCCTGTGCCTGGACCAGCACCTCACACCTGCTGAGCGAGGGCATGGAGGAAGGGGTGGTCACGGCTGCCGGTGGATGCGGCAAGGCGGTGCGGGGAGAGATGACCTCCTGCTGGCTTTCCTATGGTGGCGCGACTCCCAGGGACTTGCCGCAGGACGGGGCTTGGTCTTCTAGGGGATCTTTACCTTCCTCTCCCTTTGCTTTAAGTTTGCCAGATGACCTCCCATAACTGTTCCCTTCTCAGGGTTTCCAATCGGGCTTGACCTTGGGGGTGTAGGAAATACTGTAGAAGCGTGTTTATAACATCTAATGCATACACTTGTTTTTGTGTCTTTATATATGATGTACTTACACGTTTAGAAATGCGGTCATCCCTTGATATCTGTAGGAGGTTGGTTCCAGGAGCACCAGAGATGACAAAATTGGTAGCGCTCAAGGCCCTTTTATCAAATGGAGTATTTGCATATAACCTATGTACGTCCACCCATATAATTTAAACCGTACCTAATGAAACATGAATGTTATGTGGTTAAACTATATTGTTTAGGGACTAGTGACAAGAAAAAGTTCTGTACATGTTCAGCATGAGCAGAATATTATTTATCTGGAATTTTTTTGTGGTATTGGAGATGGAACCCAGGGGCATTCTAACTTCTAAGCTACACCCCTAGCCCTATTTTTTTTTTTTTTTTTTTTTAGTGGTATTGGGGTTCCTGGAAGCCCTTCTACCTTCGGGCTACACTCCCAGACCTATTTTATACTTTTTTATTTTTGGAAACAGGGTCTCCTAAGCCACCGCGGCTGGCTTCGAACCTGCGCAATCCTCCTGTCTCCGCCTCCCAAGCGCGGGGATTACAAGCGTGTGCCACCATGCCCGGCCCTAGCCCTATTTTTTATTCTTTATTTTGAAACAGGGTCTCACTGATTTGTGGAGGGCCTCACTAAAGTAGCTGAGGCCAGCTGTGAACCAGGATCCTCCTGTGTCAGCCTCCCGAGTGCTGGGATTACAAGTGTGCACCACCACATCTGGCTATCTAGACTCTTGACCTGTGCTTGGTTATATCTGTGGATGGGAAACTCATGGAAACCGAGGGCTGTTTTTATTTTTAAGCAAGCAGAGATTCTTTGGTGTACATTTAAATGGCATCGTGTGGGATTTGACGTCACTTTGAGGGACGACTGGGTTATTGCTTCTCTAGACGTAGAAGGCAAGGCCAGGTGAGGCCAGGACTGTGGAGTGCCTTGGGTGGTGAGACGCTGCGAGACCAGCCCTCCCTGCAGGATCAGACTGCTCAGAGGGACTGCTCAGACCAGGGGACTGCATATTCACACCAAACTTCTCAGGAGCCTCTGGAGGCTGGACCCTGGGAAGCTGTGCTGGACGCGGGGCGAGAGCCTAGGGTAGAGCGTTCAGAGGTGGCGCGGGAGGCATCTATTGGAAAATGACAACTCTTGTCTCTGAGGATGGGTTCTTTTCTCAAAAGCCAGAACAAATACACTGTGAGTTTTGTTTTTGCTGAGCCTAAGATTCCCCTGTGTCCCAAGCCTGGCTTTTGCTGTTCACCTAATGTTTTGTAAAGGATGTGTGACGTGCGGAGAGAGGCTGGGCCGGCCATGCCTGTGTGTCTGAAGAGCAGGAGCCGGTCCAGAGGCGGCGTGGCCTCGGCCTCAGGGCCAGCGAGGAGCCACTCTCGGCACTCCCCGTAGCTGCCCTGGGCTTCTCCCTAAGCTTCCAGATGGTTTTCAGCTGCCCCGTGGACAGCTCCAGGGTGAACTTTTCCGGGCACCTCTGACTGTCCAGCTCCAGCTTAGCACCTCTCGCGCCCTCGGCTGCCTCTCCTGTGTGTGCCGGACGCCGCTGTTCTTTAGTGGTCACTAGGTCTTGCGCTCCATCCCGTCGGCTTGCTAAGTGCTCATGTCCGCGTCTGCTTTTCTAGGCTTAGGAGTTTCTGTCTCACTAATGCATGATGGGATAGGGATGAACCTTGGAAATTGGCTAAGTCAGAGAAGCCAGACATACAATATGATACCCTTCACAGGAAGTACTCAGACTAAGTGAGTTCATATGGACGGGACACAGTAAAGGCCCTGGGAAGGGGGAGGGGCTGGCTGTAGAGTGGACCCGGGATTCCTTGGAGTGATGAAATGTTTTGCAGCTAGATAGATGGTGGCTATGTGAATGTAGTAGAAATTTTATGGAATTGTTCACTTAAAGTGATTGTTTTTAGCTGGACATGGTGCTGCATGCCTGTAATCCCAGTAGTTGGGAGGCAAAGACAGGAGGATTGTAGGTTCAAGGCCAGCCTCAGCAATTTAGTGAGACCCTGTTTCCAAATAAAAAAATGAAATGGGGCTGGCGGTGTAGTTTGGAGGTAGAACACCTCAGGGTTCAGCCCCAAGCAACACACACATGTTGATTTTATGTTTTGTGAATCCTAGCACCTGCCCCTCCAATTTTTTTCTCTATTTCTGACTATACTTTCATCAGTCCCACTTCAGAGGAATATTTGAGGGCTGGGAGTGTGGACAGTGTGTATTACAGGTGTGCACTAACTGGGCATGGTGGCACATGCCTATAATCCTAGTACTTGGGAGGCTGAGACAGGAGGATCGCATCAAGAATACCCTGGCAATGGAGCGGGACTCAGCAACCTGGGGAGACGGTCCTGTTTCAAAATAACAACAAAGCTAGAAAGCCTCTGGCTCCATCCCGGATACCATGCGCACAGAGGGTGTGCCCTGGTTTTAGTCCTTCCCTTTCCGTCCTCTGCATCCCAGGATTCCGCAGGCCCCTCTGCTGCAGCACACTTGCTTGGCCCCTCGTGTCGGCTCCTCAGCACGGTTCGGGACCATTACTGTGTTCAGAAGGTTGACAAGGGACTGTGCCTCTGTCCTTTTTGAACTGGCAGAGGCACGTTATGGACCGTCATGGTCTCGTGGATAGACGAGCTGACGAGGGCTGGCCTGTCTGCGTTGTCCCTCTGCCTGCCTGCCTGCTCTGTGCCGTGCCCCAGGCTGTGCGTCGGGCACCCTCACACCTCCCCTCACGCAAAGCTCAAGTCATTGCTCCCACACCCTGTGTATTCTTTGGGTGCTCAGCCTATTAGCAGAGCTCCTCGAGAGTGGAAAATGGTTAACCTTAGTGTAGTTTGCATGTATTTTCCCTTAGCATTTCATTCTGCCCCAATGTTTTGAGTGCCTGCTATGCTAGACCCAGTGCCAGTTAGCCAAGTTACGTGCAAGGACAGAGTCGTGATGGAAGGATGGCCCCGTGGCTGGAAGGAGCGTCAGGGCCAGATACAGCAGCGGGTTGAGCCTCACTGCTCAGCTGCAGGTTATTCTGGGGTTTCTTGTTTTTGGGTTTTTCTTTTTTCAGTACTGGCGATGGAAGCCAGGGACAGTCTACCTCCAAGCTACACCCCCTGCCCTATTTTCTGTTCTTTATTTGAAACAGGGTCTCACTGAGTTGTAGAGGGCCTCACTCTGTAGCTGAGGCTGTCCGTGAACCGCGGTCCTCCGGCCTCAGCCTCCCGAATGCTGGGATGACAAGTGTGCCCCCACGCCTGGCTAAGCTTACTTTTTCCCTAAGTGTTCAAGTAGAGGGTACTTCTGAGTCACGCCGACTAAAACTGACTTGTACAGATTTGTTTTTATAAAGTTCCTTGTAACCTCTCAGGGGTCAGATAGACTGCTGAGCTTCGGTGTGGAGTGGTGGAGCCTCAGACGCGTGGACGATGTTGGTCTGGTCTGGGCTGATCAGTTGGGCCTCGGGTAGGAGTCAGTACCAACCAGTGATCCTTTAGATTGAGAACTTTGGCGCTAACTGTACCCCACAGCAGGAAGTACGGTTTACATCCTCAGTGTGCACATACAAATAAAGACTCACAAGGCAGTGCTTACTTTGTCATATGGAGTGTACTTACGTTTTCGATTCTATTCACTTTTATTTATTTTAAATAGTGGTTAAAAGATTGACTTGTACCCCATCAGTGGATTTCTGCAATTTGGAAAAATGTATTGGATCATTTGTTAATTATGTTGTTCAAATTTTCTTTATTATTTATAGTTTTGTTTTGTCCCATTATAATTGTGAATTTAAATTTTCTTCTTATAATTTGTCAAATTTTGCTATGTGTGTTTTGGGGTCATATTTTAATTTAATTTTTTGGTATTAGAGATTGAACCCAGGGACATTACGTACTGAGCTCCGTCTCCAGCCCTCCCACCCTTTTTAAATTTTGAGACAGAGTCCTGCTGTTTACTGAGGCTGTCTTGAGCCGGCAGTCCTCTGTCTCGGTGTCTGAAGTGCTGGAATTGCAGGCGTGTGCCACTGTGCTGGGCTGAGGCCATACTTTAAAATGCAAATGGAGTCAGGACTGTCCTTTGTGATTTATTATCCCCTTTATCATTTTGTAATAACCTCTTTATTATAATTTATTACTTTTTGCTATAATATCTACTTAGTCTGCTTATATTATTTATAGCCAATTTCTTCCCATTAGTATTCGCTTGAGATAGCTTTTCTGACATTCCTTTAGTTTTCATTCTTCTATGTCATTATGTTTTAGGTGCATTTTTCTTTTTTTTGCATGTGTGGTACTGGGGATGGAACCCAGGAGCATTCTACCTCTGAGTGACAGACACCCACAGCCATATTTTATTCTTTTTATTTTGAAACAGGGTCTCACTAAGATGCTGAGGCTGGCTGCAAACCTATGATCGTCCTGTCTCAGCCTCCTGGTACTGTGGTTAGCGTGCACCGCCATGTCTCACCTAGGTGCATTGTTCATGAACAGACTCTAGCTATGTTTTTTAAAACTGAACTATGGTTTGGATATGGTAGTGCACACTTGTAATTCTAGCGCTTGGGAGGCTGAGACAGGAGATTGCCAGCCTCAGCTCATAGCAACTTAGACCCTGTTTCCAAATAAAGTATAAAATAGGTCTGGAAGTATAGCACGGAGGTAGAAAAACCCCTGGGTTCCACCCCCAGTACCACAAAACAAAACAAAAAAACTGGAATATGAAAATCTTTTAGCTTATGAGTTTTTTGGGTTTTTTGAGGTACTGGGGATGGAACAAAGGGGCATTCTACCTTTGAGTGACATTCCCAGCCCTATTTTTTCATTTTATTCTTTATTTTAAAACAGGGTCTCATTGAGTTGCAAAGGGCCTCACTAAGTAGCTGAGACAGCTTTGAGTTTGCGCGGTCCTCCTGTCTCAGCCTCCTGAGTGCTGGGATTACAAGCGTGCCCACCATGCCCGGCCTGGCTTATGAGTTTGATCCTTTTATATTTATTGTGATTATCGATGTGGGTAAGTTTATTTCTGTCATTCGTGTTCTTTATTTTTCATGCTTTTTTGTTGTTTCTTTTTTCTTTAAATGTTGACTTCCCCTTGATTAATATTTAATTTCTACATTTTTCTCTCTTGATTGGGAAGTTACACATTCTATTTTTATATTTTAAGGATGACTTTTTTGGTATTCAACATGCGTGTTTGGCTTGAAATTTAAAACTCATCACCTTGCCGGGCGTGGTGGGCACGCTTGTCATCCACGCACTTGGGAGGCGGAGACAGGAGGACCGTGCAGGTTGGAAGTCAGCCGCGCTGGCTTAAGAGACCCTGTTTTCAAATAAAAGATATAAAATAGGTCTGGGAGTGTAGCCCGGGGGTAGAAGGGCTTCCAGGAACCCCAGTACCACCAAAAAGAAAAGAAAAAAAAAGGACTCCTGTCTTTCATATCAGTGTTGTTTGGTAACGTTTGAGTTTCGTTTCCCAGGCGGTTTGGCACTCCGTACTCTCAGGTTGTTTCGGGCTTGCCAGCTTGCTCGCCTTTGCTGTTTTGCTGTGTTGTTGTTCTTTGAGTTGTTTCCTTCTATCACTGTGTCCCTGTGTAGATTTGTTCAGTAAGTGGGGCTGTCTGGAAATACTTTTATTTTGTGCTCAGTCTTGCAAGATACTGAATTGGGCCCAAATTCTAATATAATGAAGAGGATATTTTATTATGTTTTGGCTCATTGTGCTATAGATAAGTCTGTTGTCAGTTTAATTAGAAGTTTTGTGACGTCTCTGTTCTTGACTACATTAATGCTTTTTAAGTGTTTGTCCATTGATGGTTTCAATCACGTGTAGTTAGATGTATTATTATTTTGCTGAACATTGTTGTCAGTCTGCTTGTGTATGTCTCTCAAAACATCTGAAAGATTCTAGCTCTTTGATAGTGTTCGGTAGTGAAATTGTTTCTTTGAGTGGTTTTCCTCCTCGTTCTCTATATTTCTTGTAGAATCCTATTAGCCTTATTGAGACCTTCTTCCGTTAGCCTTCTTGTTCTGCCCGCCATGTCACTTAACTGTTCTTTTTTTGTGTGTGTATGTATGGGTTCTAGGATGGAACCCCCAGGGCATTCTACCTCCGAGCCACACACCAGGCGTTTATTTTTGTTGTAAAACAGGGTCTCACTATGTTGCTGAGGCTGTCCTTGAACCTGCAGTCCTCCTGTCTGTCTCCCGAGCAGTGGGATTACAGGCGTGCACCACCACGCCTGGCTAACTGATTTTACTCTGCTCTTTTTTTTTTTTTTGGTGGTACTGGGGGTGGAACCCAGAGGCTTTCTACCTTCAGACTATACTCCCAGACCTATTTTATATTTTATTTGGAAACAGGGTCTCGCTAAGTTGCTGAGAGCCTCATTAAGTAGCTGAGGCTGGCTTCGAACCTGCGCGATTCTGCTGTCTCAGCCTCCCAAGTGCGGGGATTACAAGCGTGTGCCACCATGCCTGGCTCTTACTCTGCTCTTGACTCTGCTGCATTCTGCTCGACGTGTGCAGTTGTTGCCCATCTACGAGTACTCCTCTTTTATAAAGAAGAGCATTCCGGTCCTCATTTCAATGAGCTCAGCTTTCGTTTCCAGAGTTTCAGGGCTCGCGCATCCCTTTCCTAGGCATCTTCGTCCTCAGTGTTGCTGTTTGGTGTTTGAGGTATTGGGCAGAGAGTTCCTGGTGTCACTGGTCTTCTGCCGGCCAGTTCTGCTGACCTCACTCACTCTCCCGGTGGGAGCCCAGGGCTCTACTGGAACGGCCTCCTCCTGGTACTCCTGGCCTCCCAAGCCTGGGTCGTGCCGTTGCTTCAGACACAGCTTTTCACTTCTGGCTCGTGGAGTTGTGTATCCAGTGGTCCTGGGGGTCTGCCATGCAGCACATTGTCACGTGTCAGAAGAGATTGTTTCGTCCCTCCTGGCCCTGACCGAGGCTCACCTCACTGGGTGCTGCCCCTCATGGGCTGCACGCTGCATCAGCCGTAGCCTCTTCTGCCCTGGCTGCAAGGGCCTGTTTCTGGGTCTAGTAAGTTGTACCATGTCAGCTCCACCTTCTAACACAGACCTGTACTGACTGCTCCAGCTCCTCCTTCTCTTTCTTTCTTTCTTTCTTTCTTTCTTTCTTCCTTTCTTTTCCTTTCTTTTTCTTTCTTTTTCTTTCTTCTTTCTTTGCAGTTCTAGAAATAGAACCCAGGGGCATTATCTCCGAGCTACACCTTCAGCCCTATTTTCTTCCCTTCCTTCTTTCCCTCCCTCCCTCCTTATTTATTTATTTATTTTTGCTGTACTGGAGAGAGAACCCAGGGGCATTCTACCTCTGAGCTACACCCCCAGCCCTATTTTTTATTCTTTATTTTGAAACAGGGTCTCACTGAGTTGCAAAAGGCCTAAGTAGCCGAGGCTGTCCTCGAACCGTGACCCTCCTGTCTCAGCCTCCTGAATGCTGGGACCACCAGTGTGCGCCACCCACCTGGCCCTCATTCATTTCTGACGCTGGGGAGTTTTCCTTTCATTCCTGTCCTTTGTTTGTCCCCAAGTTCAGCTGTCTGTAAGTTGGCTTCTGTTGGCTTACCTGCATCTCTAGCTCTATGCAGGGACAGGGCTCCTGCAGATCAGTGGCTGCCTTGCCCACGGCTTTGACCTCGAGGCTCAGCGGGAGTCCCTGAGGCAGCCCTGGGGCCTCCCGCCCAGACCTGCCCTGCTCTTCCTCCCGCGCCCCCACGCTCCCACAGCCAGTGACGTGTGACGGGTCCTGGCTCCCACCAGCTCATCCCTCTGGCGTGCTTTTTTCTCTTTTCTCAGCAGTGGGCTTTCTCTGGGCGTCAACACGTTCAAGCTGTCAGTCAGCCAGAGAGTCTAGAAACAGGTGCACAGACACAACGGCTCGCTGTGTATGCTGTGTGCAGTAAGGTAATATCATCTGTGTTTCCAGGTTTATGGTTCCAAGCAGAGATTGCTGGGTGAGGCAGGGGGAGCCTTTTTGGGGAGAGCCTCACGCCCAGGTCCCTCCCTAGGACCCTGGCTATGTGCGGGTGGCTGCCTGGGGGTCAGTGTCATTCCTGGGCCTGCTGTTGATGTACAGTAAGGCAGGCGTTCTCACGTCAACCCAGGACACCTGTGAAGGAAGGGGCTGCGCCTGATTTCATTTGCCAGTTGTGAGTGTGGGCAGGGGAGACTCGCCAGGGATCAGGAAGTGGGAGAAGACCACGGGGAGCTGCATGTGGTATTCCAGTCGTGTGACCTCTGGGCTAATAAGGAGTTAAAATGGTTGGAGGGTGGGAGGAAGGAGAATTAGAGGTGTCTGTTAAGCCTTTCCCAAACGCTGTAACTGGAGGGGAGTCTAGAGCGTGGTGTGTATGTATCTCTGTGTCTGGTGTGTGCTCCTGTGTGCATGTCTGTGTGTATCTGTAGCGTCCGTATCTCTGCATGTGCATGTGTGTATCCGTGTGTCTGTGCATGTCGTGCCGTCCCTGTTTGTGTGAGCCTTTTGTGTATTGTGTAGGGCAGACGCTGCAGGACTCGGCAGAGATATTTCTGAATGCTTGAGCCGTGGTGGAACCATCTTGCAGCTGGGAAGACAGGGCGTGTGCTCAGTCCTAAAGGGCCATCAACAGCAGCAATGCTGACTCGCGCTGCGGAGGGGAGGCTGAGCCAGTGTCTCGTGGTCAGTTCTGGTCATTGCAACCTGTGCCCTGGGAGCCATTTCTTGTCAAGTCTTTCCCTTGCCCAAGAGGGGCCCGGAGCCGCCTCCCAGTGAGCGGGGCCTGTTTGCTCCTCCCTGGAGCTGTGCTTGACCCTGGAGCAAAGGTGCCCAGCCAGCCCGGCATTGGAAAGGTCTAGTTTCTTAGATTATACTAGTTGGTTAAGTTGGGATGTCAGGGAAGTATTTTTACCCCTTCTTGTGACTCCTGGTGTGCTGGACAGAGGGGGGTGGTAAGGAAAGGGGGTGGAAAGGCAGAAGTGGGCGCAGCCACGTGTGTCGGCCGACTGTGCAAGCCGCCCACCAGGGCTTGAGGCATTAGTAGCTTTCTGTCACTGGCAACACCCCTGCTGATGAGGGAGAGGGGTGTTGGGCTCACAGCCCTGGTGCCTTTGGGCCTGGGTGGGCAGCGCATCGTGGCGGGCTGCTGGGTAGAGCCGTCGCTCCTCTCATGACGACTGGAGAGCAAAGAGTGCGGGGCAGCCTGTGCACCCATGGCCCTGCCAGGCGCACGGTACCCAGCAGGTGCCCGGCTCCTTCTGTGAGGCTGTGCCTGCCTGGGCCCACCGTGGACCACCAGGTTCCAGGGCTCTCAGCAGCCCTCCTCCCGGAGCCCTTCCTCCAGCCCTGCCTCGAGAGCTGCCTCCTGTCTTATTTGTAGATGGAGAGAGGAGGCCAGTGACTAGGGTGCCCTCCAGAGCAGCTGGACGCAGGGCCTTCCAGGGCCTTGCAAGGGAGCTGCTGGTGTGTGAGGTGGGCCACAGAGCAGCAGGCCACTCAGGTTCCCGCCCCAGCGGGAGGTGCCTGCATCCTTCCTGACCCATTAGTGCCTCTCTATAAAATTCATTTCTGCCTGTAGTAGTGTTTATTAGTTGCCCCTTTCATCTCTGCTGCAGGAGGAACGGGGTGGGCAGGGTTTTCCTTTAAAGGGGTGAGTGCCCTAGCCTGCCTCGCCGCCTGGCTCCACCCAGCCCGCTGCTGGCCAGCAGCCCAGCCTCCGTCCCCGGGGCTCTCCCTGCCCCACGCCACCGCCCTGCCGCCTCCTCGCTGGGCCTTGCAAACTCCTCCCCAAGCTTTGGACAGGTGTCCATGTGATGAACGTGTGACATGGTCATTGTGGAAAACTCAGTGCAGAGAATCGTAGAGGGAGAGTGTTCCTAATCTGAATAATCCAGAGAGCTGCGTGTTCGTGTGAAACCAGAAGTGGACCCCGCGGCTGCGTAGGGTCGGAGGAGGGGCGATGGCCAACGTGTGATTCAGAAATCTCTCCATCTGTCGTCGTGGGAGATGCTCTGGGGTCGAATCACCGCGAAGCTTGGAAAGGAGACACCAACAGGCAAGGTCCACGAATCACAGCAACGCCAGAGCTTCAGAGTTAGATGTTGCCTGTTTAGGTGGGACGTAGCCCCTGTGGAAAGCGCAGTGTTCCCACCTTATATGCGGTTTTGCTTCCCCAAGTTTCAGTTGCCCAAGGCCACTGGGGTGGGGGAGTAGGAATAAAATGGAAAATTCCAGAAGCACATGAATTGTATATAATTTTTATTATGGTATATTGTCATCATTGTTTTATTTCATTGTCACTTTCTGCTGTTAATCTCTTCTGAGCCTAAGCTATACATCCAGCCTTATCACAGGTGTATAGACATAGGAAGGAGCACACATGCCACAGGACATTGGAAGGGCTTCCTCAGAGAGGTTCCTGAGCAGTCTGATGCTGCACAAACATCATGGTGTGCACTTACACAGTGCTGACTACCGAGCCACTGGGCGATCACAGTCTCAGGGACCACCGTTAAATATGCACATGACGTCATTCGTAAGACAAATAGGCAGAAGCATTTGTTCACTTCCCCAGTCCCTTTTTTCTGGCACATGCCTCACCTCTCCCCAAGCCCTTGGAATCTCCAAACAGATGTGTCTTTTTCCATGCTAACGGGGCGCCTCAGGAAGGTTGGACTGCGCCTCCCTCCAGCCTGTAGAGGAGAGCCGGGCTGAAGACCCAGCTGGTCGTCCGTGGCCAGTGATGTAATCCACCACGTGTCTGTAGTGAGACGCCATAGACCCCAAAGGCCAGGGCCGGGCCCTGGCGATGCGGGGATGGCGCGCTCCAGAGGGGGTGAGGCTCCAGGTCTCTCCCACACATTCTTCTGCGCATCTCTTCCACCTGCTTTTTCCTGAGCAGTATCCTTTATAATAAGTGGTTGAATATAATTACGCTCTGAGCCATTCTAGGAAATGATCGACCCTCTGGGGGGTCATGGGGACTTCCAGTTCTAACCAGGTGGAGCAGAGTCAGGGCAGCCTGGGGGCCCTGCGCTTGCTGCTGCAGTGAGGGTGTTCCTGAGGGTGGCTGCCCTCCGGATCCAAGGCTGTGTCTGGTAGACGGCACCCCTGCCAGAGAGTCCTCTGTGGGAGCCAGCCCTGCCGGAGAGTCCTCTGTGGGAGCCAGCCCTGCCGCTCGGCTGTGAAGCTTCAGCCTGGAGTGAGTAGAGAAAAGGAAAGCGGGGTCGTTCCCCGTGTTGCGTTAAGGGAGGTACCAGGCCTTCCAGAGTGGCCATGCCGTCTCACCGCCTCCGGGACGCGCGAGCAGCCAGTGTCTGCCCTCAGCAGCACCGGGCTCGGCAGCATCTCAGCGAAGCTCTTCCGGAAGACGACGTCTCGTGGTTTCAATGCGCAGTTCTCTAGTGGCCAGTGCAGCCGGGCTTCTTTTCACTTGACCTTCACTTTCTGTTAAACTTTCTCTTGATGGCTTTTGCCCATCTTGTATCGGATTGTTTATTTTACTGTCCTTTTTTGGCTGTTGAGTTTTGAAAACTTTTTGTACAAGTTAGATACTATTCCTTCGTCAGATATATGGTTTACAAATACTTTTCCTCCCCGTAGCTTGTGTTTTCATTCTCTTAACAGGGTCTTACTCAGGGCAAAAGTGTTTCTGTTTTGATGAGGTCCAATTGCGGCTATTTCCTTGTATGGTATCAGCTTTAAGAGCTGTGTTCCTATGTTGGGCATGGTGGTACAGGCTTGTAATCCTAGTGCCTAGGAGGCTGAGACCATGGTCAGCCTTAGCAACTTGGTGAGACTCTGTTTCCAGATAAAAAATAAAATAGGTCTGGGGGTATAGCCCAAAAGGTAGAGTGCCCCTGGATTCCACCCCAGGACCACAAAAAGAGAGACAAAAGCTGTGTCCTTAGCCTCAGACTAGGAGTGCTTTCACTTTTCTAAGAGGTTCACGCGTTGCCCTAAGCTCAGGACCCAGCTGGGTGGCTTTTGTCTGCGTGTTTTTGTCGGTCTTGTGTCCACGGAGGTCCAGTTGCCCAGCACCATTTGTGGAAAGGCTGTCTTTCCTCCATTGAAGCGTGTGGGCACCTTTGCCCAAAACCAGCAGAGCAGCTTGTGGGCCAGCTTCGAGTGCTGTGGTGTGTTGATCGCTCCAGAGCCACGCCGCGGGGCTGGAAAGTGCCTCCGCGGTGTGCTGTCCGGGCTGGAGCTCCTCACGTCTGCGGCCTTTGCCGACACGCACACCTTTGCTCATGGTGTGCACATGCACGCGCGTGTCTGCACGTCCCTGCCCCGTCGAGCACTCAGGATTGTTTGAATGAGTGAAGTTTTCTTGTCTTTATTTTTTTCCCCCTTAGGAAAGAGCCATAACATATTTAAAAATTTTTCAGCAGGAATTTCTGATTCTGTAAATAATCCCCCCAGGATGGTTACTCTAAGCCTGTCATTGTCTGCAGACCAGGCTTTTGTTCTTGTTTTTGCAGTGACTGTGTCCGAGGCGCCCTCCGCTTGTTCAGGTCAGTGAAAAGCAGGGCGGCTTCTGTTGCCCGCTTCCCGACACTCAGCCCGACCCCGCGGGCTTGGGGAGCCCACGCAGCGCGCGCCGCCGGCCTGCTCTGCTGCTGTTCCGGTGGAGTCTCAGCTGGCACCGTGGTGCCCAGGCGGCCTCTCAGGGCAGAGGACTCGGGGCAGCCACGTGAGAAACTGCATTGCTTGCAGTCTTCAACCATTTCTCCTTCCCACTAGCAAAACCTTCAGGTAATGAGAGTCTGTGGTCCGTGAAAGGTGACACTCCAATGTGCCATCCACTCGTGTTTAAGCATTAGAATAGAATTGGTGAATTTTAGTGAAATGGACAGTGTCCAGGTTTCTTTTCTTAAAAATAATTAAAATACTGACCCAGGTCAGATTTCTGGATATATTTTACAAGGAGGTTAACTGCAGCAAATTTGTAGCACTGTTTGTGCCCTGAGAATACACAAAAATAGTTTTTTTCAGAATTTATGCCTGACTCTTGGAGGTCTGTCAAACTTCTATGCTGCTTGTCATGTTACTGGGGACCGGAGATTGAGGCTCCCTCTGCCCTCAAGCGCGTCCTCAAGAGTCAGAGAAATAGAAAGGCCTAGAGGGTGCTTCGTGGTGTTCCTCGTCCTGAGAGGGCTTTCTTGGTATCTCTGACCAGGCGCGCTGTCACGCAGTGAGCGCTGTGCTTATGAGCTCAGTAAGCCATTTGTTGAATTTCCCCTCGTCATCAAAAACGACCCACAGCGAAGAGTCATCAAGTGGCACGCTCCGCAGTCGCACAGCCAGGCACACGTGGTGCTGTTACCCAGTTAACTGGGCAGCGCTGCGAGCCTGGCGCTGAGGGCTGAACCCGAGCGGGTGGAGAGACCCTCGCTCTCCTCTGCTCTTTTCATTTCTTTATTTTTTTGGTTGTACAGGCTACGCTCCCAGACCTATTTTATACTTTATTTGGAAACAGGGTCTCACTGAGTTGCTGAGAGCCTCACTCAGTAGCTGAGGCTGGCTTCGAACCTGCGCGATCCTCCGTCTCAGCCTCCCAAGCGCGCGCCACCACGCCCGGCTCTCCTCCGCTCTTTTTCTACTGCTCTGTTAGTTCAGGTTGGTTCATTCTTTTACTGAAGAATGTTCGTGCGGGGTGGCTGGGTCTGCACGGTTCCTTCAGTTCACAGTTTGTGGGACAAGGGATGTAGGAGTGTGGGGTGTGCTCCTCAGATAGTTGCCATCAGAACTTGACGCTGCGGCCCAAGTGTGGATGGAAGCTGGTTGCCAGGCAAGGCGATGTGCGTTTACCAAACACACGTGTGTGTTTGTTACTTGGTTCTGAGCCGCGAGGCAGCCCGTTGTCAGCTGTTTTTCCATGATACTGGGCTTTGTCCCTTGGTGGGAGGAACAGGAGAGCTTGGGGAGGGCCATTTGTGGGAGCCGGCGCAGGGGCACAGGGGTGAGGTTGCGACCAGCACGTGAAGGCCGCCTCTGCATTTGTTTGAAGGATGGTAGCAGTTAGTTTTTTATGTATGAGGGAAACAAAATCTTGTGTTACTATTTTAAAATGTGGAACATAAGAATTGAAAGGTGGTGTAATTTTGTGCAACAGGTGCCTGTTTGGGACTGACACGTGTGTTAACACACTTGTAGTGATCGAGAGCCTCAAGTGTTCCTCTTGGAGCAGGCCCGAGTCTCCAGGTAACCAGCCAGCCGCTGTGCCGACGAGAGGTGTGGCCAGGCCATGTGTTTTGACTTTTGGATTTTGAACCATTGCCAAGGATTTCTTGTCCATTCCTAAGGGCTCCCGTATGTAGGAATCGGGGCAGGTGGCTGAATTTATTTTAGAGGCTACTCGAGGGGTTGCCTGGGTGTGGGTCCACATGTCATGTAGTTCTGTGGCAGCATCGCTGGGCTTGCTAGAGGCATCTGGGCTTAGAGCAGGGCCCCTCGGCCTTTGACATCTTGGCTAGATAGCCCTCATGGTGGGGGCTGCCCTGCACATAGTAGGGCTTAGCAGATCCGTTCTTCTCCCACTAGGTGCTGTTAGCATTCCTCCAACCTCAAATTCATGACCGTCATCAATGTCTTCCGACATCACCCGTGGTCCTTGGGTGGGGTGGGCTGGAGCAGGCTCTCCCCGTGGAGAACTGCTGGCATAGATGAGCAAATACAGTACAGAAGCCAGGCAGGAGTCCTGGAGAGAAGAGTCCTGGCTTACGTGAGTACGCGGTGTCCGTGCGCTGTCAGCGTCAGGTCCCTTCTTCCCTATGGCTTTGCTTGCCGTGGTTGTGAGGTGGCCGCACGGGTCCCTCCTGTCACCTCACCAGCTTGTTCTCGCCTGCCCTCTTACCCCAGCCGGCCGTCGGCATGCAAAGCTTTTTTTTTTCAGGGGTAGGCTGGCCTCATTCACTGACTCAGCAAAGAGGTGAGTAGCAGGTGGTACTTCAAGCTCGCCTTCACTCAGCCTCTTGCAAAACACCCTTTAAGATGATTATGGGGCTGCTTGGCTCCTCCTGGATGGGTTCTGTGAGGTGGAGGGAAAGAGTAGGAAAGCCAAGGGTCAGGCCCTTTGCCAGGCGCTGCTCCCCCGGCCGCACGTCAGACTCCCCGGGCCGCACCACACCCAGGCCTTTCCTCAGGCCTTCTGGGGTGGGACCTGGCAGCCAGGATAGGTCTGCAGCATCTCAGCCGCTGTAGTTAACTGCGTCCCACCCAGGAGGCGCGGGCTGGGTTGGAGTCGTGAAGGGTGAAGTAAGAGTTGTCCACACTGGTGTTGATGAAGATGCGGCTTTGCAGAGACTTGTTTGGACAAATGACCTCTTTCCATTAAAGCAGAGGCCCAGACAGCTTAGCCAGAGTATATAATTACTTGAGAGAGTTAGTAAGTGCAGTCTTGGGTTTTATGTTTCTGCGACTCCAAAAGTTATAAAGGAACAATAACTCTAATTGGCTTCCTGCCCACTCATTACAGTGTCCTGAGACAGCTCAGAGGCCACCACTGGTAAACACACGAAGGCGGCCTTTGTCTCTGGTGCTTTGAAGCTTCCCTCCTGGATCCCACGCTGGCCTTGCCACCTCGGGTTCCCTGCTTCTGCCCCTCCCTTGTCCCCGCCTGCGGTGCGCAGGCCTCCAGCTGTCACTGAGTCTGCACTGAGCTGCAGGGAAGGCCCTGCGCGTCCAGGTCCCGGTGGCGGGCTTCAGAACAGGGGCCTGCCAGCACCTGCTTGTCTTGGAGCCA
Organism: Muscardinus avellanarius; assembly: GCF_963383645.1. Classification (NCBI taxonomy): domain Eukaryota; kingdom Metazoa; phylum Chordata; class Mammalia; order Rodentia; family Gliridae; genus Muscardinus; species Muscardinus avellanarius. Next base: position 63,667,358 of record NC_137803.1, on the reverse strand, counting down.
TCGCCCTCCTGCCTCTCTGAAAGCATCCTGGTCAAGGGAGTAGGGCACGTTTTCAGCAGAAGGCACAGGCGGAGGGCAGTGTTCCATCTGGGGAATCTTCCCGTGGGGGTGGGTTGGTGAAGGCCAGAGTATTCCCAGTGTTCCTCAGTCTTCTGCGCTGTGTTTCTTTGTCTTCATCCAAGTGGAAAAGTTGAGGGCAGCAGGATGTATACCTGCAGCCTGCTGGGCCGACCTGGGTCTTGCCAGCTGAACTAAACAGAGCAGAATGGCTGGTAGCCACTATGAGAAGTGTTGACCAGGCTCCGTTTGATGTGTAGTGAGGAGCTTGAACAGACAGGGAGGTTTAAACTTAGAGTTTTATGGATGGGTGTAGGAAAAGCAGTGGGACGCTTTCTGTGGCGATGCTACTTTGAGCCTGTGTTTAAACTTTGGAGTGGCTAGGCCTGTAACTCAGTAACCGAGCTAGTGCTGGTTTAAATGGCTTCTGGAATGGTTATAGACACCTGCCCCACAAGCCCAGGGAAAGCCTGGCCGTGGTGCCCGGGCTGGCTGCTGGGGTAGGGGGTGTGGGCTTGGAATGTAATTGGCAGAAACCACGGAAGATGCCAGGCGGGTGATGGTGAGGACCGCAGGCCTCAGGGTATTTCTCCCATCTTCTTCGGAGCTGAGAAGATGATTCGGGGATCCAGTGCTAAATGGTGCAGGCCACACACCGAGCACCGAGTGGACACACGCAGAGGAGGAACGAGCCCCGGGCTCCTTGAGCTGCCAGAGAAAGGCCTTGCAGGCTCTGCAGCTGACGGCAGGAGGACACTGCTGCTTACCACAGGGGCAGCTGTCCGTCTGTGGCTCTGTCTGGCCAGCAGGCTGGCTCTCTTATGAGTGTAGCTTCTTGGGGGCCATTTCAGCACAATTAAAAGAAGAAGAAAATTTGGCTTGGGCAGCCATGGTGTAAATCTTACCGAACGAGTTGGTTTAAAAGAATAAGTGCCACCCAGTATTGCAGAAAATAGTAATAAACAAAAGAATAAATACAATTTATGTTTAATTTCTCCTTTAATACTGTTAAAGAAACAAGATGTTAGTTAATAATTTTGTGACTGACCTCATTTCCCTGTAAATATGTGTGCCCCGATCTCTGCTTTCACACTGGCAAGCTCTTCCTGCGTCCAGCGAAGCTGTGCGGTGGGGTGGTCAGCCGGCTCCCTCAGAGCTGGGGACTCATTGTCCTCAGGTGCTGAGCTTAGTAGTGCAGTTAAAAAAAAAAGTCGGGCCATTTCCTCTAAGACAGTGTCAGTGTCCTAGTGAAGTTACTGTGTGTACTAATAGTAATTCCTTGGCCATATGGGTTTTACAGATGAGTTTTAAGTCCTAGTTTACATGTAGTGGGAAATTCAAGGGAGTGAGGAAGTGATTTCCATCTTCTCTTGCACAATTTTTTAAATTTTTATTTATTTATTTATTTATTTATTTATTTTTTGCGGGTATGGGGATGGAACCCAGGGACATTCGGCCTCTGAGCTACATCCCCTGCCCTATTTTTTATTCTTTATTTTGAAATGGGGTCTCACTGAGTTGCAGAGGACCTCACTAAGTATAGCTGAGGCTGTCCGCGAACCGCCATCCTCCCGTCTCAGCCTCCTGAATGCTGGGATTACAAGTGTGCACCAACACGCCTGGCTTTATAAGTACTTTTAAAACACCTTTAGCCGGGCGTGGTGGCGCACGCTTGTAATCCCCGCGCTTGGAAGGCGGAGACAGGAGGATCGCGCAGGTTCGAAGCCAGTCGCGCTGGGTTAAGAGACCCTGTTTCCAAATAAAAAGTATAAAAATAGGTCTGGGAGTGTAGCCTGGAGATAGAAGGGTTTCCAGGAACCCCAGTATCACCAAAATAAATAAATAAATAAATAAATAAATAAATAAATAACACCTGTAAACCCATAGGTTTATAGCATGATTTTTGAAATGGAGTCTCTTGATAGTATGAGATGTGTTGGCCAGTAAACATAAATAATTTAAAACCACCTTAGAGGAGATTGCAGAGGTCTAGTTGACCTCATCATATTAGCAGAGAAAAAGGCATGATATTCCTTTGCATTCAGAATGAAAAATAGAGCTGCTTCCCTTGATATTCCCTTCCCTTCCCACAGTGTACAGGTTCGCCCAAGAATTGTGTTTAAGGTTACTTTTCCATTACTGTGATCAAATAACCTGACAGGAACAACTAAGAGGAAGAAAGGCTCCACGGTTTCCAAGGTGCGTCCATAGTTGGCTAGCTCCAATTCAGCATCCTGACAGCAGAGTGTGGCAGAGGAAAGCTACAGGCTCTTGGCACCAGGGAGTAGAGAGCCAGGAGAGACCAGAGACAGAGCTAGTCCCAGGGCCCATCCCTGAGAGCGGCCTCCTCAAACCACACCCTGCCTGCCCACAGTTATCACCCAGTAAGTCCATTCGAGTTACTAATCCATCACAGAGTCTATCTACTGATGAGATTTGAGCCCTGATTCAGTTATTTCACCCCTGAATTGTTGCTGCCAACACATGAGCTTTTGGGGACACACCATATCAAAAACCCTAATAACCTGCTGTGTGTTGGAACGGGGGTACTGGGGATGGAACGTAGGGGCATTCTACCTCTGAGCTATACACCCCAGCACTTTTTATTTTGAAATAGGGTATCATTAAGTAGCTGAGGCTGGCCCCGAACCTACAGTTCTCCTGTCTCAGCCCCCCAAGCACTGGGATTACAAGTATGTGCCACCATGCCCGGCACACTTTTTTTTTATGTTGCTTTTTTTTTTTTTTTTTGGTGGTACTGGGGTTCCTGGAAGCCCTTCTACTTCCGGGCTACACTCCCAGACCTCTTTTTACATTTTATATTTGGAAACAGGGTCTCCTAAGCCAGTGCGCGCGGCTGGCTTCGAACCTGCGCGATCCTCCTGTCTATGCCTCCCAAGCGTGGGGATTACAAGCGTGCGCCACCACGCCCGGCATGTTGCTTTTTGTTTTGATTTTTGGTATTTGGGATTGAACCCAGGGTCATTGTACCTCAGCTATACCCCCAGCTGTATTTGATTTTTATCTTTTGAAATGAGGTCTGGCTAGGTTTCTAGGACTGGCCTTGAACTTGTGGTGCTTCTGTTTATCCTCCCATGTACTTGGATTACATATGTGTGCTACCACATCCGGCTTTATTGTTTATTTTGAAACAGGGTCTCACTAAGTTGCTGAGGGCCTTACTAAGTTGAGGCTGGCCTTGAACCTGCGATTTTCCTGTCTCAGTCTCCCAAATACTGGGCCACCACATCAAGCTTTGATCTGAACATATTAAATAGAAAATTCCAGAAGTTAATTTATAAGTTTTGAATACCTTTTATTACAGCATATTGGTATAATTTTTATTTTATTGTTACTAATTACTGTGCCTAATGTATCAATTTCTATGTTTAGCAGAGTTGTGTATTAGAAAAAAACATAGTATTCATAAGATTAAGTATTATCGCTGGTTTCAGGCCCTGTGGGGGTGGTGGACGACTCACTTTGGAACATATTCCCCAAGGATAGTGGGAGACTGCTGTGGTTCAAGAACCAGCACACAGCCCTTTGCAACTCATTGAGACCCTGTTTCAAAATAAAGAATAAAAAATAAGGGCTGTCTCTCAGAGGTAGAATGCTCCTGGATTCCATCCCCAGTAATGAAAAAAAAAAAAAAAAAAAAAAAACCAGCACGTTCAGGAGAATGCAGATCTAGGGCAGCACCACCTGCTCAGCAGCCTGGACGAAGAAGGAAGGTATGTTGCAGGCAGAAGCCCGGACAGGGCTGTGGTGGTGGTCTTTGCAGAGGAGACCTTAAGGAGGCCAGGAGAGGCCAGGAATGAGAGCTGCCAAGTCCTGAGTCCCTGGGAACCTGCAGCGAGCACCTGTGCAGGCGGTGGCCCTGGGGCTGGAGGCGGCAGTCCTAGTGATCGGTGGGTAAAGAAATAGGTCTGTGCTGCTCTTTCCACTCACTCACTCTTACCTGGGTGTGCCTCCACTAACCCAAATCCTGTCCTTTGCTTTTTCAGACAGAACAAGTTTTATTTTTATTTTATTTTTTGTGATACTAGAGGTAGAACCCAGGTCCTTTTCTACCTCCAGCCTATACTGCCAGGTTTATATTTTATTTGTAAACAGGGTCTCACTAAGTAGCTGCGGCTGGCTTCGAGCCTGCGAGCCTCCTGTCTCAGCCTCCCGTGCCACCTCTTTGCTGGGTCTGCATCTTAGCAGTTGCTTTTAGATTTGTTGAGTTGAATTGAGAAACGTGCGCCACCACGCCCAGCAAACAGTATTTATATACTTATCTATTGGTGGTACTGGGGATGGAACCCTTCTACCTCCGGGCTATACTCCCAGACCTATATTTTATATTTTATTTGGAAATAGGGTCTCCTAAGCCTGCGCGGCTGGCTTCGAACCTGCGCGATCCTCCTGTCTCCGCCTCCCAAGCGCGGGGATTACAAGCATGCGCCACCATGCCCGGCCAAACAGTATTTATTTTTAAGCGTTGAAATCTCTGTATACTCCTTGTCCTCTGTTCCTTTTTTTAATTGAAATATAATGTTTGTACATACTTATGGTTACAGTATGGTAATTTAATACATGTTTCTACATGTCTAAAATGAGGTAATTAGCATTTCCATCTCTTTTTTTTTTCCTGCGGTATTGGGAGTGGAACCCAGGGGCATTCTACCTCCAAGCTCCACCCCTAGCCCTGTGTTTTATTCTTTAGTTTGAAACAGGGTCTCACTGAGTTGCAGAGGGCCTCACTAAGTAGCCAAGGCTGTCAGCGAACCCTGATCCTCCTGCCTCAGCCTCCCGAATGCTGGGATTACAAGCTGCTGGGATTACAAGTGTGCGCCACCACACCCGGCATTCCATCTCTTTCAATATTGTTATTTTTATGTGTGGGAAACCTTCAAACTCTTCTTTAGTCATCTTTCTAAATGTGTCTGGAAAGCAAACACTTAAGCATGTAGAAATCCTAGAGCAACAAGACAATGGACAAGGATTGTGTTTATTTGCACTTAAGAGCTGTGCCTGACAAGTGATTGATAATTTTACCATGCTTATCAGTCAGATACCCTAAGGCCCAAGAAGATTAAGGAACTGGCTTGAGAGAGCTCATTTAGGAAGGGATGTGGCTGCAGGGAGGAAGCTGCCTTGAGCGGGAACTCTGTGGTCTCCTTGCTGGATCTGCATCTTAGCAGTTGCTTTTAGATTTGTTGAGTTGGATTGGAAAGTGAGTATGAAACCACATCTTATGCCCATTTGGTCTGCTCATCATGGATTCAGCCATCTTCCCACAAAATAACCCCATGCCACCTCCTTTTACAGTAGCAGAGCCCGGCATGGTCAGGCGGCATGGTCAGGATTTTCTGGAGTCCCTGTTGAATGTTCTGACTGCACAGTTGGGTGCATGCAGATACTTGGTGACACTAGTGAAATTTCAGGTGGGTGAGTGGAGGTTTGAGAAGTGTCTCTGTGGAGTTAAAGGTGTGCACTCCAGGAACCTGGTTAAGAAAGTGTTCATTCCCCAGGAACAGTGGTGCCCGACTGCCCCTCCCGGCCTTCCGTGTCGAAATTAGTGAGGACACTCTTGTTTCAGTTTTTCATCAGTGCTCTTTGTTTCAGCTTCGGCTTTCCCAACTGCAGATAAGCCGCTCAGAATAGCAAGTGCCTTTTACCCCGTTGTTAACACTGGAGCACTTTAAGACAGGTTTCAGTTGGACTCATTTAGAGGAAGGAACTGGCTGCTTCTCCGGACAAAATTATATGGATGGCAATAGCAAGCTGCGACTGAGGAACGGATGACGGGTGGGGAGACAAATGGGCTAGCACAGAGAGGGAGCTGCCACGGAGCACTGGCGGATGCACGCAATAGCAAGCTGCGACTGAGGAACGGATGACGGGTGGGGAGACAAGTGGGCTAGCACAGAGAGGGAGCTGCCACGGAGCACTGGCGGATGCACGCACGAGCCGAAGGGCGGCGGGGAAAGGGAAAACCCCAATGATTGACTTCCGTGCAAGCCGTGCGCGATCACACGCGAGGTCATGGGCATGGCCAAATTATGATGCGCTTGCTGTCTGGGAGCGCTCTCCTCAGCGCACTGGTGGCCCTCCAGGAGCTCATCGTCAGGTTACTGGAGCGGCAGATGGCTTTTGAAGCAAGCTGGAAGCCAGGCTGTGTTCTGTGGGCTGGGCTTCGGGCCTGGGGCCGGCCTATTCTGACAGGCGAGCCGGCCTTTGGGGAAGACTGGGGGGGAGCTATCGGATAGCATGTGGTGTCTTCAGGGAATTGCTGCTTTCCTTCACCCCGTTTGGCGCCGCCTTTTTTTCCTGGGGCGCTCTGATGGGGTGCAGAAGCTCCCCATCTGCTGCTGGACCCGCCCAGTCATCACTGCAGGGGTTGGGGCCACTTATAAGCAGGACCATAATCCCTGTATGCGGCAAGTAGGAGAGTATTTAAGCAGATGGGAAATATACCCCCTGCCCTATTTTGTGTGTGTGTGTGTGTGTGTGTGTGTGTGTGTGTGTGTGTGTGTGTGTGTTTGTGATACTGGGGTTCCTGGAAGCCCTTCTACCTCCGGGCTACACTCCCAGATCTATTTTTTAACTTTTTATTTGGAAACAGGGTCTCTTAAGCCAGCACGGCTGGCTTCGAACCTGCGCGATCCTCCTGTCTCCGCCTCCCAAGCACGCGCCACCATGCCCGGCCTGCCCTATGTTTTATTCTTTATTTTGAAACAGGGTCTCACTAAGTTGTGGAGGGCCTCACTAAGTAGCTGAGGCTATCCGTGAATCACGGTGCTCCCTCCCCAAATGCTGGGATTACTAGCATGTGCCACCACACCCAACAGTTGTTGTTGTTTTTTTAATGGAGAGTGTGATAGTCAGATTTTTGTCACTGTAACCAAAATACCTGTTAAGAAAATTTATAGGAAGATAGGTGTATCTGGCTTACCATTTCAGAAGTCCAGTGCACAGTTGGCTGGCTCCAAGATAGAAGCATTGTAGTGGCAGGGCTTGGCAGGTGAAGCTAGGAGTGGTCAGGCAGAAGATAACCCCTTGCACTGACCTTGGCCACACCCACCTGCTCATGGGTATGGCCCTCTTCAAGATCTTAACGGGACTTTCAAACAGTGGGGTGGCCAGAGTGAAGCCTCTGCCAGGCTCGTATCCGCTTCTGCTCCTTTTCTCTTTCCCTCCTCTCTCTCTGTTTATGTACTTTTCTTCTTCTTTTTTTTGGTGGTACTGAGGGTGGAACTCAGAGGCTTTCTAAACCTCCGGGCTATACTCCCAGACCTTTTTTTAAAAAATATTTTATTTAGAAACAGGGTCTCACTAAGTTGCTGAGAGCCTCACTAAGTAGCTGAGGCTGGATTTGAACCTGTGCGATCCTCCTGTCTCAGCCTCCCAAGCGCAGGGATTACAAGCGTGTGCTACCACGCCTGGCTGCAGAGGTTTCTTCCTGAAAGCAGATGTAAGTATTGGTGTTTTCAAGCCTTTCCCATTTTGTAGCCCTGTTTTCTTTCTTTCAGGGGCACCGAATTTTCTCATCCTCTCAGAGCAGGGTTTTTGTTGTCAGTCACCCAGTTCCAACACTAGGCTTCTGTAAGAGAACCCCTGGTGTCCCTACGTGTCCCCATGAGCGCCCTCCCTCCGATGGCAGCTTGGGGCTTGAGCAGGTTATGTCAGGCTGGGGCTCCGGACCAGGGCATCCAGCTTGTCCAGATGTGGTCCTTGGTTCTCCAGATCCAAGGAGATTGCAGCTGGTGTGGCCTTGGCTGCTCTTGAGATGGCTGCCAGCTGGGGTCAGAGAATGAACTCATCTGGTTCCTGATGGTGGAGACATGGGGACTCTCACTTATAAACAGAACTCATGACTTTAATTTTTTTTTTTTTTTTTTTTTTTTTTTGGTACTGGGGATTGAAGCCATGGGCATTCTACCTCTAAGCTTTACCTCCAGCCCTATTTTACTTTTTATTATTATTTTTAAGGTACTGGGGATGGAACCCAGGGGCATTCTACTTCTGAGGCCCTATTTTTTGTTCTTTATTTTGAAACAGGGTCTCACTAAGTTGCAGAGGGCCTAAGTAGCTAACATTGGCTGCAAACCTGCCATCCTCCTGTCGCAGCCTCCCAAGTACTGGGATTGCTAGTTGATTCCCACTTTATGCTTTATTTTTGAATAAGCAAAGAAAAGGACTCATAATGTAGACATTCTTGCATGGCAGATCTCTATCAGTTGATAATATATTCTTTTTTCCCCCCCAGAACTGGGATCAAACCCAGGTCCTCTTGTATGCTTAGGCAAGCACTCTACCTAGCTGCTGATTTATTTCACTTAGCACAATGCCTTCAGCCAGGGCTTAGTCTGTGTGGTAACATGTCAGAATTTCTGCTGTTTTTAAAGGTGAATAATATTCCATTGTGTGTTCATGGCACATTTGTTGATTCTTTGTTGATGGGGACTTGGATGGCTTCCACCTTTTTGTTACTAGAGATACAGTGGTAATGGCTCTGCAGACGCGTCCCACTTTTCGTTCTTTTGGGTGTACGCCTGGAAGTAGAATGGCTAGGTCATGTGATAGCTTTGCTTTTAATGCTCTGAGAGAGCACTGCACCGTCTCCGTGGTGGCTCCACCGACTCAAGTTCCCACCAACAACGCACAAGCATTCCGAGCCCTCATACCTCATCAACACTTGCCACTTGGGCGCTTGTCATGTTGATAGTGGCAGTTACATTGGGCACAAAAGGATAACTCTTTGTAGCTCTGATTTGTGTTTCCTTAATTGTTGGTGATTCTTAAGTGTTGGTGAGTGTCTGTCCAACTTGGCCATTTGTTAATCTTTGGAGAAATACCTGTTCAGGTTGTTTACATGTGTTCAATTTTATGAGGTGGTTCCAAATCATTTTTTCACTGTGGTTTTAGTAGCTTGTATATATCTAGCAGTTTGTTAAAATTCTGTTTATTTACTATCTCCAGCAGTTTGTTAGAATTTTATTTACTATCTGTGCCAGTTCTGATATGGTCAGACTCTTAGTTTTTGGCATTCTGCCAAATGAAGCACACCTTTATGGTTTTAGTTTGCTTTTCCCTGTCAGCTTGTGGAGTTTTCTTGTGAAGTGCCTGTTGGTATATTTTGCCTAAATATAAATATATTTTGAACTTGGGATGCTTGCATTGGCCCTATGAAAAAATTCTGGATCCTGACCCTCTGTCAGTTATATATGCTATGAATCATCTTCTTCCCACTTGCAGCCTATCGTCTTCACTTTTTTGCGATCTTTGATAAGCAGATTTAAATTTCTTAGATTTGTCAGTCTCAGCTGGGCATGGTGGCACATGCTTGTAATCTCAGCGGTTCGTGGACAGCCTCAGCTACTTAGTGAGGCCGTGTTTCAAAATAAAGAATAAAAAATAAGGCTGGGGGTGAAGCTCGGTGGTAGAATGCCCTGGGTTCCATCTCCGGACCTGCAAAAACAAACAAATAAATGAATCCGCCAATCTCTTCCTTTACGGCGTATGCCTCAAGTTTAAGTGCATATGCTAATCCGATGACGCTTGCCTGTCAATTAAGTTCTTGAGCCAGTGGGACTTCGTTGTGCTCAGTGTGAGTAGGGAGTCTGGTCATTTCCCCATGTTTCAGTGCGCTCTTCTGTTGCTCTGACTGGAATAGTGGACATGAGCAACAGGAGGAGGCACGGCTCACCGGCTCAGCTGCACACGAAGGAGGCATGGTTCACGGGCTCAGCTGCACATGAAGGAGGCATGGTTCACGGGCTCAGCTGCACACGAAGGAGGCATGGTTCACGGGCTCAGCTGCACATGAAGGAGGCATGGTTCACGGGCTCAGCTGCACATGAAGGAGGCATGGTTCACGGGCTCAGCTGCACATGAAGGAGGCATGGTTCACGGGCTCAGCTGCACATGAAGGAGGCATGGTTCACGGGCTCAGTGTCCACATGAAGGAGGCATGGTTCACGGGCTCAGCTGCACATGAAGGAGGCACGGTTCACGGGCTCAGTGTCCACATGAAGGAGGCATGGTTCACGGGCTCAGCTGCACACGAAGGAGGCATGGCTCACGGGCTTAGCTGCACACGAAGGAGGCATGGTTCACGGGCTCAGTGTCCACATGAAGGAGGCATGGTTCACGGGCTCAGTGTCCACATGAAGGAGGCATGGTTCACGGGCTCAGCTGCACATGAAGGAGGCATGGTTTACGGGCTCAGTGTCCACATGAAGGAGGCATGGTTCACGGGCTCAGCTGCACATGAAGGAGGCATGGTTCACGGGCTCAGTGTCCACATGAAGGAGGCATGGTTCACGGGCTCAGTGTCCACATGAAGGAGGCATGGTTCACAGGCTCAGTGTCCACATGAAGGAGGCATGGTTCACGGGCTCAGCTGCACATGAAGGAGGCATGGTTCACGGGCTCTGCTGCACACGAAGGAGGCATGGTTCACGGGCTCAGCGTCCACATGAAGGAGGCATGGTTCACGGGCTCAGCTGCACATGAAGGAGGCACGGTTCACGGGCTCAGTTTCCCAGAGCCGATGCCTTGGCAGCGACTCCAGGGCAGACAGCGTGGTGAGACACCGCTGGAAGGAAGCACAGCTCAACTCAGCAGCTGGCAGCAGAGCCAGCTGGAAGTCTCCAAGGCCACCCCTGACATGCCTAAGCCCCCACCCCGTGCCGTTCAGATGATTAGCCCTCGGCGACTTGCCCACTGACAGGTGCTGCACGCCTCGGCACTTCTGCATTGCTTTCATCGCTGAGTCTTTGGGAGACGTTCCAAACAAACCACCCCGTCCCCTTTGTGGGTGAGCGGTGGTCTCGCCCCTCTCACTCGTGCCTCAGGATCGCCTCAGCCCAGGGTTAGCAGGAGCCTTTGCAGGTGGACTGTGCGCAGAGGGTGCATCGTTCATATCTCTGGAGTGCAGAGGACGGCCGGAGCATGCTGCTGTGCTTAGTCCAGCTCCTCGTGGTCTGCAGGCTGTCTGGCCACCGGACGGGACCTACTTTACACGCCCGTGCTCTGCAGAAACCGGGCGGCTGGAGAGTTTATTACAGGTGTGTGCGGTGGGGTGATGCGGCAGTGTGCTGCGTGTCTCGGGTGACAGGATTTCCCACCTTCCCAGCATGCTCTTGTCCCGGGTAGAGATGGCGGCGTTTCCTGGGCAGGTTGTCCTGCCCCTCCCCAGCTTCTCCTTGGGGGCGGGGACCCCATGCAGCTTCAGTCCTCAGGACCCTGATGTGTTGAGGTGGGTGGGTACCCTCTCATCTGCTGACCCTGTGGGAGGGGCCTGTGTCTGCTCCCTCTATGCCTTCCTGCTCTGAGGCAGGGGAGTGGCCTGCTCTAAGGTGTGACTGAGCCTGGGGTTGCTGTGATGAACGGGAATTATTCATGTGGGGTCATTAAAGAGATGATGACCCTATATATCAAATAGTAGTGAGTAAAATACCAGGCTCTGGTGTGCCCGCGATGGGATTTCTTTTTGAGGGGCCGATTTCTCCAGGCTCCCCCGGGAACATGCTTGTCCCTGGGTGACAAAACGCTCACGGGCCGCTCTCAGGACAGCTGAGTGACAGGGGAGCATTGGTCAGCTTGCAAACCCGGCCTGCCAGCTTCTCCTCTCCACTCGCCCAGTTCTGCTGCCCAGCGCCCGCAGCTGGTGTCATGGACGCTCCTCCCCAGGGCCCGTTCTGGCCTGGCCCTTCCAGATGGAAATTGGCCTTGGGAGAAGCAGGTCCTCTCCCTCGCTTGTGAGCTGTGTGGACACTGCTGCCATACCGGGCGGCTGCAGGACCAGAAATGTGCTTTCACAGCTCTGGACCAGAGGCCAAGATGCAGCTGTGAGCGGGGCTCTCCTCGCGAGTATATCTACTCCACATCTCTGAAAGTTCTCCCATGCTTTGCTTGCTGGGGCACTGAAGTGTTATGATTGTGGTTCGAGTAGACATAGTGAGTGAGGTGAACTGCTATCTGGAGAGGATGCCAAATCCCAGTGGACACCGTGAAACCAGACACTCACAGCCAAGGGGGGGACGGATGGTCTGACTGAGGGGATGCAGGCTCAGAGCTCAGAAAGGCCCTACTCACACTTGCAGAAGTTGAGCTGCATGGTGTGTGTATTTCTGCGAGACAGGGTTTACTGGCGTGGGTCCTCGGGGCTGCTTTTTGCAGTTGTTCAGGTCAGTCACTTCTGGTGTCCAGACGGTGTCCCTGGACTGTGGGCCTCACCAAGGGGGGTCGCGCAGCCTTTCCCCTCCTCCTCCATCCTAAAGCCGGGTGGCCAGGCTCCTTCAAGGGGTCCTCACGGGGTCCATCCTTCAAGAACAGCTTCTCACGTCCAAGGACGAGCCAGTGTTCTGGCTAGCGTCCTGGCACGGTGCTGCCCTCCAGCCAGAAGGCATCATCTCTCCTTTTGGTGCTGTTCTAAATGGAGCCCCGCACTGGCCTCAGATGACCGCAGAGGCTGCGCGGCCGCGCCCTGCCTTTGTTCGGCAGCTGTGAAAACGGAGCTTTCAGTTGCTCGGCAGCATCTCGAATTCCGAGACGTTCTTCCTTGTGCAGCGCCTCCACGCTCACTCCAGAAGGCACGGCAGAGCGACTGGAAGATGGCAGCCGTGCCGCAGCATGCGTGGTGCCCTGGCCAGAACGGGCCTCCCCAGAAACTCGTCTCGGGGCCAGAGGCCTGGGGCCGTGAGCCCGCTCCACTGTGGCAAGGACAGTGACACTCCTGCGTCTGGCGGTGTGGCAGTGGATGCATTCTGAAGGCAGCGGGTGCCCCCGCAGGGTTTTAATTGAGGAATGCCGCAGCCTGAGTTGTGTTTGGAAGACGACTGGCACTCTGGAATGGGAGAGAGGGAGAGGGAGGTGTGGCCGTGATCTGCCTGGGAAGAACCCGTCAAGAGAGAAATGAGGGCTCGCTGCTGCAGCGCCCAAGACAGTGTCTTCCTCTGGCCCGGGCGCTGCGTCACAGTGAATGGTGCTCGGAGCGTGAGCCTGGCTTTGCCGTCACTCAGCAAGCAGCGGCGTTGGCCTTGGCCTAGTGACTTGAATTCGGCAGCTGCAGCTGTGCAGGGGAGAGGCAGCCCCACCCAGCGTGCGGCAGCCTCAGTGTTTGCTCCAAGAGCCCCGTGACCAGAGGAACTGCCTCTGTCACTCCACTGTGCATGGGGCGCTCTTGTTAGCTGTGTGACACTGTCCTGTTACCCCTGGTGGTCTTGGAGAGAGTGCTGTGTGGCGGACATGCCCTGCAGAGGACCGGCATCCCGCACCGGGGCAGGGTTGTGTGGCCTGGGTGTGCCAAGGAAGGAAGGCTGCCACCACTCTCCTTTGGGGTTACACACTCAAAGTCCAGAGTGCGGAGGGTGTGAGAACGCTCTCCTACGTGTGGGAGGAGATGTGAGGCGCAGTTAACATGCCTTGGAGCGCACCGCAGCGGTGATGAGGTGATCTGTGATGGCAAGGGTCTTGCTCATGAGAATACTTGCTCTCCGTGACAGCGCAGCGGCCTGCTGGTCAACCTAAACTTCCTGCAGGGTCCAAGGCGGCCCTCTGGCTTTGCTGGGTGGAGGTGCAGAGTTCCCTGTTGTCTGCATGTTGGTAAAGTTGCTGTGAGCCGGCGTCGGCCCGGGTGGGCACAGTGACCCTGTGTTCCTGGGCCAGCGCATGCCTTCCCATCAGCGCAGGGACTGTGGGGAAGAAGATGTTGATGCAGAAAGGATTTCTAAGCTTAGGCCACTGCTGACTCCACTCTCACCTGAATGTTTGAATAGCTTTTTTTTTTCCCTGCGGTACCGGGGATAGAATCCAGAGGCAGTCTACCTTCGAGCAACACCCCCAGCCCTATGTTTTATTCTTTATTTTGAAACAAGGTCTCACTGAGTTGCAAAGGGCCTCCCTAAGTAGTAACTGAGGCTGTCCGGAACCGGATCCTCCTGTCTCAGCCTCCCAGATGCTGGGATTACAGGCGTGCACCACCATGCCGGCTTGAATGGCTTTTGGCATGTTTGGTCATAGGTCGTAAGGAGGCTCCTGAGGTATTGCCCAGGCATTTGGTTCTCCACTTTGAGTTTTGTATGTGTCGAAATGAGCCTCGTCCCAGTGCCACCCAGGAGTGGAGCAGGATATCTTATCTAAGCTCCTGGGGATGGAAGTGATGCTGCTGCTACTGTTCTGGACTGTGTTCAGTGTCTGGCCACTTAGATCCTTCCAGAAAGAGTTGGCGCTGTTTTGGAGACATAGACGTTGTGCTGTGATTCCTCACTGAGATGGTATGTTTGACACTCATTTCCCATATATCAAAGCACTAAAAACAGTTGCTTTTTGTGCTTGGGTATTTTATTTTATTTTTTACGGGTCTGGGGATGGAACCCAGGGGCATTCGACCTCTGAGCTATACCCCCTGCCCTATTTTTTTTTTTGTGTGTGTGTGTGGTACTGGGGTTCCTGGAAGCCCTTCTACCTCCGGGCTACACTCCCAGACCTATTTTTACATTTTTATTTGGAAACAGGGTCTCCTAAGCCAGCACGCGTGGCTGGCTTCAAACCTGCGCGATCCTCCTGTCTCTGCCTCCCAAGCGCAGGGATTACAAGCGTGCGCCACCATGCCCGGCTCCCCTGCCCTATTTTTTATTCTTTATTTTGAAACCGAGTCTCACTGAGTTGCAGAAGGCCTCACTGAGTAGCTGAGGCTGTCTGGGAGCCGCGATCCTCCGGTCTCAGCCTCCCGATGCTGGGATGACAAGTGTGCCCACCACGCCCGGCTGTGCTTGGGGATTTTAGCCCCATCCTTCCAGAGTCGAGGAAACCCAGCCGGGCTCACTCACGTTCTGTATCCACGGGACCGTGCTGTGCCAGGAGGGAGAGGTTGCAATTAAAAAGAAGTCCTTCTCATGGTCATTATGAAGGCTAGGTCAGATTAGGAGTGCCCTGAGCTGGCCTGTGATGCTCCTTTGAAAGTCCTTTCATTAGCCTGGGCATGCGGCGTGAGGCTGGAGGAGAGGGGCAGGGCCGGGCACCGCAGAAGTGAGCTGCCGGCCACGGAGGAGGATCTGCTCAGGGTCCACTTGCCGCGCTTAAGAGAAAACACTAAGTGGGAACGTTTAGTAGTTTATTGATTTTTCTAATTTTTGTCTATGTGATACTGGAGATTTTCCCAGAGCATTCTACCTCCAAGCTACACTCCTACCCCTGGTTTTATGTTTTGTTTTAGAAATAGGGTCTTGCTAAGTTGCTGAGGCTGTTCTCAAATAAGCATTTCTTCTGTTTCGGCTTCCCAAATACTGGGATTACAGAAGCCTGGCTAAGTAGTGTATTTTGAATAACATACGTAAATATTGTGGGACTGTTGTAAAGTCGTCTTCATTCTAGAAGCCATGGTCGTCATCATAACTTAAATAGAAAGCATTCTTGAAGTGTTGCGGCTCTCTAGCCCCCGTGGCTTGCTCTTCCACGTTTGGTTTGGAGGAAAGTTGAAGTCGGTGCTGGCCTGGCTCTGGCCTCAGGAGAGCGCAGGGAGCAGCAGGCTGCAGGGTGAAGACGTTTCGGGTCTAGATGCGCCCTGATTTTCACGCCACAGAGAGGACTCACGAAGTTCTTGGGAGTAACTGTTCAAAAATCGTGCTTGTTCCCGTGCCGGTTGTCAATTCCAGTAGAGTGGTACTTAAAAGCACCGTCTCAGATCAGCTCTAGCAAGGACGAAGCATGAACTGTCCAATGACACCGAGTCGCTGCGGAGCGCAGGCCTCCTACCGCCGGTCCACGGTCACTCTGCATTGCGCGCTGCCCTCAGAGCGATGGAAGAAGAGGCTCAGAGCTTCCACAGTGCACAGCAGCCGGGGGTGAGGCCTGTGTCTAGTGCGACGGACGCCACTGTGGGGAGGCTCAGCCAGCCTGCTGGCAAACAGCCACGAGCCCGCACCCCGCCGTTTCTGATGGTGTGCGGCCTCTCTGACCTGCCACTGCAGGAGAGAGGGTGGCCGACCACCTCGGCTGTCACTGCGGTGGCAGAAGCCCTCAAAGGGGTGAGGGAGAGCAGGTACGCCAGGCAGTGGTGCCGCCTGGCTGGGTCTGCGCAGGACACGGATAAAAGTCTTTATGCATGCTCCCTAGCTCGGTGTGGACAGAAGAGTTTTCATAAAATGTTAAAATCAAGCCAGACGTTATAGCGCACACCTAGGTAATCCTAGTAGTTGGGAGGCTGAGATAGAAGGATGACAGGTTTGAGGCCATCTTCAGCAATTTAGCAATACCCTCAGCAACTTTAGCGAGGCCCTCTTTCAGAATAAAAAAGACTGGGGCTGTAGTTCAGAGGTAGAATGCTCTTGAGTTCAATCCCCAGTATATATATATATAATAAAACATATAATTTTAAATTGTTTTTTAAGACATTAAGTGCTAAATTCTACCATTGGAAGCATGGCTTTCTAATCCAGTTGTTTTACTTTGACTCAGAAAGCCCCTTTTTTTTACCAGCCACTGTGGGAATATGGAAGATGCCATCAACTTAGTTCTTAGTCCTGACTCTAACACCTGAGAAAGACGGGACAGCTTGTGTGAGCTCCCGGAGCAACCAGTGAGCACTCCAGTCAGGTGCCAGCATGGTCAGAGGTCTACAAACCGGACCAGCCCTGTCAAGGCTGCATCGAGGAGTGCCGCATGGCCCACCCCGTGCCTCCATGCACCGGGCGTGGCTTACCCTCATTCCAAGTGAAGCTTCTCTGTGTAGGCCACTGCAGTGGCCCGGAGTCACCAAAGGATTGGCCTGGGGTCACATGGGTGACAGGGCAGGGTCTCAGACCCACGGTCGCCTGTGCCCAAGCTAGATCTGAGATGAAAATGAGCTGGTCAGCGCGGAGTGCTGGTGTCCAGTCTCAAGCCTCTCCCCTGCTCCGGCTGCAGGTGATGACGCCAGGGTCGCCTCCAGCGCCAGCCTTGCAGCATGAGGGCTTGTTTCTCTTCATGCAAGATTATACGCTGAGCGTCCCCAGCCTTTCTGCAGAATACTTCAAGGACAGTTCCTGTGTGGCTTGCTTTCCTTGGGACCGGCCCTGTCCCAGAAACCCTCCCGAGCCAGCGCAGCTCCTGGATGTCTCTGACTGTCTCTTGGGCCCCATGATAACCTGGCCTACTTGGTGACAGATCGCAACTATTTTTAATGTCGGAGCCACCTTTAAAAGAGATAACCCCTGTCCTCGTTGAAGGAATATAGCCCTGCACGGAACAGGTGCTGCTGGTGGGTGTTGCACAGTGAGCCGACACATGGCACGCACGCAGTTACCGTGTGTCCTGTGCTTGGGTGGGATTTGGCCCAGGAGCCACTGTGTGTGAGCTTGCGGGATGCGCCCAGCTGGGCGTTAGGTGCTCATTCCATGTGCACTGGTGCTGGGTCTCGTCCTCCTCGAGTCTGGGGTGAGGCGTAGCCCTGTCACATTCCTGCTATAAACTGGGGGATTTCAGCCTTGGCCAGCCAGGAAAGAAAGACGTGTGCATGTGAAGCAGGAGATGCAAACTCATGGAGCTGGAGTTGCAGGAGCACTGAAGGACACAAGGGTCTGAGGAAGGTCATGATAGAGCTAGGCAGGAAGAGGAGGGGCGCCTCTCTCTCTCTCTCTCTCTCTCTCTCTCTCTCTCTGTCTGTCTGTCTGTCTGTCTCTGTCTCCCCCTCCCCATCCCCATCCCCATCCCCATCCCCCCCCTCTCGGGGTTCCGCCTCCCCAGGGTGCAAGTATGGCCTGCTTCAGCATTTGGGATGTGGCTCTACATCCCACAGCGCTTCAGAAGCAAAGTAAAGGGCCTGTGTGAGTGAATCTCAGAAGATGCTTCTGTGCGCAGCGAGTCCTCGGACCTCGGCTGGTTTTTCTACTGCTAGTGGCTCTGCTTGTCAAGGGCCACAGCCCTTCATCTGTTTGCTGGACTGAGGGGAGGCACTGTTGACTTCTAGTCATGAGTGAAGGGAACAGTGTTGGCACCATGGAACAGTCAGGGAGCCCGTAATAAAGTCCCCCAGGGCTTGGAATGCCAGGCCCAGATGTGAGGAAAACGTTGGCCCACATCTGGCAAATTCTACTCAAGAAAGCAAAAAACAGCATAGTGGGTTGTTTTTGCTTTTGTTTTGCGGTACTGGGGATTGAACCCAGGGGCATTCTCCTCCAAGCTAAACCCTCAGCCCTGTTTTGTTTTTTATTTTGAACAGGATTTCACTAAGTTGCAGAGGGCCACACAAGTTGATGAGGCTGGCCGAGAACCTATGATCCTCCCATCTCCGCCTCCCAAGTACTGGGATTGCAAGCGTGCACCACCATGCCTGGCACAGTGGTTTTTCTAAAAGACTAACTGGGAATTAGAAAGTCAGGTGAACGTTTCTAAGACAAAATATGAAATGCTTCAAAATCCAAAGTCCCTTGATCTCTGCAACCCCACAGTAGAGAATTCTACACCATGAAACTTTGTTTTTACACAAAATTATTTTCAAAAATATTATTTTCAAAAATGTATAAATTAAGTCGGATGTGGTGGTGTACACTTGTAATCCCAGGACTTGGGATTACTTGGGAGGCGGAGACAGAAGAATCTCAGGTTCAAGGCCAGCCTCAGCAACTTAATGAGGTTCTTAGCAATTTAGACCGTTTCTGAATACAAACTAAACTATTGCTGGGGGTGAGGCTTCGAGGTAGAATGCACCTGGGTTCATTTTCCAGCAACAGCAGCAAGAACAAATGTATAAAATCACCTTCAGGCCACATGCATAATGTACACATGAAAGCTTAAAGCATTGAGGAATTTCCTGTTCAGATTTGAGCCCTGCAAGATGCCACAATTACGTATTTGCAAATATTCCAAAATCTTAGGAATATCTGAAATTGGATATACTTGTGGTCTCAAGCGTTTCAGATAAAGGATATTCCACCTGTGCGGGTTCCTCCATTACTGGGTGCGTGGGCCCACACTTGATGGGTCTAGGACATCAGAACCCTCTGTGCTGTAGGACATCATACCCTCTGTGATGGCAGCCCTCTATAGTGGCTGACATGTTTATTGTTTAAATTTTAGCCTCTTCCGGGTAAAGTTTTATTCTCCTGAGAATTTGATATGGCATCGCTCTTCCTAAGACGACGCTGGCTCGTTGAAGCATTGCAAAGATGTGTGTCTTGGCAATCAAGAACCCAACAGATGTTGTAAAGGAGGTTCACCCACAAAGGGGTCTTCCTGTAAGGAAGTTCTCGTCACACACGTATAGAAAACCCAGGTCAGGGACCAAAGTCGAGGCTGGGGAGCAGGAGACATGCAGGACTCGGGTGCTGACTGGCCGTCAGAAGTGGTGGGCAGCTGCGGGAGCCCGGCGGGGTCTAGGCTAGGAAGGAGGTGTGCTTGCCCCGCCTGACCTGTCATCCTGCGGAGGCACACCCACGGCAAATGCAGAGGCTCACACAAAGCTCATTGCATTGAAATTTTTTTCTTGAGGAATATTGTCTTCTCATAAAAGTGGTCTGGTAGTTTTATAGTTCTTTAAAAGCAATAGGTCATGTGTGTGTTGCTAGGTATTGTATTGGACTCTGGGATATTCTACCTCTGACCTATACCCCCAGCCCTATTTTATTTTATTTTTTGAAACAGGGTCTCACAGACGTGTGGAGGGCCTAAGTTGCTGAGGCTGACTGTGAACCTCATTCTTCTGTCTTAGCCTCCCCAGTAACTGGGAGGACTGTGTGCGCCGCCACACCCAGGTGCAGTCCATCTTTTCTGCGCAAGTTAGCTACTTTCATTGTCTTCTCTTATCGTCAGTATGGGTGATAGAATAGCACAAATGTGCTTGTTCTTTTGACACAGATAAGTTTCTCTTCCTTTGGTTTTATTGCTCTTTTAGCTTCCTGAAAGATATTTTAAAGGCTGCTTTGTCTACTTTTTATCTACAAAAGATAAAAGGATATAGGATGAGCTGCTTTTTGGAGAAAGGTGGTAAGCAGTGACTTACCCGTTGATGGATGGCACCCGTTCCAAGCCCTCGGGAATTTTGCCAGACATGCCACTGGGTGACTTTCCCTGTCACCCAACCATGGCTCACTTCATATTTCCTGGGTGGAAATAAACGGCATGTGATACTTCCTTCTACAGATTACAGCCCTTCACTTGAGGGTTCTTTTATCCACAGGATTTGGGGTAACCAAAGCCAGTGGGTAAGTTTTCAGGTTGGTTAATCTCATCTGGGGTAAGCATGGTACTTCTGCTTCTGGATTCTAGTTAAGCTCATGGGAATTGATAAATCTATAAAAGTCTGCTCTTGAGTAAGCAGTCAGCCAGGGTCCTTTGTGCAGTTGGAGTTTCGCTGAGAAGTGAGTGGATTGGGAATTCTTGGCCGTCAGGTCCCTGCGATCAGGCAGTGGTAGGTAGATAACAGTGTCGTTCCCGGGCCCAGAGTGCTCTTGTTGTGAGTCCTTCTGACCCCAGGGAGACCAGGAGACGGGGTTTCAACACAGGGGAGCCTTGAGCGAGGCTCTGCT
Organism: Muscardinus avellanarius; assembly: GCF_963383645.1. Lineage (NCBI taxonomy): Eukaryota > Metazoa > Chordata > Mammalia > Rodentia > Gliridae > Muscardinus > Muscardinus avellanarius. The sequence continues at coordinate 63,646,803 of NC_137803.1, read as the reverse complement.
GCAGGCTTCTCTAGAGCATGCGCCTGCTTTCCTCCGTTCCTTGCAGCCGACATGCCTGCCCGGAGTCAGTCCAGGAGTCGCCATCAAGGGCAGAAAACATGAGCATGGCGGGCCGAGGGGCAGGTTGAGGGAGGGGAGCTTCCTGTTTTAAATTCAGGTTTGGGATTTCTTTTTTTCCTGCTACTGGGGTGGAACCCAGGGGTTTTTCTACCTCCGGGCTATACTCCCAGATCTATTTTTATACTTTATTTGGAAACAGGGTCTAAGTTGCTGGGAGCCTCACTAAGTAGCTGAGGCTGGCTTCGAACCTGTGCGATCCTCCTGTCTCAGCCTCCCAAGCGCGGGAATTACAAGCATGCCCACCACGCCTGGCCTTGTTTGGGATTTTGTTTGAGGAAAACTACCTAGGAATGAAAGACGTAAGTAGAAGCAGGACACACACACACACACACACACACACACACACACACACACCCTGCTGCTGGCTGCTGCGGATGTGTTGCTGACAGGCAGAAGCATCCGCATGGCTTAGTGTCCACAAGGAAGTGCTTGTTCTTCTCACAGGGGAGAGAACAGTGCAGCGTTTTAAGGCCTCTCCTGGAGTCAGGGGGAGTTTGGAAAGAAAGCTGTTGATTTCCAGGACTGGCTCTTTGAGGTTGAAGAGTTGCCCACGATTTCTTCCATACAGCCAGGAATATACAAGCGCAAACCTTTGTCTCTGTCCTAATTCTTGGAGAGACCATTCCCGACAAGGCCGCTGAGGTCGTCTTAACAGGGCAGTTGAAGAGGTTCCCATTTGTCACAAACAATATGGAAACAACCTGGTGGGAAGAAAACATGTTTGAGAAAGCAGAATGCCGTAACGAGGCCCTTATCAAGAGGGAGCTGTCCTCAGAAGCCCGGGCTTCGGAGAGCAGCGTGTAATGGTAGAACGCACTACGGCCCTGAAGCATCAGCTTTGCTCCCTACGGTTTCTTTCTGTCAGTACCCAGGGAACATGAGACCTGGGCCTGTGGGGCTGGCTCATAGCCTGACAGAGGTGGTGCGCAAGGCCGTACACGTGGGCCACTAAGGAAGGGCACGTGGGGTGGGGTTCAGGTTCCTGCAGGGAGCCTCGAAGCCACTGTGGCCCCCACATGGTACCAGGGCTGTGAAGTGGCCCACTTTCATCACCGGAGCTCCATTACAGAACCAGACAAGTGTGGACTCTGGCCGTGGGAGGTGCTGTTTGGCCTCCCTGGAGTCCCTAAATATCAAAGCACAGTATTGTTCTTGGCACATACTCTTCCGGAGCACAGGCTGATGGCCCGCTGATCTGGACATGGAGTGAAAGCCATGCATGGTCTCCACCCCGGCTTCCTCCCAAGCTCCCTCAGATCAGCATAGGCCCGGCAGAGACCCAGGCTGTGAGTGGGAGCCCGGGCCCAGACCCCGGCCGGCTGGGCTTCCTCAAGGAGAGCGGGGTCTTCCCTCGCGTAGGAGACAGATGCCCATGCCTGAGGTGTGCTAGATGGAGAGATGGCGAGTGCAGAGCGTGGCTGTGCTGAGCGCAGAGGCCCCGGGCCGTCGGGAGCCCGCCTGCGCTGTGTGAGGGCCCTTGGGCGTGGGTGGGGTCGTCCTCAGTTGTCCTGCTCGCCTTTCGGGAGGGAGGCGCAGGCTAGGATTTGGACTTCTCGGTGCGTAGAGGGTTCGCTGCAGCTGCACCTAGGAACCAGAGGCAGTGTTTAGAATTGTTCTCCTCTCCTTCTGCTTTTACTCCATTCTTGCCAGCTGCCTTCACTTCTTTCATTTTTTCCTTTCTGTATTTCCAAGAAAAGCAGCATTGTGTGTGTGTGTGTGTGTGTGTGTGTGTGTGTGCGCGTGCGCGTGCGCGCGTGTATGTACACATACATAAAGCACAAGATGTTATAGGAGGTACCCTTGCCAAGTGCACAACTTGTGATTTTAATGTATTTAAGAGTCGATGACTCAGCCAGGTGCTGTGGTGAATGCCTGTTATCCCAGTACTTGGGAGGCTGAGGCAGGAGAATCGCAGGTTCAAGACCAGCCTCAGCAACTTAGTGAGACTCCTAGCAATCTAGCGAGACAATTTTCAGAATAGAAAAAAGGGGGAGGCTGTGGGTGTAGCTCTGAAGGAGAAAGCTCTTAGGTTCAATCCCCGTAACCCCTCCACGTACACTCACATATGCACAGCTTATGACTATGAGGAATCAAAATTTCTCCCACTAGTATTTTCTGGTAAATTTTAGAAATATTTTTACACATAGATTAAGGGATGAAAATTATTTTATGAAAAATACATGTGATAGTTGATCAAGGCTTCATTAACTTGAAATGTTCGTGGGAGTAGAAACCATTGTTACAGGTATAAGAAAATAAAACTTTTAAATGTGTACCATCATTAAAAAGTGAAAAGTAAGGTTGGAGAAAAAAGCCTTGCTAAGGATTTGGTCTCTGTGTAAAAGTTGCCTTCAAAACATTTATAAACAGAATGAATCCATCTGAATGTGTATTTTGCAGATTAAAAGCAGCCCTATCTACTCTTAGCTTCTTGGCCATAAAAGGAGAGAAAGAAGAATGTATAGTTCCTTATGCATGGAAAGTGCAATAAATCTTGGGATTGTGTAGCTACAGCCCACATATAAGCCATGGCAGTCCGTATGCGGAACTTCGTGTAGGGCGCGTTTTAAGGTCTTAAGATAGACCACCGTGGATGTGAGAAGTGTTTCTTGTTGTGCTAAACATGCAGACCACAAAAGGCACCACTGTAACCCATGTTCAGCATGGACTTGGGCATTACGTGGACTCGGCATCGGGAGCCATCACCACTATTTTAGGGCCACTTTTGCCGCCCCCCGAAGACACTCTGACCCGTTACACAGGGCCTCCATTTCTCTGCCCACCCCAGCCTCTGCCACACTCTGTTTTCTGTCTTAATTGGTCGTCTGTTCAGGTAGCTCATAGGTGGATCGGACAGCATTTGTTCTTGTTTTGTCTGGTTTTTCTTTCACCTCGCATAATATCTTCAAGGTTAATTCACACGTCAGAATTGCATTCCTCCTTAAGACTGAACATGCCACGGTTTGCTTACGCAGTCGTCTGGTGATAGGCACTTACCTCCTTCTCTCCTTTTGGCCATTGTGAATAATTAATAGTTAATGGAGATTGTGGCTAAGTGTCTGAGTCCTATTGTTACTGTTTTTAAAAGGTATCCTTCTCTGGGTTGAGATTTGCAGACAGGCGGTGTAAGGTCACCTTGATTGGCATCCACATGTTGGATCAGTGCCCAGCTTGTGTTGTCCACGCAGCCCGAGATGTGCCCACCAATGCTGTGCAGCCTAGAACGCGTGGCTTGTCAGCCAAGAAGCCTAGTGACTGGCGTTTAAACTAGGCGGAGGTGGCACTGGGGCTGCCCTGGCATCCTTACATAGTTCAGGGTTGACTGTGAAGAGCCAGCCCGTGGAGGAACCGCCATTGCAGAGGCAACCCCGTGGTCCAGGGGATCGAGTCTCCTTTGGCTGTGGAAGAGGAGGAGAAAGATTGGAAGGATGGCATTTGGGGACGACGGGACATAGTTGGAGTGAGGAGAGAGGATTGATGGCCAAGTGGCTTCTATATGGGCAGCTCCTAGGAACCCCGCGGGGCAGAGCCGAGAGCTGCAGTGCTGGTGGCCAGGCTGGAGGAAGCAGGCATTGGGCGTGGAGTACAGGTTAGCGGGAAGGCCAGCCCCCCCCCCCACATCTGTGACCTCAGGACATGCGAGGCGGAGATGGGAAGATCGCAGGTTCAAGGACAGCCTCAGCAACACAGGGAGACACTCTGCACCTGATCAAGCCCTGCTTCAAGATAAAAAATAAACTAGGGCCAGGCTGTGGCGTGTAGCTTGGAGGTGGAGCATGTCTGGGTTCAGTCCCCAGTCACAGCACCCACAGAGGAGGTTAGAAGTAGAGGCGGGGATGATGTCCAGGGAAGGCACGGGCCAGGGCAGCTGGTCTTGGGAGGCTTTGGGGCAGGCTGGCGGGCTCTTCCCGTGACACTGAGCCGGACACTCTAGTCTAAGTCAGGCACACACCCAGCCTCTCTCGCCCTGCCCGCTGGACGCTGGCTCGGGGCAAGGGAGCTCTCGTGTATTCGCACCTGTCTGGTGCTGTGACCAGAGATTGTGCCGCCCGCCCTCCCGTGGCGCTGTGTGCTCCACTGGGAGGCAGGAGTCCTGCCCGGCGGCCCGCCCCCTCTCCCCTCCTGCTGCAGGCTCCCGTTTGTGCCGGGTCCACCAACCCCTCAGCCTCGTTTGCTTTATTCTGCTGCATCCAAGTAAAACCGCAGCGGTCACATGGAAGAGACCCCCTCCTCCAACACTTAGCGCCTAGCACTAAGGACAGAATGGACACCTTTTTTTTTTTTTCCCTAGTGATTTAACTCATTCTATAAATTGTGTGTGAAACCATTTCTCCCACTGGCTCTCAGAGCACCTAAGTGCACTGTGGAAAATCTGACCTGTTTATTGCCCAGATATGGGAAATAATGGCTTCTTGTGGGAGAGAATGTTAAGTTCGGATCTCTCCTATGAATTACTGAGAGGCAGTAGCTCGGCATCTCGTGGCTGACGTCCATGGCCTGTCATGGGAGGTGAGAGCTCGTAGACAGCTAATGCTCTTCTGGACGCAGAGCTCGCTCACTTGAAAAATTTGTACTCCAAACACTTTTCTTGTACAGACTCGGAAGACTCTTTCCTCCTTAAACATTTATTTTCTAGAGAGAGGAGAAGCTAGAATGGTTGATTATGGCCTGTTTTCTCTGCTTTCCCTAAAGAGGAAAGACAAGCAGTTGGAAACCTGGGGAGAAGAGGAAGGGCCAGCTGTCACCATTCCCCAAGCTCTCCGCCAAGTTCTGGTCCGGTTCATTCCCCAGTACCTGCCCTGGCCGCCCTCTCCGCTGCGCTGGCCCCTTTCTGTGTCCTGTTCATCCTTCTGTCTTTGTGATCTCCGCTTCCCCGCTAGCGTCTACGTAAGGGAGAAAGCTCTCGAGCCTGACTTGCTGGGGCTAGCTCATTTCTTGTAATGCTTCCCAGGTCCATCCATTTTCCTGCAGATGATTTTATTTCACTCTTTCTAGCTAAGAAAATGCCGTCGGCACCTGCCGCCTTCCCTCTCGGCACTCACCTGCTGGCTGGCGCCCGCGCGGCTCTGTAGTCTAGCTGTGGGAATGTGCCGATGTGCGCGTGGGCTTGCACGTCACTGTAGTATTTGCTGCTGAGGTGTGCTGTGTCTGGTCACGTGGTGGCTCCACTCCCAGTGTTTTGCAGAGCCTCCGCGCTCATTTCCACAGTGCTGGTACCGATTTGCAGTCCCAACAACAACGGACAAGGGTTCCTTTCCCCCACATCCTCCCTAGCATTTATTATTATTTTTCTCTGGTGCTAGGGATTGAATCCAGGAGCATTCTACCCTGAACTACACCCCAGGCCTCTTTTAATTTTGATCTTGAAATTGTCTTGCTAAGTTGCTAAGTCTGGCCATGAACCGGTGACTCCCAAGTACTGGGATTACAAGTGTGCACCCCCACACTTGGCTAATTATTTGTGTTCTTGACTGTCAATCTTAACAGGAGCGAGATGGAATCTCAGGGTAGTTTTGATTTTTCATTTCCCTGATGCCAAAGATGTTGAGCATCTTTTCATATATTTGTGAGCCATTTGTGTTTCTCTGAAGCATGTTTGCATCCCCTGTGAGCCTCGCTGTGACCAGGCAGATGTCTGAGGTGGGGCTGGAGCTGGGGCTGAGCCTGTCTCTGGCCTAAGATGAAAGGCGTGGAGGCCCAGGAAGGATGCAAGCCGAGCGGAACTGCAGCAGAGACACACGCTGCAGAGACACACGCTACGGTGCTCCACTCTCCTGGGTTGGGTGGTGACTGACTGCCCAGATGACCAATGGCAAGGCAGAGGTGGGGCCTCCGGGACTGAGTGGAGACCTGGTGGTGGTGGTTGGACTCCCGGCTTTAGTGGTTGAGGGGCTCCAGTGCAACCGGCCAGTCTGGCAACTAATAGGCTTTGAAATGCCCCGCATGTTCTGTCTCGTCATGATATGCTGGCAGAAATATTCTTGTTGGGTGTTAAGCTTCTTAGCCTGTGCATTCACTTAAAGATGGCCCCAGAGATAATAAATCTGTCTCGTTTGGTTTCCATCACGTGCTGCTTGGGTGGTTTGTGCTCTTCTGAAGAGTACCTGCTCCAGCCCCAGCCTGGACAGCCTCTTCCTCAGGAGGCTGCTGCAGGCCAGGGCCGGGGTGGGCAGTGCCAGCAGGGCAGCCCGCCCTCTGTTCTGCTCTGTGCCTTCCCAGCCAGCTCAGCTCTGTGCCCTCTGGGCTGTCTCAGGCTGAGAGCAGGTAGCATCCTGCTGTGCCCGCAGCTCAGTGACTGCTCCTGCCTAATCAGTCATCGCAGTTCCCAGGGTACATGAGGGCCAAGAGGGAGGAGAAAGGGGGTGAGGTAGGGAGAGACAGAGAGCACTTTTTGTGTGTGTGGTGCTGGCGATGGAACCCAGGGGCATTCTACCTCTGAGCTACACCCCTAGTCTTATTTTTTATTCTTTATTTGGAAACAGGGTCTTCTGAGTTGCAAAGGGCCTCACTAAATAGCCGAGACTGTCCTCAAGCCCCGATCATCCTGTCTCAGCCTCCCGAATGCTGGGATTACTAGCGTGCCCACCGCGCCCGGCAAGAGAGAGCGCTTTTGCTGTATAACATTCACAGAATCATGGGCAAAAATCCCCACATAAAGTCATGGAGGGTGCCTGGTGGGTGTTCGGGAAGGTAGGGATCTAAGCAGCCTCTGCTTGGAGATGAGAATTGCTGGAGCTTTACCCAGGGGGCAGGAGCAGCTTTTATGCAGGATGACAGCCAGGGCTTGCTAGATGTTTCTGAGCACTTTGGTGGAAGATTAATGGAACCAAGCCACGGCTCCAGATAACAGGACCTTAGGCAAATGCAGGTCAGTCAGCCAGACGGGTACCATCGGGCCTTGCCTAGGGAAGCCTCTGGGGTGGGAAACCTTTGGCCTTGCAAAGCAGTTAGCAATTCAGAGTTCCATTTGCTATCCCCAGAGTCCATAAGCCCTACTTTGTCCTCTGTGCCAAGGTGTGTGTGCTGACCCCCAGCAGCACAGAGCTCATCCTGCTGGGGTCAGTCCTCCCACTTCGTTTCCTGTTTATTTCTGTCTGGCATGAGGGCTCAGGGGCCATCCGTCTTGTCCATCCCTGCGAGGTGAAGCCCAGCAAAGGTTTAGTGGGACTGTCGGGGTGTTTGCCTTATAGATCTACCCATGGTCCTTGACAAAGAACATCTTTTCTGAATTGAAAGAATGATCTAGATGGTCCCTGACTTAGGATGGTTTGACTTAGGGTTTTCAGCTTTATGGTTTTGCAAGAGCAGTGTGCACCAGGAGCAGCTGTACCTGGAGGCTCGAGTGTGGGTGGTGTCGCAGGCGGCCCTGTCCTCTCTGCTGCTGCGTCTCTAGTCACTGAGCGGTCGTGAGGGAAGTGGCTGGTGCTCTGCAGTGTCCCGCACGGCCCACAGTGTTGCTCAGGAGGTTAGATGTGAAATGCATTTCACTGTGTGATATTTTAAACTACGGCCGGGCGTGGTGGCGCACGCTTGTCATCCCTGCGCTTGGGAGGCAGAGACAGGAGGATCGCGCAGGTTCGAAGCCAGCCGCGCTGGCTTAAGAGACCCCATTTCCAAATAAAAATATAAAATAGGTCTGGGAGTGTAGCCCGGAGATAGAAGGGCTTCCAGGAACCCCAGTACCACCACCACCACAAAAAAAAAAAAAAAAAAAAAAAAAAACAAAAACTATGATGTGTCTGTCAGGATGTAATCCCACCAATATGTCGAGGAGCATTGGTGTTAATTTTGACTATCGGGGAATCAAACATTAATTAAAAAATAGTTACCCATAATTCTACTTACCAGTAATTCTACTATTTATTGATACATTTTAGTGCATGAGCTTCCAAACATTTCTAAGACAAAAATATTTAATCCTTTCAAGATTAATTGTATGTTTCTGTTCTATATTTTTCATGAAAAATGTCCCAGGTCTTTAAAATTTCTTAGTAATCATAATGATTAATGGCTATGCAATATTATTTTAACTATTTTCAGGGAATTGAAAGCTTATGTGCCTAATGTTTTTTTCCCCAACATTTTATTATGAAGATCTTCAAATATTGAACAAGCTCTATAGTAAACACCCATATGTCTACCATCTGTACTCTACATTAACATTTGGGTATCACACATATACTCACTAATCCATCTGTTTATTAGCTCAGCTTTTGACACATTTAAAAATAAATTGTAGGTATTTAACTTCCCCTACATATACATTGTGAACTCAAGCTCAATTTTTGTTATTTTTTAAATTTAAATATGCTGAGATACATAGATTCTATGTTACCATTCTCTGAGTTTTGACAAATGTGTATATGAAGTTTATTTAGAATGATATCTAAAAAGTGTGTACAGTGGCTGTGATAGTTATAAGATAGTATAAAACATAATGTAGAACTTTTCTTATTTAGTCTTTCTGAAAGTTAAACAAAAGTCCCATTTTTTTTCGTTACTGGGATCAAGCCTAGAGCCTCCGACATGCTGGGCGAGTGCTTTGACACTGAGTGTCAGCCCAGCCTCAGCTGTGTTTTAATATCATGAAAAAGTGATCAGGAAAAGAGTAATGAATTGCTCCAAAAAGAGAATGAATTTTATTATACATTTGTCTGTATTTCTTTTTGGCTTTGTTTTGTTTTTAAATTACTTCTTTTTCATATTATTTCATTTGAGAAGAAAATAATTTGCTTTTCTTGATGGATTGGTATATTGCCTTCCTGTAGGCCAGAGGGAAGACAGATTATTTTTTAAGATACAGGCTTATCATCAGTTCTGACAGGTAGATGGCATGCATTTCTGTAGATGTTCAACTTATATGACTTTGCAAAAGTCAGCTTGATGGTCCCTACTAGGGGTGTAATCGGGGTCTGAAATGCAGATTCTAACTTAACATGACTTGGTTTGGTGGTGCCCACTTAGGAGCCAGGAGCTCACGCGTGTGCGTTCAGAGTTGGGGTCTTAGTGTCTGGTGTTGGCACCCGTATGGTCTGTAGTAGCCGTGAGGACACATTTCTTTCTGCGTATTGCTTATTATTTTGTTTTTACTTCTCATCCCAGTTCTTTTTTTTTTTTTTGGGGGGGGTGATGTCTGGTTTAGACTACTACAATGCAGTTTTCCAATTACTAGGCATCAAGATGTGTGTCTCTAAAATTTTAAATGAGTCATTTGATCCGCCCAAAGTGCAAAGCAAATAATGTTCACACATAGTTACCTGCCAGTTTTATCCGTTTATTTTCCCAGGAGAAGGTGGTGTTTGAGGGGATGGGTGTGCGGGGGTCTCTGTCCGCCTCTGCAGCCCGCTGGCCTGGACGGCACGTCCTGCCTGCCAAGCTGCTGCTCCCCTGGCCGTTTCCCTTTTTGTCTTGAACACGAGTCCACACCCATGCACCAACTTTTATTGCTGCGTTTTTCTTTAGCCAAAATCTCTCTTTAATTTTCCTCACTGGTTTTGTGGTATTTTGTCCACAGATGATAGTTTTCTGCCTTGCTTTTCCAAATAAGGGCCTCTTCTGTCTGCAGCCTCCGAGCCTCACAGAAAGCCCCAGAGCGCCAGCAAATGCTGTTTCATGGCCATCCATGAGGTGCCTTCTGAACACAGCAACCTGCAACCATTCCTGTAATAGTTCTTTGTGCTTTTTTGCTTTAAGAAAGGCAGGGCTTTTTTTCACATGAGAGAACTCAGCAATTGTGAGCTCAGAAACCTGAAGAATAAAAGAAAAACAGCCCAAATTTGAGAGGCTGGGCTCTTGAGCCCCAGAAGGCTGGTGCGGGGATCCGTGACCGACACCATCGGCTTGGGCTCAGCCCTAGGTAGGCTCCTGTCTCCACGTTTCAGGGACCTGCGACATCACTGTGCACTGGCTGTGTTTAGTTCTCTTACGTATTAATCAGCGATAGCAATGTATGCCTCTCACAAAAGTTAGGTTAGTATTGTCTTGGTCAGCTCGGGCTGCTGTAACAAACGCCATAGCCCAGGGGCCTCGAGCAGTAGACACTCATTTCCCACAGTCCTGGACGCTGCGGAGGCCAGCATGGCTGGGTTCCAACGAGGGCTTCTTCCTGGCCTAGGGACCTCCGCCTTCTCCCTGGGTCTTCACATAATGCCTAGCACCTAAAATATATAAGCAGGGAGCTTCCAGGAAAGTAAAGCTTGTTTTAAAGATGTCTGAGAATAGAGAATAGAGCTTCCTCAGGAGAGGAAGCTCTGGGGTGTCTCTTCCTCTGAGGACCCTGATCTCACCATGGGACCCTACCCACCTACATCCAACTGTCTCCCAAAGGCCTCCTCTCCTAGTAACGTCACACCTGAATGGAAGGGCAGGGCAGCAAGATATGCGGTCCATACCGATGGGTAGAGAGGGTCAGCACTGTCCCGGCTCCACACATGGTGTCTGTTAACATCCCCACTGTCTTCTTAGCAGGACCTAGGAAACAGGAAAGCAGGTTTCCTCTGCCTCTGCTAGGCAGGGGTTCCGCTGAATCCGAGGGTAGAGTGTGCTTGGAGACAGTGAGCGTGGGAGGGAGGGAGCTGCTCCCCTGAGCTGTTCGGGGGCAGAGCAGAGGAGCTCCAGCTGAGGAAGCAGGAAGCCTCATCCTTCACTGTTAGCAGCATTCAAGTGAGAACCTAATGTGGGTGGGTAGCAGAGCCTTGATAACCTCATTTGAAAGGGAAAAGAAAATGGCGCACCACCTTCATTTTCTCAGTCTGATTTCATTCCCGGTGTGTGCTCTGAATCAGCCTGGAAGCAGAAGATCTGTACATGAGTGTGTGGGTGCCCTGACCACCAGCAGCTGCGCTGCCTCCCTCCCTCCCTCCTCCCTCCCTCCTCCCTCTCCTCTCCCTCCTCCCTCCTCCCTCCTCCCTCCCTCCCGCCTCCCCCTATAGTCCTGGTCCTCTCTGCCTCATTTTACTATCTAGTCCCTCAGCCTGGAGTCTGCCCTGTAGACACTAACAATTGAGAGCTTGCCAGTTTTTCTGAAATTGGCTTAAAATGGGAAGCATTAGGATCGACAGGAAAGTCCAAGTAGTTGTCTGACTGCATGTTTTATTTAATTGTACCCAGTACCCAGCAGATGCATCGGCCTTAGATGGATTCCATGTGGAATCACAGACTTACCTCCCTGTAGGAATGTAGAGTCAATTTGCTGGCTTTTGATCAGAATAAAAAGAAAGTGGAAGCCTGGCATGGTGGGCACGCTTGGAATCCCAGCATTTGGGAGGCTGAGACGGGAGGATGGCGGTTTGAGGACAGCCTCATCTGCTACTAAGGCCCTTTGCAACTCAGTGAGACCCTGTTTCCAAATAAAGAAGAAACAATAGGGCTGGGGCTGTAGCTCAGAGGTAGAATGCCCCTGGGTTCAATTTCCGTACCACTAAATAAATAAATAAATAAATAAATAGAAAGAAAGAAAGTGGAGAGTTAGTCAACAAGCCCAGTCCCCTGTGCCGCCTTCTTTGGTTTCCTTTCCTTGTTTTGAAAGAGAGGCTGTTGGCGCAGGCTTGTAATCCCCTCTTGTAATCCCCTCGTTAGGGAGGCGGAGACAGGAGGATGACGCAGGTTCGAAGCCAGCCTTGCTGGTTTAAGAGACCCTGTTTCCAAATAAAAATATAAAAAATGGGTCTGGGAGTGTAGTATGGAGGTAGAAGGGCTTCCAGAAACCCCAGTACCACCAAAGAGAGAGAGAGAGAGAGAGAGAGAAGAGAGGAGAGGAGAGGAGAGGAGAGGAGAGGAGAGAGAGGAGAGGAGAGAGAGAGAGAGAGAGAGAGAGAGAGAGAGAGAGAGAGAGAGAGAGAGAGAGAGAATGAATGAGAATGAGAATGAATGAGAATGAGAATGAATATCACTGAACTAGCCAAAGGAGAAAGGCATGGATAACGCTCAGGCCAGATGTCCTGCCTCCAGGCTCTCACCAGCCGGGCTCCTGGTGCCCTACACTGCACGAGGCTCTGGGCAGGCTATGCAGGAGCACAGCAGCTGTCACTCATGACTGCTTGGCACAGCCAGCACACAACGCGCCTACAGACCCGCAGTGTAGGGACGCCTGGCCAGTTCCCCAGCCCTCGGGCTTCCTGGTCCTGGTCTTTTTTACCAACTATGTCCCATATGGGTCTGTCTGAAGGAGCAGGTTGATAAAAGCAACATCTGCTTGTATGAAGAGACCCAGGATTTGCTGATAACACGCTACAATAATCCTACCTACAACAGTAGCGATTGTTTCTATTCTTAGACATCTTTCAAACAAACTTTAACTTTCTGGCACATGCTAGGCATGTGCTTACCACCTAGCTGCACTCCCAGCCCGCTTTCATTTTAAAGGAAATGGCTCGCATAGTAGGTGAGTTGTGGACTGTAAAAGCCACCAAAAGGAAAATTAAACCACCATCTCTGTTACTTGAAGATGATCACTGACATATTGGTGTGTTTTCCTGTAGCTCCATTTCCTAGCATGCACCTGTAATACATATATTTGCATCTTAACCATATTCACATAAAACAAATGAGCTCAGCCAGGTGGTGGTGCACCCCTGTGACCCCAGCTCTTGGGAGGCTGAGGCAGGAGAATCGAGCAGCCTCGGCAACTTCTGGAAAGCCTGTGGCAAACACGGGCTTGGTCACCTGCTCCTGTGAAGGAGCTGTGCTGTTTCCTGTGTCTTGCGGTTTCCTTGGGAAGCATCACTGTACCAGAGACGGTGTGCAGCAGGATTGAGTGAGGATGGTAGCCAGCTGTGTTCTGGTAGTGTGCCAGGAGAGGCTCTGGGCACTCCACACAGAAGAAGGGCCAGAGGTGCCTGAGTGGGCACTGGGCACGTGCCCACGACGGTGCCAGCACATCACACCGTACTCCCTAAACACAGTGACTCATAGGACCTTGGTACCACAGTAGCATCGGCTTAGTGTTCTAATCTGCGCGTCTTGGCACACGTTCCTGCACCATCCTCGGTACATCCCCAGCGGTGGTTTCCCGGCGTGGCACGTCCTCGTAAGGCAGGGTTTTCCAGGTGCCCTGCAAACTCTGGCTCCCTCCTCCAAGTGAAGAATAAACCAGCTGTTTTGTTTTCAATTGCTAGTAATCATTTATGGCCATTTGTTATAGTTGTACTCTTGCTTACAAAGTATGACTCCTTTGCCAGTCGTGGGTAGAAAATTTATGTTTCCAGTTTGTCTTTACCTTTTAATGCTGAAAGTATTTCCTTTGGATATGTTAAAAAAAAAAAAAGTTAAAACCTTTAGCATTCTCTCAGTCTTTCTCCTGAGTGTTTCTGCTTTTGTTTTGCGTTGGAGGACCAGCCCCGGGACAAATAGAAACACATCTCTCTCCTAGTTCCTGCTTCCAGTTTGCTTCTCATGTCTGCATATTTAGTCTGGTTCCAGTGTATGCAGCATCTGCCCTGTTCATAGGGAGACCGTGAATAAGCCAGGGGTTCACAGCCAGCAGGGCCTCGATCACCATTGTAGGCCTGGGTTTAAAATCCCACACCAAAGTCCCTGGACAGTCTCCTCTCTCTGCTTCCCTTCTGAAGCCCATCTGCCATGAGCCGTCAGGAGCACTCGCCTCCTTCAGCTCACTCGAAGCATGGCCAGCTTCTTAACTACAGCGTGAAGATGGAAACCTTGGGGAGCATAATCACCACAGATGGAAAGACCTCAAGTCCTGAGAATTGCATCTGGGGTGTTCTGCCTCTAAGCTACGCCCCAGCCCGTTTTCCTTTTTATTTTGAAACAGAGTCTTGCTAAGTTGCTGTGGCCGTCCTCAAACTGAATTTCTCCTGTCTCAGCCTCCCAAGTGCCGGGGTAGGTGTGTGCCACCATGCCCGGCTCCAAGTTGTTATTAAGACAATTTCAACTTTACCTATTGCTGCAAGAGCCTGGTTCTCTTTGCAGTTTGACCCTGCTCTTGCCAAAAAGACAAAGCCGGTAGTGCAGGCGGGACACACTTGCCCTTTGTTGCCTCTGAGTGCGCGCCAAGACCCAGGCGGACTCCATAACCTTCTTCAGGTTTGACCCCTCAGGCCTCCGTCTGCTAGAGGCTTAAGGGCAGCTAGAATTTTAATTGTTTTCTTTCCTCCTTTCTGTCTTTCTCTCTCTCCCTTTCTTTCTTTTTTCTATACTGGGGATAAAATCCAGGGACATTTTACCTCTGAGCTATACCCCCTGCCCTGTTTTTTATTCTTTATTTTGAAACAGGGTCTCACTGAGTTGCGGAGGGCCTCACTCAGTAGCTGAGGCTGTCCGCGAACTGCAATCCTCTTGTCTCAGTCTCCCGAATGCTGAGATTACAAGCGTGCACCACCATGCCCAGCTGAGTTTTAATTGTTTCTGAGCCTAACATCCCTGCAGTGAGTGGCAAGGCCTGGCCTTCTGAGAGTGAGGCGTTGGCAGTGTGGACAGCCCCAGCTCATGAGCTCAGCTGCGACGTGCAGCTTCCCTGGGGCTTCCTCTTCTAATGGCAGCGCGGATGGCAGTGGCAGCCAGAGTGGAGGGTGTTGCTTGGAGTCCAGGACCCCGGCACGCACCTTGGAGCCAGAGCCAGGCTGCAGAAGGGAGGGAGGGCACTGGACAAGCTCTGTAATTGGCCCGCTGGAATCACTGCCTAGGGGCATCACTCCCCGCCAGCCCCAGCTCTCCCAGAACCGGCTTCATCTCTCTGGACGAGCAGGCCTCAGACCCTTCGTTTCTCGGCTCTGCTCTTCCAGGTCCTTTCTGTCTCCATGCTTTACCTTTGCGGGAAGAGCCCTGGTGCCCCGTTGCCTTATTTCAGGCATCCCTTGGTCCTTTTTTTTATACTCGGGTTCGTATTTCATACACGTTTGTAATTTCCTCCCTAGAACAGGAAGAGGTGTACCTGTAACGACACCGACCAGCTCTGGCCGCCATGTCTTCCTGGACAGTGGCCCTTTGTATGTGGGGGTTGTGCATGCAGGGATTCAACTGCCCATGAATCGAAACATGCAAACACGCGCCTGTCCTGAACACCCGGAGACTTTTATTGTTGTTCCCCAAACACTGCAGCATGACAGCTATTTCATCCTCATTTGTGTTGCAGTAGGTATTGTGAGTCATCTAGGGCTGATTTCAAGTATATGGAGACGAGTAGGATTTAGACAAATCTGTGTCATCTGTAAAGGGACTTGAGCAGCTGAGGGTTTTGGTTCTTGGGGGTCCTGGAATCAATCTCCTAGACTCTGATCCTGAGAG
The DNA here is from genome assembly GCF_963383645.1 of Muscardinus avellanarius. Classification (NCBI taxonomy): domain Eukaryota; kingdom Metazoa; phylum Chordata; class Mammalia; order Rodentia; family Gliridae; genus Muscardinus; species Muscardinus avellanarius. Next base: position 63,631,440 of record NC_137803.1, on the reverse strand, counting down.
ATGATTATACAGAAAACTAGGCAGGCACCCAGCCACTGAGGGACAGGCATCCTACATAGGAATATATTACGAGCTCTACGAATTCCTCGCAGTGTTGGTTTAATTATGAATTGGAGTGGATTTTTAAAGAATTTTCCAACTAGATAGGTTTTCTACATTATAAAAAGAGCTACCATCCTTCCCTTTTTACCCCTGTTTTGTCTACTCAGGAAACATTGATTAATGTGGAAAATAGCCCAAACAAAGCATAATTGGTCAGTAAGTCGGCTCCAGAAATACTATAGATGTACTTCTGAAACTTCTACCTCTGCCTTCTTCCTCCTGCCTTGTGTCCATGGTACAGGTCACCAGGTCACCTCCTTTTCCATTAAGCCGGATGATAACTGAGGAGCACATGGGAATGGTTAGGATGCGGCGCGCCTTAGTCCTCAAAGGCCTCACCACGTGTATCCATCAGTACCTAAATGAGGATCGAATGTTGTGTCCTGCCCTCTGCGTACACGCGCCATCACTGGGCCTGTGTCTCCTCGGTAACAGTGTCCTTTGGGTCTGTTTCAGAGTTCGCTAAAGAGAAGAGGCAGTCGGGAAATGTACAAAGAGAAGAAAACTTTCCACCAGGTAAGCTCCGGCTCTCGTTCTAATGTTACGTCTCCTAAAGAGGAAGCCGCCTCGCTTTGGATTTTCCCGGAAACCAATTAGCTTTGCCTTTAAACCATTCAAAGAAACGGTACCTGCCAAAATATTTGGACTCACTCAAAACCTCCATGGGGTGAGCGTTTTCCTTCCAGAGCCTAGCTCCTTCTCCCGTTCCTCTGGTGCTGGCAAACCGCAGCGTCCTTCAGGAAAGAGCACAGGCTGGCTTTATGAGCACGTAAACAGGTGTCTTCCAGGTCTGCCTGCAGAGGCCTGCGCAGTCACAGCGCACGGCCCCGGGGCGGGCTGCTCACAAGCCACTGTTTTGTGGGTTTTCTTATTTGGTGTTTTTAATATGCAAGCTGAACAGTCTCTTGAATTGTCAAAATGGAACTAAAATAACTAGTTGGGAAACAGTAAAGCTTCAGCCCTTCCTATGTAGAGCGGCACATGTTCCTCAAAGCCGTCTTGGCTTTCCTGAGCAGAGGTCTTACCAGATTCCTTGCTTCTCTCCCCCTCTCTTAAATGCTACTAGTATTAGGTTGGAAAGAACAAAGGTGTTACTGGAGTGTCAGTTCACTCAGCTCTTGAGAGCACGTGGTACCTAGAGGGTAGCCACTAGGCCGAGGTGCAGCCTGCCCTGGGCTCCCCTTTGTGGCTGCCTTCGGTTTCTGAGTCCTCCAAACTCGCTGGTGCCCAGCCTGTCATCGAGGAGGGCCCAGTCATGTGCGCAGCAGCCCATCCAGCGTGGCGTCCCCCCAGCCAGGGAAACCAGAGGGTCCTGCTGTTGCTGCTGCTGCCTTCCTAGCCTCAGAGTGCCATCTTGGTTCCCTGCATCCCGAGGGACCACGCCGGGCTGCGGCCAGGTGAGCTGGCCACGGGCGCTGCTGCTTCTCACGGGGGTGCAGTGAGCCCGGGCCAGAGCTGTGTCGCGTTGCACCAGCCAGCCTGCAGGATGATTGAGGAAGGAGTTTCTGTTCAGCAGAATGGTGGAGTGGAGCGCCTTGGGAGCTGCAGGTCGGCCACCAAAGCCCAAAGGAAGCCGGCGCCCCGGCGCAAGGTAGGCACGGTGCTGCGCTGCTGGCTAGGCGGCCGACTTGCAAGCCAAAGAATATATCCTGAGGGCGATGTATTTCTGTTGCTTGATGAGGCCTTTCCGGTGGTGGCGGTGCTGGTTCCTGTGTGTCTGGTCCCATGCCTCGCTTGCCTTCTCTGCCTGCAACGGGTGGAGTGGAGTGCACCTGGGAAGGTGGACCTGCCCTGCTTCCTGCTGCATCCCGGAGGCCCCTGGTGGCCTCTAGAGGCCGGAGCACGAAGCCCGATGCACAGGAGTCAGCCCAGACCCTCCTAGAGTCCTGGCAGAGTCCTCCAGCGTCTTAGGTCACGGGTAAGATGGTGTCCAGCCTCCTGCGGCCTGACCTAAGGGGCGAGCCCCATCTTATCGGAAGGAGGGGCTTCCTGGGAGGCCCTCGCTCACAGGCCCCACAGGCAGCGGGCTCGGGGATGGGCCCTCCTGTGTGACACGCGCCCTGGCTCTAGCTTGTCTCTCAAACTCTGCTTCATCCAGTGGCAGCTCGTGCTCAGTGACGTGTGGGCGTGCTTTGTAAAGTGTTAGAGTTCTGCTGTTTGTGTAGATTCTTTCCTGAAGGAACAAGACTTACGGACATTTAATCCTTCCTCAGGTAATCTGCAAACCAGACATCACAGGGCATGTCCTGGTGTCCCGCTGCTTTGGTGACCTGGGTTCAGGCTGGGGCATGGAGAAGGGCAGTGCTGGTGACAGACCTGTGGGGGAGGCACGCGGAGGGGCAGGCCCACACGGAGGGGCAGGCCCACGTGGAGGGGCAGGCCCACGCGGAGGGGCAGGCCCACGCGGAGGGGCAGGCCCACGCGGAGGGGCAGGCCCACGCGGAGGGGCAGGCCCACGCGGAGGGGCAGGCCAAGGCGGGCCTGACATCAAAGTGGTTGGAGGGCCCTTTGGGTGTGTGCCTGCACTGGGCCACGGTGGTGGTTGAGATGAGCACTCAGAAGCTCCCGAGTGTCTTACATCCTTCTCGGGGGCCCTGCCCCCACCTCTCAGTTCACCTGTGGGGGCCCTCAGGGAGGTCGCCTGGGGGCCCCGCCCTGGCTTTTGGGGTGAGATGGATGCGTCCTGAGCTTTGGGTGAGATGGACATGTGCTGAGCTGTTCAGGCAGCTCGGCCTCCGCTTCGTCACGACCTCACATTGGTCACCACAGGAGACCGTGGCAGCCCGTTGGTCTGGCCTGGTCTGTGTTCCCAGGCAGGGGTGGCAGGGGCGGCACCCAGTCGCCCTGCCGCCATACATTCTCTTCCGTCGTCTCTGCTGCTCAGATTTCTCTGCCGTGGAGGTGGAGGCAGAGGCATCCAGGCGACTTTGGACAGTGCTGGCTATCAGGATGAGGATGGGCCTCTCCCATCTTGCTTTGCTTGTGTTTAACTCCCAAAGGAATTCACTTAGAAAGTATTTGTGGTCTGTCTCCGCTGACACACATGTCTCAGCTTCTGTTAAACTATATTGCTTCAAAGGAACAACAGAGGCTTGGGCAGCATATCTGGATTCCTTGCACATCTTTGTTTAACTAAAAGGTGCTTTGGATTGTTCCACTTTGAAAGTTCTAAGACTCTGGGGTCATTTAAAAATTGCATGCTGATTTCTGGTACAAAGTAGATAGTAAAAGAATGAACGTAAAAAAATAAAAGCATGCTTTTCTTGTAGTAGTAGGATTAAACACAGGGATGTCTTTTATAGCCTATGTGATCTATGTAGGCCCTTTAAAAAAAGTGACTGTCGCAGCCTTGATAACAACACATTGTGCTCAGTGGTTACGAGCTGGACAGGCCAGGCAGCCTCGCTTCCAGTCGATCATAGAGCTCCTTTTATGTCTGCCTGGCCCAAACCAAGCCAGATCCTTAATGTGATACGTTCTCAAGTCAAAGACTGTAACAGCTCTAGTTTACCCTCCTAATGTGCAAAGGGGCCAAGAAAAGCAGAGTTGCCAGCTTCTTGCTCCAGTGTTGCCCGCATTCAGATGAAGAAGGCTGATCTCCTGGCACTAGGGTATGGCAGTTGCCATCCACAACCCTCTTTGCTGTATATTTTCTTCAGTGACCTTCGCAGTGGCTCATGGTTCAGGGAGGATCTCGCTTTACAAATAAGAACACAGGAATACAGCCGGGCGTGGTGGCGCACGCTTGTAATTCCCGCACTTGGGAGGCGGAGACAGGAGGATCGTGCAGGTTCGAAGCCAGTCGCGCTGGTGTAAGAGACCCTGTTTCCAAATTTAAAAAATATAAAAAATGTTCTGGGAGTGTAGCTCAAAGGTAGAAGGGCTTCCAGGAACCCCAGTACCACCAAACAAACAAACAAACAAACAAAAAAACAAATAAGAACACAGGCTTTCTGGGACTTGGCAGTTCAACAGAGCCGACAGGGCGGGGTCAGCAGGCTTAGGTCCAGGCCCACAGGACCTCAGGGCAGGGTGGTGGGAGCCCTTGGTCATGGAGGCTCCCTGCACCTCCCTTGTGCATCGGTCCCCTTTCCGTCGACTTGTGGTGGAAAGGAAGGTCCAGGCAGGGGCGCCAGGAGGGCAGGTGTCGCCGAATTTCCCTGCCGTGGCTCCTGAGCCTCCTTTTCAGCACGAAGGCTGTGCCGACCCAGCAGACTTGCGGTGGCCTGCAAGAGGGTCCTCCTCGTCTGCAGGGTCGGCTGCCGGGTCCTTGGTCATCGGCCAGGACAACAGGTGCGTACATCTTCGGGCTGCAGTTTCTCCTTGCGAGGGGGAAGCTGCAAATGCCCCTTTGCCCTTGGGTCGGCCTTTGGAGTTTCTGATCCAGGAAGAGAGGAGCAACCCATCACACTGGCCCTGCTCCCACTCAGTGTGAATAATAAAACCTTCAGGCCGAGTAGAGGGTGCTCCTTCAGAGCAGGAGGCCTGCGTCAGAACGGAGTGTTGACAGCACACTTGGTCCAGAAAGGGCCTTTTGGACCCTTAGTGGGCCAGCCTCCTTGGGGGCCTCCAGAATCTTCTGGCACCCCCCTCAGTCTTCCACTGGGATCTGCTGCTCACGTTTGAAGTACCGACTCTGTCCAACCCAAGCCTTGCTAAGGAGCGATCAACGCAGCCTCCTGCCCAGTCCTGTTACAGCGACTGAAGGGAGCAAGAGGATGGGAGGGGGCGTGGCTCCTGCAGGCGTGGGGGGATGCCGCAGCACCACTTCCCGGCCCCTGGTGGCTGTCTCCCTGTTGCCTTGTCCTTGGGCCGAGCTGGGAGCTTGCGGATGGGACGACACCGCGGGAGGTGAATGGCCCTGTCTCTGGTGCCTGGGCCAGTCTGCAGGAGGTGAGCTGGGCGCACCGTCCTGAGTACCTGGTGGACTGCGCCTCGTGGAATGAGGGCGTCCGCACGGCAGCACAGGACAGGCACGGCCCCACGTCCTACCGGCAGCTGCACCGGCTTTGGCGAGGGGCGCAGGGGTGTCTCTCGGGCGCCGGCGACAGCCCGATGCACAGCCTCCAGGGGCGGCGTGCTGCCGGGACGTCAGGCCTCATTTCATTTTCTCTTTCTGCATCTCTAACTTGTATGCTGGTCTTCAGGTGCATGTCTCTTTCCAAACGAATCCTTCGGTTCTTGTGTCTCTGATGAGGCGACAAGCCTGGGCTTCCCAGGTCCCTCGCGGCCCCGGGCTCACCTCTGCTTCTGCTGTCCTCCGCTAGCTCAACAGCACCGCAGGCAGGAAGATCGGTGTTTAGTGTTTGTGTATGCTGGGGCGAGGTGCGAGGGGAATCGTCACAAACACGAACATTTGGTATTTGCAAATAACCTTCCCTCGGGCTGCTCTTTCCTGGCAGGATGACAGTGCCGACTTGAAGTGCCAGCTCCAGTTTGCCAAAGAGGAGGCCTCCCTGATGCGCAAAGAGATGGCCAAGCTGGGGAGGGAGAAGGACGCGCTGGAGCAGGAGCTCCAGAAGTACAAGGCCCTGTACGGCGACGTGGACAGCCCCCTGCCCACGGGGGAAGCCGGCGGCCCCCCCAGCTCCCGGGAGGCAGAGCTGAAGCTGCGGCTGAAGCTGGTGGAGGAGGAGGCCAACATCTTGGGCCGGAAGATCGTGGAGCTGGAGGTGGAGAACCGCGGCCTCAAGGCAGAGATGGAAGACATGCGGGTCCAGCACGAGCGGGAGGGGACGAGCCGGGACCAGGCGCCCCGCGCTCCGGCCTCGCCCTTTGGTGACTCCCCAGAGTCCCCCGCCGAGCTGCACAGGCACCTGCAGTTTCTGGAGGAGGAGGCGGAGCTGCTGCGTAGGTCCATCTCTGAGATCGAGGACCACAACCGGCAGTTGACCCACGAGCTGAGCCAGTTCAAGTTCGAGCCCCGCCAGGAGCCAGGGTGGCTTGGGGACAGCTCAGGCAAGGGCGTGGGCGCCGGGCCGCCCCTGCAGGAGGAGCTGAGGTCGGCCAGGCTGCAGATCAACGAGCTGAGTGGCAAGGTGCTGAAGCTGCAGTACGAGAACCGCGTGCTGCTGTCCAACGCCCAGCGCTGCGACCTGGCTGCCCACCTGGGGCTGCGAGCGCCCAGCCCTCGGGACAGCGACGCCGAGAGCGACGCGGGCAAGAAGGAGAGTGATGGCGAGGAGGGCCGCCTGCCCCAGCCCAGGCGGGAGGGGCCCGTGGGCGGGGAGAGCGACTCGGAGGACACCTTTGAGAAGACCTCAGGCTTCGGGAGCAGTAAGCCGTCGGAGGCCAGTGAGCCGAGCCCCACGGAGCTCCTGAGGGCCCAGGACAGCGAGTGCCTGGCCATGGTGAAGCACGAGGCCCAGCGGCTGGAGCGGACCGTGGAGCGCCTCATCGCTGACACGGACGGCTTCATCCGGGACTCAGGGCTGCAGGGCAGTGGCCCGGCCTCCCCTGGGGCCCCAGGGGAAGGTGAGGGGGGCCAGCGTGAAAGCCCCCTGCTGGGCACCATCAGGACGAAGATGAAGGTTTTCAGGAGAGAGCTGCAGGCCTTCCTGGAGCAGGTGGCCCGGGCCGGGGACAGCCTGGCGCCCTCGCCCCACCTCACAGAGTCTCCCAGCTTCCTCTCCACCGCGAGCTCCGTGTCCCGGGACCCCCCTATTGGCAACATGGGGAAGGAGCTGGCCCCAGACCTGCAGGTAAGGGGGCTCCGGGCCTTGCCTCCCTGCTCCGCCCCACTCCTCCTCCTCCTCCTCGCCGCTGCTGCTGCTGCTGCTGCTGCTCTGGGGCTGGTACTGCTCACACCTGCTTGGTTATGATCTCAGAACCGCGCTGCACCAGAGCCTCCAGCGCCCGCCGACTCCTTTCTCTCAGCTGGGCCCTTGTTTTTATTCCTTGTTTTTGTTCTCTGTTTTTTAAGTTCTCTGTTACTTCTTCATTCCTCCTCCGTTTTCCTCTTGGTTTTTAACCACTGCCTGCGTGGTCTCGAGGCCCTCTCCTGGCACCAGGGCCAGGCCAGTGAAGCACTGGGCGCCAACGCGGCCGTCTTGGCTCCTCTCTTGGCGTGTCGAACGGCCAGCCGCCCCGATGAAGAAGCAGTGAGGAGTTGGAGTGCCAGCTCCTGCCACGGCCGGGATGCTCAGCACACTGGCTGACGGCCCGAGTCCCCCCAGGTCTGCTGCCGAGGGGCACAGTGCTGTTCTGCAAGGGCAGAACTGTAGCCAGGGCGGGGAGGCCGCCGGGCAAGGACCGCGCCCCAGCCTCTGTGCATGGCCCTGCTGCCGCCTGGATTGTGGCTTTGACTGCTCGACCCACGCGTGAGGAAGGAGGAGCCTCGCCTCTGTGCCTCGTGGGTAGGGTGCCGTGTCCCCGCGCCTCGCGTCCCCACTGCATGCTCTCCTAGCCAGTGCTCTGCGGCCCGCCCTTAGGCGTCTCGGCTCCTCCTCACCGGGTTCTGTCCTCCCGTGCTGCTGTGTCCAGTGGGTTCTGCTGTTCGTGCTTTGCTCTGTCCGGTAGCTTTTCTAGTCATCCGCCCTGTCCGTTCTGTTTTCTTCCTCCCACGCCCCTTGTCCTCTGTTGTTATTGTTTAAAATTAAAAGTGAAAACAAACAGACATAAAAACCAGATCCCTCCCGTGCACCTAGCAGTCCCAAGCCAGAGGCCAGCTGGAGTGGAAGTCTGCTCAGGGCCGAGGGGACGAGCGAGAGGGCATACACCTGCGAGCTGCACGGGAAGCGCCCCGCCGAGCTGACGGGGGTGCCGGGAGCCACAGCCGCCTTGACCCGGAGGTCAGTGAGCCTCCCCACTGCCCCTCTTGCTGTGGCTGCCGTGTGACGTGTGACGTTGCCTCTGTGGGGCGAGGCCCTTGGGGGGCGGGGCAAGAGGACGCAGGGCCAGGTAGATGTTACCTGGAATCAGAATTTATTGCATGTGCCACGGTGGTGCGTGCCTGCAACGCCGATACTTGAGAGGCTGAGACGGGAAGACTGCGGATAAGAGGCCAGCGGTGCAGTAACTTAGTGAGACCCTGTTTTAAAATAAAAATGTAAAATAGGGCTTGCGGGTAGGCCAGAGGTAGAATGCCCCAGCGTTCCATTCCCAGTAGCACACATCCTCAGAAACAGTCCATTGCATGTAATGACAGCTGGAAAGCACACACAGGTGCCTGTGGGCGACCTGCTGTCCTCCCGTGTCAGATGAGAGCCACAGCGATCTGCGGCGTTGTCCCCAGGGCCCTGCAGCCCCAGGCCTGTGGGTTCCTGGAGGTAAACAGGCCTGCCGACACTTGAGGGTTCAGTGACTTCTAGTCCCTTCGCAGAGAGAGTAGGGACAAAAACTATCAGCTCTTTCCCTTGTCTGGTGGCGACTCTCCGTAGAGTTTCCCTTCTCAAATCTGCACTGCTTACATCTGGTGTGGCACACCCCACAGTCTCTGGGGCACTATTCCCACCAGCTGGGGAGTTGGGGCGTCCACTCCAGACCTGTAGTGTCCTCAGCCACCTTCGTTGCTGTGACAACCCCACACAGCAGCCTGCCGTCGAGTGCAGGCGCCCACACTGCCGCGCTGGCGTAGTTATCCGGGGGCCTGTAAGGGGGAGCTTTGAGATGAAAACAGCCCGCCCAAGAAAGGAAGATGTCTCAGAGGAGCAATCCCAGAAGGTTCCCCATCAGAAGAGAAGCATGTCTCCTGGGGTGGTGGATGCCGCTGAATTTCTCAGTCTCCCGGGGGTGCTGCCACTCGGGGCCGCAGGAGTAGCTCTCCTGGGCAGGGGAAGGAGAGGCACAGGCGGATCGATGAGGAAACGGAGCCCGAGGCTTGCAAGGCAGCTCGGTGTGTAGCTGGCCAGGTGGGGCGCTGCTGGTCTGTGGGCAGAGGTGGGCAGCGTGGGCTGCTGCATACCCCAAGGGTCCAGACAGCTATAATCCTGGCCCCAAAGAAGATTATGCACACACCTGTAATCCCAGTGACCCAGGAGGTAAGCCAGGAGCATCAGTTCAAGACCCTGTTTCAAAAATTAAAAACGTAAGAGGCTGGAGGGTATTAGCAGAAGAGCGAGCGCTCCTCGGTTCGGTCCCCAGTATGGCCAAAAGAAAATGTGTTACATCTCTACTCTTGTGACTGGGCTCATGAGAACATGAAAATCACCTCTAAAAAGTTTAGATAAAATCACGCTTCAGAAGCATTCTTTGCAGTCCTGCCATCGTTGTATCATCTGGAAAGGCCAGATGCACCTAAGAAGTCGCTCGGGTCCACGCCCAGGAAGGAGACGTGCGTGGCCCCGTGGTGGTGTCAGCGGAGACGCCCAGTGTGCCCCACGGAGCCTCTACCAGCTGTAGAGGCAGTGGCGGGTGCCCGGGGCCCTCCCAGCTGGTGTTCAGAATAAACATCTGCCATTTTGTGTTTAATGTTTCCTAAACACGTGCTTCAGAGATGGAGTTAGATATATATTATAGCACATCAACCCCAGCGTGTTCTTGCTCCAAAGTCACAAGATGTTCCCAGGTTATACACCAGAAGTAAAACAGATGAGTCAAAAGCTTGGGGCACTCGCTTCCCCGTGGATTTAGTGAGTTCGTGCCTTAGGACGCTGACATTCCTGGAAGCACCTTTGTGGCCCCGCACTGCACACGAGGTCTTCATCTTAAGCTGGCTGCTTGGCCAGCGTGGACTCAGTTACACTCACTTCAGATGGTCTGAGTGATCCATTTCCAGGATGAGACCACGGTCCCCACCTCCCGTTAACGCTGCACCACGAAGCTATTCCTAGCGCCCCAGCTCGCTAGCCTTGCCGTTAGCCTCGCGAGCCCAGTTCCTCCTCTGCCAAATGAGGGTCGAGATACCACCTGCCTGCCTCACCTGGTCATATGTGGATGGTTCTCAGAACAGATGACCTGCTCTGAGGAAGGACCTTAGAACGTGCCAGAGGCTAGGCCCAGGTAAAGCGGGATTCATAGCCCAGGGTCAGCATGGCCTGGCCCTGCGAGATGCCAGGTGCCCTGGTCATGGTGCCAGTGTTGACTGGCCACTGTGGCTCCCTCCATCTCCAGTGGCTGGTTCCCCATCCTGGGTCTGCGCCAGAGCCCCAGCTGCGGCTCCCCTGTCACACCCACCCTGGGTGCTGGCCAGCCCGCCCCCTCCCGGCCTCTCGCAGCACCCTTTGTTTTCCGTGGGAGCGATGGTGAGGCGTTGCGTGCACTGCGGAGCTTCACGTGGCTGCGGTGGTTTTGGAGAGAGAATTCTGCAGCTGACCCCACTGCAGAGCTGAGTGCTGGCTGCCTGCAGGTGCTGTAGGCTCAGCAAACAGGACATTCAGGGAGCTGCCCAGGGAACAGCCCACTTGAGATTCTCTCTCATCCTTCCAGCAAGAAAGAGAGACCGTGAGGAGAAGCTGCATGCCGGAGCCCACCGTGAGCTGGTGGTGGGGCTGTCTTCTTTAGGCTGCGTGGTGCTCTGGCCAGCAGTGCTAGCAGTGCCAGGGCATGGTTCATGTAGACCTCCGAATAGTCTCCTTTAACTTTGCATTCATGAGAAAATAAAACAAAACCCCAGTAGTGGACGCCGGGGTGAGAAAGCATCACTTCCTAGAAGGGGCAGGAATGTGAACCAGGACTTACACCTTTTCATCCACAAGGCCTCGCACTCAGAAGACAAACTCCAGTGTGCACACACGTTCTGTTCAGAAGAAATGTAATGGGTCATAATCTGAACCTACTTGGCCGCCTCAAGGTTTCCATCATCAGCAGAGGAGACCCTCCTGGGCCCTAGCCAGGAGGCCGCCCGTCCCTGGTGTGGACGCCACTGACGGTCTTGTTAGTTTGCTCTTCGAATATCACACAGTGTCAAAGAGAATCGTAAAACGGGCAATGCCAAGGAGCAGAAAATGCCTTTTAATGAAAACACTCCTAAACTCACTGTCCAGAATTAGCGCACTATGAAGCTGTCACAGTGCTTTTGGCGCCTGTGAGTTAGTGAGCCACCTGACCAGGGAAGCTGCTCCGTGCTACACTCACATGGACTCCAGAGTAATTGGGGAAAGACAGACGTGGGCCCCCATCATCCCGTGCTGGGATGGAACCCAGGACCCTGTGCATGCTCTCGCCGGGCAAGTGCTCTACCCTCCGTCCCACCCTCAGCCCCACCCTCGGGCCCCTGCATCCAGGGGTCTGGGCATGAGGCGGGCGATGCGCTGGCGCTGGCGGTCGTCTTTGCTCCTCTTACTGCCTGTTAACCACTCCTTTTGTCCTCGGCCTCCTGTCCTGGGAGCCTCCTTTAGCTCCCGACCCCTGGTTCCGAGGGCGGGGGCTCCGAGGGGAGCCTTCCAGGACACCAGCATCAGGGGCACAAAGAACGAGCTCTCAGAGAACCGGGGTCTCCAGGCCTTGTGAAAGGCATATGTTTTGACCTTAAGGAGTTTTAGTTCTAGGGACAGGAGAATAAAGACAAGTTGTTATTTTGGAAGATGAGGGCATTTTAGCCAGGTTGGAACTATGATTGCTACCAGTAGTGCTTCCAGCAGTAGCAGTAATAATTCCAAGGAGAGAAAGGAGAGAAGTTCATTCTTATCTGCCACCCATTTCAGTCGGTAACAAATTAGGGTAAGACGTAGTTGGCCTGCTGCTCAGACCTAGGAAAGGCAAGGCCTGCTCAGTGCCAGCGTGGTACAAACAGCCACAGCCAGCGAACACTGGTCAGAACCCACCGACCCTACTAACCAGAAGGCAGGTGCACAGAAATAAACTGCTAAAACCCCCAGAGAAGAGGCTGAGAAGCCTCGCCGGTGTTCCCGTGCCTGTTGGCCTCCGCAGGCACCGGCATGGTGCTCAGGCTGTCCCCGGGCTCTGCCGGCTGCATCCCTGGGCTTCCCATTAGGTCTCTTGAGAGGCACACATTTGCTGAGTGAGCGGTATATAGAATATTTTAAATGGAATGTGCTGGGTGCCTTAAAAATAGTTCTGAATGAGAAGTGGCCAGGCGTGGACACTGGTCAGATTTCACATACAAACGGAGCCAGGCCTGCGTGCAGAGGATTGAGTTTCTGGGTGAGCGATCTCGACGAGCTCTTCTCCCTCGCCCTTCCTTTTATCCTCTGATCAACCAGGCACACGGCATCTGCGCTCCCTTATGTCTCAGCTGTGAAATGCCAGCCACGGTAGAACCACATGGGGTTTAGGCCAAGTATTTGTACACGTGTTGGCCTCATATACTGCTTCTGAGAGAGGTGGTGCCGAGACTGGCCAGGACAAAATGGAGCTCCTCAGAGACAAGGCGTAGTGGAGATACTGAGTCTCCCTGAGATCAGCACCGCCGGCCTGTGCAGTGGCCGTGATGGGCAGCATTCTCCTGGTTTTGAGATGGCGACATTATCTCTGAAGAGTGGGAGGGACTTATAAGCCACCTTGGCACAAGATGTGCAGAAAATTAGCAGCATGAATGTGGGGTACAGCCCCTGTGGGGAAGTGTGAGTGGGGTTCAGAATGCCAACACGGGGGAAAAGCGGTCCAGTGTCAGATGACAGCCTCAGAAACAGGTGGGCACGGCATTTTTTAAGTAAACCGCCTTATTGAGGTGAATTTATTTGTTGTATAATCCCAATCTTGGCGCGGGGGGGGGGGTTAGTACAGGAAGGTTTTTAGAATCCAACTTTTGGGGATTTGCTAATAAATGGAGGTATTTATTCTTTTAGAGGAAATGTATGTTATGTGGAAGCGTTCCCTCCCTGTCTGTGGTTGTACGCAATTGTGTGGCAGCGGAATTGTCTGACAAAGCCCTCGTCACAGCATGCTTGTACTCTGTCCTTTGTAGCACTGGAGTGACGTCGGCACCCGGCTAGGAGGGGCTGGCCATAGGAGTTTGCGTATCCATTGGCGAAAATGGACAGTATAGGAAACTGAAACTTCTGCTAGATCTGGAGGAGCTGCACGTGTCTGGTACCCAGGCCATGGTGACACAGGCAGAGCAGGAGCCTCCCTTTGTGGATCATATGCTCCAGATGTGTGACCTCCTGGGACCTCAGGGTCCTCTTCTGTGAACCTCAAAAGGTGTGTTTCAGACAGCACATTTTCATTCCAATGATGCTAAAGAACAGGCTGTTGGTTCAAAATAAAGTAATAGTTTAGTATAATGCAGGTTGAGCCTCCCTAATCCAAGTCTCCTGAGTACCCACTTGACTCCACAAGCGAACAATTCAATACCATGAAACTGTTTGAAGCCAGGCATGGTGGTGCATACCAGTTAGCCCATCCTGGGAGGCGGAGACAGGAGGACCACAGGTTCTCAGCCAACCTCAGCAATTTAGTGAGGCCCTGATTCAAAATAAAAAATAAAATATGGCTGGGGGTGTAGCTCAGAGGTAGATGCCCCTGGATTCAATCCTTGTGAAACACACACACACATTCATGTATAAAAATATTTAAAGTGAGCCTGGCGTGGTGGCGCACGCTTGTAATCCCAGCATTTGGGAGGCTGAGACCAGAGGATCACGATTCGCGGACAGCCTCAGCTACTTAGTGAGGCCCTCTGCAACTCAGTGAGACCCTGTTTCAAAATAAAGAATAAAAAATAGGGCAGGGGGTACAGCTTGGAGGTTGAATGCCCCTGAGTTTGATCCCCAGACACACACACACACACACACACACACACAAAAAAAAAAAAAAAAAAAAAAAAATTAAAGTGTTATATAAGATGACCTTCAATCTTTGTTTCTATTTACCTAATATAAATGAATTTTGTGCTTGGACTTGGATTCCATCTCCAAGATGTTTTATAATGTCTATGCAAATATTCCAGAATCCAAAACATTTTTGATCCCTGCATTTTAGACAAGGGATGCTCAGCCTGTATATAGAAATTAAATTAGTAGCCCTCTCTCTTAAATAAGCTGATCCTGAAGTCTGTTACCACCAAATAATACAAAGCTTTTGTCCAGTGCCTAGTGCATTCGCGTTTTAATTTTACGGAGTAACGTGTACCTGGAAGGCAAAGCTGGCAGCCGACTTGGAAACATTCCCGCAAGGCCCCAACGTGCACACAGAAGCGAAGCCCCAGGCGGGTTGGCCAGCTGCGTTGCCTGCTGCGCCCCTGGTACTCTAGACGGTGCCCGCGCCGTAAGTGCTCAGTCAGTATCTGGTGAATAAAATGGGGCATAAAATAGAAAATCATCCTCGTATAAGTGAATTCCCAGGACAGGTGGGGTTGGAATTTATTTGGGAATTGGAAAGGAGCCATATCTGGATTAGGTGATGGATTCGGAGTAGGAGACAGAGCATCTGGCCCAGCACCAGCAAGGACAAAGGAGAAACGTCCCCACAATTGCCAGCAGGAGGGGGGCAGGTCTGTGCCAGGCAGCGGGACTCTGGGTTGGGAGTGGGAGCCGCAGCTGGCCGTCACACGGGCGCAAGCTTCGAGCTGATGTAGCGCTTTGGTCCAGGAATCCCCAGGGGCAGCGTTGAAGTCATCCTGCTGCCCTCCCCCCATCCAGAGGCCAGCACACCGAGGCACACTCTCAGCCGAGTCACATGTGAACCCACAGATGACTTCCATTGAAGAGGAGCTCGGCACACAGCTCCACACGCACGATCGCAAAATGCCCATCAGGAGCGGGGTCAGTACTCGGAAGGTTCGACCTTATGCCTTCACATCCAGGGCTGTCTGACCGACACTGCACCCAGGTGCTCACCACCAGAAAGGCAGGCAAGCTTGAGAGCAGGAGAGCTGCTCTCACAAAAGACCGCACACACTTGAAAATCGTTAAATAGAACTTCGGGGAATGAAAAAGTTATCATTGGAGTAAATTCCACAGAGAAATGCGTCTTTTCGAAGAGAACATATAAAAGACTAATAAAAATCAAAGACGTATTTAATGTTTTTTAGAATTCCTAAGTTTCAGCCGGGCGTGGTGACACACGCTTGTAATCCCCGCGCTCGGGAGGCTGAGACAGGAGGATCGCGCAGGTTCGAAGCCAGCCTCAGCTACTGAGTGAGGCTCTCAGCAACTTAGTGAGACCCTGTTTCCACATAAAATATAAAATAGGTCTGGGAGTATAGCCTGGGGGTAGAAAGCCCCTGGGGTTCTACCCCCAGTACCAAAAAAAAAGGCTTCCTAAGTTTCTTAAAGTTGAATGAGCTTGTCTCTCACTTTCAAAATTTTATCCCAAAGTTGACAAATCCCCAGTGTATCTGATTTTCTCTGCCTCCATTCTTCTCTTCCTCCTCCTCCTCATTCCCTCTCCCCCTCTCTTCCTTCCCTCTCTCTCTCCCTCCCTCCCTCTCCCCCTCTCTTCCTTCCCTCTCTCTCTCTCTCCCTCCCTCCCTTCATTTCCCCCTTAGCTGAGGACTGCTCTTCTGTGTTCTCCTTTTTGTTGTGTTCTCCATTTTGTTCTTGGGGTATGGTCTTAACTCTGACAACCCAAGCGACAGGAGGAGCAGCAGCACCCTCTGCAGAAGCCACAGATGAGTGAAGGGTGGGATGGCCAGTGCAGTGACATGTCTTTACTACAATTTCTGATCCCCAGTCTTGGGAATCGCCTGTTTTCCAAGTAGCACAAACAGTGGGTGAAATGTCTTGCTTAAATTTCAGTGATGCTTGAGATTTTTAGTATCGCGGTGTTCCAGTCTCAAAGACATTTTATTTCAAAAGTAGCGACTGACCTCATGCCCATTTGGACAGGAGAGGTAGACTTTACCAATAAACACTAACACAGGCTCCTCAAGCTCTTTGGAACCAGATGTGTTAGCAGCATCCCCATTGGAGGGGCTGCAGGTCAGGTGCCCGCCCCTGGGAGGAGCGCAGAGCATGTGCTGGCCCGGGGTGGTATCCGCGGTGGGCAGAGCAGGCTCAGTAGCAAGTGAGCACTGCAGCTCAGGATGACCGTGTGACGTGGGCGATTCTAAGTGGGCGCGGCCACTCTGCCTCCCCTGGCCTGTACTAAGGCCATCTGGGCTAGGTGCCAGCCCCTGCCCACTGCTGCCTAGGTGAAAGGAAGGCTAGGTGGAGATGGCGCCCGCAAGGAGCCCTGGGGAGGGCGCCGCAGTCACTCCGCTGCCCCCGCCTGCATGTCACTCCCGTGTGTCGGGCTTGTGCCGATGTCTGTCCGCGTCCTCTCCAAGGCAGAGTTCTCGTTTCCACTAACCCCTTCCTTTATCCCGCTGCTCAGCTCAGGGGGGGCCCTGCTTTACCTGAGCAGAGTGTATCCATAGAAGAGCTACAGGGTCAGCTCGCACAGGCCGCCAGAGAGCATCAAGAGGTCACAGAGACGTTTACAGACAAGATCCGTAAGGTAAATATCCATGCGGATTCATTCCAGCAGGGTCGCTTCTCGGGCCTCTCTCCCCTCTGGAGACATAGCAGGACGGGTTTTAAAGGAGTGCTGGCTCCTGTGCGGCTCTGAGACCCCCAGGCCCAGGCCCAGGCCCAGGCCCAGGCCCAGGCTGAGCCACCTCCCTCAGATGTGCCGGAGCTTAGCTGTCCACCTTTCTGCTGCATAAGACATTTCAGTACTGTTTCCCCCCAGTCCTGGGGCATTTATCCCAAGCAGTTCTGCGGACACCTGAAGCCACAGATTGGACTGAACCCTATTTATAACTGGTGTTTCAAGCCAGGCGTGATGGCACATGCTTGTAATCCCCGCGCTTGGGAGGCTGAGACAGGAGGATCACACAGGTTCGAAGCCAGCCTCAGCTACTTAGTGAGGCTCTCAGCAACTTAGTGAGACCTTTCCAAATAAAGTATAAAATAGGTCTGGGAGTATAGCCCAGAGGTAGAAAAAGCCCCTGGGTTCCACCTCCAGTACCACACACCAAAAAAAATTACACTGTTTTTACCTATTGTGCATTAAACAATAGTATGTGTATACACACACACACACACACACACACACACACACACACACATATGAGCTTAACCTATGAAATAGGTGCAATAAAAATAAATGACAATATTTAATGGTAAAATGGAACTATTATAACAATATACTGTAATAAGCATTATTTAAAACTCATGAGCGGCCTGCGTCTAAAATTCTGGACTGTGATTGGTTACTGGCCACAAACCTCCAGAAGCAAAGCCGCAGTTCAGGGGCAGGCACATTTGCTCTGTATCTTGGCAGTGTCCTCCTCATATCTAATCTGAACTTTCCCATGTCAATACCAAGCAGCAAACTACATAAAGCAAGGGCCTGCCGGGCATGATGGTGCACACGTCCAGTCCCAGTATTTGGCAGGCTGGGACAGGAGGATCACAGGTTTGAGGCTGGTTTTGGTGACTTAGATCCTCACCAACTTGGCAAGACCCTGCTTCAATATAGAAAAGGGGTTGGGGGTGTAGCTCAAAGGTCCCTGAGTTCAATCCCCAATGCCAAAAGGTAAAACAAGGTCTTTAGATGCAGCCAGACAGGAAAGTATCTGTCACCTTTCTTAACGTCAAGTGAGTTTTTGAATAGAAACATCAACTCACCCTAAACTTGCCCCAAAAATAACACTAACTGAGCTGTGGCCTGATTAACTTTAGCTGTTGTAGAATTAACTGGTACAGGCTCCTTCTCTTTTAGCTGCCCCCTCTTCCCGGAGTTCCTATTAGGGGATTCACAGACACAGGCACTCCTGTCCCCAGCCTCCTGAGGACATCCACGCCCTGCACCTGCAGTAGGGGAGGGTGAGCAGACATCTAGGTTCAGAATCACTGTAGCCGCTCTTCTCCCTTCAAAACAAACCAGAGCGGCTGACCCTCAGCCGTACAGCTCGGCCCGTGCGACCGGGCTCCTGGTGTGGCGAGACCGTGCTCTCTGTACATTGTGTCTGCGCGACTGAGTCCAGGAGGGTCTAAGTAGACCACATCTGAGCGCCTCGCAGCTGAATGCCAGAGGCTAAGAGCCCTCCCCTCCCACAGGGTACTTGTCCCCATTCAGATGTTGCTCTTACAGGTAGGTCAAGCTTCACATACAATTACCAAAGGAAAATAACTGCGTTATCCCACAGACAAATTCCTAACTATTTCCCACCCCACCCCTTGTTTTACATTTTTTTAAAATTTGGAAACAGGATTTCCTAAGCCAGAGCGCGTGGCTGGCTTCGAACCTGCGCGATCCCCCTGTCTCTGCCTCCCAAGCGTGGGAATTACAGGCATGCGCCACCACCCCCGGCCCAAAAATGGTTTAAAAGTGATTTTGTCCCTGGAGACACTGGGAGCTCAGTGGCAGGGGTCCAGGTGTGCCTAGTGCTTGGATTCACGATGAAAGAGTGTGTCGAAGAGATCTCCAACCTGGGTGCAGTGGTGCACACCTGAGCCCAGGGCTTGGGAGGCTGACACAGGAGGGTCACAGGTTGGACAACTTGCTGAGACCCTGTTTCACCATGAGAACTGGCAGGAGGTGTAGCCCAGAGAGGGAATGTCCCTGGGTTCAATCTCAGCACGGCATCAAGACAGTGGTCTCGTCCCCAGAAGAGCAGGTGGGCAGGCAAGCGGCCAGCCAGGAGGACCTGGGCGGCGACAGGAAGAAGCCTGGTGCTCCCCTCGGGCACCGCCTCCCCACAGCATCTGGGGTAGGGATCCTGCCAACCTCGTGTGGCCTTCACAGTGAGCAGGGGCTGGGAGGAGGCAGCCAGGCAGCTCCCGCCCCACGTGTGTCCACGGTGGGCAGCCAGCGTGTAGCTCAGAGCTGCGGAGAGGGAGACTAGAAAAGCCCAGGTTTGTGCCTTCACCTGAAGGGTAGAGCGGGTGTCAGGCGGCTGCTATGGACTTCCTTGCACAGATCTTCCATGGTGCTTAGCTAGCATGGAGGTGTCTCAGAGCCACCCTCGGGCCACAACTAGCCTGAGTGCAGTGCTTTGGGGAAGGACGCCGCCCTGTTCCGTGCCATAGGAGAGGACAGCTGGTGCTGGTGGTGAGGGCGCTGCGTTCTAGCCCCCTCGCAGTCCGCAACAGACACCTTTGATCTCACGCCACTTTAGCTGCTCTATACCGTTCTTGCTGGGCACAGGGACACACGCCCATGATCCCTGCAATTCAGGAGGCTGAGGCAGGGGGACTCCAAGGTCAGCCTTACCACCTTAGTGAACCCCCATCTCAAAAAATAAAGAGGGTTAGGATGTAGCTCAGTGCTGGAGCACCTGCTTTCACAAAACAGACACGTACATATATTATTTTTCTGCCCTTATCTACAAAGCACCGCGATTTTGCTTGCAGCCTTTTGCTTAGTTGGCTTCGATGCGTAGTAATATCTCATTGCTTGGAATACCGTCACAGGGGTTTGAAAACGGGAGTTGGCTCAGCCGCTCAGGAGGCCGAAGCAGGAGGACCTCGTAAGCCCCAGTGTTTGAGACCAGACTGGGCCACATAGCGAGGCCCCCCTCTCACTGTAAGAAGGAGCTTTGTGTTGAGAGGGAAGGCAGGCCCGTGTTGCCAGAGAGCGGCGTGTTTAGTGGAAGGTTGAGTCCTCGGTGTGGAAGCAGATCATCACACTTTCCTGTTCACTGTCACGGGCAGCGAGTCCTCTGGCCCAACACTCCGCTCTCCGGCTCTCAGTGGCTTGGGGCTCTCTTTCTGTCAGGGATTATGGGAAGCCCGGGACTCAGGGAGTAAAAGAGAAGGGTTTCCACATCCGTTCTTCACAATTGCGACATGCCTGTATGTGCTTGTGAGGGGGTGAGATCTACCAGTTGCATTTGAGTCTGCTGTTAGCCCCAGGTCTAAGAAACAGTTTTCCTGCAGGGGTTTAGAGACATCTGGAAACACCTCGGGAGACAGTGAAGATTTGTTCAGCCTTTTCTTTGGAATAGCACTTTTGTGGTTTTTTGGGGGTTTGGGGGATGGGCCAGGGGCATTCTACCTCCGAGCTACACCCCCTGCCCTAGTTTTTATTCTTTATTTTGAGATAGGGTCTCACTGAGTTGCAAAGGGCCACACTGAGAGCTGAGGCCTTCCGTGAATCACTATCCTGTCTCGGCCTCCCGTATGCTGGGATTATAAGCATGCGCCACCCTGCCCGGCTAGCACTGGCTTCTGAATCACAGAACTCATGAGGTTTTATGCATTTTGTCAGTAGTCACCCTGGCCTCGCGAGGGCCACAGGTGCCACACCCCCTTATGAGATGGTGTAGGCTGACGGCACCGCGCAGAGACCCGCTCTGGGTCGGCAGGGCGGCCCGCAGAGCGTGTAGCCGCTTTCCCTCTTGATTCCCTTCAAGATGGAGGAGGAGCACCTGTACACCTTGCGCTGGAAGGAGCTGGAGATGCACAGCCTGGCTCTGCAGAACACCCTCCACGCGCGGGCCTGGGGCGACGAGAAGAGCCTGCTGCAGCAGGAGCTCCGCTCCCTCAAGCAGAACATTTTCCTCTTCTACGTCAAGCTCAGGTGGCTGCTGAAACACTGGCGCCAGGGGAAGCAGATGGAGGAGGGAGCGGAGGAGCTCGCTGAGGTACGGCGCCCTGCAGGTCCTTAGATCCGCATCTCGTTTTTGCCCGGCACCGCTGCACCACCAAGCCTACGTGGAAAGCCACGTTCTGGTTTTTTGTTTTTGTTTTTTTGTGGTACTAGGGATGGAACCCAGGGGCACTCTACCTCTGAGCTGCACCCTCAGCCCTATTTTTTATTCTTTATTTTGAAGCAGGGGCTCACTGAGTTTCACAGGGTCTCACTAAGTAGCTGAGGCTGTCCTCAAACCATGATCCTCCCATCTCAGCCTCCCAAATGCTGGGATTGTAAGCCTGTGCCACCATGCCTGGCTTGACTTCTGATTTTTAAAAAAACTTTGTGTGTGTGTGTGTGTGTGTGTGTGTGTGTGTGGTATTGGGGATTTAACCCCAGGGGCATTCTATCTGTAAGTTATACCACCAGCCCTTTTTTATTTTTCTTTAGTTTGAAACAAGATCATACTAAGTTGCTGAGGGCCTTTCTGGGTTGCCAAGGCTGGTCTTGAACCTGCATCCTCTGGTCTTAGCCTCCCAAGTACTGGGATTACAGGCTGCCTATAATCCTAGTTACTAAAGAGGCTGAAGCTGGAGTATCACTTGAGCCCGAGAGTTCAAGACCAGCCTAGGCTACATAGTGAGACCCTGTATCCAAAACCCCAAATCAGAGTGTACAGCAAAAGAACACAGGCAAAGCTGCCATCACGGTGTGCCCCTGGTTTCAGAGTGAGCATCCAGAGACCCTCCCGGGGATCGGCGAGCTTGTAGTACAAGGCAGTTACCAGGCGGATGGACCAGACCAATGCGGTGGCGACCGGGGCCACGGCCTTCCCGCGGGGGACCACTCCCCACACAGCCCGGCGCACATCAGTGACCACGGATCGAGGCTGCAGTGTGTGGACGGGGGGCCACCGCCCAGGCAGGTGAGTGTCTGCGCCTCAGCCCAGGCTCTCCAGCCCTGGGGGAAGAGGCTCCCAGGCCGCGTGTGTGTCCTCATATCCCACGTGCTGGTGTTCCTGGTGGCTGTGGCTACCTGTTGCTCTTGGTGATGCTGGAGTTTTGCTAGAAATGACATCATTGTGCCTTCCATTAGCTCACTCAGGGCAGTGGTAAGATCATTTCAGTAGAATACGTCCCTTCCAGAGCCAGCAAACATCTCAGGAGGAAAAAGACAGTTTATAATGGACTTTTATGAAATGTTCTTGGTGCATTGCTCCTATGCAGTATCGTCATGTTCATATATGAACATACCACTACCAGCCTCACTTGCTTGGCAAGGGGAGACGGTGGCAGTGAGGTGGATCCAGAGGGAGGCACCAAGTGTGTGTGCGTGTAGATCCCGCCTGTGGGCTCCCGGTGGTTGACCATTCTTCCCAGAAAGAACCCAAAATTCAGTGCTCCTATCGTAGCCAGAAAAGAGCTCTTGATGTGCAGCTCAGCGGCGTCTCCAGCGGCAGGGGTCTGGGAGACAAGAACACGTGCCTTTTCACTTCAACCCCAACCTCTAGAAAGTATTTCAGGTTCTCTGTGGCCATTGCAAATATAATGCCCCCGATGAAAGTATTGTGTGACACCTTAAGAAATCAGAGCATGTGGTTGCCCTCTCAGAGACCCCTCCCCATGAGCGAGTGAGTGGGGGCTGTTTTAGTCTTTCAGCTTTCTTTGGCTTAAAATCTTTATATTCCTATACCTACCAAAAAAATAAAAAATGCAGCAGGTATTAAGAGAGGTGGGACTTCAGTGTTATTCAATAATTATTAGAGGAGCTGCAGACATGGACCCCATGCAGTAAACCAAAATACTGCTGGTAACATCCTGGCAACTATTGTAGATCCGGAGAATGAGGTCCTGGCAGGAACCAGGCCCCGTGTGTGCGCTCGCTCCAGACTTCTGTGTTTCTCGTGGCCCTGCTTTGCTTTTCGAGGGTGGGTCAGCCACCCTGGAGCCTGGTCCTGGGATGCCCGTGTCCTGAGGGAGGGCACCGCTGGCCACTGGGAGTGCCTGGTGGCAGCCACAATCGTCCCCTCCCACCTGCCCCTCCTCCCAGAGCCGCTGGCTGCGGGGAGGAGGCTGTCATAAGGCTCTGGCCCAGACCCAGGCGAAGGGAAGCGGTGGTGCTCAGGGTGCAGGACATGCGGCTGCCACGGCCTTCCCCCGTCTGTGGACAGACCCTCACACCCGCACGGCTGTTCTTCAGGCACTCCATCCGCTCTGCACCCTCCCTGAATGATGACCTGGAGATGAGGCTTCAAGGAGCCCAGTCCCGGGGAGTACGCCCTGCAGCCCATGTCCCTGGTGAGATCTGAGATCGGGATAAGTTTCCCAGCAATGATCTGGTTAGAAGCTGAAATCTTACTTTGCAAACAATACGGTAAAATCTAGTCATTTAGTTAATTTTTTTAAAGATGTCAGTCAGTCCTCAGGTGTCCGCGATGGTCTCAGAGGTATTTCTTGAGTGCCATGTAAACACAGACCTTACCAGTCCAAGAGCACAGGGCGGTGTCTCCCACACAGGCACCCAAATGCTTTGGGAAAGGGGAAAAATGTACCACATCTGGTTTTCTAAACAACAGTCATGGAAAATGTTACCCTTGGGGTGGAAAATAATGTAAACTCACTCAGCCGGGACCTCCCTCTCTCAGTGTCAGCTCCATTTGCCTCTTTCCAATAGTAATTTTTGGTGATTACCCTTAAAAGCAGGGCCAGACAGATGTGTTTCCGTTAGAGACAGTGTACAGTAGGCGCGCCCAGGTGGGCTGGGCACCATCCAGGCAGAACCAGAGCTGTCTGCCCCTGGGGCTGTCTGCCCACAGCAGGCAGAGCTCTGGGCACAGTGGAGCACGTCCGAGGGCAGAAGGTTGACGAGCTCTACTGTACGCAGCAGCTGCTTCCCCAGTGACATTCTCCATCCGAAGCCTCGCCTCTGTTAGTGGCGTGGGTCTTAGCCAGGCAGCCTGCCTGCAGGAGCCAGCACGCGTGGCTGTCTGTGCTGCAGCGCAGAGCCGGGGCCTTTTCAGAAGCCGGCAGAACCTGGTGGAGCTGGGAACAGCGGCAGAATGCTTTCCGGAGCATAAGTGAGCAAGTAACAAAATTTCTCAGGCCTCAGTCTTTGATTTGTATCTTATTGCACATTCTCACAGTCAAACAGAAGTGATGGCAACATTTATCATATCTAGAGAGGTTGAAAGAAAAAGAAAAGCTTGACGTGTGAACACCGTGGGATCAGGTCCGCCAGACTCCTCAGGCTGGCAGAGCTCGCTGTGCAGAGGCCGCGCCTTCGGGTGTGTCGGCACAGCCCCGGTGCTGGTGCCTGGTGGTTCTGGAGCGCACCGAGCGCTCCCAGCTGCCGTTGGCCTGGGAGAGCAGAAGCCAGGCAGGCAGGAGCAACCGTACGGGAATCCTCCCGCCGCAGTGAGCCCTCCTGCCTGTGTGCGGCCATTTGAGGGCCGCGTTTCTCAGGCCATCCATGCGTGTCAGGCTCTTTAGGAACTCCTCAAAGGAGTGTTTAATCAGGTGATCCACGGGGCTGGAATTGGGACCCTGTGGTTCATCAGCGAATCTTCCCAGCTCCAGATCAAGGAACTAAAAGGGAAGTTCGTTTTTCACTCGGGGATGTGACATCATCTTTGTTAAACAAGGTGTGAACGTGAAGACCCTAACTTAAATTCTTAGCAAGAGGAAAAGGAATGACGTTTCCTCTGCCTCCACGGCTCTGAGCACCTCCTCCGGGCAGGCCCGCGTTCAGTCTAGGGACCTTTGCCTGGCCCCGGGCTCAGCTGCGGTGTCAGGGCGTCGAGGGGCCGGGAGGCGCCTCCCCCAGGACTGCTCTCTGGCCGTCCTGGCCTTCCTCTCATGCCAGGGCTACAGTTTGGCTCCCTGGCTGTTCAAGCTGCTCTTTCTCTTTTGCCCAAGGTGAAGCAGCTTCCAGAAAACTCTCCCCTGCCCAGTGAGGCCTGCATTTCGGAACTGTGATCCTCCTGACTTTTCTTCTAATAAGAGAAACCTGAGTCTTTCAGAGAGCTCTTCCATTTCTGTTCTGTGTTCTTTGTGGTGTGATCGTCACCCTCGGTAGCCAAGAGCCTCAGCTGGAGCCATACTGCTCTCCCATAACGGGCCAGACAGAGTTCATGACTGTAAGACATTCGCTCTTTACTGTGTGCCTGCTGCTGTTCCTATTACCCTGAAAGCAGCACGAGCACAGGTAAAGATTCGCCTGTATCCGAGGGAACCTAACTGAAAGGACTCCTTCCCATCCTCCCTCCCAGGGCTGACCGCAGCTGGCCACTTGGGCCATATCCCCCACAACAGGGTCAAGGCTCTAAGGTTGCCAAGAAAGGATTTCTGCCCCAAGAGCCTGCCGATTCTTGTCAGACCGGCCCCGCTTTCTTAGACCTGAGCTGTGACTCGTGTTTCTTACTTACTGAGTGTGAGCCACAGTAACTCCTCTCACACTGGGATCTGTTCTTGGGAAGCTCCCCGTGAAGTTGTGAAGGCCACAGGCGCACAGCCCTCCTGGACGGTACCTGGGCACAGTCCTGGCCAGAGGGCAGGGAACCTGGACATAATGAGGCCATGTTCCCTGAAATTTCCTTCACAGACTACGTTTTCAGGGCCAGTGTTCAGTAGCCTTTTCTTTTCTATCTGTACCAGAAAAGGTGGTTTTAGAAAACAATCTTTAGTCTGAATGTAACAATTCAGACAAGGCCGACAAATGGCTTATTTATGAAGGTGCTGCTGGGTGCGCGGATGTATCATTTCTGGCTAATCTCACAGTAGAGTCTTGGGATTCTCCGATTGAGAAGCCTTTGTTGATTGTGCACGAAGTCTTCCTCTGTGTATAAATAGGAGGCACACATGTATGGGTTGGGGGTCGGGCAGCCACCCAGTACTGCCGAACCCCTGCCTCTGTGGAGCAGCCTCAGTGAGCGGGGCAGAGGCCGTCACTGTTCTGTGACTGCCGCAGCAGGTCAATCCACAGCAGCAGGTCAGCGTACCCATTCTAGCTTTACATCCCACCTGGCATGCGTCACTTAGAAATCTGTGAGTTTGAGAAACACCTGGAATGGAGGTGCGGCTAGCTTGGTATATTGCCTTACCCATAGTCCTCCTTTCACTTTGCAGAAACCATCTTTATTGCCAGTGGATTTGGGTAGCATCCTGAGCACAGCCAAGCTCCTGATCTTAATTTTGGGATTATTTTGAAGCCTCACCCAGGAGAGACAAGTGCCAGAGGACTGAAATCCATGAGAGGAAAATGAAAGGGAGGAAGCATTTTAGTTTGCTTTCTTTTCTCAAATGAGCTGATCTTTGAAGAGACTGAGATGTTGGGTTTTTGAGTCAAACCTGACCTGTCCTTTATAAATGTACGTGCCAAAAGATCGCATAGCTGGGCCCCCAGCACAGAAGACTCAGAAAGCTCTGTGTCCAAGCTCACACGCAGTGGGAAGAAGTCAAAGTGGGCCTGAGTTTTAATTTGACTGCGGTCACCGTTCACCCAGAGCCTGGCCCAGCAAGGAGCACCACCGGAGAAAGTTAGAGGAGTAGCATGGAGATACTCTTTCAGGATGGCGCACTGTGATTACGTTCCTTGATATAGCAGGCCAAACTGTTTTCACAAAGATTAGACGGCTGCTCGCAGGCAGAGTTAAAGGTAGAAGTTAGCCAGGTGTGAGGTGTAGAGTCAGAGCTCACACGTCCCTGGCTTGGTGCTCGTGCCTCGTGGGAGGCAAACGCAGATTGTGGCCCCAGCTCCTGCTAAGTCGAGAGCGGGCCCTTGGCTGTCCCTGAGCCGGAGTTCCTCTCTGTCAGATGGGGAGCATGATGGCATGCGCCCAGTCTTGGCGCAGAAAGTCAAGGTCAGAGAGGTGCTCACAGGCGCATCACTCAGCACAGCTCCGATCCTTGGAAAACAGTTCCCGTTAGTGATCATCACCACTGCTTGTCAATGTGTGTAAAACTCCTTTAGCAGAATCGTGCCCACCCGCGGCTCATTCTTAGTCTCCAAAGACCTTGGCATGGGCGTCGGTCTGGCTGTTGTGCCTGCACGGTAGAACTCGCTTTCTGCCACGCGTACTCTGGGTCACGGCAGGAGGCACCAGAGTGTGGATGCTCCGGGCTCTCCCGCCCTGCTCTCCCTGGCCGCCCCCAATCCTAAGCGATTTTGGAGCTCATCCCATGATGATTAATATTGGCCTGGGATTGTAGGATATTACGTTGATAACTCTGACCCAGATTGCATAAAATCATTAAAGCTTAATTTTATTGACTTTTATAACCATAAATGCCCAAAAGTACTCACTTCCTTCTAGAGAAACCAAATTTTCATTTTGCATCAGGACTGTGGCGTTCCAGTCCTAATATTATCAGCAGTCATGTGGTATGGGTGCTTAGAACAGCACAGGTTTAGGCCACAGGAGGCTTGAGTGTCACAGAAAGCTGTTGTTTAGCTGGGCGTGGTGGTACGCACTTGTAATCCCAGTACTCGGGAAGCTGAGACAGGAGGAGCTCAGGTTCAGAGCCGGCCTTGGCAATGAAGCAAGGCTCTCAGAGACCCTGTTTCAAATAAAAAAATAAAATCGGGCTAGGGGTGTAGCTTGGAGATCAAATGCCTCTGGGTTCAGTCCCTAGTACCAAAGGGGGGAAAAAAGCTATGATCACATTTAAGAGTGTATACATGGTTTTCTGTTTTCTTATCAGTAGATGATGGCTTCAAAGGCTGGATCACAATTTTTTATTTTTTATTTTGTGTGATACTGGGGATCGAACCCAGGCCCTTCTACCTCCAGGCTACACCCCTAGACCTATTTTGTATTTTATTTGGAAACAGGGTCTCACTAAGTTGCTGAGAGCCTCACTAATTAGCTGAGGCTGGCTTCGAACCTGCGGTCCTCCCTATCTCAGCCTCCCAAGTGCTGGGGTTACAAGCGTGCGCCACCAGGCCAGGCCCTGCTCACAATTATTATTATTATTATTATTTTTTTTTTTTTTGGTGGTTCTGGGGTTTCTAGAAACCCTTCTACCTCTGGGCTGCACTCCCAGACCAATTATATATATATATATATATATATATATATGTATGTATGTATGTATTTGTGTGTGTGTATGTATATATATATATATATATATATTTTTTTTTTTTTTTAACTTGGAAACAGGGTCTCTTAAGCCAGCCACGCACGCTGGCTTAGGAGACCCTGTTTCCAAAATAAAAAAAAAAATGTAAAAATAGGTCTGGGAGTGTAGCCCAGAGGTAGAAGGGCTTCCAGGAACCCCAGTACCACCAAAAAAAAAAAAAAAAAAAAAATTAAAAAAAAAATGGGCAGAGGAATGCCTCCTGGTTTTAATCCCTAGTCCCCCTCCCCCAGTCTTTTGACTTAAAAAGTAGTTATTTTAATTTAAAAATCCAAAGGTGAAAATACTAAACCTACCGTAAAATACATAATTTTTCAGCAAATTCTACATAAAGACATGTATTTCTGCAAAGATTGCTGTGACACCTCACCCTACTGCACTTACAGAACTTCTCTGTTGCTTTTTTAACGTCTTATAATTTTAGATGCTCTTGGTATAGTTTTGAAAACCTGTTCTGCATTTATTATAGCTTCATGTAGTTCAAGAGCATCTATCCCCTTGAGTATAATTGTCACTTGTTTAACACAGATGTTAGAAAGAATGCGCAGGACTTTAGGAGTTTGCTGTCTGCTGAACTCTTCAGATGGTACAGATTTGTACTCTTAGTGTCTTTTGCCCCAGGTTAAAAGAATAAATGGTGTTCAAGGTAAGGAAAACCAAAGAGCAGTACATGCCAACAGATAGGCCTTCCTGCTCCAGCCGAGGCTGATACAATACTGTAACTTCTTAAATTATGGGGGCAAGCATGGAGTTATTTAGATCTCTTTTCTGAATTCAACTGTGTTTAAACATATGCTCGAGTGTCTTAAGCTCTTCCCACATATGGCTGGCCTTCTGTGTGTGTTGAGTGGACTCGCTAGGTGGTGGTAGCAGCGTGGCTGAAGAATGGCGGCTTGCAAGTGCAGGACCTCAGCTGGGCCCCACTTGCCAACTGGGTGGCAGGAGAGGCTGACCGAGTCCGGGACTTCTGTCCGAGAGTGTGGACTCTGTCTTCCTGTAGCAGAGCTTGTCCACATGGCGCAGGACTTAGGAGATTCTAGTCCTGCTTCAAAAAATGAGCCAGTAGGAACATCCCCTGAGCCCAGGACACACTTTGGTGGTTTCTGATTGAGAAAGAATGGTTTCTGGGGGGCTGTATTATCAAGGAGCCATAATTGATTCGCTGTGTCTGATCTGTTGGGACAAACCTTTCCCATGCCCTGGCTGACACACACCAGCATAGAAATGGTAGTTTTCGAATTTGCCATCGAGGACTGGGCAGGTCCTAGAAAAACATCACATCTTTTATATATGGTAGAAACGGATCAGTAATAAAAGCCCATTCTCCATTGCAGCCGCGTCCTACAGAACCTGGAGAGGCGGGCTCACCCTGCCTCCCCAGATGGGGTGGTGCTGGCAGCGGGGCAGGAGCAGTCGGCGGAGTGCCGTCCTTGGGTTTAGAGAGCGCTAGGGCAGGCGGCCGCCGTATTCAGCCTCACGGGCAGGTTGAGTGTCTTTCTGCTTCTGTATGAACCCCCACCACCCGCCTCTTGTTGTCGACAGCCTCTTAGTGACCACTGTCCGCACAGCCACCTGTGTTTGGGGGCCACTGGGCCATCATGATTCCCCTCCTAGTTCAGCGGTTGCCCTAGAGTGACAGTGGACCTTGTCATCCCTGCACCACCAGAGTGGCTGGCCCCAGAGCATCTCGGCCGCCCTGGCTCCCAGGCCTCTTGCTTCCGCACCCTGCTCATGGGGGCCAGAACGCCTCTGCTGCGGGCACCTGTAGCGCAGGCCCAGGTTCCAGCCACTGAGCACGGCTGCCCAGTGCTGGGGAGGACTCCCCAGCCTTCCTCCTGATCATGGGCCTTGGGCTCCCTCCTGGGGACCGGTGGCCAGCGGTGGGACCCTGTTATTGTCCCCTCCCAAGTGCAGACTACCCACCCTGCACTCTACCCGCGCCCCCTGGCTGCTGGGGCCTCTCCCAAGAACCTAAGTGATGCCCTAGGGTGGGGTGGCTGGCTGACTCCTCTTCCCACAGGTGGAAAACCAGCAGCTGTTCGGCGCCCTCAGGGCCCTACTGGAGGACTTCCGCTCCGAGCTTCGCGAGGACAAGCACGCGCGGCTGCGGCTGCAGCAGCAGTACGCCAGCGACAAGGCCGCCTGGGACGTGGAGTGGGCCGTGCTCACCAGCCGCCTGGAGCAGGTACCTGCCCCGGCATCTCCATCAGGACGGGGTGGGGGGCACACCTGGGTCCAGGAGAGAGGAGAGGAGCTGCTGCTTGCAACTCTCCTTAAGCAACCCATCTGTCCCCTGAGGGTCCCTTTCAAGTACAAGACACCCTTCCCCTGAGTAGCATCTGTCCATGCATGACCTGCCGTCTGCACTCCGTGAGGCTCGGAGCCACGTCACGGGGCGGCCACAGTGAGGGAGGCGTCTTGCTGAGCGGACCTGACTAGACGGAGGTGGCAGGAGCTGGCCGTGGTTAGTCATCTCTGAACAAGGTGACCGTGGCTGTGCTTTAGAGTTCCCAGGATACTGACCAGAGCTTGTAGCCCTTCCACTGAGAGCCCCGGAGCCTCGTGGACTCCAGGCTCCTCCGTAGGCTGAAGGAAACAGGCCCAGAAGAAGCACTGTGGCGCAGGTCTCAGCCACGTGGTGCTGGAAGCCGTGCGTCCTCTGGATTTCACACCAGGGAGTTAAGAGCGGACAAGAAGCACCCTGTACACCCTTAAGTCACGGACTCTACACCTCGTGGTCCACCCCCTGCCCTGGTGGCGAGGAGGCAGGAAAGCACGGTCTGTGCATCTTTGATCTATTTTCTGCGCTGTTTGGAGGCAAAACATGAAGTAATTGAAGCTATATCTGAACTGGCTCAATCATGAAATTGAGACATCTTTCACAGATGAAAAGAGCCAGTCAGGTCCAAAGAATACAGTTTTCCTGGAACCCGCAGGCTCCTCTGCACGGCTGCCTGCCCGGCAGCAGGGCTGGCTGGGGCCCTGGGTGGGGGCAGCAGGGCTGGGCTGGGGCCCTGGCCCTGTACCGAGCCCAGGCCACCCCTTCCGGGCAGACCTGTGACCTGCTGCCTGGGGACTTTCACTGGATGGTCTTCTCAGTACACAGCTGCAGAGTCCGCCCTGGAGGCAAGGGGGAGAGGCTTGCTATGCACTTCCAAGCATGGGAGTGTAGCTAAAGAAGGGAGACTTCGTTTTTTGATGTGAGCCGTTTCAAAACATCTCCTCTTTGTTGTGGAGGAACCTGCTATTCCACCCACATGTTTGTTACAAATAAAGCCTCAGGGAGAGTCACTACACACCACAGAGCAAGGGAGGACTTCAGACCTAGAAGCCAGGTGGTACCAGGTAGATTTTGTCTTCTGCCCAAATTGTTTGGGAAGTTCCTTCAACATGCTCAGCCAAGAAGCAGTGAATGTGGGCTAATGCTAGTCCATCTGAATCTTGACCCTCTTCTACATAAATGCAGAAGTTTAATTCTACTAAAATTTAAATATCTTCTCCCAGCGGAGCCCATACTGCGTTATTCTCACACTCTGATTCTTTCCACTAACTCGAGTCAGCTCCTATTCTAAGTTCTGAGGGTCCAGCAGAATTGAGACGTTCCTCACAGGGGCTGTGACTGTCCTGAGAGGCCCAAGGATGGCTAGGGGCAGTCCGTCAGGCAGCTGCGTGGTGCAGAGTGCAGCAGCTCCCATGGCAGCTGGAAGGCGGGGAGCACCGCAGGCCACACCCCCAGGGCCCTGCTCCTCAGCCACGCTCCACCTGCCCTCGGTACCCCAGGACGTCCATCCAGATGGGCCGAATGATCAGAGCCCGACTCAGTCTTTCCATCTCTGAATACTGTTGCACTGGGCACCTGCTCTCGACGCATGAGCTTTTGTGGGGCTCCCAGCCCACTGTAATAGGGCATCAGTAGGATTGCAGCAGAAGCACTTGCCCACATACGCGTGGGGCTGTGGGAGCAGGGCAAGCAGTCCAACCTCAGCCGAGCCACGCTGGCGAGAACTGGCTGCGAGTGAATCCAAAAGAAGGCCATGTGCAGAAGAGAACGAGGGTGTTGAAAGCAGAAGGAACCCGTGAAGAGAGGAGTGTGGCCCATTTGAGGAGCTCAGGAGTGAGGGCAAGAAGAGGGCTGAAAGGATTAACAAAGCAGCCAGGTATGGTGGCACGCACCTGTCACAATCCAGCATTGGGAGGCTGGCACGAGAATCACAGGTTCGAGGCCTGCCTTAGCAACTTAGTAAGGCCCTCAGCAACTTCGGGAGATTCTGTTTTAAAATAAAAATTAAAGCTGAGATACAGCTCGGAAGTAGAAGAATACTCCCCAGGTTTAATCCCCAGTACCATAAAAAATAAAATAATTAACACTTCAATCCCAATTTTATCATAGAAGTTTAAATTTCCTTTTTGAAAAAGTTTATTCTGGCTTTAAGGTAAGGAATAGATATTAGAAACCATTTGAAAGGGTTAAGTAGGGGTCTGTAGATTGATCTCAGGAAAGAGATGGGGTGTGTGTGTGTGTGTGTGTGTGTGTGTGTGTGTGTGTGTGTGTTCGCACCTAGGGCCTCATACTTGATAAGCCCACTCTGTACCCCTGCCTCTGACTCTTGGTACATCTTTATGGTCACTAAACCTTTGCTAACATTCAGCATGCACTCCACTTGTAAATGTAGGCAAGAAGCCAGAGATCACATTTCTTTTTTTTTTTTTTTTTGTGGTACTGGGGGTGGAACCCAGAGGCTTTCTACCTCCGGGCTATACTCCCAGACCTATTTTATACTTATTTGGAAACAGAGTGTCACTAAGTTGCTGAGAGCTTCACTATGTAGCTGAGGCTGGCTTTGAACCTGTGTGATCCTCCTGTCTCAGCCTCCCAAGCAGGGGGATTACAAGCGTGCGCCACCACACCTGGTGAGACCACATTTTCAGTTGTTGTGGCTATCCCAGAATTAACATTGAGAAGGAAACCTTTGGCTTCCTCAGACTGCCAAGGGCTCCACAAGCCAAAAGTCTACAACAGTAGGACAGGTTAGAAATGGTGTTTTACCAAAGTAAAACAGTGTCCATAGAAACGAAAATCTAGGGACAGGGAAACACAAAAAGTAGAAAGCAGCCAGACCCTCTGCCCCGCTAAGCAGGTCCGCGGGGTGGCCCGCCATGGGCGCCCGGAGCCAAAGGATTGCGCCATTCTCCAAGATGGAAACCAGAGGGTCAGTGGGCGGCAGAGGGAAGCGGCGGATTGGAGGTGTCTGTCCTGATGGGTACTGGGGCAGAGAGGGCTCAGCTGAAGACATAGTACCGCCAGCATCAGTAAACCAAGGGACACATGCTGAGACGTGTCGTTAGGAGAGGTACACGCATCATCGAGTAGAGTCACACGAACTAAGATTACGTCTTTACTGGCAGTGTAATTATAGGAGAGCATCGTAGTAAACGTGGCCCATTGCTCATCGAAGCGTCTCTATGCAGCGCATGGCCGTACCTGAGGACAGGTAGGCAGTGGAGTCTCTGTGACTCTGCATAGACGAAGGGAGGTTTGAAGAAGAAACTTGAGATACTCATTTTCAAGAAATTGAAAAGGAGCAGCCAGAGGAGTGAATGGAAATCCAGAAAACGTACCCAAAGCTAGAGGGAGGGAGACCTCAGTCCACGTGGAAGTCAGCATATCAGCTGCTTCAGAGCAGTCGAGGTGGAGAAGGCCACAGAGTGTTGTTGGATTCCAGTTAGGAAATCGCCTGGCAGAGCTGAGAGCAGTTTCCATTGGAATGTAGGGCTGGTGCAAGTCATGGTACTTGGAAAGTCAATAAGTGAGTTTCGTTGTGAAGGGAAAGGCAGAGGACGGTCACCGTGTGAGGAGAGATGGGCTTGGGAACGGGGAGGCACTGTCTTTTTTTAGAAGTCAAGGAGACCTGGCTGTGTGAGGTCATCAAAGACAGGATTCCTAACCAAGCTGCAGTGCCGGGCTGAGCAGAGGCTTGGCAGTGGGGGTGCGGATGCAGAGGAGTTGGGTAGAACGGGGAACCCAGCCCCGCTGTCTCTGAGGCAGGCTAGTGGAGGTCATGTGATATGAGGATGGGCTAGGCCGCTTCAGGCGGCAGCAGAGGACGCTCTAGCGGGCTGGGAGCACCTTCGGGTGGGTGGGGGTCTGTCTTCCAGGGGCTCGGCACCAGGACTTCCATCCCAGCTCATGTTGCGAGCTGGAATTCTGTGGAAGGCCACGCTCCCCCATAGTCTCTGGCTGATAGTGGATGTTTCTCCTCCATTCTGTTTCTGTTTCTCTTTATATTTGCAGACTGTTTCATTTTCCCCAGTTCCCGTTTTATACCCAGCTGATGGAGCAGCATCCCAAAGGCTTTGCCCTCTCAGGCCCGAGTCAGCTTCCTCGTGGATACCTGGCCCTCCAGCCCGAGCGGAGGGCCTGCCTCTGTCCCTCTCCTGGAAGGCCCAAGCCCGCTCATGTCCAGAGGGGAGGCACAGGAAGCCTTTGGCTTCCCTGGAAGCTAGACTCAGTATTCCTTCCGTGCCCCTGTCCTTTGTGGGTGAGAGTTTTAACTGAGCAAATTTTTAACAACCTAATCTGAACAGATGGGCCTTCTCAGTAATACCGGCTGACTTAAGTCTTGGAGCAACTGGTTTCAAAACTGTTGAAAGTATTCATTTAGACATAGATAATAAGCTATAAATGGTTTTAGTGAGTATGCAAATAATATTTTAAGAAAGCTAATTGAGCCCATGTATGAATAGTGAAATGGATTTGATGTAATTTACAGCGTTTACCATTGCCGCTAACTCATGGTAAAGAAAACTCACCTAGTTTCTAGTTCCAACTTTGCTTTAACTATGTTCTTAGAAAAGTCCTTTAACAATGCTTAGAAGCCAGGCGTAGTGGGCATGCTTGTCCTCCCAGCGCTTGGGAGGCTAAGTCAGGAGGATCGCATAGGTTCAAAGCCAGCCTCAGCTACTTAGTGAGGCTCTCAGCAACTTAGTGAGACCCTGTTTCCAAATAAAGTATAAAATAGGTCTGGGAGTATAGCCCGGAGGTAGAAAGCCTCTGGGTTTCTACCTCCAGTACCACCAAAAAAAATTAAAAATAAATTAAAAATAAGAAAAATGCGTTGTATATTTACATTGATTTACGCCATTTTTATTGCTTTTTTGTTTTTGTTAAAGTGTTTGTTGATATCTTTCCTTCTGTCTGAAGAACTTTAACATAATTTCTTGAAGTACAGGTCTTCTGGCAACACTTTTTTTTTTTCACTTTTGCTTGTTATTAACTATTTTTCCCTTCAGCTTTCAATGTTATTGCTAAGTATAGAATTCATTGCGGTTTGACAGATTTTCTTTCTCATCACTTGAAGAACATGACTATTCCCCTCCAACTTGCGTAGTTTCTAATGAGAAGTCTTTGGTAGCGCTTCCTTGAGAACAGGCCGAATGTAGGCTGCTCAGTGGTCCTGGGATCGGGAGCCCCAGAGGAAAAGAAACGTGAGCTACCGTGGTCCTTGTGTCCTGAGGCTGCTTCATGGATGTCCAGAGGAAAGGAGAGATGCTAGCACTGGAGTGTGGGAGGTCCATCCACACCTGGGCCTCGCGTTGTGGTCTATGTGTCTTATCTCTTCCGCCTTCAAGGTTTTTTTTCTTTGGCTTTCACCAGCTTGACTGTGTAAGATTTAAGATTTATTTTGTTTGTTTTTGTTTAAACTCCTGGATATTTATTGAAGACTGTTAGGTTTCATTGCTGCTCCATCCCTCAGTTGTCTTGAGGCCAAGGATGTGGGGGCAGACATGGTCCTGCCCCAGGGAGCTGCAGATTATAGATTAGAAATGGTGGTGACTTGCTGGGCGTGGTGGCGCACGCTCGTAATCCCCGCGCTTGGGAGGCGGAGACAGGAGGATCTCACAGGTTCGAAGCCAGCCGCGCCGGCTTAAGAGACCCTGTTTCCAAATAAAAATATAAAATAGGTCTGGGAGTGTAGCCCGGAGGTAGGAAGGTTTCCAGGAACCCCAGTACCACCAAAAAAAATGGTGGTGACTTAAACTGGACAGTGGAGCTCAGGCCAGCTGTGGGAGCTGTGTGGCTTGCTGCTAACATTCATGGTGACTCCCTCTGTTGTTCATACTTTAAAAATGATGCTTGGGGCAGGCATGGTGATGCAAACCTGTAGTCCCAGTACTTGGGAGGCTGAGACAGGAGGATCGCAGGTTTGAGACCAGCCTCAGCTACTTAGACCCAATTCCAAAATAAAGTAGGGATGGAGATGTAGCTCAGAAGTAGAATGCCTCTGGCTCAACCTCCAGTACAAAAAGAAAAGAAAAAAGAAAAAGTATATTTCTTCCATGGGATTGGCCCAGTTTTGTTTTAAACCCGTTTCCAGGGGTCATGTGGAAATAGGCCAAGCTTCTCTACACCCTCTAATGCCAGACTTGGCAGGAAGGAAGCTCCTAAGTCTTTTCTCCTTGGCAGCTGGAAGAGAAGAACCTGGGAGAACTGGAGTCCTCCGCTGAGAGCAAGGGGGCCTTGAAGGAGAGGGAGGTGCACCAGAAGCTCCTGGCTGACAGCCACGGCCTGGTCATGGACCTGCGCTGGCAGATCCTCCACAGCCAGAAGAACTGGGAGCGGGAGAAGGTGGAGCTCCTGGACCGCCTGGACCGGGGCCGGCAGGAGTGGGAGCAGCAGAAGAAGGAGCTCTTGTGGACGATCGAGCAGGTGAGTGCACGCCAGCCCGGGGACGGGCGGCTGGAGAGCGAGCGTGCGGCGCTCTAGGGGTTCCGGGACACTGAGGAGAAGGACGCCAGGCTCCCCAGGATGCTTCACGGTGAGCGGGGAGGGGAGTGCCAGGTGCTGGCATTTGAGGCCTGCCCTGAGCCTCACCTCCCATCGGGGCTGGAGCAACCCATGCCGGGTGGGGGGTAAGGGAATCTGAAGGTTAAACTTAGGAGGTTATTGCAGGTCATTTTCAGTGACTCACTAACATTTAAGTTTGCCTCAAGATGTGGTCACAGCGACTGCTGCAGTTTGAGCAGTTAGTAAGGAGATCGCCACTGAAGTTGGGAGTCTGGCGTTGCTGGGTTGTGCTGCTGTGCAGAAGGCTGAGCCCTGATCAGATGGGCCTGAGTCCGAGGAGCTAGCAGGTAGCTCATCCTCCTCAGCCAAACGGTGCTTCAGAGCCGCAGCGGGGCGTGGGGAGGCTGCCTCTGCTCTCACAGGCATCCCCATGTCGCATCAGACTCAGCGGCGCGAGTCGTTGCCGTGGTCCTGAGTAATGCACGCGTTCCGTTTTCACGCTACCCTGACGAAGGTTTGGAGTTCCTCCCTGGCTGGACTTTGACCTACACACAGCTTGTTTATCTTGGCCTGTCACACTTAAAAATCCACAGGCCTCAGGAGATGTATTCATCAGTAAGAAACTGGGATTGGGTTCAGCATGATGTTGCATAGGGAGGGAGGAAAATAGACTAGCTGGCTAAGGAGCCCAGGAGCTTTGGTTTGGCTTAGAAACCATCGAGAGGGAGACGGTGCGCTGCAGATGGGGCAGAGGCCCTGATGATCGCCCTGCTGCCGCCTTCTCCACCTGATGAGGCTCCAGATCCTCCAAGAGGGAGGCTGGCATTCCTGCCTGGCCTGGGAATGCAGCACTGGCAGTGAGCCCCGCGGACCTCGCACCATCACGGTCACCACTGGCATGCCCCGCTCTTGCTGACAGTGGCACAAGCCCAGGCAGCTCCTTACTAGGGACCTTCTCTTGGCGTCTGCGCCAGGATCGCCCACTTCGAATGGCTCCTGTACGCAGGGAAGCCACGTGTCCCTCGCAGGGCTCCCCGGGCCCTGTCCGTCAGCAGTAGTGGGCTTTGGGGCTGGTCATAGGCTTCATTCATTTGAGAGTCACCTTTACAGAGGTGAAGGGAGCCTTAGACTTATTTTACATTAAAGACTGAGCGGTTTCAAGCCAAGGAACGGTCGGTGAGACAGACGCGGTGAGCTGCCGTCGTCTGAGACTCCGTGTGACAGGACGGCCAGGGCTGGGCCCCTTGTTACAGTCGCTGTCACCACGGCAGCAGTTCTGCTTCCAAACCTCACTCCTCAAGGTCGACGTCTTGGGCTCACGAGCCCAGAGCACATGAGTCTTAGACATTCACCTCTTCCCAAGTCTATGTGGCAGACCTGCCTGCTCTGCACAGCGATTTCACTGCTGTTTCAAAAGAGGACTGGTTAACAGAGGCTTCCAACATGCCATTGTGGATTTCAAAAATGGGGGAAAAAAGCTCAATGTTTCTTAAAGATTTTACAGCTCTTTAAAGCAGTCTTGGGCGTCCTCTGCAAAGGAGGAAGTTGGCTCAGGTGTGTGCCGGTGTGTCTGCACTGAGGGCCGTGTGTAGATGTCCCTTACGGGGTTGCTCTGCATTTAACGCCTTGGCTACACGTTCCGTGGGCAAATGAGAAGCGTGTTCAGGTTCTCCAGCATGTGTGTGCTTGGGATTTGCCTCCTGGGTAAGCCATGTAACCTTGGCTGTGATAACCCAGTACAGACGGGGACAAGGACCACTCAGTCCATTTCCACTCCCGCAACACATGCTTCCTGCTTGTCTGGTGCCATTGAATCCCTGCCTCATCCCTACGGCACTTGAGTCGTTTACGTGATGTTGGCTGCGGGGATGTGGTTGAGGTCACAGAACGGTGGCATCTGTCTTCCGTCATCTGTTCTCAAGCTTCCCGGGGGGCTGACTTATGCGGAGGCGCACACCATTGCTCCCTGGCATTGTTAAGGTCCCAGCTAACACGCCTGTGATGTCACTTGGGATGTGTTGGCTGTACTTCCAGAGCTGAGGAGGAAAGCTTGCGAGTCACTCGCTCTGCTTCCAGTAATTTTCTTAAATCAGCTGCCCTTGCAGACGTGAAAGGCCCTTCTTTTAAAGCCTGTTGAGGAGGCCAAATGTTTCCTTCTGCTGGGTTTGGGTGAGGTGACACTCCCGCAGGCTTCATTGTGCCCATATTATTTGCAATGCAAGTCTTTGAGTGTTCTGTTTGTATTAACTCTTTCCTGCTGCAGAGAGTGAAAGTGTAGCAGGTGCTGCCCAGGTTGGAAGTCTGCCCTGGCCCTAGCCCCACCTTGCCAGGACGACACTCCATTACAGCACTCGGGGCGTCTCAGCCGCGGTGCCGCCAGCCACAGCCGCTGTGCTCTGTGTGCAGGAACCCAGCACGCAGCAGCTCAGCCCAGCCGTGCCTGGCCCCCTGGCTCGTTTCTGAAACCCCACTTTACTAAGTGACCGCGCTGGTCCATAGCTCTCCTCTTTAGCCGTTATTTTTCCCTTTGCACACACCTCGGTGCACATTTACAGCTTCCAGTGTGATGCTTGCATTTTAATTCCTTGCCTAGAATAGCTTGGAGATGATCACGTGTTGAAACTAAATTGCACTGACATGCATTAGATGAACAAAATAAAGAGCTCTCCTTAATTTTTTAAGGAGAGCAGTTAGCATATTTAAGAGAACTCAAGGAACTGTGTCATTGGGAGGGGAGGGGAGAGGTGGGCAGGGAGCGGAGGGGCTCAGCTCCAAGCTCCAGTGATCAGCTTCTTTCCTAATTTGACTGTGAACCTGCCTCAAACTCTAAGCTCTGGCTGTTAGAATCTCCATCTTTCTCCTAAAATAGAAATAATGCTCTGAAGCAGTTACTACTAAGAGCACGCGAAAGTCCCTGCACCCTCGTTCTTTGTCCCGGCTCCCTTCCCGATGGCTGGCAGGCCACACTTCTGTCCACCGTGTGGGAAAAGGCTGCGAGGACAAGATGCCGGTGTAGACGCTTTAAATCAGCCACCGAGCTGCATTCCCAGGAGTTGCAGAATGCCCCACCACCATCGTGGCCACCCCTCAGGTCAAGCCCCAGGGCACCTTCGTCATTCAGATAACCCAGCAGAGCTGTGCTTGGCACCCAGGAAAGACTGCGTTAGCGAGTTAGATGTGTGGCTGGAAGTCGCTTGGGTCTCGGCTTTCTGTGCATGTCTAGAAAGGCAGGCAGTGAGACTAGGCAGGAGGGAGGCCGGCCAGGGCCTCGTGGAGCAGGGTTCGCCTGCCGGTCTCCACGGGGCCCTGCCTCTGCGGATCCTCGCTCACATGCCCCAAGAGCTCCTGCTGCTGCTGCAAAAGAAGCAATAAGAAGACACCACTCAGCGCTGCCCGGGGCCTGCGCGGGCCAGCCCTCTGGGCGGCACTCCCCTGCCAGCCCACCTCCCTGGCCCCAGTCAGAGGAGACCGAGCTGAGCAGGGCAGGGGAAGTAAGTCTGCCGGCAGAGCAGAGCCGCAAACCTGGCCGGGCTCACACCTCCTAACCCAGACTTGCCCTGTGTTTGCCCATCGCTGCCTGAGCTGACCACGTCGGGCAAAAGAGCTGGGCGAGAAAGGACGTGGCTTGCTTTCGCTCAGTCACGCCAGATCTGTTCCAAGTGAGTTGGGGCGGTTAGTAGCATCAGACTCCCCCTCAGGCCTCTGCCAGTGATGACGTTTGTTAAGTGTGCCTTAATTCCTGAAGTTAATCCTAAAAGAGAACTCGAAATGTGTTGTTGAACCATATTAGATCTTTTAAAAATGAGTGTATAGCCTGGCATGGTGGCACACTGTGGTGTAATCCCAGTACTTGGGAGGCTGAGACAAGAGGGTCCCAGGTTCGAGGACAGCCTCAGTAACGTAGCAGGACTCAGCAACCCAGCACACTGAGATTCTGTCTTGAAGACAAAAAATAA
This sequence comes from Muscardinus avellanarius, assembly GCF_963383645.1. Classification (NCBI taxonomy): domain Eukaryota; kingdom Metazoa; phylum Chordata; class Mammalia; order Rodentia; family Gliridae; genus Muscardinus; species Muscardinus avellanarius. The sequence goes on along the minus strand of NC_137803.1, from coordinate 63,591,061 downwards.
AAAAGGGTCGAGGGGCCGGGCGTGGTGGCACACGCTTGTAATCCCCGCGCTTGGGAGGCTGAGACAGGAGGGTCGCGCAGGTTCAAAGCCAGCCTCAGCAACTTAGTGAGACCCTGTTTCCAAATAAAATAGAAAAATGGGTCTGGGAGTATAGCCCGGAGATAGAAAGCCTCTGGGTTCCACCCCCAGTACCACCAAAAAAAAAAGGGTCAAGGGTGTATCTCAGAGGTAGAATGCGCCTGAGTTCAGTCCACAGTAACACACACAGAGATCATATTATGTCTTGTGAGCACAGCACTATATATTACAACAGAAATGAAGAAAACAGGTATATTTTACAATAAAAATCAAGAAAAAATAAAAGTAAATACCTGTATCAGGAAGACTCTGTGATACTTGTATGTGATAATTGCAGATTCTGCTAGAAATGTGACTGACTTAAGCATGCATACCATTGTTATATTTTGATTAAGATCAGAACTTAAGAATATTTGCTTCACGCCCAGTCGTCCGGATTGACCTGTAAAGCCCTGTGTTGCAGAGAAAGGGTGGTTTTAGGGAATTAGGAGACTGAAAGTGAGACTCATTTTTTCCATTTCTTAAAACACTCAAGTTGCAGAAGGAGAACGGTCCCCAGAGAGGCTCCAGCTCCCTCTGTGATCCCAAAGAAGGAAATAAGCGCCCCTGTCCCCAGCAGGGAGGCCTGCGCCTGCCCCGCCCCCCGGCTGCGTGGCCCTGCGGGGACGCCGGCTCCATCGCCTTCGAAGACCGGCCGCTGTCCAGGCTGAAGGAGTCGGACAGGTGCTCGGCCAGCGAGAACCTCTACTTAGACGCTCTGTCCCTGGACGAGGAGCCCGAGGAGCCGCCGCCCTGCAGGACCGAGCGGGAGTGCAGGAAGTGCCTGCTGGAGGTCAGCCTGGGTCTTGTCCACTCTAGTGAGCCACTGCCGTCTGTCTGTCAGTCCCCTCCCGGTGGCTCCAGCAGCGGCTTGGGGAGAGAGGAAATGATATCTTGGCACGTTCAGGGTTTGGCAGGTGACCTTGACCCGGGATGCCCACTGTGGTCTCTGGTCAGTTTCACCTCACAGCAAGGAATTAGCGTCCTGAAGGTCTCAAGATGAGCGTGTTCAACTAGACATGCGAGAGGGAGTTGAGTGATCCAGGCTAGACATGCGAGAGGGAGTTGAGTGATCCATGCAGACATGCGAGAGGGAGTTGAGTGATCCAGGCTAGACATGCGAGAGGGAGTTGAGTGATCCATGCTAGACATGCGAGAGGGAGTTGAGTGATCCATGCTAGACATGCGAGAGGGAGTTGAGTGATCCAGGCTAGACATGCGAGAGGGAGTTGAGTGGTCCAGGCTAGACATGCGAGAGGGAGTTGAGTGATCCAGGCTAGACATGCGAGAGGGAGTTGAGTGGTCCAGGCTAGACATGCGAGAGGGAGTTGAGTGATCCAGGCTAGACATGCGAGAGGGAGTTGAGTGGTCCAGGCTAGACATAGGAGAGGGAGTTGGGTGATCCAGGCTAGACATGCGAGAGGGAGTTGGGTGATCCAGGCTAGACATGCGAGAGGGAGTTGGGTGATCCAGGCTAGACATGCGAGAGGGAGTTGGGTGGTCCAGGCTAGACATGCGAGAGGGAGTTGAGTGGTCCAGGCTAGACATGCGAGAGGGAGTTGAGTGGTCCAGGCTAGACATGCGAGAGGGAGTTGAGTGGTCCAGGCTAGACATGCGAGAGGGAGTTGAGTGGTCCAGGCTAGACATGCGAGAGGGAGTTGAGTGGTCCAGTCTAGACATGCGAGAGGGAGTTGAGTGGTCCAGGCTAGACATGCGAGAGGGAGTTGAGTGGTCCAGGCTAGACATGCGAGAGGGAGTTGAGTGATCCAGGCTAGACATGCGAGAGGGAGTTGAGTGGTCCAGGCTAGACATGCGAGAGGGAGTTGAGTGGTCCAGGCTAGACATGCGAGAGGGAGTTGAGTGATCCAGGCTAAACAGAGTACTTCCAACTCTTCTTGAAATCTTCATGCAGCTTGCCGATTCTAGAAGAGAAATAACTGGGAAAGTTCTGTCTTAGAGAGATTGCCTAGTGTTTGGAAGTAGATCAGTAAACAAAGGCATACTGTAAATATCTTGTTCTGAGCTAAGGAAGGAAAAATTCAACACTTAGAAACCACCTGCAAATTAATTATCCAATGGGTGAACTAAGCCATGTACTGAAATTTTCATCACACAGTGTTAGTTTTTCTGGTTATATAATCTTTAAAAATCTCATGGGAGCCGGGCGTGGGGGCCACGCTTGTAATCCCTGCGCTTGGGAGGCGGAGACAGGAGGATCGCGCTGGTTCAGAGCCAGCCATGCTGGCCTAAGAGACTCTGTTTCCAAATAAAAAGTATAAAATAGGTCTGGGTGTGTAGCCTGGAGGTGGAGGCTCCTGGGTTCCACCCCCAGTACCACCCAAAAAGAAAAAAGAAAAAAAACCCTCAGGGGATGGGGGTGTTGCTCAGTGGCAGAGCACTTGCCTAGCATGCATGAGGCCCTGGTTCAACCCCCAACTACACACACACACACACACACACACACACACACACACACACTTTACCAGGAAACATTACTGTAAATCAGTGTAACAATTATCATACCTGTCATTTGGTCTCCCAAACACTTAACACTCAAGAGTTTGTGTCAAATAGTGTTACTGAAGTTTGGGGGAAATTATGCAGATTGAATATCCCTTATTTAAAATCCTGAGACAAAGAGAGTTTTGAATTTTAGATTTTCACAGATGCTGGAATATTAGCATATACATAATAAGATGTCTTGGTGACGAGACCCAAGTCAGGCACAAAACCCACTTATATTTTATATATATCTCACACACGTAGCCTGAGTGTAGTGTGAGGTGTTGGACGATTTTGCACTGACACAGCTTCATGGTGTACGACCATCCACCTGTGCTATCCTGTCAGTAGGCAAAAGGCTTTAGATTTGGGAGGTTTCTGATTAAGCACGCTCAACCCATGCCGGGTTTCGGAGCCCCAGCCGTGTGAGCCAGGTTGGCAGGAGGCACCAGGGTTTCTCCAGCTGGACCTGGCAGCCTCTTGTGGCCCAGTTTCTCGGCACAGGGGCAGTGGGGTAGGTGGAGCTCTGCTTCCTAGCTGTAGCGGAGCCGTGGCGGGGAGCGTCTTGCCCGTCTGTGTGGCGGAGAGGAGCGCATGCTGGCACAGGGCCAGTGCGCCACAGTGTTCATTGGCCCGAGAACATTTCATTACTCCCAAAGGCTGCCTCCTCTAGACACACCTGCATAGGGTGTTTCCTCATGGCGCCTTGGCCTGCGCTTCTCTGCCCGCACAGCCCATTCTTACGAGGAGGTCACTGGCTTCACCTCCCACCCTAACAGGGAATGAAAACTTATTTCTTCTTTACAGGAAGAAGAAAATCCCAAGGGGAATCTCCAAAGGTGAGTAGGATCCTTGAACATGGTAGATGGCGGAAATAAAAATCCCTTGGTCTTCAAGGTCCTCTTCTCAGTGCAGCCTGTGTTAGCATTCTCTAGAAAATGACAGCATTGATACTTGCTTTATCACCGTTTCTTTCACAGATGTGGTGTTTTGGAGGGTGAGCGCCGAGACCAGGCGCACTGTGTTCATTAGTCTTGTGGTAACGACTTCCCAGTCACAGCTGTCTTGCACAGGAGCAAGGAGTGCTGTTTGCCATGGTGTTTTGAAAAGTCCGTAGAAAGCTCTCTCTTCTCACATAAAATTTGGAAGAACTTCCCCTTGACATGTGAGACGTTTTATATACTGTATATTTAAAACTTGTACCAGGAGGATTTGTTAATTCTTTTTTCCTGGCAGTAATCTCCAAAGAAAACATAGCGTGGCTGATGTTATCAGCGTTAGTTAAGCACCTGTTTTCCCTTCTCGGTCTTACTCTGGTTGTTATTTTTCCTATAGATGTCGTTTTCACTGCATGGCATTTCTTCTCGGGCACTTTGCCCCTTTCCTCTTCTCACTCAGATCTCCTTAACACGGGGTCTAGGGCTGGCTGCCCTCCTGTCCTCCTGGCAGAGCCGCGCTTGGCCCGGGCATGCGTCTGGCCGTGGGCCTTCAGGGGAGCTCTTGAGAGTTCGGGCTCTGGCTCTGGACTGCCTGGTGCAGATCCTGTCTCCTTTCACTGGCCTGCAGCCGCGCGGAGGTCGCGTAACTGCTCCCTGCCTCAGCTTCCCTGTCCGTAAACAGGAATTCGACTTGGTGTTCAGCGTACCCGTGTCAGGACACATCGGAGAGCGGGAGCACTCTGCCTGGCCTGGGAGGACGGGAAGCAGCGTTAGGCTGTCGCCACTCCACCCCTCCCCACCCACGGCAGCACCCTCATGCTCCAGTCGGAGTTCAGAGCCAGCTTTAGCACCCAGGCTCCGACCTTGCTGTCTCCCTGCTGCACTGAAGCTTTTTTATAACTCAGCATCAGGAGGCTCAGGCAAGAGATTCGCGGGTCGAGGCCAGCCTGAGCAGCTTAGGCAGACTGTGCCTCCACGTGTAGGTGGGGCTGGGGCTGTCGCTCAGGGCGAGACCATTTGGTGAGCATCACTCTCAGTACAAAATACCCGTGCTTGCTTCTGTTAATTTCCAAAGTGATTCATGCTTGTTGTAAACCATAAACAGTGTCAAATGTCCAGAGTAAAGAAGGAATGTGCCCCTTCCTTGCCCACGCTCTTCCCTGAGCCTGAGGTCCCCACGTGCTTCCTGCGTGTCTTGTGTGCTAGTTCCCCTCGCGTGGCCCTGCCAGCTGGTCACCACCTCGCTGTCTCTTGCACTCCATCCAGCCAGGCCCCAGGGACGTGAAGCCCCGTGCCACGCGTGCCGCTGAGGGTGCTGTGCGCAGCCATAGGCGCTCAGGCTGCTCAGGGCAGAGCCACCGCTCCAGCCTTCCCCGCGGGTCTCCTTGGCAGGGCCTGGGCTGCTCTGGAACCCCAGGCCGGCGCCCCGGCCCCAAAGGCGAGGGAGAGTGAATATGCCCATCGGAAGCAGATCTAGCTGTGGAGGCGGTGTGCGCCTCGCCCCTCGCCCCACTGCACTGGGGGAGTCCAGCCCACTGAGGCCGTCGGGCACAGCCAGCCCGGCCTCCATCCTGACCAGCTCTTGGACGAGCAGGCATCCCGGCACCCTGGGCCTGGCACCAGGCATCCCAGCACCTCTGCAGCACCTGCCTGGGCATACGGAAGCCATCACTGAGCTCAAGTCCAAAGAGTGGCATTGACGTGCTGAGGAGTCTACACCCATGCCCGTGAATAGTCTACACCCATGCCCGGATAGTCTACACCCACGCCCGTGGATAGTCTACACCCATGCCCACACAGTCTACACCCACACCCGTGGATAGTCTACACCCACACCCGTGGATAGTCTACACTCATGCCCACACAGTCTACACCCACGCCCATGTATAGTCTACACCCATGCCCACACAGTCTACACCCACGCCTGTGGATAGTCTACACCCATGCCCACACAGTCTACACCCACGCCCGTGGATAGTCTACACCCATGTCCACACAGTCTACACCCACGCCCGTGGATAGTCTACACCCATGTCCACACAGTCTACACCCACGCCCGTGGATGGTCTACACCCACGCCCGGATAGTCTACACCCACGCCCATGGATAGTCTACACCCATGCCCACACAGTCGACACCCACGCCCGTGGATAGTCTACACCCATGCCCGGATAGTCTACACCCATGCCCACACAGTCTACACCCATGTCCACACAGTCTACACCCACGCCCGTGGATAGTCTACACCCATGCCCGGATAGTCTACACCCATGCCCACACAGTCTACACCCATGCCCATGTATAGTCTACACCCATGCCCACACAGTCTACACCCACGCCCATGTATAGTCTACACCCATGCCCACACAGTCTACACCCACGCCCGTGGATAGTCTACACCCATGTCCACACAGTCTACACCCACGCCCGTGGATAGTCTACACCCACGCCCGGATAGTCTACACCCACACCCGTGGATAGTCTACACCCATGCCCACACAGTCTACACCCATGTCCACACAGTCTACACCCACGCCCGTGGATAGTCTACACCCACGCCTGTGGATAGTCTACATCCATGCCCACACAGTCTACACCCACGCCTGTGGATAGTCTACACCCATGCCCATGGATAGTCTACACCCATGTCCACACAGTCTACACCCACGCCCGTGGATAGTCTACACCCACGCCCGTGGATAGTCTACACCCATGTCCACACAGTCTACACCCACGCCCGTGGATAGTCTACACCCATGTCCACACAGTCTACACCCACGCCCGTGGATAGTTTATACCCACGCCCGGATAGTCTACACCCACACCCGTGGATAGTCTACACCCACGCCCGTGGATAGTCTACACCCATGTCCACACAGTCTACACCCACGCCCGTGGATAGTCTACACCCATGCCCACACAGTCTACACCCATGCCCACACAGTCTACACCCACGCCCGTGGATAGTCTACACCCACGCCCGTGGATAGTCTACACCCATGCCCACACAGTCTACACCCACGCCCGTGGATAGTCTACACCCATGCCCGGATAGTCTACACCCATGCCCACACAGTCTACACCCACGCCCATGTATAGTCTACACCTATGCCCACACAGTCTACACCCATGTCCACACAGTCTACACCCATGCCCATGTATAGTCTACACCCATGCCCACACAGTCTACACCCACGCCCATGTATAGTCTACACCCATGCCCACACAGTCTACACCCACGCCTGTGGATAGTCTACACCCATGCCCACACAGTCTACACCCACGCCTGTGGATAGTCTACACCCACGCCCGTGGATAGTCTACACCCATGTCCACACAGTCTACACCCACGCCCGTGGATAGTCTACACCCACGCCCGGATAGTCTACACCCACGCCCGTGGATAGTCTACACCCATGCCCACACAGTCTACACCCATGTCCACACAGTCTACACCCACGCCCGTGGATAGTCTACACCCACGCCCGTGGATAGTCTACATCCATGCCCACACAGTCTACACCCACGACTGTGGATAGTCTACACCCACGCCTGTGGATAGTCTACACCCACGCCCATGGATAGTCTACACCCATGTCCACACAGTCTACACCCACGCCCGTGGATAGTCTACACCCACGCCCGTGGATAGTCTACACCCATGTCCACACAGTCTACACCCACGCCCGTGGATAGTCTACACCCATGTCCACACAGTCTACACCCACGCCCGTGGATAGTCTATACCCATGCCCACACAGTCTACACCCACGCCCGTGGATAGTCTACCCCATGCCCACGCCCATTAATACACCCACACCCACATCCATGATGCCCATGAGCCAGCAGCTCACCTGGCTTTACCCTTCGCTGTGTGCTGTGTCTGAGGAAGGTTTTCTTTTCTTTAGGACATGGCCGTGAAGAAGGGGCAGGGAAGGCCAGGACAGCCCTGCGTGAACTGGGCAGCCCAGACGCGCTCTTGTTTGAAAAGGGACGTGGCCATAGGGCAGCTTTGAGTCCTCTCGCTCCCTTCTACATCTCCCCAGAGGCCCGGAGAGCCTTAGCGTTTGAAGCCCGCAGAGGATGAGGCTGGGCTGAGACCTAGGGTAGCAGCTGCTCCACACAGGCTCTCACGGTGCCACCTCACATCAATTGGGGCTGCGGCGTGTGTCTCCTTAGGACGACGAGGCCCGTTGATGTGGGACCCAGAAGTCGCCACGGGCACTCCCCAGGGGGCGGAGAGGCTGGGCAGCAATTCAGAGTGGCCCTGTGACTGCAGCATGGCCCCACCCTTCCCCTTACACAGTGGGAGTGTGCTGGCCATATGGAATTGGCCGCAGGACCTATTCCAGAGCCATAAAGTCCAGTGGACACCCCAGGCGTACTCGCCGGCAGACTCTGGCGGCTGCGGTGTGCCGTGTGGAGGCCTCCCGCGGCGGGGCAGGTATAGGTGCCTGGGGCACTCACATCTGTGTCCTGCCTCCCCAGGGCAGTGTCCGTGTCCTCCATGTATGAGTTCCAGCGGCTGATGGACGTCTCCCCCTTCCTGCCTGAAAAGGCCCCCCCGCCCGCCAGCAGCAAGGAGGACGTCACGCCGCCCCTGTCCCCCGACGACCTGAAGTACATCGAGGAGTTCAGCGGCAAGGGCTGGGACTGCGCGCCGCCCAGGGCCAGGGCAGACAGGACCGAGGGGGCGCACGGGGCCCTCCCGGAGCCTTTCCCTGACTCCTCCTGGTACCTGACCACAAGCGTCACCATGACCACAGACACCATGACCAGCCCAGAGCACTGCCAGAAGCAGCCGCTGAGGAGCCACGTGCTGGCCGAGCCGGCGGGGGTGCGTGTGCTCCACAGCCCGCCCGCCCTGCGCAGGGTGGACTGCGTTGTGCTGCCGGCTGGCGAGGGCCCCTTCCCCGCCGGCAGAGGCAGGGGCGGCCTGGGGGATTCCAAGGGGGCGCACACAGAACCCGCGCTTGGCAGGTGGCCTGGCACCTCCAGGCACCCCCGAGACCTCGTGGAGGGGGCTCCCCGCCCCCTTGACAGCGCCCTCTGCACCTCCCTGGGGCTGGCCTCCCCGCTGCTCGGCCTGGATGTGTCCCAGGGCGCGCACAGCCACCTGAAGGAGGTGGCTCCCTGCGTCAGGAGTTCCTCACACTCGGGTCCACCCGGGCCCCAAGTCAAGGACATGGCCTGCCAGACCAACGGGCCCCGGACGATGGGGACGCAGACTGTCCAGACCATCAGCGTGGGCCTGCAGACCGAGGCTCTGCGCAGCAGCCTCACCAGCAGCCCCCACAAGTGTCTCACACCAAAGGCGGGAGGCGGCGCCACGCCCGTGTCCTCACCTTCCCGCAGCCTTAGGAGCCGGCAGGTGGCCCCCGCCATTGAGAAGGTCCAGGCCAAGTTCGAACGCACCTGCTGCTCCCCCAAGTATGGTTCTCCCAAGCTGCAGAGGAAACCCCTCCCGAAAGCTGATCAGACAAGCAGCAGGACCTCCCCGGGGGTGGCCCAGAAGGGCTACAGCGAGTCCGCCTGGGCCCGGTCCACCACCACGAGGGAGAGCCCGGTGCACACGACCATCAATGACGGGCTCTCCAGCCTCTTCAACATCATCGACCACAGCCCCGTGGCACAGGACCCCTTCCAGAAGGGGGTGCGGGCCGGGAGTCGCTCTCGCTCCGCAGAACCCAGGCCAGAGCTGGGCCCAGGCCAGGAGACAGGGACCAGTTCCCGGGGAAGGTCGCCCAGCCCCCTGGGGGTGGGCGCAGAAACCGGCCGGGAGGAAGGGGGAGACGGCACGCCCGTGAGGCGGGACCTATCCGCTCCCCCCGGGTACACGCTCGCGGAAAGCGTGGCCCGGATCCTCAGCAAGAAGCTCCTGGAGCATGCCTTAGAGGAGGAGAGGAGACAGGCCTCCTGCGGAGCCCCAGGTCTCGCCAGTGACGGCCATGCCAGAGAGATGGGCGCAGCGGAACCAGGACCCATGGAGGTAAGGAGGACCCCACACGGGTGGGGCCTGGGACATGCCCCCTGCTTGCTCATGAGCTGGGGAGGCGCGGGTTTCAGGGAGAATGGGCAGGAACGGTCCCTGAGCAACCTCCCGACGCAGTCTCACTAGCGCCCATGGCAGGCCATCCAGGACGTGGTTTGATTAGGTCCGACCTGGCCAAGTGCCATCCTATCAGTTTACCTGGTTCGCCTGAGGGTCATGGTCTGCCCTCTGTCCGTATGGCATTGTGCACGCGTGAGCACTAACGTGCGCCTGCGCCGAGGCTCCTGCGTGCCCCAGATTGCCAGCTGCAACGCGGGAGTGCTGATGAGCGTCTGGGCCACATGGACGAGCACACCTCCCATCGGGAGCCACGAGCGCGGCCTCTGGACCCCAGGGCTGGCCGCAGTGCACGAGCAACAGAAGGCCGCAGCCTGTGCTTCCCAGAGCACCTTCACGTCCTTAGCAGGTTCTGATACATAGCCCAAGGTGGTATTTAAGACCACACCACTGCAAAACCATCCCCATTTCACACCAGACATGAGCAAAATGAGGCACACGTGCCAGGCTGAGGACAGATTGGCCCAGCAGGGTCTCGTACGTGGCACCTGCCAGGAGCCCCGCTGAGTGCACCCACCCACACCCTTGCCCCAGGTGGCAAGAGTAGAGGCTGGGAGGACAGCCTTTTGCTCCCGGCAGCCCCTGCTCTGCCTACAGCTGGGCAGCTCAGGTCGGGTTTGTGGGCGTGTGGTTTATCTACTGTGATACTCGCAGCCCATGTCCCCTGGGGGAAAAATGGTGGTCGGTTCTCAGTCCAACCACCAAGGAATACTGAACTCAGAATATAGCGCAAGTCTGAAACGGGTCAGACCATGCCAAGTCAGCGACACAACAAGTCTGTGCAGCTCACCCCAAAGCTATGGTGACACGATGCAGCCTGCCATGCCAGAGAGCTGGGTCTTGGTGATCATGTCCCCACCTGAGAGGACAGACACCGCTGCTGCTCCCCGGGTGACGGGTGGGGTCTGCTTTGGTCTTCTGATTCCCCCAGTCCCCGGAAGGTCTTGGTACGGATGGGGCTCGAGAGAGTGCCTTTGTGAATTCCCTGTTGTCTTGGGCTCTGGAGAAATCGGTCAGGATTAGAGCTCTGTTCAGAGGCATTATTAGCTGGCCATGTCTGTAGAACCTATTTATATCAGAAGCTAAGTAGAAATTAATTTTCAGGGGTTACTAACAGGATGTCACAAGAAACCTGCAGTAATGCAAAGAGTATGGCTTGTGACAGTCCGCCCTGCGGCCCGGCAGTGGTGTACCAGTACAGCCGCCACCGCCTCTCATCGGCAGAGAATGCGTTTCGATGTTTCCTCGCTTGGTGTCTAGCGCCCAGTGAGACGTGGACGGGAGCACAGTGGTGTCCACACTTGGAGCCTGCTACACAAGACGTGTTAGCAGCATTTTGTGCCGGGGCGCGTCCATTCTCTCTGAAGTTTGCTAATTCTGGATTCCGGTGCAATTATTCCTTTGAGTCGGCTTGATATATCAATCGGCTGGAGATCCTGCCGTGTCTCCACAAATTATACAGCAGCCCTGGGAGCTCATCCCCAGTTGGCAGAACCTCCCCGGACCTCCCTGCCTGGACGCTCCCCTGGACCTCTGCCCAGAAGTCTGGACATGGGGTGACTGGGCAACAGAAACGTCCCCTCCTCACCCTACTACCCCACAAGCGACCCAGGGGCCTTCCTCTTGAAACCGTGCCCCTGATTCAGCAGAGCAGGGGGACTAATGAGGCCTTCCTCCTCCGGGTGTAAGCGGGAGCTGGAGGGGAGCCTTCCAGCATGAGCGTCAGGCCGACTCTGCCCGAGGGGGAAGCGTGGCCACCGGAGCAGAGCTTGTGGGCCTTCTGCGGCACTGCCTTCGTCGGGGCGGCGGCAGGGACTGGGCCCGTGCACTCTGGCGTGCACCTCCGTCCCCTCTGGTGGCTGTCCTCCCGCGACACTCGCCCCTGCCCCTCGCTCGCTGACTGTCAACCTCTACTGTTTACAGCACTTTACAACCTACCTGCTTTTCTCTCCTTTCTCTGTCTGTCCAGAACCAGACTGTCTTACTAACTGCCCCGTGGGTGCTCTAGCCCTGCCCGCCTCGCTGTAAGTGCCTGCCTTGCTCCTGGGTTCCCAGCCTCCAGCCGCATGTGTCATCTGTGTGACCCGTGCTTACTGTCTGGCCTCATCGTCACGGGGGATCTGCTCTGTGGAGCCATGCTCACGCCCAGGCGCCAACTGGCAAGCCCAGGCACCCCATTTCCCCCCTTCCGGGGTTGACTGGTGATAGTCAAGGTTCTTGGGTTACAGAGAGGGCACTGAGATCCGCCCTGTCCCGGGCAACGTGCAGCCTCGGACCTCAGAGGAGGGCGGCACCGGCCAGGAGGGGCACTTCAGGGGTTTTGCCTGCGGGGCTTGGATCCAGCCTGGGTGAGCCTGCGGCCCTCAGAGCCAGTGTTCTGATGCCCGTGCGCTGTCGCACTGAGATGAACCGTGCCTACATCACAGCTGAGGTTTTCTGTCTTTTCATCATACTAGAAGGAATAAGCCCAAACACATCTGGTCCTTCCACATGAGCCTGTAGTTGAGAGTTAGGGCGTGATAAATTGCTTGTTGCATGAGAAGCAGCAAAGCCACCCCTGCCCTGGATGTTTTGAGAACCCCGCAGAGCACAGGAGAAGACACGTCCTGGCTTTGATCAGGCTGCAGCTGCCCACCGCGTCACTGGGCTCAACAGGAAATGTTATGTCCAGCAGTATAGATAAGCTGCATCCCAGGATGGAAGTCCTGTGTGGCCACTGCGGTGGCTTTGGGGGAGGGCAGCGCCAATCCACTGACGCTGTGCTGGTGTTTCACTAAGGAGGTTCGTCCTTGACCCAGAGGTCACACCATGCCTGCCTTCCTCACAGGGTGTTAGTGGAGGTGGCGGGGAAGGTCTAGGAAGAGCCCGCTCCTACTCGGCATCAGCCAGGTGGCCCCCGGGCTAGCTAAGGCTAAGCAGCAGGCTTGACCCTCGAACGCAGGCTGCCGAGCAGACCTGAACACGGTGCCTCAGAGGCGCAGTCTGACCCTTGGCCTGTGCTGTGCCCAGGGAGGCGCCTCCCAGGTCATACAAGGTGCCCGCCCCAAAGAAAGGACCCAGTGCCAGCATTCCTTCTGCCTGCCCCACCCACCACTGTTCTGGAAGCCTGTGGGTGCCAGCGCCATACCCACCAGGCTCTATCTCTGCCACCATTCCACGCGACCATATCTCTCCCCACTGTTGCTCTCCGGCTCCGGCGCCTGATCACCCTCTTGGGCCTTTCCGTTGCGTGTCTTTGCAGTCCAGCCCACTTCCCGCCCTACTCTGCTGTCTTCCTTCCCGTGCCTTCATCACAGCTGCGCACCCGCACGGCTCCTGAGAGCCTCGCCCAAGCTGGGACGGCCCCGGTTCTTCTTGCCACTGCTCCCTACTTGCCTGTGTATCAGCAACTCCCAGGTTTAGGCAGCCTTCCTTAGACAAGCAGCCCTCAACCTTCTTAAAAACAAAGTACCTAGACCAGGTGTGCTGGCCCACGCTTGTAATCCCAACATTCGGGAGGCAGAGACCAGAGCATCGCAGTTCGCAGACAGCCTCAGCTACTTAGCAAGGCTGTTCGCAACTCACTGAGACCGTTTCCAAAAATATAAAGACTAAAAAATAGGACTGTGGGTGTAGCTTGGAGGTAGAATGCTCCTGGGTTCCATCCTCAGTACCAAAAAACAAAAAACCCCGAAGTTCCTAGAGAAGAAGGGTCATAGGGGACCGACTGTGGTTGAGTGTGTCCTGCACAGCTGGTTCTCGGAGCATCGGCCCCTGGGACACAGAATTAGTGTGGTCTCATACTCATCTGCCACACTCAAGAGTCTAAGGAAAACTAGAAGTCAACATGTCTGCTGGCAGCGTGTGTTGTGGGAGTTTGTCTTGCCTAACGCCAATCAGCTTGGAGTAAACAGCAGGGCTGGGTGAGGCTGTGATGTTGCTGATACACAGGGTGGAGGCACAGGTCTCTGCGCAGTCCACCGAGGCCCCGTGGGACCAGCTCCCTTTGCTCTATTTTGACCATAATTTGGTGTCTTCCCATTCGTGCCACTGGCCATTCATGTTGAACTTTCTACTGATCATTTTAATTTATTCTCCACAAGCATTATATCCACTCATGTTCAGCGCTGCCTGGTGTCTTCCATTTAACGAGTCTGCTGGGAGGCGTGGGGTCCTGTTATTTCGATGACTGCCATGTGGTAACCGTGTCCCCTCTCTCGGCTCTGAAGGGACTGCCTTGTTCTGCGCTCGCTCCGTCCCTGGAGCCCTGCTTCTCCAGGCCCGAGAGACCAGCGAACCGCCGCCCTCCGTCCCGATGGGCCCCACCTTCCCCCACTGCCTCGCGGTCGCAGTCGCCCGGAGACCCCACTCTCCTGGAGGAGCACGGCGAGGAAGATGCCCCAGAGGAGAAGCCACACACGTGATGCCAGCCTGCATGGACAATCCCAGGATGGTTCACTCCAACTCAACCACACCATCATCCCAAACCAGACTCTGCCCTGGAGGAGAGATCTCAAGGTCAAAGAATGTTGAAAACACAGCTGCTGAATGTTCAACCACTGGGATGTTTCTAGGATGAAACAGTAAATGTGCCTGTAATGACTTAATTTTTTTCATAGCTCAGAAAACTATTTTTGTCTCCATCTTTTTTACACACAGTATATTAAACAAAAAGTAAATAAGTTATAATAATAGATTTAAAATATAAAAGTTTTAAAAAATGTACATTTTATGAACTCTGAACCCCCTCGCTCTCAGTCCTGCCCACCTCTCTGTTGAATTTGCACTGTTCCATTTTGGTTGGGTTTAACTCCATGTTGAGTTTAGAATGTCTTAAGTTGATTTTATTTTGTCAGTGTTAACGATTTTTTTGGAATTTTAAAAAATGTTCCAGACTGTCTGATTCAGTGAACTTTTTGTAGTGAAATAAAAAAAAGCCATGAAGACGGTAGATAAGGCAGGTATTCTATGAACCGGAGGGATGCGGGTCAGCATGAAGAGGGTCCGCGTGCTCAGACGGGTGTAGGAATGGTCTGTACAGTCCACGTGGCAGCCTGCGCGGCCGCACATCCAAGTCTTGTGCCTACGCCGCTCTCCCCGAGCCGCGGCCTGGCCCGCCGTCGCCGCCGTCACCGGTGTGCGGCCCCTGTCCTGTACTGTTATTGTTGGTCCCCTGCATTGATCGGACGACAGCAACATCTGTAAATTGTTGAAGAAGAACTGGCACAGCTGTGCTGTTTAAGGGAAAGCCCTAAAGTCACGAGGACTCCAAGTCGAGACAAACACAGTGCCTCCAAGCCCGTCCCAGACCACGATGAAGCAGGAATAAGGCCTGTCCGAGATGGCACCATGTCTTGGGTGACGGGTCGCATGCGCCCTCTGTCTTGCCGAAGGACGCCAGTGGAGGGGGCCCTAGCTGGGGGCGCTCCCGTGAAGAGGGAGCTGGTTGCACATCTCACAGAGGCACCCCTTGCAGGCGTGATCTTGGACTTGGAGAGGGCCCTGGGGTCAACGGATGGCTTGATTCTCATTGCAAAAGCCCAAATGGGGGAAGGGACAGAGGTGTGAGGAACAGGTCACCGACGAGTTCAGTGGCCAGCCTCTCCCCTCCGCTCAGGAAAACGAGTGGCAATCGCCCCAGGAGAGGCCGTTTCCTCTGGCCACAGGTGGAGCCCAAGCTTGCTTCCAGGGATCGCAGGAAGGACTGGCAGACCCAGGCTTTGGGCTTTGATGTTTCCTTAACCCAACATGCCTTCTTGGGTAGGTGAGCTAGTAGGCCATTCCCAGCGTTACCACAGCCCCACCTGCACACAAGTGTTTTTAACACATGTTGGTGTGCATCCTGGGAACTGGAGCCCTTGTGCATTGGTGGAAAGGTAAAGGGTGCAGCTACTATGGGAAAACAGCATGGCGGTTCCTCACAAAGTTGCACACAGTTGCCATGTGATCCAGCTATTCCTCGAGTGCATATAAACCTCGCAAAAGTTGAAATAAGACACTCGGCCATTTGTACAGTGTCCTAGCAGCGTTATTCACGATGGCCAAAAGGTAGAAACGGCCCAAATGTCCATCTACAGGTGAAAGGAAACAAAATGCCTACACGTAATCGAATATTACTCAGCTTTCAAAAGGAAGAAAGTTTAAATACATGCCACAAGACAGATGGCCCTTGATGGATCATACCAAGTGAAATAAGCCAGTTACAAAAAGGTAATTGCCATATAATTCCACTTAGATGAGCTATTAGTCAGCTTTGTAAAGACAAAATTAGAATAGTGATTTCTAAGGATTGAGGGCTGGAAGGAAGGGAGAGTTGGTGTTAAGGGGTGGAGAGATCCAGTTTGAGAGGAGGAGGAGTCCTGGAAGCGGGCCGGGATGGTTACCAACTGCACATGGACATATGAGATGCACCGGGCTGCACACTGGAAGGTGGTTTAAAGTGGTCAACACTTTGCATAGTTCACCACAATACAAACTTCAATGCAGAAAATAAATATTTAACTCGGCCACCCTGGACATAGTCACAAACAACCTATCAATAACTGATTGTTTGGTAGGGGTCAGAAGTATAACTCGGTGGTAGAGTGCTTGCCTAGCATGTGAAGCCCAGGGTGCAGTCCCCAGCACGAACGTGTGTGTGTGTGTGTGTGTGTGTGTATGTGTGTTGCTCTGTACTCATGGTAAATGCTGACAGATGTGTCAACGTTCAGTTGGAAGCAGCCAGCCAACCAGGAACTCTCTTTTCAGACAAGCAGCTATTTTCAGACAAGCTCTATTTTCAGACAAGCAGCTCCTAGACTGGTCCCAACAGGTTTGGTCTTTGGTTTTTGGTCTGTTGGGTTTTGGGTTTTGGGAGCTTATGTATTTGGGCACTATGTATTGGACCCAGGAGAATTCTACCTCCAGGCTGCACACACCCAGCCCCTTTTATTTTTTGTTTTGAAACAGGATCTTGCTAAATTGCTGAGGCTGGCCTTGAGTCTGCAATCCTCCTTCAGCCCCCCAGTACCAGGACTATAGATGTTAGCTCGGCTCCCATAGCTCTTACTCTTGCCAGGTCTCTTGCCAGGCATTCCAGCAAAGTCCAAGGCCAGTGATCCTGCTTGGTCAGTATTAAGTCCCAAGACTGGCCCCCAGCCAATGAGAGTGAGGGGTTGGCCCTGCTAATACGGACAGGGGAGTGGTGCCTGGAGGGCTGCAAGGGCCTTTACACCACTGTGAGACCCCAAAATGGCAAGGACCAGCTCTGGCCACTAAAGATCTGGTCATCTGGTAGGAGGAAATGAAATTCCCAACACAAAGGAAATGCAAAACTCCAAATACAGTAGGATTTGAGTTGGCAGCATTTGAATGTGAGGGAGGAGGGGTCATTAGTGAGCGTGGTCCTTTGGGCAGCCATGCTGGGCTGGCCGGAGACCCTCGGGGCAGCGCAGCAGTGCCCCCGCCCGCCTGGCCCGCCCGCTCCTGGTTGAGCACATGCATCCTGAGTCTGCTGCGAGGCGCTCCTATTCCAGAGGCCGGCTAGCTGCGGAGGCAGAGCAGCTGCTCGCAGCCATGGCCTCCGGAAGCCACTGCGCACGTCCCCACCAGCCCAGCCGCCATGCATGTGCCAGTTGCTTTTATGTCCTGAAGAAAGATGCAGGATTCCTTTAGCCCAAGGAGCAGCCCTGCCCACTGGGCCTGCTGCCCACCGCCTGGAGCCGGCTCCTAACCATCAGCCGGGTGGAGCCCTCGCACCTGCCCAGTTCTACTTCCCAGGACAAAACTCGTCATATCAAGGTCATCAGTGTTATGAGTCCACATCGTAATTCTAGTTTTACACTTTTCCCTTCTTGTAGAATAACTACAAGGTTTAAAAATATCTGACTTTATTTTTTTATTGTTTGAAATATTTTAAAAATGTATCTATACTGAATATGTACAGACCTCCGTGAGGGTATCATTATTCCCTAAACTATATAATATAGCAATTTTGTACATAGTATTTGCATGGTATTAGGCATTATATGAGTCATCTAGAGATGATTTAAGGGATACAGGAGAATGTACATAGGTTATATTGGAGAAATGAGAGACTAGAGAGCCCAAGGGAAGGTGCCAGTTGAAGCCTTTGTTAGCTGGCCAGCGGCGGAGCCCTCGGTCTAGAAGTCGGACTAGAGGGCGCCCTGACCGGCCAAGGTTGGGGGCGTATAAGGGATAAGTAAGGTTTACAGCTGTGGAAACTGGCAAGTTAGCGAACCTAGGTGGCCAGGTGCTGGGGACCTAGGCTCCACCAGAGGTCAGAAGGTGGAGAGTTGCTGGGGGAGGGACACCACAAAACACAGGAATCTCGGGGAGACACGCCATTAGCATAGGGCAGGGGGTCCCCAGCTGCAACTAGCTAGATGGTTCCTAGAGGTACAAGGTCAACTTTAGCAGCTTAAAACAGGAGGGGGGCTTAAGGGCTTTAGTTACACAATAACATCAGGGGAGACAAGATGGAGTCTCTTCTGCATATACACATATACATACACATACGTGTACATGGGATTGAACTCGGGCATTCTACCTCCAAGCTACACACCTAGCCCTATTTCATTTTTATTTTGAAACAAGGTCTTACTAGATCGATGAGTTTTTCTCTACTTGCTGAGACTGTCCTTGAAGCTGTGATTTTCCTATCTCAGGCTTCCAAGTACTGGGACTACAAGCATGCACCATCACGCCTACCTACGTGACATATTTAAAGTGCTCTGCGTACTGTTTGTTTGTTGCGGGTCTGAGGATGGAACCCAGGGGCATTCGACCTCTGAACTACACCCCCTGCTCTATTTTTTATTCTTTATTTTGAAACCGGATCTCACTGAGTTGCAAAGGGCCTCACTAAGTATCTGAGGCTGTCCGCGAACTGTGATCCTCCGGTCTGAGCCTCCCGAATGCTGGGGTTGCACGCGTGGCCACCACGCCTGGCTGCACGCTGTTTTGGTCCACAGAGCGAAGCTGTTACTCTAGTCAAGCGAATCTGTCAGCTCCAAGGTCATCTCCCTCCTCCTTGTGGCAAGAGCACCTAAAACCTAGTAAAAACTCCAAATACAATGTAATGTTAACTATAGTCTCTGTGTCATATGTTGTATCTGTAGACTTTATTAAGCTTGATAGAGTTAAACATTTATTTGGTTCAAAAAGTAGCTGAAAAGTACAATTACTGTTTTCTACTTCCTGGGTTTTTTTTTTTTTTTCTCCCAGTACAGGGAATGGAACCCAGGGGCATTCTGTCTCCGAACTACAACCTCAGCCCTATTTATTTATTTATTTATTTATTTATTTATTTATTGCTTGCGGGTCTGGGGATGGAACCCAGGAGCATTCGACCTCTGAGCTACAACCCCTGCCCTATTTTTTTATTCTTTATTTTGAAACCAGGTCTCACTGAGTTGCTAAGGGCCTCACTAAGTAGCTGAGGCTGTCCATGAACTGCGATCCTCTGGTCTCAGCCTCCCGAATGCTGGGATTACAAGCATGTGCCACCACGTCTGGCTTTTATTTTTTATTTTGAAACATGGTCTAAGTTTCAAAAGGCCTCACTAAGTAGCTGAGGTATCCTCAAAACCCAGTCCTCCTGTCTGAGCCTCCCAAGTACTGGGATTACAAGCATGCGCCACCACATCCAGCTCGATTCATTTTTTTAATTGCAATAAAATACACAATATAAAATGAAAACCAAAGCCAGGTATGGTGGAGCACACTTGTAATCCCAGTACTTGGGAGGCTGAGACAGGAGTATCCGGGTTTGCAGACAGCCTCAGCTACTTAGTGAGGCACTCCACAACTTAGACCCTGTTTCAAAAATAAAGAATAAAAAAATCAGGCTTGGGTGTAACTCGGAGATAGAATGCTTCTGGGTTTCATCCCCAGCAACACACACACACACACACACACACACACACACACACACACACACCAAGGAAATCAGTCCTTAATCCCAGTACTTGGGGACCTGAGACGGGAGGATTGCAGTTTCAAAACCAACCTCAGCAACTCAGTGAGGCTCACATCAACTTAGCAAAACTCTATTTCCAAAATAAAAAATAAAATAGATCTGGGGGTGTAGCTCAGAGGTAGAATGCCCCAGATTCAGTTCTCAGCACCACACACAAAATGGACCATTTTATTTTATTTATTTATTTTGTGGTCTAGGGATGGAACCTAGGGGCATTCTACCTCTGAGCTACGCCCCCAGCCCTATTGCATTTTTATTTTCAAACAGGGTTTCACTAAGTTGTAGAAGGCCTCACTGAGATGCTGAGGCTGGCTGCAAGCCTGTGATCCTCTTAGACTCCCAAGTACCGAGATTACAAGCGTGCATCACCACGCCTGGCTTCACATTTTAAAGCGTACAGTTGCGAGGCAGTGCACTTGCAACGTTCTGTAACCACGACAACCGTGTTCTGGAGTATTGCCATTGGTCTAAAGGGAACCGCATCCCTCTCCGACTCCTGGTACTTGCTCGTCCACGTGGATTAGCCTCTGGTGGAAGTTTCACACTGTGCGCCTTTCACGTCTGGCTTCCACTTCCTGTAATGCTGCCAAGTGTCCTCCCGCGGTGGCACGCGTCAACACTTCATTTCTTTTTACGGCTGGATAACATTCCTGTGAAGACACACTGCGTCGTGTTTATCCATCAGCAGGTGATGGTGTCTCTTAAAAACAAAAGAAAACCTTTGGCTCCCTTACTTAAAACAGCCTTGTGCATTCCCCCAAAGAGCAGTTCTCTGAGTAATCCAGACACTCAGCAGCCCTGAGTGCCTGACCTCGGACTTTGGAGTCCTTCCTCTTCTCGTTTCAAGAGCCCACCACACAGTGTGCTCGTCCTGGCTTCCTGCGATTGCCTGTTGGCCAAGCTGCACGGATGAACGTGATGACACTGCCTTTAGCGGCCTGGGCCAAGGAATCAGCGAAGCTCGAGTCAGAAATCTGAGTGTGAGCCCTGGTTCTTTTACCTCAACGAATGCATCTTCGGGCCACCTCTGATTCAGCGGAAAATAGCAGCAATGACGACTGCTTCCCAGGCTACTGTAAGGACCAAGGCTGGCCACGTGCACTGTGCATGACGCTGCTAAGAACTGCAAGTACCAGAGATGACGGAGAAGATGGACTTGGCTGTGGCGGAGCTTCTACTGAGGGGAGCTGGTTTTGTTTTGTTTTGTTGGTACTGGGGATCAAACCCAGGAGCCTCTGTCTCCAGGCTATACCCCCAGCCCTTTTTTACTAGGAAACACGGTCTCGCTGATCAAGCCTGCGACCCTCCTGTCTCAGCCTTCCGAGGAGGCTTATGTTCTAGCGATGGGGAATGGAGCAGACACACAGGGGCAGAGCCAGTCACCCAGCGGAGTCCTCTGCTGTGTCCCAGAATGCAGTTCCTGAAGTCTCAGGCTTTGCAGAAGAGAGTTTATTCATGAGGTGCCCAGGTCTGAGGAGGGGAACCCAGGCTCAAATGTACCAAGAGGATGAGATTTAAGAAACAGGAGATAAGGGACAGAGGATCTGAGGTCTGGGCAAAGGTGCCTGGGGCGAGGGAGCTGCTGTATAGATAAACTTCATGGTGCTCCAGAGGACATGTGTTCAGAAAATAATGGCGTTCACACCACCCAAGGGTGGAGCTTTTGGCCGTCTGAGGCCGTCTAGCACTTTCATGGGCCCAAGTGAAAGGGTTGGTGGCGCCAGCAGCCTCTTTGAGCCAGGTGGGCGCTCTCCAGAGCCCTAAGCGCCAACCAGAAACGTGAGACAAGGGTCTTCTACTTCACTGTTCATTGAGTGACTTCCAAAGCCAGTGTCCATGGCAAGGGACTAAAAGTTAGTGGAGTGAGAGGCTTTATTCTGGTTTTTTCTCCCCGAGTTTCAAAAGAAACGTGCTCTGGATTTCGAACTCTAATGGGGAAGAATGGCTGATGGAGAGAGCATTCATTCCATTCCGAGTACTCTGGCGTGTCTGAGAGACTTCCCGGGGAGACCTGTGCTTGGTGTCATGAACGGGAAGCGTCAGCCTGCAGAGCAGCTGCGACCGTGAGCCCGACCTCTCGGGGAGCCGAGGCCAGCTGCTGCCCAGGAGCAGGGAGGGCTCGGGAGGACTGCTCACAGGAAGGAGTCTGCGTTTGAGCCGCCTGGTGAAGCAAGGCTCTTGGAGACAGTAAGGGAAGGAGTCCGTCTGGGACGTGATTTGCATTTTCCTAAACCTGTGTCACCCAGATTACCGGGGACTCCGAGCGCTACGCCCTGTCAGAGGCTGTGGTGTCGATGCCAGCAAGCGCTGTGATGGCATGAGTGAGGACCAAAGCTCAGCCACCAGGCTCACAGCATGCCACTCTGCTCCACAGAACTGGGCTCCGCACTGCTGCCGAGGATGCCCAGGCCCCATAGCCCAGCTCCAGAAAAGTCTAGAAACTCCAAAACCCACCCCAGTTGTTCAGTTAAAAGCTGAAGGAGGCCAGACACAGGAGTGCAGACCTGTAATCCCAGTACTTGGGAGTCTAACATAGGAGAATCACAGGTTTAAAGCCAGACTCAGCAACTTAGTGAGGCTTTCAGCAAACTTGGTGAGACCTTGTTTTCTAATTAAAAAAAAAAAAAATAAGGCTGAGGGGTTAGCCCCTAGGTTCCATTCCCAGTACAAAAAAAGAAAAGTGCTGGAGGTATAGTACAGTTCAGAGATAGAATGCCTCTGGGTTCAATCCCAGGACGGCGTAGAGGGGAAGCCAAAGGAAGCCCTTATTTATTATTTTGCTGACTCTTAGTCTGGCCTGGATTTCCTCACAATGGCTATGGGCCAAGAAGCACTGGCTCCCTTCCCTTCAAAGAACAAGATTATGTATGTTCTCAGACTTTTTTCTTTTTTTTTAAGGTTAGATTCTACTGTTGGCACATCTAAGCTATTGTTGACCGTCTGTAATCGAATAAAAGTGAGTTCCAGTCCTATAATGATTTTTATAAGGAGACAACAGGAGTCTCTCGGGCTGGTACTATCTGGGGCGGGTTGGGACGCAGAGACGCTTGTGAGGTGTGCTGAGGGAGTGGGCCAGGGGCAGGAGGAGCCACCGACTTTAAAGGACCTGTCCCACCTGCCACAGAGACACAGACAGAGGCTCCCCATCCCCAGCTGGTGCATGGACAGGCTCCAGGAGCGTCAAGCCTCACATGCCCAGGGTCACACTGACGTGGAGTCATCCCTCATCAATGACCGGGTCTCCTGGCCGACCCCGGCCTCCTCAGTCCCCTGCAAATACTGTTCTAAGCTGACTAAGATGAAGCCCGGAGGCTGAGCACGGGGGCACGCCTGTAATCCCAGTACTCGGGATGCCAAGAAGCAGGATCTCAGGTGTGCAGCCAGCCCCCCCACTTAGTGAAACCGTTTCAAAATACAAATGACATAGCCTGGGGGTGTAGCCCCAAAGTGAATGTCCTGAGTTCAGTCTCCAGAACCACAAAATAGATGATAGGTAGACAGACAGACAGACAGACAGAAGCATCAGGGATAAGAAGTATGTGTGCCTGAAAATAGCCATTGGGATCCAAACTCCAGTTTTCTGGGGAGTGACTGGGGTGAAGTCCTCTAAACTGCTGCACATACAGCTCTGCCACCTCACCTGGGGAGTCAGGCTAACGAGAGGCGGGCCCACAGCAGCGCACGGCACCCCTGAGATGGGAGCCCTGGGTGCAGCGACCGCGGGTCTGACCGCCGCACTCGTTCACTGAGAATGCTCCCTGTGGCCTGGTGCCGGCCGAGACCCAGGAAATCCACGGATGCTCCTGACCCGGCTGTGCTAAACAAATCACACTAGCGGTCACCCCACAGGCAGGCAGGCTGCAGGATCACCAGGCACCAAGCGCCTGTCACTACGCTTTGTAAAATAAAACGATCGTATAAGCTGGGCGCAGTGGCACACATCTGTGATCCCGGTATCTGGGAAGCTGAATCAGGAGGGTCATAGGTTCAAGGCCAGTCTTAGCAACTTAGACCCTCAGCAACTTAGCACGACTCTGTTTGAAAATAAGAAAATAATAATAATTTAAAAAGGGCTGGGGACATATCTAAAAGGTAAATACACCTGGGTTCAATTCTCGGTACCAACCCCTTCTCCCACAATGATTGTATAAAACTGGGCATGGTGGTGCACCCCAAAATCCCTTCCAGGATTGGGGAGGCTGAGGACACAGAGGAATGCAGGTTTGAGACCAACCTCTGTGACACAGTGAGACTCAGCCACCTAATGAGACCTTGTTTCAAAATAAAAAGGGCTGGAGGTGTAGCTCAGAAGTAGAACCCCCTTGGGTTTAATCCCCAGTACATATACTCTCCACTTACACACGTGATTACACACACACACACACACACACACAATAATGGAACTGTGCTGTCCTTTAACTTGGAGGTGCCCCGCAACTTCCTAGGGAAATGCAAAAGCAGGTTTGGGGGGTGCTTAAGAATGTCCTTTATAGTGGTGCACGCTTGTAATCCCAGCAGACAGGAAGATCAGGGTTCGCAGACAGCCTCAACTACTTAGGCCCTCTGCAACTCAGTGAGACCCTGCTTCAAAATAAAGAATAAAAAATAGGACAAGGGGTGCAGCTCGGAGGTCAAATGCCCCTGGGTTCCATCCCCAGTACCTCAAAAAAAAAAAAAAAGTCCTCGGCACGTTGGTGCTGGGTGATTGTTTTCCCAGCCGCCCCCAGCTGGCTGCATCCTGGGCCCACTCAGAGCCACAGAAGGCCCTTCTCCAGCCCACGGAGTCTCTTGGTTGCCGCCAAGGTTATATTTTAGGTGTTTCCCCAATGACTGTGATACGCAGACTGGACTGAAAACCACCGTAGAAGGGAATTGGTGAGTTAGCGACTCCCCAGAGGCCTCCTGCCTCAGGCCCTTCTATTTTTTTCTAGGGGAGGGCATGCTGGGAATTGAACCCACGGGTATCGCTGAGCTATGCCCCCAGCCCTTTTTATGTTCTATATTGAAACGGTCTGACTTAGTTGCTGAGCCTGGCCTCGAGCCGCGATTCTCCCGTCTCAGCCTCCCGAGTTCTGGGATGCCAGGCGTGCGCCCCTCACCTGGCTCCACCCTAGACCTTCTGATTTTCTTGCTCGGGGTGAGGCCCAGGCATGGGAATCTCTGAAGTTCTCTGGTAATCCCGTGGTACAGTGGCTTCTGGGAGCCATGGTCAGAAGCAAACTTCAGAGCCCGGAGTCTGGGCTGGCGGGCATGGCAGTCGTTCCTGACACCACATCACGCCATCTTGGGCACCTTGCCCGTTCTAGAGTGAAGTTTTCTCACTCTACAAAACGGGGAATAACACAACCTGCTCCTCAGGGTAGCTGTGGGGATGGAGTGAGACTGGGTGGCATAGGCCTGTCATACCATAATTGCCCAATAAATTCATTACTAGCCTACTTAATTCTGTCACTGACTCAGTCGAGGTGATTGTCCTGCTTTCATAGCAGAAGGGGCTGAGGATCAGAAGAGGCTGTCACCCAGAGGGCGAGTCAGCAGCACTGGCAGAGTAAGGATTTATGCCAACTGGCCAGACACTTACACTGTCTGCGCACCTACTCGGCTAACGCCCCCCACCCCAGGGAGAGCGACTCTAGCTGGGCTCTGAGTTGTCGAGCTGGCTCCTCTAAGGGACACGCTGAGGGCCGCCACGTCACAAGGACCTGGGCCCGGCTGGCCTCGCCTGCCTCTGCCGTGGAGCTTGGCAGACTAGATTGCGTCTGGAGTTCCCTGGGCTGTATCTCATGGCTTTCGCGGTTGTAAAACAGCTTTAAGTGACCTATTTGACCAGAATCCTTTTCTCAGTGTGTTCTGGAACAGCAGTAGCTACCGACAACTACTTAAGATGAGCCATTTCTCAAGGGACCGTGGCATGTTAAAGCCTCACATAACTCCTGGCACAGAAGGACGGCATGTTTTTTATACCTGCTGACGGTTGTGGAGAAGAGAGAGACTTTGCCTAAAGCACTTCTACTCTGTATCTGTCAGCCATCTGTTGCTGTGACACAATACCTGAGACAGTCAACTTATAAAGGGGAAAGGTTCATTTTGGCTTATGGTTTCAGAGGGCTCAGTCCATGGTCACTTAGCCGTATCGTTTGGGCATAACATAGTTCATGAGGGTAAGAATGTGTAGTGGAGGAGGTCTGGCCACCTCGTGGCAAACAGAAAGCAGAGAGAAGGGGAGAGAGGGAGGATGGGCCTGGCGTTCCCTTCAAGGGCTCGCCCCAATGACCTAACCTCCTCCCACTGAGCTCCACCCCCTACAGCCCCACTGCCTCCCGACAGCACCACAGGCTGGTGGCCAAGCCTTTAGCACTGGACCTCTGGGGACGCGCCAGATCAACTGCAGCACACGCCTTGAAGCCCAATGCTCGACTCAACATAAAAGTCCCATAGGATGTGGCAGGGTGGCTGGCACCCTCACACAGGAGCACCACTTCACTGTTTACTTGAAGCGTGTGTTCAGCACTCATGACAGGCCATGGGTGCACTGCCCTGGGGCCTCCTGAGCCCCAGCCCAGGGCAGCTGGGAGCTCGGCTTTGGTGGAGGGATGGGCCCGGGAGGAGGAGCCAGGCACCAGGCTCACCTCTCCGGCTCCCCCCCCCTCCTCCTCCTCCCCCTCCTCCTCCTCCCCCCCCCTCCTCCTCCCCCTCCTCCTTCTCCCCCTCCTCCCCCTCCTCCTCCTCCCCCTCCTCCCCCTCCCCCTCCTCCCCCTCCTCCCCCTCTTCCTCCTCCTCCTCCTTCTGTATTTGGAGCTGCACAGTTGCCTTCCCGCTGCTATTTTAAATGCCATGACCTTTCCAGAAGATTCCTAACCCCATTCAATCATAGAGAAGCCGCGAGCTGCTCCTGAGTGGGAGTCTCAGAGCGCCCACGACCTTGCAAGGCAGGATTTCCCCCACGCAGGGTCGCAGGGCTGCGGGAGGGGAGAGCCCGCTGCCTGGGCTGCAGTATTGGTGCATCTGAGACCACAGCAGGGCTCTCTGCAGGGGCGTCACCGCCTCCCTCCTGGGCGCAGAAGGGACCTCCCCAGTCACTTCGCATCTTGCTGGCTCCACCGGGAACTCGAACCAGGTCATCCTCAGACCAGAACTGGTTGAAGCAAAGGTTCGAAATAGCAAGACAGAAGCTTCATCCTCCTGAGGATACTGTGTCCTTAAAAGTCAAGTCTAAATCGAATTGAATTCTCAGAGCCTCCAAAGATCTTGTCTAAATTTACCCTGACCCACTTAGGGAAGGATCTAGAACTGAGCTGTCTTTTAAAATGAAGTTTGGGGCACTGGACTCAAGGCACAGACGCAGCCAGTGACCAGCTTCATGGATCAATCTATATAAGCTGGCGGTGGGCGAGATCGGCCGGGCAGAGTGCCTGCGGTCAAGGCAAGGGGCTGACAGCACCCAGGCACAGGCAGCTTTGCCGCCAGCGGAGGGCGGAGATGCAGGGGGGGGGCTCGTTGCCTAGCGACGTGGATGCCCACGTCACTCTTTCCAGCATCAGTAGCAGCAGCTGGTTAGCACATTACCGAAGGCAAAATGGATTTTAAATCATCCCTCCAGGTGGGAGATAAGTGCAGAGGCTGGAGCCCGTGCGTCAGAGGCTGAACGCCTACCTCTGTCTCCGCTTTTCAGATGACAAGATCTCCGTCCCCTGGGAGGAAGGGCACACTGTGTGTCGGGGCAGGAGGGGCCCCAGTGGGCTGCTGGTGCTGGCCAGGGACGGCTGCTTCCATTCCCAGCGTCCACCAGCCTCGAGCAGCGCCACAGCAGAAAAGGAAGGCGAAGGCTGTGTGCGGCCTCTTTGGGACCATGAATCTAATGGATGGTGACTTCGCAGGCATCCTGGGTTGTGAGCCCCAGGGGAGTTTCTTCCTGCAACGTCACTGTATTCTTTCTGCAAACCTTAGCAGGTCCTCAGTAAACGCTAGCCGGATCCGATACTCTCATTTTCAGTGGTGCTTTTGGGTTTAGGCGAGGGGTGCCTTAACGTGTAAAGAACTCCTGTCTTTGTGACGGCCGGGGTGGACCCGCAAACGTGGTCAGCCAGGCGGGAGCCAAACGCACCACGACCTCCTGCGTGTGCACGCTCAAGGCGGAGCCAGGCGGATGGTAGTCGCGGGGCTGGGAGGTGTGGGTCGGAGGACAATTCGGGTTTGACAAGGAATACGCAGGAGACCTATCTCCACCTACCCACCCCTCCTAACTCAGCTTCCGGCCCTGGGGGGGGGGGGCTCCCCCTCACCTTCCACCCCACCTCCGCCCCAGACCCCCTGCGGGCTCCAGGAGACACTGGAGCAGGTCCTGAGATATTTCAGGCTGTGGGGGGGATGGTGGCAGGTAAAGAAGGTGTAAGAATCTTGAGTCTCCCTCCTCCTGCTCCTGCTCCTCCTCCTCCTCCTTCTGCTCCTCCTCTAGCTCTTCCTCCCCTCCTCCCCTCCCCCTTTCTTCCGGCTGTTCACGCTATCATCTCTGTCCTCCCCTCCTGTCCACCTGTCCGTCTGTCCCTGGCTTCACTCCCTCGTGGGTATTGGCGCTGGCTGTGCAGATCTCGACCGCACTGCCCAGCTTGGCACAGGAGCTGCGGGAGCTGCCAGCGAAGGCTGGCGGGCAGAGCGTGCACAGCGGCAGAGCCGAGGGCACTTTCTGGAAAGCGCGTCTGGTCATGGCTCCTGGGGGAAGGCCGCTTGGCGAGCCCCCAGCAGGCATCGCGGTGTCATCCCTGCACCGTGGAACCCAGAGCCACACTTTCCTGAGTGGACCAGCTCCGTGTCCGGGGAGTCGAGGGCTGGGCGAGGTGGCCACCCCACAGCACAGCAGCGAAGACCTGCTCCTGCCCAGCTGGCTGCTGCCCGAGCTGTGCCTTTCTCCGCCGTCACTGTCTCCTCTGCTCTCCTGAAGCGCGCTTCTGCGAGCCGCCAGCATCATCCTCGCACCAGGGTACAACTTCCTCAGAACAAGCACCCGGCCCTGATCTTGCTTCCCCTAAGCTCTGACCCCACAGCGCTGCCAAGTTACCCGGCCGCTCCCAGCGCATCGAGCTCCATCAGGTTCCATTTTGACTCAACCTAGTTAACTCTGTTATCTGTGGCTGTCCAATCAGATCCATACCGTAGTCAAGATTCTGTCGCTCGGTCAGTCAATCAACAAATGCTTACAGCCATCGCCCACATGCTCATGTTGGCCCCAGAGATATGGAAAGAACGTAAGCCCCTGCCTTGAGGAGCCCCGGGGAGACCAGAGGAGGTCAGGGCATCCCCCTTCACCACAGGTCGGGCACTGTGGAGCACGGACGCCAAGGGCCTCAACCCACCGCACTGGGGCAGACTCCCGAGGAGGCCCTCTGCCCTGAGCTCCTGGGGCCCAGCAGGGAGCTCCAGCAGCAAGCAGCACACTGGAGCTCAGGCCCAGGAGCCGGGACGGCTCTGCTCCCCCGTCCACTGTGACCGCAGGCGTGGCGTGTTTACTGCAGGCGTGGCGTGTCTCCGGGCGCACCTCCGCCGCCCGCCCGGCAGTCTCTGTTCCTAGGCAAAGACCAGCTTCCCTTGCCAGGTGGAGCTTTGCGTGGTTGCCCCAGCCCGCCTCGGGCGCCCGACTGTCGTGAGCGGCAGTGATCACACGGTACCCTGTTGCTCCTCGCCTCCCAGAGCCTCAGCTAGCGGACTGCTCGGCGCAGGCTGCTGCGTCCTGTGTGTGCAGGGCCGCCGAGCAAGGCACTCAGCAAAGGTGGTTAAAATGAACGCAACTACCCGGGCATGGCGGCACCTGGCTGTTATCCTAGCACGTGGGAGACTGAGACGGGAGGAGTCTAGGTTCAAGACCAGCTCAGCGGCTTAACAAAAACCTCAGCAACTCCGTGAGACTTGGTGCAAAGTAAAATAGAGCTGGAGGTGCAGCGCAGAGGCCGAACGCCCCTGGGTGCAATCTCCAGTGCTCCACTCCCCCAAAGGAGAACGTGACAGGCTCTGCTTCACCTGGCCAGGGAGCATGGGCTACGCTACTAACAAGGCTGACGGAGCGAGCCACTGGGACGCACACATTTTGGGTAGGTATATGGTGCTTTCTAACAATTTCTTGTAAGACTAAATATACACCCCCTCTGTGTGTCCTATGCATTTTTTTCCTTTCCTTTTGCGAGTCTGGGGATGGAACCCATGAGCTACACCCCCTGCCCTATTTTTTATTCTTTATTTTGAAACAGGGTCTCACTGAGTTGCAGAGGGCCTAAGTAGCTGAGGCTGGCCACGAACCGCCATCCTCCGGTCTCAGCCTCCCGAATGCTGGGATTACGAGCGTGCGCTGCCAGGCCCGGCTCTGTAATGAGATGAGAACCCACAGAAGGAGTGCTTATATTTATATCTAAAACTAGAAACTCTCAAGTAGTCACCAATAGTTCAATAAACTTAAAAGCTGCAGAATATGTGTATAATGTGATGCTTCACAGTAAGAAGAAGAAATTGCTGACACACAGAATGACATAAAGACTCTCAGAAGCCAAGTGAAAGGATGAAGACCAACAAGGTACCACTGCCGCATGTCCTATAACACACTATAATCACGCTTATGTGAAACTCTAGAATGAGAAAGTGAATATATGAACAAAGAAAAGTGTCCATCAAGAAAAGAAAAGAAGGCAATTAATCTATAATAGAAAACAAAAGCATATTAGAGAGAGGAGTGCCAGGAATTAGCTTGGAAATTTATAAGGGGATTCCTGAGATAGAAGTAATATTGTATACCTTGACGGAGGTTTGGGTCACATGGATTTAGGCAGTTATCTGTTGTTAGAATTTGACAGATCATAACCTTAAAAATCTGAGCATTGTATTGATTGTAAATTTTCCAAAAGAGAAAAGGGGATAAAAATTTAAGTGTAGAGGGATAGATAAATAGATAAGTATGTGATACAACTAAGATAGTAAAATATTACTAGTTAAGTCTAGGTGATTGGTGTATGAGTATTTATTGTAAAATTCCTCCAACTTTTCTTTATGTCTGAAAACTTCATAATATAGTTGATGGGAAATTTTTTAATGGAGTAAGGCAAGATGCTAGTTTCATAGAGGCCAGGATACGAGGGGAGAGATGCAAGCACCTGGGTTATAGGACAGAACCAGTTAAACGTGAAGGAATAATACCAGTAATTGCCACCACTTACTGAATACGCACTCTGCAAGGCCTTGAATGGATATTTCTCAAAGCTCAGGTTGCTGAAGCGCCTGACAAACCCCCGTAACAGGTAAGATACCAAAGCCCGGCTCATTTCTGTTGTTCGTCATAAGACCCACCCACAGCCCGGTGAGCCGGATTCACGCCCCGGCCTATCAGATCCCAGGAGGCCTTTCCGGCATGTTCTTCCTTCTTTGCTATTCTCCACAGGGGAGACGGGAGGCTGCCTACTGAAAGCAGCGTTTGAGCTCAGAGCGGGGCTCCATGATGAGTCGTCAAGACATTGAGGTATTGGGGAAGGGATGCACCCAGAACTTGAGAGGGCTCTGAGAGCTGAGTCTCCTCAGGACAGTTCAAGGCCGTTCCTTCTGTTTCTGTGCCCCCCCTGCCCAGCACAGCACCTAGAAAGCACAGGCCCCGCGTCGTTACACAGTGAATACACGGAGAAACAGGAACCCCAAAAGAGCGCTGCAAACCCACAAGCTGGAGCGTGGCTCTGTGAGTGGCAACTGTGAGTGGCTTACTCTGCTCAAACTGGACTTCTGAGATTCCCCAAAGAATGAATTTTTTGAGTGACTTTTTCTTGGAAAATTTTTTATTCTTTTTGTTGTTTTTATTGTGACACTGGAGGTATTCTTTGCACATTCTAACGTATGCCGAGGAATCTGTAAGAGTGCTAAAGTGGTCTCGGAATGTGAGCTTTTGGAGTATCTTTAGAGGTTGTTCAGGCCAGCAACTGGCCAAATTAGGATAGTAAGGAGTCTCACATCCCTTTTCTCCCCTTTGCTAGGGAAAGAAGAAAGGTTCTAGCTGACGGGAATAGAACGAACGGGAGTCCCAACACCCTCCTCCTGAATGATCCCAACCTGTGCAGAGAACGCTGCAGAGTGGGGTTAATAAGAGACTGGTCGGGGTGGCGCTGGGCCAGGTTCTGGTGTCCAGAGGAGACAGGCCGGGCCGAGCTAACTCTAGGGTGGGGTTCCTGAGTGCCCGATGTTAGTACTGCCCAGTGGGTGGGTCATGGTAAGAAAACAAGGCCACGCTAAGGATATACACACGCTAAATTAGGTCCGTTTCTGGTTTCCTTCATTCAGGGCTCCTGATGAGGTTGGAGTCTATTTGCTTCTTGATACGGGGAATGGTTCCTTCAGTGGTGCTCAGCGGAGGGCCTCTGGAATGCGTATATTTTTCCCCCCTGGGATTAGAAATTGAACCCAAGGGTGTTCTACCTCTGAGCTATACCCTAGCCCTTTTTAATTTTTATTTTCAAACAGGGTTTCACTAAGCTGCTGAGGCTGGTCTCAAACTCACAGTCCTCCCATCTCGGCCTCCCAAGTCCTGGGATGACGGGCATGCGGCTGGCACACATTCTGCAGGATGAGAATCCTCACAGGCCTGTGCTTATGCGGCGCCCTGCTTCAAGAGGTTCTTGGTGGTCCCCACACAGTCCCTATGATGTAGTGTTATTTTTGTCTCCAACGTGCAAATGTGGAATTAAGACTTAAACAGATTAAACAATTCATCAGAGTCATTCCGCCAGCGCAGGGAGGGCTGGAAGGAGGAGGCAGGACCGTCTCGAGGCCGAGGTAGCCACGGGGTGTCCACACTGCAGCCTGGTCTTCTCACAACCGCCCTCAGGTTTCTGTTTTGCCAAGTGCAGTGAAGCACTTCCCAGTCCCACTCATCGGAACAGCCCGGTGTCTGTATCCTGGCCGTGGCGGCGTCCATGTCCCGGCCGTGGCGGCGTCCGTGTCCCAGCCGTGGCGGCATCCGTGTCCCGGCCGTGGCGGTGTCCGTGTCCCGGCCGTGTCGGCGTCCGTGTCCCGGCCATGGCGGGCCGTTGCTCTCTAGCTCATGACTTCCTGGGGACTGTCCGCAGTCCCTGAAGTCTGACAGAAGACGCGTGGTTAAGGAGAGCCGCGGCCTGTCTCCCGGACGTTCCTGTGAGTCTGCGTGGCACAGAGGTTGTAGAACTTGACGTCGTCACTAAAGTATGTTTTTAGCATCCTCTTGGTGCACTTAACACACGTCATCATGAAGTTCGGGTGACAGGCGCGCGTGAACACAGCGCTTGGTGCAGACCTCGCTCCTCCTGGATTTAGCATTTTCGGCACGGCCCGTTCTTACCCCCTTTCTGCCATTGCTAAATCACTCTTTGGGAAGGGGACGAAAGACCCACTCTGAAGCCGAGCCCCGGGAGCGGCGGGAAGGAGGTGGTCCTTGGGTGCCACACACCCGTGCCTGCCCAGTGGCTTTGCTTCTCAGCACCCACTCATTCTGGTGCTGGCCCAACAGACCCAGAGCAGGAGAATTCACGAGAGGTCAGACAGAGGAGCTTAAAAAAAACTGGGGCCAGGCATGGTGACACATGCCTGCAATCTCAGGACTTGGGAGACAGGACAGGAGGATCTCAGGCTCGAAGCCAGCCTCGGCAACTTACCAAGGCTTTCAGCAACCTAGCGAGGCCTTGTTTCCAAATGAATTAAAAAATGGAGCTGGGGGCGTAGCTTGAAGGTAGAATGCCGCTGAGTTTAATCTCCAGTACTGCATATATATATGGCCAGGTGTGGTAGCACACCTGTAATCCCAGTACTTGGGAGGCTGACAGGAGGATCACAGGTTCTGGGCAGCCTTAGCAACTTAGCAAGGCTTTCAGCAGCCTAGCAAGACCCTGTTCCCAAATAAGAAATAAAAACTCAGGCTGGGGGTGTAGTTATGGTAGAATCCCTCTGAGCCCCTGGGTTCAGTCCTCAGCACCACACACACACGCACGCACGCACGCACGCACGCACGCACGCACGCACGCACGCTTGGAATTGTCTTGACAAAACCTGGCAGGGCATATGCCAAGAGAGCCCAACATGGGAGCCAGGAAAGGGCAGGAAAGACCAGAGCCTTTTAAAGAGCCCAGTAGTAGTTGGCAAGTCTTCAATCCCTCGTGCTGGAGGATGATGAATTATTCAAAGGCCATAATCTTGTCTCCTCTCGCTGTAGTGTTGGCCCTGCCGTTACTAACCCACAGAGGCTTTCCGTAAAAGACGCCGACGGGAGATAGAGGCATTGGCCGCGTT
Source organism: Muscardinus avellanarius (assembly GCF_963383645.1). NCBI lineage: Eukaryota > Metazoa > Chordata > Mammalia > Rodentia > Gliridae > Muscardinus > Muscardinus avellanarius. The sequence goes on along the minus strand of NC_137803.1, from coordinate 63,557,160 downwards.
TCCGCTTGGAATTTTCACCCCTTCCTCCCCGGCAGAGGCCGGGCCTCAGGGCCCCCGTTGTGCTCAGGGTTCTGTTAGGAAGGATCCTGCCGAACCCCTTGCCCATAGACCCGCATCATCTAACTCTGAGGCCAGAACCTTTTTTTTGTGGTGGTACTGGGGTTCCTGGAAGCCCTTCTACCCAGACTTTTTTTTTTTTTTTTGGAAACAGGGTCTCTTAAGCCAGCACGGCTGGCTTCGAACCTGCGCGATCCTCCTGTCTCCGCCTCCCAAGCGCGGGGATGACAAGCGTGCCCACGGCGCCCGGCCAGAGGCCAGAACTGTTTAAACAGTGATCTTGTTACAATGCAGGCTGACTCGCTGAGCCTGATTTCTAAGCTGCCCTGCTTCTCTGACAAGCTCCTGGGTGACGGGCACGATGCCCCGGTGGCCAGGATGGGGCTGCGAGTGCCGGCCGCCCCCCGCTCTCCCCTGGAGTCACGCTGGGGCGCGTCCCTGCTCTGCACCCTGGGCTGCCTCCTGATCCAGATTCTTCTGCCTGGTGTTCAGGGCCTTGTAACCCAGCTGGGCTCTGGCCCCAGGCGGCCCACCGCTCGCAGTTTATCCGGCCGTGCGCGGCTCCTCCGAAGCCCAGGTGCCGCGGCTCGGTGAAGCGGGTCAGTCCTCCAGCCAGGAGTCGCCGCCTATCTCCACGGCCTCCCCCTCCCTGGTGCCAGGGGCGCGCTGCCCCCGGGAGGAGCGCGGGCCTCACTCCTCCTTTGCCGGTGTTTCTCCTTTGAGGCTCAGCCAGGGTCACCTCTGCAGCGGCCTCCGGGCCGCGGCCTGCTAGGTGGCTGTGCCCGTTTCCTGCCAGGAGCCAAGTGCCCCCTGCCGCAGCAGGACAGGCCGCTGGCCCTGGGAGCCTCGCCTGGCCCTGCTCAACAGGAGCCGTGCTGTTCCCGGCCACGCGGCCCAGCGGCGGCCACGCTGGCAGTGGCCCCCTGTTAACGCCGCCGAATCTAAGCAGAGCCTCCTCCCCGGAGCCTGCAGTGATGGCGTAAGCATGAGCCCCAGACTGGACAAGTTTTAAACCACTGTCCCGGAGAGGACAGGCCCTGGGGCAGGGAGGCCGGGGGAGGCGCAGGTGTCCCCCGCGAGCTGCCGCCTTCGTGGGGAGAGCGGGGAGGCGGCCGCAGCGGCCGCGTGAGGCGTTTTGCACATTTTGAGTCGTCATTTTCTAATTTCACCAATCGTCAATCGTAGGGAGCGGCCCCGGGACGTGGGTATTACCGTCCCGTCTCAGGAAGCCGCGGCCCAGGGAGGCTGCGCTCCCGTGGACGGCCGGCTGCGCCAGCGCCGCCGTCCCGCCCGCGTCCCCGACCTGTCCTCCGCCCCGGCGCTCGAGCGCCGACCACGCAGCCCCGGCCCGCCCGGTGGGCAGCGCCGAGTGGACAGGAGCCCTGGCCTCCCCGCCCTGCCGCCTGCCGCCCTCCCCACGCCCGCCTCCGGCCGGGGCTGCGGTGCTCGGGTCCACACGTGCTGCGCTCGCTTTTCACGGCTGGAGAACCACAATCAAGGTGGCTGAAGACTGGAAATTTCCCTGGTCAAAGTTCTGGAGCCAGAGGCCAAGATCAAGGTGCTGCGGGTAGGCGCCTTCCGACCTCCCCTGGCCGGCGGGCCCGGCCCCTCCGTCCTCGAGGGCCCTCCCTCACGCGGTCAGCGTCCTGGGCCTTCTCACGGGACTCGAGCGTGCAGATCGCGCGCACGAAGGGGTCTCTTTTGTCTTAACTTAGCAACCTCTCTTTCTGTGTCAAGGTGCTGAGGATTGAACCCATGGCATTCTACCTCTGAGCTACACCCCCAACTCTATTTTATCTATTTATTTATTTTATTTGGTGGTACTGGGGTTCCTGGAAACCCTTCTACCTCCGGGCTACACTCCCAGACCTATTTTTATTTATTTATTTATTTATTTATTTATTTATTTATTTTTGTGGGTCTGGGGATGGAATCCGGGGCATTTAACATCCAAGCTACACGCCCTGTCCAATATTTTCTTTCTTTCTTTCTTTTTTTCTTTCTTTCTTTTTTCCTTTCTTTCTTTCTTTCTTTCTTTCTTTCTTTCTTTCTTTCTTTCTTTCTTTCTTTCTTTCTTTTTGGTGGTATTGGGGTTCCTGGAAGCCCGTCTACGTCTGGGCTACACTCCCAGACCTATTTTTTTATATTTTTATTTGGAAACAGGGTCTCTTAAGCCAGTGAGGCTGGCTCCGCGCGATCCTCCTGTCTCCGCCTCCCAAGCACGGGGATTACAAGCGTGCGCCACCACGCCCGGCTTTATTCTTTATTTTGAAACCGGGTCTCACTGAGTTGCAGAGGGCCTCACTAAGTAGCTGAGGCTGTCCGCGAACTGTGATCCTCTGGTCTCAGCCTCCCGAATGCTGGGATTACAAGCGTGCGCCACCACGCCTGGCTCCCAGACCTGTTTTTATACTTTTTTAAATGGAAAACAGGGTCTCTTAAACCAGCGAGGCTGGCTTCGAACCTGCGCGATCCTCCTGTCTCCGCCTCCCAAGCGCGGGGATTACAAGCGTGCGCCACCACGTCCGGCTTATATATTTATTTTTATTTATTTTTGCAGTACTGGAGATGGAACCCAGGGGAATTGTACCTCCGAGCTGTGCCCCCAGCCCTATTTTTTATTCCTTTTTTATGTTTGAACTTGATCCTCCGGTCTCCATCTCCCGAATGCTGTTATTTCAAGCATGCGCCACCACACCCAGCACATTTTATTTTTTATTTTGAAAGAGGATATCATTAAGGTGCCAAGGGTCTGCTAAGTTGCTGAGGCCGGCCTCCAACCTTCGCTCCTCCTGCCTTGGCCTCCCAAGGACTAGGATCACAGGCCTGCAACGCCACCTCTGGCTAACTAAGGAGCTTATAACCTCTTGAAATACAAATATGCTCACATTCTGAGATATTGAGGGTCAAGTGACCATAGAATGCAACCTCTCCAACCACGAGCCAAAATAAACCTGTCTTCCTCATAAACTGATTACCTCGGGCATTAAGTCACAGCAACAGAAAGCTGAATAACACAGGGATATTGATTATAGTTTTGGGGGTTTCAGTTTTGTTTTTGTTTTTTTTTTTACTAAAGATTGAACTCAGGGAGAGTCTACCTCTGAGCTACTTGAAACAGGGTCTTTCTGTGTTGCTGGGGGTCTCACTAAGTTGAAGAGGCTGGCCTCAAACTTACAATCCTCCTGTCTCAGTCTCCCAAGTGCTTGGATTGCAGTTGTGCACCACCATGCCCGGCTCTCTTCACCACCTCTGGTGGATCAGTCAGGGTGTGACATCCACTCTCCACAGGTTCCTCCTGGGAGGGTGCGACCAGGGCCTGCACAATGGGGGTGTGTGAATGTGGGGGCTCAGACTAGAAATCCACTGGCCACAGACGGGTAAAAGGGAGGTGAAAAGTCCAGGCGGGTGGGTGAAGAACACCACTCGCATTTCCAGCCCAGGCCTAGCAGAGACAGATGGGCAGGAGCAACCGGCAGGCCACGCTCTGACTCCGCCGGGGGCAGAACCCAGGGAAGACCCGGCTGCTGGAACGGCAGAGGAGATCCCTGGGGAAGGGGCGACCAGGGTGCTCGGATCCGCAGTACACAGAGACAGGGCGTCCAGACCAAGAGCCAGCTGGCCGGTGGCCTGGCTTCAGAACACGAGCCTTCCTCCTCCTCCAGCCTAATCAAAGTCACCATACTGCACTCCAGAGAGTCAGGACGTCTTTGATCAAGGGTGCTTCTGAGCAGATTCCGCTGAGCCTGCGAAGCCTTGGGTTTGGAGACACAGAGACCTGGACCATGGAGGCCACTGGCAGGGTGGCCAGGAGAGCAGCCAGCGGAGCAGCCAGGTGTCCAAGGAGGCGGAGGAGTGCCCGGGCTTCTAGCGCTGAACGTCGTCCGTCAGTCTCCCTTACCTGCAGCTAACAGTCCCACAAGGCAATCAAATCAGGAAGCCAGGAGGGCGCCAATCACCTTTACCATGACAGCCCCCCTCTGGCCACCCAGGAATCAGCAGGAGAGAGCTAATACCCGGGCAGGTGGGATGATGGGCGAGGGGCGGCTCCCAGGGAGCAGGATGCAGAGGTCCTGAGAGAGGCTGTGGTGTGGGGTGTCCTGCAGAGGGCCTTTGGGAGGTCATCAGGGTTGGATGAGGTCATGAGGATGCAGGCCCTTGGTGGGGGTTAGCGGCTTTCTAAGAAGGGGAAGAGAGGCCGAGCTGCTACACTCGCCCTCCGCCCCGTAACGATGCAGCAGGAGGCCCCGCCAGATGCCAGAGCCAGGCCCGTCCACTTCCCAGGCTCCAGAGCCATGAGCTACACAGACCTCTAGTACGCCGGGCGTGGTGGTGCACGCTTGTCACCCCAGTACTTGGGGGCAGAGACAGGAGGATCACAGGTTCACAGCCAGCCCCAGCTGCTTAGTGAGGCCCTTTGCAACTCAGTGAGACTCTGTTTTAAAAAATAAAGAGTAAAGAATAGGGCTTAACCCAAACCCGGTGTGGTAGTGCATGCCGGGAATGCCAGTACTTGGGAGGCTGAGACGGGAGGATTGCAGGTTCTAGGCCAGCCTCGGCAACTTAGTGAGGCCTTCCGCAACTTAAGAAGACCCCGTTTCAAAATAAAAAAGGGCTGGGGAGGAGGAAGCTCAGAGGCAGAATACCTCTGCGTTCAATCCCCAGTACCACATAAGGAGAGACTTCATTTTAAATCCCTGGGTGGAAGGCTGAAACGCCGTCTGCTCACGAGTGCTGCTGCAGGAACTCCGCGCAGGCAAGTCCTCATCCGAAGGAGCAGGGGAGCCTTGCTCCAGTACTGACTACCCAGAGAGCAACTCTTCACCCAGAGAGTCTCTTCCATTAGCCCCCACCCGCCAACCTCGCTCTGCCAGACCTCGAGGCGGCTCTGCCCATGGGCTGCCTCGGACTGTCCGCCGGTGCTGCATAGTCCCTCAGCTTCACCCCGGTCCTCGTCCCCCTCCTGAGGTCTCAGCTCCTGGTGAAGGGCCAGCCGCAGCCTGGGCCGCGCCCTGGCGCCCGGCTCAGCATCCTCCTCGCAGATCATCCCGGAAGGCTGTCTGCCTCCTGGCCAGAGATCGATGGTGCTAATGGCTTCTGGCCCATTAGAGGAGGAAGGAGCGGGGCTGGTGGGAGTTAGCCGCAAATTGCTTCCTGGCCCCGCCAGCAAAGATGAGCCTCCTGAGCGCCCAGACAGACGCGATGGGCCGAAGAGCCTCGCCACAGGCGCCGGCCGCGCGCTCGCCCTGCGCCAGGACCTTGTCCTTCTGAGTCTTCACAGAGTCAGCCTAAAGGGCGTCCCTGGCTGCCACAGAAGTAGAACAGGCTGTGTACGGTGCCATCCATCGCCCAGGGACCCAGCGACGCTGGCTGGCGTCACTCTGAGTCTGTCACAGAGCACTGTACGCCAGCGGGCTGAGGAGGACTGGCGGAAGCTCACGTCTACCCGTCCCGGTTGTGTTTTGTGTGGTGAGGTCCGCCCGGTGTGGTTCCGGGCTCGTGGCTCTCAGGGATGCAGGAAAGAGATCATATTCCGGATAAAGGTTGTGCATAGCCAAGGTCTTTCTTCTTATTAATGAACATATGTGGGCGATCACGTGTCCCTGGACCTACTTGCAGGGCCATCTCTGCAGCGAGGATCCAGTCTCAGCACCTCAGTGTCCCCGCGTCAGACGCTGTCCAGCAGACGGCACGCCATGGAGCCCATCTCCCGGCAGCTGCGGGGCGTTATGCAACTTGTGTCTCTGATGCTATCAGAAACCCAAGATCCCAGATGCAGGCAAGGGCCCGCCGTCCTGTTCTGATATGGTACCGGGCTTGGGCTGTGCCGGCGCATGCCCCGTCTCTCCGCACAACGACGGGGCGCTGGGTGCTCCAGCTGAGGCTCCGGGACTGAATCCAGCCGAGCGAGACCGGTTCTCTACCTAAGCCCAGGCCCGGAGCTCTCTGGCTCGTGACAAGCCCTATCTGCAGATCTTTTGCTAAAAGGGAAGCAAGCTCTTCCCATCTGTGTTTTGTTTTGCTTTGCTTTTTGTTGGTATCAGGGGTTAAACCCAGGGGCATTCTGCCTCCCAGCTACATCCCAGCCCTATTTTTAAACTTTTATATTTTTATCTTGAGGCAGGGTCTCGCTAAATTGCCAAGGCTGGCCTTGAAACCTCGATTCTCTTGTTTCAGCCTCCCAAATACCAGGATTTCAGCATATACTACCTGGCTATCAGTTTGTCCCTTAATAGTCTCATTCTAATACTAATGGTCTTCCCAGCTCCAGAAATTCAGCATCGATGCGATATCACTAGAATTTGCCATCATCATTCACTTTTTGTTCCCCCAAATGACGGGGTAATGGGACAGCAGCTGCCCCTTCTGATGCCACGTAGTGCTACACGTAGTAGCTTCCCCGTGTGACCTTCCAAGGTCGCCATCGCTTGTCCTTGAAGTGCAAAGCAGAGTTCGCAGGACTCTGAGCTGTGCGGTGAAGCCGCCTGGAGTCAGTCCCAGCTCAGCACATTAGGATGGGCGTGGCCGTTATAAAACACGTCATCGCATCTCTGCTCTCCTCCCGTCAGGAGCTGGGGTCTGCTCAGGCACCGGTGGCACAGGCCTGTAGTCCTGTACTTGGGCGGCTGAGGCAGGAGGATCATAGGTTCGAGACCAAACTCAGCAATACAGTGAGACTCAGCCACTCAGGAAGATCCCGTTCTAAAATGGAAATAAAAGGGGCTGGGGCTGTATCTCGGAGGTAGAATTCCCCTGGGTTCGAGCCCTAGTACCAAAAACACAAAACTAAAGAGTTGGGGTCTGCGTCCCTACTAGTCTACGTGGCCTTTGTGACTGCCCCGCCATTGGAATGGGAAGTGGTGGTTCCGGCCTCCAGGCCTACGCCACAGAGAGCGGCAGCCCTCGCTCCCCACCTCTCGGTGCTCCTTCTCAGAGCCCAGGATGCAGCTGCGAGGAAGCCGAGCGGCTCAGGGAGGGAACATGAAGCTCCTGGGCCGGGGCACGAGCTGAACGCCCACCGGGAGCCGGCCCAGGCCCGCCCTGCCAAGGAGCCCTCTCGGGAGCGTCCCCCCAGGCGGCTACAAATAGTGCTGTGAACGCAGGCACCAGTTTTTGCATAAACATAGATTTTCATTCCTCTTGGGCATGTTCCTGCTGGGTCGAGTGATAACTCCGTCTGAGCACATGGGCTGCCAAATGGTCTCCGTACCAACTGCGCACACCATTCGAGGCTGGCAGAGCCTTTGGGGACCTGCGCGTGCACGCCCACTCGTGACGTGAGGAGCCCAGCTTCCCCCCAGCCAGCACGCCCTGTTACCTGTCTCTGTGGTTGCAGCCACCCTAGGGTGCGTGGCGTGCTAGTCATTCTGGTTCTGATTTGCAGTTCTCTGTTGGCTGAAGATGGTAAGCATCTTCTCATACACTTAGGGGTCATTGGCTTATTTTCTTTGTAAGATGTCTTTTAGCCCGTGCAGGGGCACACAACTGTTAATCCCAGTGCTTGGGAGGCTGAAACAGGAGGAACGCAGTTTAAAGTCAGCCTTGGCAATTTAGCAAGGCCCTCAGCAACTTAGCAAGACCCTATTTCCAAATAAAATAAAATAAAATAAGGCCGGGTTGTAGCTCAGAGGTAAACTACCCCTGAGTTCAAATCCATCACTATAGAAATACACAGAACCTTTTCAGATCCTTTGGCATACTGTGTAGGGAGGGGGTCCTGGGAGTTGACCCCAAGGGGTGTTCTACCTCTGAGCTACACCCCCAGCCCTATTTTATATTTTTATTTTTTATCTCACTAAGTTGCAGAGGGCCTCACTAAGTAGCTGAGGCTGGCCGTGAACCATGATCCTCCTGTCTCAGCCTCCCAAGTACTGGGATTACAAGTGTGCACCACCATACCCGGATTTTTATTATTAATATTATTATTATTCTTAAACAGGGCCTCACTAAGTTGTTGAGGCTGGCCTCGAGCCTCCTGTCGTCTCAGCCTCCCAAGCTCTAGGCTTAGTCAGGCGCCACTGCTCCTTAATTGTGCAGATCTTCTTCAGTCTCTTTCGAGGATGTTTTGTAGCTTTCAGAGTGGAAGTTTTATACCTCTCTTTTTATATTTATAGCCAAGTGTTCTATTCGTTTCTCTGGGATGCTGTTGTAAGGGGCAGTTCTTGTTCTTTTTGCTGTACTGAAGCCGTCCTTGCTAATAGTTCTGCCTGATATAGGAATTTCACATATCTGGAAATCTGGGACTTCTCTGGTTAAGGTCCAACTATTTCATCATTAACCAAATGGAAATAAACCTCATAAAGGTCTTTCTTTCCCCTAGTCTAATAAGTTTAACAAATTTAATGTAAGCTTTCAAGGGGATATTTATTATTTTATTTATTTACTCTGTGGTACTGTGGTTGGAACCCAGGGGCTTTCTACCTCTGGGCTATACTCCCAGCCCTATTTTACTTTATTTGGAAACAGGGTCTCACTAAGTTCCTAGAGCCTCACTAAGTAGCTGAGGCTGGCTTCGAACCTGTGGGATCCTCCCGTCTCAGCCTCCTAAGCGTGGGGATTAGAAGCATGTGCTACCACGCCCAGCACTGCTTTTTTATTTTTAATTTCAGAAAATGCTTTTTTCTTCTATTTCTTAGCTCAAGTGCAGTTAACAGGAAAATAAAATGTGATTCACTGTGCTTTCCTCAGACCGATTTAAATAACTTTATTTTAAAGAAAAATAAGGCAAAAAATCCTTCCCCAGCTGCTCTCCTTGGGAAGAATTCCTCCTCGGGCTATTTCTGCAAGCCCTCACGGTAACAAGACTTTTAGTTATAACATGTGAGAATTTCAAGGTTTTTTTTTTTCTCCCTTGGGAATAATTAGAAAGCTCATAAAATGGAGTTCAGAAATAGGAAAAAGAGGATATAAAAGAAGAGCGGGGGGAATTCTTGCCAGGAAAACTCGAGAGGAATGAAGAGAGTTGGGAAAAGGCCTTTTATACCCTGAGCAGCTCAGCTCAGCCCGGAGTCGAGTCGCCTGCAGGAGTCCTGGGGCCCAGCCCGGGAGCCGCCTGCTGTGGCTTCCCCATCGAAGACAGAGGGGATCAAGGTGGACTGTTCTTTCTTCTTTCCTTCCTTCCTTCCTTCCTTCCTTCCTTCCTTCCTTCCTTTTTTCTTTCCTTCTTTTTTTCTTTTTTTCTTTTTCGCACTGGTTATTAAACCCAGGGTCATTCTAGCTCTGAGCTATACATGCAGCCCTTTTCGTTTTGACTAGAGCCCCAGGGAGTTGCTGAGGCTGGTCTCCATCATGTGATCTTCCTGTCTCAGCCTCCCAAGCACTGAGACTACAGCTGTCTCTCTGTGCCATGTGTGGTACTGGATTGAACCCGTGGATGCTCTGCCACTGAGCCACGCCCCAGCCCTTCTTTATTTTTTTATACTGAGACCGAGCCTCGCTAATTTGCCCAGGTTGGCCTCAGACCTCCATCCTCCTGCCTCCTGCTCCCAAGAAGCTGGGATTGTGGAAGGATGCCGTGCCCGGCTGAAAGTGGGCTTCCTTCTGTTTGTACTGGGTACGGAACCCAGGGGCATTCTACCTCTGAGCTACACCCTAGACCAATTTCATTTCTTACCTCGCAAAAGGGTCCCACTAGGTTGCTGAGAGCCTCACTAAATTGCTGAGGCTGTTCTTGAACCTGTGATCCTCCTGTCTCAGCCTCCCAAGTACTAGGATTATAAGCATGCGTTAGCATGCTTGGCTTGGATTTATTTTATTTAATGGAAAAATGTGAATATACAGACACATATATATATATTTTTTTGAACCTTCATGTTCCCAGAATCCCATATTCAACAATCATAAACCACAGTCAAGTCATCTGTATACCTGCGAATCCCTCACGCAACAGCCGTTATGTGGAAGCAAATTTCACATATTATTTTACCCTCAACCTTTCATTATATGTGAATCTATGTATGTGTATGTGCACATATATGTACATACTCATATACACGTACACATCACACATTTCTATAGTCTTGTAATACACACGCGCACACACACAGTTATACAGTTGTCCCCTGACATATGTAAAGGATTCATTCCAAAAGCCCCAAATACCAGAATCTATGATGCCCTTATGTGGAATGGCACGGTATTTAAATATAACCTACGCGTGTCCTTTCAATCGTCCTGGGTCCTACAATACTGAACACCGTGTAATGACCGTGTAATAGTTATCATCCTTTGTTATTTCGGGGAGTAATGACGGACACATACAAATGAAACTTTTCCCAATATTTTCCATGTGTAGTTGGTTGAGTCCACGGAGCTCATGTATGTCAAGGGCCAACTCTACATGTAATCACAACTTTGAAAATTAGCCATAATCCCTTAGTCATTATAAAATGAGCGACCAGGTCCGGGTTTCCCTGTTCTTTCCTGACGTGTTCCTCGGCAGGCTGTCCAAGCCGGTCCGCGTGTCGCCATCGGGTCTCGGAGCACCTGCTTCCATGCGGATGCAGGCAGCCGGACGCGTGTGGGTCAGCACACACAGAACAGCAGTGAGCCGCTGTTCTGTGGAAATGGTAGGGTAGGGCGTCCTTTTAAAATACAGGTGTATTTATAGCAAAATAATCCCATTCTCTTTTATATTTTATAAGATCGTGCACAACTTAGATTTCTTTCTCTGTCATACAGATTTTGTTACTATAGTAAATGACATCTTTATAAAAGCGTTTAACGGAGCATTGTAGTCATACGTCACGGGAGACAGATTGGTGGCCACACCTTCCTGGTGACGGGTATGGACACACCTCAGTGGAGCAGCTTTCCTCTCCCGCCCTGCACCGCTGCACCGGCGTCGGTCCCCACGTGACCGAGGCCCTTTCGCTTCCACACACAAGAGAACAAGGGCCCTCGACGCTCTCTCTGCCTCCTTCCACCCATTTTCCTGCAAACAACATGGTTTTGTTCTTTATGGTGGAGCAAAACCCCACTGTGCGTCTAGACCACCTTTTCTCTCTGCGTTCATCTGCTGACGGACACCGGGCTTGGTCCCAGGATTTGGCCGCTGTGAGCTGCGCTGTGGGAACACGGGTAAGCATCGGCAGGTGAAGGCAGCAGTGCGTAAACTCACAGGCCGCAGACTTGGAAAAAGGCCTCCTCATCTTGCTACTGTGTGTGTGCGCGCGTGCACGCGTGGTCCTGAGGACTGAGCCCGGGAGCACTCTGCCTCTGAGCCACACCCTATTTTACTTTTTATTTTGAAACAGGGTCTAAGTTGGGGGGCCTTCGTAAATTGCTGAGGCCTGTCTCGGTCCTTTAATCCTCTCTCAGCCTCCCAAGTACTGGGATCACAGGCAGGTACCGTCACGACCGCCTTCGTTTCACTTTTGACTCTCCCAAGCTGTCTCTTGTTGAAAACACTAATCTCTTTCAGGTAGATTTAATTGACTCAGAGTTTTCAAATTTTTTTTTTTCAGTACTAGAGATGGAAACCCAGGGGCATTCTACCTCTGAGCTACACCCCAGCCTTATTTTTTATTCTTTATTTTGAAACAGGGTCTCACTGAGTTGCAAAGGGTGTCACTAAGTAGCTCAGGCTGTCCGCGAACCCGCAATCCTCCCGTCTCAGCCTCCCAAATGCTGGGATTACAAGTGTGCGCCACCACGCCCGGCGAGAGTTTTCAATTCTGCTCTCATCCAGAATGCACCTTCCCTTTTGGCCTGGAGCGCATGCTCTCTGATGGAGCCCCTGGAATGCAGGCCCGAGGTGGCGGAGCCCTCTTGGCCCCTTCCACTTCACTCTCCGGTCCTGCGGTCTCAGCTTCTCAAGTGCTGGGGTTATACTAACACACAGGTGTGCACGGCCGCGCCCGGCTCATCTGCCTCAGTTTCTCCTGCTGCCTCGCCAGCCACCCGCGGCTTAGCAACCTGAAGCAACACTCGATCGCTAGCACACAGCCTGGTGAGAAGTCGGCGAAGGTGGCAGACCCCCGCTCATCGGGCTGCCGGAGCCCTCACTCATCCGGGGGCTCGGGGCACGTCCATTCTCACTGGCGCCAGAGTTCATTCCATCCGGTTGCGGGTCCAAGGCCTCGGTGTCCTTGCGGCTGGTTGGCTGGGATCCGCTCTCCGCGTTGGGGGCCAGCCGCACACTGCCATGGCCGGTCCCTCTGTGTCCGAGCCAGCACGGCACGCGCAGCCTCCAGGCGCCTCAGATGTTGTTGCCCCGTCAAGATCCAGATGGAAAACCCCAGTTTATACAAGGCTCGTGGGATTGCATTAGCCGCCCTCCCCAGCGGGTGATCCGCCTTGCTTCACAGCAGACGGCTTAGAAAATGGACGACACCTGTGGCTGCTGCCCTAGCAACTCCCAGAGGGCTCTGGATTGAGTGACGGGGAGCAGGTGCCTGCGCGGGCACCAGGGTCTGCCTTCCATGCCCTCTGGGAGACCAAGCAGCACCCCCAGCTCTCCCCACCCAAGGCCACAATGGTGTCTCTGTTGCAGGTGGGTCCCTTGTTCCGCCCGGAGCCCTGGGCAGGTCTCTGCCTTGGCACAGAATCACAGGATCAACCTGTCCATCGATCTAAAGCCTCCAGGCATGAGGGAGGCAGGACGGGGGCTGAAGAAGAAGCCCCCCCCCACCTGTTTCAGCCTGTACCGGGGGAGCCCCACCCGAGGCAGGAGGCTGGGCTTCTGAGCCCTACCTCAGCCGGTCAGTGGCCACAAGCCCTTCTTGGGGGACGGCGGCGCTGGTTTATCCTGGGGAGGCAGCTTCCCAGCCAGGGCAGCAGCAGGCACCTCTGGGCAGGGGGTGCCCGGGTCCAGGGGGCTGCGCAGCCGCAGCCGCAACGCCCCTCCACCCAGGTTTTCCTCCCCGCCCACCCCGCCTTTCGTTTGGGATGGAAAGTCAAGGACGACATAGCATTCAGTAGCTCTGATGCTGAAGCAAGCCCGAGGCTTCGCATCTTGGGAATCATCGGCTGCAGCAAAGCCGGCCCTCGAGTGCACAAGGCCCATTGCTACTTTAGTGTACAAGGACAAGTTACTGACATTTTAATTTGTAAGTGTACTTCACTGGTGTGTGTGTGAGTGTGTATGTATAAAACTTCTAAGACATCTCAAATATGTCCTAGAACAGTGAAATACACTCTGAAGTACACTGAGTGTTTTTATGGGTTCTCGTGGGCCCAAGGTCTGCCTCTGCCAACTCAGTTCTGCCCACAGAATGTCACAGGGTTATCTTTTCCTTTTCCTTCTCTTTCTTTTTTTGGGGGGTGAGGGAGTGTTTCTGGGGATTAAATGCAGGGGCCTTCTACCTCCAAGCTATTTAATTTTTATTTTTTACTTTTTATTTTTTTGTGTGTGGGTCTGGGGCTGGAACCCAGAGGCATTTGACCTCCGAGCTACACCCCCTGCCCATTTTTTTTTTTTGAAACAGGGTCTCACTGAGTTGCGAAGGGCCTCACTAAGTAGCTGAGGCTGTCCGCGAATCGTGATCCTCTGGTCTCAGCCTCCCTAATGCTGAGATTACAAGTGTGCGCCACCACGCCCAGCGGGGTTTATTTTTTATTTTGAAACAGGGTCTCACTAAGCTGCAGAGAGCCTCCCTAAGTAGCGGAGGCTGTCTGTGAACCTGCGATCCTCCTGTCTCAGCCTCCCAAGTCCTGGGATTACAATTGTGCGCCACCCTGCCTGGATGCAGTGCCCCGTCCGGCTGCCCCCCCTAGTCGGCCCCAGCTTCGGGAAGCCTGAGGTCAGCTCTGACACAGTTGTCCTTTGTCTCCAGCACATGGCGCTTGACTTAGGTGTCTGGCAGCAGCTGACCTACCTTGGCTCACATAAATACGTACATGTATCCATAAGCAAGACCACCACTGTTTTCTATGGAAGGGCAAATTCCATGCCTTGAAATCATGCAAAGAAGTGGTACGTGTTTGAGGTGCTGGGTGCCCGTCGCCCGGTTCTGATAACCACACGATATCCAGGCATGGAGACATCACTGTGTGCCCATGGTGTGCGGGGACATCGATGGCCATGGCTTCGAGGTCACCTTGGCCCGGCTTGGGGGGGCACAGACTGCCCACCCAGGTGGAAATTGTGTGCGCACAAGAGGAGTTCCCGAGGACCAAATGGGACGGATAACCGGGGACCCTGACCCATACGCACAGACCCGGCAGCTTCCTCGCTCACCTCGCCTTCCCTGACTCATCTGGGACTGCCTGGGTGCTATTCCCTGACTCACCCCATGACTGCTCTGCTATTTCCTGTGAATAATAATTTCTTATAATGTTTTTATTCTAGCCCTCAATAAAAGCAAGATGCTGGTAGAAGGATGGCAGGAGTGGAGGCTCCTCTCTCCTCCCGGCCTCCGAGCTGTCATCCATGCGAGAGACGACTTCTCGTCCATCAGTCAACAGTATCTGTGACAGGTGGGTCTGATCGTTCTGTGTCAGCTTCAGCCAGGTGTGGCCCAGGCCTTGGAGGCTGAGGCCGGAGGATGGCAGGTTTCAGGCCAGCTTCAGCTACTTAGTGAGACATTTAGCAACTTATCAAGACCCTGTTCCAAAATGAAAAACAAAAAATAGGGCTAGGGGTGTAGCTCAGAGGTAGAATGCCCCTGAGTTTGAACCCCGGCCCCCCAAAATAAATAATAATAATTTCAGGACTGAGAATATAACTCAGTAGTCAAGTGCTTTGATGAGCATACATGAAACCTGGGTTTGATTGCTGCACTGCAAACAAAACAAAAACAGAATCTCAGTAGAAGATATAAGTTCTGGTATTCTGTTACACAGCAGGGTGACTACACGTGGTAATAGTAATGTACTGTATATTTCAAAAATTACATAGAAGAAAGGCTTTTGAATGCTTTTACCGTAAAGAAATAATAAATGTTTGAGTAGACACACTTATTCTGATTTCAACATTCTACCGTATATATAAAATATAAACATCACATGGCACCTCGTAATGTGTACAATTTTTGTGTATCCATTTTATTTTATTTTATTTATTTATTTATTTTTTTTTGGTGGTACTAGGGGTGGAACCCAGAGGCTTTCTGCCTCCAGGCTAGCTATACTCCCAGACTTTTTTTTATACTTTATTTGGAAACAGGGTCTCACTAAGTTGCTGAGAGCCTCACTAAGTAGCTGAGGCTGGCTTCGAACCTGTGTGATCCTCCTGTCTCAGCCTCCCAAGCGCGGGGATTACAAGCATGCGCCACCACGCCCGGCTTGTATATCCATTTTAAAACATTAAATTTTTTTTTTTTTTTTTTTTTTTGGTGCTGGGGTTCCTGGAAGCCCTTCTACCTCTGGGCTACACTCCCAGACCTATTTTATACTTTTTTATTTGGAAACAGGGTCTCTTAAACCAGTGTGGCTGGCTCTGAACCTGCGCGATCCTCCTGTCTCCGCCTCCCAAGCGCGGGGATTGCACGTGTGTGCCACCACGCCCAGCAAAAATTAAAGTTTTAAGTCCGAGTAGATATAAAAAAATTTTAAAGATCCAAAGACATCTTGCATCTAGGTGGACAGCTATGGCAAGGAAAGGAAATCTCTTCTCTAGGTTTCAAATGTCAAAGCGATTTTAGCTTTGGGGCTGGTGGAGACTAGAGGTCTGCTAAGCTCAGCCATAGACCCTAAGAAGCTCACCTTGTTGTCATGAGGTCAAATACAGAAGTTAAGGTCGACAGTTATTTTTATTGTTCGTTTATTTGTGGTCCTGGAGATTGAACCTAGGGGCATCCTACCTCTGAGCTACACTCCCAGTACCTTTTACTCTTTGTTATTGAAACAGGGTCTTGTTGGTTGCCGAGGGTCTCACTAAGTTGCTGAGGCTGATGTCGAACTTGCAACCTTCCTGTCTCGGCCTCCCAAGTACTAGAATCGTAGGCATGCATCACCATGCCCAGCTACTAACAGGCCTAAGCTAGCCCAAGGTAATTTTGGCGTCAACCTATAGACCTATGGTGTGCCGTCTGTCACAGTCGCAGGTTCTAATGGCCCATGTTCCAGCAGCATGGGGGTCTTTATCTAGAGGGGCTTCCGGAGAGACTGGTGGCTCGTGATCTGCAGGACAGACTTGTGCAGTGCCGATCTGTGAGCCCCCCAGTCCTGGCAGGTAAAGCCCCGGTGCTACTCGGCTTCGCATGGAGTCATGTCCCAACAAGTCCACGGTGCATTGGAAATGTAAATAAAAATGCTTTGTTTAAGACACCTAGCCTGCTGAGCGCTCTGGCTTAGGACGGGTAGCGTGCTGATGTTCCTTCTCCCGACTGTAGGGCTGGCTGGGAGCTGAGGCTCACTGCTCTTTCCCAGCATATTCAAGAGAGAGGATCATATGACATCACTAGCCCGGGAAAATATCAAAATTTGATATTTAGAGTATGGTTCCTACTGAATCTGTATTATTTTCACACTATGATAAAGTTTAAAAAAAAAACACCATAAAGTGAATCATCCACAAGTGAATGTATTAGGAGCGATCTCTAGTTTAAACTGCTAACCATCAAGACTGATAAGACGCTGTCTGCCCGTCTGAGGGCTACGTCTGTGCTGTGTTCATCAGCTCTTCATTGCTGGGATCAAATCCCAACAGGAGCAACATAGAGGAGGAGACATCTGTGGGCCCACGCGTCAGAGGTTTAGTCCATGGCTGGCCGGCTCCAAGGCAGAAATATTATGGTGGGAGGCTGTGGTGAGAACTGCCCATTTGGTAGCTGAGAAGAAGAGACGTAGAGAAGAGGGGACCAGGGACAGATACCGTCCCCAAGGCCACGCCCAGGGCCACCTTCTCTGGCCTTGTCTGCCTGCCTCACCACCAGTCAATGCATTCAAATCGTTCCTCCATCACTGGGTTGTCCGCCGATGAGGTCAGGGCCCGGCTCCAGGTGCGTTTCCCAACATTCCTGCATCCCCAGCACATGAGCCTTTCTGGGGGTCTCTCATACCCAAGCCCTAACACATGTCTCGTCTCTAATTGGCATTTAATTTTAAGTCTAGTTCCAAAAGAATGCTCTTCAAGTGTTTAAGAAATTTACTACTAACGTTAATTTGAAAGAACATGTTATAAAACGACCATAACTGAAACTGTGTGGTGTGAATGCCTGAAAAACTGCTCAATACAGCACACTAAGAAGGTTAGAAATAGATCCATATTTAATGTAGGACATGATAAGGTGGCATTTCAATACACAAAAGGAAGAAATGGCTCATGCCACACATGGCTTGGGGACAGCTGCCATGTATTGGGGACAGCTGCCATGTATTGGGGACAGCTGCCATGTATTGGGGACAGCTACCATGTACAGAAAACATGACGCAGTTGAATCTATTCACATCTAAAACTACAGTAAGTTCCAGATGGATTGGAAATATATGTTGGGGGAAAACGGAATCACCCACATCCTGGAAGCAATCATGACATCTCAAAATGATGTCAGACAAGGGAAGCACTTTCTATGTATGAGTCAATTCAGAGTCCACATCCTGTGCAACAGAGAATTCGGCTGGCCATTGTCTGGTCCTGGGAGGTGACCTCAAGTTCCTGGCAGTTTACGCCCCTGAGGTGACTCACGGCAGCATCCTAACATTCACACTAAGGAGATGACTCGGGAAGGGGGATGGAATGGCCAACCGTGTGTTAGAGGGCTGGGACTTTGGGCCAACCAGTACCAACCAGACCTCCAGGGACGGCACAGGGCGAGCTGGAGGTTCTGTTCAATGCATGACCAATGTTTTAATGGAACCCAGTGGAAACTCTGGACACCAAAGCGCAGGCCTTCATCCCTGGTTGGGAAACTGCGAGTCACACACGATGTGCTGGAAGGGCTGCGTCTAACCCCGCAGAGAGAGGATGCCAGAGCTTTGCACTTCAGACCCTGGGTATGCTTCCTCCGGTTCTGATTTCTGTCCTTTTTGCTATACTTAAACGGAACATCTAAAGGTGCACACCTCTGCCCTGAGCTCAGCTCACTGTGCTAGTGAAATATTGAACCTGTGTGGGTTGTAGGCACCTCTCTGTGCCTGTGTCCTGCTGGTGAGGAGTCAGGTGTAGCTTGGGGACTCTGAACTTGCAGCTAGTGTCTGCAGGGAGGGCCGTCTCGTGCAGGGCAGTGTCCTCACCTGAGAAGGTCCGCCTAACAAACTTCACAGATGGCGTGAGAAGCCATTGCACTATTTTACAAAGGACTGATAAGCCAGGCACACGGGTGCAAGCCTGTGTCTCTAATCCCAGCTGCTTGGGAGGCTGAGACAGGAGGACCCCCAAGGTCAAGGCCAGCTTGGGGAATTTACCAAGAATCTGTCTCAAAATAAAATTGAAAGGGTTGGGAGCCAGGCATGGTGGCACATGCCTATAATCCTAGTACTTGGGAAGCTGAGACAGGAGGTTCACAAGTTCAAGGCCAGCCTCAGTAGCTTAGTGAGACCCTTGGCAACTTTGTGAGTGCCTAGACCCTGTTTTAAAATAAAAGGAACTAGGTTATAGCTAAGAGGGAGAATGGCTCTGTGTTTAATTCACAGTTAAAAAAAAAAGGCTAGGAATGTAGCTCAGAGGTAGAACTCTTATGAGTTCAATGCCCAGTAAACATTAAACTCAAAATTTTCTCATAAGCAATGTACACAGGCCAATAAAGACGGAGGGAAATGTTTATAAGTCCTATCACTAAAAATGACTATGTTTACTAACAAGAAACATTGACATTAAAAAGATGGAAAACTCAGTAAAAATAAAAAGCTCAACCAAGAATAATGAAGTAACAACGTCTTTTAAATTTATGGAAAGATGCCTGACGTCGCTCATAGTGGGAGACATGCAAGATGGTTCTTCCCAAGGTGCAGTTTACCTTTGCTCATTCTACTGGCAAAGGTCAGAAGGCTTCATGGCAAACTATGTACCAGGAAGCTGGAATCAAGGGTTCTTATTCCATCTGGTGGAAGTATGAGCCTGCCTCAGCAACACGGCAATTATTATTAAAACTTTCCGCAAATGCCCGGCGGTTCTGTGACACCACTTTTAGAACTTGATCCTATATACTTACCCACGTGCAAAATTATTTCTGTCTAAGGTTGTTTGTGTATGTGTGCTCATTAGTAGGGATTGAACTCAAGGGTGTTCTGCCTCTGAGATACATCCTCAGCTCTATTTTATTTTGAATTGCGTTTTCACTAAATTGAGGAGGACTACGACCTCACCAAGTTGCTGAGACTGGCCTCGAACCTGCAAACCTTCTGTCTCAGGCTCCCAAGCACAAGGATTACAGGCGTGTGCCACCATGCCTGGCATGATTATATCTTTATAATGGTATTGTTTTAAATGGAAAAATATACACCGGGCATGGTGGCACACGCTTGTAATCCCAGCATTCGGGAGGCTGAGACCGAAGGATCTTGGTTCGCAGGCAGCCTCAGCTACTTAGTGCCCATTGCAACTCAGTGAGACCCTGTTTCAAAATAAAGAAT
This sequence comes from Muscardinus avellanarius, assembly GCF_963383645.1. Taxonomy (NCBI): domain Eukaryota; kingdom Metazoa; phylum Chordata; class Mammalia; order Rodentia; family Gliridae; genus Muscardinus; species Muscardinus avellanarius. The sequence continues at coordinate 63,537,648 of NC_137803.1, read as the reverse complement.
AAAAAATAGAGCTGGGCGTGCAGCTCAAAGGGAGAATGCCCCTGAGTTCCACCCCTAGTACTGCAAAATAAATAAATAAATAAATAAATAAACAAACAAATAAATGGAAAAATATTAGAGATAATTTAAATGTATTTCAGTGGGAGAGCACTCAAATAATAATGCTATTCCCATATAATAAAATGAATCTATAACAGTAAGATGAGCCGGGCGTGGTGGGCACACTTGTATTCCCAGCATTCGGGAAGCTGAGACAGGAAGATCACAGTTCGCTGACAGCCTCAGCTACTTAGTGAGGCCCTTTGCAACTTAGTGAGACGCTGTTTCAAAATAAAGACTAAAAAATAGGGAAGGGGTGTAGCTTGGAGGTAGAATGCCCCTGGGTTTCATCCCCAGACCGCAAAAAAAAAAAAAAAAATAGGGCTGGGGGTGTCTCTTGGAGGTAGAATGTTCCTAGGTTCCATCCCCATTACTGGAAAAAAAAACACCCCAAAACAAACCAGTAAGATGAAGTGGGAAGCTTTTAAATACTGTAAGTGACAAAGAGGGGTCTAGGAAGTGGGCATTTTATGCTACCAGATTGTAAAAGGAGAGTGTGTATCTGTATGCTTCAGCTGCTATAACAAATACCACAGCGTAGTTGGTTTCAACAACTGAAATTAATTTGCTATAACAAATACCACAGCGTAGTTGGTTTCAACAACTGAAATTAATTTTCTTCAGTTCTTGAAGCCAGAAATCCGAGAGCAAGGTGTCAGCAGGGTTAGTATCTCTTAAGGCCTCCCTCCTCAGCTTGCAGGTGACCACGTTCCCCTGCGTTAGCACATAGCCCTTCCTCTGTGCATGTCTGTGTCTGTCAAACTGAACTGGGACCCACCTGTGTGACCACATTTACCTTAACTCCCTCTTTAAAGGCCTTGTCTCCAAATACAAAAACATCCCCAGGTACTGAGGGTGAGGACCTTCCCCACATAAATGTAGGGAGGGACATAGAACCAGTCCATAAAAGAGGGCAAAAAGGAAGATAAATACAGATATTTGTATATGCATAAAATATCAATGAGATCTTCACCAGTAGCCATTTGCCTCCAAGGAGCAGAACTGAGTCCTGGAGGATGGGAAAGGAAGAGGATTATTTTTTTATGTAACCTTTTGGACCTTTTGAATTTTTAAGTCATTATTTGTATTAATCAGCTTTTTGTTATTATAACAAATACTTGAGATAAATCACTTAAAAAGAGGAAAGGTTAATTTGGGCTCAAATTTTAGATGTTACAGCCCATGACAGGTTGGCCCCGTTGTTTTTGGTCTTGTAGTTGGGAGCTCATGGCACGGGAAGCTGAAACTCTTGTGGTAGCCAAGAAGCAAAGAGAACAGAACCAGGTTGCCAGGAGCCCTCCAGAGCGTCCCCCACCTCACGGGGGTCTTCCAGCTACGGCCCACCTCTTACAGTTTCCACCACTTCTCCACACGTGTGTTAAAGGCTGGGGACAGGGTCCTTGAGGAAACACTTACTCAGACCATAATAGTATTTTAAAACTTTATACATCAGCCAGGCATGGCGGCACATGCCTATAATCCCAGTCATTGGGAGGCTGAGACAGGAGGCTAGCATATTCAAAGTCAGCCTTAGCAACATAAAGATACCCTTAGCAAATTATGAACCCTGCTTCAAAATTTAAAAAAGGCTAGGGGTATACGTAAGAGGTAGAATGCCCCTGGATTTAAAAAAAAAAAGTGAAGAGAAGAAAGAAAGACAAAGAAGGAAGGACAATTTTATCAATCAAGAAGTTGTATTTAAGTCCAGGACTTCAGACGACGTCTGGCACTTAATGGGGAAAGTGTTTGCTGCTGAAGTTCGCACACCGTTCAGGAGCAGTCACTGCCTGCCTGGCACTCTTGTCTGGGAAATGAAGCCTCCGGAAGCCAACACTGCCACAAGATGAATGCTTCTTGTTTTAAATAATAAGCACACGGGCGTTTATCTATTCTCAGATGCGGTTTTCTGTGGCAACGGCGTCCCCATCACCAGCATCAGTGTATGGGAGACAGCGACTGTCCGGTGGTAAGGAGTGGAGCCTTGTGACGTGTGCTCGCCCAGGCCGAGCCTTACGTGGCTGAACTCGCCCTGTGTTAGCTCTGGCTTTAGGAGCATATCCTTTCTTGCCGCCAGATAGGGAAATGAAAGCCGTGCTTTAATAAATCTCAGTATTAAGAATAAATCTCCCCAAACCTCTTAACAAGAATCCATAGGCTGGTGATTCTGCGCCCAGAGTATTTTCGGGACAATCATAGTAGTAAAATGTCTCGGCTGCTCTGTGCTGTCCGTGTGCTGCACCTTTGCACCGGGCTGATCTACTCCTCAGACCTATTCTTTGGAGCATACATTTTGTCTCGTTTTTTAGAGATGAGAAGCACGAGGCAGTGGCGCAGGGAGACAGCTAGCGCCAGTTGAGTCCTCGCGCGGTTCAGACGCCCGGGTGGTATTGTGCCCAGGAATCAGAGACATTGAACCATCTGCACGTCGGTCAGCGGGTCTGCCCGAATACTGAGCAAGTGCGATTCAGGGACCAGCCGGCAGCGAGATCACACGAGAAGAGACAAGGTCTCCCGCACGACGCGTGGCCAGTTCCCCGAGTGGTTTAGTGCTCGCTGCGGCAACGTGTCCTCATGCTTCCTCTCCTTCTCTCTTCCACAGCAGATATGCAGAGCCCTTGTATTGCCTTACTAGGTCATTATCATCTAATTATATGCTTCTCATCACAAATTTCCACAATCATTAATGAGTGCTTTAATCATGTAAAGCCTGTGTTGCTTTCTGTCAGTGCTGCTAAGTATTTCAGTACCTATACACAGATGCCCCTACAGAGCAGAAACCCAGAGCACGTAACCGAGCCGGTGCTTGGGAGGCTGACAGCAGGGCTGCAGATTTAGACCAACATCAGTGACTTAGTGAGACCCTCCGTATCCCAAAATAAAAAGTGTTAGGGATGTAGCTCGGAGGGAGATCTCCCTGGCTCAATCCCCAGCACCAACAAAACCTAGTGAGGCTGTCAGAACAAAACGGCCCACAAAGTATGTGATAAAAATTTAATGGCAGATAGTAACTGAGCGTGGAGAGGTCCTCTTGTGTCCCAAATTAACTACGCAGTGATGACTTCAGAGCGTGGGAATTCAGGACAGCCTCTCTCCAGGGCTCTGAACACCCGACAGGGTCTCAGCCCACCTCCTGGGCTGGCATCATGAATGGATTGCAAACAGAGAATAGCCACTCCTTCATCTGGATTCCCACTTCAAGACTGGGTACGCTGAGATTCCATCTAACCCCAGTCGGAGTGGCAAACGTAAAGAAATCAAGGCGAGGATGTGGGGAAAGAGGAACTCGGTGACACTGCTGGTGGGAGTGCAAACTAGTTCAGCCGCTATGGAGATCGGTGTGGAGATTCCTTAGAAAACTGGGAACAGATCCACTGTATGATCCAGCTCTGCCACTCCTGGGTATTTTTCCAAAGGGGTTAAAATCAGAACTACAGTAACATACGCATACGTGTGTTATGGCAGCACAATTTGTAATAGCCAAAATATAAACTAATCTAGGTCTCCATCAACAGATGACTGGATTGCAAAATTATGGGAAATACACACAATGGAATTCTACTCAGCTATGAAGAAGAACAAAATCATGTCACTCACAAAAAGGTGGAAAGACCTGGAGAACATTATGTTAAGTGAGATCAGCTGAGCACAGAAAGAGAAGGGACATGTGTTTTCTCTGATATGCCCAAACTAGGGAGCATTGGGGATACCAGAGGGACTCCAGACAATGGAGGGGAAACCTCAGCAAAGCCAGAATGGAAGGATAGGGGAGGAAGAAGGCTGAGGTTGATTAAGGAGGAGCTACATCCGAATATGTGTAAAAGTATGAATGTAGCATGGTCAGCCTGGACACTCATTGTTGGGAGGGGGAGGGGAAGCAGGGGGGAGGAGAGGCACCGAGCACAGTCTAAGTGTATTCCATTTCCAATATGTTCCACTTATAAATAAAAATAAAGAAAAAAGTTAAGTAAAAAATGAAGCAAATAATAACTTATAGTAATATTACATATTATTACATAAGCCAAAAAATAAAGATTTGGTTGTAATTATACCGGCAGGAATCCGCTCGCATTGCCTATGGAATAGACAGATGAAAAGCCTGTCAGGAAATAATTTTAAAAACCGGAGCAACTCTACTTCCTGGCCCAGCTCAGATGCAAGCCTGAAAAGCTGGTGGTTTCCATCTTTTTCTAAGAACAATTCTGCAGACTCTAGACCTCCGAGAGGCAGCCGAAAAGACCCTACAGCACAACTACTTTGATTCTCTAATTTTCTATGATAGAAAGACATGATTAATACCCAGACATCATATCACAGTTTCTGAATACCAGGAAAATGAAGTTTTAAAAATGTTATATGTGGCCGGGTGTCGTGGCCCACGCTTGTAATGCCAGTGCTTGGGAGACTGAGACAGGAGGATCATCGTTCACACGCAGCCTCAGCCACTTCGCGAGGCCCTTTGCAACTCAGCGAGACGCTGTTTCAAAATAAAGGATAAAAATATAGGGCTGGGGGTGTAGCTCATAGGTCAAATGATTCTGGGCTCCATTTGCAGTAACACACACACACACACGCGCGCGCGCGCGTGCACACACGTGTATTCAGTATTTTTGCCCATAGCTTTACCACAGCTCATGTTGCCGGTGCACGGGTGGTTTATTTTGACAATGGCACGGATAAATTTGATAAAGGGTCTGAAGGACTTAATAACATTTATTCATCCGAGATTCCACGTATATGTTTACATATGAAGAAAATCGTTACCCGGCCAGGCGGCAAGACCGCAGGGAAAGCTGTACCTGCAAAGCAGGCTGACCTGTGTGACCCCTGTGCCTCAGTGTCCCCACAACAGAAGAGTGACAGGACCCCACCTGCTCCCACAGCACTGACCTCGTGCTCGGCGCGTCGCCGCCTAGCCGGCTCAGTCTGAACACATGGTGTCTGGCCGGGTGGGACTCGTCCCCCGAGGACAAACTCCAAGGACCACCTGAGGGGTGGTCCTTGGTGTCAGCTCTGCCCCGTCCTCCCTGATCCCTCCTTCCTCCAAGCTTGTCACATTTCCGCCTCACAGATCTTCCTTATTGTGACCCGCGACAATTGTCAGCTTCTAGGCGGTGTTTGATTAACTTTTATAATGCCTTGTCTATGATTTCTATACAAGTAAGGTGCTGGCTACAGATGGGTGGGAGAGTTGTCATCTATCTCCTCCCCAACCCACCAGTTATTAAATACATATTCTTGCCGGGCGTGGTGGCGCACGCTTGTCATCCCCGCGCTTGGGAGGCGGAGACAGGAGGATGGCACAGGTTCAAAGCCAGCCACGCTGGCGTAAGAGACCCTGTTTCAAAAATGTAAAAAAAATATAGGTCTGGGAGTGTAGCCCGGAGGTAGAAGGGCTTCCAGGAACCCCAGTACCACAAAAAAAAAAAACCCATATATGTATTCTTAAAATTATTAGATCAGAAGCTGGGCGTGGTGGTGTACCTTGTTATCCCACTACTTGGGAGGCCAAGACAGGAGGATTGCAGGTTCAAAGCCAGTCTCAGCATCTCAGTGAGGCTGTCAGTAACTTAGCGAGGCCGTGTTCCCAAATAATAAAATAAAAAGGGCTGGGGGTGCAGCTTGGAGGTAGAATGCCCCTGAGTTCAATCCCCAGTACCACACACACACACACACACACACACACACACACACACACACAATTATATCGGGCTTTGCGTTGTCGTCGTGTGAGGAAGAGTAGTGTCAGGGCCTCCCTCGAGCAGGGCCTTCCGTGGTAGGAACAGCAGCGGCAGACCATGAACACGCAGCATCCGCCAGGCCTGCAATAGGGGGCGCAGCATGGGGCGCTCAGTGCTGGGGGAGCCTCGTCGCCCCAGATTCTGTGCTGAGAAACAAGGCCCAAATCAGATCAGCTGCAGCAGCCAGGGCCTGCGCAGGTACCCAAAGAATAGACGGGTTGCCCACCATGCCCGAGCAGAGACCATCACCCAGACCAGGTCCGCCAGCACCCCAGAGCAGAGTGGACAGGGAGCCATGAGCCCCTCTGGGAGCTCAGGGGCTTCTTGGGATGAGGATGGAGAGGAGCCTGGGCAGGAGCTGCACTCTCGTCGACTGTTTTAACTGAAAAGGGACAGAGGACATAGAGGTGCGGACAGGCGCTGCCTAACCCCGGGACGTGTCTGCGAGCGCCGTCTGCGCTGCGGGAGCCCCGTGGTGCGCACTTTCGCAAGCTCAGATGGCTCCTGCTGCACCGCAGCGTTTTGTGGGGCCGTGTCCTCTGAGCATCTGTCACTGGCCAAAATGCTGCGCCCCTTTTTTGGGCACTGATGATAGAACCCAGGGACACTGTGCCTGCCCCCCCCCACGGCCCTTTCTATTTTTTATTTTGAAACAGGGTCTCTCTAAGTGACTGAGGGTCTAAGTGACAGGCTGGCCTTGAACCTGCAATTCTCCTATCTCAGTCTCCCGAGGTGATTGTGCTATTGACTGTACGTTTTGGAGACATGTTTAAGTTTGTGCTCTAGTAGCAGGAATCACCTGCCGTGAGCTGAGCTCCGTCCCAGGTAGCAGAAGCGTGTTGGTTTTCCACCTCTGAGTCCAATGTGTAAATTCAACTCCTACTTACACACCTACAGGCAGGGCGACCTTGCCGCCGTGGTAGTCCTCTCTGTCCCCCATCTGCAAGTGAGGGCCTGCCAGAGGCGCGAGGGGAAGGCCTAGGAAGCACGCCGGACGCCCCACCCCGCCACGTCCTCCATCTTCCCTGTCTTACCGTCTGGCCACCTACCCCGCTGGACCAGGGGCAGCTGGAGGGCGGGGCCCGTTTTCCAGTTTTGCGGTGTGTACACGGCAGATGTCAAACCTGTTCCCTGAATGAATTCATCCTGTAAGACGAGGTGGTGGAGGCTGGGTTCCAGCAGGGTGGGCAGCCAGCACAGAGGACACAGCTCCAGGAAGCCACCGGGCTGCTGCCGGGGCCCTGTGCCTCTCTGCGGGACCCGCCCCGGGCAGGAGCTGTGCACAGAAACTCTGGGTTTGATGCGGTGGGTCGGGCTGGTCAGGACAGGCCTAAGCCACTGGCGTTCACAAAGGCTGTGGGGGGGGGGGGGGCTAGTGAGGCGGGGACGCTGGCCATCTGCCACCCGAGCCGCAGCCGCAGCAGCTGCCTGGCGGGCGGGGAGGGAGGGAGCACCATCCATCTCTTAAGAGTCTGGAGGGGACGCGAAGGGTCTGAGGCTGCAGGAAGGCCGGTGGGATTTGCTCAAATGAGGAGCTAGCAACACCACCGTGCATCTGCTCCGCCAGGCGGTGTGCCCAGCCGAGATGCTGTCTTCAAAGCAGCCCCCAAAGAAGGCCCGACTCACAGCTGAGGAAGGACACAGAGCTGGCCAGTGGCGCCCGAGGTTTGAGCCCAGGCAGCTGACTCCGTGCTGCGGGAGCAGAGCGCGGGGGACGTGGGGCCGAAGGGAGTTCACAAGCTGCACCCGCAGGAAAGCTGGCCGCCATCCCCGTGCTCTCTAAAAAAAGGACATAGATTCACGATCGTGGGAAATGTGAACTGAAATAGGAGCGCACGCTGGAGAGGCGCTCAGCGAGGCAAGACTTGGCTATGTGTAAAAGGGGGGTGCCGCCGACCCGGACCCCGGGCCTGGTTGGTGAGGGCTTGGGCCCACAACTCTGTGTAGTTAGCTAGTTTGTTTTTGTTTATTTTTGCGGTACTGGGGCTGGAACCCAGGGGCAGTCTTTCTCAGAGCAACACCCCCAGCCCTATTTTTTAGTCTTTATTTTGAAACAGGGTCTCACTGAGTTGGCACGGGCCTCAGTAAGTAGTTGAGGCTGGCCACGAACCGTGATCCTCCTGTCTCAGCCTCCAGAATGCTGGGATTACAAGCGTGCTCCCCCACGCCTGGCTGGTTAGCTAGTGTAAACCAACACATCAGTGACTTTCTAACCTCATCCAGATACAGCACTGTGGCCTGAAAGTTTCCAAAATTCTGAGCCAGAAGTTAATACAAAATGGGGACAAGCAGCGGCAGAAAACAAGTTAATATGAAGTGGAGATGTCTTGTTTTTTGTTTGAAGAAAAGAGCTTATATTTCTTACACAAAGGTAAAAGTTCTCCTGCCCCCTTTCCACCAGGAATAATGACGATTTCCACCAGGAATAATGAAGATTTCCTCCGGACCAGGTGTGGTGGACCATGCCTATAGTCCTAGTACTTGGGAGACTGAGACAGGAGGACCCCAGGTTTGAGGCGAGTGTGTGGCAACTCTTGTGTGTGTGCAGGGACTGAACTCAAGGGCATTCTACAAACCTACACATCCAGCCCTTTTATTTATTTATTTTTGGAAAAAGTATCTCACTAAGTTGCTGAGGCTGGCTTCCACACGCCATGTGTACAATAACTTAGTGAGACCCTGCCTCAAAATAAAAACTAAAAAGGGCTGGTGGTAGAGACCCCTGGGTTCAGCTCCAAGGACCACACACACACACACACGCACGCACGCACACACTATCACAGACAGCTGTACACGCTTACGAGCCCAGGATGGCACCAGACAGATACACGTCAAGGAGCTGGGTTCACGCCTTCCTCTGCCACTTCTGCCTGGCTCCCCGAGTTGTCGCCTGGACTCAGCCCTTTGCCTTCGTCTCACCACTTTCTCTAGACGTGTACTGTTCTTTGTTGACAATACTGTATACACCAGAATCCAAACCCTAACGGGCTCTTTGAGAGCGGCTCGTTCCCTGGGCGTCTCCCACATGTTTATGAAATTTTAATGTGAGTGTGTTTTTCCCTTGTTAACGTGGCTTTTACAGCAGGTGTCCGTTCCAGCTAATAAGCTGGAGGGTTGACTGGTCCCCGCAGCACCATGCGGACCCACAGAAGCGGGAGCGCGTGTCTTGCACCTGCTCTGCGCAGCCCCAGAAGGCTCCCCAGCGAGGGCGTGGCCTTGCGGCACATTGTTCTTTTTAAAACTATCCTTTTATTGGTGTGTTGTAGTTGTGCGTCCTCACGCGGTTCCGAGCGGTGGAAACGCACGCGGCCCTTGGTGTGCCTCCCTCTGGGGCCTGCTCGCGCCCTCCCCTCCCCGTACGTGCGATGGAGATTGGTAGTCGTGGCTTTACACGCGTGCACAGCACTGCTTGGACTTTTCCCTCGTCAGGTCTCTTTCTTCTCCCCCTCGCCATCCCCCAAAACTCTAAATTATAGACCAACATCTTCGATGACAATAGGTAGGTGCAAAAAAACCACCATAGCCAAGTTGCTTCCCTCCAGGGATGCAGGGCTGGTCCAGCGTGCACACAAGTCAACACACGTAATTCATCACAAAAACAGAACTAAGGACAAAAATCACGATTGTTCCAATAGATGCAGGAAAAGCATAAAACCCAATTCATGTTAACAACAACAACACTGCAGAAAATTAGAATAGGAGGAACTTACCTAACCGCCATAATTTACAATAGTTTACAATAAGCCTAAATCCAGCACACTGAATGGGGAAACTGAAAGAATACCTTTAAAAACTAGAGCCACATGTGGTGCGCACACTTGTCATCCCAGCGCCTGGGAGGCGGAGACAGGAGGATCGCGCAGGTTCAAAGCCAGCCTCAGCACTTAGTGAGGCTCTCGGGAACCTAGTGAGACCCTGTTTCCAAATAAATAAAATAGTCTAGGGGTGTGGCCTGGAGGTAGAAGGCCCCTGGATTCTATCCCTACTACCACAAAAGAAGAAGAAAAAAATTTAGCAGAACAACAAACATTTTAACTCTTAATGACTTCAGAAGACCCCCATGAAGCTGGGTGTCATGGCGTACACTTATAATTCCCAGTACTTTAGAGTCCGAGATGGGAGAATCACAGTTTGAGGGCAGCCTCAGTAAACTTAGACCCTGTTTCAATATAAAAACATTTCAAAGGGGTTGGCGGTGTAGCTCAGAGGTAGACTGTCCTGGGTTCAATTAGCACATCAGTCCCCAGTATCAGTACAAAAATTCCCAGGAGGGAGGATTACCCAGGCAGCGGGTGCGCGGAGGCTCCAGGCACAGCGGGGCTCTGACCGCTCTTCCTCCCGCGGGCTCAGGACACCAGCGCGCAGGTGCTGCCCTGTGAGTCCTCGGCCCTCCACAGCACCTGTCGGTGATGGATGATAATGTGCCAGCTGAGCACGGCCGCCTCCCCAGCCCCACTGCCAGCCCACCCCACGTGCATGACAGGCGAGCAGCGGCGTCATCTCTTCGGCGACACAGGCACAGGGAAAGCACCTCTGGCAGGGGAGGGCTAATGCGGAGCCGTCCCCATAACAACCGGGAGAGCTGCAGAAGCTTCTATTCTGGTGCCGCCACTAATGACTGAAGGCTTCATCTGGCCCCGCGACCTCCTGCCTGTCCCTGGCAGGACACTCCCTCGCGTCTCCGCAGAGCAAGCCAGAGACCACAGTTGTGCACGGTTGCTTCACTCTTTTTTAAAACACTGATGGGGCTCAGAATGTTTTGGTTTACATTTTTATTATAAGAGCTCAGAGGCCTCTAATTTCCCTCTAAACAAACACTAGATTGGGAAATAAAAGGCAGACCCAGTAGCATTAGCTAATTTAGTGTTTAAACACACGTCTAGAGAGCCAGGCTTGGTGGAGCACGCCTGTAATCCTAGGACTTGGGAGGCTGAGACAGGAGGATCACAGGTTCTAGGACAGCCTCAGCGACCTAGCAACTTAATTTCAAAATAAAAATAGGACGGAGGGTATAGTTCAGAGGCGGAATGCCCTGGGCCAATCCCCAGTACCACACACATGTACACACACAGAACCCGTATGGGTAGAGGAGGAAAAGGTCGCTAATGATGAGAAACCTGACGGTCTCTACCAGCCCGCCGACGGGTAGAGCAATAGGCCTTCAGAAGGTCAGCCTCCCTGCTTACATAGTAAGAGTTTTCGTCACTAAGACTCACTGGAGAAGCCTGTCATGGCGCTGGTTTCACGATGACGCGGGTGGGAGGGTGAGGACAGAAGTGGGACCAAGACCCCATGAGAATGACAACTAGGTTTTTAACAGAGTATTCCTATTAACGGTGTTCCATATCGGTGCTAGAGCACTGGTCTCAGAACAACAGTGGGTAAAGGGGAAATAGCTATAGTGAGACTCACACCACACAAAGAAACGCATCCCACGTGGTCCTGTTCACTTGCTGGCGAGCAGTGCCCGCTCAGGAGATGCGTTTTTCTTCTGGGAGTTAAAGGACACCAGATCTCTCTTGCCTTGTGCTGGGACCTGGTGGGAAGGCATCCAGGCAGCCTTCCAATTGGTGCGGTTTCTGGCTAGCCTGTGTCTAGGATGCCTGAATTGGACAAAGGGCATCGTTTAGAAAGCTTACTCATTATCCTAATATGGCTTTCTATTTAAAAGTCAGAAAGATAATTCAAGATAGGAAGAAAAGAAAAAGTTTACCAAACTAAACCAAACCAAAAAAAAGCTCTGGAGATACACGAAAAGATAACTATTCTCAATCAGAAGGGTAAAATATAATTTTGATGTATTGAGACAATAAAAACTCTGATTTTATAAATTGTAGTTGGATTTCTTTGTAATTTTAGAATCCAGGCAAGGAGCTTGGCCCTAAAATGGTTCCCAAAGCCCCCCCTCCATGTGGGTGGTTGTATTTATAGCCAGAGAAAAGGAAATGACATAGTGGGAAGTGAGGAAGAGACGATCTGATTGGTTACAGCACTTGTCTGTCTTTCGTGGTTTGAACAGTTGGCTTGTGATTGGCTGAGACTCAGCTCTTTTTTACAAGAGTAAGTTGTAGTGTATTCACACACCAAGTTAAAGTTCTCTATTTGCTGAGAAACCTTTAGATCTAATTTCAAATATGTCCAGAAGCAGCTCAGCCTAACCTACTTTAATTCAGCACGAGCACCTCAGATTTCTCTCTCACTCCAAAGGATAAGTGAACATGACCAGTGATAATTAGACTCCGGGGAGGATGAGGTAGGGGAAAAATAACTTTTCCTTGGCCATCACGAGAATTATGTCTGACACGCATAGAACAAAAGACAGATTAACAAGAGAAAAGCTTAACAGTTATTTGCAATGTTTCTATGACAAGGAAGACTTAAGCAATACCTGAAAACCCAGAGAGAGTTGTGTATTTTCCTAGTTTCTTTTTAGCTGATACATAAAACAAAATTGGACAGATTTATGGGGTACCTTATGATATGTTGATACACAGATGCATTACACAATATTTAAATCATGTTAAACATACCCATTTCCTCAAACATTATTTATGGACACACACACACACACACACACACACACACACACACATGACCTCTCTTCTAGCTAAAACTGCTGTGTGGATGCTAGAGTCCATGGAGAAGGGACAGTCGTGTAGACTTGTGATTGGAGGTCTGCCCTGACGGTAAACTCGCGGGACACAGCCAAGCCAGGCGCGCAGATCTCTCTTCTCTCTGCAAGCTCGTCCCTTCTTTCTGGAACAGGGCAGGACCCTGGAGTCTTAACCACCTACCTCCCAGGAAGGCAGGCTGGAGGATCCTTGCGGCCTGCTCCCACACGGAAGGTAGGGGCAGGCAGAGTGGCCCTCTTCCATCCAAAGTCCTCCCAATCTTCAACTCAAAGTCCTGTGGGTAGCATTTCCCAGCCCTGACTATGACTCAATAATGTGAAATCAAATCATCAAACAGAAGCTAAACTTCTCAATAGGAAGCCTAGGAATTGTCCTGGTGAAGCCAGGGGTGACACCTGTCCTGACGGTCACACATAACCTCACGGACGCCAAGTAGCACAAACAGTCTTGAAAAAGCAGAGAAGACTTTGAAGACTCACACTTCTTGATTTCAGAACTCACTACAAAGGTACGTACACTAATCAGTACAGTCAGATCCCAGCACACAGACCCAGGGGATAGAATAGAGATCCTAGAAATAGCTGGCCATGCTGGACACACTGTAACCCCAGCATCTCAGGACACTGAGGCAGGAGGATGGAAGCACTGAGACCAGCCTGGGAAACTTAGCCAAAACCTGTCTGGCCCCAAATAACATAAGAATAGACGGCAGATGCAGCTCAAACCTAGAACTCTCCTGAGTTCATCTCTGTGGCGAGCAGAGAGGGAGGAGAGAGGCAGAAATAAACTCTTCACCTATGGTCAGCTGGTTTTTGACTACCGGGAGGCCGAGAGAGGAGGAGTGCAGGTTTGTGGCCAGCCCCAGCAACTTAGGGAGACCCTCACAACTTCGCAAGGTCCTGTTTTGTTTTTTGTTTTGTTTTTTGTTTTGGTGGTGCTGGGGGCAGGACCCAGGGGCTTTCTACCTCCAGGCTAACTCCCAGACCTATTTTATATTTTTATTTGGAAACAGGGTCTCACTACGTTGCTGAGAGCCTCACTAACTAAGTAGCTGAGGCTGGCTTGGAACCCATGTGATCCTCTTGTCACAGCCTCCCAAGAGCGGGGATTACAAGCGTGCCTACCACGCCCGGCTTAGTTTGTTGTTGTTGTTGTTGTTGTTGTTGTTGTTGTTTGTTCTTAGCTTATTTTTTTTAAGGGGTTCTTTTTTTTTTTTTTTTTTTTTTTGTCTTTTTTGGAACCAGGGATCGAACCCAGAGTGCCACACCTGCAAAGCAGGCGCTTTGCCACTTAGCTACATCTCGGCCCCCAAGGTCCTGTTTTAAAATAAAAAATAAAATATAGGCCTGGGGCTGTAACTTGGAGGTAGAATACCAGTGCATTCCTGGCACGGATTATTTGGGTCCAAGGCCACTGAGAACAAGCAAATACAGGAGAAGTTCTAAAAACAGAGCAAATGTTCTCCTTTTTTTTTTTTTTTTTTTTTTTGCTGAGGCTGGCCTCCAACCTGTGACCCTCCTGTCTCAGATTCGCAGTACTGGGATTATAGGCGCCTGCCGGGAGGCCGGGCTTATTTTTTTATTTTTTTTATTTTTTTGTGGTACTGGGGTTCCTGGAAGCCCTTCTACCTCCGGGCCACACTCCCAGACCTATTTTTACATTTTTATTTGGAAACAGGGTCTCCTAAGCCAGCGCGCGGGGCTGGCTTCGAACCTGCGTGATCCTGTCTCCGCCTCCCCAGCACGGGGATGACAAGCGTGCCCACCACGCCCGGCCAATGTTCTCCTTTAACAAAGGAAATTTCCATTTGCAGAGATGTCTCTCTCCCCCATGCCAGGAAGAGCAAGACTCCTAATTCAGGCCAGTGGAGAAGGCGCTGGCTTCTGTCTTCATAAGCAGTCCTACAAAACAATCTCTATTTACTGTCCTCTGGCTGTAGCTTTTCCATAGCAGATGTCCCAGATTTCTCTTCCTTTTTTTAAGCTAAGACGCTCTTCCAACCGCTCCTGTGGCTTGTTCTTCCCTCGCATGAGCGGTGCGGATGTTAATGGTTGGCTCTCATTATCTGTCCTGTCCTGTTATCTGTCCTGGGCCTGCCCGTTTGGAGGCCGGGGCTAGAGCACTTTAGGTGAGCAGAGGAAGAGTTTCTTCCTCCCTACAGTGTCCACGCCCAAGAGTGAGAAGCCTTACCTCACTCCATATATAAACATCAGCTGAAATAGATGAAGACCTCATTGTGAGAAGCAAACTATAAACTGTCCTTGAAAACGGAGGAAAAGCTTCATGACATTAGATTTGGGCTCTTGTGCACATGACACCAAATACACAGACCACGAGGAAAGATCAGCCAATGGGCAACATCAGAGTTAGCTTTGTGTATCAAAGGACACTGTCCTAAGAACGCCACTAGCCTGCAGAAGGAGCAGAAATATGGCAGGAGGGGTTATGCTCCGGACCACCAGCATTCCTCCCACCCACTGACAACAGAGAAGCAACCTGACCGGACGTGGCCGAGCGCTTGAGCCGGCCCCTCTCCTGAGATGTCCAGACGGACGATAAGCAGTGGAAGGATCGCAGTCCCACCGGGCGTCAGGGAGTGCAAGTCGAGACTGCCGGGAGACGCCAGTGCATGCCTCACTAAGGCGGCTGCTTAAAAACAAAAGCAGAACACAAGCATCGGCCAGGATCTGCACTTTGGGCAGGAATCCCAAAGAACTGAAAAGAGACGTAAATAGATATCGGGGCCCACTGCAGCTTCTCTACCACATCCTATCCCACCACCAGGACCTCTGATTTAGACAGCTTAAGTTTTTTTAAAATGGAGAAGAATAGAAAACTAGGTTTTAAATGGCAAAGGTAAAGAAAACTCCCAGAAAGGTGAAGGCTAGTTTTAGATTCATAGCTCAGGTCTTGAGTCCGCTGAGATGCCCCCAGGAGGCTCTATGAGGTGGGACCAGTGGGTTACCCTCTTCTTTCCAGGCCTTTAAAAAGCCTCCCCTAGGCCGGGCGTGGTGGCGCACGCTTGTAATCCCTGCGCTTGGGAGGCAGAGACAGGAGGATCGCGCAGGTTCGAAGCCAGCCGCGCGCGCTGGCTTAGGAGACCCTGTTTCCAAATTTGAAAAAAATGTAAAAATAGGTCTGGGAGTGTAGCCCGGAGGTAGAAGGGCTTCCAGGAACCCCAGTACCACCAAAAAAAAAAAAACAATAAAAAGCCTCCCTTGCTAGCCTGCCTACTCCGCCCTGCTCTGCGACGGTGTGTTTATCACCCTACTTAGCAGCAGCTGGTGTGGGGAGCGTGGTCTTCAGAGGACCAGGCATGAGGTGGACTGTAGTCCCTCTCCAGCCATGAGCTACGCCTCTGGGCAAGTTACTGAACCTTCCCAAGTTCTCCGGGGATAACCATTCCTGCCTTCGAGGATTACGAGGAGCTCTGTACAATGAGCACAAATCACTCAACAAACACATGGTAGCTGGTCACTGTGACCCAAACCTGTAAGTCCAGGACTGCGAGGCTGAGACAGGAGGGTTACAAACACCACCGGCTTCAGCAATTTACAGAGACCTTCAGCAACCTAGAGAGACCCTGTTTCAAAGTAAAAATTAAAAGGGTGAGGGGTAGCCAGGCATGGTGGTGCATGCTTGTAATTCCAGTACTTGAGTGGCTGAGACAGAAGAATCGCAGGTTCAAAGCCAGCCTCGGCAACATAAGAAACGTTGTGAGACTCAAATAAAGAAATAAAGAACTTGGGCTGGGGCGTGCGCAGAGATAGAATGCCCTGGGTTTGAATGTCTCTCGGTGTCTCTACCCAGCTCCCGCCCCATTCTAGTGCCAGAGAGTGAGTGATTGCAGGATCTGCGTGGTGTCCAGGGCCACAGACGAGCCAGCCGACGGCCGCCCAGCTGATTCTCAGGACCTTGGGGCTGGAACCTCCCCAGATGCCCCAAACCAAAGACTCCGGCCAACAAAGTCCTCTCTCCGCTTCCGCTTGGGTTCCAGTGATGTTTATTTTTCCCGAAGCCATCGTGACCCTTCAGAATGTCTGAAATGTGATGTTCCCGGTGGACATTTTGGGAAATATCAAAATAATGATGTGCTACTGCCGCTGTGGCTGCCTTCTCTGTCAGTGTGGTAGTGAGGAGACACAGGTTCACGGCTGGGGACGAGGTGGACAGCCTCGTGCCTCGGGGGACGTTCCCCAAGACTGAGCCGGGGCTGGTGTGACTTGTGCGGGAGGGCGGTGCTGCGGCAATGAGAAAGTCCACTCCACTCTACCAGCCAGTTGAGGCGCACGCAAGCCTCTGCGGCCAATTGGAAGCCCCGGCTCCTCTGTCCCAGCATTAGAAAAACCACCTCAGCTGGCTAGGAGAGTGGACTTCCTCAAGTTTCCCTGTGCACACGTGTCCGTGTGTGCGATACTGGGGAGTAAACCCAGGGGTGTTCTACCTCCAAGATACATGCCCAGCCCTATTTTCTTTTTTCTTTTTCTTTCTTTCTCTCTCTCTTTCTTTTTTTCTTTCTTTTTTTTTTTTTTTGGTACGGGTATTCTACCTCAGAGCTACAACCCCAGCCATATTTTTGATTTTTATTTTGAACAGAGTCTTGCTAGGTTGATGAAGCTGTCCTTGTTCCTGTGATCCTCTTTTCTCAGCTTTCCAACTTCTGGAATTACAGGCTGTACCACCAAGCCCGGCTTTTTTTTTTTTTAAACAGGGTCTCACTGAGTTGCTGAGGCTGCTCTCAAACCTGCAATCCTCCTGTTTCGGCCTCCCAAGTACTGGGATCACAGGTGTGTGCCACCACACCTGCGTGACCTTGAGTTTTAATGTGTATAGGTCATCTGGGATACTGTTAAGATGCAAACATGGTTGTGTGGTGAAGTGTGAGTCCTGGCGTTTCTTTTTTTTTTTTTTTTTGGTGGTATTGGGGTTCCTGGAAGCCCTTCTACCTCTGGACTACACTCCCAGACCTATTTTATACTTTTTTATTTTTGGAAACAGGGTCTCTTAAGCCAGCGCGGCTGGCTTCGAACCTGCGTGATCCTCCTGTCTCCGCCTCCCAAGTGCTGGGATTACAAGCGTGCCCCACCACGCCGGGCGAGTCCTGGCGTTTCTAACAAGCATCCAGGGAAGGCCAGACAGCACTGCCAGCTATGGACACACTTGAGCAGCAAAGTTACAGAGAAGAACTTTAATTAATGTACTTATTTATTTATTTACTTTTGCCATACTGGGGATGGAACCCAGGGGCATTCTACCTCTGAGCTCCACCCCAGCCCTATTCTTTATTCTTTATTTTGAAACCGGGTCTCACTGAGTTGCAGAGGGCCTCACTAAGTAGCTGAGGCTGTCCGTGAACTGCGATCTTCCTGTCTCAGCCTCCCGAATGCTGGGATTACAAGCGTGCGCCACTATGCCAGGCTCAGGAGAAATTTATTTATTGTAAGACAAAGAAACCAAAAGCCCAAGCACCACAAAGAGGTGAGGTTACAGATGTCACCAGCCTCTTGAGCTGAGAAAGAAGCCTTTGGAATTCTACAAACACCAGAAACGCCGAATGTGTAGCACTCGGTAGCAGACCAGGATGCAGGGGCTTCCTACCAAGATGGACACCCAATGGGGGTGCTGGCGAGAGGAGAAGCTTATAGGGAAAGGGAACGAAGGGGGGAATGGAGTGACAGACTCGCTCCTCTTCCAGGACTGTGGGGCTAGAGCAGTAACAGATGTGGCCTTGGGGCAATAAATTGGCCTCAAGAAATAAGCATAGACGTCCTTGGAGACCTGAGGACCCTGGAGTTGGCAGTGTTCAGACCCAGCCGCTGCTCCCCACCACTGAGAGCATCACTGGAGGCCCATGGGGGCCCAAGAGTTCCTCCCAGCCAATCAGGATCCAGCTACAGGAAGGGAGGATGATTCTGACTCAACTTACTTTCTCCCTGCGACTTCTCAACCTAGAAGTGGCCTTCAGGTAGCAAGGAGGAAGCTGCCTCCAACTCTGTTAAAAGAGAAAATTGTATGGCACCCTCAGCAACTTAGACCTTGTTTCAAAAGATAAAAGAGGGCTGGGATGTGGCTCAGAAACAGACTGCCCCTTAGTTCAGTCCCAGAATGAGAGAGAGAGAGAGAGAGAGGGGAAGGAAATCTAATTCTGCACATCCTAGTTTCATATGTGATTCTAGACTCAAGGAGCACTCAGAACACAAAATGGTTCAGAGTCAGGCCTGGTGGCACACGCCTGTAATCCCAATACTTGGGAGGCTGAGACACGAGGATCACAGATTGGAAGCCAGCCTCAGCAAGTAGAGAAGCTCTCATCAACCTAGTAAGACCCTGTTTCAAAATAAAAACAAAATAAGACTGGGGGTGTGTGGAAGTAGAATGCCCCCAGGTTCAATCCCCGGTGCCACACACACAAAGGAGCCCAAGAATGCAGCTTTATTATTTTCAAGTAAAAAGTAACTTGGACTTGACTCACAACTTGAATCTGTTCCTTGAAGTCAGGAAACTTTTCTTACAAGTAGTCACGGGTACTTCTGTGATATGTGAAAACACCTTCCCGTCCTCCAGAGACGTCCTACTCCAAGTCGCTCCACGGCCGGCCCGCACATCGCTCACATTCACCTTGTTCTAGGGTCACGAGGTGCATCAGGCGAGCGGAGGACACCCTGACGAGGTTCACGCTGTTGCCGTTGACGCTGGATTGGTGACGGGGCAACGGAGTTGTGCTATCTGTAAGTCAGACTACTATCTCTAGCAAACAATCCAGGAAGCTGAACCATAACCGCTGCAACTATTGGCCCAAATGTTCAAGACTTGATTAGAAGCTGGCGTCTTTCCTGATTTTTGTCCCTACTTCCAACTTAGGACCAATCATAAGATGCCAGGGCTGCCCCTCCAACCAATCACACAGAGGGCCCTGATTCTAGTCACCCTTGCTTTTCCTTCCCATGGTAACACCTCCAGTCAGGGCTCACCTCAAGCCTCTCCTTTTTCCCACCTCTGCCTGCCTTCAAGTCTCTGCCAAACTGCAAGGAATAGGATCCAGCTCTTGCCAGCTCTGGCTAAATAGCCTTTTCTTGTTTTAATTTGAGTAGTCTTCATTTGGTTCTAAGGAGAAAGGGGTAGACCAGATGTTCCATCTGTGCTCCCAATGTTTTTGAATTCCTTAAGCATTTACGTTTATTCAACAGTTTTTTTGGTACTGGAGATTTTGTGTGTGTGTGTGTGTGTGTGTGTGTGTGTGTGGTACTTGGGGTTCCTGGAAGCCCTTTTACCTCCAGGCTACACTCCCAGACCTATTTTATGCTTTTTTTTTTTAATGTTTGGAAACAGGGTCTCTTAAGCCAGCGCAGCTGGCTTCAAACCTGCACGATCCTCCTGTCTCTGCCTTCCAAGCACGGGGATTACAAGTGTGCGCCACCACGCCCGGCGGTACTAGGGATTTAATTCAGGGGTATTCTACCTCTGAGCTGCTCCTGCAGTCCTTTTTATTTTTTATTATTTATTTTTTGCAGTGCTGGAGATGGAACCCAGGGACAGTCTACCTGTGAGCTATACCCCAGCCTTATTTTTTATTCTTTATTTTGAAACAGGGTCTCAGTGAGTTGCAAATGGCCTCACAAACCATGATCCTCCAGTCTCAGCCTCCCATTATTTTTAAATTTTGAAACAGGGTCTTGCTAAGTTGCCGAGGGTCTCACTACATTGATGAGGCTGGCCTTGAACCTGTGATCCACCTGTCTCAGCCTCCCAGGTACCAGGATTACAGGAATGTTCGACCATGCCCGGCTTATTCAACAAATATTTACTAAGCAACTAGTGACAGTGATTCTAGATGCTGGGGACCTCTAGTGAATCCCCAATCTAGTAAAAGAGGATGTGGCAAATAAAACAATTACAGAAAAAGTGTGAAATCCTAGCTATAACAAGAAGCTGTGTGCCGTGCTACCGGGAACTGAAGTCCTGTCAAGGAGGCCAGGAGACCTTTCTCTGAGAAAGTGGCACTAACAGTTAGATTTGGAGAGAGATGAGTTTACCAAGAGCAGAGGAAGGAGAGTTCAGGTCCAGGCCAAGGTCAGGACGGGAGGAGGCCCAGAGGCCATGAGTGCCTGGCAGAAGGTGAACCCAGATGGAACCCACAGAGCAGGGAGGCCTATGCCAGAGAAGTCAGGGAGAGCAAGGGGCCGGGTTGCATGAGGTCTCAAGTTAAGGATGGCCAAAACCGTCAACAGCAGCAGTCCAGTGGCCGGCGCTTTGGGAAAGGTAACTTTGTACGAGCACACTTCGGAAGGCTTCAGAAGTAAGTTGTAATTAAAGTATTTACATCTGTTATTTATTAGAAGTCAAAAAGCTAGTAAGTGGAAGAAAGTGGACAGATAGGTGTGAAATTTAGAAGGTACAAGTCGGGTGCAGTGGTGCATGATTATAGTCTCAGTATTTGGGAGGCTGAGACAGGAGGATCTCAGGTTCAAGACCAGCCTCAGCAACTTAGCAAGGCCTGCGGCAACTTAGTAAGACCCTGTTTCCAAATAAAAAAGCTGGGGGTATAGTTTAGAGGCAGAATGCTCCTAGGTTCAATCCCCAGTACAAAAAGAGGAAGGAAGGAAGGAAGGAAGGAAGGAAGGAAGGAAGGAAGGAAGGAAGGAAGGAAAAGGGTCCCTGAAAACTAACCGAGGCGACCTGTTATCATAACCCACCCTTCAGCGGTGTGATGTACAGCAAAGCTACCAACACACGAGTGACAGAGCACCGCCGTACGGCCTCCGAAGCCGGCGGGTTTTGAGTCAGAGAACAAGTGAAGCTAAAGGGCTTGTTCGTGTTTCTCCCACAACGTTGCCTTCCGTGGACTTTGCAGATGTGATGAAGAGCTTTAAAGGATCTTCCTGGATTATCCAATGGGCGCTGTAAAATCTTTTAGGACCTTAAAAGCAGAGAGCTGTTCTCAAATATGCTACCAAAGCACAAACAAGCAAAAAATATATAACTTAAGCGAATTTAATCAAGGTTTAAAATTTTTGTGCATCTGTTATGAAAGTACAACAGCATTCTGCAGTTGGGAGAAAATATTTTCAAATTGTTTATCTGACAAATAATTCGATAAGAAGCAATGAGCAGCTGAACTAAACAGACACTCCTCAAAAGAAAAATACAACGGGCAAAATAAATACATGGAAAAGTATTTGGCATCATTAGCAGCAGCAAAATGCAAACCAAATCCATAGCAAGGCTCCGTCTAACTCCAGTTAGAGCGGCAACCATCAGGGAGACAATAATAAACGCTGGCGAGGATGCGGGAAATAGGGACTCTTATTCACTGTTGGCGGGATCGCAAATCAGTACAACCACCACGGAGACGGGTGTGGAGGCTCCTCAGAGGACTTGGGCTGGACCCCAGGACCCAGCCACACCTCTCCTCGGTATTTTTCCAAAGGAACTGAAGTGAGGACGTTTTAGTGCCACATGCACAGCATGTTTGCACCATCACAATTCACAGTAGTCAAATTCTGGAGCTGGTGTAGGTGTCCATCAACAGGTGAGTGGATTACAAAACTGTGGTCTCTACGCACAGTGGAATCTTACTCAGTCATAAAGAGGAATGCAGTTATGTCATTTACGGGAAGACAGGTGGAACTAGAGAATGTCATGCTGAGATTAGCCAGTTTCAAAAAGTGAAGAGTCGCTGGGCTCTGTGGCGCACGCTTGTAACCCCTGCGCTTGGGAGGCAGAGACAGGAGGACTGCACAGGTTTGAAGCCAGCCTCAGCTACTGAGTGAGGCTCTCAGCAACTTAGTGAGACCCTGTTTCCAAATAAAGTATAAAATAGGTCTGGGAGTGTAGCCCAGAGGTAGAAAAGCCCCTGGGTTCCACCCCCAGTCTCACACACACACAAAAGTGAAAGTCCACATATGTCTCTCATCCATAGAAACGAGAGTGACTTAAGTTGGAGGAGGGGAGAGGCCAGTAAAATAGTGGACGGGGATCGAGGGAGGGAGGTGGACACGAGAGATGAGATAGGAAACGGTTGCGATGCTGTGTACACCAGGCGTGGTGACACACGCTTATAATCTCAGTACTTGGGAGGCTGAGACAAGAGGATCGCAGGTTCACGGCCAGCCTCAGCAACCTAGTGAGGCCCTCCACAACTTAGTGAAAACCTGTTCTAAAAAAATGAGCCAGGCGTGGTGGTGCACGCTTGTAATCCCAGCTCTTGGGAGGTGGAGACAGGAGGACCGTGCGGGTTTGAAGCCAGCCTCGCTGGCTTAAGAGACCCTGTTTCCAAATTTTAAAAAATAGGTCTGGGAGTGTAGCCCAGAGGTAGAAGGGTTTCCAGGAACCCCAGTACCACCAAAACAAACAAACAAACAAAACAAAACAAAATAAAAAGTGAAAGTAGGGCTGAGGGTGTAGCTCAGAGGTATAATGCCCCTGGGTTCCATCCCCAGTACCACACAAGAAATACTATGTACAAATATTAAATTATCCATACAAATCCCAATACCACATAAGAGAAAAGGGAATCAGAGTAGGCTTGAGCGGGGACACTCCAAGTACATGTGTGTTCATGTATGTTCATGTATGTTCCTATCACTCTGAACCTCCTCATGATGTATAATTACAACGTACCATAAAAGTATATCTAAATTTTTTAAAATCATACATCTGACAAGAATCTAGTATTCTGGATATATAAAGAACTCTTACAACTCAACAATAAAAGATAAAAATCCAGTTAAAAACAGGGCTTGGGTTTATATTTTCCAAAGAAGACAGTGAGCACTTGAAAAGATGTTCAGTGTTATTAGTCATTAATGAAATGCAGACCCGCAGAGGGGTATCCCTTATCACCACCATGAGACGCCACTGGGACGGCTAAAACATAAGTTCCTAAGTCCAAAGAGGTAACAGGGCTGGAGAGGACGCCAGAGAGAGCGGAACCATCACACATTTCTGGTAAGAATGAAAAATGGCGCAGCTGCTCTGGAATCAGTTCCCCGAGAAGTCAAACATGGAGACGCCACATGGCCCTGAAGGTTCACCCCTGAGTCCGCTCTCCATTTCTGGGACCGAATGGAGAAAAGCAACTCCGAGGAGGAAAGCTTGCTATCGGCTCCTGGCTTCAGAGGGCCAGCCCACAGTCAGTCGGACCCGCCGTGTCCAGGCCTCTGACGAGGCAGGACCTCACGGGGAGGGTGCCGCTCCCCACGGGCAGCCAGCAAGCTGGGAGAGAGGAAGGCTCGGGTAGGGTGTACCCTTCCAGGGCACATCCCCAGTGGCCTGCTTTTTCCAACTTGGAGAATATTATTATATAGCCATAAAAGAAAATCAAGTGCTGGCACACCACACAATATGGATGGGCTGAAAACATTATACTGAGTGAAAAGGGCCAGACCCCGAAGGTCTCAGACCATGGGACTCCACTCACATGGAACATCAAAAATAGGCAGGCCACAGAGACAGAAAATAGGGAAGTGATTGCCAGAGAAAGGGAGAGGGAAGAACAGAGTGGTGTCTGACAAGTCCTCGGTTCCCTCCCAGGGTGATAGAATGCTCTGGAGTTACACAGCAGCGACAGTTGCGCAATACTGTGAATATTATGGTCTGGACTTAAAATGCCCCCAGAGCTCCGCTGTTAAGCTATGCAGCCATACTCAGGGAGGGACTTGGCTCCCAGGGACAGTGCTTTCCTGGCCTTTCTCCCTACTGCTTTGAGCTAATAAGCTCTCAGCCTTTCTCTCTGCCCCCACCACGATGCCCTGGCCTCGTATGGACTGAAATCTCCAGAACTGTGAGCAAGTCAACTTCTTCCTAGAAGTTTACATGTCAGGTGTTTGGGTCAGTGGTGATCGAAACAGTGAATATACTAAAAACCACTGGATTGTACACTAAAATGGTGAAATTATGTGAACTTTTATTCTTAGTAATAAAATTGCAAAAAAAAAAGGGGGGGGAATAGAAAAGCAGAGAAACTTCTCCACTTGCGATCAGAAAAAGAATGAATCTGAAGGAGAAGCCAGCGACTGGACGCCCTCACAAGTTCAGGGGCAGGTGCCGTGAGGTAGGATGCGTGTGACTGCATGGAAAGGGGGGAGGCTCCCCTGTGGTGGCCAGCGAGGAAGAGGGGCCTCGTCCCACAGCCTCCAGGAACCGCGTTCTGCCAACAACCTGCATGAGCTTAAAAACAGACTCATCCCCCAGCCGCCAGATGCCCTGCTGACTCCGAGTCCAGCCCCTGAGGCTGAGCGGGGAACCCAGCCGGGCCACACTGACCCACTCTTCCAACAAAACCACAAGAATGAACAGACACTGCTGGACACAGTGGCTCACACCAGTAATCGCAGGGGCTTGGGAGACTGCGGCGGGGGGATTACAAGTTCAAGGCCCGCCTTGCAATTTAGCGAGACCCTGTCTTAAGATAAAAATAAACAGAGGAGCTGGAATGTAGCCCAGGGTTAGACTGCCCTGGATTCAGTTCCTAGTATTGCTAAATAAATAAATAATAGGAATCATTTTAAGCCACTATCTTTGTGCAACTTTGTTATGGCAGTGATAGAAAATGAATGTATCCTAGCCAGAAAGGTGATTCGGCTGGACATACCACAGAGCATCCTTTGGTATCGGGCCGACTGCAGCCATGCCTGCGATTAAAGTGCGAGGAACAGGAGGAGGCGGATGCAGGAGCCCAGGTCTGAGCCGCCCGCGGGGAGGGGTCCCATCCCACAGCCAGCAGGGGAGGGGGAGGAGCCGTGGGCCCCAGAAGATGAGGTCGTGCTGTTGTCAGCGTTCTCAGCCCCAGACCACAGAGTCCACTCTGGCTAACCTAAATAAAGGAGAATTGTTAAAAGCCTTGCCAATTTACAGAAATGTTAGGAAAGGCAAGGAAACAGACATCGGCTGCTGTCTTCAGCTTCCATACCCTCGCCACAGCAAGACCGACGCGGTCTCTCACTCATCTGAGGGCCGCCTCTTCCCAACTTCCTCTCTGGCCTCCACAGACCCTGGACGCTCTGAGCCCGGCAGCCTCACTCAGCGTAGTGTTCTCGAGTCCCACCCATTTCCCTGCAAATGACATCGTCTTGCTGTTCTTTGTGGCTGAGTAAAATTCCATTAATACGTCAATAAAAGTATACACATGAAATAAAACAGATGCCTCCAGTCCTGCCGCTCTGCCCAGCGCCTCAGTTTCAAATGACAGTCCTGGGAAGGCCCAACCGCATTTGCAAACAGTGGCAAGGGAAGAGTGGAAGATGCTGTTCTAGCCTCCTCCCCTCCGCCAGGAAGGTGTGTGAAGACGGGCCCACCCAGCACCTCCCCAGGCAGCCAGGACCAGGACCAGATGGCGGCCCTTCCCCAGGACCAGGACCAGGACCAGGACGGCAGCACTTTCCCCAGGATGAGGATGGCACCTTCCCCAGGCAGCCAGGACCAGGGCGGGGGTGCCGCAGGAGGGTGTGGCCAGCACCGAGAGAGCCTGCACAATGACGCTGGCCCACCCGTCCACAGAATCAGAGGATTCGTAGAGGGAATCAAGCATTTGAGGAATTTGGCTGGAAAGAGAGGTAAGCCCAGCAGCCCTCGGGCTGGGCCGGGCACAGGACAGCGGAGAGTCATTTTCCTTTCTTCTCTTTTGACTTAGATTGGTCTGGCTCAGGTGCTCAAAAACAAATGAGAAAGCCAGGCGTGTAATTTCAGTACTTGGGAGGCTGAGACAGGAGGATCGCAGGTTCAAGACCAGCCTCAGCTACTTAATGAGGCCCTCAGCAACTTAGAAAAGTGAGAAATCCCTTCAAGAGAAAAGGGTTGACCCTAAAAAAATCAAATAGGTGACTTATAGCCAGGCACAGTGGTGCACACCTGTAATCTGAGACAGGAGGATGACAGGTTCGAGGACAGTCTGAGACAGGAGGATGACAGGTTCGAGGACAGTCTGAGACAGGAGGATGACAGGTTCGAGGACAGCCTCAGCAACATATAGAGACCCTTAGCAATTTAGCAAGACTCTGTCTCAAAACAAGATAGGGCCGGGAGTGTAACTCAGCAGTAGAGTACCCCTGGGTTCAATCCCCAGTATCACAGACGGAAGGAAGGAAAGAAGGAAGGACTGAAGGGAGGGAGGGAGGGAAGAGGGTGTCCACAGTGTGAGGGTCCTTCAGAGGCAGCAGGGTGGGGACAGAATGCAGGGAGTGGAGCTTGCCTTGGGGGAGGGCGGGCTCTTCCTAGAGGAAGATTAGGATGAGAAGGCCGGTGCAGGCTCCTCGCAGATGCAGTAGGAGAGACAGGACACATCCATCTGGCGGCTTCTATTTTCTCTGTAACTGGGAAGCTCAGTCATCTGCTAAAAGCGGGGAGGAGGAGGCGGGGCGTGCGAGTTGCGAGGCGATGTCTGAAGTGTGCATCTGGGGAGCGAGGCCAGAGGCGATCAGAGACCTAGGGGCGGCACGGCCGTCCTGGGCTCCCGCGGGCTTTGATGGAGCCGCACGTGGCAGAACCAGCAGGCTGTCGTGGATTCTTCCTGCACATAGAGAAAGAGAGAGTGTGTGTGTGTGTGTGTGTGTGTGTGTGTGTGTGTGTGTGTGTGTGTTTCATGTATATGTATATACAAGCAGCATATATATATAATTTCGTGTCTCATTTATGATTGAGGTTCTGCCAGGTGGATAAAATGTAAAGACAGCTGAGGCAGAGAATTTGTCGTGTGAAAGCCTGGCAGGTCTGGGAGGGAGGCAGGGAGAGAGTGGAGGGTGGGGGGCCGAGGCCGCCGCCCAGGGGCGGGGGCAGGAGAGCTCACTGGGGCCTTGCCATGGGCACGGGAGAAGCAGTCCTTGGAGGGCGAAGTCATGCTCCGAGTGCCTCTGCTGGCTCCGAGATGGGCCCCGGCGTTGGATTACTGCTGGTCCCGAGCCCGGCAGCAGACTAGATGACAACCCAGCAAAAGTCTCCTGACCATAAGGGCGCGCCAAGGGGCGCCATGAAACGTGGGACCTGAACCTCAGGACCCCTCGCCTGCGCCCCGCGTAGGGCCCTGGAGATTTTCGCTTTAGTTATTTTGCAAAACAAGTGCAGAGAGTCATAGACATGAATAACAAGGTCAGTAACCTCAACTAAGATGGCGCAGCCAGGACAGAATCTCAATGAGGACCGTCAGGAGAGAATTGGCACACCGTTTGGGACAAGGTCATGGAGACCTTCAAACACTGAGCGAAGGAAATCTTTGATACTTTAAATTAATCCTCTGCACATTTTTTCCAAATTGAATTAGAAACTGGGAGACTTATTCATACTTAAATACCAACGTAGCAGCTGCAGAGTGCATTCTCTTAACAAATCCAATGCTGCTTACTTGGTAAAATATTTAAATGATAATAAAACCCCCAAAGGGCCCGATGTGTCGGTACCTGTCTATAATCCCAGCCACTCAGGAGGTGGAGTAGAAGGATAGCAGGTTCAAGGCCAGCCTGGGCAACTTAGTGAGACCCTGTCTCAACATAAAAAATAAAACGGGCTAGAGGTGTAGCTCAGATATAAAACACCCCTGGGTACAATCCCCAGCACCATAAAAATAAATAAATAATTAATTAATTAAATAAAACAGCAGGGTGGGCTGGACACCAGTGGAGTGCTTCGGTGCCCAGTAGGATAGGAGACGGAGGCCATCCGAAGGCCCCGTGGTAACTTACAGAGGGGCCTTTGTCCCTGCAGCGAAGGAGCAGGCACAGCACGGTTGCAGGCAGGAGACCTATTTGCTAGAGACCTGGAGCTCTGGCAGGGTTTAAATGCTCAGCAAAGGCGTACCTGTTTTGCGAAGGTCAGGGCTCTCGTGGGGAAAACCTGGGTCTACAGTATGGGGCAAGGACGTGCAGATGTTTGCCCCTGGGGACCCTGGCCTCGGCCCGCTGGGTCTGCAGATGTGGCCTACCCTTCCCTACAGGGTCTCATGCTCCTGCTAAGCTCGTCCATGTGGCAGAGCCCTTGGGGGTCTGGGCCCCATCTCCTCCTGGCTCAGGGCTGTGTGTGAGAAAACACTTTCCATGTTGGAGAAGCCAGTGCAGGGATGGAGATGGGTAGGGAGGCCAGCCCTGTGTCCAACAGTACTGCGAGCAATACTTGGCTGCCCGCTCCTGGAAGTGAAGGCCGTGAGCCTGTGACAGCGGCTAACTCACTGATCCGAGCCACGGCTGGCTCATAAAGGCTCCCCAAGGCCCTCCCCCTTGCATTCGCCACTTCAAACCTATCATGCCTTAACGCTGCCCAATCTCATCCCATGAGACATGCTTCAAAGTCATCTAATCTACGCCAGGCATGGTGGAGCACACCTGTAATCCCAGCACTTGGGAGGCTAAGAAAGGAGGATCACAGGTTTGAAGCCAGCCTCAGCGATTTATCAAGACCCTCAACAACTTATTGAAAACTTTTCAAAATAAATAAAATAGGGCTGGAGGTATAGCCTAAAGGAAGAATGTTCCTGACTTTGATCCCCACAAGAAGGAAGGAAGGAAAGAAGGAAGGGAGGGAGGGAAGGAGGAAGGAAGGGAGAGAGGAAGGAAGGGGAAAAGGGGAAGGGAGAGAGACCACCCAATCCAGACCATAACACCTTCCACATAAGCGTTCCTAATTTCTGTGTTTCCAGACACTTCCCAGGCTCTGACAATGTGCTGGGGTCTAAAACACTTAGGTTTGCTCCGTCAACAGGTTTTCCTGGTGGTCCCTTTGGGAAGACAATAATCAACACAAAATAGAGATGGATACTAGCCGTGTGGAATAAATTTAACATATTAGACGTCTCTTGCTATGATGGTGCCTTTTTTTTAACTTTTCTTTTTGCCTATGATTTGTCTGATCTGAGTTGGTTCCAAATCATTCCTTTTCTCAACACAGAAAATGTAAGAAACATTCAAGAAGGTAACATCAGTCTAAGAGTGGAGTCTAATCAGGAAAGTCATAAATGATTGCTCTGTACATTTCAGGTTGAATAAGCAGGGAGGAGAGAATGGCTCTTACTAAGAACTTCTACTCCTGTGAGCGTTCCTAGCTGAACCGAGTACGGGAGCAGCCACGTCTGTAATCTGTACTGTGAGGCTGGTATAGGAGGGTCTTGGAGGCCAGCCTCAGCAGCTTTGTGAGACCTTGTTTCAAAGTAAAAAATCTCAAAAGGGCTAGAGGTATAACTTGAAGGTATAATACCCCTGGGCTTCATAACCACTAGCGAATTAATTAATTAATTAAAATATAAAAGTGCTGGGGGGGTAGCTCAGAGGTAGAATGCCCCTGAATCCAATTTCCAGTATGAAAAATAGAGTGTTCCCAGTTGCCTCTACCTGTCAATTTTATTTAAAATATCACATACTTTGTATTTATTCATGACTAAGATTTATCTTGGTTAGCTAATGGATAACTTTTGATCGGCCTTCCCCGGTTCTTAAATAGTTGCTGGAATTGCAGCGTATGTGCTGGAGGACGCCGAGCAAGCCCCAGTGCGCCTGGGTCATCTGAGCACTTGCAGATTAGATTTGGGTAGGAATGTCCCTTTCAGTGAATGTAGACTGTGTGTGGCCCCATCAACATGAGTTTTCTTTGTCCAAGTTAGTCATTTTGTAATCGTTGTAATGAGTGGCAAATAAAGAAGGCAAATATATCCAAAGATTTGTGGTTGGTTATGAGCAGACTTTTAAGTATATTTTATGGCCCTAACATATGTTCATAATATAAGAGGTATAAAAAGAAACAGATATAACTTTTCACACATCCTGCTTCTGACTCAAATACAAGTTCAATATACAAATTCTACTCCCTACTCTACATATGATGTCTTTAAATAGAGTAACAGTCGAGGACTCACAAGTCTGGTTGCACTCCTTGGTTTCTGCTACAGTCTGCATATAGTTTGAGTATGTTCCCTAAAGACTGTGTGCTGGGAGCTTTGTACCCAAGGTCGCGATGTTGAGTCGGTGGGACCTTTAAGGGGTGGAGCCTAATGGGAGGTACTTAGGTCTTTGGGAGCACTCTCTCTTTAAGAGAGTGAATTGTTACGAAAGGCTGGGGCTGACTCTGTATCTCACCTTGTCCTGGTCTCTGGCTTTCTGCCTCACCATGCGACTACCCTCTCACACACGCTTCTAACATGATGCCGTCTGTTGTGATGTGGTAAAACCAGGAGATCCCTCAAGAGAGCTGACACCAAGCTGTTTGGACTTTCAGCCTCCGAAACTACAAGTTAAATAAACCTCTTTTCTTTACAAAGAATCCAGCCTTAGGTACTTTGCTATAGCAAAGGAAAGCAGAAAAATGCAGTTTCCATCATAATTTCTAATTTGTCATCATTTCTAATAAGAAGTGTGACTTGAGCTTTACCATTCATTGCCCACCAGCTCCGTCCCAGAGAGTTTGTGAACTTGTTATCTGGTATTGGTTCTTAGTACACATGAGATGGTGATTACGGTTCAGGAGACTGGGTGACCAATTCAAGTATCAACTGTCAAAAAGAGTCCAAGCAGTAGTTTCCAACACTTATTACTGAGTATTTGCTCTTCCTTACTGACCTAAAACTCTTTGCCAGGTATTTAATCTGTAAATAAATATTTAAATTTACTTAGGGTGTTCCTCTTCTTAAAGTGTGGTGTTGATTGTGGTTCTTTCTTAATCAAAACCTTTCATTGACTACTGACAAAGGTCCAAAGTCTGTACACTAAAATGTCAGGTTTCCTAAAATCAGATCCTCAGTTATCTTTTCAGCCTTATCCTCTACTGCTCTTTTCTGTGCTCCAGAAACTCCAACCAAACCCAAACCTCTCAAACCTCCCTATGTGTGCCCAGAATTATTCTGCTCCAAGGTTTTTGTTTATTATTTTCAAATAGTCCCACACCATCCTCCCTGTTCGAGAGGCTTGGTCAGGTAGAGCATTTGGGGAGAACCAGTCAGAAATGACATGAGGACAGCGTAGAGGCCGGGCCTGCACTTCAGTTGGAGTGGGATAATTCACGTAAAAATGCTTCTCTCCTGGTGCTCCCTTACTCTCCTGATCACATCTTCTCATCATGATTTTAACAATGGTCCTGTGAGCATGCCTTCCAACTGTCTGGACGTGCTTAGGGAGGAAAGCTGCTCCTCTTGCTTCCCTCCCTCGAACACTGCCTGGTGTCCAACCTGCCCCAAAGCTGCCACCGGAAGCCCACTCTCCTCAGCTCTAGCCCCTGCCCCACTGGGTCCCCATGGACTTCTTGCAGCCAGTAATAAGGCTGTGTGGCCCTCCACACATGTGAGCATTCTGTGGGTGTTTGGGTACCAAATACCTTTGAGGGCTGAGATTCTGCCTTATATGTGTCTCTGTCCCTACACTTCCCAGAAGAAGGCTTTGCCTACGGCACTAGCCTTGAATCAATCAAAGAAAAGAAAAACTGCCGGGCATGCTGGCATACGCCTGTAATCCATTACCTGGGGGGCTGAGGCAGGATGATTGCAGGTTTTAGGACAGCCTCAGCAACATAACAAGACCATTTTTCACAATAAAATTCCCTTGGATTCAACTCAGGTACCAAAAAGAAAACAGAAAAAGAGTTTTGCAATCTGAAGGATACATCAGTGATGAGAGCCACCGTTTGTAATGATCTGTAGCACGTGTCAGGCTTTGTTGAAGCAGAGCCACATGCGTGAATGGTCAGACTGCCGTCCTGTCTGTTACGTCCCCCTCCTGGTTTTCACTAAGATCAGTCAGTGAGTGTGCAGCTGGGCCCGTTTCATCTGGGATGGTAGACGAGCTCTCTATTTCACGGGATGGGATGTTTTATCTGTAGAGTGTCAAAAAATTGGTATGACTTTTTTTTTTTTGCTTTTGTTTAATTGTTGAATTTACTTAAGCAAGCACTAGTATGGGTATCTC
Source organism: Muscardinus avellanarius (assembly GCF_963383645.1). Taxonomy (NCBI): domain Eukaryota; kingdom Metazoa; phylum Chordata; class Mammalia; order Rodentia; family Gliridae; genus Muscardinus; species Muscardinus avellanarius. The sequence goes on along the minus strand of NC_137803.1, from coordinate 63,505,311 downwards.
AAAACACCTGAATTTTGCTCAAGGAAGAGTTATAGAGCTGAGCATAGTGGTGCATGCCCTGTAATTTTGGTACTTGGGAGGCTGAGACAAGAGGATCGCAGGTTTGAGGACAGCCTCAACAACGTAGTAGTGACTAGTTTAAAAATAAAGTATAAAAAGGGTTGAGGGTATATCTCAAGGTAACATATTCCGGGTTCACTTCTGAGTGAAAATCTATGACGTTTTATCTTTGAGCAGGAAGGTTTCCCAGATTTCAAGGGGAAAAAAAAAAATAGTATGGTGTAGGTGAAGAAACGTCAGCAACAACAAATTGTTATCTTCGTTGTTGAAGCTCTTGGGTGAGGTAAAAGATATCCTGCACTGAGACTCCCTTTGCACGGACAGTTGCTAACAGCGGCAGAGACTCCTCTGCCCTTGAAAGGACCCCTGGATGGGCCACAGGATGATAATCAGGTCCTCCCCAAACAGGGCATGTTGGAATTAAATATTTTATTTGCTTCCTGCACCTGTTTTGTTACTTTCCAAAGCCCTGGAGAATCAAAGGGCGGCCTTTCTGCTGCCCTGAGAAATTATTCTGTCTAGAATATTCGATCACACTCCAGGACAGGTGCCGAAGGGAATATAATGTGCCAGATGTCCATCCGGGCACCAGGAAGTTGGCCAGAACACTGCATCTCCTAATTTAAAAGATTGCAAACCTTGTGTCAGCTCGGAACTGGTGTTTCTGCTCCTACAGTTATAGATCATAGAATCCTAGAGTACTGAGCAAATTTCAAAATTCATTGCACTTGCGTTTTAGACTGAGATTCGGAATGTTGGAGACCCAGACAGGTTAAACGAGGTCTTCACCAAGTAGAGCTGACTCGTGGCAGATCCATGCCAAAAGCAACCCAGGGGCGCTGGGACGTTCCACCTGCACACGATTGCAAGAAAAGGGCTCTCTCTCCACGACACTGGGTTAGCACACAGCCCAGAATGGAGACATCTCATTTTAGCAGAAACGACCCCTGCCTAGCCAGTTTCAGTAGATAACACAAAGACTTGAACCAGCTAGAGAAAAAACATATGGTATTTGTCAAACCTAGGAAACAGATGAGTTTGAATATGTCAGACTCCATTTTTTTTTTACCCCCAAGAAGTTGAGAATAGAGTGGTTTTTCCAGTTGTACATCACAGAACTGATGATTGAAATAATACACTGTGACTACGTGGATATCTTTAAGGAGGTTGATAAGAGCAGGCTCCCATGACCAAGTGGATTTTCTCCAAGATGTTTCTGGAATCAATCTACCTGGTGCTCAATACACCTCTCACTATAGAAAATCCATCAACTGCGGGATAGAGAATTCTGAGCTGGCCCATCAAGGCCCACTGGACCACAAGGTCAGATAACTCTGGTCCTTGTTGGCTTGCCCCGAGTCCTCCCTGGGTACCAGAAGGCCACTATTACAGGACAAAGGGAAAGTCAGAGACTAGATGGGAGATGGCACCGAGGAGGAGAATGCAGCCTTCCGCCCCATCTCTAACCCTTACCAGCACTGGTATGAACCAAATGTCTGCATCTCCCAGAACACAAGTGTTAAAACCCGAACTTCCAATCTGACGGTCTTAGGAGATGGAGCTTTGGGAGGCAGGCGGATCCTGAGGATGCGGTCTCATGAGAGAGATTGCCTGCTATAGTTTGAATCCAGAATGTGCTCCCAGATGACGGTGTGTTAAAGATTTGATCCTCCGTTGGGTGCTATTGGAAGGTGCTAGAAACTTTAAGAGGTTGGGCCTGGGAGGGGGTCTTCAGCTCATTGGCAGCAGGTCCTTGAAGAGAATCGTGGGACCCTGGTCTCTTTTCTTTTCTCCTCCTCTTCCTCTTCCTCTTCCTCTCCCTCCTCCCCCTCCTTCTCCTCCTCCTCCTCCTCCTCCTCTTCTTCTTCTTCTTCTTCTTCTTCTTCTTCTTCTTCTTCTTCTTCTTCTCCTCTTCCTCCTCCTCCTCCTCCTCTTCTTCCTTCCTTTTTCTCCTGCTCTCCTCCTGCTCTTCCTCTTCCTCCTCCTCTTCCTAGACCATATGTAGACCTTTGAAAGATGTTACTGCGTATCTGAAATAAATATCAACCCAGTTGAATTTGGGGCACAATATAAAAACTCAAAAGGTAGCCGGGCGTGGTGGTACACACTTGTAATCCCTGCGCTTAGGAGCCTGAGACAAGAGGATTGCACAGGTTCGAAGCCAGCCTCAGCTACTTAGTGAGGCTCTCAGCAACTTAGTGAGACCCTGTTTCCAAATAAAGTATAACATAGGTCTGGGAGTATAGCCCAGAGGTAGAAAGTCCCTGGGTTCCAACCCCAGCAACCCCCCCCACACACACACAAAAAAAAAAAAACCTCAAAAGATAGTCAGTGTTGAGAAAGGTGATGGTAGCGCAAATCAAGTCCTCAGAGGCGCCTCGGAGCCTGCGAATCGTCAAGCAGGGCGTCCGTGCTTCTCAAATCTTCCTCTGCTGCTCTTCTAACACTTACCTGAGAGGAACTCTCCCGCCCAGTGCTGGTTTCCAGGGCACAGCAGCGCAAGTCTGGCAACACAGTAAGAGGGTGCTTACTCAGTCTCTGAGGTGAGGGCCATTTGCTCACATCCTCGTGCAGGATCTGTTGGTTTCTCCTTCTGCACGACCATTCTCCACCTTTCAGGAGAGGGATATTCCAATCACGCACTTGTTAAGTGTGAGTGGTCAGAATCTCCAGCCCCACCGTTTTCAGCCTAACATATGACACTTCTGAGTTTGAAGATAACATATGTACATCGTCTGGGTCTTTATTCCAAGGCCCAGAACTGCGTCTAGTTCAGGAGCCGTATGTGAATGAACGGAGGGTGAGTGAGAGCTCTCCTCTCTCCCAGGCACGAGAGAGACTACGTGCCAGACCTCCCTGCCGTTCAGTGGGGCCGAGTGACTGGTCTGGAGAACAGGAGCAGAATGATAGCGGCACCTCTGAGCTGCAGGAGGGGGCAGGGTCTCCCCTGGCCTCGGCTGCCAGCCTCACCATCAGCCTGGGTTTCTGTGAGACTGGAGGCGCAGATTACTCCCCCCAACACACACGTGCTGACTTACACTGGATTTATGCTGTGAGCCAGAAACACACATTTGCTGTAAAATTTCAGAGTATCTGTTCTGCAGCCTCACCTTTCCTGGCTAATGCAGCCCTTCAGCACCTCAGAGGAAGGCAACGAGGTCGCACGTCTTAGAAAGTTCATGAATGCCTTGAGTATGAATCTACCAGCCAGAGCTCGTATCCTAAGCTTGGCCCCGTAGTCGGCGGAATTCAAAGTTTAAAGGCCACCTGAGTGAGGCGTGGTGCCATATGGCTGTGGTCTCGGCCACTCAGGAGGCTGAGACAGGAAGATTGTTTGAGCCCATCGATTTGAGAAAAGCCTGGGCAATGTAGTGAGACCTTGTCTCTAAATAAGTAAATAAATGGATAAGTAGAAACCACCTAAACAAGGTAACTCCACCTGCAGAACTTGCTTACCTGTGTGCTAAAGGCAAGCTGTGTTTCAGTGACGGGGAGCTCTGTGCTGTCCCACCGGCGAGCAAGGCTTCCTGTCCGGGGCCGTGCAAGACGCCCTCCGGCAGGAGCCTCGCGGCCTCGCACGCGCGTGCTGGGAACCATGTTCTCTATTCATCTGGGCAGAAAGGTTCCAGATGCACTTGGTTTCGTTTTTAGGTTTCGAAATGCAAAGTGACGTTTGCAGGGATAGTAGCATGTGTGTCGTGCCGTGTCTGCTCAGGGCAGCCAGCGCGGCCCGCCGCACGGTGCCCTCTGCTAGCGGCCTCCTGGCTTCCGCGCTCCCCTCCTCCGCGGAGCGTTTGGCCAGAGGCTGCGGGCAGTAGGGGCGCGGACGGAGTGTCCGCTTACTGGCAGCGTTCCCGTACTCACCTCACCAAGAGCCCGTCTGGTTTTGGTTCCTGGGCTGGCAGTCACTTCCGCCAGGCTGGGTACCATATGGTCTAGCTCTCTGCAACCATCCCAGTTCCTAATATTTTACTTGTCTTTGTAATACACAAAATGCCCCCAGAAAGTCCAATATTTTAGCATACAAACTATGTCTATCAGACAAGTTTTCACACTGAGTAGCAATACAAGGATTTATTTTGAGCCAGGCACAGTGGCTCATGCCTGTAATACAGTACGTAAGAAGCTGAGGCAGGAGGATTACAGGTTTGAGTCCAGCCTCAGCGACCAAGTGAAATACTGTTTCAAAATAAAAATAAAAAGGGCTGGGGGCGTAACTCCAAGGTAGAATGCCCTTGTGTTTAATCCCCAGGACCACCACCAAAGAAACAAAAAATATGTTCATTTTAAGACCCTGTGCCTCAGTCTCTGGTTGAAACAAATCCACTTGGCCTCCACGTGCCTGTGGACTGCGGGACGCCCAGCTTCACTGCTACATTGGGAAATGACATCCTGGCCCACGAGGGCAGCCTGCGAGTCACCTTAGTCTGGAGTTTCCATCTCAGAATGTGATCTCCCGGGTCACTTTCTGGTGTCAACTGCTTGTTAGCAGAAAGGTCTTGGCCCAACTTATTAGCACCTGTGGGGTTTGTGAGATGGACGCTTCAAGCGTGGAAACATCGCCCAGCCTCTGAGTGGGCTGGACAGAAAGTGGGTCTGCGCTCAGCTTTTGCCAGTCGCAGGACAGGGCCAGCGTCTTCGGTGTTGCAGGATAGTCATGCCGTCCACCCCTCTCAGCCCAGGGGAGTAGGCAGGAGGACTCGGAACAGAACCAAGGGTCAACAGAGAAGGCCAACCGTGCACCTCCACGTCCAGGGCCTGTCCCAAATGCCTGGGCACCGCCATGAAGGACTCATCCTTAGGCTGAAAGACTGAGCCCAGCGAAAAGCCCGACTCCCCCAAGGAGCCTCATAGTTAAATTGTGACCTTTTGGCCAGTGTGGTGGCGTTTGCCCGTAATCCCAGTACTTGGGAGGCTGAGACAGGAAGATCGCAGGTTCCAAGCCAGCCTCAGTAACTTAATGAGACCCTGATGGCAGAACCAGGGAGTTTTCAGCCATCTTAGACAGAGACCTGCAATTTGTCAAGTTGAAGTTACCCGAGGCCACACAGCGGCCCAAGACACATAAAGATTTTGTTTCCCCGTCCAGACGCGTCCTCTGTAAAACGCTCCAGCAAGGAGGGAATGAAGAGACAAGGTGATACGCGTGTGGCACTTACTACCCAAAGGCAAAGCACTGGGATAGTTTATGCACGAGAGTCTAGTGCAATAAAAAAGTGGAGCCATTCTGGTTTGCCAGAAGATGGCACAAGCGGATGCTTCCTGCCAGGATTGACGTGCCTCGACCTTTTCACTCTGTGTGCACAGGAAATTATCTTATTTTCTAGTTCCTATTTGTCAAAACAAATTCCTGACAATGGTGGCAGGGGTGGGGGTTCAAAGGAAACAAACCCATTGCATGTTTCAGGCCTCAAATATGTTAATGCCGGAGACTATGCTAGTCCAGGGACGGCAGCTGAGAAAAAGCCAGCGTGGACCTTTGCGAAGTGCTGCCTCGAACAAATGAACGGAACGTTGAACTAAGAGAAGGTCGAAGAGCTGGGGAACACGGGGAAATTATAGGAAATTGTGGGTGGGTGAGTGAATGAGAGGGAGGGAGGGAGGGGTGGAGAGAGGGAGGGCGGGTGGACAGGAAGAAAGAGGGAAAGATGTCGCCAAAGAGCAAGCATACTGAAAACGGGGACTCGAATGCTCCTGTTCAGCGTCCCTGTGAACTGGAGTCAGCAAGTTCCTGGAGGAGCTGCTTCCCACTTGCCCGGGAGCTCACACCTCCCCTCCGCCCGCTCTTCCATCTTTCTTTCTTTTTAACCCCTTCTGGGCCCTCAATTCCCCTCCTCCCCATTGGTTAAGGAAATGACCTGTGCGATCCTGATTGCAGACACCTCAGCTGCTGTTGCTGCTGCTGCTGTCTTATCCGACCGATGACCTACGAGTACAAAACCCCACAGCCCATGGCCACAGGCCAGTTCTCACATCATCTTGGTTTCAGCTACCAAAATGTCGGGGGCAAGGGGGCCCAGGAACTCTCTCTGTGTCTGAACAATCAAACAACAGCAAAGAGTAGAGAAATGAATGCTACCTTTGCAATCCAGGGTCAGGGTTTCGTTTGGTTTTGGTGCTGGGGATGGAACCCAGGGGCATTCCAAACTACACCTCCAACACTTTTTGCTTTTTATTTTGAAATAGGATCTCACTAAATTGCCAGGGCTCCTATCTTGGTTCCTAAGTACTGGGATTACAGGTGTGCGGCGCCACGTCTGCCCTGGGTCAGGTCTGACTCAACAGTCAACCGTGATGTCCTCCAGGTTCAATTTAGTCCATCTCCTGAAATGAGCCCAGCGTGGGGGCGAGGCGAGCCCGTCTCTCCTAGCACCACACGCCTGTTGGAAATGGCGATTGCTAGGGAACGCTTCTCCAGCGTCCTGCTTCTGGCCGGCTGAGGCATGGTGGCACAGCCTCCCGACAGGATCGTGTGGGCCCCGGGAAGGGGCGAGGTCCCTGCGATGAGCCCAGAACTGCCCCGCAGTGATTCACAGCAGCCAAGGACGAGCAACCCCAGAGTCTGTCAACAGATGAACGCAGAATGAACGTGTACACAGTGGAGCTTCCCTCGGCCATAAAGAAGAAAAGAGTAACGTCAGTTTCAGGAAAGCAGACAGAAGCCCAGAATATCATGTTAAGTGAAATCAGCCAGTCTCAGAAAGTCACGGTCAAGTGGGCCACGGCGATGCCCGCCTGCCGCCCAGGACCTGGGCTGAGACAGGAGGAGCAGGCCAGCCTCCCCTCAGCGAGACCATTCGAAATGACAAAGGGTAGTGGGGTGTGGCTCAGAAGTAGAACACCCCTGGGTTCAGTCCTCAGTACTACACACACACACACACACACACACACACACACACACACACACACTCAAAGCTCATATGTTTTCTCTCCTTTGTAGAATCTAGAGAGAAAATAGGAAAGAAAAGGGGCTTCGGGTAATGTATAATGAGCAGAGAGGCCAGTAGGAGAGGAAGGGACTGGGAGGGAGCAGGGAGGGGAAAGGAAGGACCTGTGTCCATGTGCGCAGGTGTCACCGCGTGGCCCCACGCGGGGCCGGCGCGGCGGAGGGGTGAGAGGCACTGCCCAAGTGCACACGTCGCGTCGTGTGAAAGTCCCTGCGATGTAAAATTGCAGTGAACCAATAAAGCGCAGAAACAAACAGAAGGCAGCAGGACGGGAAGCTGCCCGGGAGGACGGGGTGGGAGGCTGCGAGCTGAAGACGGCGCCCATGGAAGTCTCTGCTTTCGAGATGACAGCGCTCAGAAGGACCCCGAATGCCCAGAGTTAGGAATAAGAAACACTCAAATTCTGTGCGTGCATGCGTGCGTGTTACTAGAAATTGAACCCAGGGCAACATCCCCAGCCCTGTTTCTTTTTCATTTTGAAACAGGCTCTCTCTAGGTTGCCGAGGGTCTTACTAAACTGCTGGGGCTGGCCTCAACCCTGCGGTCTTCTTGTCCCTACCACCCAAGCACCTGGGCTGCAGGCCTGCTGCTCGTGCCCACCTGCTGGCAGTCCAGCTCCTCTTGCCAGCCCACGTCGCACCCACTGACAAGGACGGCTCGAGCCTGGCTGTGGCTCTTGGCGAGGCGGCTCCACAGGGAAGGACAGGGCGGCGCTGCTGCAGGTATCAGGCAGGAGTCGGGTCCTCGGGCGACCGCCACAAACTCAGGGTTTACAGACACTTCAGACTCAGTAATTCACCCAAACGCCTCGCAGGGCCCAGGGAAGCACAGAACTGAGGACCGGTTTTATCATGAAGAAGTGAAATCAGGACCAGCCAAATGCAGAGAGTGGCAGGGGCAGAGCCCCCATGCCCTCTCCCCAGGCGCAGAACGCCTCACCCTCCGGCACACAGTCGTGCCCGCCGGTGCTCGCTAGTGAGCCTCAGCGGCACAGAGTTTGTATAGGGTTTTGTTATGTGGGTGTGACTGGTCGAATCGTTGACCCCATGACTGAACTCAGGCCCCCCCGTGCCTCCCCAGGACTTCTTGGGAGCCTGAGCTATGATTACAGGGCTCAAAGCCCCAGTCTTCTAATCCCGTGGCTGGCACGCACCCTGAGCCGCCTCATTAATGCAAACTCAGGTGCGGTCCAAGGGGCCACCAAGAACAAGGCTCTTATCACTCAGGAAATTCCAAAGGCTCAGAAACTCTGTTCCAGGAACCTGAAGCGGGGAGGATGGGACAAATGCCCCATTATACACACAGCAAAGGAAAGTAACTCGCTTGGAGTCACACGACTGGTAAGACAGAGACAGGATTTGTTTTTGGTTTTGTTTTTGTTTTTACGGTATTGAGGATGGAACCCAGGGGCATTCTAACTCTGAGCTACACCTCCAGCCCTATTTTTTATTCTTTATTTTCAAACAGGGTCTCACTGAGTTGCAGAGGGCCTCACTAAGTAGCTGAGGCTGTCTGTGAACCGCGATCCTCCTGTCTCAGCCTCCCGAATGCTGGGATTACAAGCGTGCGCCATCACGCCCGGCTCAGAGACAAGATTTGAACTCATATCCATGACCTTAAAACCAGGCCCTTCTAGAACCCACTATCAGAAAGGAGAAATCAGAAGGATAACTGTGTTTACTATAAAAGGACATAGTGACTATAACTCAAGGACCTGGTTTTCCTTAGCATTCTTGGAGAGAAACTGTCTCGGTCCTGCCTTCAGTTTTGGGCTGGGAATGTAGCTGAGTGGTAGCGTGCTTTCTTACATGCACAAGGCCCTGAGTTCAAGCCCCTGTATGACAAAAAAGAATTTAGTCTTTGAAGCCAGAAGAGCTGCTGTAAATCTGACTCAAGCCAGGCATGGTGGTGCACACCTGTAATCCCAGTAATTGGGAGACTGAGACTGGAGGATTGCAGGTTTGAGGCCAGCCTCAGCAACTTCGTGAGACTCTATTTCAAAATAAAACATAAAATAGGCCTGGGAGTATAGCTTAGAGTTAGAACGCCCTTGGGTTTAATCCTCAGTACAAAGATAAATAAATAATCCCAATACTTGGGGGCCTGAGATGAAAGGATTGCAGGTTCAAGGCTGGACTGAGGAAAGATAGAACAAATAAAATACTAGGTAGAAAGGAGAGCGACTGGGAGGAAAGGGAGACTACAGTTTTAGAAGTTAGGCATTTCAGAATCCTTAGCTTCACTCACAGGGCCTCTCCTCCTTAGACAGAAGCCCCCGGCAGGCCACACTTCTCACCAGCAGCCACTCGGCCTGTTCTCAGCAGGCCTAGCCTGCACTTTTACTCATAACAGCCCACTTCACACCTGAATTCCTGAGATGTTTGATAAACAAACAAATCACAAAGAAAGCTTCAGGTTTGTCGAGCCCAGCACTTTGGTGAAACCCTGTTTCAAAATTAAAAAAAAAAAAACACAAAACATAAAGAGGGCTGGAGATGTAGCTCAGAGGTAGAATGCCCCTGGGTTCAACCCCTAGTACCAAAAACAAAACAAAACAACAACAACAACAACAGCAAAAAGATTTCCCCATTCAGAAATAAAATTGTCATTTGCAGGGAAATGAGTGGAGCTGGAGGACTGCAGGCTAAAGGAGACCAGCCAGACTCGGAAAATCAAGGGCTGCGTGTTCCTCGTGGGAAGCCAGAGAGAACAGAGGAGAGAGAGGACTTGGGAAGATGGCAGAGGCCAGCGGAGGAGGGGAAGAGTGGGAGAGGGAGCGGGAAGAGGAGAGGGCAGACCAACAGGTCACGAGTCACATGACACGGGGATGCATTGCACAAACTGAAAAGGAAATAAAATGTAAAGGTGGGCGTGGCGTTCCATGCCTGCGTCCCAGTACATAGGAGGTTGGGACAGGAGGATAGCAGGTTCAAGGTCAGCCTCATCGACTTAGTAAAACCTTCAGCAAATTAGCAAGATCGTGTTTCAAAATAAAATAGGGCTGGGGTGTAGCTCAGAGGTAGAACACCTCTGAGTTCAAGTCTCAGTCTCAATTTTTTTTTTTCTTTTAAAGAATTCAGCCTTCATGTCAGAGGTGCAACTCGTGACAGAGTGCTTGCCTAGCAGGTGCAAATCTGTGGGTTCAATTCCCAGCACACCACACACACACACACACACACACACACACACACACACACACACGCTTCTCCTGAGGAGATGGAGACGCCACGGGCGTTGTAGTAGGGCAGGAGTGAAGGACTCCTTAGCTGATCCTCCTTACTATAAATTTTTGCCTAACTAGCTCCTGGAAGCAGTCTCATTAGAAGTGAGAAGAAGTTAAAAGTGGCAGGCAGCCAACTCTGTTTAAATCTCAACGTTATGACTCCTAGTTGGCCACCCAAGCAAACCCTGACCTCCTTAGGTCTCCATTTTCTCATGTATTAAATGATAGTCGCAGTAGCCTCTCCTTATAGGGTCCCTATGGAAAATAGGCTTACAGTGAACTGGGGTAAATTTTAGACCAACTCAGGGCTGGAGATTAACAAGCTGTAGCCATCAAATGTAGCCATCAAATGGTCATCAAAAGAATTACCACCAGTAATGGAGTCTTGCCGGGCATGGTGGTGAGCACCTGTAATCCGAGAACTGGGGAGGCTGAGACAAGAGGATCACAAGTTCAAGGCCAGTGAACAGTAACTATTTTGATATTTTTATCAATATATAAAATAAAATCAATCTGGGGGTGTAGATTGTAGGTAAAATGGCTTTGGGTTCAATACCCAGTACCACAAAAATGATGATGATGGTGATGGTGATGATGGTGGTGATGATGCTGCTGATGGTGATGGTTGTGATGCTGATGGTGGTGGTGATGATGATGATGGTGATGACGGTGATGGTGATTGTGATGGTGATGATGATGGTGATGCTGCTGCTGATGGTGGTGATGATGATGATGGTGATGACGGTGATGGTGATGGTGGTGGTGATGATGATGGTGGTGATGCTGATTGTGGTGATGCTGATTGTGGTGATGATGGTGATAGTGATGGTGATGATGGTGATGATGATTAATTCTTCAAGAAAAACAGCTAGGAAAGTACTCAGAGACTGATCATCTGTGTGCAGAGAGAGCTCTACAAGGAATTGCTGGTCCTTTGTGACTTGAGAAACATTGAGTACAGGAGACAGTTCAGAAGAGAAATAAGTATATGGTTCTGCTGAAGTGCCAAAAGTCCCTTACAGATTCTGCTATAATTTGCTTTGTAGCATTGAAAAAGCCTTCTCCAGATTCTGCTTTTTCATGTGAAAATTGAAGAAGTTGAAGCCAGGCGTGGTGGTGCATACTTGTAATCCAGTACTTAGGAGGCTGAGACAGGAGGATGGCAGGTTTGCAGCCAACCTCAGCTACTTAGGCCCTTTGCAACTTAGTGAGACCCTGTTTCAAAATAAAAAATAAAATGGGGCTGGAGGTGTAGCTCAGAGGTAGAATGCCCCTGGGTTCCATCCCCAGTACCATAAATAAATAAACAAATAAATAAATAAATAAATAACACTGAAGAAGTTGGGCCAGATGTTATCTAAGGTTGATTTCTATAAGGACAATAGGTGATCTGGAAATGGTCTCTGGTACTTCTACAAGAAAAACTATTTGTAATGCAAGTCAAAACAGTTTTAAGGGGAAAAAAAATAGATGGATGCTCTTGAGATACTAATTTTCACCAGCATAAAAATGACCACAACCACCATCATCACCGTCACTCTTCCTAATTGCTGTGTGTTGAGCTGGGGCATGTTACACACGTGGCTTCATCCAGCCCTCTCAACAAGCCTCCGTTCTTCATAGAGTCATGCAAAAAAGATTCATGGCACAATTACTTTCTATGTGACTTACCGCGTATTCACGGTCTCCTACATCCAAGGTACATACTTTCTGTGTATTCTTCAACACAGCTCTATGAAGTAGGCATGTTGGTTTTCTGTTGCTGTGCAACAAACCATCATGAACATGGTGGCCTTGAACGACACCCATTCGTCATGCCCCGTCTCCGTGGTCGGGAGTCCAGCGTAGCCTGGCTGGCTCTCTGCTCAGGATCCCACGGGTTATGCCATGAGGCAGACCAGGTGGCAGCAACCTCATCTCATCTCTTCCAAGTCTTCTCACAAAGCCCTAGCCGTTGACCCCAGATATCCCAAGTCCCCATCTGCGGTTGTAGGCTAGAGGTCCCTGTGGTCCCCTGGCTGTCAGCCAGAGCAGCACTGACATGCGGCCCTCCCCAAAGGTGACGGTTTGCCGCTTCAAGGTGTCAAGAGAATAGTCCTGACTTGTCTCTGACTTTCACAGCCCACCAGGACCACTGCCTTTTGTCAGATCACCATCAACTGACTGATACTTTAGTCACTTCTGCAGGAAACTTTCACCCTTGCCATAGCATATGAGATTGTCACATATGCTATATGTGACATATAGCATTCCACAGTAGCCACAGGTGTCCCCAGCCTCAGGCAGGGGTGGCATGTACACCAGTGGCCAGCCTAGAACTCTGCCTGCCACCGGCCCTGTTTCAAGAGTCGGGAGCGCTTGTCTGAAGTCCGTGGGCCAGAAAGAGCGACAATGGATTTTTGTAATCCAGTTGAAAATCCTGTGCCCAGGCCCCTTCTTACACCTCATACCCTTGTTCTAAAAGCAAGTCTCTCAATCCCCAAATGAGCCCTTTAGGAGCTAGGGATGAAGGGATGTTTGCCTAGCATCTTGGTCTGCATTCTCACAGCTCTGTGGCGCTCAGGGAATGGCAGCAAGAGGTAGGGAAACAGCATGCTAGGCTCTGCTCTCAGATCCTGGAGGCGGAAGCAGGGCCAGAGCAGGGGAGGAGGAGCCATAAACCCCAAGGCCACACCCCAGGGCCCCTCCTTAGCAACCAAGCTTCTGACACGGCTACCTTGTTTTCATGAGGGGTAGGGGGCATTCTAAATCCCAACCATTACACTAGCATCCACAGGGCCCTGGGTTCTATTCCCAACACCGGGGGAAAAAGTGACCAAAAAAGCCTTTTCTTGAGGTCATCTGCAGTGCCTGCAGTTCATAAAATACTTTACTATATGTAAAATAACCTGTGGGAAAATCCAGATTGAGGGTCCTCTGAGAGACCTCCCACGCACGTCAGCCAGTGCAGGCCTGAGCCGTCCAACCCAATTACCCCACAAACTATTAAGAAAGCCTCACAATGCGAAGGAAGAGACATTCTTACTCAGTCCTCCCTCTCCCTCCCCCTCCCTCCCTCTTTCTCTTGTCCCTCGCTCCTGTCTTTGTCTGGGCACCCCACAATTGCCCCAAAGCCTCATCCGGGGCAGCTTCTCACTGTCGCTTGGGATGGCAGCATGCAGGAACTACCTATTAGGCGGAACTCTTCTCCTCTGCTGTGACAGAGTTCGCATCCGGAATGTCCCCAGACCGCAGGCGTCAGGCGGTGCAGCAGTTCAGGGGTGCGAGGGTGGGACTCGCGCGTCCTCGGTGGGCTGACCCAGCATGGGTCAGTAATTGGAATGGACTTTGAGGAAAGTGCTGAAGCGGCTAGGCAGGAGGGGAACGGGAGCAGGTCTCCGGAGGCGTGGCCTTGGGATTCTGCATCCTGGCATCTCCTGATTCCTCTCCCCACTAAGCTAAGCAGCTTCCTCCGCAGCCACGATGTTCTGCAATGGGGTCGGCCTGCCTTGGACTGAGTCCTCCGAAACCACTGAGTCAAAAGTAACCTTCCCCCCGAGTTGCTCTTGTCAAGTATTTGGTCACAGTCATGACAGCTGGCTCGCGCACTCGGTGACGGGCACCTCGCACCATCCTGACTTTCTCCCCTAAAGTTCCACGTGTGGGATGCTGGGCTAACCTGCGTGTTGGTACCAGTGCCCGGGCCCGGCGGCCGTGCCCCTGCCAGGCTGTGGCCACACAGCTAGCCTGGGTTAGCAGCCTCCCTTTCTCCGCAGAGGCCGGGGGCAGCAGGCTGGGAGCCCGTGAGGCTGGACACCTACTGGCTGTCGGTAACAGCTATGTACTGCCTGTCTATAATAAACAGCTATCTACTGCCTTGCAGAGCTGCAGGACCCGCGGCTCAGATTCAAGAGGCTGAGGTCCTGGGCGCTGAGTGGGTCGAGGACGCCCCGGGACCGCCTTCTACCGGCACTGGTGATGGCTCCTTCTCCAATCAGGCCAGTCCCAGGAGTTTCACGCGGCATGAGGTAGGTATAGAGTCTAACGGGGGTCCCAGTGGGGCTTCTTAGCTCCGCCTTTCTCAGACTTGAAGACCTAACCTTTGTAGACTTGGTGTTGGCATAAATTTTTCCATGCGCTTCCTGCAACACGTCAGTCCTTCGGGGAAATATCCGAGGAGAGGAAGGCAGGAAAGGCGGAGAGGGAGCGGGTGACGCTGCACTTAGAGCCCAGCGGCCTGCGCAGGGCCCGAGCATCGCAGCTGGCGGTGCTCTGCCTCCACCTAGCGGACCACGGAGACACGTCCCGGGGAGGCTGCCGGCCGCCTCCGGAGGCCCCTTTAGACCGGCGCAGCATCCTCCCCGCCCCGCCCTGGTGTTTCCAAAGCCTAAAAGGGAATTCTTATGGGCCTTTCTTTCTTTCTTTCTTTCTTTCTTTCTTTCTTTCTTTCTTTCTTTCTAGTACTAGTGATAAAACCCAAGGGCCTTCTACCACTCATCCCCAGCCCTTTGTATTTTTTTTTTTTTTGAGACAGGATCTCACTAAGTTGCCCAGGTGGGCCTCAAACTTGCTAACCTCCTGCCTCAGTTCCTGAGTCACTGGGAGCACAAGCATGCAGGACCACCCAGCTAAAAGGAAATTTTGACTTACTTTTGGTACTACAGACTGCACCCAGAGGCAATCCACCTCTGAGTTACAATGCCAATCCTTTTTACTTTTTATTCTGAAAAGGGGTCTAAGTTGCTGAGTTCCGTTACTTGCTGAAGCTGGCCTCAAACCCGTGATCCTTCTGTCTCAGCCTGCACCACCATGCCCAGCTTAAAAGGAAATTCTTAAGAGTTGGCTTCCTTTGTAGGGGAAAAGGCGCACTTACACTGTCGTTGGGATTGTGAATTAGCGCAGTCACCATGGTGGTAGGAAGAGAACCTCGTTAGGCCCCGCTGGAGCATCCTGGTATCCTCTAGGTAAGGAAGCAGTCACCGAGCTCACCAGGCTGGGCCTCCGCAAGGCTGGCTCCTCCCCAGGCCCACACCCCGCCGGCCAGCAGCCATCCCTTGGTTTCCCAGCAGGAGTGTGTTCCCAAGGCTGCCTTCTACTCCCCGTCATGTGGTATTTTCTCTCTCTAAACCAGGAACCCGAAGCTTCAGGACACACACCCTCTGCGGCTGCTACTGCCCGGTCTGCGGGCAGATTCCCGGGCTGGGGCTCATCCGCCGGGCCCAGTTGTGCCAGGAAAGTGTTAGCTCTGGGGTCGCGATTCCCCAGGAGGGCCTGGGCACCCCAGGCCAGAGATGACCCAGAAGAGGCGCCCCAGTTGCTCAGACAGATGTGCTCCCCACGGAGGGAGGGGAGTCGTCCAAGGTTGCCAGAGAGCACAGGCACGTGCCCGATTCGCAGTGGAGAGGGGCCTGCAGAGAGAGCGCCCGAAGCAGGGCCGCGGGGCGTCGGGTTGGCGTCTTTAGTAAACTGATCAGCAGAGACTAAAGAAGCCCGGCTGCGCATGCCGGAGCCGCTGGAGGAGAACAGCTACATCGCTCACTCTCGAGACTGCGGAAGCCAAGCGTGGCGACGCACGCCTGTCATCTCGGGCCAAGCAAAAAGGATTGCGGGTTCGAGACCAGCCTCAGCAACTTGGTGAAGCCCTGTTTCAAATTAAAAAATAAGAATGCATTAATGATTAGGCTATAGCTTGGAGGTTGGAGGACCAGCCAGGGGAGGCGGGCTGAGCACCCCGGGGGCGAGGGGGCAGACGGCCCTGGGGTAAACGGTGTCACAAAGCAGAGTTGGGCAGGAACTAACAGGGATTGGAGACCAGTGGATGGAAGGAGAGGGAAGGAAAATTACCAGGCGCGGGCAGAAGCGCGCAATATTGAGCAAGTCTAGGACAACGGCCAGTCGGACAGATGGCCCCGGAGAGTGGCCTGGCAGCGCGGAACCCGGGCCCAGGCGCTGGCTGACCAGGGGGACGTGTCATCTCACTAATTAGTGCAGATATGCGTATTATAAATACATGTATATGTATATATGTAAGGATATGCGTACATATACTATAGATATAAGTATATATGCGTATTTATGTATATATATGCATTATATATGTGTATATATACAATGTGTATGTATGTAATATATGTATGTATGTGTGTATATACATATGTATATATCATACTGGGGGTTGAATCCAGGAGCATTCTATCTCTGAGCTACACCTCAAGCCCTTTTTATTTATTTATTTATTTACTTATTTATTATTTTGAAACAAGATCTTGCTACGTCGCTGAGAGTCTCACTAAATTGCTGAGCCTGGCCTCAAACCTGCAGTCCTCCCATCTCAGCCTCCCAAGGACTGGGATTACAGGTGTGCCCCATCATGCCCGGTCTGACCAGTGACTTTAACAGCCACTGCCTTTGTGGCACACTGGTTGAATGTCTGCACTTGGCAGGGAAAACAAAAGAGAGAAACTCAAATATTCAAGGCCGTAAAAGGACATGGAAAGCTGGGCATGGATGGTGGCGCAAGCTGTAATCCCATACTTGGGAGGCTGAGACAGGAGGATCGCAGGTTTGCGGCCAACCTCCGCTACTTAGTGAGGCCCTCTGCATCTTAGTGAGACCCTGTTTCAAGATAAAGAATAAAAATGGAGCTGGGGGTGTAGCTCGGAGGTAGAATGCCCCTGGTTTCCATCCCCAGCACTGCAAAGGAAAGAAAGAAAGAAAGAAAGAAGCCAGGCGTGGTGGCACACGCTTGTAATCCCAGCATTCAGGAGGCTGAGACAGGAGGATAGTGGTTTACGGCCAACCTCAGCTACTTAGTGAGACCCTCCACAACTTAGACCCTGTTTTAAAATAAAGAATAAAAAATAGGGCAGGGGGTGTAGCTCGGAGGTTGACTGCCCCTGGGTTCCATCCCCACCTGCAAAAAAGAAAAGAGGAAGAAAGGAAGGAAGGGAGGGGGCACAGAAGGTGGTCAGTGACAGAAAGGACGTGGGCAGGCCCTTGAAGAGCTGCCCTTTGTCCAATCGCGCTCCCTGCCGTGGCAGCCTGGCATCCTGTAGTCGGCACTGTTGACCCTCCCTGCAGCGCAGGCACGCTGGCACCAGGCACGGGTCCAGCTCGCCGAGGAGCGGCCCAAATGTCCAAGGAGGGTGACCAGCTGGTGGCTTGGGCCGGAGCCCGGAGCGACAGGACACACAGCCTGATCTTGGCCACCCTGGCGCCCTTGGTGAGGTCCTCAGCCCACCTGCTGGAGAAAAACCAGCCCCCAGCAGCTGAGGTGGCCATGCTCTTCGCCTCTGGGCTCCGGGGACTCAGAGCCTTCCTTAGAACTCCTACGAGACCCAGAGGCGGGCGTGGCGATGCTCGCCTAAAATCCCAGTTCTTGGGAGGCCGAGACAGGAGAATCACAGGTTCCAGGCCAGACTCAACAACTTAGGAGGGTCTGCAGTAATTTAGTGAGACCCTGTTTCCAAATAAAATCATAAAAGAGGTCTGGGGTATAACTAGAAGGTAGAAAGCCCCTGGTGCCTTCCCCAGTACAGAGAGACAGAGAGAAACCCAAAATGTCTGCTTTTCCAAGAAGGAGCCCAGCATCCATACCTTTGTGGGAAAAAGCAAATATCTGTCTTTTGGGGGCCAGTTCCTCAATTACTAATGGTTCCAAAGACTTAGGAGACCATGACCCCCCTCTCCGGGGTCCTCGGATCCTGAGGGGCATCTTCCCGGCTGTTCCCACAGTCCCGAGTGGACTTGAGCCAGAACCGGGCTGTTTCTCGCCTGCCCTGCACTCGGGGCTCATCGCAGCTCAGCTTTGAGCCATTGAAAGCTATTTCCGTCTTCCCATATGTGTCTGGCTATCACTAATTGGGGAAAGCTATTTTAGTATTTCCTCTTCCTTCCATCT
The DNA here is from genome assembly GCF_963383645.1 of Muscardinus avellanarius. Lineage (NCBI taxonomy): Eukaryota > Metazoa > Chordata > Mammalia > Rodentia > Gliridae > Muscardinus > Muscardinus avellanarius. Next base: position 63,487,202 of record NC_137803.1, on the reverse strand, counting down.
TTGCAGATATGCCTTTTTAAGGGAAAAAGTATCTGGAAAAGAACAGTTTAGGGCGTTTTAGAAGCATACCAGAGACGCTTTCAAAGTCCTTCGAGCAGCCATTTCACGTTCAACGTGGAGACAAAAGTCCAAAATCCTGGATTTTATTCCCTGCTCTCTGTGCTGAATTAGGAAGAAAACCAAGGATCCTGTTCATCCTTCGAGACCCTCGTCAGTGAGTCCTTCTCTAAGAAACCTTTTACAGCTCCCTCCCGTCCAGAGACCCACGTCGTCTAGGGTTCAACAACCACACCGGAACTGTACCTTGCTTTTTTTTTTAATTTCAGATACTATCTATACCTCTATCCCCCTGAAGAATCTGCCACACTTAAGATATCTTTATAAAACTACATATGGAGGATCAATTTATTTTGAAAATTAGTTTTAGCTAATTGTCTCAGTCAACGTTTTCCAAGAAGGAAAGTAGGTTTATTTATTTGCTCACAGTTTTTGGAGACTCCAGAGCTTTAAGCTTTTATTTTGTTTTTTGTGGTACTGGGGGTGGAACCCAGGGGCTTTCTACCTCCAGGCTACACTCCCAGACCTACTTTATACTATACTTGGAAACAGGGTCTCACTGAGTTGCCGAGAGCCTCACTCAGTAGCTGAGGCTGGCTTCGAACCTGCGCGATCCTCCTGTCTCAGCCTCCCAAGCGCGGGGATTACAAGCGTGCGCCACCACGCCCGGCTTGAGCTTTAAGCTTTAATCCATGTCAGGTCATGTCAGCAAGAAGGAGAGAGAGACAGAGAGAGAGACAGAGAGAGAGAGAGAGAGAGAGAGAGAGAGAGAGAGAGAGAGAGAGAGAGAGAGCGCACTGCAGGCCCCACTCTCACACGGCGAGGCCAGGCAGAGAGTGAGGCTCAGCTCTCAGTTCCCGTCTCCATGAGGGCTAGGGGTTCATAGGGCACATTCCAAGTCCAAGCCATTACACTAATCTTAACTAAAAGCAACTAGTAATTAATTTGATTTACTTTCAAAGTTATTTTAAGCCGGGCGTGGTGGGCACACGCTTGTAATCCCCGCGCTTGGGAGGCTGAATCAGGAGGATCTCACAGGTTCGAAGCCAGCCTCAGCTACTTAGGCTCTCAGCAACGTAGTGAGACCCTGTTTCCAAATAAAATATAAAGTAGGTCTGAGAGTGTAGGCCAAAGGCAGAAAGCCCCTCAGTTCCATCCCAGTACTGTTAAAAAAAAAAAAAAAGTTATTTTAGTACTTTAAGCTGGGTGTGGTGGCTCACACCTGTAATCCCAGGACTTGGGAGGCTGAAACAGGAGTATTGCAGGTTTGAGGCCAGCTTCAGCAACTTAGTAAGAGCCTGTTTCAAAATAAAAAGGCTGAGAAGCTGGGCGTGGTGGTACACACTTGTAATCCAGTACTTGGGAGGCTGAGACAGGAGGATCACAGGTTCATGGCCAGCCTCAGCTATTTAGTGAGGCCCTCTGCAATTTAGTGAGACCCTCTTTCAAAATTCAGAATAAAAATAATAGGGCTGGGAGTGTAGCTTGGAGGTAGAATGCCCCTGGGCTCAAACCCCAGTACAAAAGAATAAATAAATTCACCTCTGCTTCTTAAAGAATCGATAAGAAGCAAGGAGGTTTTGAGCAGACTAAAGCAGCACATCTCAGATTCCAGTGTGTGCACAAATCACCGGAGACGCTGTTAAAATGAAGACTGGGTAGGTCTGGGACAGGGCTGAAATCGTGCGCCTCCCAGCTCCGGGCAGTGAGTGCTGCGGGGCCAGGACACGCCTGCCACAGTTCTCCTGACTAGTCTCCTCTGCTGGACTTGCCCGCGGGGCCTCAGCCTCCAGGCTAAGTGGACAAGTATGGACAGAAGGGGCGGAGCTCAGCCTCCCTCTCCCCGGGGCTGCAGATGGAAAGCCTAAGCAAGTGAGAGGCGAAAGGAGACCCAGGGCTAGAAGACTTGGGAATCGGTGCACGAACTGCTCGGCCACCCAGCCCGCACCGCCCCGCCCCAAGAAATGATAGGAGCTTTTTAAAAAGAGAGAAAGTCGCTCGGCAAGAGGAGGTGGCTAGACAGCGGCATCCAGACGGAAGATGGCGAGGGCTTCCTGCAGCAAGTCAGAAAAAGGCGTCCTTTCCCACGGTAGCTTTCCAAGTTGTGCGCTGCAAACAGGACCGTGATGAGCGTGCTTAGACAAGGCGCACAGCCAGTGTTTCCTTATTGTTACTTGATTCTAAGGAAATGGAGAAACGACATGCGTGCCCTTCCGAGGGCACACTGGGGTGCGGTTTCATTCCTGGGAGAACGTCCCTGCGTTTGCTTTGAGAGTAATTTGAGTGGTCATTTGAATATAGCCAGACACTGAAGTTATGCGTTACTGTATCTATTGCTCTCAGTAGAAATGATGATCAAAGTCTTGTCCTATTATCGTGCATGATAAGATGCAGTTCTGTATCTATCCAGTCTTATTTAAGCATCTTTTTTTTCAAAATTCCTATAAATACCTAGCTTCTCAGAATGTGTGTGTGTGTGTGTGCATGCATACTGTGCACACCCTGGAGATTGAGCCTAGGGGTGGTCTACCTCCAAGCTCATTCCCAGCCCTTTCTTTATTTTTATATCAAAACAAGATCTCACTAAGTTGCGGAGAGCCTCACTAAGTAGCTGAGGCTGGCTGTGAACCTGCAATCCTCCTGTCTCGGCCTCCCAAGTACTGAGATTACAAGCATGTGCCACTACACCCAGCTTCCAAGCCCCCCCTTTTTTATTTTAAAACAGGGTCTCACTAAATTGCCAAGGCTGGCCTCAAACCTGCAGTCCCCCTGTGCCAGCCTTACAAGTCCTAGGGTTACAAACATTCATCACCACACCCAGTTTCCAAGCCCTTTTTTAAAAAAATTTTGTTTTAAAACAGAGTCTCACTAAATTGCCAAGGCTGGCCTCAAACCTATAATCTTTCTGTCTCAGCCTCACAAGTCCTAGGATTACAAGTGTGCATCACCACACCTGGCTGACATGTGCTCATTTCATATTTATATAAGAGTCATGAGTGTGTGTGTGTACTGGGAACTGAACCCAAGGGCATTTTACTTCCAATGTACATCCCAAGCCCTATTTTTATTTTTATTTTAATATGATTTTATTGGTGCATGATAGTCTCACATCACTTATTTTTTTATTTTGAAACGGGGTCTCAGCTGGGTGTGGTGGTGTATACCTATGATCCCAGTACTGGGAGGCCGAGGCAGGAGGATAGCAGGCTCACAGCCAGCCTCAGCAACTTAGTGAGGCCCTGTTCAAAATAAAAAATAAAAATAGGGCTGGGGGTGTATCTCAGAGGTAGAATGCCCTGGGTTCAATCTTCAGTACTGCAAAAAGAAGAAGAGGAAGGAGGAAGGAAGGAAGGAAGGAAGGAAGGAAGGAAAGGAAGAAGGGAGAAAGGAAGGAAGGAAGGAAGGAGAGAGAATGGTAAGGGAGAGGAGAGGAGAGGGGGGAGACGCAGTCTAAGCTGTTAAGGGTCTCACTAAGTTGCCAAGGCTGGCCTTGAACTTGAGATCCTTCTATCTTAGTTTTCCAACTACTAGAATCATAGGCATGTGCCACTGTGCCTGGCTAGATTTTCACTTTTTTTTTTTTTTTTTTTGGTGGTACTGGGGTTCCTGGAAGCCCTTCTACCTCCGGGCTACACTCCCAGACCTATTTTTACATTTTTATTTGGAAACAGGGTCTCCTAAGCCAGCGCGCGGGGCTGGCTTCGAACCTGCGCGATCCTCCTGTCTCCGCCTCCCAAGCGCGGGGATGACAAGCGTGCGCCACCACGCCCGGCAGGATTTTCACTTTTTGAAAGTTTTCATTTGACAGAATAAATTCCCAGAAGTTGGGAAAGCTCCGAACTTAACAGACCAGAGCAGCTACACTGTAGAAGCGGACCCCCCTCAGTTCCACACCGAGTCAAGAACCAGCCTTCTGGGTTTGACCGGGTGCTGAGTGGGGGTGTCACTTTGGGGAGATCTTGGCAGGACTGAATGTATTTTGCATGTAGGGAAATGTAAATAACTTATGGTCAATGGGCACAAGTGTAGTTTGTATAATTATCTACAAATTCTCTGAGCTACAGCCCCAGCCCTATTCAATTGTTTTTTCTTTTTTCATAACAAGATTTCGCTGAGTTGCTGAGAGCCTCACTGAGTTGCTGAGGCTGGCCGCACAACCTGCGATCCTCCTGTTTCAGCCCCCATCCCAGTACTGGAGTGACGGGCGCGGCCGCTGCGCCTGGTTTGGTGGCTTGAGGGTCCTGAGTGGCTCCTGAGGTGGGTCCTGGAGACAGCGTGGTTTCCATCTGCTCTTGGTTGATCACTCATTCTGAGGAAAGTCAGCTGACTGTTGTTAAACCCCAGCCACTAGCTATGGGATTTAGGGGGAGATCTCTTCTCCTCCCTCCCTCCCTCCCTCCCTGTCTGTCTGTCTGTCTGTCTGTCCGTCTCTCTCCCTGTCCCCCTCACAATCCCTCCCTTTTCCTGGCCATTTCCATTCTCCTTTAGACAATGAGTGTTTAAAAACCATCAAAGATACGGCTTACCCTTTTAAGCTAACACTCCATTTGAGGTGCTAGTCTGGAAGAACGCAAGAGGAGAGTGGCCCCCAGTGTTTTCAGGCAACCCCACGTTTCCTTTTTTATTTCTCTCAGTACTAGGCACTCTACCTCTGACCTACATCCCTGCCCTATTTTTTATTTTTTATTTGGAAACGGGGTCTCACTAAGTTGTGGAGGGCCTCACTAAGTAGCCGAGGCTGGCCACGAACCTGTGATCCTTGTCTCAGCCTCCCAGGTGCTGGGGTTGCAAGCGTGCGCCATCGTGCCTGGCTTGCTGCGGGGTCTATCCTAGACACTTGTGGAGGGACCCGACTGTGGCATAAAAAGCCAGAGGGCTCATCTCCAAGAGCACTACGTATATTTGAACCCGGCACACTTTGGCAGCCAAATCTGTTTGCCTCGCTAAGTCTTTGTCAAAGTGTACCTCCCGTGCTCTCGTCTGCCAGTCTGCATGTGTGATAAAACTCGACAGGGGCCACTTTCAGAATTTTGCCGTAAGTATGTTGATAACCAAAAGAAGTCAAAATATTTTTTTCCTGTCTTTTCTCTGGGGAAAAAAAAACCCTACTGTGTTGGTATTGGGAAATTGCTCCTGTATTAATTTTCGAAATGTAAAAAGCAGTCAGAGCCTGGTGCTGTGTAAGCTGTCACACTGCAGAGCTCCCCTCTCGGCCCTGTGTCCTAATGTCTACTCAGAGTAAAGCCTTTAGCCCTAAAAATACTTAGGGACAACTGAAAACCCGAAGATCACAGCGCCTCTACCTGGTGCCTTTCAGAGCCTTAAAGTTAGCAAAAGCCTTAAGCCTTTCTCTTAGTGAGGGCACACAAGCCGGGCGTAGCGGCGCACGCTTGTAATCCCCGCGCTTGGGAGGCTGACATAGGAGGATCGCACGGTTCGAAGCCAGCCTCAGCTACTTAGTAAGGCTCTCAGCAACTCAGTGAGACCCTGTTTCCAAATAAAGTATAAAATAGGTCTGGGAGTATAGCCTGGAGCTAGAAAAGCCCCCTGGGTTCTACCCCTAGTACCACACACACACACACAAAAAAAAAAAAAAAAGAAAAAGAAAAAGAAAGGACACACAACTACACTGGCTCTAATTGGCACCTGTCTCCCTCCTATTCTTTGGTACCAGAAATGCAAACTCTGTGTTACTCCAAAGAACCCATCATTGCCGAGCATCTGTTAATGCCTACTATAACAGAGGTGGGAGCAAGTCGATGACTGACCCCTGCACTTAGTAAGTGCATTGTCAGGAACAAAGAGGCACCACTGGGCTAAGAAACAAGTCACGCCCATTGCCTTGGTAACACTGATGAGAACATACCCATAAAAGGCCTGTATTAAAGGCGGGTCTCAGGGAGGGGAGCGGCTCACCTTCAGCCCCCGCAGGCCCAGGCTCGCTGCTTTGCTCCTCTTCCCCATTTCCTATTAACTTTGAAATGAGACTTGTTGAAGCTGCACTAATCTATTAGTTTTAATTTCCCTATTCAACGAATCCTGGTTGAATAGAGGAGAAAGAGCCCACAGTGCCATTACAACCATGACGCTTCCTTGCTGAAGACATCCCCTGCTGCGGACAAAAACCGTTACTTGAAAGGTGCTGTTTCACAGAACCTTGTTAACCTCTAGTGTGGTTTTGCAGGAGTGTTCTCCAGTCCTCAAGGAAACCTTTACAAGTTTCGTGTGCTCTGTGTTTGCTTGTGTCTTGTATACATTTTAAGAACAAAAATGATCGAGGCAGAGATGGTAGGGATATTCTGATCTTAGCAATTCCTTGCTTGGGTTTGCCTTGCCTTTGCCTGTAGGGCCAAAGGTGTGCCCTGAGTTACTTGGTAGAAACTGCACACTGGGCCGGGCGTGGTGGGCACGCCTGTAATCCCCAAGCTTGGGAGGCGGAGACAGGAGGATCGCGCTGGTTCCGAGCCAGCCTCGCTGGCTTAAGAGACCCTGTTTCCACATTAAAAAGTTAAAAGAAAGGTCTGGGAGTGTAGCCCGTGGGAGTGTATCCCAGAGGTAGAAGGGCTGCCAGGAACCCCAGTACCACCAAAAAAAGAAAGAAAAAAAAAAGAAATTGCACACTGGATTAAAAACACTTTTTTCAATGATTGCAGAGAGAATGTTCCGGCATTGTTCATACCCGATCTGGGCTGCAACTCTGTGGGAGGGACGCCTAACCACAGAGAACTGTCAGCATGAGAATGGGCCAGTGCTGTCCCTGCGGACTGAGCGGCATGTGTCCGTGGCTGGACACTGGCTATGAAAAGCCCTGAACGCTGGGTGAGAGCAGACGCTAATCCGACCCTGATGGCTTAAAGGGCTTGTTTTGTCTTTCCTCTTCTTCCCTGTTTCAGAATTGCTAACAATCCTTGAGGTGTACACAGATTGCCGAGGCCATGGGTAACTGTTCTATCCCTAAGAACTCTCCCTTGGATGTATATTAAATAATCGGGGTATTTTAAGATAGATGAATAAGAAAGGAGAGACTTATTTTGTTCTGTAACACAGCCTGGCCTCAGGATACGCTAAAGGGTGGAGAAAAGTGGCCTGGGAATGGGACTGCGAGTTTTAACACTATAAACCAGCTTGATTTGTTTTATAAGCAAGAAGGAAAGTTTACTGAGGTGCTAAATGCTCAGATCTTTATGACTTTACATCTAAATTCAGTTTTATGAAAATTGTGAGATTCTTGAAGTGTTCCTTGTAAATTAAAGGAGACAGACCCAATGGAGGTTTATTACTGAGCGTTCCAAGTAGGTCTGCGCAGACGCCTGCAGCCGCAGGGCTAGCAGCTTCTTCAGAGGCTTCGACAGAAGACTTCTACAAGCTCTTCTGCCCCTCCTTCAGACGACTTCCCCTGCCTCACCATCTTCTTAAAATTCCATCTCCTCCGCTGCTGAGGCACCCAGCCCTGCGGGTGTAACTAGGAGTGGCACATCTTACGTCCAGCTGAACCTAAGCCTTCCAATATGTGTCCACTTCAGGAGGTGGCAAATGAGAAACAAAATATATTAAAGGTACATGTTCCTTTTGCTATGGCTGACCTAGCCCAGTGTGAAGAAGGCACGTGAAGAGGACCCTGATACACTTATAAATGGGCTTCAAAATCCGGCTATCATGCGTGATCTAATGTAATCCTTCCACTTGCTGCACTCCCGGGGAAGAGCTCATTCATATACAGGAAGCGGCAAAGGCATATGGGAATGGAATCTTTGTCCGAGACCGAAGGCAGCCTATGAGGGGAGAGATTATCCCTGAGAAAAACTCTATCTGGAACTACCAAAATGGAAGTATCTTAACAAACTAAGTAATATGATTAGATGTTTGAGGTTTTAAGAAGATGTATAAATAAGTTAGTTAATTACAGTAAGATGAGAGAGATACCACAAGAAGCAAATGAAAATCCTCTATGTTTCTGGGATGCTTAACTGAGACCCTCTGGATATATATACTCATACTGACCCAGACTCATGTGAGGGGCAGATATTATCGGGGACTCATTTTATTAGCCAGTCAGCCCAGATATTGGGAAAAACTCCAAAAGCAGGAAATAGGACTTGAGACTGTCAAATCACCTTTTCAATTTGGCCTTTGGGGCTTTTAACAACAGAGACAAGGAAAGCAAAATTAACCAGCGGAGACAGCAGACACAAGACGGAGCCCACTTAATTGCCCTAGTATTGCCCTAGGTAGTAGGTCCCTGCCCCCAGCCCAGAAATACTCTAGGGCTTCTTCCAGGGAGAGGGAAAGGAACTCGATTCCTGGTGCCTGTTATTATTGCAAAAGGCCTGGGCATTATGTCAAGGATTGCCCTGAATGAGACCCATCTGCACCTGGGTTGTGCCCCCTCTATAAAGAAGGAAAACATTGGAAGCATGATTGTCCTCACCTTTAAAGGAAGTGAGACCACCTGCTCCCGTCATGGCTGCCCTTGAAGACTGAGTACATCTGAGGCTCTGCAAGGCCCCCTCTGATCAGCCCGCTATCCAGCTGAATCTCACAGCAGGAGAGCCCAGGCAACTCTCGACATGGCAGGTAAAGATATCAATTTTCTCTTAGATATGGGGGCTCAGTTCTCTGCTCTGCTTATCTCTCCTAGAATTTTTTTTTCCTAAAATATATTTTAACTGGGCTTGATAGCACCCCAGAGCCAAAAAGATTTACAGTGTCTTTAACTTGTAAAAAGATAATTTAGTCCACTCTTGTACAGAGACTATAGAAAAAGTGTATGCTAACAGGCTTGATCTAAACGATCGGCCCTAGCTAACCCTGATGTGGAATGGTCTACTGATGGAAGCAGCTTCGTGAGTGAGGGGATTTGAAGGCAGCGCTAGGCAGTAGTAAGACCTCGAGCGGTAATAAAGTGAACCCACGCCCTCCAAACACCTCAGAACAAAAGGCTAAAATAATTGCCCTCACTCGAGCTTGCAGTGGGAGAAGACAAACGCATGTCTACGTAGACTCTAAGTATGCGATCTTAGATCTTCATGCCCATGCTGCTACTTGCAGAGAAAAGGGACTTAACAGAGAAAAATTCCTCCAACGAGTATGGCCCTGAAATTCTTTCTTGGAGGCAGGATGGTTACCTGCTCTGGTATCAGTAATACACACAAAGGACACCTGAAAGGTGGTTCCTCCTAGCGCAGGGAAATGCATTAGCAGATAAAAATCCTAAACGGGCAGCACTTCAGAGCGGTTCAGAACTGGCTTTAACCCTTCTGACCCCAGACTTCAGTGCAAGCCCATCTTATACTGAAACTAGAAAGTGTGAATATAAACTAACCGAAAATAACTGCTGGGCCAGAGAAACAGACTGTAAAGTAGTATTATCCCGGGAGACCAGTGACAAATTATTAACAGATTCCATGACTCGTGCCATCTAGGAAAGGGGCACTGGCTACTTTGGCTGGCCATGCCTTTGGAGGGAAGAGCTTTAGACTACCATTCCAGGGTTCACCAGGGCTTGCCCCCTTTGCCACCATAATGACCTGGCGAGGGGGAGGGGCAGTTACTGCCGTTACTTAACACAGTACAACGCTAAGGCGCGTCTCCTAGGGAGGACTGGCAGATGGGCTCACCCGAATGATCCCATGCCAAGGATATAAACTTCTCCTGGTCTTTGCTGACACATTTCCTGGGTGAATAGAAGCATATCCTACCTGAACTGAGAAGGCCCAAGAAGTTATAAAGGCTTTATTAAAAGAAAGTATTCCTAGATTTGGGCTTCCCAGGTCACTTCAAAGTGGCAATGGAGCCGGGCGTGGTGGGCACGCTTGTCATCCCCGCGCTTGGGAGGCAGAGACAGGAGGATCACGCAGGTTCGAAGCCAGCCGCGCGCGCTGGCTTAGGAGACCCTGTTTCCAAATAAAAATATAAAATAGGTCTGGGAGTGTAGCCCGGAGGTAGAAGGGCTTCCAGGAACCCCAGTGCCACCAAAAAAACAAAACAAAACAAAAAAAGTGGCAACGGACCTTCTTTAGTCTCAAAAGAAACATAAGAGGTCTCACGAGCTGTGGGCCTAACTTACTAGCTCCATGGTCCATAGCCCTGGCACCCACAATTGTCAGGAAAGGTCAAAAGGGCTAATTTTCAAATTAAAAGCACCTTGGGAAAACCTCAGGCCTGGTTATGCTTACTGCCCATTGCTCTATTAAGGCTTAGAATCCCTCCTAAGACCTCTCTGCAACTGAGTTCTTATGAAGAGCTTTCTGGAAGGCCTGTTCTAACCTCAGATCCTGTCACCAGCCCTAGGACGCAGGAGATGGTTAACTATGTGGTGACCCCGGGCAGCTACAAAACACCTTATAGAAATATGGAAATAGGTTCTTCCAACTCCTGATAACTTGACCTCAGGGGCAAAAGTGCAACCAGGTGACTATGTCTTACCCAAAACCTGGAAAAAGAACTCTCCCTCACCCAGTTCATTGCCAAGTTCACCTAGACTGGGGTGTATATTGTAGGTGATGCCCAGGACAAACTGGTGACCAATTAGTAAGCTCCTGGTTCTCACCCGAATAATTTTTTTTATAAATAGACCCTTGTATTTCAAGGTCTTTGTGGATTCTGGGGCTAATAGTACTGCCATTAGCTGCTGTACCTGCTGGTATTATACATGCTGGTACTGTATACGCTACTGTATACACCTCCAGAAGAGGTTAATCAGCTGCAAACAGTGGGAGAGAGAGCTGGGTGCAGAAGAAAGGGCTTATTACAATTCTTTAATTCTCAACTCCCTTAAAAAGAGAACTACAGCAGCTGGGTGTAGTGGCACATGTTTGTAATCCCAGCATTTGGGAGGCTGGATCACAGTTTGTGGACAGCCTCGGCTACTTAGTGAGGCCCTCTGCAACTCAGTGAGACCCTGTTTCAAAATAAAGAATAAAAAATAGGGCTGGGGGTGTGGCTCGGAGGTAGAATGCCCCTGGGTTCCATCCCCAGTACCACACACACACACACACACACACACACACACACACACACACACACAAGAACTACAAAGATAAGGAGAGGAAATCACTAGATCTATTTACTCCTTAAGGTAACACCTTGGAAAACAGCATTGCTTTTTCCCCCCAAAAGGCACAAAAGATCAGAACTAAATATAGCTAATTCCAGCAAATGGATGGAGGAAAAGTGCACGTTCTCCGCAGTGAGACCTAATGGGACTAGGCTCAGTCGTCCCTCTTTCCCACCTGGACACGCCGCTGACTGCACGGTACAGCACCTGCAGGCTCACGATGGGCCCCCCCAACCTTCTCTCCCACCGACTATTCAAGGCCCAGAAGAACTCAGTGCCAAGATACTCGGGGCTTCCAGGTATCTTGGCATTGAGGGGCAGAGCCAGGAAGCAGTGAGTCAGAGCCCAGCTTTGGCAAGCCTGCCTGGGGCAAGAATCAAAGGCCCTCTCCAAAGTCTGGACAGGATGAGACCCTGTGACCATTGCAGGGACCCAAAAAGGTGGGGAAAGGCCATGATGATGATCAGGCTTATAGTTCCAACAGTCTCTAGGGAGCGCAAGCTTGCAGGTTAATTAACCGATTTTTTTTAGAAATGGAAAAATCCAAGCATTATGGTCTGAAGGTTACAGCAGAACTAAATCTACATTCACTGCACAATTTATAGGACAAGTCTATTTCAGTGCTTTGCAGCCTGTAGGTTGAAACCCACGAGTAGTTGCAGAATCAATTTGGGAGTCTGGACCAGCTGTTTTCATCAAATGGAGTGGAAAATATACGAAACTATGCCAGTACTATTTTAGATTTGTTTTTTTCAGTTACAGATGATACGTGTGTGCAAGATAGCAATGTAAATAAATGCATTTCATATTCTGGGTCATGGGCAAAAACTTTCAGAAGAAATGTATTAGATCATATTTCTCTGTGTGAATGATTTTTTTCTTCACCAGCTAGAGGCAGCTGATATCTATAGGAGGAAATACACAAGCTAATATTCCCAACCTTGAATCCTTAAAAGAAGTACAGTCCATAGTCATCCCACAGGGGACGGGTTCCTGGACTCCCCTCAGATGCCCAAATCCTTGCATACCAAAGTTCCTTTCATAAAATGGCACAGTATTTACGTAGAACCTGCACTCATCCTCCTGTATATTTTAAATCTTCTCTGGGTGATGTAGAATAGCTGATTTAATACAGATTCTATGTAAAGAGTTACCAATAAAGGCTGTGGCAAACTAAATCCACGTGCATTACATACATTTCCAGGACAAGGCTATTCAGACACGGGTTTTGTAACCTGGAGGTTGAGACCCTCAACCTATATACTATATATATAGCTCACCCTGCAATCGTGCATGACATTTATTTATTTATTGTTGCATAACATTTCTTTACACTGAGCATGATGACTGGCTGCATACTTTTGGGGTGCAGTGTGAGAGACGCACCTTTTAAAGTTAGGGGTAGAGTGGTTCAGTGTCCCCAGTTGTCTAGGTCATTCCTGCCTCTTCCCCTAGGTTTAATGATGGGTTTGATAAAACAGGTCTCCAGCTTGGAAGATCACTGAGTCACCCTGGCCATTTAGCCATAAATTTACCAGGGACCAGTTGTATTTTGACACTTTTCATCTTTTCTGTTCTGGATCCAGGAGTAACTACAGGTCCAAAAATTAAGTAAGTCCTTCCAACATGAGCTTTTACACTCCGCTGATGGACCCCAAACAGCCACCTTCTCAGAGGAGCTGTTTCTTTTTTTTTTTTTTTTTTTTTACAATGTGCCTTCCAAAGTCCTGAGAGTCCAGCATGGTGGCCCACACCTGTAATTCCTGGACTTGAGAGGCTGAGACAGGAGACTAGCAGGTTCGAGGCTAGCCTCAGCAATGTAGCAAGACCCTTTTTCAAAATAAAAAGGGCTGGAGGCAGAATACCCCTGGGTTCAATCCCCAGTACCCTCCAAAAAAAGCAGAGTTCCTAGAAGGAAACTGTCTCAGCACTGACCTGCCCCAAGCACAACATGGCCTTCAGTAGAGACCGTAGGGCCCCACCTCGCCTCCGGTAGGGTCCTTCAACACACTCGGCCCTGTGTGCTGCTCACACAGACATGGGCCATGCTAATAAGTCACCCACATTTATGGAGAGCCCGCTACGTGCTATGGCTTTTACATTTATATTTTCTTAAACTTTCTTGCTGGGTATTCAAGACCAAGTAGGTAGCCCTGTGTTGGGGAAACATACATTTTTATGAAATTATTTTGCTGTTAAGGCTAGCTAAGGTTCCTCAGGACTTCAGTCATGCCATCTGCCAGGATAGGTCATGATCTTGGTGACCATGGCTTCCTCGAAACTTTGGGGATGTTTCCCTTGTCAGTGACCCTTTCTACAGAATATGCCCCGGAGCTCTTGGTCTCTGGGGTCCTCCAGTCCCCGACCAGGGTGCGGGTGACTCATCAGCATTGCCGCGCTCTCAGGAGATCCATCGATTGCCCAGTCCTATATGACCATGGAGAACAAGGACCAAAGCACTGGCTGTTCTTTTCTTAGCTCTTTTATTTACTCATTGTTCTCCAAGTCTCAGTTGTCGAACACCCAGTAGGCCAGTTTTACCAACCCTTGTTAATGAATAGGGGCTAATGTTTTGGCATATTTTCCAAGTAATGGCTATTAAAACACTGTCTAGCTTAATCTAAACGTTATATTTTATAAAAAGTCAACAGACAATAGCTCAAAGATTTACAAGAAAAATGCAATATAAAATTCTTACGGGCAAGCCGGGCTTGGTGGGGCATGCTAGTAATCCCCGCTTGGTAGGCGGAGACAGGAGGATCACGCAGGTTCTAAGCCAGCCTCGCTGGCTTAAGAGACCCTGTTTCCAAATAAAATATAAAATAGGTGTGGGAGTATAGCCCGGAGAAGGGTTCCATCCCCAGTACCACAAAAAAAATTATTAGGGGCAAGAAAAATCTAGTTTGAATAATAGTTTTGACAATATTTGATAATATAAACAAGTTCACATTTAATTTTGACTTGTTTACATATATGAACATATATAGTCATTAATGTTCAATTTTTTTAATCAACAAAGTGGCATGGTTTAGAATGCCAAGTGTTTGGGCACCTCTATTTGTGTTTAAAGACTGTCATAATACAGTTTAAGAAAACACAAATATAAACCTGAAAAAGGCTATCACTATCACTTAACAATTGTTTGCTTGGAGGATATCAGTTTGGTAGAGTTTTTTTTTTAAAGCTTTGCATTTTAAAATATACTTGGGAAACACAAATATATTTAACATACAAGGAAGCCAATCATAATTAACATCACAGTTACACAAAAGTTAAAAATATATTAAGTTAACATTTGCTTTTGTAGTGAAATTTAGAATCCATCGCTCAGTAAGATAACTAGTTATAAATCTATATAGGTTAACAGCATTGACACTTTTTTTTTTTTTTGCGGTACTGGGGATGGAACCCAGGGGTATTCTACCTCCGAGCTACACCCCAGTCCTATTTTTTATCCTTTAACTTGAAACAGAATCTCACTGAGTTGCAGAGGCCTCACTAAGTGGCTGCAGCTGTCCGCAAACCACGATCCTCCGGTCTCAGCCTCCGGAATGCTGGGATTACAAGCGTGCGCCACCACGCCCGGCTGACAACATTTAAAGAATAGTTTTAGACCTTTATAAGTTTAGATAACTGCTAATGATCAGAAATAGGCTTATTATCTGATGGGAAATTCTATTTCTCTTATATAATAATGAACCATCAGTCAAAGCAAATCTTGTTTTCACTAGGTGTCCCAGGCGGGCCTCAGACTCTAGGCTCAAGAGGTCCTTGAGCCCCCGCCTCCCCAGGAAGCACCTCTCCTGGTGGGACTCCTCATTCCTAGCCACTGTGTAAGATGTTTTTCAGAACGCGGTATTCTTGGAGGTAACACTTGACCAAAGGATGACTCTGATCTGGACAGTACCAAAGCCCTAACTGAGCAGAGCCTTGGATTCAGGGCTAGGAGCCACAGGAATCGTGAGGAGAGCAGGGGGGGCCGGGTGGAGCTCAGTGTTCGGGCCTCGCCTCGCACACGCAAGGCACTGGGCTTGATTTCCAGCACGGAAGGAAGGAGAGTGCGGGGTCTGACCAGGAAATTCTAACATAGGACTCGGGTAAGACCAGGCCGGGTGTAGCTCAATGGCTGAGTACTTGCCTAGCATGTCTGGGTCCCAGCCCAATTACACACACGCACGCACGCACGCACGCCAGAAAAGATACGACTGCATCCAATCAAGACCCAAGACAATATCAGACCCATCATTTCCAAAATCCCATAAAAACCCTCCTCCCTGGACGGTAAAGGGGACAAGTTCAGCATTCTTCTGTTTCTTTGACGGTCGACCTTCAGTAAAGCCCCTTCTTTTTGCTAAAACCAGTGCCACTGTATTAGCCTCTGTTAGTCTGTGTGTGTGTGTGTGTGTGTGTGTGTGTGTGTGTGTGGTACTGGGGCTGGATCCCAGAGGCTTTCTACCTCCGGGCTATACTCCCAGACCTATTTTATACTTTATTTAGAAACAGGGTCTCACTGAGTTGCTGAGAGCCTCACTAAGCCGCTGAGGCTGGCTCCGAACCTGCGACCCTCCTGTCTCCGCCCCCCGAGCGCGGGGATGACAAGCGTGCCCACCGCGCCCGGCTCTATTACGGCTTGGATATGGAATGTTCCCCCGGAAAATCTTATGTCTTAGCAACACAAAAATATTCAAAGGTGAAATACTGAATCATGAGGGCTCTAATCGCATCCGGGGTAAATCCAACAATGGATTCATAATCTGAATGGATTTGTCGAGTTATAACTAGGCAGGTCGGGGTGGCAGGGCACTGGGGCGTGGTCTGGGGGCCAGAGAAGCCATGAGCCCCTCCCGCTGTCTGACTGCAGCTCCTGTGATGTGAGCGCTCCTGTGTGCCAGGCAGCAGGACGGATGACCAGTCACTCAGCACCGTGATTGCTTCCACCGGAGACCCCGCCGCAGAGCACCGGACGGCAGCGCAAGGCCAGCGCAGGAGTATGCTTGAACAACCAAGAGGCCCCTCGGCTGCACCCGGCCACTCCCCACAACAGCAAGTACCTTGGTGGGTTTCCAAGAAGAAAAGAGAGAGGCGTTAACCGGCACACCAAGAAGTTAAAGGAGCATTGCAACACCGAGGTAACTGATCATAAGCAAAAACCAAATGACATGATATTCTCTGACGTTTTTCCTCCCTCCCTTCCTTTTTTTTTTTTTATTTTACTGTGTATGTGTGTGTGTGTTACCAGGGTTGAACCCAGTGGCATTCTACCTCCAAGTTACACCCCCAGCCCTATTTTACCTTTATTTGGAAACAAGGTCTCATTGAGTTGCTGAAGCTGGCTTCAAACTTGCAATCCTCCTGTCTCAGCCCCCCAGTCCTGGAATTACAAATATGTACCACCATGCTTGGGTCTCTCTATCTTTTTGGGGGGGTTCTGTAGCTCTAGACTGTCCTATCAGCCTCCCAAGTACTGGGGTCACAAGGGTGCGCCGCCACGCCCAGCTAGACCATATTTCCTTTATTTGTTCATTTGTTGATGAAGACCTGGATTGGTCCCATAATTTGGCTGTTGTGAATCATGCTGCTATAAACATGGATGTGTACGTGTGTATGTGTGTGGGTGTGCGTGTGTGGGTGTGTGTGGGTATGCGTGCATGTGTGGGTGTGTGTGGGGGTGTGCGTGCATGTGTGGGTGTGTGTATCACTACAGCATTTTGTCTTTAATTCTTTTGGAAAGATACCAAGAAAAAGAAGATGGTGCCGAGGAAGATTTTTGTTTTTTGAGAAATGATGGAGAGCCAATGTGACTCAATTACACCATCAATCACAGTTCATGCCTGGAATCTCAGGACATGGGGGGCTGGGATAGAAGGATCGCAGGTTCGAGGACAGCCTCAGCAGGTAGTGAGACTCAGCAACCAAGTGTGACCCTGTTTCCAAATAAAAATAAAATTGAGTTGGGAATGTAACTCAAAGGCAGATACCTCTGGGTTCAATCCCTAGTACCACAATAAAAAAATAAATACATAAGTAAACTTTACATAAATAAAACTTTACCAGAATAAAATAGTGCTAGGGTAGAATGCCTCTGGGTTCACCCCCTAGTACCAGTAAATAAATAAATACATAAATAAGCAAACAATCCAATGCGGTTAGTGAAGGCATCGCTACCACTTCACTAACACCAGCGCAGAGGTGAGGGCGCAGAAGGAGATCCGCCCCGCGCAGCGTGCGCGCGCGTCTTATCACGTTGAACCTCACCGTGATGCTTAATTGCAGTGCACTAATAAAATAATTTACATTTTTAAAAAGTGAACAGATATTTTTAAGAGCTGCCCTTTGCATCAGAGGTAACCGTCTACCAAGTTGGCCACTGGGAGGCGGCGCATAAGTGCGTGGAGCCCAGGACGGCTCTGGAGAGCGGCTCTGACTCCCTTTAAGGGTTCGGTGTTAGAGCGGCTCTGAAAGGCTGAGGGTGTTTCAGATGGCAAATGGCAGTAAGGAAGAGCCGGGGGGCTAGTCAGCCCATGGCCTGGGCCTGGCGCATGTTTCAGAATGACGCTTCTCAACTGTGCATGAAAAGAGCTGCAGCCTGCCTGGCAGAGAACTCTCTTGACCAAGCCGGACCAGCAGGAACATCACCGTGGAGAAAGTAAGACCCTGTCACACCATGGGCCAGGTCCAGCCATGGTGGCGCACACCCAGAATCCCAGAATTTGGGAGGCTGAGACAGGAGGATTGCAGGTTCAAGGCCAGCCTCAGAAACTTAGTGAAGCCCTCAGAAACTTGGTAAGGCCCTATTTCAAAATTAAAAAACAAAATAGGGTTAGGCTAGAGCTTAGAAATAGAATGCCCCTGGGTTTAACCTCCAGTACCACACTCAGAGGAAAAAAAAAACCATTGAATTGGAAGACTCGCACTTCACAATTTTAAAACTTACCATGAGCTAGGTGTGGTGGCGCACGCCTGTAATCCCAGTTCTTGAGAGGCTGAGACAGGAAGAACAGAGGTTCAAGGACAACCTCAGCAAGTAGTGAGATTCTTGGCAAACAACAAAATAAGAGCCAGGCGTGGTGGCGCACGCTTGTCATCCCCGTGCTTGGGAGGCGGAGACAGGAGGATCGTGCAGGATCGAAGCCAGCCGCGCTGGCTTAAGAGACCCTGTTTCAAAAAAAAAAAAAAAGTATAAAAATAGGTCTGGGAGTGTAGCCCGGAGGTAGAAGGGTTTCCAGGAACCCAGTACCACCAAAAATAAATAAGTAAATAAATAAATAAATAAATAAATAAATAAATAAATAAAATAGGGATTGGGATATAGCTCAGTGGTACAATGCCTCTGGGTTCAATTCCCAGCACCACTAAAACAAAACAGAAAAACACGTAACATTGATATCCAAGGTGGTGTGACACTGGCATCGAGAGAGAGACATAGACCAATGGAATAGAGCTGAGAGTTCAGAGGTACACGTGTACAGCTACGGCGCGTGTGTGTGTGCGTGTGTGTGCGTGTGCGTGTACGTGTGTGTGTGTGTTACTGTGGATTGAGCACAGAAGGATTCTACCTCCAAGCTATACCACCAGCCCTTTTTATTCTTTATTTTGAAACAGAGTCTTGCAAAATTGCTGATAGTCTTGATAAATCTCTGAGGCCGGTCTCAAATATGTAATCCTCCCAAGTACTTGAATTACAGGTATGCACCACCACAGCCAGCTGGTGAATTGGTGTGTGTGTGTGTGTGTGTGTGTGTGTGTGTGTGTGTGACTAGGGATTGAACCCTGGGATGTTCTATCTCTGAGCTATACCCCCAGCCCTATTTTATTTTATTTTTGTTTTGGAACAGGCTCTGACGAGGTTGATGAAATGCTCACTACTGGCTGAAGCTGTTCTCAAACCTGTGGTCTCCCTGTTTCAGTTTCCCAAGTACTAAGCTCGCAAGAACGCACCACCATGCCTGGTTTGGCAAATTGATTTTTGACAAAGGTGACAAGATCATTTAATGGGCAAAGGATGGTGAGTCAATAAATTGTCCTGGGAAAACTGGGTATTCACATGCAAAAGAATGCAATTGGACCTTTATTTCACACTATATATAAAAAGTAACTAAAAATGCACCTAAGATCTAAGTGTAAGTCCTAAAATTATAAAAGATTAGACTCTATTTGAAACAGACTCATGATGTTGGATTTGTCGTGCTAAAAAACAAAGGCAAGCCAGGCACGTGGTGCACACCTATAATCCCGGCTACTCGGGAGGCTGAAGCAGGAGGACCACAGGTTCAAGGCCAAACCAGGCAATTTAGCAAGACTGTCTCCAAATAAAAACATACAAAGGGCTGGAATGTGACTCCATGGTAGTGGCCCTGGGTTCATCTCTGAGCACTGTGAAACAGACAAACAGTAAATAAATAAGTAAAGGCAACAACAGAAGAAAACTGGATTACATCAAAACTGAAACTTCTCTACACCAAAGAGAGTGAAGGGCAGCCCAGAGAGAAATCAGCAAATCCTAGCTCTTATAAGCGGTTAATAGACAGATTGTGAGAACTTCCACCACTCATCAGGAAAACAAACCAGAACTTCCAATTAAACCCTGAGCAAAGGACTTGAATAAACACTTCTAACCAGGTACGTAGCTCAATGGAGAGGGGCTCGTCTCCCGTGTGGTAAGCCCTGGAGCACCGCAGATAATTAAAATAAATATTTCTCTGAGGAGAACATATAAATGGCTAATAAAGCCATGGAAAAATGCTCAACATCATTAGCCATCAGAAAAACGCAAATCAAGTCACTAAGAGATCCCACTTCCCGCCCACTAGGATGGCTATAATTACAGAACAAATGGACGTAAGGGGCAGTGCCGATCTAGTGTAAGTCCTAAAGGATGCCACGAAATTAAGACCCTCGTGTGGGATGCAAAGGTACTGCAGCTGGCGTGGAAATAGGTCGGCAGCTCCTCAAAAAGCTGCAGAACCTGGGCGTGGTGGGCACGCTTGTAATCCCAGCATTCGGGAGGCTGAGACAGGATTGCGGTTCACAGACAGCCTCGGCTACTTAGGCCCTCTGCAACGCAGTGAGACCCTGTTTCAAAATAAAGAATAAAATAGGGCTGGGGTGTAGCTCAGAGGTCAAATGCCCCTGGGTTCCATCCCTAGTACCGAAAAAAATAAAATAAAATAAAATAAAATAACAAACACAAAAAACTGTGGACAGAGTTGCCATATGACCCAGCCATTTCACTAGTTCTATTCCCAAGAGAAATGGAAACACGGGTCTAAACAAAAACTTGTACACGAACGTATGGCACTCTTCATTACAGCTAAATGGATGAAATAACCCAAATGCCCAACTCAGACAAATCGATAAACATATGTGCTATATAACCATAAAAAGGGAAAAGTGCTGATGCATGCTGGGATGCGGCTGAACCCGGAACGCACCAAACAGGAAAAGAAAGAAGCCAGAGACAGAAGCCCACGATCACAGCACGGCACCCACGGGAAGTGCTTGGACTCTGTAGAGACGGGACCTCTATAGAAAGCAGTTGTTTGCAGTTAGGGCGCGGAGGCCAATTGGGGGCTGGGCAAAAATTAATTTTAAATTTTTTTATTTTAAATTTGTGTGTGTTAGCCAGGCATGGTGGCGCACGCTTGTGATTCCAGCCTTTGGGAGGCGGAGACAGGAGGATCGCGGTTCACAGACAGCCTCAGCTACTTAGTGAGGCCCTCTGCAACTCAGTGAGACCCTGTTTCTAAATAAAGAATAAAAAATAGGGGTGGGGGTGCAGCTCAGAGGTCGAATGCCCCTGGGTTCCATCCCCAGTACCACAAAAAATAAGTGTGTGTGTGTGTGTGTGTGTGTGTGTGTGTGTGTGTAGTAATGGTGGTAGTGGTAGTAGTAGAACTGGGGATTGAGCCTAGAGGCTTGCTATCTCTTGAGACACACCCCCATTTCTATTTTTATTTTTACTTTGAAACCGGGTCTCACAAGGTTGCTGAGACTCACTACCTGCCGCGGCTGTTCTCAAACTTGAGAACCTCTTGTCTCAGCCTCCCAAGCTCTGGGGTTACAGGCATGCACCACCGCACCCAGTTTATTTTTAATTTTTAAATTTTAAATTTTTGTTTAAATTTGATCAAGTTGAGGTGTTAAAAATGTTCTAAAAACCTATTAACATGGTGAAGGTTTAATGTCTTTTGACCAAAGTACACAAAGCACTCAATTTTACAATGATATAGACGGCTAAAGAGCTTTTGAGTGTAACTTAACAGTGTTCACCTACTTAGTTGGGCACAGTCACATGAAACTTTCTTTTTAAAATTGTACACATATTGCAAGTGTGAAAGTGCTGTTTTTACACATGTGGAATTATACAAGAGGGAGGGCTCTGCTTCGCCTATCATCAGAGGAAGACCCCGAACCTTGAGTTTATCAAAAGCCTCTTCTACAGCACTGCGGGAGGGACGGTGGACCAATGGGATCCAGAGCACATGTTTCCACCACAGTTGGCAGTGGAGGGCTGCTGCGGCTGCCATGACAACCAGCGCCTGGGGTGCCAGGAAGCATCTCTCAGACCAGAAGCTGCTGCGTGAGAGCGAGGAGGAGGAGGCGGCTGCCTCTCCGCCTCCATTTGCATTTCCCTCAGTGATGTCGCTTCCAGAAGGTTTCTAGATCATTGCTTTCAGTTTCATAAAATCTCAGTTATGCCCTCTCCAACACACGCCAACTCCCTTCTCAAAAAACTGAAAATGGAGCTCCATGCTCCCTCATCCGTCCTGCCCATAGAGAGGTGCGAGTTAGCACAGGAACCAGGGGCTGCTAGCTTCCTTTTCCCAGTGAGAAGCCACCCGTCCCCACAGGACCACTAAGTTACCCAGCAGACTTAGGTGCATATGTATAACCTTCTGTTCCCTCCAAGGTAGGATGGCCTTTGCCCTGCTTTTTTTTTGTACTGGGAATTGAACTCAAAGGCCCTCCACAACTTAGTGAGACCCTGTTTCCAAATAAAGAATAAAAAATAGGTCTGGGAGTGTGGCTTGGAATGAGAATGCACCTGAGTTCAATCCCAGCAAAACACACACACACACACACACACACACACACACACAGAGAGAGAGAGAGAGAGAGAGAGAGAGAGAGAGAGAGAGAGAGAGAGAGAGAGAGAAACAACCATCCAGGGTAGAAAAATAACCTAAGGAAAGCAAAGGAAATGGCATGTATTCTTTTGCTGTAGATACCGAGCTGGTGTACTCGAGAGGCTCCAGACCTATTTTATTTATCTGCTTACGTAACCCTTAGTCATGACTCTTGCTATGTAGTAAAGCAGAGGAAAAGTGCAGTAAGAACAAGATGACCTTTCCGTTTTGTCCCAAAACAGGAAACGGGAAGAGGGAGTACTGCCATCTTTTGGTTACACAATATAATGATGTTCAGTCGTTACACTTAAGACTGCTGCTGACCCTCACTTGCCTGGCTCCAGGCATTCTCCGGACTGTTTCCCCAGAGCCTCTGTCTCCTGGGAGTAGTCACAGAGCTTCTGAAGTCATCCAACACCATTGACAGAGTTGTGTGAGTCCTGTGCGTGAAAGATTGCCGACAGTTCTAACACTTATTTACAAAGTTAGAAACCTTTTACTTACGCAGTGGAGAACGTTTAATCATTAAAGCCCGCTCCCCAATCGTCCCCAGGGCCAGGAACTTGAATACAAGGCTGGACTCCGGTGGGCTGAGGGAAACGCCTAGCTGCAGCTGCCGACACCTGCCACGGGAGCTGGCGCAGTGGTGCAACCAGTGACCCCAGCTCTTGGGGCTAGGAATAGGGACAAGAGGGTCACGGTCGACAGCAACGAACGGGCTTTATTTGGGATAAAACCTGGGAGAGAGAGAGAGACTGTCTGGGGACAGAACCCACGCAAGTCAGGAGCCTGTTTCCTGACAGACTTGGGGCTTTTTATGGGGTTTAGAAAGAGAGTGCAGAGATAGTCGTGTATCCCGCCAACTGGTAGGCTTGACACCGGGCCAAATTTTGATAAATTTATGGGCTGGGGCAGGGGAATGGTTAGGGGAATTTCTCCCTGCTTTTGCGCCATTTCTTGGGTCTCCGGGTTCTCAGTCTTTTCCGGCAAGACCTCAGGGTGCCCAAACTTGGGAGGCTGAAAGTGGTGGCACACACCTGTAAGCCCAGTACTTGGGAAGCTGAGACTGGAGCGTTTGTGGCCGGTCCCACCTCCTTAGTGAGGCCCTCTGCAACTTGGCGAGACTCTGTTTCAGAATAAAGAATAAAAAATACGTCTGGGGGTGTAGCTCAGAGGTAGAGTGCCCCTGGGTCCATCCTTAGTACCACAAAAGGCTGAGGATGTAGCTTAGAGGTAAAACACCACTGGGTTCAACCACCAGTCATGCTCGCGCGCGCGCGCGCGCGCACACACACACACACACACACACACACACACACACACACACATATACCCAGATATCTAGTATAGAGTTTTACCTACACCAAGCACGAGAAAAGGTAGAGTGAAAACAGCGCCCTTCAGGAAGGCTGGACAGGGAATAGGTAAGTTCCAGAATATTCCATCTTTTTTAGGAAGATGGCGCTGCTGTAGAAGGAAAGTAAAACCCTGACCGTGCTGTGCAGGGCAGGATGGCCTCCAAGTCCCTGAGCTCACTGCGGAGGCCGGAGGCTCTGGCTGCAGGACACATGTTTTGCTAACAGCAGCCCTAAAGAAGAGACTTGGCATGAGTAGAGGGCATATTTTTTAAACAGAAACATCAACTTGAAACGGAGAAATATCCAGAGGCAGATATCAAAATAAGGGTTTTGTTGTTTTTGTTTTTGGTGGTTCTGCGGGTGGAACCCAGGGGTTTTCTACCTCCGGGCTATACTCCCAGAACTGTTTTTATATTTTTATTTGGAAACAGGGTCTCACTAAGTTGCTGAGAGCCTCACTAAGTAGCTGAGGTTGGATTCGAACCTGTGTGATCCTCCTGTCTCCGCCTCCCAAGTGGGTATTACAAGCGTACGCCACCACGCCCGGCAATAAATTTATTTTATAAAGCTCATGAGGATCGCCGGGCGTGGTGGCGCACGCTTATAATCCCCGAGCTTGGGAGGCGGAGACAGGATGATCGCGCTGGTTCGAAGCCAGCCTTGGCAACTTAACAGGTTCTCAGCAATCTAGTGAGATCCTGTTTCCAAACAGGAAATAAAATTGGGCTGGGGTGCAGCTCAGAGGTGGAATGCCCCTGGATTTCAGCCCAGCACCAAACACAAAACTCTGAGGTGTGTCTGAATGCTCTGCCACGCCACTGTCCGCTCTTCCCAGCACAGGTCAACGGCTTGCTTACCTCTCCAACCCTCACCTGCGTCTCTGCAACACTCCACAACTGTTCTCAACAGACCATTCCCCAGAGAAAAATGTAATGATCTCCCTTCCTCTGGGCTCAAGCAGCAGAGCTTACCCGCGAAATCCCTGCTGTCAAAATAATAAGCATAGCCGGGCGTGGTGGCGCACGCTTGTAATCCCCGCTCTTGGGAGGCGGAGACAGGAGGATTGCGCAGGTTCGAAGTCAGCCGCACGCGCAGGCTTAGGAGACCCTGTTTCCAAATAAAAATGTAAAAATAGGTCTGGGAGTGTAGCCCGGAGATAGAAGGGCTTCCAGGAACCCCAGTACCACCAAAAAAAAAAAAATAATAATAATAATAATAAGCATTGTGTTCAGTGCGCTTCATGTTTTAAATGGTGTGGAAAGTTCCATTAACTCACCAACGTGGTGCAGAGCTGTGACTCGGAGACTACTGGCAATCAGTGTGTTTCTTGCTGTATGACAGGAAAAGAAAAGAAGATAATTAGAATCTAATTGTGAAACCGGTCACTTGGATTTGGGCTTGAGGTATTGCGGATGGCCTTTTACAGAAACACTTGAACAGCGAGTGAAAGGAGTCGTAAGACATTTTGCAAGTTAAGGTGAAGGAGACTGTTTTCTATGGGGAAAAGGCAGAGACTTTCTTTAGCCCATACACTCTGCAAAACAAAAGTGCCGTATGGCTTTGGAACCCAGAGCCGGCTCCCTCTGGGCTCCGGCCCGGTCCTATCTTATTATTTTGTTTTGCTGAGGGTCTGGCTAAGTGGCTGAGCCTGGCCTTGGGCCTGCAGTCCTCCTGCTCAGCCTTCCAAGTACTGGATCACAGGTGCCCGCCGCGCCTGGCTCCTCTGGACAGCGTTAAGTGTTACCACCCCTCTTTTTTCTTACTTTTCCTATTGGGATGGCAACGTGGTTCTGAGGGACATAGAGAGGTATTGGGTTTAAGTCTTTTCTATCTTTTTTTAAGTACTGGGGATTGAACCCAGGGGCATTCTATCTCTGAGCTCTGTGCCCTGTCCATGCAAGCGTGCTGAGCTGCCTCCCTTTTTTGGTCATTAAAATCAACTCAGAAAAGACAAATCCCATTAGAGGAAGGATTATCCTGTTGCACATAGCTTAAAAGATCGATTTGTAATCCTGGTCGGTGTCGTACTTTACTAAATTGGTACCTCTTTAAAAGGTCGATGCTTGTCAAAATGACCCCCTTCCTGTGTCCTCAGGTGATCAATAGCTTTGCTTTGCTTTTTTTCAGTACTGGGGATTGAACTCAAGCACTCTATTTCCAAGCTACATCCCTGGCCCTCCTCCCTCCCTCTCTCTCTTTCTCTCTCTCGCTCTCTCTCTCTCTCTCTCTCTCTCTCTCTGAAACAGAATCTCTCTACGTTGCTGAGGCTCTCAGGAAGGCTGAGACAGGAGGATCACAGGTTCAAGCCCAGCCTCAGCAATGTAGTGAGACCCTGTTTCAAAATTTAAAAGACTGGGGCGGATGCAGCTCCGAGATAGAATGCCCCTCCCTGATTTTCATCCCCAGTGCCAAAACAATAAACAAACAAAACACCACACTATTAGTTCCTGAGGGGAAATGGCGTCTGGGGTAGAAATCTGTGCCTGTTTAGACACTACCACCCAAAGCCTCTTCCCAGGTTTCTACCGTTTCAGGCCCTACTGCTCCGTTCCACAAGCTCTCAGTTCCTGTTAAATTGTAATACCAGAAAAGAAACACTGCTTACTCCCCAAATTAGGTGGAGAGTTCAGCCTAAATAAGAAAATATGTCTAATAAGCAACTCAAAAGTAATCTATCAGCCAGGGCACGGTGGTGCCCACCTGTAGTCCTCATACACAGAAGGCTGAAACAGGAGGTCAGGAGGTTTGTGGCCAGCCTCGGCCACGTGGTGAGACTCTGTTTCAAAATAAAAAATAAAAAATATGAGCTGGACATGGCGCACGCTTGTAATCCCCGCGCTTGGGAGGCGGAGACAGGAGGATCGCGCAGGTTCGAAGCCAGCTTGCTGGCTTAAGAGACCCTGCTTCCAAAAATAAAATAGGTCTGGGAGTGTAGCCCGGAGGTAGAAGGGCTTCCAGGAACCCCAGTTCTACAAAAAAAAAATAAAAATAAAAATAAAAAAAAAATAAAAATAAAAAATATGGCTGGGGTATAACTCAGAGGCTGAATCCTCTGCGCACACACACACACACACACACACACACACGAGTGTCCAAAGCCAGTCCTCCATGGTGCTTGCTGGCGGCTTCCCGGCGCCCGAGGGACAGCGCCGCTGTCTAGCCGCAGTCCAGGCGCCTCTTTGGTTCTGAAGCCTCTGTCAGTTCTTGCCTGGACCGTCACCAGCATCTCTCCACGGCTTTGCTGCCGGCCTTGCTGTCTCAGGGCAGCCTCTGAGACAGCCTCCTTTGCCATTTGAAAAGGAGCAGAGGTCATCTGCCTACCCATCCCCAACTCACTCGGGGTAAAAGGCCATAAGAGCACACAGGCATGGTCACGCACACGGGCATGGTTGCACACACGGGCACGGGCACGCACATGGGCATGGTCGAGCAGCGGCCTCTAGAACCCACTCAGCCTGCACAACTGAAACTCCACACCTGCTGCCCCCAGGCTCTGCCCCCCACCCCCACCCGCTGCCCCCCAATCTGCCCCCCAGGCTCTGGCCCCCCAGGTTCTGGCAGGCGCAGTCTCTGCTTCCACAGGCTTCACTGTTTCAAGCAGCATATAAAAGTGGAATCATACAGCGGGAAACAGAATGCAAGTCCCTCAAAAAAGTTAAATAGATATTTCCCCCTTTTTTCTTCTTTTGGGGAGTGAAGGGTTCACTGGGAATGGAACCAAACCAGGGCCTTTTCTACCTCTGACCTACACTCCCAGCCCTAGTTTATGTTTTATTTGGAAGCAGTGTCTGGCTAAATTGCTGGGTGTTAGCCTCGAATCTGTGATCCTCTCCTCTCAGCCTCCCAAGTACTGGGATTATAGGTGTGCACCACCACTCCAGGCTTCCTTTTCTTTTGCTTTTTTCTTTTTTACTGCTGCTCACAACCCACTCTGTTGATGTCAAGATCCACCATGCGGCCCTTGTAGCAAAGAAACCTGCAGCCCAGGTCCAATGTTGCCACTACTGCAGCCGCGGCCGCCTCCTCCTCCTCCTCCTCCTCCGTCTCCTTCTCCTTCTCCTCCTCCTCCTCCTCCTATTCCTCCTTTTCCTCCTCTTTCTCCTTCTCCTCCTCCTCCTGCCTTACACAGTAGAGTGGTTCAAAGTTGTACTGAAGCCAGGCGTGGTGGCACACGCTTGTCATCCCAGCATTCGGGAGGCTGAGATAGGAGGACTGTGGTTCTTGGTCAGCCTCATCTACTTAGTGAGGCCCTCTGCAACTCAGTGAGAACCTGTTTCAAAATAAAGAACAAAAAATAGGGCAGGGGTGTAACTCGGAGGTCGAATGCCCCTGGGCTCCATCCCCAGACCTGAAAAAAAAAAAAAAGGTTGTATTGAAGCCTTGTGGGGTGAGTAGGAAAAACAGAGAAGAAGGGATAAAAAGGAGTAATTTAAAAAATTAATTATTGGCAGCTACTCAGTGGAAATCTGAACACCCATATGCATTTTAAATTCTTGAAAAGAATTAAATTCTCTGCCAGGCGAGGCGGCTCATACCTGTGATCCTAATACTTGGGAGACTGAGACGGGAAGATTGCTGGTTCGAGGACAGCTAGTGAAACTGTTTCAAAATAAAAATTTAAAAACGGCTGGGGGTGTCGCTGGGAGGTAGAATACCCAGGCTCAAGCCCCAGTACCAAGAAAAGAAAAAGAAAAAGAGATGCTGCTTATAAATTCTGCTTATTTTTTCCTGCAAGTTGGTCAAAGGTGATGAAATACCAGATTTGCTTCACTAAACAGACATTTCGGTGTCCAAAGGAAACGGAAACGCAAAGGTCAGGGCAGCCCTGCCCTCCAGGAACCTTCCCCTCGGGCAGGCAGGGCGCGGCCCCGAGGCAGGCGCGCCACCATCCACTCGGTGGCGACAGAGGACGGCGAGGCCTCGGAGCCCGGCGACCTCGGGGGCCAGCCTGGCTCCCTGCAATTCCGCCGGCCATTGCTCAGCGTCCTGGCACGCCCCTGCCTTTGCTTGGCACGCCCCTGCGTTTCCCTTCATTCCTGCCGACCACTGGCACCTCACATGAGTCATGCCTTACGACTTCGTGGCCGCGGTGCGGATGGGCTGCGGCATCTCTGAATAATGGGCGAAGTGAGCGTCTGTTCTGGGATGGTACACAACTGTAAAGAAAAACACGGGATTCATTCAGCCTGGCACGGCCTGGGAAGTTATCACCGACCCGTCAGCTGAATGCCCTGAATGCCCACACCTACTGACTGCTGCCATAGGGCGATCTGGCAAAGAATGGATGATTTTGAAAATGATATTTCTGGGTGGGGGTCATTCCTGAGCATACTTACATCTCTATCTCTCTCTTTTTTTTTTTCTTTTTTGTGGTACTGGGGATTGAACCCAGAAGCATTCTATATCTGAGCCACACCCCCAGCCCTATTTTTTATTTTAGGTTCTCACTACATTGCCAAGGCTGTCCTCAGACCTACAATTCTCCTGCCTCAGTCTCCCAAGTACTGGGCTTACAGGTGTGCACCACCACACTTGGCTTGTGTATTTCTTTTTCTTTTCTGTGTGTGTGTGTGTGTGTGTGTGTGTGTGTGTGTGTGTGTGTTGCTAGGGATTGAACCCAGGAACATTTTACCTATGAGCTACATCCCCAGTCCTATTTTATTTTGAAACAGTCTCGGCAGGTTGTTGACAGTCTGTTTCTCAGATTGATTTTAAGCTGCAATCCTCCTGTCTCAGCTCCCCAAATACGGGGATTACAGGCAAGCACCACCACGTCAGCTTTAACTGTGTACTTCAAAGTAGTTAGTAGAGCCGGGCGTGGTGGCGCACGCTTGTAATCCCCGCACTTAGGAGGCAGAGACAGGAGGATCACACAGGTTCGAAGCCAGCCTCAGCTACTTAGTGAGGCTCTCAGCAACTTAGTGAGACCCTGTTTCCAAAAATAGGTCTGGGAGTATAGCTGGGAGGTAGAAAGCCTCTGGGTTCCACCCCCAGTACCACACACCAAAAAAAAGTAAAAAAAAAAAAAAATAGTAGTTAGTAGAGGCCAGGTGTGGTGGTGCACACCTGGAACCCCAGTACTTGGGCAGCTGAGGCAGGAGGGTCACTGGCCGGAGGCCAAAGCCTAGCAAGACCCTGTTTAACATAAAACATCACATCAAGAGGGCTGGGGGTATAGCGTGGAGGCAGAATGCCGCCAGGTTCAATCCCCAGTATCAGAGTAAAGGAGAAGGAACCAGTGGGGGGGCCACGAGACTGGTGGCCAGCCAGGCAGGCAGGGGAGCCCCACCAGGAGGAAGTGGCCGAGTCGGCAGCGGGTCGGACCGCCGCAGACCGCGACTGTGACGTGCGAGATCGCACTCGCCACAGTCCCGGGTGGAAGCGGAGGAGGAGCACACTGAATCTTGAAGACAAAGGCACCTCTCTGGAAACTTCAGCTGTGAGTAGCTGGTGTCCTCTTTACTTTCAAGGGGGGCTTTTTGCCCACAGAGCTACAAAAAGGGCCTGATTGAATTTTTCCCCCCAAACAGTCCGATTACTAGGCTTTCTGTAGCAGCCAGATCAGCAGGTAATGCCAAGGAGCAGGTCTTTTCCCTAGTATGTAATTATGAAAAATTTCAAACATACAGAAAAGTTAAAAGCATGACTCAGTAGGCACACAAGTATCTGTCAGCTAGATTCTACAAGTAACAGCTCTACAGGCTTTATCACATTTCTCTCCATCTAACCATCCCTCTCTCCATCTGTCAGTCATTTTGTTTTTGGATGCATTTCAAAGTATGTTTTAGCCAGGCGTGGTGGCGCCTGTCTGTAACCCCAGTACTTGGGAGGCTAAGCCTGGAAGTTCGCAGGTTGGAGGCCAGCCCCAGCAACATAGTGAGACATTCAGCAATTTTGTGAGACCCTGTTTAAAAATTTTTAAAAATTAAAGGGCTGGGGGTATCGCTTGGAGGTAGACTTCTACTAGATTTAATCCCAGTACCAGAAAGAAAAGAAAGAAGCTGGGCGTGGTGGCGCACACTTGTAATCCCAGCCTTCGGGAGTCAAAGACTGGAGGATCTTGGTTCGAGGACAGCCTCAGGTACTTAGAGAGGCCCTTCTCAACTCAGTGAGACCCTATTTCAATAAGAAAATAAAAAGATTAAAAAATAGGATTGGGAGGTGTATCTCAGAGGTAGAATGCCCCTGGGTTCCATCTTCAGTACTGCAAGAGAAAAAGAAAAAAAGTATGTTTTATACATAAAAGCATTACACAACTAATCACTCTAGCATCCATATCATTAGGTAGAGGTCAATAGCTCTAGTCACATCTTCAATATAAGGTTTTTTCTCTTTCAAGGTAAACTTGTAATAGAGTGACATGTGCAGATGTTAAGGATATTGTTTGATGGTTTTTGACAAGCGCATATTTAGATTGTTAATAAAGAACCCAGTTCTCAGCCAGGTGTGGTGGCGCACACTTGTAATCCCAGTACTTAGAAGGCTGAGACAGGAGGATCCGGGTTTGTGGCCAGCCTCAGCTACTTAGGCCCTCCACCACTTATAAAGAATAAAATATAGGACTGGGGGTGTAGCTTGGAGGTAGAATGTCCCTGAGTTCAATTCCCAGCACCAAAAAAAACAAAACAAAACAACAACAAAAAACCACTCAGTTCTCTTAATCCAATTTCTGTTGCCATAACAAAATACTAGAGGCTGGGTAGAATATAAACAAAAGAGGCTTATGGACCCACAGTTCTGGATTCCACGAGCATGGTGCTGGTATCTGCTTGCTCTGGTGAGCTCCTCATGGCGGGCGCTATCGCAATAGCAGGAACAGCTGCAGAGGGAGAGACCACGGTGACGCTGGCAGTGGGCACAGAGGGAGAGACCACGGTGGCGCTGGCAGTGGGCAGGCTCCTTTACAACAAACCTCTCAGGGAGAACTGGAGTCCCATGAGAGCTGGCTCAATATCTTCTCTTTTTTTGCTTTTTATTTTCTATTTTTTGAAGGCAAAGTCACAAAAATACTCCTTCATAGTTTTTTTTTTAATGGCACATTGTAATTGTACATCTTAAGGAGGTTCAGGGTGATGGAGACACGGTACCAGCACTTGGGGTGTCCCCCACTCGGTCCCGCCACCTCCCCTTGCCCGCACACGGCCCTGGGGTTGGTGGGTGACTTCATGAATGGACGTCGCGCTCTCTGCAGCGTCCCCTCCAGCGAGTCTCGACTGACTGAGTTCGGGGGCCTGGGGAGTCCTGACACGCAGACCCTGCGGACCCCATCCCAGGCCAGCGCCAGCGCTGGGCTCCCGACCCTGGCAAGTGTTAATTCCCGCCTCCCGTGGACACTTCCACACAGAGAGAAGCACCGTTGACCTCTCCCCAAAAGTGCTTCTGTAAGCACTTCACAATCAACGCTTTGTGGAGGACAGTGGCGTTCAGTGAACCCAGCCGGGCCTGGGGAATCGTGCCTCTCTGGAATCCTGCTCTGCTGGTGCCGAGCCCAGCCGGCCATAGGGACCCGGGCGAGCCACGCCACAGAAGTGCCAGAATTGCCCCGATCTTTCTCATGTATCAACTAAAATAGCCCTGGGGAAAAGGAAAAGATAAAACAAAAATTTAATACCAGGTTATAAGCACTTCCCTCAACCGGCAGTGTTTTCGTGGTTCGTCCCTTTGACCGCATCACCAGGGTGAGGCCCGTGGTCACCGGCCTGGATTGGCGACATCCCAGGAGGAACACGGCACCTGCTCAGCTCTGATGCTACAATCAGGACGATAGCTGCTACCGGGTCTTCCTGGTGGAACCCCTACCACTAACAACCACTCAAGCCAGTACATGGGAGGCCGAGACAGGAGGACTGCAGGGTGGAAGCCAGCCTCAAAAATTTAACAAGACCCTGTTTCAAAAAAAAAGAAAGAAAGAAAGAAAGAAAGAGAGAGAGAGAGAGAGAGAGAGAGAGAGAGAGAGAGAAGAAAGAAAGAAAGAAAGAAAGAAAGGCTGGAGGTGCAGTTCAGAGGTAGGATACCCCTGAGTTCAATCTCCAGTACCAAAATAAAAAGGCTGTAGGGTGAGTTTGTGTGTTTTCTTATGTTTGGTAAATCTGAGCTTTAGGTAATGCAAGAGACTGGTTGGCTGCAATGCAGGAAGAGTTCCTGAATCACTTACCCTAAATCTGGTTTTAGGGAACTCAAGAGACAGAAGTTAAGGGAAGAGGACTCTCTTTTTAAGACATAATTAAGTTTTCTCGGGCCTCTCCCACGCTCTGGCCTCCTGAGACTGCAGACTCACGTCAGCCTCCAGCTCCAGAGCCCGCTGTGCCGAGCCGGCTCCTCCCTGGGTGCTCTTCCGCCTGCTTTGGTGTCTTCTCGCTGGTCTAGGCAGCCCAGACCAAATTCAGCCTTTTTGTTAAAGTCCCAGGCAACCCTCCTCTGCCCCTTCATTTCTCTCCTCTCTCCTCTTGCGACTGTTATACCCCTCTTCCGAAATTTCTGTAGGCTCAGATTCAGATTGATTTACTAACACTTCCTTCTCTGTATTCCTCTACTCAAGGGCCGGGGCCTTAACGTGTGTGTGTGTGTGTGTGTGTGTGTGTGTGTGTGTGTGTGTGTGTACACAGACATATAAAGTATACATAGCCAGGCATGGTGGTACATGCCTCTAATTGCAGAGATGGGAGGATCAGAATTATAGTTCAAGGCTCAGCAACTTAGCAAAAGACCCTGAATTCAATCCCCAGAACCATAAAAAATAAAAGTAAAGTATACATACGTGTGTGTGCGCGCGCAGGACTTGGGATTGAACCCAAGGAAATTATTTTTGGGGAGGATAGGGGTTACTAGAGGTTGAATCCGGAGGCATCTACCACTGAGCTACACCTATAGCCCTATTTTATTTTATTTTGAAATGGGGTCTCACTAAGTTTCTGAGACTGGTTCAAATCTGTGATCCTCCTGTCTCAGTTTCCCAAACACTAAGAAGATTACGACATGCACCACCAAGCCTGGCCAAAGTATACTTTCGATGCTGTATATTTTATATACTATATACTACAAATACGTGTGTTCGGTCTATGTAACTCTAAACCTCCTTCACTATAGAATCGGATTCTTTAGCTCCTGCCTCGACCTGTCTGGTTCTTACTCTCATCTTTATTTTGTATGATATTTGTTTATTTACTTATTTTTGCGGTGCTGAGGGTTGAGCCCAGGGCCTCACACATGCTAGGCAAGCCTTCTACCCCCGAGCCACACCGCTAGCCCTTACTATATTTATTACAATAAGATAGAAATAAATGCCTAGCCTCTATCCCGTCTTTTTTCCTACGCACATTATTTTATTTCTGCACTGCCGCAGCTTCTGCTTTGTGGTTGAAATGGGTCCCCTCCAGGTGGACCTGCTTCATGTAGAAAATGAGAGACCGGAATTACATGCCAGTCCCTCGCTGACTCCATCACGCGCCTTTCGACACAGAACCCCACAGAATCGCATGAAACAACAGAACGCCACGGTGGGTCCGACACAAGAGACAGGTGAAAGGAGCTGGCGCGTCCTTAGGAATCACGGCCCGGCTGGCCACGCTTACACGTGAAGCAGTGTCCTCAGCTGCGGCCTGCAGCAGCCCAGGGCGCCGGAGGAGCGCTCGGCCGCCGCGTCAGCGCACGCACCGGGCAGACCGCTGTGGCCGGAGGAACTGCTGGCCTCGGGAGTTTTTCCAAATTACAATGTGCCTGCTCTTCTGACAGTGGTGGTTCTGCTTAGGTGGCAGAGTGGCTTTCACGAAAAGTATGCGCTCAGCCCTCTCTCATCCCTGTTTAGAGAGGGGTCAGGTAGAAAGGACGGCACCAACAGCACCAAGCTAGCTGGAAACCACTGTATCTTTCAGATGAGACAAAACAAAATTTAAAAAAACCCTCTCACAGTGGCACATTTCTGCCCAATTAAAAACCTTGAAATTCCTTCAGAAGCATACTCGTGTGCCATCCTGTCTTTGTTCCTTGGTGTGTTCTCAAGGAAAGCAGCCAGAGCCCATTCTGGACTGAGCAGCGAGCCGGCCTTGACGGTCAAGCGGAAAGCGGAGCTCTGCGGTGAGGGTCTGTGTGCCTGGGACGTCGCCGTGCACACTCCTGGGACTCCGATGCGCGCGTTGGCGAGGCTGTGAGTTCAGTCGGATCTCACAGCGTGGCTTTGGGTGGCTCTCGTCTCTGCCAATGTGATTTTAGATAGTGTGGAAAAGGACCGAGCACAGTGGAGACCGGGCCAGACAGGCCGGTGGAGCTCGCACCAGCCTCTCTGCGCCCGGCCTCTCTGCGCCCGGCCTCTCTGCGCCAGCCTCTCTGCAGTGCTGGATTGGGGGTGAGGGACTTAATTCTTGCATAGCTCTTCCAAGTCTCTTCAGAGGGTACTGCAATTTATAGCGGGACTCTGCACTAACTACTGACGCTCCTGACTCACGATGGGGTTGCACGCCAGTGAACCCATGCTATGCTGAGAAGCTGAAATTGCCCTTAAGACACCTGACTTACCCAACAGGACAGGTCAGTCCATT
This sequence comes from Muscardinus avellanarius, assembly GCF_963383645.1. NCBI lineage: Eukaryota > Metazoa > Chordata > Mammalia > Rodentia > Gliridae > Muscardinus > Muscardinus avellanarius. The sequence goes on along the minus strand of NC_137803.1, from coordinate 63,452,071 downwards.
CTACCTCAAATGTGCTTGGAGCACATACATTGGGCACAGTTAAGGCAAATAACCAAACACAAGCCTGTTCCATTTATTGTTGCTGGGAACTGAACCCAGGGGCATTCTACCTCCGAGCTATACTCCCAGCCCTTTTTCTTTTTTTGAAACACAGTCTGGCCAAGTTGCTGAGAGAGTCTGGCCTCAAATGCTGTCAGCCTACCCACGGCCAGGATTCCAGGTGTGCGCCACCACGCCCGCTCGCAGCCTATTTTATAATGAAGAGTTGAATAACTCATGGGTCATTGAATGTCTGTATGCAAATATGCTGGTATTTTACTATAGCTCTGTGTTTTTTATTCCCTGGTCATTTCCCCTTCTTTATTTTTAATCTTGCTAATCATCTTATTAATAAATTAATTAAAATGATAATTTATTAGTATTAAATTTATTGATAATGTTAATTTATTATTGATAATTTATTGTGTTACTGGTAATTACTTTAAATTATTAATAATTAAAGCCTTTTATTTTGTTAATTGTGTGTGTGTGTGTGTGTGTGTGTGTGTGTGTGTACATGGTACTGAGGATTGAATCCAGGTGCATTCTACCTTTGAGATGCACCCCCAGCCTTGTGTGTGTGTGTGTGTGTGTGTGTGTGTGTGTGTGTGTGTACGTGCGTGCATGCTACACCTCCAGTTCTATTTTTTGTGTGTGGTGCTGAGGGTAGAACCCAGAGGCTTTTCTACCTCCGGGCTATACTCCCAGACCTATTTTATACTTTATTTGGAAACAGGGTCTCATTAAGTTGCTGAGAGCCTCACTAAGTAGCTGAGGCTGGCTTAGAACCTGCGCGATCCTCCTGTCTCGGCCTCCCAAGCGCTGGGATTACAAGCGTGCGCCACCATGCCTGGCTCCCTATTTTTTTTTTTTAAACAGGCTCTAATTAAGTTTCAGAGGGCCTCATGAAGTTGCTGAGGCTGACCACAAACTTGTGATCTTCCTGTCTCAGCATCCCAAGTACTGGGGTTATAGGCGTGTATCACTGCGCCTGACTTACTTTTTATTTTGAAACAGGATCTCACTAAGTTGCACAGACTGGCCTCCGAACTTAGATCCTCCTGTCTCAGCCTCTCAAATACTGGGATCACAGGCACAGGCCACAACACCCAACTTATTCCCCCTCCTGATCTCATGCTGAGTGGCAGCCAGCATCATAAGAGAGGATGAACCAAGCGTGGTGGTGCACGATTACAATCCCAGTGCCAGGGAGGCCGAGACAGAAGGATCATGGGTTAGAAGCCAGCCTCAGCAGCTTACAAGACCTGTGTAGCCTCATCGTGTTCGTGTGGCATCAAAGTGGCCCAAGGCAGAAAACAAAAAGGATTCCCACCCTAAAGACTGATGAATAGGGTCTAGAGGTGGCCCTCATGGCTCTAAAGTTTACAGAGGAAATGCGTTCTGAATGTACCTATGGAGGAGCTTAACCACGAAGGCCACAGGAATGGCAAGTATAAACATCCTGAAAGACGGCATTCGTGTGCAGGGGAGGTTGCGGCCATGTCTCTCGGTGGCAGCAGTGAAGTATGACAGGGACGTCTTTCCAGAAAGTGTCTGAAGGTGGCCGGGGATGCAGCTCAGAGGTGGGGCGCTTGCCCGGCCCCGGTGTCACCGCCAGCACAACCCCAACCAGCAAAGCTCCGGAACAGAGCTCCGCGCCGCGCCACGCCGCTTGCCGGGCTCCTCGGCCCGGCTCTGTTTCCTTGGATTGTTCTATAGATCCACGATAAATCGAAGATAAGCGTTTGCAAGAGGAAGCACCGGCGGACTTAATTTGGGAACATGTAGCAAGAGAATATGGCGTGCAGGATGTGAAACCTAGACAAGCAGGCCCGCCCCGCCGCCCGTAGCTTTCAGTGCTCAAACTTCCCCAAACCACAAAAGCAAGCGCCGGCCGGCCGCAGAATCCTCACTTCTCACGCCATACTTCTGTCTACTCCTTGTACCTGCGTACCCTGCTTAACTAAACCCAGAGCACATGCATCCTTGAACTTGAAAACTCAGCTAGATACTCAAAATCCCATCCATTCTCTCGGAACCTGGTGTAATTCTCAACGTTTGCTCAGATGCCAGAGAGTGTGCTGCTGGGATGGCGGAAGTGGTATTAGGAAGCAGTGGGGATGGGCGGGCGATTTGATGAGGTGGCCAGGGCTGGTGGCGCACACTTGTAATCCCAGGACTTGGGAGGTCGAGATAGCGGGATCATAGGTTTGCCGCCAGCCTCGGCTACTTAGTGAGGCCCTGTTTCAAATTAAAAATAAAACTGGTCTGGGGTGTAGCTTGGTGGTAAAATGCCCCTAGGTTCAATTCTCAGTATTGCAAGAAAATTATATAAATATATCAGTGACCCAGGACCTGGCACATGCTGGGCAAGAGCTCCATCACTGAGATGCATCCCTAGCCCAAGTTCAATAAAAAATTATATATAAATATATAATATATTATATACTTATATAATAACTAATGATATACTTAATATATAATATATAGTATAATATATATGATAAAGCTAGAGAAATATACATATGTATGTATATTTTTAATTAAGCCCAAAAAACATATACTTACTTAAAAATAAACATGCGCGCTCTTCCATGTGACCGAGCCTCCTGCAGGCTTGGTTTGGGTGATTAGAGCTGGGGCTAGCTGCCACACAAGTCGCCCATATTTTTGGCTTTTGCCATTTAAGAGCTGGGAGGACGTAGAGGTCAAGAAGCCAGACTGAGACTATAGTCACCCCACTGAGACTTCGCTGGAACTTGCCTAGGCAGAGGTGGGACCCGCAAAGTGACTTAAATCTTTCTCCAGCTTTGTGAGAAGACATCAAGCTCTGTGTTGATTTATAGCTGTTAGCTTCTATTTTCTTTTTTTTTTTTTTTTTTCTTTTTGTGGTACTGGGTTTCCTGGAAACCCTTCTACCTACCTCCGGGCTACACTCCCAGACCTATTTTATATTTTATTTGGAAACAGGGTCTCTTAAACCAGTGAGGATGGCTTCGAACCAGCACGATCCTCCTGTCTCTGCCTCCCAAACGCGGGGATTACAAGCATGCGCCACCATGCCCGGCCTCTATTTTATTTTTCTATGTCATTAAAAAATTATTGCCAGGCGTGGTGGCGCACGCTTGTAATCCCCGCGCTTGGGAGGCAGAGACAGGAGGATCACACAGGTTCCAAGCTAGCCGTGCGCGCTGGCTTGGAAGACCCTGTTTCCAAATAAAAATGCAAAACTAGGTCTGGGAGTGTAGCCTGGAGGTAGGTAGAAGGGCTTCCAGGAACCCCAGTACCACCAAAAAAAAAATAAATAAATAAATAAATAAATAAATAAAATTATCTGTTGACCCAAAGATAAGGAAAGCAGTTTTATTTTTAAAAAGTAGTGTTCTAGGTTGGATTTATTTATTTATTTATTATTTATTGTGTGTGGTACTGGGGTTCATTAACCCAGAGGCTTTCTACCTCTGGGCTATACTCCCAGACCTATTTTTTTATATTTTTTAACTGGAAATAGGGTCTCGCTAAGTTGCTGAGAGCCTCACTAAGTAGCTGAGGCTGGTCTTGAACCTGTGCGATCCTCCTGTCTCAGCCTCCCAAGTACTGGGATTCCAAGTGTGCGCCACCACGCCCGGCTATAGGTTGGATTTAAAATGTCCCCCAAATCTCCTGTGTGAGCAACGCAGGCAGGTTCAGAGGTGGACATGGCTGGGGTGGTGGATCTCCGGGTGTGGCTTTGGGGACTGTCCGTCCCCAGACCCTTCCTCCTCCCTCGGCCCCGGCTGCCCCGACCTGGCACAGCTTTTCTTCCTCTGCCTTAAGCCCTTTGTCAAGCTCTTTGCTGAAAGCAGCAGACCATGGACTGACCTCTGGAACCTCCAACACCGCTGAAATTGTGAGCCCTACATAAACCTTCTCCGAGTTATTTGGTTACAGAACCAAAAAATCTGACTACAATATGCAGCTGGGTGCTTCCCTCCTTTAGACGTCTTGGCCAGCTGGAGGACGCATGCGTGGTACGAGCTTTGTTAGTGCTGGGGTTACATAGCTAGCGTTCCTCAAAGCGCCTGTGTTTTCGCAACCTCCCTCCTTTCTAACAGGCCTAATAGAAATGTAGCCTGATGCGTCTGAGTCTTGGCAACAGAATATTCAGCAAGTTGTATGTACTAATTACTACCTGGAGCGCCTATCAATACATCCTCCCACTGCCATTTGGCAGACCCTGGAGACAGGGCTGATGCACTTCGGCGTACTGGCTAGTCTCCATCTTGATTTGTTAGCACCTGCGCCTTACCAGGAGTTCCACACTGTGGAGACGGCCCTGGCCCAGGAGATCATCACGGCCCCCCATGCATGGGTCTTGGCGACTTAGTGACTTGGCACAGAAACCTGGCATTGAGCCCTTGGAAGCAGTCCGCGGCTGGCTCTCCAGCCTTGTTCTTCTGGAAGGCATCTGATCCTCCTCTCTATCTTGTCCAGCCCCTAGGGCCAATCGGACCTTAGGCAGGAAGTATTTGAACCTCTTTATTCACCACCCTGAAATTGGTGCTAAGTTCTCAGTAGGGTCTGACACCCAGAAGACCTCTCTGACTTTATATCTCACTTTATATCTCACCCCTATCCCTTGTCCGTGAACTCCCAGTTCACACACACACACACACACACACACACTTCCCTGCTCTTGGGTTATGCCAGTCTGTGTAGTCATGATGTCAGCTACGCTGCTTCACTCACGCTCTGCCTACAACACAGCACTCCCAGTCCCCATGGCTGGCCAGCGCAGGAAACGTCACAAGTAAGAAAGAGACTGGCAGGGTTCTGTGACCATTCCTGTTTCTTGGTGCATTGGTACCTTCCTTCTGTGTTCTAAGCAAGTTCTGGTCCCAGTGAAAGATGGGACCACGCAGGGGTGCCCCTGTTTCCTCATTGTAGAAGTGATACGCTGACCTTTTCCTCCAGCTCTCTACTGACAGCCTTAATCCTACCACAAAGCTGGACTAGGTGGGGCACACCTGTAATCCCTGGACTTGGGAGACTGAGACGGGAAAATTGCAGATATAAAGCCAGCTTGGCAACTTAGTGAGGCTCTCAGCAACCTCGTGAGACCCTATTTCAAAACAAGAAAAATAAAAATAAAATTGGGCTGTTGTAGAATGCCTCTGAGTTCAGTCCCCAGTAACACACACACACACACACACACACACACACACACACACACACACACTACCACAAAGCAGGATATGGTGGCACACCTGTAATCCCAGTACTTGGGAGGCTGAGACAGGAGGACCGTAGGTTCAAGGCCAGTCAGCAACTTAGAGAGACCCTGTTTTTAAAAAAAAATAAAAAGTCAGCCAGGTACGGTGGCACATGCTTATAACCCCAGTACTTGAGAGGCTGAGACAGGAGGATTATAGGTCCCAGTCCAGCCTCAACAACATAGTGTGACCCCATTTTAAAATAAAATAGAGAAAAGGGTATAGCTCAGAGGTAGAATGCCTCTGTGTTCGATCTGCAGGACCAGAAAATAATAATAGTAATAATTTTAAAATAAAATAAGAAGGGCTGGAGGATTGCTCAGTGGTAGAACCCCAGGGTTCAAGCCCCGGTAACACACACACACACACACACACACACACACACACACCCTAGCACAGCCTTCCAAGGGAGGACCCATTATCCCCAGTCTACTCTTGAGAAAATTGGGCTCCGAAAGGCTACACGGCGTACCCCAAGTCACCCTACTTGGAACTGGACAACTAGGGTTCGCTGAGGATTCTCAGAGACCAGAGCTACGCTATTGTCACCGTCTTGGTCCTGGCCAGGACCTTCTGTTCCAGGTGCCTGGGTCCATCTGCTGCTTGTGTTCAGAACCAAAGTCTCCCTAAGGACTGGACCCGGCCTTGGTCCTGCAGCTCCTCCTAGAGAGTGGAAAGCTCCCTGTCCTAAGTGCATGCCTGGTCCCATCCCTGCTGCAGAGACGTCCAAGAACAACCTAAACCCCTCATCTCTGTTCTCTTCTGTTGGAGGCAGGCGGGGACCCCGAAGCCAGCTGTGTAGGTAAATACGAGCTTTGGCTAGCACACCCTTGGGCTTGGAGTCTGATTTTCCCAGCAGCCGCTGCTGGGGCTCGCCCCAGGATTCCTCCTGCCCAGTGAGCAAGCAAACCTGCAAGTCCGGTCCCTCCCAGGCTTCTCCACTGGACCCTGTTTAACCAACTTACGCCCAGCTCCCTCCTACGGTGCTTCAAGGGGACTCAATCAGCAAGACAATGACAGAAGCCTCCTTTTGCCCCCGTGTTCACCAGCATCTTAAGTCGGGTTTCCCCAGAAGCCAACTTTGAAACAGCGATGACTCCAAGTCATTAGTTTTGGGAGTGAAGCGCTGATGAGCAGTTCCCCGTGAGGACCTGGGGTTCGGAGCCACTGGATGACAACACAGAGCACACCTGAGCCATCACACACCAGTAAGGCAGAAAAGCTGGGGGCTCCCCTGCGTTCCCATGGAAACAACCCAGCCAATGGGCAATGGAGCCCTCACTGGAGAGCTGTGGGTGTTCACAGAAGGCAGCCCTGGCTGTGATGGAGAGGACCAGGGGTCCGCAGAGCACAGGCCGCCTCCGCTGTGGTCAGCATCGAGGCAGCCACCGTGGTGATTCTGGGATGCGTCAAGTCCTCAGGATCCACCTTGGACTCTACTTACGACTGGCTTAAACCTGTCTGAGCAGAGCCCTCTGTAGGCCTGTTTTAGCAGCCCTCCCACCTCATTCTGTCTCCAGCTACACCCGGAATGCTCAGAGGCTTTCCCATAACTCGTGCTCATCCACTAACTGAGAATCGAGTCCACCATTCACTAGTCAGTAAGCTTTCTGCCCGTCTGCAAGGGCACGCTCTGGAGCCTTGAAAGGGCGCTGAGTCTAAATGCCCTTCCTGCCCTTGAGGGACGTGAGTCTGGCTGGGCTGCCACCTGCGCGTCATTCTACCTTTCAGGTGGAATATGGGGTAAGGACAGAGAGAGGGGTAACTCTAGAGCCTTTCCTGCTGGACAGCTGTAAGGACGGGGATCAAGGTGGTTTGAGACTAGAATTAAAATACCAGGATCACAGAATCAGCCACTCTGCAGAGCTACTACAGACGGCACTACTTCTGTGAGGTTTTGTTTTGTTTTGTTGTACTAGAGATTGAACCCAGGGGCATTCTACCTCCAAGCTATGCCCTCAATCCTATTTTTAGTCATTTATTTTTCAAACAGGCTGAAACTGACCTTGAACCTGCAATCCTCCTGTCTCAGCCTCCCAAGTACTGGGATTACAGACATGTGCCGCCGAGCCCGGTTCCCTTTGCCATATTTTATTGGTTTGGAGCAAGTCATCAGGTCCAGTCCACACACGAGAAGAGGAGGTTATTTACATAAAGCCAAGAATGCAAGTAAATGGTGATCACCGGGGGCCTTCCTAGTAGTCTGCCTGGCTCTTTACCACCTGGTTAGAGCAGGTGCTCAACGATATTTCTTACTTTGAATTTTCATATTCCTAGGAGAAGGAAAAGTTGGAAATTTTGCACTATAGCAAAATAAACATTATATTTCAGAGGGGGCAGATCATACAATAAGAGTTTGGAGCTGGGCTGGCAACATGTGGGACCCTGTTTCAAAATAAAGAATAAAAAATAGGGCTGGGGGTATAGCTTGAATGTAGAATGTCCCTGGGTCCAATCCCCAGCACCACAAAGGGAAAAAAAAAAAAAAAGAAAGAAAGAAAGAAAGAAAAGAAAAGAAAAAAGAAAGAAAAATAGAAAAAATGAAAGGAATTAAAGGAATTAGGTATTGTATGTGTCTGGGGAGTGATACCTACCAGATTCAGAGTTGGACTTCAAGAGAGTGAAAGTGAATTCACTCAAAATCCTTGTGCAAACCTACACAAGGACGGATATCACTTTTTATAATGCCTTAGAAGTCTGGACCTGCAGTAGGTTTTAAGAATGTGTTCTCGCTGGACGTGGTGACACTCACTTGTAATCCTAGTACTTGGGAGGCTGAGACATGAGGATCGCAAGTGTGAAGCCAGCCTCAGCAACTTAGTGAGAAACTGTTTCAAAATAAATAAAATAAAATTGGCTGGGTGTGTAACCTGGAGGTGTAAGGCCCTGAGTTCCATCCCCAGTAACCTACCCTAAAAAAAAAATGTGTTGTTCAGGGCTGGGGTATAGCTCAGTGGTAGAGTGTAAGGCCTTGCATTTGACCTCCAGCACCACACACACACACACACACACACAGCCACAAACACATGTGTTCATTGTTTTATCATTTACCTCAGAGGAAATGCTGGTTAGAAAAGCAAGTTCACGCCGGGCGTGGTGGCACACGCTTGTAATCCCCGCGCTTGGGAGGCGGAGACAGGAGGATCGCGCTGGTTCGGAGCCAGCCTTGCTGGTTTAAGAGACCCTGTTTCCAAATAAAAATATAAAATAGGTCTGGGAGTGTAGCCCGGAGGTAGAAGGGCTTCCAGGAATCCCAGTACCACCAATAAATAAATAAATAAATAAATAAATAAATAAATAAATAAATAGCAAGTTCACCAAGGAAGAGAAGTTAATCTTAGTTTCAGAATTTGTACATACTCGCTTTCTTATTTTTACTTCCTCTTTCTTCTCTTCCTTCCTCTCTCCCTTTTCCTCCTTCCCTATTGCCTCCTCCTCCTCCTCCTCTTCTTCCTTCTCTCTCTCTCTCTCTGCAGTGCTGTGATTGAATCCAGGGCCTCACACATGCTGGGCAAGCGCTCTGCCACTCAGCTATGTCTCTAGAGCCCCTTCCATCTTTCTTTCAATATGCATCTTTCTGTCCTGTTTCCCTGAAAAATACTATAAAAATAAAAAATAAAAAAATAAGAGATGCCTCTCTTAGCTGTTCTCTTCTTTTTAGACCAAATCAAAATTCAAAAAGATATCCTACTTGCGCTGGGCGTGCTGGCACACACTTCTTATCCCAGCGCTTGGGAGGCTGAGACAGGAGGATCGCACAGGTTCAAAGCCAGCCTCAGCTACTAGGTGAGACTCTAAACAACTTAGTGAGACCCTGTTTCCAAATAAAATAGAAAATAGGTCTGGGAGTACAGCCCGGAGGTAGAAAAGCCCCTGGGTTCCACCCCCAGTACCACACACACACACACAAGATATCCTACTAGCCTCAGAGTAAATAGATTTAGTGTGTGTGTGTGTGTGTGTGTGTGTGTGTGTGTGTGTGTGTGTATAATACTGGGTATTGAACCCAGAGTCATTCTACTTCTGAGCTATACCTCCAGCCCTTTTTATTTCATTTTATTTTATTTGTTTTGAAACAGGGTCTCACTAAATTGCTGCGTTTCTTGCTAATTTGTTGAGACTGGCCTTGAACCTGCAATCTCTTGTATTAGTCTACCAAGTACTGGGACTACAGGTGTGTACCACAAAGCCCAGTTCCAGTATACATATATACACACATGCTTTTTTAAACAAACAAACAAAAACAGGGTCTTGCTGAGAGTTTTGCTAAATTGCTGAGGCTGGCCTTGAGCCTACAGTTCTACTGTCTCGGCCTCCCAAGTGCTGGATTAGAGACCTGTGCCACCACGCCTGGCTTAGATATTTTATGTAGATGTTTTCATATATTGCTTTTCATGGCTCTTTTTATTTTGACATATCATGACATTTGCAGGTGAGATCAGTGCCTTTAGCTGAGGTTCCACAAGCACATTTATTGACCCTGCCACTTTCCGTCCCCTTGAATCTCCCCGGGTGTTCCCGTGTGGTTGCACCAAGTCAGCTGGCCTGCCCTTTGCGCCTGTCTGCAAGAGTGGTCCCTGGAAAAGTAAGGGCAGGCATCCTTTTCTTTGATGAATTTGTCCTTCTTTTCCCAGATCTCAAGGGGGAGCAATTTCCTTATTCTATGCAAGAAAGGTGTTTGTGGAAGGCCACAGATGTTACTGGCCAGCCTGGCCTTCCTCTCTGTTTTGGGTGATTTAAACCATGCATCTTGATGCCAGCATTCCTTAAGTACTGACAGACGAGTGAGAGTCAGACTGTGTACTTCATACGTACAACAGGAGGTTCCCAGAAATTATAGATTCTGCAAAAACAAACCCCTTAAGTAAATAATGGAAAATGACAGTTTATTTTAAGCCCTTTGAAAGGTTGAGAAATTATGCAAAGGGGAGGTGCTCTTCTGTTCTTAGTCAGCTTTTGACCTTTAGCTATATAAACACAAGAGCTGCGTTGAGCTAGAGCGGGAGCACAGCCCGGCTTCTCAGCTCCCAGACAAACCGAAAGGACCTTCTCGCTGGGGCAGGGCCTACAGGGATGTGTTCATTTATGCATGTTCAGTTACTGTCATGGAGAAGGCAGTTCCTAAGTGCTTGGCAAGCTAAGTTATGTGCCGGTATTGGGAAATGTCTTTGGTACTCATTTCAAAATATATTGGAAAATCGCTCTGGTACTAATTCTAATTCCAAAATATAAAAAAGTAGTCAGGGCCTGGTTGCTGCCAGGCACTCAGGCCACTTGTTATAATGCAGAGGTCCCTCACCAAAAGTGATTAGCTAACAAGAGCACAGGAGAGCTGTAGCCCAGGGCCTGCGTAAAGACAGGTTTACATAATAAATAACTTTCCCCAAGGATGCGGGAGGACGGCACAGGTCTTGGTTGAAGGGGGCAGATGCCATGTGACCCCCGACTTTGTTAAGAAAGTAGCACATGCTGGTCTTAACCAGGACTCGGCCCACACCTGCAGCAAGGCAGGAAGAAGGCTTTGGGTCGAGCAAGAAATCATCCCCATAACCATAAAGAAGGAGCCTGGTCGGAGTTGGTGGGCGGGCGCACACCTAGTCGGGTCAGAAGACTATTGGCTGGGCAAGATGGAGGACAATGAATCTTTATAAAAAACTGTTGAGTATTCAAAAACTTCAGTGCCTTATTTTCAAGTCACTCCACTGCATTTATTTCTCTAATGCTTCGTTCTGTCCCTTCTTTCTGCCTTTGTAATAATAAAAGTTGCTTAAGCTTACAGCAGTAGAGTTCTGGCTATTTTTTTCTAAGGTAGCTAAGAACAAGAAGCCATGGCTACATCTCACACAGTTACAAGTAATATTTTTTTCCCCTTTTCTGGCGTGTGTGTGTGTGTGTGTGTGTGTGTGTGTTACTGGGGATGGAACCCAGGGGCTTTCTACCTCTGACCTACACTCCCAGACCTATTTTTATATTTTATTTGGAAACAGAGTCTCACTGAGTTGCCGAGGCTGACTTCGAACCTGAGCGATCCTCCTGTCTCTGCCTCCCAAGCGCGGGGATTACAAGTGTGCGCCACCAAGCCCGGCCCTAAGATCTTTCTTTCTAAGAAGATCTTCCTAAGAAGAACGTCGATTGTGGATGATGTTGATGACTAGATGTCTCTGCACATGAATGACTTGGAGTCAGAATTATTATTTGACATAGGGTGGCTGGGGAAAAGACAGAAGTCTCCTGTTCGCCTTCAAACAGCGTCTTTCTTTGAGGGCTTTAACCAAAATATTGTAAAAATAATTAAACACAGAAGCCAGTGAAGGGGCTATGGGGTGAGTCAGTAAGACAGTCAGGGTTGAGTCAGGCAAAGAAAGGGTGAACAATTCTGGGAAATGAAGCAATTACATAGGGTCCACCTGTAATGGGAAAACATAATAATTCTGGGGCTCTCGGCTTCCATGGTAAAAGCATTTCAACGTGCGCCTGTTAGAGACAAAGACAGAGGTTTCATTTAAGGAAAGTGGAGGTACACGTTCAAAGGGAATGCGGGCTGTCTTGAGAGTGTGAGAGTGGCTCCAGAGTCTTTTACAGCCCTTTATTTATAGGACACCTGGGGGGGCGGCCAGAGGCACATGGTAGAAAAGGGGGCAACAGGATCTCTTTTTGTTGAATCTTCAGGCTGATAAAAGATGACACATGCTGTGGGATAAGAATCCCTGGAGTGGAGCCGTGACCCACGGAACCGAGGTGCTGGGCAACTGTGTGGCTTCCTCTGGGATCTGAGCAGGTAGGGTGCAGGGCTTTTGGCAAAAGCTGAAACTTTTTTCTGGGATCTAATTGCCTCAGGAATTTCAGGTATGGAGCTAGGCCTTTATGACTTAAAAGTTTGGGCCTGGCTTTTGTCTAAGAGCAAATGAGTCTGAAAATAAAACAAAAGATGATGATTTTTTCTAGACTTTAAAAACATACTTCCCTTTCCTTTTCAATTTGTTTCTTTTCTACCAAAAACTTTAGTTCTCCTATTGTGCCTCACACCTGCTTCTTAGTTCCATTTGGTCCTTGGAAACTTGCCCGCATGCACACAAGTTCCCACTTGGGTAGGTAGTGTGTGCCCCCACCCAAGCCAGACCAACGTGCCCTCAGAGCGGATGACAAGGAAGCTCCTAACGGGCTCCTGCCTTTGTACGCCCAGTGCTCTAGTGCCCAGCACAGAGAGGGATAAAATATATCTGTGCAGTCAGTGGATAGGTGAAAGTCTTCTCCGGCCAATTTGTCCTTTTCTGGTCACTCTTCCATTGTACGGCGAGGGCTGTTTATACCACACCTCATGAGTATACGCAGCAAAAGAACTACTGAGATGCAATGGAATTTTTCCTAGTCAAGAACTATTTGATATTTGCAAGGAGAATTGACTCTTTAAAGAAATTCTCCGTGAAACTCTTTGTAACTGGAAAGGAAGCTACCAATTCAAATATTCACAGGGATTTTAAGTGACAGCCTGTGGGAAGGAATCCAAAGCTGCTTCTTCTGCCAAGAATAAAAGCCACCCAAAGAGCCTAAGGACTGGCCCATTTCTCTGATGCTAACCATACCCATAGATACTGAAACTAAAACCCAAATGAAAATTAATAGCAGTAAAAACAGAAGAGTTTGAGTAAAAGAGAATTCTTTTTTTTTACTTTTCCCCTTTCTTTATTAGATAATTTCTCACAATGACACAACCTTATTTTTTTCCTGCAATAAAAATAACACACATTAATTGAACTAAATTCAGGCAATACAAAAAGTATAAAGAAAAAAGTGTAGCCAGGCACGGTGGTACACGCTTGTAACCCCAGCATTTGAAAGGCTGAGACAAGAGGATTTCAGTTTGAGGACAACCTCCACTACTTAGTGAGGCCCTTTGCAGCCGAGACCCTTTTTCCAAATAAAGAATAAAAATAATGGGGCTGGGGGTGTAGCTTGGAGATAAAATGCCCCTAAATTCCATCCCCAGTACCAAAAAAAAAAAAAAAAAAGAAGTGAAAAAGACCTTTTATCTGATCACCCAGAGATAACTCTTAACATTTGGATGTGTGCCTTTCCATATTTTTCTATGCAGATGTAGAAATGTATTCCTGCTGTGTTTTTCTTTACAATAAATGTGTGTGTGTGTGTGTGTGTGTGTGTGTGTGTGTGTCTGTCTCACTGGGGACTGAACCCAGGGATAGTCTACTACTGAGCTATACCCTCAGCTGTATTTATTTATTTTGAAATAAGGATTCTGTAAGTTACCATGTATTGGCCTCAAAACTTCACTCCTCCTGTCCCAGCCTGCCAAGTACTGGGGTTAAAGGCGTGTACCACTACTCCTGGCTCAGATCTTTGACTTTACAAACAGCTGGTTTTAGTACTTCTTTCTGAAAAGCAGGAGTGGGCTTGCTTCTCCTACTATTTTTCAGAAGGCAGTGAGGCAGGCAGGTCAGGACTGCTGTGAACAGGGCGAGGCTGAGAGGCAGTACACATGATCCGCAGTACACACGAGCAGCTGTGGCTGCTTTAATAAGTAGCTGCAACTCCAAGGATGATTGTAATTTAAAATTCCTGACTCAAGTGCTCCGCAGACGGTGCAGGCCACCTTGTTACTGACCGGAAAAAATGAAGCTGTTTTGAATCCTTGGTGTACCAGGCACCATGCTAATCACTTTCCATAAACTAAACGATTTAATGTTCTAATTATGTTTTCAGATAATGAGAACCAGAGCTTCACAGAACCCAGTAAGTGATGAGGTCAGAATTTAAATCCAAACTTAACTACTTACAAAGTTCAGGATTCTTGTTCTACTCTCATGGGTCAACACGATAATTCCTGTGGGTTCTTGGCTTCTGTGATGAAAAGAATTTCAACACACACCAATCAGAGACATCATTCCTGTTTTAATTATAAAACATAATAGCCAGCGTTTGAAACTCATTCATATACTTATCAAGGTCCTCTGAAAATTGACCCAATCTTTTTCTTTAAACTGGAGTAGCTCAGTCTATGTAAGTTAACAGCATTAACAAAAATCAAATAGCCCTAGACTTTGACAAGCTTAGAGAACGACATTAATAATCAGAAATAAGTTAATTACCTGATACAATAATAAGACATTTATTCAGTTGAGGGAAAAAGATGTATATTAAGCCTTAATAATATCTTTGAATGTTACTAAACATAGATGACAAAAGATTTAATAATTTAAATACAAACCCAATGCACACTGCATAAAGAGATCACTCTTTGCTGAGCTTGTATATATATAAAACACATATACCTTTAACTTTATAAGATTTTTTTTTTTGGTGGTGCTGGGGGTGGAACCCAGAGGCTTTCTACCTCTGGGCTATACCCCCAGACCTATTTTATACTTTATTTGGAAACAGGGTCTCACTAAGTTGCTGAGCCTCACTAAGTAGCTGAGGCTGGCTTCGAACCTGTGCGATCCTCCTGTCTCAGCCTCCCAAGGGCGGGGATTACAAGCGTGCGCCACCACTCCCGGCAACTTTATAAGATTTTATAAAACATTTAGATGAACCTAAATATACAGCATATTTAGCTGTCAGGTATATACACATCTACAGAGATATAGATATAGATATGGTGTCACATATAGTAACCCAATGTTATAAATCCTGATTTTGCTAAATTGCAGCTTGCTAGGTAACCAAGGCCAGTAGACACAAGAGATTATCTTGCTAAAACAGTCTTTAAGCTGGTTCTTAATAAATGTTAAGGGTGCGAAAACTCCAGGAGATATTTATATCTTTGTCATCAGGGCATCTGGGAAAGTCTAATTTTCTTCTTCTTGTGATTATATTACATCCTCATACCTATGAATATCTCCAAATATTCACTGGATTTTTCCTTTGTCTTTGCAAATTTTGACATACACTTGAAACAATTTTTATAAAAAGGAAAGGCGGTTGGGATCCGATCAGCGTCCGTCCCCTCCCTGCTGTCAGAGTCTTCCACAGCCAGTGTCCCCGCCATGGGAATGTGCAGTGAATCTGAATGGGCGACACTGGCCGTTTTCATGCTCATCCTCCTTCATGGCGAGGCGTCCATTTCACAGAGTGGCAGCCCAGTTTCCCCTCTGCCATCACTGGAAAGCAAGTGTTCTTTTTTTTTTTTTTTTTTTTTTGTGGTACCGGGGTTCTTGGAAGCCCTTCTACCTCCGGGCTACACTCCCAGACCTATTTTATATTTCTGAAACAGGGTCTCTTACGCCAGCGCGGCTGGCTTCGATCCTGTGCGATCCTCCTGTCTCCGCCTCCCAAGCACGGGGATTACAAGCGTGCGCCACCACGCCCGGCCAGCAAGCGTTCTTGAACCCAATGTTTTCACCAGATCAGCGTGCCCTCTTTGGCCCCTACCCAACTCAGGGTGCTCTTTTTGGCCTCAAGCAAACAAAACAAACAAAACAAAAAGGTTCTTAAAAAACAGAATATCCCTGGAATCTCATCCCCAGTAATCTGAATACTCTTAAAAATCTATAATCCCATACATGCAAAACATGCAAGCAAGTAATTTAAAACAGAATGAACAATCTTCATATAACTCACAAAGGTCTTTCTGAGGACTTGAGGACATTTCCTAGATAAAACAAAATTAGATGTTAAAGAGAGATTAAGACAAGCACATTTTAAGCAAACAGCTTCTGTCTCCTGTAGGTGCCGTTTCTTTTGAATTAAACAGTTTAAGCAAGGTAAGGTATTTTTCAGAGAGGGAATTTTTTTTTGTGTGTGTGTGTGGTAATGGGGACAGAACCCAGGGGCATTGTACCTCCGAGCTACATCCCCAGCCCTATTTTTTATTTTTTATTTTGAAATAGGGTCTCACTGAGTTGCAAAGGGCCTTGCTAAGTAGCTGAGGCTGTCCGAGAACTGTCACCCTCCTGTCTCTACCTCCCAAATGCTGGGATTATAAGCGTGCGCCACCACATCTGACAGGGAAAACTATTTTAAGATATTTCAGTTAAGGCAAAATCCTGAAAGTGCTCCTTCCCCAGTACTCACATGGTCAGCTAGCTTAGCTACAGCAATGAGAGATAGTTACATAAAAATAACTTAGAGTCACACTTATAACAAAGGGCTTAGGGAGGTAACAGATTGGCTGCTGAAATGTGCCAGGTCGGAATATATGTGGCGCTAGCTTAAAAAAGGTGAGCCCCTATCTTTGGGGCTTTCAAGCATGCGTTTTAAGGGAGAAGGGGCTGGCCAGGAAGGAGGGAAGGAGAGAGGTAAATCTCTTTCGCTAAATGCCATAGCTAGAGCTTGTCTTTTAGCAGCAGGGCACTTGCTCCCTCCAGCAGTGGGCAGGCGCTCGCCAGCGGGGTGGTGTCAGCCTGTGCCACAGTGGCTTGCTAGCAGCCAGCAGCCAGAGGATGCGATGGGTGGGTGGGTGAGGGGAATTGCCCACGCAACTGCGGACGGTGCTGCAGAATGCACTGAGCATTCCACAGGCGGCTGCCCGGGCAATGAACCCCTGGGGTACGACCCAGTGTGGGCCTCCACGCGAGGCAGAGGGTAACCTGAGCCCCCTTCCCTTCTCCCAGGGAGAAGGTGGCTGGGTCACAGCTGCAGGCTCAGCCTCCTACTCACCTCTCTAGCCCACACACCTCCAAGCTCCCTGGCATCCCCCACCATCTGCACACACAAATAGAACATTTAAAAACAGGTATAAGCCGGGCGTGGTGGCGCACGCTTGTAATCCCCGCGCTTGGGAGGCTGAGACAGGAGGATCGCACAGGTTCGAAGCCAGCCTCAGCTACTAAGTGAGGCTCTCAGCAACTTAGTGAGACCCTGTTTCCAAATAAAATAGAAAATAGGTCTGGGAGTATAGTCCGGATGTAGACCACTCCCAGTACCACACACACACACACACACACACACACACACACACACACACACACAAAGTGATTAAAGCAACCCAAACATTTCCAGTGGACTTACGAATGCCTATTTCTCCAAAACCTCATGTTGGGCGCCAAAGAATACGTCATGGATCAGCATAATAATTTCTGTGGGTTCTTGGCTTCCATGGAGAAAAGAATTTCAACATGTGCCCGTCAGAAACAAAGGTAGAGGTTTAACTGAAGAAAATCAAAGTGTTCAGGGGAACATGGGCCACCTGGAAGAGTGAGAGGCCCGGGAATCTTCTACGGTCCCTCTCAAAAAGATACCTAGAAAAGGGGGCTCTGGGGTACAAGAGGAAATGGTGGTGGCGTCTTCTCTTTGAAGCTTTAGGGTAACAAAAGGTGGGGCTTCCTTTGCGATATGACTCCTTGAGAGCAGAGACAGGAAGCTGGGGCCGCCAGGGTATAGGGCTCTTTTAACAAGAGGTGTGACTTTTCTGGGATCTCCTCTTTGGCAGGCTAATGGAACTGTGACAAAATGTGATGTTTTCTCAGGTTTAATTGCCTCAGGAACTCCTGATATGGAGACAGCCCATTATTATTTACAAGTATGGTCCTGGCTTTTTAAGAATAATCAAGGCCATGCGTGGTGGAACATGCTTGTAATCCCAGCATTCAGGAGGCCGAGACCAGAGGATCGCAGTTTACAGACAGCCTCAGCTACTTAGTGAGGCCCTTTGCAACTCAGTGAGACCCTGTTTCAAAATAAAGAATAAAAAAGAATAGGGCAGAGGGTGTAGCTTGGAGGTCAAATGCCCCTTGGGTTCCATACCCAGACCTGCAAAAATCAATTAATCAATCAATCAATCAATAAAAGAAGAATAAAAAAGAATAATCAAGTTCAGTTAAAACAAAACTAAAGATTATAAAAATTTTCAGATTTTTTTTTTTGTGATCCTGGGGATGGAATCCAGGGGCATGTACCTTCAAGCTACACCCCAGCCCTATTTTTTATTCTTTATTTTGAACAAGGTCTCACTAGATTGCAGAGGGTCTAAGTAGCAGGCTGTCCATGAACCTGTGATCCTCCTGTATCAGCCTCCCAAATACTAGGATTCCAAGCATGTGCCATCACACTTGGCTTGAATTTTTCAGATTTTTTTTTTTTTTTTTTTTGTGGTGGTGGTACTGAGCATGGAACCCAGGGTCCTTCTACCTCCGAGCTACACTCCCAGACCTATTTTTTTTATGGTTTATTTGGAAACAGGGTCTTGCTAGGTTGCTGAGAGCCTCACTAAGTAGCTGAAGATGGATCTGAACCTTTGCAATCCTCTTCTCTCAGCCTCCCAGTTATGGGATTATAAGCATGCACCACCACGCCCGGCTGAAACTTCAGATTTTAAAATCATATTTTCAAGCCAGACATGGTGGCACATACTTTTAATCTCAGTACCTGGGAGGCTGAGACAACAGGATTGCAGGTTCATGGCCAGTCTCAGGCAGCTACTTAGTGAGGCTCTCTGCAACTTAGCAAGACACCGTCTCAGAGTAAAGAATAAAAACTTTCTACCTGCCTTTTTATTTCTTCTATTCTACTTCAATACCATGTCCTCAGTATCACCTGTGCTATACTACTGAGATCCACCCAGCCCAGGTTACTAACATCTGAACTCACTGGTTGATCTGGGCCCAGAAACAAGGACCTCAAGAGTGAGAGGAAGAAACAATATCTGCTCACCTGTGTCCAGTCATATCCTAAGGACTCCAGGAAGAATAGTTGATTGTGCACCAGGTTGCTTTATACGTGGGGAGATGCTACACATCAACCTGTATTTCTGGGTTTGAGAAACATTAATCCTGAAAATTTACTTGAGAATTATTTGGGCTCAGGGTAAGCCAACGTTATCCTATACGTTAACAGTTTTCTTGACTTGATGAACAGGGTGGTGTCACACTTACTGGCACTTCAAAGACTCTGGAACTAAAAACATTTTACTTCCTGTACCTGTTTTTTTTTTGTGTGTGTGTGGTACTAGGGTTCCTGGAAGCCTTTCTACCTCCGGGTTACACTCCCAGACATATATATCTATATTACAGGTGTGTGCCATTATGCTGGGCTTATTCTTTTATTTTGAATCAGGGCTTCACTAATTTACCGAGGGCCTAAATTGCTGAGGCTAGCCAAGAACCTGAGGTCCTCCTGTCTCGGCCCCCCAGGACTGGGTTTACAGGCTCCTGCCCACCTCCCCGGCTCCATTTGTAAATTTATATTTAAGTTGTGACATGTTTGGGTTTCCGTTGTATAAGAATTATGTGTAGGCCGGGCGTGGTGGCGCACGCTTGTAATCCCCGCGCTTGGGAGGCAGAGACAGGAGGATCGCGCAGGTTCGAAGCCAGCCAGCCGCGCTGGCTTAGGAGACCCTGTTTCCAAATAAAAATGCAAAAATAGGTCTGGGAGTGTAGCCCGGAGGTAGAAGGGCTTCCAGGAACCCCAGTACCACACACACACACAAAAAGAATTATGTGTATAATAATGTTGGGTGTACATACATTTAGATAACTTTATAATAAAATGATTTAACATTGAGAGCCAG
Source organism: Muscardinus avellanarius (assembly GCF_963383645.1). NCBI lineage: Eukaryota > Metazoa > Chordata > Mammalia > Rodentia > Gliridae > Muscardinus > Muscardinus avellanarius. The sequence goes on along the minus strand of NC_137803.1, from coordinate 63,432,319 downwards.
AATATCTTTTTCTTTCTCTCTTCATACTGGGTATTGAACCCAGGGGCATTCTACCTCCGAACTACATCCCTAGCCCAACCTTTTTTTTTTTTTTTTTAATTTTGAAACAGGGTCTTGCTAGGTTGATGAGGCTGTCCTGAAACCTGCAATCCTTCTGTCTCAGCCTCCCCAGTACTGAGATTACAGGTGTGCGCCAGCACACCCAGCTTTTTATTTTAAAGGGAAAATACTGCAGCTGATTTAGAAGAGTTTAACTAAGCTTATGCAAAAGGTTTGGAATCAATGCATTTGATAGCCCTGGTTGGCAGCCTTCTGTCTTGAATTCTATAACTTGTAAAATATCGTTCAGAGGGGTTGTGATTTTAGTTTTTAAATTCACGAAGAATAAATTTATTAAATCCCTGTGCTGCAGCGAAAGTTCCAGAAAATATTCATAAGTTTATTACAGCAAAGAAATGGGCAAAAAGGGCGGGGCGGACACAGGACGCGACGCACAGAAGGGAAGGCAGAGACGCGGAGCTCTGGAGAAGAGCAGCCGCGGTCCCGCTCCGCACGCGGCGGTGCCAGCCCAGGACCGGAACCCAGGGCGCTCCCGCCCCGGCTCCGCCCACCCCGAGCGGCTCCGCCTCCGCCTCCGCCCCGCCCCGCCCGGGCCCAGCAGCCCCCGCGCGCCGGCCGCAGCCCCGCCCCCGCTCGGCCCCGCCCCGCCCGGGCCCAGCAGCCCCCGCGCGCCGGCCGCAGCCCCGCCCCCGCTCGGCCCCGCCCCGCTCGGCCCCGCCCCTCGGCGTCGGGGGCGGCGCGCGGCCGGCACGCCGGGCCGGGCTCGGGGGCGCGCACGCCTGCGTCCCGGGCTCGCGCACGCCTGCGTCCCGGGCTCGCGCGGGCTTCTGGCCCCGGATTGAACGCGGACGGCTGGCCGCCATGTTCTCCTTGGCGCTCCGGGCCCGGGCGGCCGGCCTCGGCGCGCAGTGGGTAAGGAGGCGCGGCGAGCGGCCGCCCGCGCTTTCTGCCGCCCTGCCGGGCCGGGCGGGCCTGGCGAGTCCCCGGCGCGGGCCTCGGCGCGTGGGCTCTGCGGGTCGAAAGCGCTCGCCGCCATCGGACCGACGGGGCGGGAAGGCACAGCCGCCAGCGCCGCGCCGCTGCAGGAGCGCAGGGCCGGGAAGGCCAGGGCCAGGAGCGGAGCTTCAGCCGGGCTGGAGGCGCTCACGTCACAAATGACCCGAAAGAAAAGCCTGCTTTGGCTTGTTTTTCCCCTGGCCGTAAGATGGAAGGATCGAGTCCGCAGTAAAAGCGCGGGGGACCTCGTACGCTAGGGCGGAGTGCGGGTGGCGGCTCACCGCTCAATGTGACCTTGAGTTACTCTGCAGGTGCACCATGGGAATCTTCCCACTTGTAGTTTCGTGTCTCTGTGAACATTTGAGGTCTAACTGGGGGTCGCGCACTGCTGGCCATTTTCTGAGTCAAGCACAGTATTTAAAAGTCCTCATTGTAGCCAGGCGTTGGTCGGGCACGCCTGTAATCCCAAGGATTGGGAGGCTGTAACCGGAGGGTTGCAGGTCGAGGCCAGTCTTAGCAACTTGGCAAGGTCTCTAAGCAATTTGGCGAAACCCTGTTTCAAAATAAATAAAATAGGGCTGGGGGTGTAGGCTTAGAGTGGAGTGCTTCCGAGATCAGCCCTAAGGGCAGAAACAAACCCTCGCACTGTACATTTCGTCTTTGGGGTCGGTACTGTTTCTTCATTAATACAGATAAGGATTTAACAGTCTATTCTTGAGGAATTGTTCACATAGGAGGAACTTTAAGACAGATATTGTACAGTGTCAACATGCATCCTTAGAGGTCTGAATAAGGCCATCCGGTTTGGTTTGAAGGTGGGATAAGATCTTTTTGTTTTTCCCGGAGGTAATACTAACAGATTGCAGAAGGGGTCAGAGGGTATTTTAGGTGGACAACATGAAATAATCCTATTGATACTGGCAAGAGAAAGGGTATGAGCAGCCAGCTCTACTGTTGGAAGTAAGGTTTGTTTCCAGATTAAGAGAGAGACAGGAGTCAGATCTTGGAGCTTCTTGGGGCTGTCCTCAAGATTTGGTTGTTATCTTTAGGACAGGTGGTGAGGAGTCAGTGAAAGGTTTTAATGCTGAGGGGTAGGGTCAGATTTCTGTTTGGGATAGATCACTGGATGGGACAGGGTGGGAGGGGCTTGAGAGGAGAGTACCTAGGTAAGAGGCCTTAAACCCTGGATGAGGAACAGTGAGGAACAGGCCTTGTCTGCTAGTAGCAGTAAAAGTACTTTTTTTTTTTTCTTAAGCCAAAAAGGGGTTGGAACTATACCTTGAAAAGTAGTTTACCATTGAGAAAAAGGGACTTTGGAAAATTGTAGTTTTATGTTAGTTTCCGGAACATTTTTCTTTATTACAAATAGTTCTTGGTATGAAGAATGTGTGCAATAAATGTTGACAAATAAGTTTAATTTTTGATTACTTCAAGCAATATAATGTAGGAAAAAAATGCTAGGAACACTGAATAGAATTAGTTCAGGCAACTCATTCAGTCCCATCAACCTGGAAATTACTATTGTTAACATTGATTACAGACCTTGGAGGTTTTTTTTTTTTTTTTTGGTGGTACTGGGGTTCCTGGAAGCCCTTCTACCTCCAGGCTACACTCCCAGACCTATTTTTACATTTTTATTTGGAAACAGGGTCTCCTAAGCCAACGTGCGCGGCTGGCTTCGAACCTGCGCGATCCTCCTGTCTCTGCCTCCCAAGCACGGGGATTACAAGCGTGCGCCACCACGCCCGGCTGGAGTTTTTTTTTTTTTTTTTTTAATTAAAAGATATTAGTTGCTGGGCGTGGTGGCTCAAGCTTGTAATCCCTGCACTTGGGAGGTGGAGACAGGAGGATCAGGCAGTTTGGAAGCCAGCCGCGATGGCTTAAGAGATCCTGTTTCCAAATGAAATATAAAAACGGGTCTGGGAGTGTAGCCCGGAGGTAGAGGGTTCTATCCCCAGTACCACACACGCAAAGATATTATTCATACAGTTTTGTAGTCTGCTTTTTCCCCTGATGCATTGTATCCAGCTTATCTATAAACATTTCTATGTTGGCATTTTAATGCTGCATAGTATTTTACTGAGCCATAAGTTATATGGCTAGGCCCATCAAACTTTTCACAAATAGCAGATATCAGAGTGAACCTAGTAAAAATGAGGAAAAGAAGCCGGGCGTGGTGGCGTATGCTTGTAATCCGAGCATCAGGAGGCTGAGAGGAGGATCGCAGTTGGTGGGCAGCCTCAGCTACTTAGGCCCTTTGCAACTTAGACCTGTTTCAAAAATAAAGAATAAAAATAGGGCTGGGGGTGTAGCTGGGAAGTAGAATGCTCCTGGGGTCCATCCCCAGTACCGCAAAACAAACAAGCAAACAAAAAAGGAAAAGTATAAGGTCTAAGTTAATATTTCTAAGAAATAATGGCCATTTACATTTTCAAGGAAATTACCCGTTCTGACTCTGCCATACTAGGTGGCTGCCAGTGTCTTTAGCCAAGTCTCGGCTCAATGGGCATGGCGTTGCACACTTGTGATCCTAGTACAAAGCGGGAGGCTGAGACAGGAAGATCACAGGTTCGAAGCCAGCCTCAGCCACTTTGCGACACTGGTTCAAAATAAGAAATAAAATCGGGCTGGGGTATAACTTGAAAGTAGAAGTCCTCTGGGTTCAGTTCTTAGTACCACACACACTAAAGTCTTAGCTCGTCATGCTTTAAAAAATGCCTAGGGCTGGGAGTGTGGCTCGGAGGGGAGCTTCATCCGCCATGCTGGAGGCCACACAAGTGCCCTCCAGAACTTTAGACCAACTGAGACCTTGAGCCATATTTTTTAATCTGTTGGGGCCTATTTTTTTCCTATGAAGTGGGCTAATACCTCATTGGGGGTTGTAAGAACTGACAATTATTTTTGGGGTACTGGGAATTGGACCCAGACTACCCTGGGTCTGTAGCAGTAGACTCAGTACATGTGCCCCTTCTTTCCTCTGGCAGTCGGCCATGGTTTTCTATAATGTCGACGCCATTTTACGGCTTCTCACGGTCTCATTTCCACCCGATTGTGGTTTGGTGGGTGAGGGTTGTGGTGGCATTTTGCTTTTTTTTGTGTGTTTGGTACTGGGGATTGAAGCCAGGGGCATTCTGCCCCTGAGATATATCTCCAGCCCTATCTTATTTTTTATTTTGAAACGGTCTCATTAAGTTACCGAAGGCCTTACTACGTGGCTGAGGCTGGCCACCAACCTGCAGTCCTCCGATCTCAGCCTCCCAAGTACTGGGATTACAAATGTGTGCCACCAAGCCCTGTTTATGGTAGCATTTTCAATATTATGTCATTTCATTCATTAAAATTTTTTATGTCCTCAAGCATGGTTATAGTGGCCTTTGAACTTGTCTGGAAACCATGAAGATAGGTTGCATTTCCCCCCACGATGTTGAGTAATTTTGGATTGTACCCTGGACATTGTAAACAATACAGATGTTCTAGATTCTGTTTTCTGTCAAAGAATGTGTTGTTTTTCTGCTGCAAACCATTTCCTGTGAGCAGCAGATCAGTACTGGTTCAGTTGTTTCTGTTCCATGTAGAGGGGTCAGCCAGAAATTTGGGTAGGCTTTATTTACATGCAGAGTATGGTGCTTCCCCATTTTGTTACTTCCTTTTCTGTAATTTCCCACATGTCTGCTCACACTCCTTTGGTTCTCTAAGTTGTTAAGAAAGCATGTTTTTTCCTAGTTTTTACTGCCCAGCATGTAAAGATGTAAAAAAAAACCACACACACACACACACATAACACCCCGAAGCCTCAGAAGCCTCTCCTGAGTATAGACACCCCCACCCCGGATCTGCCAGCTTCTGGTTGGTCTCTAGTATCTTCAGGAGTTAGCTTGCTGTTTAGAAATATTTGTCCAGATTTTATACTTATTACTCAGTGGATTGGCTCGATGATACCTACTCAGCCACCCTAGAAATAGGCTATTTTTAGTGATGGCATTTTTCTTTCCAGTTTTTAAGTTCTTTGGAATGAAATATTTTCCTCATTTAATTAGGATTCCTAAACCTAATTTTACAGCATCTCAAGGGATTTCCATTTTGGCTCAAAGACTAAAGAAGTTCTTTTCTTCTTTTTTTTCTTACTGGTGATACTGGGAATTTAACTCAGGAGCATTGTACTTCTGAGCGCCCAGCCCGGTTTTATCATTCATTCATTCATTCATTCATTCATTCATTCATTCATTGCGGGTCTGGGGATGGAACCCAGAGGCATCTGACCTCCGAGCTACATACCCTGCCCCATTTTTTATTCTTTATTTGAAACAGGGTCTCACTAAGTAGCTGAGGCTGTCCACGAACCGTGATCCTCCGGTCTTAGCCTCCCGAATGCTGGGATTACAAGCGTGTGCCACTACGCCTGGCTTCATTTACTTATTTATTATTTACTTATTTTTTTGGTGGTACTGGGGGTAGAACCCAGGGGCTTTTCTACCTCCAGGCTATACTCCCAGACTTATTTTATATTTTATTTGGAAACAGGGTCTCACTAAGTTGCTGAGCACCTCACTAAGTAGCTGAGGCTGGTTTGGAACCTGTGCAATCCTTCTGTCTCAGCCTCCCAAGCGCAGGGGTGCGCCACCAAGCCCAGCTTATTTTTTATAGGGTTATAGCTTTTTTTTTTTATAGGTTATAGCTTGTTTTTATAGGGTTTCACTAAGGTGCTGAGGACCTCTAAATTGTTGAGTTTGGCCTCAAACCTGTGATCCTTGCTCAGCCTCCTAAGTGTTGGGATTACAGACATATGCCACCATGCTTAGCAAAGTTCTGTTTCCCTCTACCTTCCCTTTTTTTTTTTTTTTTGGTGGTACTGGGGATTGAACTCAGGGGGCATTCTACTTCTGAGCTACACTCCCAGCCCTACTTTAATTTGAAATAGGGTCTCACTAAATTGCAGAGAGCATCACGGACCTGCGATCCTCCTGTGTCCAAGTACTGGGATTACAAGTGTGCGCCACCATACCCCGGCTAAATTCTCTCTTTTAATATGGAAAAAAAATCCCCAAATACTGTATAGATCCTCCTCTACTTATGGCTAAGTCCAGATAAATACATTATAAATTTAAAATGCATTTAATAAGCTTGGTATGGTGGTACACACATGGTAATCCCAGTACCGGGACAGGAGGATCAGCTACTTAGGGCCTTCGCAACTTAGTGAGACCCTGTTTCAAAATAAAGAATAAAAAATCAAGCTAGTGGCGTAACTCAGAGGCAGAATGCCCTGGCTTCCTAATACCACAAAAAAAAAAAAAAAAAAAAGAAATTTCCATTTAATACCTAACGATGCATGGCAGTGTAGCAGACGCGGTGCCCTGTATTTTGTTTGCCCTGGTGATTGCTTGTCTGTGTTTGTTTACAATCTCATTTGATAATTCCAGAGGTGGGACTGTTTAGAACTTGCCTGCTTGTAGAAGTACTTGACCTCTACAAATTATCTCTGGTAGAGAAGCAACTGTTGATGTAACTATGATGATGAGTGCAGTTTATTTTTGCCAGAGTAATAAAAGTATGCATATTGGGAGAAAAATTAGGGAATAGTTCTTATAAGGTGGTTCTGAGCCATTATTTACAACCCAGGAAAATAATCTTTTTGTCATTATCAATGTCAATTTAACATGCTGTCATAGTAAAATAAAGACATATTAGAATATTTAGAAGTGGTCAACAGACTATTGGAGATATAACAATGTAATTCTAATTCTGTCCATATTAATTAATGTATAATACACATTGAATTCTGCACAGTTTTTAGTTCCATGGTGAAGGTCCAGAAGGTGGCATCCAAGACCCAGTGAGAGTGTTAGGCCTGTGTGAGGTTAGGCTTTAAAATCTTAGATCTCCAGCCCCCAAGGTTTTGAGAAGAGGTGAGAGAGTAGCAGACTTGTTAACCAGTTACAAAAGACCTGGTACTAAGGAAGGTTCCAGCTTGTCCTGCTCAGGTTCAGGAGATGGTTGGTGAGGGAAAGTAGGTTTTTCAAAGCCAGCTTTGAGGAACCTTTTTCTGTCTCAGATCTCCGTGGTTGGGGGTGTCAGGGAAGTGGCAGCTTTCATGGGGGCATTGTGGGATGGAAGGCATGTATATGTAGCTAGGCTGTTCTAGCCAGGGACAAGTCCCAATCACAGCGAAACTGGCGCCCATTTATGCCAGGGGTAGTTTCTTAGCTTCCATTCTCAGAATGAGGAAGCTTGGGGTGTAGAAAGGCACTTGCTGTTCATTTTAAAGAGGCTCTTTTTCAGTAGTAGTTGATGCTTAAAGGAAAGCTCTTGGCAGTACTGGGAGTTGAACCCAGGGCCTCTCTCTGTCAGTGAGCTAGACCCCTGGCCCCCAAAGGAAGTATTCTTGAATCAAAAGAATACAGTTTCCTTTACAGGGGATCTCATGCTAGTACCAAATAAATTACAACTTGCAATATACAAAAATGTCAAATTATCTTCGGGTAGTTACATTTACAGTGACAGTAAGGTTCCTTACTCTTTTGAGGTGTGAAGAAGGAAATGTCTTTTCATGACTTTCTATTCCATAATACTTCGATGATCTCAGGTTGGGAAGACCACCTAATATTTCTTGTTCTTGAAATTTTAGAAGTTTGAAGATCATTAGTAAAATCTAAGAGTTGTGACCTAGGATATGTATACAGTACAGTATACACTAAGGTACAGTACAGTGTACACTAAGGTACAGTACAGTAATCACTAAGGTACAGTACAGTATACACTAAGTTACAGTACAGTGTACACTAAGGTACAGTACAGTATATACACTAAGGTACAACACTAAGGTACAGTACAGTAATCACTAAGGTACAGTACAGTATACACTAAGGTACAGTACAGTAATCACTAAGGTACAGTACAGTATACACTAAGGTACGGTACAGTATACACTAAGGTACATTACAGTATACACTAAGGTACAGTACAGTGTACACTAAGGTACAGTACAGTGTACACTAAGGTACGGTACAGTATACACTAAGGTACGGTACAGTATACACTAAGGTACGGTACAGTATACACTAAGGTACAGTACAGTATACACTAAGGTACAGTACAGTATACACTAAGGTACAGTACAGTATACACTAAGGCTGTGATTCCCACACCTGATGAAAAGAATCGCCTGGGATGTTGTTAAGAAATAGATACTTGAACTCCTGGGTCAGAGTGTGTGTGTGTGTGTGTGTGTGTGTGTGTGTGTGTGTGTGTGTGTGTTTTACTTGGGATTGAACCCAGAGGCACTCTACCTCTGAGCTATACCCCCAGCCCAGTTTTATTTCTTATTTGGAAACAGGGTCTTGCCAGGTTGATGAGAGTCTCACAAACCTGTGATCCTTCTGCCTCAGCCTCCCAAGTACTGTGATTACAGCTGTGTGCCACTGTATCTGGCTGGTTTCTTTATTAAAATTGTAAACAAATCTGGTTAAAAATTCTTAATCTAAAAATCTGAAATTTAAAGTGCTCTGAAAGTCAAAACTTTTTGGTACTTCAACAGTTTCAGAATAGGGAGACTTAACTGGAAAGTTTATGCAGGTATTCCAGAATCTGAAATACTTACGGTCCCAAAGGATTTCCAGCAAAGATACTCAACCTGCATATGTTCATACGACTAGAAAATAAAGCAATTTATGCAGCGTGTGTGTGTGTGGGGGGGCAGGGACATTCTACCTCCAAGCTATATGCTTAGTCTTATGTTTTATTTTTCATTAGGTAGAAAGTCCCTGGATGTTCAAACCCCAGTGCCAAACAGACAAAATCACAAAGCAACAATAACCCCCCCATAACAAAAAGGGCTGGGGGGGGGTCGCTTGGAGGCAGAATACTAGGTTCAATTCCCAGTAAACTCCCCCTCCCCGCTCCCCTTATCCCCCCTGCACACAGTAAACTAAAGGGTTGCTATTTAGTTACAGCTTTAAAGCTTTATTATTAATGATAGTGGTAGTGGCTAACATTGAGAATTTGGTACTGTCCTAAACATTTTATCTCATTTAACTTCTAATGAATGTAGCTGGGTGTGATGGGCACCTATGGTGGGCACGCTTGGGAGGCTGAGACAGGAAGATCGCAGTTTGCAGAAAGTCTCAGCTACTTAGTGAGGCCCTTTGTAACTCAGTGGGACTCTTTCAAAATAAAGAATAAGCCTGGCGTGGTGGCGCACGCTTGTAATCCCTGCGCTTGGGAGGTGGAGACAGGAGGATCTCGCAGGTTCGAAGCCAGCCTTGCTGGCTTAAGAGACCCTGTTTCCAAATAAAAATGTAAAAATGGGTCTGGGAGTGTAGCCTGGATTTGCAGGAACCCCAGTACCACCAAAAAAAAAAAAAAAAAAGAATAAAAATTAGGGCTGGGAGTGTAGCTCAGGTAGAATGCCCCTGGGTTCCATCCCCAGTACCGCCCAAAAAAAAAAAAAAAAATTGTTTTTCAATGAACACTTTGAAGATGCCACTATTTTCCTTCTCTCTCCCTCTCTCTCTCTCTCTCTCCCTCTCCCTCCCCTACCCCCAATGGGATTGAAACCCAGGGGTGCTCTACCACCGAGCTATACCCCTCCCTGACAGACCTTTTTATTTTGAAGCAGGGTCTTGCTAAGTTGCCAGCGCCTTGAACCTGTGATCCCCCTGTCTCAGCCTCCCAAGGACAGGGATTCCAGGCGTATGCCAGTGCTCCCAGCTGTGCTGTTATTTTATAGATGCGAAAAGTCTGCGCAGCATAGTTAGCAGCTCGCCTGAGCTTACAGTGGCTGGCAGAGATGAGACTGGCCCAGGCCCAGGCCCTGAAGTGGCGGTGCTCATTTCCTCTCTAAATTATTCTTAGGGCAGTTGAGTGTTGCTTTGTACCCATGACGTACTTTAGATATGTAAGAAATGCTTTCTTTAATTTATGGTCAAGATGACTAAAAGTCATTACTAATATGCTTATCTTAGCCAGGAAGGGTGCTAGATGCCTGTAATCCCAGGACTTGATCGTGGTTGAAGCCAGCCTGGTTAGCAAAACTTTTATTTCAAAATAAAAGTTAAAATAGGGCTGGGGGGTGGCCGGGTGTGGTGGCTGGCATAAGAGACCCTCTTTCCAAATAAAAATATAAAATAGGCCTGGGAGTGTATCCCGGAGGTAGAAAGGTTTTCAGGAACCTCAGTACCACCCAAAAAAAAAAAAAAAAAAAAAAATAGGGCTGGGGGTATGGCTCAGGCAAAGCACTTATGGGTTCAATCCCCGTCACCATGTCATACTTATATATATATGTGTGTGTGTGTGTGTGTGTGTGTGTGTGTGTGTGTGTGTACATATATTTATCTTAATCTGTAATGCATTTTGCCTGTAATACCTGGGCTGCTCATGTAGCTTTTCTATATCACAAAATTTGCCAAGTTTTATTCTTTAATACATGTGTGTAAACGTGTGTTACTGGGGTTTGAATCCGGGGCATTCTTCTTCTGAACTACACTCCCAGCCTTGTTTTAATTTTGAAACTGGTCTCCCTAAGTTGTGGAGGGCCTAAGTAGCTGAGGCTGGCCACGAGCCTGCCAGCGATCCTCCTGCGTCAGCCCCCAAGCACTGCGCCACCACACCCGGCTTGCTATTTTTAATTAAGTTACCAGTGCAGCTTTACTTGAAGGCTATTTGTAAAAGTCTTTGTATAAACTTGAAAATACAACAAAACCAATGTTAATTGTAGACTGAGGCGGCAGTGATTCCTGTTTGGTAGGCTGCTGTGAGGAGTGAAGGAGTTTAGTGTCGCAGAGTATTTGATGCCCAGTGAGCACGGTAATTCTTGGAGGAGACTTGTTACTGTGAACTCACCCCTTTATTAAAGTGAGACGTATCGGAACACTTACTTTTCAAAAGTCTTCGAACGTGAGAACGCCCACCGCGAGTGTGTGGTGGACACCGCCTCCCGGGCACTCTGGGCGCAGTGTTTGAGCTAGCTGTGGGTGGCTGCCAAGAAGGAGCATTGTTTTTCAGCTGCCCAATCTTAGTCTCCTCTTTCTGGTGACTAGAAAGGCCCATTTTGGCCTTTGAGTTGTCTACCCTCTGGTAGCTCCGTGCGTGGTTTAATCCTGCGTTCTGCCGTACAGGCTGACCCAGGAACTGTGGGACTTTAGAATGCTAGTTGAGGTGCATAGATGGGGGGAGGGAGCGAGGAGGCAGGTTTGGTTTGGTTTGGTTGTGGTATCGGTTGAACCCACGGGCATTCTGTTTGAAACTCGATAAGTTGCTAAGGCTGGCCTATAACCTGCTATTCTCCTGTCTCAGCCTACCAAGTACTAGGATGACAGGCATGTGTTACCATGCCCTGCTGTCAGAAATTAAATGCAGCAGAGTAACCAGGTTCTTCCTAGAGTAACTGTACACTGCCTAGCATCAAAAGTTGCTTTCTGAAACGACTCCTATGGCTAGAGTTTCTAAACTAGTAAAGAATCGAAAAGGAAGAGGTGGACTCACTGGTAGAGAGTGAACACATGTTTACAAAGGTCACATTCAGTGAGATCTGGCATCCGGGTAGCTTGGGACAGAAGCGAAGGCAGTAGGTTGGTGGCGCAGGCTGTTTGGGTCCCCCTTTCCTTCCAGCTCTCCTGAAATGGAGATGCAGCTGGAGTGGTGGACTCCAAGAGCTTTTACTAAAAGCTGGAGTGTCATTCTGATGTTTTAGATTATTAACCGTCGCTTAAGGTTGTTTCTTACTAAGCATTCTAAAATTTTAAATTTTAGGGAAGACATATAAGGAATTTGCATAAAACGGCCGTGCAAAATGGTGCTGGAGGAGCCTTATTTGTGGTAAGTACATCTCAGTTACTACATTTCAGTCCTTCGCCTTGGAGACTTGATTGACTTCATTGTAATATCTAAAATGTCTTATTAAAACTTAAGTACTTTTTAAAGACAGTGTAAACTATCTGATGACTTAGAGTTATTAGACTGGTAAGTAGCTTCCTACTTTATTTTGTCTAGGAGCATATCAAATTGGCCAGATACTAAAATTGTCTAACGTTGCCCTTTTCTTTCCACTTTTAAAAAGCAAAACTTTTGAGAGTTAACATTCAAGAAATTCAGTTCTGTGTTTTCCACACATCTGAAACATTAATTGATGTGCTGATCTCAGTGTGACTCACTCAACTTCCCTTTGACATGCTGTTTCTGGTCAGTTTTTGAAAAGAGCCTGCTTTACTATTTGAAGGAGAAGAAATAAAGCTTGGTGTTGGCCAGTGTCTATGGCCAGCTTGTGGGGGAGAGGTGGTGATTTTGCACCTCCCCGAGGCAGTAGGCCTTAACTGTTTGGACTCTGTCCTTTAGTACTCTTGATTGATACCCCTCTTTAGGAAAACGCACATGGGTTCACAGTCACAATTTATGGCGTCGAATCATTGGTAATGTTGTGGTCACTGGATTAGAAGATCTCAGTCCTCCTGGAGTTGGATAGCCCTTCTGTTCTTTTTTTCTTTCAACTAAAGCTACTTTCTTTATTGTTAAGTTGTAAAGAGTGCGACTTTACTTTGGTGACCAGCCACTCTGTGGTGGAGGCAGGGGGGAGTACATCATTGGGACCGAAGTAGACAGTAGGCGATCAGCAGCGTGGTGATGTCATTGTGGTATTCACACTTGAGATGGTTTTGATAAATCTGGAAACTTTTTTTTCTTCAATGTGTAGCACAGAGACACTCCTGAGAATAACCCAGATACTCCATTTGATTTCACACCAGAAAACTATAAGGTATGACTAAATTAATATTCTGACTGACTGACAAAGTATTACCTTCCAGATGTGAAAACAGGTGCTTTTCCTTTTATGCAGAGGATAGAGGCGATTGTAAAAAACTACCCAGAAGGACACAAAGCCGCAGCTGTGCTTCCAGTCCTGGACTTGGCCCAGAGGCAGCATGGGTGGTTGCCCATCTCTGCCATGAACAAGGTACTGAGTTCATTTGCTTTAGTTAGTAGAAACAAGGGAAGATGGTGTGTGATAACTTCCTCACATAGGAGTCGCTTGGTAGTCATGAATGTCAGAGTCATGGTGCACGCTCGTATTCCTAGTACTTAGGAGGCTCAGACAGAGGATCATGGGTTAGAGGCCAGCCTCAACAACTTAGCAAGGCCCTATTTCAAAATAAAAGTAAAAAAGGCTAGGGGTGTAACTGGGAGGTAGAATGCCTTGTTTTCTACCCCCCCCCCCAAAAAAAAAATTCTGAGAGTTTGGAGCCCTTTACTCATATTTTTTTTAAATTTCTGTTTTTATTGGTTCCTTTAATATAGAGAACTGAATTAGAGCTTTCTGCTCTTGCAGGAAATAGTGAAGACAACATCATGAAAGGTTGTCTCTTCTTTTCCTTTTGGGGGAAATGGTCATAAAGAGAACAGATCTCTAGTGTGAATACTTTGGTGAAAAACCTCACAGTGAATGAATAACAACCACTCTAATGCGTAGTATTTATGTTATATCATTTGCAAAGTGTGATGCATAAACCAAGTGACAGCTGGGGCTGAGCTAATTCATTCCAATCCACTCTGGTTTGTTTTTTTGACCCTATCACAGGGATTCTGGTATGCTTCATTCTTTTTATCACTTTTTTTGGCACTGGGGGTGGAGTGGGACCCAGTACCTCCAGGCTATACTCCCAGACCTATTTTATATTTTATTTGGGAACAGGTTCTCACTAAGTAGCTGAGGCTAGCTTTGAACCTTGAAATCCTTCTGTCTCGGCCTCCCAAGCGCGGGGATTACGAGTGTGCCACCATGCCCGGCTTTTTTTCCTCACTTTCTAAATGTTATTTGGTCGTGACTACTAGGTTGGACTGCCACTTCCCGGGACAGGACTGCCCCAGGTGCGGGCTTGGGACTCAGCTGGCTAGTCTTGCTGTGTATGGTCCCTAATACTGTGGAGAGTGAGTGATCCTTAGTATTTTTTCACCATGAAAATGTAATAAAGCTAGTACTATATCTTTTTTTTTTTGTGGGTCTGAGGATGGAACCCAGGGGCATTCTACCTCCCAGCTACACCCCCTGCCCTGTTTTTAATTCTTTATTTTGAAACGGGGTCTCACTGAGTTGCAGAGGGCCTCACTAAGTAGCTGAGGCTGTCCGCGAACTGCAGTCCTCCGGTCTCAGCTTCCTGAATGCTGGGATGACAGCGTGCGCCACCACGCCTGGCTTAGTACCATATCTTAATATAGTCATGTGGTTGTTTTTATAATAAATTACACTCTTTGGAAGTTATATTATTTCTAAGATTAACATAGCCTACGTTATAAATCTAGGTATATGTTTCTAATAATTATTTTTGACAGATACTGATTTTTTTAATACAGACAAGCTTGTTGAAAGTCTTGGTAAGTGGCAAAATTAGTAGAGAAAAATAAAAATAGGAAAGTAACGCAAGAACATTTAAAACATTGTACTATTTAGACTTAGATATATGTCTGTGGGACACATAGGAAATAAAGTATAGAGAATAGAAGCAAAATTCATTCCACAGCCAGGCATGGTGGCGCACACCTGTAATCTCAGTACTTGGGAGGCTGAGTCAGGAGAATCACAGGCTTGAAGCCAGCTTTGCCAACTTAGTGAGGCCTCAGCAACTTAGCGAGATCCTTTTTCCAAATAAACAATAAAATAGGGCTGGCTGGGGGTATAGCTCAGGTAGAATGCCCCTGGGTTCAATCCCCAGGACCAAAAAATAAAAAAAATTCTTTCCACTTTTGACTTCAGACCTTTAATGTTGCTCTCTGATCTTCCCCAACCCAAGAAAAAAATCCACTCTTACAACAAAAGAATTGCAAAGCTCACTTATTAATTTCCTAGCAGTCATTAAGGCATAGGGAAGTGTGCAGCAGAATTCCAGGGCGTTAGAGTCAGGATATCTCTCTAGATTCACTAAATTGTTAAGAGGAGGGGGCTGCAGCATATGTGTTTTGATAAAAGAGTGCCCGGATTTAGCTACATCCCTAGTTTAGAATGACCACCGCCACAACGACTTTATTTTTCATAAATGAGCAATGATTAGATGTCTTTTCAGAATACATCTCCTTTAGAATTCCTGGTATGAGAAAGTTCAATGTGTTTGTCATTTGAAATGCCATTTAATGAGCGCGTCCTTCATGGCATAACATGAATACATATACATACATACGTGTGTGTGTGTGTGTGTATTCTGTACTGAAGATTGAACCCAAGAAGGGCATTCTACCTTGGAACTCCACCCCAGCCCTATTTTTATTTTTATTATTTTTCATTTTGAAACAGGGTCTAAGTTGCAGAGGGCCTCACTAAGAAGTTGAAGCTGGCTTCGAACCTGTGATCCTCCTTTCTCAGCTTCCCAAGTACTAAGATTACAAGCTTGTGCCACCACGCCTGGCTAGATGTGTACTTTTTTTTTTTTTTTTTTTTTTTTTTGTGGTACTGGGTTCCTGGAAGCCCTTCTACCTCCAGGCTACACTCCCAGACCTATTTTAAATATTTTTTAAATTTAGAAACAGGGTCTCTTAAGCCAGTGAGGCTGGCTTCAAACCTGCGAGGTCCTCCTGTCTCCGCCTCCCAGGCGTGGGGATTATAAGTGTGTGCCACTACTCCCGGCTAGATGTGTACTTTTTATAAAAGCCAGATAATGAGTTTTAAAACTTAATAGATTAGCCAGGCATGGTGCACACGCTTGAAATATCAGCGTTTGGGAGACTAAGACAGTAGGATCACTGTTTGAGGACAGACTCAGCTACTTAGGTCCTTTGCAACTCAGTGAGACCCTGTTTCAAAATCAAGAATAAAAAATAGGGCTGGGGCTGTAGCTTGGAGGCAAAAACCTCTTGAGTTTCATCCCCAGTACTGCAAAAAAAGATAAAAAAATAAAAATAAAACTTAATAGGTTAATGATAATAGGTTGCCTAGAAAGCTGTAGACAAGACGGGTCATTATCGATAGACTGTCTAAGGAACAAGTCCTAGCAAACAGCTAAGCAAGCCTGTTTCTGTCCAGATTTAACCCTAAGAGAGGCATATGGCAGAGTGACCCCTTTATCCTGAACCTAGGACTTTAACAGAAGTGTTTTCTACCAGTCCCTTGATGTGAGGCTGGGAAGTCCTAGTTTTTAAGATCCAGCTTTTGCAAAAAGTATTGTGATATGAAAAAGTCGTGTTTAGATTATTTTAGAGAGAGGGATGTGTGTGTACACATAGAAGGTTGTAGAGACATAAAATCTTGAGTTTACATTTATATGCTAATAGTGATTTTCAGTTCTACCTTTTGGTATGGTGTTTGTATACACTATAATATATCACTAGTAACATCGGGCTCTTGGAAAAATTGTTGAAAGAGCCGGATGTGGTGGCGCATGTTTGTAATCCCACCATTTGCGAGGCAGAGACCGAGGATCCCGGTTTGCGGACAACCTCAGCTACTTAGGCCCTTTGCAACTCAGTGAGACCCTGTTTCAAAAATAAAAAGACTAAAAAATAGGGCTGGTGGTGTAGCTTGGAGGTAGAATGCCTCTGGGTTCCATCCCCAGTACTGCAAAAAAAAAAAAAAAAATTTTTTTTTAAAGTTTGAAAAATATCAAACTGTTTACTTTATGGGCATTTGGCTACCAAATTTTTGCCATTTAGAGTGTGTGTGTGTGTGTGTGTGTGTGTGTGTGTGTGTGTGTGTGTGTTACAAGGGATTGAACCCAGGGGCTTTCTACCTGTGTGCTCCACCCTCAGCCCAATTATTTTTTATTTTGAAACAAGGTCTCATTAAGTTGTTCACAAAAATTGAAAGGCTCATATCATAATTATCAGATAAAAAGAACTTTTTTATTTTTACCAAATTGAGGCAATATTGAAATTGCTATTTTTAAGACATAACTAAAGCTCAGTGGATAAATATTATAATTGTCTTAAGATTTTTCTAACATAATTTTCTTTAAAATTTTCTGATATTTAGGTTGCAGAAGTTTTACAGGTGCCTCCAATGAGAGTATATGAAGTGGCAACGTTTTATACAATGTACAATCGAAAGCCAGTTGGAAAGTACCACATTCAGGTCTGCACCACCACACCTTGCATGCTGCGAAACTCCGACAGCATTCTGGAGGCCATCCAGAAGAAGCTGGGTATGCGCTGATTTGCGACTTGGGTTTAGGAAATAGACTTGTCTTTCCAGCTCTCTTCCCGACTCCTGCCGCCTCCTGTGCTGGGCTCGCCAGGGTCTTGCCCTGCTCCTTGCCGGCCGTCACCGGTGTCACTGTGGTCGTGGAGGTGGCTTCGCTTCCACGGGGGAGCCTGTGCCTCACTAAGAGCTGCACGTCCCACGTTTCTCCAAAGACGCGGGATAAGTAAGATCAGAGAGATCTTACTCTGATCAGTAAGATCAGAGAGTAAGATCAGAGCGCAGTGAGAATGCTGCACCCGAGAGAAGTTGAGAACAGGATCCGTACACGGCATTTACAAGCGAAATGAGCATTTTCCCTATGAGACGGCCGTTGCTGCATTGACAACTATCATTCGTAAAATGAGCTAAGAGGAAGTTGTCTTTTGTAGTATTTATATTTTTGTGACACTGGGATTGAACCCAGGGGCATTCTCCCTTTGAGTTACACCCTCAGCTCTATTTTATTTTATTTATTTGTTTATTTTTGTGGCACTGAGGGTTAAACTCAAGGGCATTCCACCTCTAAGCCCCATCCTCCTATTTCATTTTTATTTGGAAACAGAGCCTTGCTAAGTTGTCAAGGACCTAACCAAGTTGCTGAGGCTGGATACTACAAACCTGCCATCTTCCTGTCTCAGGCTCCCGAGTACTGGGATTACAAGTGTGTGCAACCAGGCCCAACTCTTTATTTTTGTGTGGTACAAGGGATTGAACCAGGGGGCATTCTACCTCTGAACTATACTCCCAGCCCTATTTTATTTTTTATTTTGAGAAACAAGGTCTAAGTTCTGAAGGGCTTTGCTAAGTTGCTAAAGACACGTGTGTGTGTGTGTCTGTGTGTGTGTGTGTGTGTGTGTGTGTGTGTGTGTGTGTGTGTGTGGCAGTGGGGATTGAATCCAGGCTCATTCTACTCCTGAGATACACCCCCCAGTTGTATTTTTTTATTTTTTATTTAAATAAAAAAAGGGCTTACCAAGTTGCAGAGGGTCTCACTAAGTACTTTAGGCTTGCTGTGAACCTGTGATCTTCCTGTCTTAGCCTCCCAGTACTGGGATTATAAACATGCCAACACGCCTGGCTAGGAAGTTATTTTTATTTCTGAATATAAATACTTGTATCTATAAAAAATAGTTGGCTGTCAGGCCTGATGGCGCATGCTTGTAGTCTCAATACTTGTGTGATGGAGGCTCAAACAGGAAGATCGCATGTTTGAAACCAGCCTCAGCAACTTAGTGAGACCCTATTTCCAAACGAAATCATAGGTCTGGTGGTGTAGCTTGGAAGTAGAAGGCCCCAGTACCCCCACCCACACACAAAATAATTATATAAAATAGTTGGGCATTAATAAAGTATATCTGGCTGCAAAGCAAGTCAGCCTAAAATCTCACCTCTCGCACCCAAGGTATAAATTCGGATAACAGAGCAGGGCTTGGTGATGTATGCCCATGATCCTAGTACTTGGGAAACGAGACAGGAGGATCACAGGTTCCAGGCCATTCTTAAGAACTCAGTGAAGCTCTGTTTAAAAACAAAACCAGCCGTGCGTGGGCGCGCTCGTCAGCCCCGCGCTGGGGAGGCAGAGACAGGAGGGTCACGGTTCGCGGATAGCCTCAGCTACTTAGGTCCTTCGCAACTCAGTGAGACCCTGTTTCAAAATAAAGAATCAAAAATGGGACTGCGGGTGTCTCTCGGAGGTCGAATGCCCCTGGGTTCTCTTCCCAGTACTGAAAAAGAAAAAAAAAAAAAACCCAAAATAGTGCTGGGGTCTAGGGGTCTAGCTCAAAGGTACACTGCCCTCTTTTTCTCATTCTCACATGGTTCCGATAACTGGTATATTAGTTACAGATTTCATTTCATTTATTTAATTTTAATACTCTCATTAGTGTATGAAGACCCTATTTTCCTTACCTCCTCCTAATTGCTGACATTGGGATATGCAGTATTAATTTAGTTATTACAATCAAAATGAAAACATTGTGCACTGGGATATAACAGCAACACTGGGGTGAGTCCTGAAGTTTGTTTTCAAAGAAAAAAAAGTCCATTCAAAAATCTTTGAATGTTATTTTATACTTACATAAAGCGTTTTTTCCCCTTAAGGATATTTAACTTTTTGCATACCTCTGTAATATATTATGGGTCCTCTCCCTTCTTCTTAAATCATAACGTTATTAACCTGGTCCTTACAGTGGTCATTTATATTTTTAGGAATAAAGGTTGGGGAGACTACACCTGACAAACTTTTCACACTTATAGAGGTGGAATGTTTAGGGGCCTGTGTCAATGCACCAATGGTTCAGATCAACGACAACTACTATGTGAGTATTCCACTTAACATAAGCAAAAATTTTGTGGTGTCATTTAAAATACCTGATGTCTTACAGATGTTGGTTTCTGGATAATTTATTTAAAAGAAGCCATATCAGGCATGGTGGTACACACCTATAATCCCACTACTGGGAGGCTGAGACAAGAGCCTCACAGCTGTGAGGCCAGTGCCAGCAATTTAGCAAGTAAAATATAAAAAAGGAATTGAGGTGTAGCTTAGAAGTGTAATAAAACATACCAGAATAAACCATTACTTCTGTACTTATTTTTTTTTTAATTGCTTTTGTGGTCCTGGGGATTGAGAAGAGGGGCATGCTACCTCTGAGCTACACTCCCAGTCCTACTTTGTTATTTATTTATTTATTTATTTATTTATTTATTTGTTTGTTTATTTTGGTGGTGCTGGGGGTGGAATTTAGGGGCTTTCTACCTCTGGGCTATACTCCCAGACATATTTTATATATTTTCTTTGGAAACAGGGTCTCACCAAGTTGCTGAGAGCCTCACTAAGTAGCTGAGGCTGGCTTTGAACCCGTGCGATCCTCCTGTCTCAGCCTTCCAAGCTCAGGCTTACAAGCGTGCGCCATCACGCCCAGCTTCTATTTTGTTTTTTGTTTTGAAAGAATGTCTCACTAAGTTGCTGAGTGTGGCTGCAAACCTTGTGATCCTCCCATCTCATACTGGGGCTACAAGTGTGCACCGCGATGCCTAGCTTAGACTGAAACGTTTTTAAAAGAAATTACCTGTAGACAGTTTTGCATAGTTCTCCAGGAGACAGTAACAGTTTTGTGTGTGTGTGTGTGTGTGTGTGTGTGTGTGTGTGTGTGTGTGTGTGTGTTATTGGAGATTGAATCCAGAGGCATTCTACCTCTGAGCTATACATACTCCTGCTCTATTTCTTAATTTTTGTTTTGAAACAGGGTCTCTAGGTTGATGAGCGTCTTACTACTTGCTAAAGCTGTCCTTGAAACTGCAATCCTCCTGTCTCATCTTCTTAAGCACTGGGATTACAAGCATGCACCACCATACCCAGCAATTACAATATGTATGTGTGGGGGGGTGTGCTGGGGATTGAACCCAGGGGGTTCTATCTCTGACCTACACCCCAGCCTATTTTATTTTTTACTTTGAAACAAGGTTTCACTGAGTTGCTGAGGCTGGACATGTACTGGCCATCCCCCTGTCTCAGCCTCCCAAGTACTGGGATGCGCACCACCACACCCGGCTTTAGATTTTAAGTTATGGAAAATTTAACCATTTATATGTAAATATAGAAAATATAATTGGTATAGCAACTAAGACTTAGGCACACTTGGGGTGTTGCTGTCGTCGTCGCTGTCATCATATTTAGTAGTAAAAGTCAGCCATAAACACAGGTGACAAAGGCACATCCTGCGTCGCCTTGCTCTGTTCAGCTCCACACACCCATTATCATAAATTTCGTGGGTATTTTTTGTATAAGTTTTTTTTTTTTTGGCGGGTCTGGGGATGGAACCCAGGGGCATTCACCCTCCGAGCGACACCCCCTGCCCTATTTTTTATTCTTTATTTTGAAACCAGGTCTCACTGAGTTGCAGAGGGCCTCACTAAGTAGCTGAGGCTGGCCGTGAACCGTGATCCTCCGGTCTCAGCCTCCCAAATGCTGGGATTACAAGCGTGCCCACCACGCCCGGCTTTGTATAAGTGTTTTAAGCTCCTCTAATTATATATGCATTCATACTAATGTGTTATATTGCTAATTTTATATTTTTTATAAAGATGGTAGTTCTGCTTTAGCTGAATCTCTCATGTTTTGTTTTGTTTTGTTTTTGCGGTTCTAGGTTTGGAACCCAGGGCCATTCTACCTCTGAGTGACACTCCCAGTCCTATTTTTTATTCTTTGTTTTGAAACAAGGTCTCACTGAGTTGCAGAGGGCCTCACTAAGTAGCAGCTGAGGCTGGCTGAGAACCGTGATCCTCCTGTCTCAGCCTCTCGAATGCTGAGGTTACAAGCGTGCCCACCACGCCCAGTTCTGGTTCCCAAGTGTTGATAAGCTTTTTATTTTGATTACCTTATCTGACCTGTAGGTTTTTTAGTAGTAGTCTTTATATTCAAATGTGTGGAGTTCTCTAGTTATGGTTTTATAATTGTTTGCTACCCTTATTATATCTTTTTTTGCTACCCTTTATTATATCTTTTTAGCATATATTTCTTTTTATATATGTATTATATATATATATCTTTTTAGCATATATTATTATATCTTTTTAGCATATATTTCTTTTTGTTTGTTTGTTTGTTTTGTGGTACTGGGGGTGGAACCCAGGGGCTTTTCTGCCTCCGGGCTATACTCCCAAGACCTGCTTTATTTAAAAACAGGGTCTCACTGAGTTGCTAAGAGCCTCACTAAATAGCTGAGGCTGGCTTTGAACCTGTGCCATCCTCCTGTCTCAGCCTCCCAAGCGCTGGGATTCCAAGGGTGCCTACCATGCCCGGCTAGCATCTGTTTCTTAGACATTCATCTTTGCTCTGCCTAGTGCTGGCAGTACTTCTGGTTCCCAAAGTCCATCTCCTTGTTCCTAGGCTTCCCCTGTTCCCCCTCAATGCATAAGTTTTCAGACTAGCAGTTTTCTTTGAAGAACACTTTAATACTCATTGTTGAGGGTATAGCTTTTTGGAATTTTAGCTGGCCTTCTGCTAACATTCTTATTTATTTATTCATTCATTTTAGTACTAGGAATTGAATCCAAGGTCATTCTACTTCTGAGCTATACCTCTAGCCCTTTTTATTTTGATAAAGGATGTTGCTAAGCTACTGAGGCTGGCCTCCAACCTTTGATCCTTGCCTTCTTGTTAACATTCTTTTGGGACTTGGTATAGTGGTGCATGCCAGTGAGGCCAGCACTTGGAAGCCTGGCACACGAGGGTCTCAAGTTCAAAGCGAGCCTGAGCAACTTACCGAGACCTTGTCTCAAAATAAAAAATAGAAAGGCTGGCTATATAGCTCAGTGGTTGAATGTAGAGTTCAACTTCCAGTAACAGGAAAAAAAATTCTTTTGGGTTGGCCTGGGGTTTTATCTTTTTCTCTCTAAGCTTTTAAACCCTGAAGCCAAGCTTGCTTGGTAGTCTGCTTGTCTGCCTTGGATTTTTATTGAGGAGTTAGCCAATCAGGGGTTTGTATGAAGCATTATAAGTCTAAATATAGTACCCCACGGACAGATTTGTCCAAGAGATAGAAATTGTTTCAGTTAGTAGTCGATTTTTAGATTAGGGATATCTGACATCAGGCGTCTATTCTTAAATTCTCACGACTTCTGATGCTGACTCCTATTTATATCACATTTATTGATTTCATGCCTTGGTTCCCTTATTCAGCTTTATATATCTTATCATGTGAAGCCTGAGTAACTTGTCCTAGACCCCAGTGCGCAAGCTTCACTTGGGGCGCTGTGTGCCGCCACGGCAGCCATGCTGGGGCGGGGTTCATTCAGAGCACGCGCTGCCTTGGGAGTTACTCAGGGGTTGCTCTTTTGATAGCTATCTGAGCTGAGAGAGACAAAATAATAAACTCCCTGCTGTCGGGGATTTACACAGATTTCAGCAGTAGGGAGTCATTTTAATGGCTGCTGTACATTTTTTTTAGGAGGATTTGACACCTAAGGATATTGAAGAAATTATTGATGAACTTAAAGCTGGACAAACCCCAAAACCTGGGCCAAGGTATGCTTACTGTTTACAAGAAGTTTAATGCTTTACTCAAAGTTATTTAATCTTTCTTTCTTTCCTTTCTTTCCTTTCTTTTCGTTCTTTCTTTTTGGTGGTTCTGGGATGGAACCCGGGGCCATCTACCTCCAGGCTACACTTCCAGACCTATTTTCTATTTTATTTGGAAACAGGGTCTCTTAAACCAGGGAGGCTGGCTTCGAACCTGCGTGATCCGCCTGTCTCAGCCTCCCAAGCGCAGGGATTCCAAGAGTGTGCCACCACACCCGGCTAAGTTATTTAATCTTTTTTTATGTGGTACTGAAGATTGATCCCAGGGGCCTTCCACCTCCAAGCTACACCCCTAGTCCTATCTTATTTTATTTTTTGAAACGGTTTCACTAAGTTGCTGAGGTTGGCTTTGAACCTGCGATCTCCTGTCACAGCCTCTCAGGTACTAGGATTACATGTGTGCTCCACTATGCCCAATTTGTAATTTAAATCAACTTAACTTAAAAAAATTTTTAATGTATACCCAGAGTTCATAGGAAAATCAGGAACTTTGGATATCAAAACCAAACTGTCATTTACAGTAAGAACTTTTTTCTTGTAAATACTATTAGATAATCATCTGATAGCTATTTGAATATTTATAGAAGAAAAATTTTCTAAAAATAGAAATCTGTTCTGTTTAAAAGTTCATATAAAAATATAATTCTGCCCTTAAAAGTATAATACCTCCACTTGGTAGTAGCTCTTGAGTTACTTGAAACAGCTCTCTTGTGTCCCCCGTATCTTTTTATCAGATGGAATATCCAGAGCTGTGTCACTGGTTTTCTGTATGTGACATAGATTTGTTGTCTGTCCTCTGGGAAGTTTCTGCTGGCTTGTGGCTTCGGTGAGCTAATGGTAACGGCCGTGGAGTCGCGCTTCCAAACAGCATGTTGGTCAGCAACAGACCACGTAGATGTGGTGGTATCACAGAGTTAGGGTGGGAATGAGCAGTTCCCACTACTGAGGATTTTTACTGTGTTTCACTCTGCTTAGATGTGTTTAGAAATATACATACTTAATATTATATATGCAGAGCCAAGCATGGCGTACACACTTGTAATCCCAGTAAGTAGGGAGGCTGAGATAGGAGGATCACAGATTCTAGGCCAGCCTAAGTTACATTGTGAGGCTCTCTACAACTTAGTGAGACCCTATTTCAAAATACAGAATAAAAAAATAGGGCTGAGGGTGTAGCTCAGAGGTAGAATGCCTCTGGGTTCAATCCCCACTACCGCAAAAAAAAAGTGGGGAAAATGTTCTATATTCAGGCAAGCAGTACCTTTTATAGGTTTGTAGTTTAGGGGCAGCTGGCTATGCTGTACAACAGAGGTGTGCATTAAGTACCAGTAGATGAGCCAGGCTTGTCTGCATGTGCTGTATGGTGCTTGGGCATGGTGAAGTTGTATTCCAATGCGCCACTCAGCATACTCCTGTCATTTAGCAAAACATGACTCCTTGAGATACGCACCGACCAACACACACGTCCTTGGACCGCCCTCTTCCAGACCCCTGCGACAGTGCAGCCTCGTGTCGGGTTGTCACAGACTCTTAGCATTTATAGTCAGTCAGACGCCTACATCTTTTTCAGCTTCTTCACTGTTTGTCCAGGTCTAAGTGGCCAATTCCTTAAAATTTTAATATTAGCAACGGTTTGCATGCTCTTAGGTAATTCTCATTCCTCTAAGTAATTTTTTCTGCTTAAACTTTTCCTTTTCTCAGTACATTTGTAACCTTTAATGACTACATAGTACACTGATGTTTTTATTTATTTTTTGGTACTGGGGATGGAACCCAGGGGCATTCTACCGCTGAGCTAAACTCCCAGCCCTTTTATATTATTTTTATTTAGAAATAGGGTTTCACTAGGTTGATGAGAGTCTGATTACTTGCTGAGGCTATCCTCGAACCTGCAATCCTCCTGTCTCAGCCTCCCAAGTACTGGGATTACAGGCTTGTGCCACACATCAAGCTGTGTGTTTTAGTGGAGATTGAACCCAGGGACATTCTAAGCTATACCTCCCCTTGCCAACCCTCAGTCATTTTTTTTTTAGTTTGAAATAGGGCCTTGCTAAGTTACCCCACACTGGTCTGAACCTGTGATCCTCCTTTCAGTCTCCCAGGTACTGGGATAATATGTGTGTACCACCACACTTGGCTGTGTGTTCTTCATTTCCCTGTTTTAAAATATTTTTCCTAGCCGGGCGTGGTGGCACACTTGGAATCCCAGTATTTGGGAGGCTGAGACAGGAGGATCACCGGTTTAAGGTCAGCCTCAGCTACTTAGGCCCTTTGTGACTTAGTGAGACCCTGTTTCAAAGTGTGTGTGTGTGTGTGTGTGTGTGTGTGTGTGTGTGTGTGTGTGTAGGGGGATTCCAAAGCTAGCTAGGTGCAGTGGTACAAACCTATGATCTTAGCTATTTGGGAGTTGGAGACAGGAAGATTACAAGTTCTGTGCCAACCTGTTTCAAAATAAAAAAGGGCTGGGATGTAGCTCAACAAGTGTTCCCTGGGTTTAATCCCCAAAACTATAAAAAATAAAATTTAAAAGCGCACAAGCCCAAATGCCTTTTGTTTTTTCTGTTTTTGTCAAAATCATTTTGCCACTTTACAATCTACATTGACTTTAGGCTTTGACAGCACACAGCGACTTTGGATGTGGTTTTTATTGTGATACATCCTCGTCTCTGACTGAGTGGGCTTGGCCATTAAGGTATACCACTTAGTTCCTCATAGACTGATAGCTCGAAAGGGCTTATAAGTGATTATATGGTTTAATATTCCTGCTCCTTCAACAAAAAATGAGATCCCAGCTTAGAGAGTTAATGGCAACATGAAGGGTAGCACCAGAAGAAACTGAAAATTTATAAATCAGATAATTTCTTCAGTTAAAAACTATGGCAGGAACACAGTAAATTAGCAAAACCGTGGGGTGGGGGCAGGCACACCGTGGAGATGAAATGATGTGGAGGAGGCTCTGTGCTGAGCTCCGGCACCGAGGTCGGGCAGGGCGGAGTAAGAAGCAGTCACTGGAGTGGATTTGTGGGGTGACACAGACAAGGCCGATTCTCCCGCCTCTCCATGGCTTCTCCCAAAGGATCTCTTCTTGTTTTTTTACCTTTTGGTGGCTGCAGTAGTCACACTAGTCTGGAACTGATTAAAAATAATACCACTACTAACATAGCTTTAAAACCAAGTACAACAGGTTAGAGTTCACTAACTAACAGGTTAGAGTTTAAGGGACGTCCTCCCAACTCTGAGGAATCTAGTTGTACTTCCAAATGCAGTGCACAAGGGCGTTGTTTCTCTTCACTGCAACTCACTCTCTCTCTCTTTCTCTCTCTCTCCCTCTCCCTCTCTCCCTCTTCCTCTCTCCCCTTCCCTCTCTCCCTCCCTCCCTCCCTCTTTTCAGTACTGGGATTGAACCCAGGGGGATTCTACCTTTGAGCTATACACCCCAGCCCTAATTTTATTCTTTATCTTTTTTTGGGGGGAGTGCTGGGAATGGAACCCAGGGGTATTCACAAGGCCTTACTAAGTTGCGGAGGGCCTAAGTAGCAGAGGCTGGCCACGAGCCTGCCATCCCAGCCTCTCAGGTACTGGGATTCCAACGTGTGCTGCCACGCCTGCGTGGCCGTGGAGTTCAGTCTCGGGACAATTCAAGGAAAAGTTCCCTAGTTCCGCAGTTGGGTTATTTTTGCCGATTCTTAGTTCTGATTCTTGGGTAGATGCTGAAGTCTCCCAATGTTGCTTTCTGTATCTAAAAGACAGTATCGTGGGGACTACATTGCTTAATAAGTAGGAAGTCTTAACGCTGATGACGTATTCTTCATGGCATGAATAGTTAACATTACTTGCTTTGCTTTTCAGGAGTGGACGGTTCTCTTGTGAGCCAGCTGGTGGTCTGACCTCTTTGACCGAACCACCCAAAGGACCTGGCTTTGGTGTGCAAGCTGGCCTGTAATTTATATTTACCTGTAAATACGTCACTGGAAAAATAAAATATGAACCTCCTATCTACATGAGTTTTTATACTATTTGCTTATTTTGCTTTGTGGTTCTATTAGTTGTAATGTAGCAATTTACAGCCGTTAAGTATTAATGTCAAAAAGGACCAAGCACTATTTTAAGTCCTCTGCTATCATGGTCAACCATGAAGACAAAATTATATAATCAGAATACTGGGTGCTTCAATGTCACTTGTTTTTAACTGCCAGGTCACTTTTATCTATATTAGGTTACTCAGAGGTAAAAAATTTATCAAATTTCTAACATGTTTTAAGATTTTCCATGCTAGTTAAGTTTTAAATTAACATTATGTAAACTTATGTCAGTACTTTTAGACATTTGAATATTTCTATAGCACACAACTGTTACTGTTGTGTTACAAATGGTAGGACCTCAAGAAATAATAGCTAGCTTTAATATAAGGACAAAATTAAACTAATCTTGTTTGAGGATTTATGTAAGTCGGTTTGACCATGCTCCTGGAACAAGACTGTTCACGAAGTTATGCCTAAAAACTTCAGTGATTAAACCTTTTTTCAGTGCCAGGATCAACCTCAGGGCCTCCCAGCTGCTAGGGAAGCATTCCACCACAGACCTACACTAGCAGGCACAAACATTACTGTTATGTATGTCTTCAAAAATTATTTTTTTAAAAGCAGTTATTTTTCAAGATCTACAAAAGGTAACAGACATACCGGTATTTTCTCCCTAGAGCCCTCCTGGCCTGCTAAGCAAGTGTAATATATAATCCATTCGTAATTAGTATTCGCACTAACATCTCTAGCCATAAGGTGCTCTCTTACTATTCATATTGAACCTAATGTTTATGTGTGGGAGAATTCAGGAACTTAGGAAAATATCCTATTTAATGCGGGGTGTCCATTCTGAATCTCAGGTCAAAACTATTTATTAGAGATAAAGTGCAGCCTTTAATGAACTTGAAACTGCCCTCATCTAGCCGGGTGTGGTGGCGCACGCTTGTCATACCCCAGCATTCGGGAGGCGGAGACCCGAGGACAGCTTCAGCTACTTAGTGAGGCCCTTCGCAACTTAGTGACACCTGTTTCAAAAATTTAAAAAGACTAAAAAACAAATAGGGCTGAGGGTGTCGCTCGGAGGTAGAATGCCCCTGGGTTCCATCTTCCGTGCCGCAAAAAAAAAAAAAAAGAATTCAAGAAAAAAGTCCCCTAGTTCTGCAGTCGGGTTATTTTTGCCCCAATCCTTAGTTGTGATTCTTGGGTAGATGCTCAAGTCTCCCAGCAGGAGGACGGCGCTCCTGCCGGCGGTGTAGTTGGGCAGTTAAGGCCTGCAGTTCTGTGGGCGAGCCTCTGATGGAGGCATCCGGAGGTCCGCACGCGCGGAGCGGCCCGAGACCGCGGGCCCACGCGGGCGGGCGGGCCGGCCGGGCGCTTCCCGGCGTCGGGGCGGCGGCAGGTGCGCGGGGCCCGCAGGTGCGGCCGCGCATGCGCAGTGCGGCGCGGGCACGCCCCGGCCGGCGCGCCCTCCGCAGGGCGAGACCGGCCGGCCTCCCCGCCGCGCTGCCCGGGCTGGCGCGCACGGGCCGCCCCGCGAGAGAACCGTGTGGGCGCCGAGTGCAGCCTCCCGGCGGGCGCCGCCATTTGCAGGCGCTCCGGTCGCCGCGGGGCCGGCGGCGGCGGCGGCGGCGGCGGCGGCGGCGGCAGGGCGGGGCCTCCGGCGCCAGCGCGGTCACGTGCCGCGTCACGTGCGGCGCCCAGCCAATCGCCGGCCGCGCCCGGGCGAGGCTGCGGGACGGCGGGCGGGCCGCGATGTGCTCACGCCCGGCCCCGGCGGCGGCAGCGGCGGTTGCGGCGGCGACGAGGACGGGCCCCGCGCGCAGGCCCGCGCTCCGGGGGTAGCGGCGGCCGGGGCGGGCGGCGCCCGCGGTTCGCGCTCGCCGGGCCTCCGCCGACAGGTAGGGCGCGGGCGAGCGGGGCCGCCGCGGCTCGGAGCAGGGCGCGGCCGGCGGGCGGCGGCGGGCGGCGCGTTCTCGCCCCGGTGCGCGCGGCGGCTCGGGGCGGCGGGGCCGGCCGCGGCGGGTGGCCTGCGGGGCTCGGCCGCCGCCTCCGGGCCCGCCGGCCGCGTACAAAGACATGGCCGGCGGCCGCCAGCTGCCGGGCCGCGCCCCGCCCGGCCCGGCCCGGCCCGGCCCGGCGGGACGCGTCGCGGTCGCCTCGCCCGCGGAGGGGCCGGCCGTGGGGGCCGCCCGGCAGGGGCGGTGGTCGTGCGAGCCCTCACGCCCAAGCAGGCCGCGGAGACGGACGGCCGCGCGGCGGGCGGCTCTGCTCCGCACCCAGCCGGCTGGAGATGAGCTCAGGACTGGCAGGACACAGGCTCTGTGGGCGCCAAGTGGCCTAGAAGTCAAACGAGAGTGTCCGCGCTGGACATGAAGGCGTAGCACCTCGTCTCGGGGGAAAGTCCTCAGTTTGGTTTCAGAGAAAAAGACACAGGGCGACTTGGAATGGTTTCTCCGAGATCACAGACAGGCGGGGCTCTAGTCCTTAGGCTCCCTTCCTAGTTGGTAGGAGCAGCAGCTGCGTTTCTTGGCCCCCTGGACAGCTGGACTCGGGGCTGGCTCTGCTGTTCAGGGTGTGTGCGAGGTCTGACGGACAGGCAGGGTGTTGAAATGAAGGGAAACCAGAACGGTAAGTGAATTCATGCAAGGAAGGCTCGTGTTCCGAGTCGGGTGCCTTTCATAGTCTTAATCTGCTTAGCTCCCAGAGCCGTCAGGAGTTTGTGTTTGTTAGCAGAGTTTAACGAACTGATACACAGAGCTGGGAAAGTGGAACTGCCTCCGTGTGTATTCCATGAAGAATATCCGAGGAAGAGTAAGGAACAAAAGTCATCAAAGGAAGGAGAACCCAGACGTTGAGAGTACGTTTTCCATGTCTGCTCCCCTAAGATTCGGTGGTGGGGGTGGGGGGGAGGCTTGAATTTAATTTGGAGACAAGTTTCCAGCGAGTGTAGTGAATTTAAATAGATGTTTATATCACAGTTCCAGTGTTACTTTTTTTTTCCTCTAGGAAAGGTTTTTAGAAAAGTTATTCTACTGCTGAGGTAGATTGGGGAAGGTGTCAGCTGACTATTAATAGGGTTTTTAAAACCACCGTTTTAAGAGCTTATTTAAGACTAAAATGAAAATGGTTAGGGAGACTAGTTTTTTTTCCTGTCATAGTCCGTAAGGACTGCACTGCTTTCTGTATATAAACCTCATGATGCCAAGGTAACTTCTATCAGATAGTGTGGAAGAATCTCCCTGATACTTGGAATAGGTAGCTTAAGAGCTGTTGCTGCTGCTCTGATTTGGAATTTGTTGCTAACAACACGTATTCTTGTAAAATGTCTGTGCCCTGGAAAAGGCCTTGGAGACTTATCATAACCTAGAACTGGAACGGACCTCAAATTTTTTAATCCATGCCTCTCGCTTTACAGACGAGAAAATAAAGGTCTGATGAGGTAAAAAGACTTAGAGCTAGTCTTAAGTCACACAACTTTTAACCTGTAAAGTAGTTTGCAGCTAATTAAGCAGTCTGGCTTGGCCCGGAAGTTTCTTCCTGTGCTGTAAGGTGTAGCTTTATGGACTGGTTGAAAGAATATTGAAATGTAAGTGAGCGTGCCTGAGTGTAAATCCTTAATTTATCGCTTAACAGTGTTTTTTGACAAATCACATTAACACTAACTTTCAGAATCTTGCCTCCTTAATCTACAAAAATTAAATTCCTACACAATTCACAGCATTGTTGGGTGGAAGAAATGAGAGTACTATATAGAAAACATGTTTTCTATATATTTTGTATGGATAGAAGAGGTTGATATTTTTAAGGAAAATACAGCTCTTAGAGTGTAACAAGGTGTTTAGATCCCTAGGTTTCTGTTTCGCCCTAGCGTTATTGTTTTCTGCACCTGCTATTTTGCAGATTATGACTCCCTGTAGATCCATTTTCTGATCCCCACTTGGTTCTAATCTTAGTAAAGCTGCTTATGAACATTTTAAATATTGCAGTTGTTAAAGCCTGACTTTCCCTGGAGAATATAAAGTTTCTTCATGAAGCATTTAAAAACATTCTGGTATACACTCATGCATACATAATCTGTTTCCTTAACTGACAGTGGCTTTTTTAAAGTAATAGTGGAAATATCTTAGTAGCTATGTTAATTTGTCTCTTGCTAGTTTTCATATATAGCAATAGTAGGAGATAATTTCCTTTATGAACTTAGTTTTGAGTAGTTCACATTAAGGTCTTCTGACATCTAATATACATAAAAATGAAGCCGGGCGTGGTGGCTCACGCTTGTAATCCCAGTTCTTGGGAGGCTGAGACTGGAGGATCACAGGTTCATGGCCAGCTTTCAGCTACTTAGTGAGGCCTAAAACAACTTAGTGAGACCCCTTTATTTAGTTTCAAAATAAAGAATAAGAAAATAGGGCAAGGGGTGTAACTCCGAGGTAGAATGCCCTGGGTTCAATCCCCAGTACTGCAAATAAATAATAAATAAACTAATTAAAGTAAAATGCCTAAAAATGTTTAACAAGAGTTTTTGTTTAACCTTAGTGTTAAGTTTAAAACCGTTTTTCGAGTACTTTAAGTTGGTTATGCTACAAATCAATATATCAGTATTATAGTATTATATAGATCTTTTCTTGTGCATTAAATTGATAATACTGAAAATCACTATCAGGATTATAGCGTATTGATTACTAAAGTGTTTATAACCTTGAAAATAAAGTAATGATCATAGATAACAGTCAGTGAGCACCAGAATATGTGAATCTGTGTTCAAAATTCTAAGTGAAATTTTAACTGACAGGAATACAAATTTTAACTGTTTGACAGGAATCAAAATATAAAATTTTGATTAGTTACTATTTGATTAGTTACTATTTTGACATATGGCAGAGGAAGCAGGCTGTGAACAGTTAGTTGATGTTAGGTGTTCACTAAGTAAATAACAGATTCCTATTGGCCTCTCCCCTCCCCTTATTTTTTACTAAGGGATTGAACCCAGGGCATTTTACCTCTGAGATACACTTCCAGCCCTTTTTAAAATTCTTTGTTGTTTTTGTTTTGAAAAAGGTTCTCTCTAGGTTGCTGAGATTCTTGCTATATTGCTGAGGCTGTCCTCTAACCTACAGTCTCCTGTCTCAGCCTCCCAAGTACTGGATAACAGGCTTGCACCAACTTCTCTGGCTCCACTGTCCCCTTTCTTAGCCATTTTTCTGTACTCTTCCTCCAAAAGTAGCCAGCTTATTTTAGAGTTGGAAGGTTTTGTTTTCTTGGTTTTCATTCTTCATGGAAGTGCTTTGGGGCCACCTATTTTACCTTTTAACTGGGTGGTCAAAAAAGGAAATAATCTTCTGAGCATCATAGAAAATAGGTCAGCAATCCTTTTTATGAGATGCCGATACAATTGTTTTGGTTTTTATATTAGTTGTCAGGAGCAAATTATTTTCACCCACTACAAAAGAACTCCATTTGTCAATGTTATAAGAGGCTATCTCAACAAACTCCATCTTTATATTTGATGTTATTCTAAAAAGACATTTTTAATCACAGATACTGAAGGTAAAGATTACTAACCAAACTCAGCACTTTCATAAAGGAGTAAGTACATCCAGTAATGGAAAATGAGTTTTCCAAGTTAGAAAATAGCACCCAAGACTAGGTTTTCTTTCTTTTCTTTTTTTTGCGGGTCTGGGGATGGAACCCAGGGGCATTCTACCTCTGAGCAACACCCCCTGCCCTATTTTTTATTTTTTATTTTGAAACCGGGTCTCACTGAGTTACAGAGGGCCTCCTAAGTAGCTGAGGCTGTCCACGAACCGTGATCCTCCTGTCTCAGCTTCCTGAATGCTGGGATTACAAGCGTGTGCCACCATGCCCGGCAAGACTAGGTTTTCTGATTAGTGAGACCCTCCAAAATTCTGGCAAGTTTAAATATGTAGTAATTTACTTTCCTGTATTAGTTTGTATTTAGGCCATGATCAGGGAAAATACCAGAAACATTAATAATATGTACATTTGGCTGGGCATGGTGGCGCACGCTTGTAATCCCAGCATTCAGGAAGCTGAGACAGGAGGATCACACAGGTTCGAAGCCAGCCTCAGCTACTGAGTGAGGCTCTCAGCAACTTAGTGAGACCCTGTTTCCAAATAAAGTATAAAATAGGTCTGGGGGTGTAGCCCAGAGGTAGAAAAAGAGTATAGCCCAGTGGTATTGGGTTCTACCCCCAGTAGCCCCCCCCCCCCACACACAAATGTACATTTTTCTAACTACCTTATTTCTCTTGTTACTTGTAATTGGATCCAGGGACATTTACCTCTGAGCTACACCCCCCAGCCCTTTTTACTTTTTGGTTTGAACCAGGGTCTCACTAGGGTGTTGAGAGTCTCATCATGTTGCTGAAGCTGGTCTCAGCCTTCCAAGTACTACGATGAGAAGCATGTCCCACCGCGCCTGGCTCTACCTACCTGATTTCCTGGGTGAGTTGTAGGTGCACTCCATAGCTTCTCTGGTTTCATCTTATTCTTCCTGCTGTGTAGACGTTTGTCAGCATTCTTTCAGTAGAGAACAAAATTATGTATGGCCCCCTGTTTTGTCTAGAAGTAGCTATATTGACTAATGATTTTCTTTAAGAATACCTTAAAAATTACAGTGCTTTGTAGTTCAAAAGTATTTTTACACTTCCTAAATTTCACAGCTCTGTGAGGTAGGCAAAACAAAGCTTGTCGGCTAATAATGTTGTCAAGCCTTGGATTGAACCTAGGTTAAGATTATCTGGAGTAGTAGACTTCTCTGAGATTCACTCATGAAAGAGACGCGAAAGTAGAGTTTAGATGCCATCCATCATTGGAAATTACCTGGTGGTTCAGGGAGAGACTTTCTGCTGAGCTTCTGTACACGGGGTACTGTTCGTGACCATCATGTATTCTCTTTTAACACATGATGAGAGTAGGTATTTTACACATCCAGTTAAAACCAAAAACATTGTCATTAGAATATCGCCAACTCTAGATCTTACTGCCTAAGAACTAACTTGAAATTTTATGAGTGCTCTTAAAAATGTTATCAACTGCTGGGCGTGGTGGCGCACCCTTGTAATCCCGGCGCTTGGGAGGCGGAGACAGGAGGATCGCGCTAGTTCGGAGCCAGCTAGTTCGGAGCCAGCCTCGCTGGCTTAAGAGACCCTGTTTCCAAATAAAAATATAAAATAGGTCTGGGAGTGTAGCCTGGAGGTAGAAGGGCTTCCAGGAACCCCAGTACCACCAAAAAAGAAAAAGTTATCAACCCAACTTACTCATGTTATAGTTGAGGTGATTCTCCATTGGTGGTCATCTAACCTTCAGAAATTATACCTGTTTTCCAGGAAGTGTAAAAACATCTGAAAAGTGGAGAAGAGTATTTTATTTAAGCTACAGTTGAACAGGACTAAAAAGTGCCCCTTTACCAACTTTCTATATGTCCTTATGATATTGAAAGTAAACAAGAATGGTTGGCAACAAATTGGCTTACAAATTCTTCTCTTCTTTGTCCTTTAC
This sequence comes from Muscardinus avellanarius, assembly GCF_963383645.1. Taxonomy (NCBI): domain Eukaryota; kingdom Metazoa; phylum Chordata; class Mammalia; order Rodentia; family Gliridae; genus Muscardinus; species Muscardinus avellanarius. Next base: position 63,397,488 of record NC_137803.1, on the reverse strand, counting down.
AAGCCCAAGCCCTCTGGCCTCCTCCTCCAGATGTTGGTGCTCCTTCAACACTGCAGACACAGTGCAAGCCTGTACTTAATACTCACACGCTTACTTTCATGTTATTAAGCATAAACATATTACCACTTGATTTTACATTTTGAGGCTTTTCAGTTGTTATAAAAGGCATTTGACTGGCTACAGGAATTTGGATCATTAAATATAATAATATGTGGTGAAATTATCATTTGCATTTTGTCTTCTGCAAATCCAAACTTCATGTCCTTTAGCTCTTTTTCTCTCATTGTTTCTTCTTACTCAAAACTTTGAAGAGTAGTAGTCAAGACATTTTTTTGGGGGGGGAGTGGTACTGGGGTTCCTGGAAGCCCTTTCACCTCCGGGTTACACTCCCAGACCTATTTTTATAGTTTTATTTGGAAACGGGGTCTATTAAGAAACAGGGTCTTTTAAGCCAGCAAGGCTGGCTTTGAACCTGCGTGATCCTCCTGTCTCTGCCTCCCAAGCCTGGGGATTATAAGTGTGTGCCACCAAGTCCGGCTAGTAGTCAAGAATTTAAATAAACCGGGTGGAAAAAATAAGTAAATAAGTAAATAATAAATAAGCTGGGTGTGGTGGTGCACGCTTGTAATCCCAGCATTCGGGAGGCTGGGACCTGAGGATTGCGGTTCGCCCACAGCTTCAGCTACTTAGGCCCTCTGCAACTTAGACCCTGTTTCAAATTGAAAAATAAAAAATGCCGGGCATGGTGGCGCATGTTTGTAATCCCAGCACTTGGGAGGCTGAGACAGGAGGATCGCGCAAGTTCGAAGCCATCCTCAGCTACTTTGTGGGACTCTTTCCAAATAAAATAGAAAACAGGTCTGGGAGGGTAGCTCGAAGGTAGAAAGCCTTTGGGTTCCACCCCCAGTACCACAAAAATAAATAAATAAATAAATAAATAAATAAATAAATAAATAAATAAATGGGCAGAGGGTGCAGCTCAGAGGGTTCCATCCCCAGACCTGCGGGGGGGGGGGGGGGATCATTTAAACAAATAACATCCTAACATTTTTCGTAAGGTTTATAACAGCATTGCCCCTTATCAAAACCAAAAAGAAACAGGTCTCTCCAAACTGCTACCTAATTGGGGGTGAAGCCTTTTTAAGCTCATCTTTTTTATTCTGTTCATGTGGTTAGCATAAGAATTGCCTTTGCCTGTAGCTTTTATATACACTCATGTTTTAGCAGAGACAGTTGAGAACCCTTTAGCATAGGGAGAAACGTGGATGTCTCGTACCTGAGTCATATTCTTAAGATGCGTTAATTGAGCCGCAGAGGCAGAATTCCAAATACTCTGGTTGATAATCTGGAAATTGTGTGGAATTCAAAAGGGAGGTAAGATCACTGAAAAGGTTCTTAAATTTTAAGGATTTTGGCCCCAGTGCTGAACATGTGTCTGAAGAAGGCATTCTAGTTTTTTTTTTTTTTTTTTTTTTTTTTGGTAAAGCTTAAGGTCCAGCAGGAGAAGATAAGTTACTTAAAACAAGGACCCATAATTAGAAGAGGCTGTGCAAATTTGTGTGTGTGTGTGAGAGAGAGGGAGGGAGGGAGGGGGTTGAGCATCGAACTCAGGAACATTCTACCTTCAGGCTATACCCCCAAAAGTGTTTTATCTTTTATTTGGAAACAGGGTCTTCTGAGTTATTGCGAGCCTCACTAAGTTGCTGAGGCTGGCTTCCAACCTGTGATCCTCTTGTCAGCCTCCCAAGTGTGCACCACCACCCCCGGCTCTACAAATATTTTGAATGTAGATTGTCTAGTGAATATGTGTTTAGAGGTTAGGATGTATAGACGCTAAAATAGGTTTCTCCAAAAAAGGCTGAGAATCACTGACTTTGAAATTTGGGTTCAGTTTTTTGATGTAGAACTCTTTAAATTCTTAAACTACTAAATTTCTTTTTTAGCCATTTTTAAAAATTGGTACTGTGAATTGAACCCAGGGGCATTCTACCTCTTAGCTATACCCCCAGCGCTTTTTATTTTTATCTTTAGTTTTTATTTTAGTGTGCTGGGGATGGAACCCCGGGCTGATCTACCTCTGGGCTGTACCCCAGCCCAATTTTCTTTCTTTTGTTTGAAACAGGGTCTCCCGAAGTTGCTGAGAGACTCGCAAGTTGCCAGGCTGGCTTCTTACCTGCAGAATTCTCCTGTCTCCGCCTCCCAGGTACATGCCAGCACGTCCAGCTCTTTTCATTTTGAATAAGGTCTTGCTACAGGCCGAGGCTGCCCTCAAACCAGTAGTCACCCTTGCCTCAGCCTCCCAAGCACTGAGCACAAGGAGCGGGTACTCTTCGAGCACATGTGTTTGTGAATGCAGTTGTTTAGCATGTGCACCACTAATGAGTTTCCTTTTTTTTTTTTTTCCTTTTTCAAAACATTTGTGTGCTTATACATCAGGAAATATTTTATTTGGGAAATAAAGCCAACTTTTTTTTTTTTTTTTTTTTTTCCGGTACTGGGGATGGAATCCAGAAGCATTCTTAGCCTTTATTTTGAAACAGGGTCTCACTGAGTTGCAAAGGGCCTCACTGAGTAGTAGCTGAGGCCGTCTGCGAACCCGGATCCTCCTGTCTCAGCCTTCCTCGTGCTGGGATTACAAGCGTGCGCCTCGGGTGCCCGGTGCCCGGCACTTCCCCCCATTGTGTTTGGAGTTTTCAAAGTATCAGTCTTTCGGTTTCATACTGTTGTTGTTATTAGAATATGTTGAATTTGCTCTGCTCCCACTCCTGATTAATCTTTCTCATTCTTATCAACATGATTTGATAGAAAAACAGTTTTTAGTTTTTAGTTGCTCTGGGCGGAAGAGCTACCAGTGACCTCTTACTGCTGCCTTAACTCAGTATAGAGTATGAGCGCCCCGGAGTCTGCCTTCACCCTGAGTTCCTGTGTAGCACAGGACGTAGCTTCCACTGGAGAGCGAGAAGACAGTGGGTAGCCACCATCGTCCTGGAAGGCCTGAAGGGGTCAGCCCCGCTACCGGTTCATAGGAGAGGCAGCTCTGAGCTGCAGTTGGAGCAGCATTAAGACCAGTGCCACAAAAACAAACAAAAACCCACAGGATGGTTGGGACACGAGAGAAGTGGCACAGTGTGCAAATTGGAAATTGCTTTTTAAGCATTACTCTCCTATAGGGTGCTGATTGCAGCTCTCCTTACTGCGTGGAGTTGAGGCAGAGGTAAAGACATTTGGGGGATCACAGGCTTCTGCTGCAGAAGCAGTGAGGTTTTTTTTAAAGTGATCTTTAATCCCAGTTTCTCTTATTTTTGTACCACCATTGAAACTGGATATGTCGTCCAAACAAATTGTTTCCATTTCTGGGTGCAGGAGTGTGTGCCTGTAATCCCAGTTCTTGGGAGGCTGAGGCAAGGATTGCAGGTTCGTGGCCAGCCTCAGCAACCTCACAAGGCCCTCTACAATTTACTGAGACTCTGTTTCAAATAAAAAATAAAACCAGGCAGGGTGGCGTATGCTTGTAATCCCGGTACTTAGGAGTCTGGAGTAGGAGGATCGCAGGTTGCAGCCAGTTTCGGTACTTAGTGAGGCCCTGTTTGAGAATAAAGAATACAAAAGACTGGGATTGTAGCTTGAAGGTAAAATGCCCCTGGGACTAATCCCTGGTACCACAAAAAAAAATACAACAAAATAGTTGGGGGGGTGAAGCTCAGAGGTAGAGTGCCCCTGGGTTCAATCCCCAGTACCAACACACACACACACACACACACACACACACACACACACACACACACACGTTCTTTCCCTTCACTCAGGGGCAAGGTATGTGTCTATCATTTTTAAAGAAAGCCAGTAAGAGTGAGATAGGGTGCTCTTTGGGATTAAGATGTGAATAGTACTTAGAGATTACCAGGCTTATTCATAATTATAATGATACATAGAAAGATTGGCTGTAATAGCTTGTCTTTTAAGGTGGGTGGGAGAGAAGGCAAAATTAAAATACCTAGAGCTTTTATTTTTAAATATTTCTGATAACTTAAAATGTAAAACAGCATAATGAATTCAAGGATTAAACATTACGGATTGAGTTGAAGCTCCATTTATACTTTCCTTAGTTTATTTCCACAGTCCCCGGTGTGAATTCCTGTGTCCTCTTTGTACAGACTTTCTTCTCCCCTAGCCCTGTATAAGTCTTCTTTTCTTCCTAGTTCACCTCAGTGTGCCCTGTGCAGTGAAGTCAGCTCCTATGTATTGTGCAGGGCCGTTAAGAGCATCTGAGTAGGATGTGCACGTGAGGTGGACATCTGCGCCGCAGGTTAGTAAAAGGAAACCAGGCTTAGCACTGCTTACCTGCGGAATGGATTTGAGAAGGGTGTGAGACTGACCTAGCAAAGTAATAATTTTAAGAAGATTAGTCTTGTAGCAGCAGTGTAGACCAAGGGGTCAGAAAGAAAGTGGTAGACTGTTGGCTCAGATTGATTCTTTTTCTCCCTAGATATTCTATGGTAGGTAGATTTTACTTGACCTTTAAATAGTTTACTATTTTGGCAGAAGGGAAAGGAGGTGCTGGCAGAATTTCTTTTTTATTTTATTTATTTAGTTTCTGGTAATGGGCATTGGGCCCAGAGACCTTCTACCTTGAAGCTACAACTCCTAGGTCTATTTTTTTAATTTTTAATTAATTAATTTCAGTACTAGGGATGGAACCAGGGGCATTCTACCTCTGAGCTACACCCTTAGCCCTATTTTTTATTCTTTCTTTTGAAACAGAGTCTCACTGAGTTGCTGAGGACCTCACTAAGTAGCTGAGGCCGTCCTCAAACTGCTATCCTGTCTCAGCCTCCCAAATGCCAGCACGCCCAGCAGTATTTTTAAATTATAAAACAGAGTCTTACTAAGTTGCTGAGATCTGGAACCTCCCAAGTACTGAGATTACAGGTATTTGCCACCACAGCCAGCTCAGAACTCTTAATTTGGGGTGTTTCTAGTTTTCAAGATTTCTGGGGTCTACTGGCTGCTCTCCACGTTGATGGTGAAGTGAACGTAGTGGCTGTTACATTCCTCCTTACGCATTGGTCATTTTCTTTCAGTTTCCAATGCCAGTTCGCAAGCAAAGCTGCCTGACTGTTTTTACTGAGCTTTGCAGCCCTCTGCTGGTTTATGAGGGTTGCAACAATTTAAAACCTCTAGGGCCACAAGGAGGTCCGTAAACTAAGCATTTCCTCTTGTGAATCTTAGACCCTTAGAAGTCATCAGTGTCATCTCTCTTAATTGCAGATGAACATTTTATTTATTTACTTATTTTTATTTTTTATTTATTGGTACTGGGGAATTGAACGTGGAGGCATTTTACCTCCAGCTTGGTTTTATTTCTCATTTGGAAACAGGGTCTCACTAGGTTACTGAGGGCCTTGCTAAATTGCTGAAGCTGGCTTTGAACCTGCAATCTTTTTGTCTCAACCTCCCAAGTACTGGAATTATAAGCATGTGCACTGTACCCCGCTGCAGATGAATATTTTAATAGCTACTGTTCTGGAGGGGAAAAATCAAGATATTCATATCATTCATTCATATTCTCTCTGTGTCTTTCACACACACACGATACCCAGGGCAAATAGATGACTGCAAACACATCTGCTTACATTATTTCACCTACAAACTCTAAAAGTGTTGTTAGAGTGGGGCCTTTTGAAGTTAGATATTTTATACTGTCAAAGAAATCGCCATTGGGAGGCTGAGACAGGAGGATTGCAGGTTTAAAGCCAGCCTCAGCTAATTAGTAAGGTGCTCTGTGTGCACGTTAGACCCTATTTCAAAATAGAAATAAAAACTAGGACTGGGAGTGTAGCTTCAGTGGTGGCGCGTGCACACTTGGAATCCCAGTACTTGGGAGGCTGAGACAGGAGGAACACAGGTTTGTGGACAGACTTTCATCAACCTAGACCCTGTTTCAAAATAAAAATAACAGGACTGGGGGAGTAGCTTGGAGGTAGAATGCCTTAGGGCTCAATCCCCAGTACCACACACACATACACACCTTCCTAAAACTAACCTTTGAGAATTTTTAAAACATTTGAGGTGATTTCAGTTATAACTCTTAGAATAAGACAAGTGCAGCAGATAAATGCTTGTGTTTCTTCACACTGTTGCTGAAGCATTTTTCCGGTTATCCTAGAAGCTAGAAGTTGACTGTCATTCTAGCCACCCAGCTGTAAGTGGTCGAATCCTCTGTCAGCTAATTCCTCCTAAGACCAGCTCAGAGGCTCATCAAGGGCACCTTTCTAAATGCTCCTTGAGCTCCGCCCCTAGCTTCTTAAAACTGCACAGTAGGGCCCAGCCCGCCGCAGTCCCCACCTGGCCTCGTCCTGCTGCTTCAGCCTCCTTTCTGCCTCACTGTGCTTCAGGTGTCTGCTTTCCCTCAACGGCGGCCTGCTGTCCTGTGTGGGCGCCTGCCCACGCCTGTTCTGGCCTCAGCTGTCTCCCTTCCTCCTGGGTACCCGCAGGCTCCTCCTCCGCGCCCGCCCAGCCCACGGTCACTGGCACCCGGGCTGGGGCCTTGGTGCCCATCCTCCATGCCACTTACTACTCACAGGGCAGCTCACTTGTCTTTGCCCCCCCCCCCTTTTTTTTTGGTGGTGGTGGTACTGGAGGTGGAACCCAGGGGCTTTTCTACCTCCAGACTACACTCCCAGACCCATTTTATACTTTTATTTGGAAACAGGGTCTCACTAAGTTGCTGACAGCCTCACGAAGTAGCTGAGGCTGGCTTTGAACCTGTGTGTTCCTCCTGTCTCAGCCTCCCAAGTGCTGGGATGACAAGCGTGCGCCACCACACCTGGCTCCTTTTGCTTCTTAAAAAACTCCAAGCCTAGCCGAACGTGAGGGCGCACGCTTGTCATCCCAGCATTCGGGAGGCTGAAACCAGAGAGTCGTGGTTCGGGGCCAGCCTCAACTACTTAGTGAGGCCCTCTGCAACTTAGTGAGACCCTGTTTCAAAATGAAGAATAAAAGTAGGGCAGAGGGTGTGTGGCTTGGAGGTTAAATGCCCCTGGGTTCTATCCCCAGACCCACACACACACAAAATAGCTGAGGCTGTCCATGAACCCCCAACCCCCGTCTCAGCCTCTTAAGTACTGGTATTACAAGTGTGCGCCACCTCGCCCAGCACTTTGTATAGTCTTCTGTATTATCTGTCATGCTTAAATTCCTGAAAGATAAACATTAGAAGCACCAACCACAAGTACAGCCTATATATGCTGGATTGAACTTCTGTCTTAAATATTTTGCGTCCTTCCCTATTCTGGTAATAGGAAGAGATGGATCACAGAATTGCAGCCAGCCGCAGCAATTTTAGGCCCTCTACAGCTTCGTGAGAGCCTATTTCGAAATTTAAAAAATTGGGCTGGGGGAATATAGGTCAGATTTAAAACACCCATGGGTTCAGTCTTCACACACACACTACATATACATATACGATATTTGCTGATTATAAAAGTAGTACTAATTGGGCACAGTGGCATACATCTTTAATCCCAGTATTTGGGAGGCTGAGACTGGAGGATCACAGGCTCAAGGTCAAATAAAAAATAGAGCCAGGCGTGGAGCACGCTTTTAATCCCAGCATATGGTAGTCTGAGACCTGATGATTGCAGTTTATGGGCAGCCTCAGCTACTTAGCGAGGCCCTCCACAACTCAGTGAGACCCTGTTTCAAAATAAAGAGTAAAAAATTGGGCAGGGGGTGTAGCTTGGAGTTCAACTACCTCAGAGTTCCATTCCCAGACCCACAAAAAAAGTAAAAATTTAAAAAAATTTTAAATAAATAAAAAAGGCTAGAGCTTGGAGGTAGAATGTTTCTGCATTCAATCCCCAGTACCAAAACAAAAGTAGTATATGTTCATTCTAAAAGTTAAGACAGTTGGCTCTGTGTAAGATAGACTATTAAAATTCCTTACAGACTTGGGGACATTCTGGAGGAGTCTGCTGCTTGAGAGAGTGAATGTTGGCGCTTTGTTTTTTTGGGGGCACTGGGATTGAACTCAGGCCCCCTGAACACAGGTGCACACTCTACCTGCACTACACTCCCAGCTCTGGCCCTTGGCCCTTTGTTTTCATTTTTGCATGATGTTGGTTAAATTTTGTGGCTTTTTTATGTTACTCATTTCTTGTTCTGGAATGCAACCATTAGATTCTTGTGGGAAGTGTTACATAATAGCTACTAAAAAAATTGTGCTGACAATTAACTAGTACTTTGAGAAATTGGTGGTAACCATGTTTTGCCTGTTGAGATGGAACACTCCTGTAACCCCAGTACTTGGTAAGCTGAAACAGGAGGATTCCGGGTTCAAGGCCAGCCTCAGCAAGCAGAGTGAGGCTCTTAGCGACTTAGCAAGACCCTGTTTCCAAATAAAAAATAAAAATATGGCTGGGGTGTAGCCCGAAGACAGAAACCCGTAGGTTCGATTTCCAGCACCACGAAAAAAGAGAAAAAAAGAGCAAAGCGTGTTTTCCTTTCATAGGCAGAATTCTCATTTGAACGGTTTGAGTGGTGAGCAGGAGGATCTGGTTAACACCTAAGAGCGTGGCCCTCCATCTTGAGTGGTGAGCAGGAGGATCTGGTTAACACCTAAGAGCGTGGCCCTCCATCTTGAGTGGTGAGCAGGAGGATCTGGTTAACACCTAAGAGCGTGGCCCTTCATCTTGAGTGGTGAGCAGGAGGATCTGGTTAACACCTAAGAGCGTGGCCCTCCATCTTGAGTGGTGAGCAGGAGGATCTGGTTAACACCTAAGAGCGTGGCCCTCCATTTAGTGGTGAGCAGGAGGATCTGGTTAACACCTAAGAGCGTGGCCCTCCATTTTGAGTGGTGAGCAGGAGGATCTGGTTAATACCTAAGAGCGTGGCCCTCCATTTAGTGGTGAGCAGGAGGATCTGGTTAACACCTAAGAGCGTGGCCCTCCATTTTGAGGCCTTTCCCGTCTCCTCAAAATCCCTTTTCAAGTATGAGGAAATTAAGCTGCTTGGTCTTTTCTTTTACGGTACTGGGGATTGAATCGACCTCTAAGCTTCACCCCCAGCCCTATTTTTTATTCTTTATTTTGAAACAGGGTCTCATTAAGTTGTGGAGGGCCTCACTAAGGGGCTGAGGCTGTCCATGAACCACAATCCTCCTGTCTCATCCTCCTGAATGCTGGGATTACAAGCCTACATACACCACCATGCCCAGTTTGGTCTTGTCTGTCTGTCTGTCTTATTTCTTTTCTTTTTTTTTTTTTTTTTTTTGTGGTACTGGGGATTGAACCCCAGGGGTTTCTACCCTTGGGCTGCACTCCCAGACCTAGTTTATATTTTGTTTGGAAACGGTTCTCAGTTTCCAAACAAAAAACAAAAAGTTGCTGAGAGCCTCATTAGGTAGCTGAGGCTGGCTTTGAACCTATATGATCCTTCTGTCTCAGCCTCCCAAGTGCTAGCATTACAGGTGTGCATCACCACGCCTGACAGTCTTTAAGAAGGAAATACTCAGCAGACCAGCCGTCGGGCATCATGGAGGCCTACGAACAGGTCCAGAAGGGACCCCTGAAGCTGAAAGGCGTCGCCGAGCTCGGCGTGACCAAGCGGAAGAAGAAAAAGAAGGACAAAGACAAGGCGACACTGCGGAAGCGATGGGGACAAGCAAAAAGGAGGAGGAGGAGGAGAAGCGGCGCTGTCTGGACAAGCGCACCCGGCCCAGGCGGCCTTCGAGAAGATGCAGGAGAAGCGGCAAATGGAAAGGATTCTGAAGAAACATCCAAAACCCACAAGCAGAGCGGAGGACTTCAGCAGTACAGAGAATGAGGGGCAGTTATACGAAACTTGGAGAGCCAGGATCTTTGGGGCCTCTCTGTGCCACAAGAGAACCCAACTGCTTATGCTGTTGGCAGAGACTCTGTTGGCATTGGTACCAAAAGAGCAAAGTCAGAAGAGAGGAATCAGCTGGTGGATTTGCAGCTGCCAGGTATAAACTACACAATAAGGCAAAGACGAGTTATTAAAAAAAAAAAAGGAAATATTCTCAGGCTGAGTGTGGTGGTGCACGTGTGTCATCCCCGCACTTGGGAGGCTGAGACAAGGAGGATCTCCAGATTCGAAGCCAGCCTCAGCTACTTCATGAGGCTCTCAGCAACTTAGTGAGACCCTGTTTCCAAATAAAGTATAAAATAGGTCTGGGAGTGTAGTCCGGAGGTAGAAAAGCCCCTGGGTTCCACCCCCAGCACCACAATAAAAAGGAAAAGGAAATATCATGTTTGTGTCTAGTAGCCTCTTCTTTTGCATGTAAAGAAAACAAATATGCCTATAATTCAGTAATTTAAGATACCATTTTTGTGTTCATAAAAAAGTATTACTAGGATGTGAAGTGAAATGGTTGTAAACTTATCCTAGAATCAGAATTTTGGGAGGAGATGCTATCTTAAATGGCATATGTGTAATTTTACTTTCAAGAAGAAGAAACAAATATTGAAAAATGATAAAGGACAATGAGAAAGTCGCGGTGGGTCTCAGAGTAGCGTCTTGGACCTTAGGTCTCAGCTCAAATAACAGAGCAGCGGCCTCTTTCCCTGTGAGCACCTTCAGGGAAGGCCTCGCTTGGCCCCTTACTAGTTGCCTTTTTTCTCCTATCAGAGTTGGAGGAAGCATTTTACCTTCAAAAAGCAGTAGCTCAGTGGAAACTGGAACCCAGATACTAAGTCAGGACCATCCCGTCCATGCACATAGTCATCGCTTTGCTTTCTGTAGGTAGAGTATAGACTTGGTGTAGTAAGTTGGAATGCAGCTTTTGGCCTTTTGAAAGCACTAAGGACTACGAGTGTGAGTTGAACGTTATCATCTCATAGGTGATGAAATTAAGGGATTTGGATCTCCATTGTATTTAAAGTGCATGTTCTGAGGGTTTCTGGGTAAGATGGCAAAGTAGAGAAATTCCCTTTTTCTAGTATATGAAAATGCTAGAAATAAAAAAATACGCACCGAGCTTTACACAAGAAAGGGTAATCTGCATTCTAAAGTAAAAAGAGACTCAAAAGTTATGCAGAAAACAGAAATTAAAGCCTAGTCCCATAGGGAAAATAAAGATACCCGTAAGGGTAAGATTTTTAATGCAGCAGTAGAGGCCACAGGCCTGTGAGTGGCAGAGCTGAAACTTGGTTTGAGTAAAATCCTAGACCAGACAGACTGAATTATTCATAAATGGTGCCTAAAAAAGGTACTCCCCCCCCCCTCTAGATACTCATGATTGAACTCAAGGGGGGACACTTTTCCTCTGAGCTATATCCCCAGCCCCTTTTGCTTTTTTATTTTGAAGCGTTATCTAAGTTGCTGGCCTAAAGCCAGTGATCATACTGCCTTACCCTCCCAAGTACTAGGATTACAGGTCTGTATCACCACACCCATTTAAAAAAAACTCAGTTAAAAAAATAAAGACTTAAGTCCGTTTTGATTTTTTTTTTTTTTTTTTTTTTTTTTTTGGTGGTACTGGGGATAGAACCCAGGGGCCTTCTACCTCTGGGCTACACTCTCAGACCTATTTTCTATTTTATTTGGAAACAGGGTCTCTTAAGCCAGCAAAGCTGGCTTCGAACAGGTGCAACCCTCCTGTCTCCGCCTCCCAAGCGCGGGGATTACAAGAGTGCGTCACCACGCCTGGCTAACTCTTACTTTTAAATAATAATTGAGTTCAGTTGATTATTTTGGTTTGAAATATTCTTTTAACATTTTGAAAATACTCCATTGTCTCACCTCTGCTGTTGTTTTCAGGGATTTCTGGTGTTAATTGGTTTCCTTTCCTCTGTGTGTGAGGGGCAGTTCCTCCAAGCTATACTCAGAGCTCTATTTTTTTTTTTTTTTTAGTCTTGTTATTTTTTGAAACAGGCTCTCACAGAGTTGCAGAGGGCCTCACTGAGTAGCTGAGGTTGTCGGCCTCCCGAATGCTGGGATTAAAGTCTTCGCCACCACGCCCGGCTTGTTTGCTTTCTTTGGGGGGTGTCTTTTTTTGGTTTTACCATAACAGGTTTGTGAGTGGCATATTTTCTGTCTTCTTTGGCCCTCTGGGCTCATATCTATTCATTCAAGTACTTAGTTGTTGAAACCTACTGTGTGCCAGACACTTTATTCTGAGGTCTTCCATCTTTCTTCAATTCTGGGAAGTTAGTGTTATTTTTTCCACACATTCTCTCTCCCAGACCCCCAATTATGTAACAGTTACACGTCACTTAGTGACAGATACACACTGAGAGCCCATCACGAGGCGAGTTGTCACCTGCGCACATTATAGGATGTACTTGTACACACCTAGGCTGTGTATAATCTTCCGCTACTACTGTTGGTTGTATGTGTGGTCTGTTGTTGGCTGAAACATGTTTGTATGGTATGTGACTGCTTGTGGATTCTGAAACATCTTTCTATTGTGGTACAGGGAATTGGGCCCAGGGGCATTCGACCTCTAAGCCACACACCCAGCCCTATCTTATTTTTATTTTGAACAGGGTCTCAGCTGGGTGAGCCAAACTTGTACAGAATCCTAGTACTGCACCTACAGGATTGCAGGTTCAAGGATAGCCACACCAATTTAGTGAGACTCAGCAACCTAGTGACACCCTATTTCCAAATAAGAAATAAATTGGTATGGGGATGTAGCTCAGAAGTAGAATGCCTCTGGGTTCAATTCCTGTACCCCAAACATGCACAGAAAAGAAGAAACAGTGTCTCACTAGGTTGATGAGAATCTTGCTACTTGCTTTGAACGTGTGTGTGTGTGTGTGTGTGTGTGTGTGTGTGTGTGTGTGTGTGTGTGTAGAGAGAGAGAAAGAGAAAGAAACTAGGGATTAAACCCAGGGGCATTCTACTTCAGAGCTACACCCCCATTCCTGTTTTTTATTCTTCATTTTAAAACAGGGTCTGAGTAAGTTGTGGAGGGCCTCACTAAGTAGCTGAGGCTGGCTATGAACCTGGATCCTCCTGTCTCAGCCTCACACATTTAGGTAGTATATAAGTTAGAAAATAGGAAACCAGCATCAGGTGCTGAGGCACACCTAATATTTACAAGTTCTACAGAAGAGGTGTTAATTTTAAAAAGAAGTAGTAGCCTTTTAAAAAGGCTTATTTTTAGAGGCGGCGGTGGTGGTGCATGCTTGTACTCCCAGCGTTTGGGAGGCTGGCACAGGTTCAAAGCCAGCCTCAGCTACTTTGTGAGGCTCTCAGCAACTTAGTGAGGCCCTGTTTCCAAATAAAGTATAAAATAGGTCTGGGAGTATAGCCCAGAGGTAGAAAAGACCCTGGGTTCCACCCCCAGTACCCCCCCCATGGCTTATTTTTTATCATTTGCATAGCTTTCAGCATGAAAATGTGCCATAGTTTGTTTAACCACATTCTTGTAAATGGATATTTATTTATTTTTGGTGGTACTGGAGTTCCTGGAAGCCCTTCTACCTCTGGGCTACACTCCCAGACCTGTTTTATACTTTTTTTTGGAAACAGGGTCTCTTAAGCCAGCATGGCTGGCTTTGTGAGATCCTCCTGTCTCTACCTCCCAAGCCCCGGGATTACAAGCGTGCGCCACCACTCCCGGCTGTAAATGGATATTTAGATACACCTCCCATTCTAGTGTTTGGGGCATTGCTAACCACACTTCCTTGAATGTCTTTGCCTATCATCTTTCTATATTTGTATAAATAAAACTCTTAACATAAATTCCTAGAGGTGGAAAATTACTAGGACACAGGCTGTATATTTTTACTTTGATGGGTACTGCCAAATTTTCATCTCCATTAGCCAATTAATGTTGTTAGTTTTCCTGAAAACTTGGCAAAACAGCTTTAATCTTTGTCCGATTTTTAAATGAGAAGTTGTGTCATTTTACACTTTTAAAATTATGAATGAGTTTGAATACTACTTTGGGTTTACTCGACATTTTTATTTCTTGATCTTTGAACTGCCTCTTCATACCTTCTGACTTTTGTAATTAAGTTCACCTTTTTATTGACTGTTAAAACTTTTTTTTTATATTTGTTGCAAATAGTTTCATTTGTCTTCTGACATCTGTTTATGATATGTGCATTGTAGTTTTTGTGTGTGTGTGTGAGAGAGAGAGACATAGATACACACACACACACACACACACACACACACACACACACGGGGTGGAACCCAGGGGCCTTGTCCTCCAGGCTATACCCTGAGCCCTATTTTATTTATTTATTTGTGAACAAGGTCTTGCTAAGTTACTGAGAGCCTAAGTTGCTGAGGCTTCGAACCTACTAGCCTCCTGGCTCAGCCTCCCAGGCTCTGGGATCACAGGCACACACCACTACATCCAGCTAACTTTAAAATTATTGCTTAATGTTCATCGTGTGTCAGAATTTAGTCATTATGCTAAGTGAATTAAGTCAGTTACAAAAAGACAACTAATTGTACAATTCTAACTACAGGAGGTTCCAAGAGAAAATAGGATGGTGATTACCAGGGGGTGGAAGGTGAAGGGCTCTGGAGATAAATGGGTAGTGACAGTTGCACAGATGTGTAGATGTACTTACCTAAGTCCACAAAGCTGGATACAGAATTATGGTTAAAGTGGTAAGTTTTGTTATCGTATTTAATCACAGTTTTTAAAACATGCAACAAAATAATGGCACAGATTTTATTTTCTTCCAAATAAATTGTAAATTATGATTATCTCAGTAGAAAAATTGGAAAAGATATTAACAGTACTCTGAGGAGGGAGAAATAGGTGGCTATAAGGTAGAAAAGAGTTTTGATAATAAGACATTAACCAAAACAACCACCAGAATGTGAAATAGGTATAGAGAAAAACTTGGAAGAGAACCCAAATGGGCCAGGTTGTAGGAGCACACAAACCAAAGGCAGTACTGAGTTCTTTCTCTATTACTAACAGCTTCTATTAATACTGTGCATTTGTCACAAGTGATGAACCAGTTTTTCACTCCATTTTTCAGTCCGAGTTCTTGAGTTTTTGTCTAATGTCCTTTTCTGCCCCAGGATCTGACTCGAGATGCCACGTTACATTACTCATCATGTCTCCTTAGGGCTCTCGCTGTGATAGTTTCTTAGACTTTCCTTGTTTTTGATGACCTTGACAGCTTTGAGGAGTAAGGGTTAGGTGTGTGTAGGATGCCTCACTATTGGAATTTGTCTTACGTTTTTCTCGTGATTGGACTGGATCTGTGGGCTCTGAGGAAGAATATCACAGAGGTGGAATGCCATTTTCTTCAGATCAAGAGTGCGTCCTGTCAGTGTGGCCCTGGACTTTGCCGTGGCTCTCCCGGCTGAGGTGGTGTTTGTCAGGCTTCTGCACAGGTCTTTCCACACTGTGGTCTTGGGGAGGCGGCCCTTATGCCCAGTCCGCACTTGCGGGGTAAGGACTTGGGCCCCACTTCCTTGGGGGCAGAATAGCTATATAAGCTCTGTACTTCTCAGGGAAAGTCAACCTGTTCTCTTTATTTTTTTATTCAGTCTCATATCACTGTGGACTCATGGATATTTATACCTTGAGTTTTAATCCAGTAGTACTTTATTTACTCTGTTGCTTTAATTTTTCTTGCTTTGCCCATTGGGACCTCTTTATTTACTTATTTATTCATATTTTTATGGTACTGGGAGTGGAACCCGGGGGCTTTTCTACCTCCGGGCTACACCCCCAGACCTATTTTACGCTTTATTTGAAAATGGTCTCACTGAGTTGCTGAGAGCCTCACTAAGCTGAGGCTGGCTTCGAACCTGTGCAGTCCTCCTGTCTCAGCCTCCCAAGCCTGGGGATGACAAGCGTGCCCCCCACCACGCCCGGCTCCATCGGGAACTCTTTCAGTTGACACTTCTGTGCCTTTGGCCTGTCACCATTGGCTGTGTCTTACATACGATGCATGTTTTCAGCACTTCCTGACTTTCCAGCAGAATGAGGTCCTCTGACTCGTCTATATTTTCTGCTTCACCCCTAAAGCCAGCCATTTCTCCAAGGAACCTGGCTCCTTTTATTAGAGGAAGATACTAGTCACTGCTGTGGCTTGGATGTAGTTTATATGCCAAGGGTTCATGTGTCCACAGATGAGACTGTCGGGTTGATACTAGGAGGCTAGGACCTGGAGAGGTAGAGCCTCACGGGAACTGGCTAGGAGCAAGGCTGGCCCTGAAATCACTGCCCTTGGCTTCCTGTCAGTGACGCGTCTCTTCACATGCTCCCATTTTGATGGTGTCCACACGCCTTTGGGCCCTCACCAGAGCCCCTGCCGTATGCCTGTGCCGTGCACCCGCGAGCCTCCAGAACTGCGAGCTGTCAGTCTCTGTGCGCACCAGCCCCGGCCATCTTGTTCTCGTGAAGGGAACGTGGACCGAGAAAGCCGCAGCGCTCGGTCTCGGTGCGCTTCTTGCTGAGGCTGATGCCGTGGGGAGGACGCGCGTGTGTTCTGAGTCTGTGCACATCTACAGCTGCGCAGTGCAGCCATCTGTGTCTGTGTTAAACCGGACAGGAGTTCACGGCTCCAGCTGCACGCAGCCTACATTCCCGCAGGCTCTGACTTGCCTGCTTCTTAGTTCTCTTACAGTGAGAGCCGGGTTCCCACCACTCACCGTCGGTCCGCTCAGGCTTTCGGCTTTCGTTTCCAGTACTGTGCTTTCAGAATGGTTAACGAGTACCCTCTGGGACGCTTTTTTAAAAAAATTGAAATAAAATTTGCATAATGTATAATTCACCGCTTTAACATAATTCAGTGGCTTTTAGTATATTCGCAATAAAGTATAACTGTTGCCACTAATTAGAGAACATTTTCATCACCCCAGAGAAACTCTTCTACCATCATACTGTCCACAGTCACTCTCCGTTCCTCCTTCCTCCAGGAAGTACTGAGGGAGCTTTTAGAAAGCATATTAGGGTAAGCCGGGCGCTGTGGGCACGCTTGTAATCCCTGCGCTTGGGAGGCTGAGACAGGAGGATGGCGCAGTTTTGAAGCCAGCCTCAGCTACTTAGTGAGACCCTGTTTCCAAATAAAGTAGAAAATAGGTCTGGGAGTGTATCCCAGGAGTAGAAAGCCCCTGGGTTCCATCCCAGTACTGCAAAAAAAAAAGAAGAAGCATATTTGTAGATTCCCCGACTGTGCATACAATAGGTCTGGAAATAGGCCTGTATTATTGTCCCTCCTTTCCAAGCTGTATACCTTTTTTCCTTTTTGCCTTACTGAACCAAGTACCATGTTGAATAGAAGTGAAGAGAAGAGACTTCCTTGCCTCAGTGTCAGTCTGCGAAGACATGCAGATGCCTTTTTGTTTCTAGTTTGCAGATTTGTTGAGTTGAACATTATCGAACACTTCCAGTATCTATGGAGATATCTTTTTTGGTTTGCTTTAATTAATACTGTGGGTATAGCCCGCTCCCAGCACTTTGGAGGCTGACAGGAAGGTGTGCATTCAAGGACAGCCTCAGCAATTTAGTTAACCTCATATCCAAATAAAAATGAAATAGGGTTGGTGGGTGTAGATTTTAGGTAGAATGCTTCTGGTTCAATCCCCAGCACCACCACCTACACACACACACAGAGATTACTACAGTGTTAGGCTGACTTTGCATTTCTAGGTTCAATCCATCCCACTTGGCCCCATGAAGTATCCTTGAAGTATCCTTTTTATATGTAGTTGGATTTGATTCGCTGATATCTTGTTTAGTATGATCCTTTGAGATAAATTGGTCTGCAGTTTTCCTG
Source organism: Muscardinus avellanarius (assembly GCF_963383645.1). NCBI lineage: Eukaryota > Metazoa > Chordata > Mammalia > Rodentia > Gliridae > Muscardinus > Muscardinus avellanarius. Next base: position 63,379,762 of record NC_137803.1, on the reverse strand, counting down.
TAAAAGACCTAGTCTGTTTTTGGTATTAGGACAATGATGATCTCATGAAATGTGTTTCTGCCCCCTTTTTTTCCAAGAGAGCTTGTGTACAGTTGGAGTCATTTCTTAAATGTTTCTTAGGTGTCTCTGTTGAAACCATCTGCATCTGGAGTTTTGTTTTTATTTTATTTATGATTGCCAGGGGCATTCTACCTCTGAGCTACACCCCCGAAGCCCCATTTTTATTCTTTATTTTGAAGTAGGGTCTCGCTAACTTGCAAAGGGCCTAAGTAGCTGAGGCTTGCTGAAAACCTGCAATCCTCCTGTCTCAGCCTCCCAAGTACTGCGATTATAAGCATGCATCACCACACCCAGCTTTCTTTGTTCTTAACTTTGAATTTAATTTATTTAATAAATGCAGAACTTTTGAGGTTGTCTTTTCTGTGATGAGCTTTGGTATTTTGTGCCTTTCAAGAACTTGTTTGAAATATTCTTTTTTTATATGTTTATAGGATCTATAGTGTTGTTCCTCTTTCATTGTTTATATTTGCAATATATATTTTTAGTCTTCTAATTGATCTATCAGCAGATTTGTCAATTTTAATGATATTTTTAAAGAATCAGTTTTCAGTTTTATTGCTTTCTTTTTGGTTTGGAGATATTCCCATTAATCTTATATAATTCTAGTTTAATTTTTATCTGAGGAAAAATTTGTATGATTTTAATTTATTTTAAATTTGTGAAAGCTTGTTTTTTATGGCCCAGGATGTGGCCTGTTTTGGTGAGTAATCTGGTTGCCTTCGAAAAGCACAAGTATTCTGCTGTTTATCTATAAATGTCAATTAGTTCCAGTCAACTAATGGCATTTTTCATTTCTTTTATATAATTTCTGATTTCCTTTCTTAATGAGAGAGTACTTGAAACCTAACTATTACGGATTGGGAGACTATGGTTTGTGGAAACCATTCCCCGGGGACCCCTGGTAGGGTCCCAGACACTTTCCTCCAACCCATAACAAAACCCAAAATGACCTCAAACAGAAGAAAATTACTGCAGATTCTTGTCCTAAGCTAAGAATAAATATGCATAGCTTGGACCGTTGCTGAAAATTTAAAGAAGTTTATTAAAAGATGGAAATACAGAAAATAGAAATACAGCCCCATGCCAAAATGGCATGGGGGGGTGACTCGAAATGAATACACCAAAGGGCTTACACGTGGACTTGGCCTTTTATACCCATGACCTCCACCTTGTTTGCATGACTCTGACATAGTGAAGGTCCCTGCAAGGTACCTCCCCCAACCAGGTGTGGCAAGGTGTCTCCTTTCCTGAAGGGCAAGGTCAAACCCTGCCCTATCCTCCCTAGATCTTCATGTATATCTCTTTAGAAAGCAGAAGTCCTAGCTCTCCTCTATTGACTTGGTAATTATTTTGAGCTAGGTTAATTTACATTGGAATAACTGCCTGTCTTAGGCAGAGGTCAAGTCCTTGCACAGATCTGCCCCTCACCCATGTCTGCCGCCATTTTGATACAACTATTTTTGAAATATCAGTCATCTTCTTTTGAAATATATTAATAGAGTTTTCCCAAATCTTCCCAGGCCGTTCCAATACTGGTACATTAACTGTCATTTTAAATTTATTTCTTTCTTCAGTTCTGTCAGGTTTTGCTTCATGTTGTTGTTTTTTCTTTGTTTTATTTTTGGTACTGGGAATTAACCCCCCCAGCCCTTTTATTTTTTTATTTGTGTGTGGGTAGAGTTCTGGGAATTGAACCCCAGGGGCATTCTGCCTCCAAGATATACCCCTGAAAGAGGGTCTCTTAGTTACTGAGACTGACTACAAACCTGTGACCCTCCTATCTCAGTTTCTCAAGAATTGGGATTATAGGTGTGTGCTGCCACACCCAGCTATTTTTATGTTGAAAGAGGGTCTTGTTAAGCTATTGTAGGCCTTGAAATTGATTTGAAACTCCATTGATGGTTGTGTATGTATTTAGGATTTAGTACGTCTTAGTGAGTTGGCCCTTTTATGAACATCTAATTTGTGATGTGTCTCTGCTCCGAGATCTGTTTTGTCTGGCATTTTAATACAGCTGCTGCGGCTTCCCTTTGATTATTGTGCTTACGTGGAGTATATTTTTATTTTTAACTAGGCCATTTTGTCAACCGCATTTCTTCGTGTTCGTTCTTCCATTCCCCTCCTTCTGACAATCTGTGTTTTAGTTGTAGTGTATAAACCATTTCTGTCATTCATTATTTGCTTTGTTCCCTCTGTTTTTTTTTTTTTTTTTGGTGGTACTGGGGTTCCTGGAAGCCCTTCTACCTCCGGGCTACACTCCCAGACCTATTTTTACTTGGAAACAGGGTCTCCTAAGCCAGCGCGCGCGGCTGGCTTCGAACCTGCGCGATCCTCCTGTCTCTGCCTCCCAAGCGCAGGGATGACAAGCGTGCGCCACCACGCCCGGCGTTCCCTCTGTTTTATTTCTCAATTTTCCTTTTCCTAACTTCTATTGGGTTATTTGTAATTTTTGAAATATTTTAATCATCTAGTGTGATATTGGCTCTTCTTTGTATAGTTTGGTGATTATAAATAAGTTTACATTTTTGGGAGTGGTGAGTTGGCCCGGGCCACCCTCCCCACTCATGCCATTTCTATTTTCTGTGTTTCTATCTTTCTAATAAACTTCTTTAAATCTTTAAAAAAAGTTTACATTTTGGGACAACATATATATGTATATATGTGTGTATATATATATATATATTGCACAATACAAGCTTTTGCTAACATACAGTCTACTTAATATAACACTTTCTATAGTGTTTCTTCAAAAATATTCTTTGCCCTTTAATTTACTAATAACTTGTTTTGCTTCATCTACAAATTAGATACTGCTTTATCTTCATAGTCTCACTTAGTTTGATGTGTTATATGCAGCTCAGCTTTGATTTTTGAGTCAATTTTTGTTATTAGAAGACTCGTAACTCCAATTTTGTAAGCTCTGTACATGGCTAGCTTTGAGGATGGTGCTTTTTTTTTAATGATTCTGCTAATATAATAATAGTTGAAACAGGTGACTTCGCCCCAAGCTAAGATATGCCTCTTCTTTGTAATGTATAGAATTTCCTATTTTCAAGTATATTTTCTCCTCTATAAAATGAGAAATGTGAACCATTTGAACTATGGCAGTTTTTTGTTGTTTGATTTGGTTTGTTTTTCAATGCTGGGGATCAAACCTAGGGCCCTCTACATACTAGTCAAGGGCTGCACTGCTGACCTGTACTCTCAGCTCTTATTGGCTGGCAGTGTTTATGTTGTAATATATTCTAATTTGATTCTATCCAGATCAGTTTATATGTATAGCTCTGATGATTTAGCTCAGTTTACTTCAGGCATTTTTGTTTCTATCTGAACCAATTTTCAAGTACCAGTAGAACAATTTGAAGAGCATAGCAGGTTTTACTAGTACTCTGTTAAAGTTGTCAGATTATAGCCGGGCTGGTGGCACAGGTTTATAATCCCAGCTTTTGGGAGGGTGAGACAGGAGGATTGCTATTCATGGACAACCTCAGCTATACTCTCAGCCCCGCCCTGCCCCCCTTTGTTTTCTTCCTTGTGGCACAACTAGGGATTGAACCCAGGAGCATTCTACGTCCAAATTACACCCCCAGCCCTATTTTATTTTTATGTTGAAACAAAGTCTCACTAGGTTACTGAGTCCTGCTATTCTCTGTCTCAGCCTCACAAGTACTGAATTATAGGTATATACCACCACACCTTGTTTTCAGGAAACACATATTTGAACAATATAATTTTAATTAGAACCTTAAATTATTAATGAAAACTTATTTTAGGGTAGGGTAGCCTTTCTGAGAAAGTATCTAGAAAACAAAATAGCAACAATTGTGGCACTTAAACTTTAAGTCAGTTCTAGAATGTTTAAAAATAACCTTGTCTATCCTTGTTTTACAGATCCAGGATGAAAAGACTGATAAAAGAAGAAGCTAGCTGAACAGCTATAAAATGCCCAAATCTGGGTTTGCAAAACCAGTTCAGAGTGAAAATTCTGACAGTGACAGCAATATGGTAGAGAAACCATATGGAAGAAAGGTATATTGTATAACTCAAGATCTTTTTTATGCTTTGGAACTGGGGAAGGGTACGCAATTTAGTATTTTCAGTAATTGCTAATAAAAAGTGTGGGTGCTGTTAGCTTTCCATTACTGCAACAAATACCTGCGATTACTTATAAGGAGGAAAGATCTATTCTGGCTCCTGGTTTTGGGGGTTCAGTCCACAGTGACTTGTGCCCGTTGCTTTCAGGTCCGTGGCAGGGCACGTGGTAGGTTGCTCATGGCGAAGCAGTGTTCACTTCACGGCCAGAGGTAGGAAAGAAAAGATAGGGAGGGCTGGTTTCCACTCTCCGTTTTGAGGGCATACCCCAGGACCTAAGATCTCCCACTCGCCGCCATTTAACCACCGTCTACTAGCATCAACCTTTCGAGGCTTGGACCTTCTGGAACATTCAGATACAAACTGTAACAACAGATAAATGGAAGCTTTTATAAAAGGCCCTTTAGAGTTAGATTCCGGAGGATGCAATTGTTCTCTTCCCCGGGATCAACACAGTTACGCAAAAACCCAGTCACTTAAGGTCACTCAATTTTAAAGCAGTCATAGTTGAGCATAATTCCAGTACTTGAGAGACTGAGACAGAAGGATGGCAGGTTTGAGGCCAGCCTGGGCAACTTAGCAAGACCCTCTTTCAAAATAGAAAGTAAAAAGAGGTGGGGGTGTCGCTCAGAGATAGAACGCCCCTAGATTGAACCCAGTACTGTTAGGGGCAGGGCAAAGCAGTTGAGTTGGAGGGGGGATTCAAGACCTCAAGCTTTGGCATTTCTTCCCCCAGTGCCACACCCCAGTGCTCCCCCCCCCACCCACACACAAAATTAACCTGTCTGTAACCTTCAGTAAATTTACAGTAACTTCTCCATTCTTAAGATTTTTCTCTGTGTTAGAGGATTATAGTACCTTAAAAATTTTGATGGACACAATGGAATTTTACTCAGCCATAAAAAATAAAGTTACGTCAGTAAATGGGAAATGGATGGAACTGGAGAACATTATGCTAAGTGAGATTAGTCAGTCACAAAAGTAAAAAAAAAAATCAGATGTTCTCCCCGATAAACAGAAGCTAGGGAGAAAATGGGTCAGAGGAGGAGCTCTAGTTGAAGAAGGAGAAACCATAGATTAGCAAATAAGGTGACCTAACTGAGGGGGTGGGGGAGTCCCATTGTGTACGTGGTGTAAATTAACAAGCATATCAAAGTTAATCACTAAGTCAAACATATGGGAAGGAGGGCGGACTGAGGAAGGGTTTGAAAGGGCGGGAACTTGAGCCGGGCGTGGTGGCGCACGCTTGTAATCCCAGCATTCTTGTAATCCCAGCATTCGGGAGGCTGAGACCTGGAGGATCGTGGTTTGCGGACAGCCTCAGCTACTTAGTGAGGCCCTCTGCAACTCAGTGAGACCCGGTTTCAAAATAAAGAATAAAAAATAGGGCAGGGGGTGTAGCTCGGAAGTCAAATGCCCCTGGGTTCCATCCCCAAACCCGCAAAAAAAAAAAAAAAAAAAAGAAAGGGCGGGAACTGGGGAAGGGCTAAATGAGTGATGTGTGCATGTACACCTCCACCATCCTGTACCCCATTAGGATGTATGACTATAATGCACCAATAACATTTTTTTAAATTAAAACATTTTGATGGGGTCAGGCTTCGTGGCACATGCTTGTAATTCTAGCTCCTGGGAGGCTGCAACTTCATGAGACCCTCTGCAACTTTGTGAGACCGTTTCTAAATAAAAACTTAAAATAGGGCTAGGAGGTGTAGCTTGGAGATAGAATGCCCCTGAGTTTAATCCTCAGTATACACAAAAGAAAGAATTATGATGGAGAGGGAACATACTTTCCATGATGCTTGGCACATAATAAATGCCAGTAAATGTCAAGCGTTCCTGTTGTCATTAGCCCCCACCAGCACCTTGGTCAGCACTCTTAACTGCTGACCCAAAGACTTAGCGCACACAGCCCAGAGGAAGGAACATCTGTCTGCTCAGTTTTGGAGATCTCGGTTCCATCCACGTGAAGCCCTCGGAGGCCAGAAGCAAGAGAGAGCGAGCCGGCCCGGGATTCTGAGACGCACAGTCTGCAGTCTTGGTTACCACTCCTCCCCGTCACAGCCCCGGGGCTGAAGCCAGGTGTGCTGGCACGCCTGTCATCCCAGTACAGAGGGACCAGCCTGAGAAACATAGTGAGACTCTCGCAGCCGAGTGAGAAAAGGCCCCAAGGTAGAATGCCCCTGGGTTCAATCCTAGTACCACAGACATGAAAGGAAAACAAACCCCCACGACTGGACCGGATCAGCCTGGACCTGACTAATAGTGAGCTCTTCAGTGCTACTCTCCATCTGACCACGACAGCTAGTAGCCCATGATTCTTTTGATACCTGCCCTCTCCATTCCTGTTTAATGTAGACGTGGAAACCTTCATTTTGACTTCTACTGTTGTCTTCTAACTGATCTCTTGCTGCTCTCTTTATCTAGATTTCTGCACTATCTTTGTTTTCCTGTTCTCTTTGTTTAAGCTTTTTCTTTTCAAGGCATTTCTGCTTTAGAAATTGAACCTGGAGCATTCTATCTCCAAGCTATACCCCTAGCCCTTGTGTTTGTTTTGCTTTGAAACTCTGTCTCACTGGGTTGCTCAGGTTGCCGAGGCTGTCCTCAAGCCTGTGACCCTCCTGTCTCAGTCTCCTCAATTCTGGGATTACAGGCATGCAGCATTGCACCCAGCCTGAAGCCATTGTCTTGTTGCAGGACATCTGAGATTTTTTGGTTTTAAACTAAGTAGAGTCATGCAGTGGTCGTCACAGTCCAGTCGTAGAGCATTCTCATCGTTATGGAAGACCCTTTTTGCCTGTTGCATCCAGTCTTCACTCTGCCCCAACCCGAGTCAGCCTTAGATCTGCTTTCAAAGCGTAAGAAGTTTAAGCTGGCGTGCTGGGCACACTGTGATCCCAGCACTCGGGAGGCTGACACAGGAGGATCGCCACTGGGGACAGCCTCGGCACTTAGAGGCCTCTGCGACTCAGTGAGACCCTGTTTCAAAATAAAGACTAAAAAATAGGGCTGTGGGTGCAGCTCAGAGGTAGAGTGCCCCTGGGGTCCATCCACAGTACAGCAAAAAAAAAAAAAGTGTAAGAAGTTTTCAAATCAGTCATTTTAAGATTGTTTTGACTACCAGGTTCCTTAATGTTTTCATGTAGATTGTAGGACCAGTTTGTCTGCTTCTCAAAAATAGCCTGCCAGGATTTTGCTAGGAATTTATTCAGTGTGTAGACCACATTGATAGCATCACAGTCTTGATGTTATTTCCCTCCGGGGTGCTTTATGGTTTTTAGTGTATAGATCTTTTGCTTCAGTTGTTCATTCATGAATGTGTTGTTTCTTTATTGTTACTGTATTTCATTTTGGAATTTTTGTTGCTAGTGTAGAAATATGATTGATTTTTATATAATGAACTTGTGCCCTGTGGCCTTAGTTATTGGCTATAAAAAGTTAGTGATTCCTTGGGATTTTCTAAATATGAGATCGTGTCATCTGTAACTAAAGATAATCTTACTTATCTTCCAGTCTTGATTTTTCATTTTCTTGCCTGATTGCACGGGCAGGCTCTGCCTTTTGATTTTATGTTCAGTCCAGTCACATTTAATGTAATTATTGATAATGGCTTATATCTGATATTAATTATGCTATTTTAATTTTTGTTCTTATATGTTCTTGTTTCTTTTATATTGCATTATTAGGCTTTAAATATTTTTCAGTGTCCTATTAATTTCTCTATTTTTTATTTATTTTCTTGTTTGTATATGTAGTACTAAGAGTTGTACCCAGGGATACTCTACCACTGAGTTGTACCTCAGCCTTTTTTATTTTTAACTTTTAAATTTTTAAATTTTTGTTTGTTTTGAGGTGCTGGAGATTGAACCCAGGGACATTTTGCCACTGAGTTGCATTACTGGCTCTATTTATTTGGGTTTTGCTAAATTGCTATGAGCCTTACTAATTTTTTTTTTTTTTTTTTTTTTTGGTGGTACTGGGGTTCCTGGAAGCCCTTCTACCTTAGGGCTACACTCCCAGACCTATTTTATATTTTTTTATTTGGAAACAGGGTCTCTTAAGCCAGAGCGGCTGGCTTCGAACCTGTGCGATCCTCCTGTCTCCGACTCCCAAGTGCGGGGATTACAAGCGCACGCCCAGCGTGAGCCTTACTAAATTTCTAGGGCTAACTTTGATCCTGTAATCCTCCTGTTTCTGTTTCCCAAATAGTGGGAATCAATGTTAGAACATTTTTACTCCAATACACCCTCTTTCATTATGATTAAACCAAGGCAGGTTTTAATCAAGGTGGGAAGTTACAGCAGCCCTGCCTTATTCACAGTTTTAGTCCCTCGCTTAACTCCACGTAGTCACGTATGAGTGTGAAGTGGTGCGCCATTCTGAGCAGTGTGGTAGATGTCACAGTTTCTCCTGTTCTCCCTGGGATACGAGTCCTCTGTGTAGAGAGGACTTTACGCTGAGCAAATCACCCTCCTACTCGTCACCTAGTAGCTCCCAGTAAGCCCTCTGGAGAGAATGAGAGGATATAGAAGCCTCCTTGTTATTATGAGCTTACGTCCAACCTGGCAGAGCCCTAACATGATCTCATGGACCCTGATTGGAGCACAGCTGTACCAGTGTCACCAGCACCCAGAGGGGGGAAGAGGCATGATCACTCTAGGGGGCCTTCCTGTAGAGAAGGTCCTACCTATGTTCTCAAGGCATCGATCTGCAGGAGAGTAGTGGTAAAGGTAGTCTAAGCACAAGAACGAGCAAGTAAAGTCAGACAGGAATCTGTCCTGAGGTGCGGTCCATGAGTGATGGAGGATGGGCGCCGAGTCTGCCACCAGGAGCCAGCTGGCTGTGACCCTGGGTGCTCCAGAATCTTGGGCGTTGTCATTGGTCAGGAGCCTCGGGAAGGGCCATTAAGAAATCACTGGGAGTGCCACTTTGTAAAACCCAGCAAGAGGGAGTATGCACAGTGATTTGGGGTTGAAGAGAAGTAGCTGCTTTCAAGGGTGTTGAGTGAAACAAACTTCCCGGGTGTGTAGAAAACGTAGTCTGCGGGAAGGGGCCATTGGACGCCTTACACAGCTTTAGTAAGTGGAGACTGTATTACAGACTTGAACAGAACTGAGGAAAGCATTAGAGCTTTGATTTGTAAATGTTTAATAAATACAGTGAGGATTACATTATGACAGTGCCTGGGCCACTTGATGTCACTTTCTTGGATTTGCATTTCAAGCACTTATAATCCTTGAAGCTCTTACTGTTCCTCCGTACTTAGTGTCTTCTGAAAGCTGCCACAGGTAAGTAGTGCTGAACCTGCCCGGTGAAAGTGAGGTTTCTTAAAAGTGCAGGGACAGCAGACAGCAAGTACTGCCACCGACGCGTGCGTTGTCAACGTGTCTCGGTTAAGAGTACTTACCATTAGATTTGTCAGAGAATAGACACAAGCTCTTAGAGTCCTCTATTCACTTAGCTTAATTAAGTCACACTGAGCTCTGATCAGTCTGATATACTCTGTATTCAAGGTCACCTTTCTATGGGCAGGGGTAAGGACAAGATACAAAACGCCCTTCGGAGGCAGTATGCCTGGGGTATTTTTACTGTGCTTTGGGACTAAATAGCATCTTGAAAGCTGTTGGATTTGTCTCGTGCTTTATGAATATTGGACTGCTTATTTGTTCATTAAGAGAGGAAGGGCCATAGTTTCCTACTTATAGACCATGTTGCTACTGTTTCTTAAGGCAAAATTAAAGTTAGAAAGGTACAAGAGAAAAAAGTATGGCCATATTATTCACCTCTATTTTTGCAGCAGATGTTCCTTTGTCTTTTTTAGTTATTAGCCTCAATGCCAGCTTGAGCTCTGCAGAATTTTATTTTTCTCCCATAAAATTTTTATAAATGATTATTTGTTTCATTATGTAGAGATGCTATTTATAATTTAATATAACAGTATCTCTTAGGAAATTCTAAATTTAAAAAATATAGCCTAAACCAAAATTTAACTTACTAAATGCATTTAAATAGGTTTGATAGATCAGTATTTATCATTTACAAGACCTCAGGTGATAATCTAAAACCTCCATGCATGGTGGTGCATGCATGTAATCTCAGTACTGGGTATTGGATGATCACAGGTTCAAGGACAGCCTTATTAGCAAGTAGAGAGACTCTTAACCTAGCAAGATGCTATTTCAAAATAAAATAGGGCTGGGGTTGTAGCTTGAAGATAGAATGCCCCTGAGTTCAATCCGTAGTACCAATAAATGAGTAAACCTGGGTTAAATTGATAAAGTATGAGAGAATATTAACAATTATAACCTTTTGAGTGGTTCTGTCCTGTCCTTTTCATCAATATAGTTAAGATGTTGATTGTTTCCTATCCAAATGATTATCAAGAAAATTTTTATTATCCAGGTAAAACATACATCTATATTGCAGAAATTTTTCAGAATACATTCAAGGATCATGAAATGGAAATTACCTTGTAAAACTGTGATAGACCTGAGGATTTTTTTTTTTTTTTTTTTTTTTTTTTTTTGGTGGTACTGGGGTTCCTGGAAGCCCATCTTCCTCCGGGCTACACTCCCAGACCTATTTTTTTTAATATATATTTTTATTTGGAAACAGGGTCTCCTAAGCCAGCGCAGCTGGGTTTGAACCAGCGCGATCCTCCTGTCTCCGCCTCCCAAGCGCGGGGCTTACAAGCATGCGCCACCACCCCGGCTAGACCCGAGACTTTTACCTTGTTTGCCAACTAGTCAGTTCACGCGTGCTGGCAGAGATCTCCGGTGCTCTGATACCCTGGACCATAGGTGAGGGAAATTTGTCGGGTGAGCAGCAGCAGCACCGAGGACAGCAGTGTGCGTGTTGCTTGGCCCTGCCAGCCAGCGTTTCACCACTGGGACCTCAGGAAGCACCTCTGGAGGAGAGGAGAAGTGGTTACTTTGGCTCCTGGCTTTGGTTGCTGTTCAGCTGGCTCCATTGTTGCTGGGCCTGAGATTAGGCAGGCGCTGCCATGGTGGAGGACACAGCAGAGCGAAGCTCTCACCTCTTGGCAGCTGCGGAGCAGAGAAAGAGGCGGCCGGGCATCTCCCCGCGGCCCCACGCCTTGGACGGCAGTTTCCTTCATCTCCCAGTCACCTGTGCAGTTGTGAATCCATCCGGAGGTGAGCCCATTAGCGAGGTCACTGAGGCCCACCTCTGACAGGTGCGTGGGACCAGGTCTTCAACACGCGAGCCTGAGCGGCGGGCGTGTCAGCTCCCAGCCTGCAGTCTCCTCTCTCACAAGGCTAAGCAGACGCGTGCCAGGTGCGGTTACACTACAGTGAGTTGTGTTACAAGTCTTTTATTATGAATGGGTGGTGAGTCTACTTGACCCTTGCCCTGGAAGATGACATTATTGTGCTGAACACTGAAAAGATCTGTCCCTTGCTCCAGAAGGAGTCACTCGCTCTTTCAGACTGTTGTGTGTATGTGTACTGGGGATTGAACCCAGGGCATTCTACTTCTGAGCTACGACTCCAGCCCTGTTTTGTTTTTTATTTTGGAACAGGGTCTCAAGTTGCTGAAGGCCGTGCTAAGTTGCTTAGGCTATTCTTGAACCTGCCATCCTCCTGTCTCAGCCTTCCAAATACTGGTATAATAGATGTGCAAGCCACCACAACAAGCTTCAAGGCCATTCTTTACTCAAATGGCCTTGAAAAGATAGTGCAAGACAGGAAATGTAGTGTTCCTGCTTGCAAGTTTATAACTTTCAAACATTATTCTATTTGTATATGTTCATGTGTGTTTGTTGTCAGGTAAATTCCTACCTCATTTCTCTTACTGAGATGGAGAAAGTTACCAGCATATTGTTTAACAGAGGAGGTGATAGCCATTCTTATTTGCTACTGGGAATTGAATTCAAGGGCATTCAACCACTTAGCTACACCTCCAGCCCTACTTATTTTGAAACAGGTCTTGCGAGTTGAACGAGTCTCACTGTTTGCTGAGGCTGTCCTTGAACCTTCAATCCTCCTTTCTTGAGCTCCCAAGTACTGGGGTTACAAGTGTGTGCACCATGCCTGGCTTCTTTTCTTGCCATTTATGCTTTCATTTTTATGTGTGCTAGCTATTGTAGATTATTTTAAAAATTAGTTAAAAGTAAAAAAAAAAAAACTTAATTTAAAATAATAAACCCAACAAAGTTAGATATTTTAAAATTCTTTTTTTTGGTGCATGGTAACTATACAATTATAAAATACTTTCATGGTATATTATAGCATCATAGTGAGATTCAGAGCGGTGCGCTGGGTGTGCATGCACGAGTCAGTGGTGTTCCCCTGCACCTGGCCCGCCCCCTGCCCTGCGTGTTAGTGGCAGTGCAGTGAGCCTGCGTCTGCCACGGCAGCACTTGAGCCGTGTGCTTCCTCGGGCCTCCCACCCCTTCTGCTGGCCTGGCCTCATTTAGCCGAAGTCCTTTTGTTCCTTATTTTATCTCTAGCTTACAGACGGTGTATCTCCTAGATGTGGAAGAATATACTAATGGTCCTCTCCTGATAGAAATTTTAAAACGATCGGAAATAAGTATTTATTCTGAAAGTTGCTTCTTCAAATCTGAAAATACTTTCAAAGTATTCAGAATCTCGCGTAATACTTGTAAGGGTGGTTTTACTTTACGGAGGGCATCGCGGGGGGGGGGGGTAGCAGTAATGGTCACATAGTTGCTGTGTTGCACAGTGTACTCCTGTAAGTGTTTTCTGTTTAACTTACTACTAAGTTGGTTCCTTTTAACTCAGGTGGGACAGAAGATATCTTTATTTAGCAGCATGTGGGAGAACAAGCGTGTTGGGGTTTCCTTAGCTCTTCTGTTCGTAACACAAATGTGTTTTCTGGGCAAGTCTGGGGTCCCGCCCGCTGGCCTTTGTGCTCTGGTCCTGTCTCAGCAGCGGTCCCACTGAACGCCTCCCAGCTCTGGTACAGCACAGAGGTGGACTTTTGTCTCCCTTGCTCTCACTTTCTTTTTTTTCTTTTTCTTTTTTTTTTTTTTTGGTGGTACTGGGGTTCCTGGAAGCCCTCTTTCCTCCGGGCTACACTCCCAGACCTATTTTATATTTTTGAAACAGGGTCTCTTACGCCAGCGCGGCTGGCTTCGATCCTGTGCGATCCTCCTGTCTCCGCCTCCCAAGCGCGGGGATTACAAGCATGCGCCACCACGCCCGGCCCTTGCTCTCACTTTCCATACACCACTCAATGATCGCACAGGTTAGCACTATTAGGAAATGAGCTTTGTGTTAGAAGATTTCGCCTAGCTGCAAGTGATGTGCACGTTACACTAAGGTGTCGGTAGGGTAGGTATTTTAAGTGTAGTTTCTGCTGAATATTTTCAACAGCAGGTAGGTTGATTGAGATATAACCCATTGCAAGTTGAGAAGCATCTGTATAAGCATGCTTTTTTTATTATCTTCATTTCTGATGTTTTGACATAGGGAGCCATGCTGGTCTGAGAGACTTCCCTTACTGGAGCTTAGAATTCCCTCGAGATAAGTTGGGCTTGGTGGCACACACCCGTAATCCCTGTACTTGGGAGGCGGAGACAGGAGGGTTGCAGGTTCGAGGCTAACCTTGACAGCTTAGCAAGGCCCTCCACAACTGAGTGAGGCCCTGTTTTCAAATAAGAAATAAAGAAATAAAATGAGGTTGGGGGTATAACTTGACGGTTCAGTCCACAGTACCAGACAACAACAAAAAGAATTTCTACAGATAGGCCAGCTCAGTTGGGCATGGCTGTAATCTGAGTATGTGAGAGGCTGAGACAGGAGGATTACAGGTTGAAAGCCAGCCTCAGCAACTTAGGGAGATCATTCATAAAGTAGGGCTGGGGTGTGGCTCAGAGGTAGAATGTCCCTGGGTTTAGTCCCCGGCACCCACACACCCCCGACACATAAGAAGCAGCTTGTGCGCCTGCCTTCATATACAGACCAATGCCGAGCCCACGCCTCCACCACCAACCTCATTAGTTCACACTGTGGCCCACCTTTTCTCTTTCTAGTTACCACAGAACCAGGTACCACATAATTAGAAAACTATCCCTTGTGGCCCAAAGCCCTGTGGGATAGTTCATACTAGCTGATTCTAAACCTGTTGGCCTGTCTCATCCTTTCTTCCCCCTCTGGAAACTCCAATGAAGGCTTCTGTTCACATGCCCACCCCACCTCCTGATTGCCCGGGTGCTGCCCTGTGTAGTCTGGGGTGCAGGACACCCCTCCTCTTCCATCCTGGGAAACTCGGGCCTTGTCAGTGGCCACCGTCTCCTGAGTAACAGTAGCACCCACACTTTAAAACAACCTCATAAACAAAACATTTGGTTGTGAAGTTTTATCTCATTGACAGAAAAACAGGCCAGGAGAATTTTACTTTAAAGCTTGTAAATAAATGACATGAGGCTCTTATCTTTGGTAATATTTACACTTAAGATGGAAGGCAGTCTCAGGAAACTGACGCAGGAAGACCACAAGTTTAAGGCTAACCTGTTAAAGTTGGCTAGACCACGTCTTGAAATAAAAAAATACAAAGAGGTCTGGGGATGTAAGTCCACAGTAGGGCACTCTTGCGTTAAAATCCCAGGTATTGTAAGACTCCAGACAAACCAACAACAGAAACATGGTTTTTTCCTTTCGTCTTGATAAAGTTGATTGTCATAAGAGGTTTCCTGCTATCTAACTACTCATTCTCTGAGTGAACCCTGCTTGGTCGTGATGTACTATTTTCTAAGATACCGAATTTGACTTGACAGTTTATTTAGGATTTCTATATTTATGTTCATAAGCAGATTTTTTTCTGTAATTTTTATTCTTGCAGTGTGCCGGGGATAGAATCCAGGGGCATTCTACCTCCAAGCTACACTCCTAGCCCTGTTTTTTAATTCTTTATTTTAAAACAAGGTCTCACTAAGTCACAGAGGGCCTCACAGTTGCTGAGGCTGGCCGTGAACCTGCGATCCTCCTGTCTCAGCCTCCCAAATGCTGGGATTATAAGCATGCACCACCAAGCTCGTCTGTAATTTTCTATCTTGTATTCTTTGATTATTTTGACAAGATGTATTAAGTAGCTCTTATTATTTCTGTGTTGTGTTAATGTTTATTTGAAATGGGGAGTATTGAGTTTTTCTGTTGAAATTTTTGTGAAGTCATCTAGGGTACACTCCTTAAAACATAAGATTTGGGGTTATGGATTTATTCTCTTCTGTGGTCATTAATCTATTCAGGCTTTCTCTTTTGTTAAGCCAGTTTTTAAAGATGCATGTTTTCTAAGAAAACTATCCATTTTTTTTCTAGGCCTTAAGTTTTTTTATAATGTAAAAATGAGATGACATTCTTTTGTAACTTTAGTATATCCTCTAGAGGTGCATTTAAGCGCCATCTCAGGTTTTTAAATTTTCTCTCATTGTTATGATTTTACTTGATTTGTTTCTTCTGTTGCTCTTTTAGAATCACTTTGCTTTTATTGAAAAGTCTGTTGATGTTTTTGAAAAACAGAGTGGTTTTTAAGTTCCTTGCTGCTCCCCGCCTCCTTTTTTCTTTAAATTGGTTTTTCTTTCCTCTCTTTTTTTGGTACTGACCCCTTCTACCTCTGAGTTAAACCCCAGCCCTATTTACTTTTATTTTGAAACAGGGTCTTGCTAAGTCTCGGAGACTGCCTTGGACCCTCTTGTCACAGCCTCCTAAGCATGGGATTGCATACAGGCAGGCACAGCCACGCTAGGCTCCTTTGGTTTATTTTTCATCTTGGGTTGATAGCTAGGTTTTTCACAGACTTGCTTCTTAGACTATAATTATGATACATGTTATTTACTGTCATAAATTTGGAGCAGATTTCTCTAAGCTGCTCTGCTCAGGTGATAGAGTTCAGCTCTTAGCAGGAGCTTGTGTTCACAAAGGCGTTTCCCAGCCCAGGGGCTGCACTGTGCTGGCTGAGACTGGGTGGACCTGAGTGCCCTGAAAGGAGGCTATTTACCTCACTGGGTGCGCATATCATTTCTTTATTTGATACACTGGCTTTTTTCCACATTAAATCAGAAATGAATCCTGTTTCTCTGATTTAAGAAGTGAGATTGTAATCTTTTACTGAACTGGCTTTTGTAATCTGTGTATATTTCCTTTTTCATTGATAAAATCAGTGGTTCTCAGACTTCAGCTTACATGAGAATTGCCTAGAAGGACTTTTCCCCGCTACGTGGTACCAGGAATTGAACCCAGGGGGGGCATTCTTCGAGCTACACCCCCAGCCCTATTTTTTATTTTTTATTTTCAGACAGGGTCTCACTCAGTAGCTGAGGCTGACCACAAACCTTGAAACAGGGCCTCACTCAGTAGCTGAGGCTGACCACAAACCTGCAATCCTCCTGTCTCAGCCTCCCAAGTACTGGGATTATAAGCCTGCACACCACGCCCAGCTGGAAGGACTGCTGAAGGCGATCACTGGCCCCAAGCAGTTCTGGTGCAGTAGGTCTGCAGTGGAGCCAAGAATTTGCATTTCTAGTAAAGTTCCCAGGTGATGCAGAGGTTGCATGCCCCAGTGATCACTCCGCTGGCACAATGTCTGACTGTGCAGTCATGTACCTGCAGGGGTCCATCCCAGGGTGCCCACACACACGCATTTCAAAATCTGCAGATGCGTGAGTCCCATGTAAAATGGAGTCTTGCTTACATCTAACCTACACTACCCTCCCATCTACTTTAAATGATCTCTAGTTATAATATGTAATACAATGTGAGTGGTGTGTAGTTGTTACCTTCTATTGTTTAGCGAATAATGTTCGGTTCAGGTACAATTTTTTTCCAAATATTGTCAATTCGTTGTTGGTTGAATCCACAAGTAAGAAATCTAAGGATACATAGGGCTGGCTGACTACTTTTTTAAAAAGAATCTATTTCATTCCATCCAGAATTACATTTTTAGAGTTGTATATTTTAATATTGTTTTTAAATTACTTTATTAAGTAAAAGCAAAGAAATATGAAAAAGTTGGAAAAATTGTTATAATTATTGAATTGGGTCTTGAGTACATTGTCCCTCTTTGTTTTTTTTGTTTGAAAATTTCCTTAATAAGAGTGAGCTTTTATTTATTTATTTTTACCAATTTGTTATATTTTATTTTATTTTTTTTATTGGTGCATTGTATTCATACATCATAGTGGGAATACAAACTTTTGTAGACATACATGCACACATTGCCCAGTCAGCCCCTACCCGATCCCCACCCCATTCTCTCCCCATCCCTCCCTCCCATGCTTGGCTTAGTGGTTGATGTCTAGTATTATAGCAATTTATCCAAAATTAAAAATGATAATCTCTCATAACAGTTTCATTTGTCTGATACCAAGCTTTTGATGACTTAAAGATAACATTTCAATATTTCTTTTCACTTTCTCTCTTACCAGAGAATATTTTTTTTTCTATTTTTTTTAGGTGAAACTATCATATATTTATATATTTATTTTTCAAAAAAAAATCTATCCTAATATGGAATATGGACTCTAGATACCCAAAACGATCTTGAAAAAGAACAAAGCTAGAAGATATATATTTTCTGATTTCAAACCATATAAAGCTACATTAATTGAATCAGTGTAGTACTATTCTAAGGGCAGATATATAAACCATTGGAGTTAAATAAAAGCCTAGAGCTAAATTCTTCCCTATATTGTCAAGTTATTTTTGACAAGGTTTCCATGAACATTTGGTGGTGGAAATAATAATCTTTTAACTAAATATTGTTGAAACATAATAATTACATGGAAAAGAATAAAATTGGACCCTTACCTAATCCCATATACAAATATTAACTCAAAATAGATAAAAGACCTAAATATAAATCTTAAGACTATAAACTTTTAGGAGAAAATCTGGGTCATAAAACCTCACAACATTGAAATTGGCAGTGATTTCTTGGATATGATTTCAATGGCACAGGCAACAGAAGAGTATACAAACTCCCTAAAAAATAAAAAACATATTGTATATCCAAAGACAATGTAAACAGAGTTAAAAGTTACTGATAGAATGGGATAAAATATTTCCAAATGCTATATCTGAAGGTATATTAATATTCCAACTAGAAATCCTAAAAATTAACAACAATAAAGGCAAACAATACTATTTAGAGATAGGTAAAAGACTAACATAAATAATGAATCTCCACAGATAACCAATCTTAGTTGACTGTTGGATGGAAACTCTTGTTTCTCTGGTTCTGGTGTGTTACCTATTTCTTCTTTGTAGTTAATCTCTTTGAGTATTTTCTCTAGTGCTGGTTTTGAAGACATAAATTCCTTCAGTTTCTGTTTGTCATGGAAGCTTCTTCTTTCCCCATCTAATTTGATAGAAAGTTTTGCTGGGTAGGAAATTTTTGGCTGGAAGTTGTTTTCTTTCAGAGTTTGGAATATGTTACTCCAAGCCCTTCTGGCTCTCATAACTTGGTTTGGGAAGTCTGGAGTGATTCTAATTGGTTTGCCTCTGAATGTCACTTGGCCCTTTGCTTTTGTTGCCTTTAAGATTCTCTGCTTGGCTTCCACATTGGTCATTTTGACAATTATGTGGCGTGGGGATCCTCTTCTCCGATCCTGTCTAAAGGGAGTTCTATAAGTTTCCTGGACCTGTGTATCGACCTCTTGCTCTATGTTTGGAAAATTTTCTGCTATTACTTCCTTGAAGAGATTGTTGATCCCTTTGGTTTCACCTTCTTTTCCCTCCTCTATTCCAATTATTCTTAGGTTAGCTCTCTTAAAATGGGCCCATATTTCTTCAATATCAGATTCCTGCTGTCGGATATTTTTTTCTAGATTAGAAACTATGCGTTCATTTTTGGAATGATCATCTTCTAAGAGCAAGATTCTGTTCTCCATGTGTTCTAATCAGTTGTTTGTGCTTTGAATTGAGGCCTTTACTTCATTAATTGCATCCTTTATCTCTTTTTGGCTCTCTCTGAGTTCTTTTCGAAGCACCTCTATTATTTCTACAGTTATTTTCCTGATTTGATCTTCTAAAAATCTCTGAATTTCTGTTTTATCGGGTTCTGATGTTGTGGGGTTGTGGGCATTCATTGCTCCAGTATTATTCCTTTTTCCCATGATTTCAGAAGTTTGTGCCTTCTCTGGGTGTTCCCTTAGGTCACTATGAATTCACTTAAGGTGTTCTGGATCTCAAGTCAGTAGTATCTCAGACCCCACTACTCCTTTACTGTGTTGTATCACAGAGTCTCCGACCCAGAGAGTCGATAGAGGCTGCTTTAGACTGTGGGGGGTGCCAGGTTGCACGTTCTCCTATGGTGTGATATCTCTGCCACCGCCACTCCCCCACTGGGTCAAGTCCCAGGGAGTACAGTACTGGGATTTCTCCTCTGTGGCCCGCAATTTGACTCACTGTTCTTGAGTACGCAGATGTAGCTGTATTGGTCTCGGTGAATTTGCTGCTGCTGCTGCCGCCGGTGGCAATATGGCGCCGCTGCCACGCCCTCGGCCATGAGGCTGGCGTATTTCTTCTTGGTTTTGAGTTCCACTCTGAGTCCCTGCAGCGTGTGCTGAGCTCAGCCACTGGGAGCTTTAGATGCTCCCTGCGCCGAGAAATCCCGCCTGGCTGTTCCGCAGCGGCTCACCTCGGCTTGCTGTAGCCGTCCGGTGAATTCGCCACTGCCGCCGGCAGTATGGCGCTGCTGCTGCGTCCTCGGGCATGAGGCCGGTGTATCTCCTCTGTGGCTCTGAGCTCTGTTCTCAGTCCGCTTTCTCTCTGGAGCCTGGTGATTTTTTTGTTTCTCTAGTGATGGTGTTTTCTGGCTATGAAAGGCGCTGGTTTTGTGGTAATGGAGATTGCTTGTTAGCGGGGCTCTTAAGCCCCGCTTTTCTCGGTCGCCATCTTCCCGGAACTCAAGAGTGAGCTTTTAAATGCAGTATTGTTGGCTGGGCGTGGTGGGCACGCTTGTCATTCCCGCGCTTGGGAGGTGGAGACAGGAGGATCGCGCAGGTTCGAAGCCATCTGCACTGATTTAAGTGACCCTGTTTCCAAATAAAAATATAAAATAGGTCTGGGAGTATAGCCTGGAGTTAGAAAGGCTTCCAGGAACTTCAGTACCACCAAGTAAATAAATAAATAAATAAATAAATAAATAATAAATAAATGCAGTATTAAGTATAATAGATATAACTTTATTCACATTTGATTTTTTAATAGAGTAAAGACAAAATCGCATCCTACAGCAAAACTCCAAAAATTGACCGAAGTGACGTGAGCAAGGAGATGAAAGAGAAGTCGTCCATGAAACGCAAACTGCCTTTCACCATTAGCCCGTCGAGGAATGACGAGCGGGATTCCGACACAGGTAAGCTGCAGCTTGTTGTTTTCTGTTAAAAGCTTCCCTGCTCTCTAGAAGCCTGTGGGCTTCCTTCGTGTATACCACTGCTCTTGACACTGCAGTTTGTGGAGGAATATTTGTGCTTCAGCATTTTAGACTTGCTGTTTTGGGGGCAGAAGTTTATTCATTACACAAATGTAATGGGCATTTTAGATTCCGAAATGAATTAGAAGCATGTGCCACACGTGAAAAATAAGGCTGATTAAGTGCTATTCATGCCACTTGTTTCTTAGATTCCTTATACCTGTGAAGTTGATACTTGAGATCAGTTCACTCCAGTTATTCATGATACCTGAGAACCTTCTTACTGTTACCTAATGTATTCCCAGGTTGTGCCTTAGGCCAGAACTAATCATTTTTGAAACTTAATATGAACTTCAGTGTTTGTTATGTGTTTGCCACGTGTATTTTTCCTTGCATGAATTTTTCCTTTTTTCTTTTCCATTTATTTGTTTGTTTGTTTGTTTCCAGTACTGGGGATTGAGCCCCAGAAGCATTCTACCTTCGAGCTACACCTCCAGCCCTGATGTTTAGTCTTTATTTTGAAATAGGGTCTCACTAAGTTGCAGATGGCCTCACTAACTTGGCCAAAGCTAGCTGAAAACCTACAATCCTCTGGTCTCGGCCTCCCAAGTCTGGAACTACAAGGGTGCGCCACCATACCCGGTGTTGCATTAAATAGTAATACATTTTTTTAAAAAAACATTATTTCTGGCCGGGTTTGGTGCACACCCTTGTAATCCTACTATATGAGAGGTTGAGACCGGAGGATCCATGTTCATGGCCAGCCTCAGCTACTTAGGCCCTCCACAACTTAGTGAGACCTTGTTTCAAAATAAAGACTAGAAGCCGGGCGTGGTAGCGCACACTTTTAATCCCCGCACTTGGGAGGCGGGGCCAGGAGGATCGCACAGGTGTGGTTTTTTTTTTTTTTTTTTTTGGTGGTACTGGGGTTCCTGGAAGCCCTTCTACCTCTGGGCTACACTCCCAGACCTATTTTTATATTTTTATTTAGAAACAGGGTCTCCTAAGCCAGCGCGCGCGGCTGGCTTCGAACCTGCGCGATCCTCCTGTCTCTGCCTCCCAAGCGTGGGGGATTACAAGCGTGCGCCACCACACCCGGCCAGATCGCACAGGTTTGAAGCCAGCCTCCCTGGCTTAAGAGACACTGTTTCCAAATTAATATATATGTAAAATGGGTCTGGGAGTATAGCCCGGAGGTAGAAGGCTTCCATCCCCAGTACCACCAAAGTAAAAAAAAATTAAAAAAAATAAAGAATAGAAAGTTGGGCTAGGGGTGTAGCTTGAAGGTAGAATGCCCCTGGGTTCAATCCCCAACACAACAAAAAAATAAAATAAAAAAATAAAACATTCATTCTCACTCACAGAAAGTTAGTGTTCAGTTCTTAATCTTACATACAGCGATCATACCCTACTTATATTTCTCTAGCAATCTTTAATCAATACTAAGTTGATCTTCACTCTGGAAAACTATGAAAATACTCTAAAGATTTTTAAACGCTCTCTGCTAGTAGAGCTTTAGAAAATTCTTGTCGTGGTGTGGTGGCACACACTTCTAATCTCAGTACTTGGGAACCTGAGACAGGAGGATCACAGGTTAGAAGCCAGCCTCAGCAACTTAGATTCCATGTTGTTGTTGTTGTTTTGTTGTTTTTACCCCTGAAGCTTAGCTGAGAAGAAGATGATTATAGTCATGTGCCAAACAATAATGTTTTAGTCAACAACAGGCTACGATCTCCAAGATTGTATCACCGAGTGACGTGTTGGTATAAGTGTACTGTGTGACACTCACACAACAGTGGAATTTCCTGGCACAGACCTCAGAGCACTATATGTTCCTCCATGTATCTACTTAAAATTTAACCCTAAGCTGGGTGTGGTGGTGCACACCTGTAATCCCAGTACTTGATAGGCTGAGACAGGAGGAGCACAGGCTCAAGCCAGCCCCAGCAACTTACTAGGCCCCTTGCAATGTAGTGAGACCCTGTTATCAAAATGTATAACCCTGTTATAAAAATGTAGTGAGCCCTGAATAAAACAGGGCTGAGTATGTAGCTTTTAGGTAAAATGCCTCTGGGTTCAGTCCTTAGTACTACACACACACACAAACAAAAGAATCCTCCTTATATTTTCTCTTTGGGAATCTATTTGCTGGTGATTTTTAAATTACATTACCCAGATCTTTTTCTAGTGACAGTGTTATTTATAATAGTAGATCGAAGCAGGGATTTGGTTAAATTCTAGGAATAAAGTTTCAAAGTAATAAACTTGCCATGAGGTCCTTTTCTATTAAATCAGGTGAATTCTCTTTTATTTAGAGTAAAATAAGGGGAAAATATTACTTAGGAAGACCTGAACTTTAGGCACTGATTAAACATAATCTAATTCATATTTTAGTAATTGAATTATATACTTTTTCTCTGATAAAGTTTTCTTCTGTTTGCATTAGTGGGATATTAAAGCTCTCTCTAAGAACATTTTATAACTCGTTCTTTTAGAAAAGTTACAAGTAGAGCCGGGCGTCGTGGCGCACACACACACTTGTAATCCCAGCATTTGGGAGGCTGAGACAGGAGGATTGAGATTCAAAGACAGCCTCAGCTACTTACTGAGGACCTTTGCAACTCAGTGAGACCCTGTTTCAAAATAAAGAATAATAAGAAATAGGGCTGGGGTGTTGCTCAGAGGTTGAATATCCTTGGGTTCCATCCCCAATACCGTGAAAAAAAAAAAAAGGAAAAGTTACGTAAGTGGGTTGTGTGCCTACAATCCCAGTAGGAGGCTGAAACAGGAGGGTTGCAGGTTGGAGAACAGCCTCAGCAATGTAGCAGAATTCTCAGCAACCTAGCAAGACCCCATTTCAACACAAAAAATCAAAAGAGGGCTGGGTATGTAGCAGGAGGTAGAATGCCCCTGGGTTCATCGTTAGTCCACCTTTTTGGGAGGTTGAGACTGGAGGATCGCGGTTCACGGACAGCCTCAGCTACTTAGTGAGGCCCTCCATTACTGATGAGACCCTCTTTCAAAATAAAGAATAAAAAATAGGGCAGGTGTAGCTCAGAGGTTGAATGCCCCTGGGTTCCATCACCCATCACCAGATCCACAAAAAAGAAAAAAAAAAAAAAAAAGAATTTCCCTGGGACCAAAGGAAAATGTATTACGTAGAATTTACATGCTTCTATTTTTATCTTTTAAAATGAAATAATATCCTGAATACCATTAATTGATATCTTTCATATGAACAATAATACAGTATCAGACTGTGTGTGTGTGTGTGTTTGTGTGTGTGTACTGATCCCAGTGGGATTTGTCTGTTAGCTATATCCTAGCCCCTTTTCTTTTCTTTTCTTTTCTTTTCTTTTCTTTTCTTTTCTTTTCTTTTTTTTAATTAGGGACTAAACCCAAGAGCATACCTCTGAGCTCCATGCCTAGCCCTTTTTATTTTTTTTATATTAAAACCAGGTCTCATTAAGTTATTGGGGCTATTGCTTAGGACTTGAACCTGCGATTTGGCTCACCTCACATTGTATGTGTGGAGGAGAATTCTGCCAGTTGAACCCACGGGTGCTCTGCCACAAGGCTACATTTCCAACATTTTACAACATATGTGATAACTTAATATACATAGTATTTCAAAATCTCTTAAATATGAAAAAGAAAAAAATAGCAAAACGGATAAAAGATTTGTATTGGGTAGTTCAGAACAACAGAATTAGAGTTGGCAAAGAAATAATATAAAACATATAAACAGTAATCAGAGAAATATAAATTTATAATGAGTGGCAAAATTATTAGTGTAAATCATACCCAATGGTCATGGGTTGGAAATAGGAATTTATTTTTGTGGGTCTAAATTATAGGAATACCTGTTGGTGGTAAATACGGCAACATATATTCCAAACTGAGTTTCTTTCTTTCTTTTTTTTTTTTTTTTTTTGCGGGTCTGGGATATGGAACCCAGAGGTTTGACCTCCAAGCTACAACCCCTGCCCTATTTTTTATTCTTTATTTTGAAACAGGGTCTCACTGAGTTGCGAAGGGCCTCACTAAGTAGCCGAGGCTGTCCGTGAATCCCGATCCTCCGGTCTCAGCCTCCGGAATGCTGGGATTACAAGTGTGCGCCAACACGCCTGACTCAAACTAAGTTTCTTATCATTTGACTAGTTGTTTTGGTATTTGTTTTTTATAAACAGTCATTGATAAGAGCAAAAATTTATATTTGAGTGTTTCACTCAGCTTTGTGTATAATAGCAAAAAGTCCTCCCCAAAATTAGGGAAATAGTGCTGTGTAAATCTAATGAGGAAATGTGATTTTCACCTTTAAGTAACAGTGTAGAATAGACAGTACATTTTTGGTATTGAAAGTGAGAAACCTGGGTTATGAAACAAGCCGTATGTATGGTCTGGTTGCATTAAACGTCATAATTTGTATATATACACGTGTGTGTAAGTACAACATATTAACACACATATGGAAAGGTAAAGTAAGGTTTTAAGTGTAAAAGATTTGTCCTTTGTAGGAATGAAGCCTAAGCTTAGTGGGTGTACTCTGGATCCAGAATGGGATAAAAGAACAAAGAGTGAGGAATGGTGCCATGGTGTTAGTTAATAATGGGGACCAGCTCACGCTGCTCACAGCGAGGCGCCACCTAACACTAGAACTGAAATGTATAGCTTTAGAGGGAAGCTATTTAAACCTCTTATGGTTTTAAATTTTTTAATTTAAAATTTCTACATACATTTTTCTTTTTATTTTAGTATATTATGTATTTTAGAGAAAAGTTAAATTCTCTAATTTTTCCTTTTTTTTTGGTTAAAGCTTTTTATAGAGCACGTCTGTGTTACCTTAAGTGAATTTATTTCTTCTTGTCTTGCCAGTTTCTCTGTCTTTGGACATATTAGAGACATGTTTGGAATGATGCTCACCAGATATTTATGTTTTTTCTTTCTAGAGTTGGGGATATTTGTTTCTTCTTTGTGCTTTTGTGTACGGCTTGGATTTTTATAATTTTAAGGGAATATTTTTATAAAGCAGAGTTGCTAGCCGGTGGTGGTGGTGCATGCCTGCACTCTCAGTTCTTAGGAGGCTCAGACAGGAGGCCACAGGTTCCAGGACAGCTTCAACAAGTCTCACTGGCCTAGGGAAACGCTGCTTTCAAATAAGAAAATTAAGGGACTGGGGATGGAGCTCAGTCGTGGAGTGTTTGCCCAGCGTGGGAGAGGCTCTGGGTTTGATTCCCAGCACCATAAAAACAAAGATAGATAGGTAGATAGATACCATAAGTTCGAGACACATTTAATTTTTATTTTTATTTATTTATTTTTGTGTGTGTGTGGTACTGGGGTTCCTGGAAGCCCTTCTACCTCCGGGCTACACTCCCAGACCTATTTTATATTTTTGAAACAGGGTCTCTTACGCCAGCGCGGCTGTCTTCGAACCTGCACGATCCTCCTGTCTCCGCCTCCCAAGCGCGGGGATTACAAGCGTGCGCCACCACGCCCGGCACATTTAATTTTTACTTTTTTTATTTTTTGGTGGTACTGGGGTACCCGGAAGCCCTTTTGCCTCCGGGCTACACTCCCAGACCTATTTTTTACATTTTTATTTGGAAACAGGGTCTCCTAAGACAGCGCGCGTGGCTGGCTTCGAACCTGCGCGATCCTCCTGTCTCTGCTTCCCAAGCGCGGGGAGTGCGCCACCACGCCCGGCTGCATTTAATTTTTAAAAAAGAAAAAAAAGAAATTGAGCTAGGGATGCAGCTCGGGGCTAGAATGCTCCGGGGTCAATTCCAAATACCACAGGAAAAAAATGAAGTCACTGCTTTAAAAAAAAAAAAAAAGGTATGCATATCATTCTCCAGAGAGTGGTACTACACTAGCATTAGTGCCATCAGCTGAATGAAGACTTTTAGACCTCATTTTATGATAGCCTAGTGTACTTTTCTTAGGCTTTAGATGCTGTTGAACAATTTACCTTAAATTGTGATTCAAATTTACAGAAACCTTTCTTTTTTTTTTTTTTTTTTTTTGGTACTGGGGTACCTGGAAAACCTTCTACCTCCAGGTTACACTCCCAGACCTATTTTTTATATTTTATTTGGAAACAGGGTCTCTTAAACCAGCACGGCTGGCTTCGAACCTGCACAATCCTCCTCTCTCTGCCTCCCAAGTGCGGGGATTACAAGCGTGCGCCACTACACCCAGCTTACAGCGAACATTTTTAAAACGAGAACTGTGTTCGGTGGGATGTGGTGGCACACGCTTGTAATCCCAGAATTTGGGAGGCTGAGACAGAAGGATCGTAGTTCGCAGACATCCTCTGCTACTTAGTGAGGCCCTTTTCAACTCAATGAGACCCTGTTTCAAAATAAAGAATAAAAAATAGGTCTGGGGGTATAGCTGAGAGGTAGAATGCCCCTGGGTTCCACCCCCAGAACCGCAAAAAGAAAAAAGAAAAAAATAGGTGAGCCGTTAAATCAGTGCTATGTTTCCTAAGAATAAATCACGTTTGGTGATGATTTTCACGGCAAATCACTCATTGCAGTCTGGCTCCTCTCCCTTCCTTGATGTTTTATTTTATATATATATATATATATATATATATATTTTTTTTTTTTTTTTTGGTGGTACTGGGGGTGGAACCCAGAGGCTTTCTACCTCCGGGCTATACTCCCAGACCTATTTTCTATTTTATTTGGAAACAGGGTCTCACTAAGTTGCTGAGAGCCTCACTCAGTAGCTGAGGCTGGCTTTGAATTTGAGCAATCCTCCTGTGTCAGCCTCCGAAGCGCGGGGATTACAAGCGTGCGCTACCATGCCCAGCTATTATAAAAGTTTTGATTATACACTTTGAGTTTTAAAAATAATGTTTGTACTGTTCTCTTTTTCTCTTTTAACCTAAAGTATTAATTTAACACTTAAGTGTTTTACATTAGTCTCGTAAATAACAGTAGTCTTATACCTAGTCTCAGAATAGCGCAGAAGGAAGAAGTAATAAAGGGACAGGGTATGGAAATTTTAATTTTCCAGCTCATGAATTAAATCCCTATAGAATACATATGTAATTCCCCCCAAATATAAACATACTTATTCAAATCAAAGCTAAATGGTAGAGGTCAAGGTGAATTTGTTACTTCCAAAGGAAGACATTGACAGACTGTTTCTTATTTTAATGAATGCAATCAAAAGTTCATTTTATCAACGGTTTTTAATCTGTTTAAGTAATAAGATCTATTATCAGTAGCCATTTAATCCATTTGATAGAACTTAAAATTGATTGCCATTTTTTTCTTTGTTTTGCAGTTTTTTCATTTTAGATTTTTGTGTTTGTCTTTCTATGAAATGTCCAGTACTACTTTTCGTGTAATTCTTATACTGCTTACTTACTGCACTTAGTTTTGAAATGTAAGTGTTCATTGAAAGTATTATAATTCAGTCCATCTACCTGCTTGCTTTAGAATTCATCTAAATGTTATTTTATTAATGATCCCCTTCCAATTGAGTGAATCTTCTCATCACTAAATGTTTAGGATTATCTTCAATTTTTTTTTGGGGGGGGTACTGGGGGTGGAACCCAGGGGCTTTCTACCTCCAGCTACATACTCCCAGACCTATTTTATACTTTATTTGGAAACAGGGTCTCACTAAGTAGCTAAGAGCCTCACTAAGTAGCTTAGGCTGGCTTCGAACCTGCAGGATCCTCTTGTCGCAGCCTCCCAAACGCTGGGATTAACAAGCCTGCGCCAACATGTCCCATGTCCGGCTATAAAAAAAAATTTTTTTTTTTTTTTTAAGTACTGAGGCTGGAGCCCAGAGGCACTGCACCTTTGTGCTACACCTCCAGTCCTATTTTTTAGTCTTTTTATTTTTTAAAACCGGCTCTCACTGAGTTGCAGAGGCCTCACTAAGTAGCTGAGGGTGTCTGTGATCCCCCGGTCTCAGCCTCCCGAATGCTGGGATTACAAGTGTGCGCCCCCACGTCCGGCAGAAATTACATATTATCTAAAAGCAAAGGGTTTTCTTGCCATATTGTCAAAGTCAGTGCTTCTGTTCTGGCTCTTCTGTCATGAGTTGTCAGGCAGGATTCCATTCTTCACAAACTGGTTCAGGCTGCTTTCTCTGTAAGGTGTCTTTGTTAGTGATCACTACAGTCGTTCGTGCTGTTTGAAATATATATAACTTACAGAGACGTCTGTGATCCAGGACAGTGCTGCATCCAAAGCGTTTTGTTTTGTTTTGTTTTCAGTGTTGTTTTGGCCCTCAGAAAAAAAGGGTGTTCAAGTTTTTAAAAGACAGATTCTAAAGACAAAGCTAGGGATGAGTATTGTCTTCTTTGACCGTCATTCAGAGATTGCAGAAATGAACATCAAGAGAGATGTTGTTTAATAAGCAACTTGAGTTATAGCCACTGTTAAAACTATATGATTGACTTTCTAAATTTTAAGGTACTCTATTTGAAGAAATTGGCATCTTAAGTGTTGACCAAACCTGTGTTTTAAATATACTTTGGGCTTTACCTTAAAAGTAATCTTTCAGAAAAGTAATGATAGATCATTGCCTAACTGGTGGTCTTTTGAAAATGTTGGTTTGTTGAATTCTGCATTTCCTTTCGTGTGCCTTTTTCTTTCCTCTGTCTCTTCTCATTCTGTAGATTCAGACCCAGGACATACAAGTGAAAATTGGGGGGAGAGACTTTTATCTTCTTACAGGACATACTCAGGTAATTAGATTATCAGGCGCTCTTCTCGAGCCAGTGGCTTTTGTCCTCTTACAACTAAATATGGTATTATAAGTAACTTATTTTCAAATCAGTTTATAGATATCTTTGGTTGAATAAATGTGAACTATATGAGTCTACCAAATTTTCCAGTTTTTGTGAGATATCCAGTCTATCATCATCGACACATGCTATGTATGAACACTGAAAGGAAGAAAGCTATATACCTTTATTTAGGTTTTATACAGCACAATGTGGGGATAGTAGTTTATTTTGTTGTATACCCTTTACAAGGTACACTGAGTGTACAAATTTCAATAGACAGTGTCATCTTACCCTTAGGTCATGTGATATCTTTTAAAAGCATATTTAAAATTTTTCCCATTGAACTCTTCTGTCTTTATTGACTTTATTGCCCACAATCAATTTAACTGTGAGTGTATTAATATACCATGTAACTAGAGAAACACCATTACTGTCAACTGTGTTAGGACCTCTCTATTTGGCTGTGGCTCCATTTATGTGTTGGTGATTAATAATTGCACCAAATAAAAGAATACCAAAGAACATACCAATACCACCTTTTAAAAAAAGAGTTAAATATATTTCCTAGTTGAAAACTAGTTAAGTGTTTTGATTGTTCTTATCTATGAACTTTTTTTTTTTTTTTTTTTTTTTTTTGGTGGTACTGGGGTTCCTGGAAACCCTTTTACCTCTGGGTTATACTCCCAGACCTATTTTTTTTTTATATATTTTTATTTGGAAACAGGGTCTCTTAAGCCAGCATGGCTGGCTTCGAACCTGCACGATCCTCCTGTCTCCGCCTCCCAAGTGCGGGGATTACAAGCGTACACCACCACGCCCGGCTATCTATGAACTTTTTAAAATATACTGTTTAACAGCCCCATAGCATCTAAGGCTTCAGCTTGTAACACATAACATTTAGCTATAAATATAGCTAAAATAAACCTTTTATGATGTGCCTTTTATTATTTTTATAAATTTGTGCCTGTAATCCTAGTACTTGGGAGATGGATACAGGAAAATTCGCAAGGGAGATGGATACAGGAAAATTCGCAAGGGAGATGGAAAGCCTCTAAGTTGGAACCCCAGCATGCACACATCCGCACACACGCCCTCACCCCTGTGGGGCTGGGTCAGGTGATGGCAGAGCCAGTCCGCCTTGACATTGTCCTAAAGGTAGGAAGTTGGCCCGCCTTTATAAGAGGAGACTCCTGCTCTCCAGGTACACCTGAAAGCTGTATGTGACGGAGCCATACATGATCTGAGTGTGACTGCTGAGGTCAGGGTATAGACATTCAGTTGTTAGAAGTTCATGATATTTCAGAACCAGAGCATGATGGCAGTTTTTCCCCAGGATTGAAGTATGCATACTACAAACATGAATGATAGAATGATACTCATCTGTATTTAGACTGTAGCCCCACCATCTTGATTCCTTATACAGTGCTTTCTTTGTAGGGAAATGTTAGTCTTTAATTTTTGAGACCCTGTATGGTTTTTTAACCAAGTTCCCCATGAAAAAATTTTGTCTCTTCATAATATATCCTATAATTAATAGGGAAGTAACAGTGCTGAGCCTTCTGTTTATTCTGTCAAGACCTTAAAGCATTAATTTTCCAGATTATGACTGGGACATCTCTGTATTTCTGAAGATTTCTTTCTCTCTCTCTCTCTTTTTTTTTTTTTTTTCTTGCAGTACTGGGGATAGGACACAAGGGCATTATACTTCTGAGCTATACTCCCAGCTCTATTTTTTTATTCTTTATTTTGAAACAGGGTCTCACTGAGTTACAAAAGGCTTCACTAAGTAGCTGAAGCTGGCCTCAAACAGCGATTCTCCGGTCTCAGCCTCTTCTCAAACTCTTCTGAATCTTAAAAGATGTTAGATTGTTGTAAAGGTCATTCTAGTTTTGGTTTTGAAAAATCTTAAATAAGCCTCTTGAATTTCCCTTAGAAATCTCTAGGTTAGCTAAGTTAGATAGCAGGTCTTTGGTAGAATGTGCTAAGTGACCACATTTACCTATATTTGTTGCATGTACATACTGCAGTATTCTTGTGTTTAAAGTTCTAGTCTATTATTAGGAAAAGTAAATGTTACTGAAAGCTGGAGAAGTGTCTTGATTCCTTGAGATTTACTTATGGGTCGGAGGAAATGAATTCTTTACACAATAGATTTCAAATAGTCAAGTCATATTGACTGCTTTAAATTTGAAAACAAAAATTTGGGGGAGATCACAGTAGTCTAGCACTTAACGATTTTGAAGAATGTTATAATTATCTCAAACCTAGTTACCTTGTTTCAGCTACTGTTTATTTAGCCTTCTTTTCCTGTCTCATGTAAAACATGAGTTCAGACTATGATAACTCGTTTAAAGAAAAAAAGTTTATATTAGTTGGAAGCATCTAACTTGAAATTTGGTTTAGAGCATTCCAATTTGTTTATTCTTTTCCAAAATGTAATATATGTTTGATTATCTAGTAGTGTGGAATTCTAATAATGAACTTATGTCTTTTGTTTTTGTAAACCTGAGTATATTAGAGTATAATCTTTTTTAGTATTTTGTTAAAATACAGATAGAAAATGCATACAGGAAATGCAAAATTGTCCCCCAAATTTTAGAAAGTACTTAAAGGATAGATACTAAGAATATTTTGTTTCTACCTGTTACTAGATTTTGCTCCTTTTCCTTGAAATATCTTTTCTGCTTTCTATAAAATGTTATAATATTAAATATTCTTATATTAGGAGAGAATTAAATCATTATTTTAAATTTTGTTAATCAAATAGAAAGCCATTAAAATAACAGCAAGCCAGGCGTGGTGGCACACACTTGTAATCCTAGCTCTTGGGAGGCTGAGACCGGAGGATTGTACAGGTTGGAAGCCAGCCTCAGCTACTGAGTGAGGCTCTCGGCAACTTAGACCCTGTTTCCAAATAAAGTATAAAATAGATCTGGGAGTATAGCCTGGAGGTAGGAAGCCCCTGGGTTCCACCCCAAGTACCATACACACGCACACGCGCACACACACCAGCAATATAGTTCCTCCCTAAATACGAGAGAACTAAGAGGTACACAAAGTTACTAAGAGAGTACACATTTCAGAAAAAAGGGTCCCTCCAAAGACCTACTTAGGGCATTATAATAATTTAATAATAGGTTAAGTATTTTGCTGGGTTTGGATTTATGCTATGATGTTGGCCAATTAATGTTAATATGAGAGATATGAAAAAATACATTAGCAATACTAATGAAAGTATTTTAATAAGTCTTGAGATTTCAGTTTTGTTATATAAAAATCAAATTCAGTGAAATGGATATACTACATATTACTGAGTTTTGAATGATTTTTGATAGCAGAGTTTAAATATTAGTGCCTCTAATTTTTCTAGGCCATTAATTAGGATCAGCTTATTCTAATTAACCAAAGCGGCACACGAGAACAATCATTAATTTCTTAGGGCTACTAATATACTTTAATTAGTTTTTCGAACTTGCTAGATTAATAAATACTTATTTCTTAAGAGTATCCTACCTGCTGGCTACATCTCTTGGGGGTAGGACAGGTATTGTATTAACTACTAAACCTTTCCATCTCCCGCTCATTTTTAAAAATATTTAGTTTATTTTTAACTCCTGGTTGCAAGTACCCTTAAGCCTAGATCCAAGAATCTCAGGTATTTGTATATGATTTCCCAGGAAATAGGTACCTAGACAGGCAGTCAACCACTACATTAGTTTGCCTAGGACAGCTGCATTTACTCCCAGAGAATTCCTAAAGAAAAGACATCTGTATTTATTACCTTTGGAATCTAGTTCAGTCTGAGTTCCTTGGCACTTAAGAGAAACACTAGGTGTTTTCAAATGATTCCCAACACAGCTAAATAGGAGAGTTGATCTTGTGACAGATGCAGTCTCTTTGTAAAGACCTTGTGTGTTACAGATGTTCACAGTGTTAGGATCTGTGCAGGACCTCTGTTAATCCGCAGCCCGCAGAATCTCAGATGTTCACTTTTAGCTTAGATTAGTATCATCTCTTGTCCAGCTAGAATGACTAGAATCAGTTGGTTTGTTTTCAGTAGCTATTCTGTGTGATGAGACTTGTCTTAACTACTTATTCTTGAAACTTTATACAAATTATTGCTGGAATTAGGTGAATAGTTTGAAGGAGTATTGCTGTACAGGGTTAGCAGTCATAGGAATAAGTCATAGTGAATGAAAAGAAGCTTCAAAGGTGTAATACTTGGCCTTCTATCTGCAAAGTCGCCTGATCACAAATCAACAATTTTGGGGAAAAATTGCATATACAAACTTTTTTCTTGTCATTATTCCCTAAACAGCAATAGAATAACTTTATTATTTATAATATTTATAATACCAGGTATTATAGGCAGTGCAGAGATGATTTAAAGCCTGTGGGAAGATCGTTCAGGCTGCATGCAGATGCTGCACTCTGTTATGTTAGGAACCTGATCATTCACAGACTTTACTGTCTACGAAGGGATCCTGTAGCCAGTCCTTTGCAGATGACTAAATGAAATGTTTTTGAAGAAGCTACATTTTAATAGAACAAAAACTAAAATAAAAATTTTACTTGTATAACATTTTCAACTGCTTAAAATCGATAAAATTAAAGCATTTAGAAAGGAAAATATGCTCATAATAACGAAGTCCAGTGCTCGCTTGACTGCTACTACATCATGTGTTTTATACTCTGCTCATGTTTATGTAATGCTTCTATCAGAAAAGTTGTCCCAGCCGGGCGTGGTGGGCACGCTTGTAATCCCAGCGCTTGGGAGGCTGAGACAGGAGAATCGCACAGGTTCAAAGCCAGCCTCGGCTACTTAGTGAGGCTCTCAGCAGCTTAGTGAGACCCTGTTTCAAAATAAAAATTATGAAATAGGTCAGGGTGTAGCCCGGAGGTAGAGGCCCCTGGGTCCCATCCCCAGGACCACAAAAAAAAAAAAGTTGTCCCATGTTTAGCTTTTTAATACTTGCTTTTGTTTCAAATTATCTTACCTGTTTATTAATAATTTCAGAGAAAGAAGGTCCAGAAAAGAAGAAAACCAAAAAAGAAGCTGGAAGTAAGAAGTCCGCGCCAGTTAGCATTCTTTTTGGTTACCCACTGTCTGAGAGAAAGCAGATGGCTCTTCTCATGCAGATGACGGCGAGGGACAACAGTCCAGGTGGTGCCTGCCCTGCAGACTGCGCGCCGCGGGCTCGGGCCCGGCGGCCTGTCCGAGTCTTTGCACTTACGGGGCAGTAAGAGCAAAGTAGTTAAATAAAATGGGACTTTGGAAATGTACTCAGCTTAAGAAATACATGGCAGAAGCCAGGCGTGGTGGGTTGTGCACACTTGCAATCCCAGCATTTGGAAGGCTGAGACCAGAGGATCACAGTGTGTGAACAACCTCAGCTACTTAGCGAGGCCCTGTTGCAAAAAATAAAATAAAAAGACTAAAAAGTAGGGCTTGAGGTGTAGCTCGGAGGTAGAATGCCCCTAGGTTCCATCCCCAGTACTGAAAAAAGAAAAAGAAATATATGGCAGAACTAGGTGCTTTTTTCCCTGATCCCTCCCAGAACTGTGTCCCTTGACCTTACTGAAGATTTGTGGGTCTCTCTATGTAGCTCTTTTCAATCTTCCACTTCACTAGCAACCTGCTGATAAATTGGAAATCTTAGCATGTTTCTTCTGTCTGATTGATACAAGAAAGTGTCCATCACTCTTGTGTGGAGAAAAATGGTTCCTTCTGGCTCTGAATTCAAGGCATCTCCATATAAGATTGTTGGAATGTATTGAAAAACAAGTTTTTCCAGTGAACTTTTTCCTATATTGGCTCTTTTTTTAAAAAAGCCAACAAGCCGGGCGTGGTGGGCACGCTTGTCACCCCAGCATTCAGGAGGCTGAGACCAGAGGATCACGGTTCACAGACAGCCTCAGCTACTTAGTGAGGCCCTCCGCAACTCAGTGAGACCCTGTTTCAAAATAAAGAATAAAAAATATGGCAGGGGGTGTAGCTCGGAGGTCAGGTTCCCCTGGGTTCCATCCCCAGACGCACACACACACAAAAAAAAGCCAACAACAGTAAAATTCTTAGTGTTTCTAAGTATCAAGATTTCAATAAAATTGTTAGTATATTAAATACCTTGTGAGACTTTCTGCTTTAAAAACTATAGAGTATGTTGTTTTGTTTGCTCTCACCTTTTCTGCACTAACCTCAGAAGGACTGCTCAAAATACTTTGCAGTGCTACAGCTTTCAATGTCTCTATAAAATGCTGACTTTGAAGGCACACGCAATGCAGCCACCATCCCTGGCTGAAATACTTCTGTTTTTAAAAACTTTTTAAATACTTTAGAAGTAGTTAAAGAAGTATTTGTCCTTAAATTAAAGAATTAATGCAATAAGACAAAAAGTAAACGTCCTCCTTAATCTCCAGTGGCCTGAGTTAAGAGTTCATCCACACTCCAGGGACTTTTTAGTGTTACAGACACAAAGCTTACGTTGCGGTTGAAGTCTTTCCCATTGGTTCTTCTCATTTAGTTCTTCCTCAGCTCTTGTTACCAATATACATAAATATCAAGCTGTTTGCCATCATACAGAAGTACTTGCAATTCAGGGTTGATTCTTTTTGGTTTTTGTCTTTTGTGGCACTGGGGATTAAACCTATGGGTGTTCTACATCTAAGCTGCATCCTCAGCCCTATTTTATTTTGTATGTTGAAACTTGTATGTTGAAACAGAGTCTTGCTGAATTGCTAAGGGCCTTGCTGAGGTTGACCTGAAACCTGAGATCCTCCTGTTTCAGCCTCCTTAATACTGGGATTACAGGCATGTGCTTACAGCTCCTAGCTGGAATTGATTCTTTAATCAATTAAATATGTGCTTTAGTTTTTAAGAATCAGCAAGCTAGTTTTCTTAAAAAATAATTTCACTATAAGGATTATAATAAAATGGATATATTCATTCAACAAATGTTTCTTGAACTCCACAATGTGCCAAGAGGTCTTCTACGGCGATGCATAGGTTCTTATGTCCATTCTAGAAATACTTAAGTAGGAAAATGTTACCAAGGTAATGTATTTAAAATCCAAAGGGCAAGCTGGCTATGGTGGGCACGCCTGTAATCCCAGTGCATGGGAGGCTGAGACTGAGGATCCCAGGTTCACAGCCAGCCTCAGCTACTTAGTGAGGTCCTCCACAACTTAGTGAGACCCTATTTCAAAATAAAGAATTAAAAATAGGGCCCGGGGTGTAGCTCGGATATAGAATGCCCCTGGGTTCAATTCTCAGTACCACCAAAAAAAATGGGGTAAACCTTTAACTTTTTCTTTTTCTTTTTTTTTTTTTTTTTTTTTTTTGGTGGTACTGGGGTTCCTGGAAGCCCTTCTACCTCCTGGCTACACTCCCAGACCTATTTTTACATTTTTTAAATTTGGAAACAGGGTCTCCTAAGCCAGCGCGCGCAGCTGGCTTCGAACCTGTGCGATCCTCCTGTCTCTGCCTCCCAAGCGCGGGGATTACAAGCGTGCACCACCACGCCCGGCCTAACTTTTTCCATAATGAGAAAAGGATAGCTTTGCTTTAGTGCTCTTAAATCTTACATTTTATTTTTCATGGTACTGGGAATTGAATCCAGGCACCCTCTCCCTTCAAATAACATCCCATCTTTTCTTAAGTTTGGTTTGAAAAAGGGTCTCTGGGTTGTGGGAATCTAGCTACTTTTTGATTCTATCCTCAAATTTGTGATTTTCCTGTCTCAGCCTCCCAAGTACTGGGATTAAGGTGTGCACACCCACACCTGGCTTGGAGCTCTAATCTCGCAAAACTGATAATGCAAAATGACTTTCCAGAGATGTTCTCTCTCTTACAAAATTGTTCCCTTTAAATAGTATAAGATAGGCCGGACATGGTGGCGCACGCTTGTAATCCCCGCGCTTGGGAGGCTGAGACAGGAGGATCTCACGGGTTTGAAGCCAGCCTCAGCTACTTAGTGAGGCTCTCAGCAGCTTAGTGAGATCCTGTTTCTAAATAAAATATAAAAAAAGGTCTGGGAGTATAGCCTGGAGGTAGAAAGCCTCTGAGTTCCACCCCCAGTACCACCAAAAAAAGTAAAAAAAAATAATAATAATAAAATAAATATTATAAGATTTCAGAATTAATTAACATTGCCTTGACTCCTTAGGAAAAGAACACCGTCCCAGTAGTTTTAATAAGCAAGTCATCTAGCTTTACTTTCTTGTTTTTGATGTAGAAACTAAAACAAAAATCCAAAGATGAAAGTGAAAGCAAAGCATAATCTCTTAAGACTTTTTCCCATTGGTGTTACTTCTTACTGTTCTTTGGCTTTATTTTATACTGAAATCGTCCTTGGCCTTGATTTGCACTTAGCATCAGATTGGAACTCTGGTGCTCTGCATCAAAAATGTGAGCTCCAGCCAGGCATGGTGGTGCACACATGTGACCCCGGTATTGGGGAGGCTGAGCCTGGGGGGTCACAGGCTGGAAGCCAGTCTCAGCAACTCAGTGAGCCTCTCACTAACTTAGGGAGACCCTGTATCCAAATGAACAATGAAGTAGTGCTGGGGGATAGCTCAGAGATAGAATGCCCCTGGGTTCAGTCTCTAGTACCATCAAAAAAAAGTGAACTTCAGCCTTCCATTTAGTCTTTCTTAATTAATTTCATTTAGGTATTAGAATAATAGTATAACATGCTCAGAAAAATATTTTTGTAGCTTCTCCAGTTATTCATTAAGCAGATACTTTTAAGGTGTGTCCGTTATTTCAAACCCATTTTATGAATTGCAGGACTAAAACATTTTTCTAAATTGGCTGTGTTACTTTATAATCCTAAAGGAAGATGTACTCCATGAGTTTGTCTCAAGTTATAAATATCTAATTCTAAAGTTTAGTATTTTTAGAGTGAGAACGTATTCTCTGTGACCTAGGAGGTACTTTTAAGATGGTAGAAAAAATATTTAGCCTAGAACCTTTGCTCACTTACTTTTCTTATAGATTCCACACCAAATCATCCATCACAAACGACACCAGCCCAAAAGAAAACTCCCAGTTCTTCATCGCGACAAAAAGATAAAGTTAACAAGAGAAATGAACGTGGTGAAACCCCTTTACACATGGCAGCGATTCGAGGAGATGTGAAACAAGTCAAAGAACTAATAAGTCTAGGGGCGAACGTCAACGTGAAGGACTTTGCAGGTGAGACTGGGAACTCGGGGCTCAAGAGATGATCTTGTAGACCGTGGTTACAGTCTCGTCTGCGTGCTTACTCCTTCCGCTGAAAAGAAAAGGCTCCAGGAGTAGGTTTCATTACAGAGCCTTTGAGGATAAACATGAAACCCTGACATCTGCTACATATCATCTGAATTATTACTTAGATTTTTACATATTAAGCTTATATTTTAGTTGACACATTACAAATATAATTGGCTTAAGTTCTAGGTAATTTTGAGTATATAATGATTTTAAAGAAATTTATTCTTAGGAGTGTTTACAATATGGAATTTGAACAGCTGGATGGACACGTGCCTATCATTCCACTACTTGGGAGGCCGATACGGGAGGATCACAGGTTCAAGACCAGTTTCAGCAACTTAAACTCGTGGCAACCAAGTGAGGCCATGTTTAAACCAAAACAAAAAGGGCTGGGGCGTAGCTTAGAGGTAGAATTCCCGTGGGTTCTATCCCAAGTAACACACATACACCAAAAAAACTCAAACACCAGAAATACAAGGAGAACAGTATAGGATTTCCCCCTTAATTTCTCATACTACACTATTCTTTCCTTTCTCAGTTTTTCTTTTCCACAGAACTGTTACTAACAAGTTAGAGGTTATTCTTTGAGTGCATTTTTATGATCACATGTAATAGTAAACATTGAGGACGTCCTCAAACCTGCATCCTCCTATCTCAGCCGCTCAAGTCCTGGGATTATAGGTGTGAACCAGCCCAAGTTTGTCAGGCCCTCATTTTGAAAAAGTGAGATTGCTCTGTCTCTATCAGCCTGCTTGCAGTGTCTTACAGGTATTTCATCGGTAGGTGTAAGTAAATTGATTTCATTTTCATCAGCTGCATTGTGTGTTACACCACGCTGTGGGCAATGCTGTAGTGAACACTCCTGGAAAAACTAATTTATGTATACTTATGGAACTATGTTAGTACAATTGAAGTTTGTTTCAAAGAACATGCATATTTGAAATAATGGCATGTTGTCCGCTAAAAAATCCTATATCAGTTTATATAGTCACCAAGAGTAAGTGAAAGAGCCCCTTTCTGCACATTTCCACTAAAACTGTATAATAATAACCTAATTATTGAATCTAACAAGTAAAAAAGCCCTTATTTTAATTTGAACTTTCATAATCAGTCGTGATAGTGAATGTTTCTTCTCCTGTTTATTATACATTATGTATATTTTGTGAATTGCTAAATCTAGTCCTTTGTTGATTTTCTTTTGGTGTGGTACTGCTTTTAGCAGAGCCTTTGATTTAGGCTAGACTTTATTTTTCTACCAAATATATGAAGATTTTCACTATCTGTAACTTATGTTGAAGTTTGATTTTTTTATGTTATCACACCATTTGATCTTTTCATTTATGAGTTGTTTCAGTGTTTCAAGAAGCCCTCTGTCTCTAGACCATAAAACTGTATTTCTGAGTTTTCTCGTTTTCAAGTTTTGTTTTCATCTTGTTTTTACACATAGTTCTATTATAATATCCTTGGAATTTATTCCTCTATTTTGGTGTAAATGAAACACGAGATTAAAATACACAGCATCACCGGGCGCGGTGGGCACGCTTGTAATCCCTGCGCTCGGGAGGCGGAGACAGGAGGAACACGCAGGTTCGAAGTCAGCCGCGCTGGCTTAAGAGACCCTGTTTCCAAATTTTAAAAAAAGTATAAAATAGATCTGGAGTGTAGCCTGGAGGTAGAAGGGTCTCCAGGAACCTCAGTACCACAAAAAATAAATAAATAAAATACACAGCATCCATTTTATAGAGATAAAATATCACAAACCTTAGAAAATAAACCCTCCCTTTGACTTGAAAAATCTACTTTTAAGGATTTCTATTTAGAGGATTTACTCTTCACCTAAGATTTTATTGTAAGGATACATTGTTTGTAATATTCAGAAACTAGCAATAATCCAATTCCCCGGTAGTAGGGGAAGTTGAGCTTATTGAAGCACATTACAGTATAGTCAGTCAGTCAGTGCTGTGTTAGAGAAAAGTGTAACGGTGCTGGGTGCAGTGCTGCACACCTGTAATCCCAGTACTCAGGAGGCTGAGATAGGAGGATCAGAGCTTCTAGGTCAACCTCAGCAACTTGGACCATATTTTAAAATAAAAGGGGCTTGGAGTGTAAATCTGAGTTAGAATGCCCCTGGTTTCCCCCACCCTGGTACTTATGTGTGTAAGTAAGAAAGGGGGAGAGGTGAAAGGACGTGGCAAGCCCCCCCACCCGCTGTAGAGGAGAGAGCGGGAGAGGGTCACTGTCACCACAGGCTTGACCAGTGTGGGAAAGCCAACAGACAGACAGACTGTAATTGTGTGTGCATATGTGGTGAGGTTAGAGACCGTGCTCGTGTGTGTGTGTGTGTGTGTGTGTGTGTGTGTGTGTGTGTGTGTGTGTGTTTAAAATGAGTGTCCTGGCTTTGACAGCACATATTAAAATTGGGGTGATACAGAAGGGGTTACCATGGCCCAGCACAAGGGTGGCATGCATACATGAAGCATCCATGAAATAAAATAATAAAATGTTTTCCAATGTTTCTTTTTGTAAACATATAACCTTTTTTACAAAAAAAAAAAAAGTTAAAGTTGATGTTTATTTTAGTTAAAATAAGTATTAGGTCCAGAAAAGATTGTACTAGCAAAATAAAGCCCTTAAAACATCAGTGTGTGTTTACATCTTGAAAGCCTCTCATCAAGCTCATTCATCTTTTGCCTCCTTTTCTGCATTTTCCTTATTTCACCTGGTTATGATTGATACCAATATGTATTTATTGGATGAGCTTACTATTTTAGTGTTTTTGTGAGTTAATTTGACCTGTGTGAGGTTGGTGTGCTTAGGTTTTGTTCCAGAAGCCTTCATCACATTCCTTCTCTCTTCTGTGTCATTTGTTACTTGGACTTGATGTGTCATGCCTAGGCTAAATGGGAAAGCCTCGATCTTGAATTAGTGTCATTGGGAATTGATTTAGAATCGATGTGTCAATACAGGGGTGTATATGGAAAGCATAGATCTTGTTGGTGCACATGAACTGTATGTTAAATTAATCTTCTAACTAGGTTGGACACCACTGCATGAAGCTTGCAATGTTGGATATTATGATGTTGCTAAGATACTTATAGCGGCTGGAGCAGATGTGAACACACAAGGATTAGATGATGACACTCCACTCCACGACTCTGCTAGCAGTGGGCACAGAGATGTAAGTATGATAGAAAACTCAGCCATGCGCCTTTGCAACTTGCAGGTTCAGCACAGAATTTTTTCTTTTTTCTTTTTTTTTTTTTTTTTTTTTGCGGGTCTGGAGATGGAACCCAGGGGCATTCGACCTCCGAGCTACAGGTCCAGCCCTATTTTTTATTCTTTGTTTTGAAACCGGGTCTCAGCCTCCAGAATGCTGGGATTACAAGCGTGTGCCACCACGCCCAGCTAGCACAGAACAATTTAGCTCATCACTTCTTGTTTGTGTGGTCTTGGGTCACATTTCATTCCTTGCTTGATTAGTTCATCTCTAT
This sequence comes from Muscardinus avellanarius, assembly GCF_963383645.1. NCBI lineage: Eukaryota > Metazoa > Chordata > Mammalia > Rodentia > Gliridae > Muscardinus > Muscardinus avellanarius. The sequence continues at coordinate 63,337,713 of NC_137803.1, read as the reverse complement.
TTTGTTTTCCTATTTTTCTTTGAAACTGCTAATTCATAAGCAGAATCTCTTCTTATAAAAATCCTCGTATTTAATTTGATAATTGATTAAACAGTCTGGCAGAAATTTTATTTCAAGGCATTCTATTATCAGATAGCCAGGTATTAGTGGTTAAAGTAGATCTTACTAGCAGTAATAATAATTTTGCATTATTGTGCTACCAAACTTCAAAACCATTGAATTTGGAGTGAGGATAACTCTGAAAAGAATTCTGGCCTTGCCAGTTTACCAGCTGCTTGATCTCAAGTTACTTCTCTCCTTTTTGCATATATTTCCTTATCTTAAAAATATACAGCAAGAAGCTGGGCATGGTGGCTCATGCTTATAATCCCAGCACTTGGGAAGCTGAGACAGGAGGATCAGATTTGCGGCAGTCTCAGCTACTTAGTGAGACTTACTGTTTCAAAATAAAGAGTGAAAAAAGGGCTGGGGGTGTAGCTTGGAGGTAGAACGTCCCAGGGTTCAGTCCCCCTCCCCCACATATATATGTATTATAACAAGTAAAACCTCTCTAAAGAGGATATTGTAAAGACAGCGCTGCAGGGAAGCACATCTGTGTGTGTGGTGAGTTGGTCCTGGAGATTCCGCCCAGGGGCAGTCTACTTCCAGACTACATCCCAGCCCTTTTTATTTTTGTATTTGAAACAGTCTGGCAAGGTTTTGAGAGTCTCACTGAGTTGCTGAGGCTGCTCTTGATCCTATGCCACAAACTGTATGTAAGCACATCTTAAATCCACAGAGGGATAAAGATTAAAAACCTGCCTTTACACTGTTAAATTTCATATGTACCCAAGTATCTTAGAAATTAAACTGCAAAAATGCTATTTCTCTCCTATGTTTCTGTAAGATACATTTTCTGTGTTCCTCCACAAAGAAACTGTAGTGTTAAAGGAGAATGCAGTCTGAAGGGTTTCCTCAGCTGTCCTTGCCTGCCTGTGGCCCATTCTTTCCTCTCTGCTGCACTGACAGTGTGTGCGCACCTATATGGTAGTACACACTGTGTTATTTCTTATTGTCTGTTCAGTGCTGTGGTTCCCACACTCAACTGCATACTATTTATAAGGCATTCCGTGTTTTCTCTTAGTGACTGTGGAAGAGCTTGTCACAGAAGGGATGCTCAGTGGGTTGGCCTGGGTGGGTGGGTAAACCGCCTCGGCTGAGGCTAAGCAGAGTGTGCAAGGCTTCGCCCCAGCCTGACAGCACACACGGCGGCATTGCCCTTTCCTCCGAATTCATCGCCGGAGGTGCAGCTTCTGGCATTGGTATTTTAGATACCATACCTCTTGCCTTTTTTAAAAAATAGTTTACCAAAAGCAAATGTGTTATATAAAGGTTTCCTGACTTTTAAATATAATTTTAAAGAATTATGCCTTCTGACTAACATGTTTCTGTGAGTATGCAAGTTTCTAAAAATGCACATAGCTACAAAATGTTTCCAGAAACTGACCTTTGAGCTCATGTTCTCACATGAACTCAAACGCTATTTTCAGTCTCTTACCAGAACAAGACAATGGCGTGCTACTTTCAAAAGATCTTTGCTTTCTCTCCTACTGCCATGCCTTGGGTAGGAAGAGGCACAGCTCAGGAGCTGCTGTTGGTCTGTTTTCTCCTTGTTCTTTTACTTCTGCCTGAGGAGGAGGGAAATGAGAGCCACATTTCTGTGTATTTATACCATGTCTTATGAACCTCTGCCTAAGAATTGGATCTCTTTCACTCAGTAATAGTCTGAACAGTTTCAGCCACCCATAAAATATTTCTAATGTAGGAAAAGCCAAAAAGTATCAGTTTTGTAGTCAGGTTTAAATGACTTAGAGTAAGAGAGGCTCAATATAGCTTACTAGCAGTAAGCTGATCTTTGGCTTGCTGTGGTAAGTGTATTGTACCTTAGGTCGGTGTACTGGTGCACATCTGTAATCCCAATATTTTGGAGGCTCAGAAAGGAAGATCAGAGGTTTAAGGCTAGCTCACACACACGTACACACAAAAGTTAAAAATAAGTGTACTGTAAATTATACACATGTGTCTTGGGGGGTTTACTGGAGAGTGAAACCAGGGGTGTTTTACCACTGAGCTATGTCCCCAGCCCTTTTTTATTTTTTATCTTGAAACAGAGTCTCACTAAATTGCTGTGTGCTAACCTCAAACCTAGATCCTGTGTCATCCTTCTAGGTCACTATGGTTATAGGCATGCACCACTGGGCCTGGCATATAATACACAAGTGTATGATAACCTTAATTCTAGTTCTGTTTCAGATACTTATCATGTGTGTGGGGAGGGTGTACCAGGGTTGGAACCCAGGGCATTCTACCTCCAATCCACACCCCAACCCTGTATTTAACTCTTTTTTTTTTTTTTTCCTCTCGCGGTACTGGGCATGGAACCCAGGGGCATTCTAATTCCAAACTCCACCCCTAGCCCCCTTTTTTTCCTTTATTTTATTTATTTATTTATTTTGGTGGTACTGGGGTTCCTGGAAACCCTTCTACCTCCAGGCTATACTCCCAGACCCATTTTATACTTTTTTTTTTTTTTTTAATTTGAAAACAAGGTCTCTTAAGCTAGCGCGGCTGGCTTTGAACCTGCACGGTCCTCCTGTCTCCGCCTCCCAGGCACAGGGATTACAAGCGTGCACCACCACGCCCAGCTTTCTTCTTTTATTTTAAAACAAGGCCTCACTGTTGGAAAGGACCTAAGTAGTAGCTGAGCTGTTCTCACCGCGGTCCTCCACCTCGGCCTCCCAAATGCTGAGATTACAAGCATGAGCCACCACGCCTGGCTTAACTCTTTATTCTGAAACAGGGCCTCACTAAGTAGCTGAGGCTGGCCTTTGACCTCCTATTTCAGCCTCCAAAGTGCTGGGATTGCAAGTGTGTGCCACCACACTGGCTCCTATCACTTTTTTGCCTAATCATTTTTGTCTACTTCTGATTTATAGCCTGGTGTGTGTGTGTGTGTGTGTGTGTGTGTGTGTGTGTGTGTGTGTGTGTGACAGATAGACAGACAGACAAGGGATCAAACCCTAGGGGTGTCTACCCCTGAGATAAACCCCCAGCTCTGGGTTTTTATTTTTTGTTTGTTTTGCTTTTTGAAACAGGGTCTTGATATGTTGCTAAAACTGGCCTCAAACCTGTGATCCTTCTGTCTCAGCCTCCCAAGTACTGGGATTACAGGCACGTGTTGCCATGCCAAGCACCTGTTAATGCTTAAAGCAACTTTAAGTTGCCTGAGATGAGAGTGATCTGTAAAATATTGATTATTGGGATTTTTGTAGCATGTTTACATGAATTGTCTGTTCCTGACTTATTGTTGTAGGAATGTACTAAGTATTTATTGATACTTCTTGATGAGAGTAGAAAGCTTTCAGCAATATCAAAATTCTTTATTACTGTGTTTTCTCATCCTAAGGCTTTAAGAAAGTAAGACTAAAGTGAAAAGCATTTCAGTTCATAAAAGCGATTGCCGCAGTGTTATTTATAACGGCTAAAAGTTTTTTTTCTTTAGTTAACCTTTCAAATCCCTAAAATGACAGGGAGTTTTTGTTATGGTTTTGGTTGGTTTTTGTTTGTTTGTTTGTTTGTTTGATTGAACTTAGGAGCAGTCTACCTCCGAGCTACACCTGCAGCCCTATTTTTTATTTTTATTTGGAAACAGTGTCTCACTAATTTGTGGAGGGCCTTACCAAGTAGCTGAGGCTGGCCACAGACCTGCCATCCTCCTCTCCCACATCCCAGGATTACAAGTGTTGTGCCACCGTGTCCAGCCAGGGAGATTCTAAAAGACAGGGAGCCACAGGACAGTGAGTGGAGGAAACACAACCCCAATTTTAGAAGACATGTGAGAGCAGCCCAGCTCTAGGACGGGCTTTGGCGGACTTTGTATGAAGGCCAAATAGCAAAATATTTTAAGCTTTGCAAGCCGGAGGCTACTGCTGCCACCTCTTCCTGCCTTCCCTCCTCCTCCTCCTTCTCCTCCTCCTCCTCCTCCTCCTCCTCTTTTAATAATCCCTTAAAAATATAAAAAGTGGTCTTAGCTAGCACACCAGATTTGGCCCAGAGGCCATCATTGGCCTACCTCAGATTTCAAAGAAGAAAATTAAAACCAAAGCCATTATATCACAGAATCCCAGAAAACTGAAACTCAGGAATTGAAGGCACCAGTTACCCCTGAAATTGCTCAAGTTAGAAATGGAAGCAAGATGTCTCAACCAGTCTTTCCCCTCACAGCCCCTCCAACTCCACACAGCTCCTGCTTTCACCTCCAAGACCTCAGTAGATACTTTTCCTTTGTAATAGGTATTAAACCCAGGGATGTTCCTTCTCAAAGCCACAGCCCAGACTGCTTTATTCTGAAGATGGTCTGACTGAGTCGCTGACGGTCTTGCTCATCTGCTGAGGCTTGTCCCGAGGGAGGGAGCCTCCCGCCTCAGCCTCCTGAGTGCTGGGATTAGAGGAAGGGAGCCTCCCGCCTCAGCCTCCTGAGTGAGTGCTGGGATTGCAGGCCTGCGCCAGCACGCAGTAGGGAGCCTCCTGCCTCAGCCTCCTGAGTGCTGGGATGACAGGCCTGCGCCAGCACGCAGTAAGGAGCCTCCTGCCTCAGCCTCCTGAGTGCTGGGATGACAGGCCTGCGCCAGCACGCAGTAGGGAGCCTCCTGCCTCAGCCTCCTGAGTGCTGGGATTACAGGCATGCGCCAGCACACAGTAGGTGCCTTTGACACAGAGATAGCAGTCAGGGGCAGCCATGGGAGCTAGTTGGTCTCCTAAAATATGAGCTTTTGTCATTTGATAAAATGTAACAAACAGGAATAAAATATTGATATATTTATTACAACTATAATTTTTTTCTATTACATTCGAAATTTTCTACAGTAATTTAGAAAAGTTTTTATTTTGAATCATTATTATTCCTAAATAACTTGTTTGATATTCTTGATTTACTTTATTTTATTTTAAATTGTTCTATTAGTGCCAAGAAGATAGTTAATAGTTATCTGTTTCAGGATATATATATATATATTTTTTTTTTAATCTTTTTTTTTTTTTTTTTTTTTGGGTGGTACTGGGGTTCCTGAAAGCCCTTCTACCTCCGGGCTACACTCCCAGACCTATTTTATACTTTTTTTTTTTTTTTTTTTTTTTTGTAACAGGCAGGGTCTCTTAAGGCAGCACGGCTGGCTTCGAACCTGCACGATCCTCCTGTCTCCACCTCCCAAGCACGGGGATTACAAGCGTGCGCCACCACGCCCGGCTAGGATATTTGTTTTTAAATATTATTATTTTTTATTTATTTTTATTTATTTATTTTTGGTGGTACTGGGGTTCCTGGAAGCCCTTCTACCTCCGGGATACACTCCCAAGGGCTACCCTCCCAGACCTATTTTTTAACTTTTTAAAATGTGGAAACAGGGTCTCTTAAGCCAGCAAGGCTGGCTCCAAACCAGGGCGATCCTCCTGTCTCTGCCTCCCAAGCGCGGGGATTACAAGTGTGCACCACCACGCCCGGCTATTTTTTATTTTTTTATTTTATTTTTTGGTCGTAGTGGGGGTGGAACCCAGAGGCTTTCTACCTCTGGGCTATACTCCCAGACCCATTTTATATTTTCTTTGGAAACAGGGTCTTACTACGTTGCTGAGAGCCTCACTCTGGCTTCGAATCTGCGTGATCCTCCTGTCTCTGCCTCCCAAGCGTGCGTCACCACGCCCGGCTAACTATTATTTTAGAAGATATATTTTAAGTACATGAAAATATTATAGTTAAGTGCTAGAAACACAGAGGTAAAGAACTGATTTCATATGAAGCTTATAGTCTTGAATGAGGGAGGAGATATGTTAGTAAATATAGTGTAGGTTTGTGTATGACAGAACACACCAGTGTCAATGGAAACAGAATTTCAAAACAAGAAACAGCAAGGAGGAGCTGTGCTTGGTGGCACATGTGTGCAATCCCAGTATTTGGGAGGCCAGGACACAGGAGAATTGCAAGTTCAAGGCCAACCTTAGCCAAAATTAGTGACACCCTGTTTTTAAAATATATATGTATGTATTTATGTGTGTATATGTGTGTGTGTGTGTGTGTGTGTGTGTGTGTATGGGGAGGGTATAGATTAGTGATAGAGAAGCCCAAGGTTCAGTTGCCAGTACCACCAAAAAAGGCACAGGTAATAAACTCAGCCACTTTGGTGATTGTTCAGTTTCAGTGCTAGTCATTGGTAGTAAGAACATGTAAGACAAGTTTAATGAAGCCCACTCAGGACTTGTTTTAGACTTTTGTTTTGAAATACACGTGCATTCAGGTGGATTTCGCCAGTGCTTTCTGAATACTTGTTTAGAGTTAGGGAGAGAGAGAGCAAGCAAAGGAAGGAAGGGATTGCGTGCTCGCCACTGCAGACCGCCTGGGCAAGGGCGGGATGAAAGGGCAGCATGTGCCCACGGCTGCAAAGCAGGCTAGGGCGGACTGCTGATAGAGCTGTTTGCGGACATCGCCACAGTCTAATTGGAACTAGCATGCCATAGGATGTCGCAGGTAGAATACGGAAAAGCCGTTAAAAGAAAGGCTGCAGCTGGGCACAGAGGCACAGGCCTGGAATCCTAGTGCTTGGGAGCCGAAGACAGGAGGAACACAGGTTCAAAGCCAGCCCCAGCAGTTTAGGGAGACCCTGTTTCCAAATAAAAGAAAAAATAGGGCTAGGTTAGCTCAGAAGTAGAACAGCCCTCAGTTCAGTCCCCAGTCCCAGAGGGTGGAAGGGAGATCTTTTCAGAAGTTCATGAAGAAAAAAAAAGATTCAGCTAACGGAGGAGGTGTCGTGCTTCGTTTTGTTTCTTGCAGTGTTGGTGATGTAGCCCAGCACTTGCGCACTCGGGGGAAGCTTTCTACCACTGAGCTGGGCTTTTTTTTTTTTTTTTTTTTTTTAACAAAAGTCTTGCTAAGTTGCCCAGGCTGACTTCAAACTTGCACTTCTTTTAGTCTCAGCCTTCCAATTAGCTGGGATTGGTAATACAGGTTTGCAGTTTCCTACTTTGTGTTTCAGTTCTACATTGCTATATTTTTTTTAGGTGAGATATAAAGTGGGAAGATTTATCTTCTAAATAGAAGCCAATCAAGGAGAGGTTAAAAATAAAGGAAGAAGACAAAGAGAAAAGAGAGGGATGATATTTAACTGGGCAGATCCTGGTTTTATGGAGATTGAAGTTTCTATTATTCAGTTAGGAAGAAGTTCTCTTAGAGAAGAGTTTCAAAATAATGGATGCAATATTAGATACAGGGACTTGTACGGGTCCATGATCGTGAAGGACTTTGGCGTTTAAGCTTCATTAGTTCTAAACAAATTGTATGAGCTAATGATAGTTAAAATTCCTGGGAGATTGGGAAGAGAGTATAATTAGGCATTGATACTAATAATAGCCTTGGACAGAAGGGAAATGCCTCCTTTTAGTTCTTCCTACAGGCTACATTTTACGAGGCTAGGGAGTGTGTGTGTGTGTGTGTTGTTGTTTTTTATCGACTTTATGGTGAAACAGAAAAAAAAGAAGCTATAAAATTAAGTCCTAAAAGCCAGGCGTGTGGCGCACGCGTGTGATCCCAGCACTCGGGAGCTGAGACAGGAGGATCCAGGTTCACAGACAGCCTCCGCTCCTCAGCGAGACCCTCTGCAAGCCAGCGAGGCCCCGTTTCAAAATAAAAAGAATAAACAATGGGGCTGGGGGTGGAGCTCGGAGGTAGAATGCCCCTGGGTTCCATCCCCAGTACTGCAAAAAAAAAAAAAAGAAAAAAAAAAAACCAACAACAAATTAAGTACTAAAACAGCCCCGTTTGAGTTTTAAGAAGGAAGCGCCTTCGTCAGTGGAGGTCGTTGGTAGAGGAGGCTTCAGTGCAGTTGGAGCTGTGGCTAAAGCTTCCTGCCTCTTGATGTTGCAGATAGTGAAGCTGCTCCTCCGCCACGGTGGAAATCCATTGCAAGCGAACAAGCACGGGGAGCGCCCAGTGGACGTGGCCGAAACAGAGGAGCTGGAGATGCTGCTGAAAAGAGAGGTGCCTCTGTCTGACGACGACGAGAGCTGCACAGGTGTGTTTCAGAAGATCTACATTCAGCCCTTGGGTATATTTGATAGAACATTGTGAATAGGTTTTAATACATAAAACATTTGAGGACTGCGGAACAGTGCTCACTAGCTATTACTAAAATAATGCTTTCCCAACTAAGATGGCGGGGTTAGTAACCTGGGTATTTGCCACGCCCTGTAAGCGGAGTCACCCTGTCGTGCCGTTTGTGTGACACTCCTGCTCTGTAAGTTGAAGTGTTTTAGTCAGGCTTGCTGCATCGCTCCCAGCAGCACTGACCCTGACTGCTTCTCATTCGTGCGTGCGTGCGTGCGTGTGTGTGTGTGTGTGTGTGTGTGTGTGTGTGTGTGTGTGTGTTGGAGCTTACCAAACCTTTCTTCCTCCCCCATGTTGGTGAGCCATCTCTGCAGCATCCTTTTGCGATTTAGGGCCTGAACTCTCGGCCCACCAGGGCAGGGGCAATTCCTTACTGACAGTTTTGCTTTTGTTGTTGTTGTTGTTGTTGTTGTTGTTGTTGTTGTTTTGGTACTGGGGGTTGAACCCTGGAGCTACACCCCCAGCCTTGTTTTATTTGTCATTTTGAAACAGGGCCACACTAAGTTTCAGAGGGCCTAAATTGCTGAGGCTGACCATGAACTCGTGGTCCTCCTGTCTCAGCCCCACAAATACTGGGATTTCAAGCATGTACTCTCACACTTGCCTACAAACCATTTTTTAAAAGACAGATCCAGCATAACATGGTGGCACACCCTTGTAATCCTACTACTTGGGAGGCTGAGACAGGACTATTGCAGGTTCAAGGACAGCCCTAGTAAGTAGTGGACTCTCATCAACCTATCAAAACTCTTAGTTTTAAAAAATAACTAGGCCAAGTGTGGTGGCGCACGCTTGTAATCCCCATGGTTGGGAGGCTGAGACAGGAGGATCGCACGGGTTCGAAGCTAGCCTCAGCTTAGTGGGGCTCTCAGCAACTTAGTGAGACCCTGTTTCCAAGTAAAAAATAGAAAATAGGTCTGGGAGTATAGCCCGGAGGTAGAAAGTCCCTGGGTTCCACCCCCCAGTATCACCAATAAATGGATGGATGGATGGCGAGCTCTGGGGGTATGGCTTGGAGGTAGAATGCCCATGGGTTCAATCTCCTGCACTATGTACACACACATACAAAAGATAGATCTAAAAGAATTAGAAAGCTTTTGGTATGAATGGAGTTTAAAAAAATAAATTTTAAGCTGGGCGTGGTGGCGCACACTTGTAATCCCAGCATTCGGGAGGCTGAGACCTGGAGGATTGCGGTTCGTGGACAGCCTCAGCTATTTAGTGAAGCCCTCCGCAACTTAGTGAGACCCTGTTTCAAAAATAAAGAATAAAAAATAGGGCAGGGGGTGTAGCTCGGAGGTCAAATGCCTCTGGGTTCCACTCCCAGACCCGCCAAAAAAAAAGAAATGTGGACTCCAGACAGTTTAGCATGTGTTGAGCTGCCTCGTGGACTTGCAGGCTGTGTCTTAAGGAATTAATTGTCTCAGCTACTTAGTGAGACCCTGTTTCAAAATAAGAATAAAAAATAGGGCAGGGGGTGTAGCTCGGGGGCCAAATGCCCCTAAGTTCCATCCCCAGACCTGCAAACAAACAAACAAATAAATAAATAAAATTTACAGCATAACAGAAAACTTCTTTTCTATGTTAAAGGATGTCTACTTAAGGCCAGGCGTGGTGGCGCACGCTTGTCATCCCAGCATTCAGGAGGTGGAGACCAGAGGATCGGGGTTTGTGGACAGCCTCAGCTACTTAGGCACTTGGCGACTCCGTGAGACCCTATTTCAAACATAAAATAAAGGATTAAAAAATAGGGCTGGGGCTGTAGCTCCAAGGTACAATGCCCCAGGTTCTATCCCCAGTACAGAAAAAAAAAGGCAGCCCCTTTTTTATAAACTGAAAGGGTTCATCATATTTCAGGCAAAAATCTATGAATAAATTTATTAGTTTTTTTCAAAGGCTATGTCCTCCTAAGAACTTAGTTCTATAAGCAATTAGGTCATGTTACTTTTATATTACATACGAGAGAATAAAAACCAAACCATACTTATTTAATCTCAGCCATTCTAGAAAGCAGTAGAAAAATATCTAATTTCAAGCAGGAGTTCTGTCCTTTATATAATGCAGTTTAAATTACCTTTCTTGTGAAAAGAGAACTAAAAGAACACATCTTCTGAGTATAACATCCTTATATTCTTGTTGAACAAAAATTAGTTATAAATATGACCCAAGTTCAAGGCATGAGCGCTCACTGCAAAAGAGATACCTAAGTAAATCTTGCAAATATCAAACTGACTATAAATATGAGATCATACTTAAAGTAAGTCTTGAAATGAAAACATTTGAGAAGATAATCTTTTAAATAGGGAAATTATGTGATAACATCTTCTATGGTAGTTGAAAACTCAGCTAAAGTGCTTTTTAAAATAAGCAAGATTTACATTATTTAACAGTAGACAATGAAGAATTAAAGTCAGGAAATAGCACATGGCAGAAGAGATAATTTTGTGCTAATTAAGGGCATAAAATTCAAAACAAAGATTAAATTTGGTTGCCCTGTTAAGCACCAGGTTGCACTGTCAAAAGAAATAGAAAGCAAAAAAATTTTTTTGTTAGAAATATAAGGCAAGCCGGGCGTGGTAGCGCACACTTGTCATCCCAGCATTCGGGAGGCTGAGACAGGAGGATCTCTGTTCGCAGACAGCCTCAGCTACTTAGTGAGGCCCTCCGCAACTTACTGAGAACCTGTTTCAAAATAAAGAAAGAATAAAGCAGGGGGTGTAGCTTGGAGGTCGAATGCCCCTGGGTTCCATCCCCAGACCTGCCAAAAAATAAAATGTGTGTGTGTGTGTAAACACAAAAATGTATGGAATCTTGTTTCCAGTCCATACAAATGTCTTATTATAAAAGTCTCAAAACTGTAGACATTAATACTTAACAGAATGAGACCAAAATTATGCTATATTTGGTAAAAGTTCATAGCCGTCATCCTTAAGAATGAAAACAAATGACTTTACTAAGGACATCTGGAAGAAGAGAAACTCCAAAGAAAAAAGCAAGGTATTAATAAAGAGCAAAATCTAATCGTTAAAACAAATTTCTGATTATTACACAAGTTCTTTCATATTTATAAACAGTAATAGAGTGAAACTCTAAGTTCATTCTATTACTTAGCTGTCAGCTGAATAGGGAAACATGTAGCACAGCTAACCCAGGGAACTGAACATGTGTAAGCATCCTCTAAGAGTTTTTTATTTATTTTGTTGTTGTTATACTGGGGTGGAGCCCAGGGGCTTTCTACTTCCGGGCTACACTCCCAGACCTATTTTATAGTTTATTTGGAAACAGGGTCTCACTAAGTTGCTGAGAGCCTCGCTTAGTAGCTGAGGCTGGCTTCGAACCTGTGCAGTTCTCCTGTCTCAGCCTCCTAAGCGCTGGAATGACAAACGAGCGCCACCACGCCTGGCTTCATTTAAGAGTTTAAAATAGCCACAAAGATAGAGAACATTTTTCATAATATAGTGCATGTAGATCTTAGCCAAAAACCATTAAAAGCTTGAAAGATAAGTGCAGGCACAGAGCAGACCTAGGAACTGGGAGAGCAGGTCGCAGAGGAGGCGGCGGCAGGCGGCACCTGTCGAGGCATGCCAGCAAGGCTCTGATCCCGCAGCGAGGAAGGCAGCTTAGCAGTGGAGAAGTACAGAACAGGCTCCAGCGCGGCTCCATTGCAAGCATGCAGAAATGCTCAAGTAAAGCTGCCCTGTGTAATTGGTAAAGACTTCTTTTAAAACTAGTGTTCTGAGAGCAGGGCGTGGAGGCGCACGCTTGTTACCCCAGCATTCAGGAGGCCAGAGGATCACGGTTCGCGGCCAGCCTCAGCCACTTAGTGAGGCCCTCTGCAACTTAGGAGACCCTGTTTCAAAATAAAGAATAAAAAATAGGGCAGGGGGTATAGATCGGAGGTCGAATGCCCCTCGGTTCTATCCCCAGTCCTGGTGGGGGGGAGTGTTCTGCCAGGTGTGGTGGCACACGCTTTTAATCCCAGTATTTGGGAGGCTGAGCCAAGCCTTGGCTACTTAGGCCCTCAGCAACTTAGTGAGATCCTGTTTCCAAATAAAGAATAGAAAATATGACTGGGGATGTAGTTCAGAGGTAGAATGCCCCTGGGTTCATTCTTCAGCACCACAGACACACACACAAAATAGTCTTCAGATGTTGATAAGCTTGCATTGAAGTTTGAGTAATACACTGTTGTTGAGAGTAGTTTAGTATGTATGAAAAATTGAGAAAGACACAGCCAGAAATGCTGGTGGCTCTTGGCACCTCACTGCTGACGGGAAGGAAGCAGGAGGCAGGGGCCACTTTGCCTTCCATCTCCTGGAGGAGAGCTGCCATGTGCATTGCTCAGACAGCAGACAAAGCTAACCACCTTCCAAGGTTGTCTAAAAGAAATAGCAGTAACCCAGCAAAATAAAACAACAAGAGAGAAAAAACACAAATTTATCCACAAAAATGGGCATCTAGGAAAATTCAGCTGCAAGCTGGGCACAGTGGCATGCACCTTTAACCCCAGTCTTGGGAGGCTAGGCAGGCGACTCTTAGATCCAAGGCACAGCCTCAGCAACTTGTCAAGACGCCATTTCAGAATAAAAGAATAAGGCCGGGCGTGGTGGCGCACGCTTGTAATCCCTGCGCTTAGGAGGCAGAGACAGGAGGATCGCGCAGGTTCAAAGCCAGCCACGCTGGTTTAAAAGACCCTGTTTCCAAATAAAAATATAAAAAAAGGTCTGGGAGTGTAGCCCGGAGGTAGAAGGGGTTCCAGGAACTCCAATACCGCCAAAAATAAATAAATAAAAATTAAAAGAATAAAAAGGACTGAAGGTGTAGCTTGGAGGTAGAATGCCTCAGGAGTTCAGTATAAACTAAGGCGTACAAGTTGTTGCTATCTTTTTTCGTGTGTGTGGTGCAGGGATTGAGCCCAGGGGCTTTCTACCTCCGAGCTACCCCTTGGCCTTATTTTACTTTTATTTTGAGTCAGAGTCTCCCCAGAGTGATGAGAGTCTCACTGTTTGCTGAGGCTGTCCTTGAACCTTGTGTCTCAGCTTCCCAAGTATTGAGATTATAGGGTTGCAGCACCATGCTCAGCTTGTTCCTGTCTTTTGTTAAAAAAAGATCTGGAACAGCTAACAAAATACAAGACCTTTATCATCTTAAAGGCAGCACATTTATGGATGAGATCATAGGACAAATGGGATGTTTAAACAATCAAATTGTGCTTTTGATTTACCAGGCGTATTTCTTGGAATATCCCATGGTTGCTATATTCTTTTCAGTGGCAACAGTGAGTGTATGTACTTGAGTTGCAGATACTGGGAGCAAAGATATTCTTTAGTTAGAAAGATCAAGATGAGCTGGGCACCGTGATGCATGCCTATAATCCCGGTACTTGGGAGGCTGAAACAGGAGGATCTCAGACTGGAGGACAGCCTCAGCAATTTAGTGAGACCTTCTTTCAAAATAAAAAATATCAGTGGAGGAATCAAGTGAGAATACCATTGTCAGCCTCAGTGCTGTGTGCCTGTGTCCCGTCACCATGGAGCCACATTATGGTATGAGACAGTTATGCACCAGTAACAGTATAAAATCAACAAGTAGGCTGGGGAGGGTAGCTCAGAGATGAATAATTTTTATTAAACAGTGGTTGGTGTTGTTTTGTGTTGCTGGGGATCAGACCCAGGGATTTGCATGTTCTAGGCAGTGCTCAACCATTGAGCTACACGTCAGACCTGAGCAGAGTTTGCAAACCCGTTCACAAGTCCTTCCATTCATAAAGTACAGTGTAGACTAATTCTCCATGGAACATGTTTTACTAAAGTCACACGTGATCTTTCACCTCAGATCCCTCAGCTATATGTCAGCCCCTGTCCTTTCAGACTTTTCATAGAATTTGACGCTTTTGATCAGGTTCTTCCTAAAACTTCTTGTCTTAGTTTCTGGGACATAATTCTCTAGCTGTCACCAAGCTTCTCAAACTGTTCTTCCTCACTTTCCTTGTAGAATCTTGTCTTCTTTCCTTTTCTTACACCCTGTGATGATCTTTCCAATGATTTTGCTTTCTGGATTCCCTTCTTAGGTCGCATAGTCTCCCAAATAAGTCTCACCCACTCTCACAGTGTCAACTCACTCACGTAGTGAGGACTTACTGTTATCTCTTTGTCCTAGAGTTTTTTCTTAAACTTTAATTAATTAATTAATTAATTTGTGGGTCTGGAAAGGAACCCAGGGGTATTCGACCTCCAAGCTACACCCTCTGCCCTATTTTTTATTTTCATTTTGAGACAGGGTCTCCTAAGTCGCAGAGGGCCTCACTAAGTAGCCGAGGCTGTCTGTGAACCACAATCCTCTGGTCTCAGCCTCCCGAATGCTGGGATTACAAGTGTGCGCTACCACACCCAGCTTTAAACTTCAAATTTAATTTAGCTGACTTCCAAATATTAGACTTCCTCAAAGAAACTTCAAAAATCAGCATAACAAATGAAACTATATATGTCTTATACTTACAAGTTGTTTAACCTTCTTTTCTTCCTTTTCCTTCACCTGAACTATTCAACAACTATTTTTTTTAGCAATTTGTTTGTGTTTGAGATTGTGAAATGGGGATACGTCTGATTAAGTAAATGGAGATAATAAGCCGAGCACAGTGGTAGGTACATGCTTGTAATCCCAGTACACGGGAGGCTGAGACAGGAGGATCACAGCTTCAAGGCTAGTCTTAGTGAGACCCTGTTTCAGAATATAAATGCTGGGCTGGGCGTGGTGGCGCATGCAAATAAAAAGTATAAAATGGTCTGGAAGTGTAGCCTGGAGGTAGAAGGGCTTCCAGGAACCCCAGTACCACCAAATATATGTGCTGGGAGTGTAGCTCAGAAGTAGAACGTCCCTAGGTTCAATCCCAGTACCTCAAAAAGAAAGGAAAGAAAGAAAGGAAATGGAGGTGTAATCCACTAACCTCTATCAGCCTTTGCTTTCAGCACACTTGTTCCATCTGCTAGTTACAAGCTAAAAATCCTTTCAACATCTTTTTGGTATGTAGAATTAGAATTAGTGAAACTGTGTTGTCTTTCATGAGAAAGTAGAAAAAATAATAAGAGAAAGGTTGGACATTTGTATGTTCAATGTTAATTGTTTATTATGGCTGTGAGTTTTTTAATCTTGCTCTCTTCAGAACACTATGAAAAGCAGCTCTTATTATAAACTTGCCATTAGAAAGAAGTGCAGCAAATTTTGTCCTGCAGAAGAAAAGGTATTTTATTTGAACTTACATATTTGAGTAGAGCAGAATATATATTTGAGAACCTTTTTGATTCTCCCCCGTCTTAATGATCACATGTGTTCATCGGCTCTGTATTGGTTTTTCAGAATACTTACTTTGACATGGTGAATGCGTCTGAACCCTTGCTTGGTCAGAGTCCCTCAAGGAGTGGTGCAGGACTTAGCAGTAAGTATCACGCAAAGATTGTGGAGTTGCTGGGAGGCTGATGAAATACCCAGCGTTTATTGTTCCATTTACATGAGGTCCTTGTTAGACTTAACTGTATCAAATTTCATCCAATCTGGTTTTAGAACATGCTAGAATTTAATCAGTATTAACTTTGACTGCCCATCGTGCTTATGTAGAGAAAGCTGATAGCATGTTTACTTATGTATCTGATATACCGTGTCATCCATGTGACAGATGCACTTTAAGTGTTGCAGTTAGAGAATAACTAAGACTGAATTTTAGAACTTAGTAAACTTGGAGTAAGTGACAGGGTGCAGTATGTGGAGCCCTCCACGCAGATAGAAGTCTCTACGTCAGTGCTCTTCAGAGCGGCCATCCTGTAACTATGTCTTACTAGCCCTCAAAATGAGGAGCTTATGCCAGAATGTAAACTCTTGCCCTGCTTTCTAAGAAAGGGAAGCGCTGTGGGCAGATGGCAGCTGAAGTGAGATTGTGCTAGAGGTACAGTTGACTGCCCACCGTGGAGCGTGCTCCTGACGTCATGCTGGATCAGTAGCGAGCCGTGTTCAGCGTAGCCTTGCTGCTGGAACCACAGTTTGAGAACCGATTTTTGTCTTGCATATCAGACGCTTTATGATAATGTTGCAAGAATCTATGTCCTGGTTAATACTGCTTATTGTATAGGGATATATGGTAGTTCTAAATTTACACGGTTCCTCCACACACCGTTTCTTCCTTTTCCACAGTCTTGCGCCACATCACCTTCCCATACCAAAATTCTATCTAATCATAGTGTCTGCTGCAAATACTTGCTTCTTGCTGCCGTGCTGAGAATTCCTTCCTTCCTATTTGGAGAGCTGTCTTCCATGCCCACAGTTGTGGTCATGGAGCACATAACTCAGTGCCATACAGTGCCCTCTCCCCCGCTTGCTGACCCGGCTTGATAACTGCCAGGCGCTGGTTCCGTCATTCCCCACAGTGCCCGGTGGGGATGTGGGAGGTGCCGGCCATGGTCATCAGGCCCTCCCTCGCTGACCGATGCCGCAGCTGGGCTGGTTCCTAGACCGCTGCTCTGCGCTTTCCTCACTCACACGCCTCGCTCAGCCAAGGGATGCTCCGTCTTGACACAGCAGGCTGCTTCCAGAGACAGATCAGCACACTGAGCGAACAGATTGTTGCCCACCGGTGTGGCTGAGTGCATTTCTGTGTCATAAAATTTCTAAAAATGACCAGTATCATTGAATCCTTCCCTTCTCAATGCTAAAATAGTAAATGGTACTATTATATCATAAATATATTGTCATAACTTGTGAAACTCACTTCCTCAGTTTTATGTTGCAGGAACTCTGAAAATCCAAGTACTGGCACATGCTTTATGGAGTTATAACAGCTAATATATCAAGAGATCAAAAAAGACCACAGATATTTAAGTTAAATTATAACAGAATTGTTTACCATGTGGCTTATGTGCTATTAGTAGTTTAACCCTAAGTAGGAAGAAGTACCACCCTAGGAAGTTTAAGAGCAAAGCTTTAATCTTAGGATTCCAGAGTACAGAAGAGGTAGAGTGTCCAATCAGTGTCTTTGATCATTAGAGTTTGGACTTGATAGGGCATGCTATAAAAGTAAAGTAGCTTGTATATTGACATACCTATAATTAAAAGATTTCTCTTCAACATATAAAGTTAAAATATACATTGTATATTTATTCCTTTCCAAAAGACATGCTTCAGTCATTTCCATTATATTTATTAGGTAATAAGAGACCATGTGTATAGAAAAATCACAATCCATTTTTAATCCAAGGACCTTATTTTATTTAACCAAATCTACTAGAAACCTTAATTAAGCCAGTTTCTGAAGTTCAGTAGTAGCAAGCACAATATTTGGTGCTCATCTTACACAGATCGCTGTGGTATTCGTGCTTAGTAACATGGAAACACTCCTCAGGAGTCCGCTGTGCAGAGGGCTGCGCAGACACGGGCCGGGGAAGAGGCGACACCGCTGACCCGTTAGCAGGGCCCCACCTGGCTCTGTGGACCAGTCCACTGCCTTCTCTGCGCTTTGTAACGTGTATGACATGCTTCACACGCAGCTTCTGGATTCCCTTTTTAAAACTTTTCATAGAGTACCCTCAGCTTGCTTCTGCCAGTTATCTTAAAACCTAATCTAGTTCTTCTTTTAAAAAATCTTTTGAAAATATTTTTAAATTAATACATATTTCTTGTGGATTAATTATATCAACCTAGTCCCAAATCCTAAGAATTTTTTATTCCAGTTGAAGTATTTTTAGAGGAAAATATATGTCAACTTTTAAGTAGGGGGAAGCAAAAAAAATTATGAATACCTAAATTGCCATACATTGTAAAAATATACTCTTGAGCAGTGTCTCTAAGAATTCTGTATCTTTGACTTGTTTAATATGTCAGAAAGATAATGGGAAGTTGGTGTCGCATCGCCACTGTGCTCTGGGTGGGTACAAACTCATATGTCCTGTGTCTTCCACTTGGCTACATAAAAAGTCTGCTAAGTACCTCTCTTTGAAATTCCTGTAAAGATCACAGAAATTTGAAGTGTACTTACCAAAGAAATATAAAATTATTTATTGTCAATACTAAAGCTAATACATTTTTTTAAAAAATGTTAGCTTGGTGATTTTCCTTAAAAAAATGAATTTCTACCAGTGCCTAACAACTTAAAGTGAGTCTGTCACATAATTATAGTAGTGAGCTATTGCTAAATATTTAAGATTGAAACTCTTGATAATAAAGGTACATTTGGGCAGAACCTTAAAAAAGCATATATTTCACATTAAAATATTAGTTGTATATGCATACATATAAACGAATTCAGCCTTATCTGTATCATTCTGCCTGCAGAAAGTGGTTTAAAGGACCTCCATGTAATGTATTTATTTATGATTGAATATCTGAAGTCTGGGTGATTTTGTCAGTTTCCTTTAGTAACATCCAAATTTTTGTAGTGATATCTGTCCTAATTTTAGAGAAAGGAGATCTTGCTTACCATTTATAAAATCTAAATCTGTGTCACTGGCATTTTAGTGTGAAGGCGTTGTGCGATAACTGAGGGATGTGTGTAGGATCCTGTAGTGTTTACTTTTGTTTCTCCTGTAGATTATGCCTTTAGAATTAATATTTTCAGCTGTTGATTGTTTTCTTTCCTCTCCTCCTCACCCCTGAGCTCTTAAGTCCACTTCTCCTACCGATGTCTGTTACTGTAGAAGTAAAGTGAAAACAAACCCTCCCTGTGTGTACCTATCTCCAAGTAGATAGGTGACTGATTGCTGCTCCTAAAGTAGAATTGAAACACCCAATATTTACTTCGGAGAAGTGAAATTATAGAAATACAAATTTAGAAGAGAGAATGAAATTAGCTAGTATTTTGTTTCCCTAAATAAATATATTTTATTTCCCTAGATATATTCTGTAAGATACATTTCTCAGTCAGTTTGGGGATGGGAAAACTAAAGATTTGCTTACTAAAATGCAGGCATAGTCTTTTTTTTTTTTTTTTTTTTTTTTTTTTTTGGTGGTACTGGGGATGGAACCCAGAGGCTTTCTACCTCCGGGCTATACTTCCAGAACCATTTTATATTTTATTTGGAAACAAGGTCTCAATAAGTTGCTGAGAGCCTCACTTAGTAGCTGAGGCTGGCTTTGAACCTGCGTGGTCCTCCTGTCTCAGCCTCCCAAGCGCAGGGATTATAAGGGTGCGCCACCACGCCCAGCCTTAGGCATAGTTTTCTAATGTTCCTTCTTTAGGTAACATAAGTGACAGTTATGTAACTATACTATAGTTTATTTTTTAATCAGTGCTGGGGATGGAACCCAGGGGTATCTACCTCCAAACTATTTCCCCAGCCCTATTTTTTATTCTTTATTTTGAAACAGGTTCCCAGTACGTTTTGGAGGCCTCACTCGGTATTTCCCAGGCTGGCTGTGAACCTGTGATCCTCCCCTCCCAGCCTCTCCAGCACTGGGGTGACAAGTGTGCGCCACCATGCCAGCTTTGTTTGTTTTTTGCTGCGGGACTGGGGATCTGTATTTCTGAGCTGCACCCCAGCCCGATTTTACTTTTTGTTTGGAAATGTCTCACTAGGCTGCTGGGAGTCTCTGCATTGCTGAGGCTGCCCTCAAACCTGTATCAGTTTCCCACGCACAGAGATGAAAGGTGTGTGCCCCACCCCCACTTGTGCTTGTATGATTCTTAGTCACGATAGTTTTGCTAGTGAACTGTTCCAAAACAAAGGAGCCACTCTAAATGCACAAGGGAGGCCTGCTTTATTTGCGAAAGTCTTCCACGTGAGACCCCAGAGAATCCTGTGGCCTCGGCATCAGCTGGTGCAGGAAGCATTCTCAGCCAGGTGCTGAGGTCAGACGTGAGCACACGGCCATGAGCAGGCTGCTCACTCAGCAGACACCACGGAACTGCTCAGAAAGGGTTCCTTACAGACACGGGACGAAATCGGGAGATTGAAGGGAAACCAGCTGAGTGAAAGAGCCAGTGTGAACAAACCGAGACTGTAAATAATGCAAGAAGACAAGGGGTAAGTTCTCGGCGGCCTTGAAGAATACGGATGCAGCAGGCCATCCGTCGTGGCAACAGAGGGCTGCTGTGAGGAAGCGTAACGAAGCGAAGCGCCCTTGAAGTTCTAGGTGTCTATGGCTACCCAAGCAACTGCAGCCCTAGAGACTGGAGCAGCAGGTACTGTTGAGGCTCTGTCTTGGGACATAAGGGCAGATGTCCGAGGTAATCAGAGCAGAGACACGGGAGGAATGAGAAAAAGGACATTAAGAAATACCCAGAACACACATTTTCCATGCTGCAAGAAGAAAGTTGGAAGCAGTTTTTTTGGGGGGACGGCATTGGGGACTAAACTGAGAGGCATTCTACCTCTTAGCCACACCCCCAATCTTGTTTTATTTTTAAACAGTGTCTCATTAAGTTGGTGTGCCTGGCCTCAAACCTTACTGCTCCTGTCTCAGCCTCCCACATACCTAGGATGACAGTTGTAGGCCAGTGTGGCTGGCTCAAGAAATAGAGTGCCCTTTAACTGAAGAAAGACTTATGGTTGTTTGTTTGTTTGTTTGTTTGTTTGTTTGTTTGTTTGTTGGTACTGGGGGTGGAACCCAGGGGCCTTCTACCTCCGGGCTACACTCCCAGACCTATTTTATATTTTATTTAGAAACGGTCTCTTAAGCCAGCTGAGGCTAGCTTCGAACCTGTGCGATCCTCCTGTCTCAGCCTCCCAAGCGCAGGGGTTACAAGCGTGCGCCACCACGCCCGGCTTAGACTTATGTTTTTATATCCGAAGGAATGTTGTGTGTGTATGTGTGCAATACTGAGGGCTGAACCCAGGGCACTCTACCTCCAGATACACCCCAGACCTATTTTTTATTCTTTATTTTGAAATGGGATGGCACTAAGTAACTGAGGGCCTCACTAAGTAACTGAGGCTGGCCACAAACTTGCAGTCCTTCCTGTCTCGGCCTCCCAAGTACGGAGATTACAGTCGTTTTAATAAAAGAAAAGAGGAGGGCTACTCACAGCTAGAAACAGTACAACTTCAAGGATAAAGATTTTTTTAAAACCTTATAAGCGCTCAGAAACATGTTACTGACAAAAACAAGATACAAAGAGAAACTCGAGATTTTGGTGGGAAAAAAATCTAGAATGACAGCAACAAGCATTTGTAATGCCTTTGGACAAAATACCAGTTTTATGGAAAACGTTAAGGAATGATTAAATCCTAACACGCTTGGTAGGAATTAGATTCTGGGATTTCACTGAATTATGCTATTGGTGATCTAAAGACATTTTGTTCTGATGACTAAGAAGACAAGAGCCACAGAGAAATGGTCCGCACAGCACAGGGTACAAATGAGCAAGCTGCATGCGGCGTGGTTTGGATTGCTCGTGGAGTACATGAGCCTGCTCTCTGAAACGACAGGGCCAGGAGGGCAGCTGAGGGTCAGAAACTGTTATTAGGCAGACGTTAATCACAGAATGGGTCAGGAAAATGGTTCTTGAGTGATGGGATTAGCTTTTGTTCTTTTTTATGCTCATTTCTTTTTCTGATTTTCTAACAAACTAGTGTAATTTATAAGAAGAACAATAAATACATATAGTTGTTGTGGGGTTTTTTTTGTTGTTGTTTGGGGTTTTTTGTTTGTTTTTGCTATCCTGGGGATGGAACCCAGGGGGCATTCTACCTCCAAGCTACACACCCAGCCCTAATTTTTTTTTTTTTTTTTTTTTTTTTTTTGGAAACAGAGTCTCACTGAGTTGCAAAAGGCCTCACTAAGTACCTGAGGCTGTCCTTGAACCGCAGTCCTCCTGTCTCAGCTTTGTAAATGCTGGGATTACAACCATGCACCACCATGCCTGGCTAATAAATATTATTTTTAAATATCTTAGGTCAGCATAGTGGTGCATACCTATAATCCCAGTACTTGGGAGGCTAAGACAGAAGGATCACAGGTTTGAGGACAGCCTCAGCACTTTTCATGAGTGTGTGTGTGTGTGTGTGTGTGTGTGTGTGTGTCTGCAGATTGAACCCAGGGGTGTTCTACCTCCAAGCTACACCACCAGCCCTATTTTGCATTCTTTATTTTGAAACAGAGTCTTGCTGATTCGCAGAGGACCTCACTAAGTAGCTGAGGCTGCCTGAGATCCTCCTGTCACTGCCTCCCAAGCACTAAGGTTACAAGCATGCACCACCACACTGGGCTCGAGACCTGTTTCAAAATAAATAAATAAATAAATAAGGATGGGGGTGTAGCTCAATGGTAGAATGTCCTGGTTTCAAGCCCCAGTACTGCAAAAAATAAATGACAAAAATAAAGATCACTGAAGAATGGCTGGGACTGTTTTGTTGTGTTTTGTTTTTAACTAGCCCATCTTCACATAAAGCACTTCCAAATTAAAACTAGTTTTTTTCATAGTAGTATTTCTAGTGTCAGGAGACTGATTCTGGTTGAACACCTTACCTATATACACAGTTTCTATGTTGTAGGAAATCAACTCAAACACCAACCTCTTTCCTTGCTGCGCTTTTACATGGCCATGTGCAGACCGAAAGAGCTTGGATTTCAGCTGATCTCTGACCGTGAGCAAAGCAGTTAAACGTAGGTGTGCTCAGCTTCCACATGTATGGAATAGGGATTCAGGGTGGGGGGTTGGTTGTTTGTTTTGGTGGTACTGGGGGGAACTCAGGGGCTTTTCTACCTCTGGGCCATAGTCCCAGGCCTATTTTATACATTATTTAGAAACAGGGTCTCACTAAGTTGCTGAGAGCCTCACTAAGTAACTGAGGCTGACTTCAAACCTGTGCGATCCTCCCGTCTCAGCCTCCCCAGTGCGGGGATGACAAGGGTACGCCACCACGCCTGGCTTTTGAAATAGGGATTTCAGAAGATACTTCGTGGGGGAGTAATAAATTTCAGTAAGTTAATAATACAAGAGTGTATGTAAGAACTTGACTTGTAGAATTGGCTAATATTAGCTTTAGAATTGTGAGGATTAAGTTTATCATGTTAAGTCAGTTACTTGAAATATTCAGAGCCATACTTTATATATTTCAGTCTTTTGTGGTGGGGGGGGCGTACTAGGGATTGAACCCAGGGGCATTCTACAACTGATCTGTACCTCTAGCCTTTTTAAATTTTTTATTTTGAAAGAAGGTCTCACTGGCCCTTAGCAACTCAGACCCTGTTCCAGAATAAAGAATAAGGCTGGGGTTGTAGCTCAGAGATAGAAAGCCCCTGGGTTCCCTCCCCAGTATCACACACACACACACACATAAAGGTCTCACTAAATAGCTGAGACTGACCTCAAACCTGCAATCCTCTCGTCTCAACCTCCCAAGTAGCTCAGACAGTAGACACGCGCCACCTAGTCTGGATGGGTTTTCTTATTAGACATGTGGCTTGCAATTGCTTTCTCAGATGTCAGCCTGAAAGTGGATGTTGTATGTCTGAAGTTTTAGAGCGGTTTTGAGAGAGGCTTACTGTGTTTACAATGACCACCTGAATTGGTCACATCTGCCCTTTGATACCTTGCAAGAAGTAATGAAATTTACCGTAAGCTCAGAGAGGAAAAGTCAAGCCTGAGATAAAAAGCTCAACTAACAGTTAACCATGTTTTTATGTTTCACCAGGCTTAGCTGCAAGAATCTGAAATTGCCTTGATATATAAAAGAGCAACTTTCAAGTGTATTTGCTAAATAATTAAAATGCAGCTTAATTTATTAGTTTTCATGAAGAAGATACAGGCTTTGATAAATTTTTAGTAAACTATCCTTACAATTGCTTATTTCTCATTTTTCTTCCTTGTACCCTAAATAAGATTGTTGATAATAAGTTGAGGTGCTAAACATTGTTTTTTTTGTTTTGTTTTTGTTTTGTATTGGGATTGAATCCAAGGACATTCTACCTCCAAGCTACACCCTCAGTTCCTATTTTTAAAACTTTTCTTTTGAAACAGGGTCTCACTAGGTTGATGAGAGTCCCACTAACTTGGCTAAGACTGGCCTTGAATCTGCAATTCTCCCGCCTCAGCATCCCCAATACTGAGATCATGGGCATATGCCAACACACACACACACACACACACACACACACACACACACACGGCCTCCAGTACTGGGATTATGAGCATGTGCACGTGTATGCACACACCAACACACACACACGGAATTAAACCCAGTTCAACTTCTGAACTCCGCCCCAGCTCTTTATAGTTTTTGTTTTGAAACAAGATTTCTCCAAGACACTAAATGCATGGCTGAGTTGCTGTTGTACTGGTCTCAAACCTTCATTTCTCTTGTCTCAGCCTCCTAAGTCCTGGGACTACAGGCACATCCCACCATGCACAGCTGTAATGGCTGGTTTTACTACAGGGAATTGAGGATTTGGGAATGGGTGGTTTTTTTAATATGGGTATCATCAACTAAGAAAGGCAGGGCAAACTTTTTTTTTTTTGGTGGCACTGGACATTGAACCCAGGGGCAGTCTACCTCTGAATTTCACCCCCAGCCATAGTTTTTATTTTGAAACAGGGTCACACTAAGTTGTTGGTGGCCTCACCAAGTAGCTGAGACTGGCCACAAACCTGCAATCCTCTTGTCTCAGCCTCCCAAGTACTGGGATTGCGAGTGCAACCACCACGCCCGGCTAGGACAAACTCTTTTTGCGATACTGGGGATGGAACCCAGGGGCATTGGGCCTCCGAGCTACACTCCCAGTCCAATTTATTATTATTTTTTTTCACTACAGGCGTTTTATTACTTTTAAAGGGGATACAGATAAAAGTAGTAACAAAACCTACCAGTGGCTAAGCAGTTGGAAACCCCCTCATTGGAAACCACTGTCTTTAGTTTACAGAGTTAGCACTTTGAAGTAAAAATTAAACCAAATAGGGAAAGAGGTAATACTGCTTGTCCCTGATACCATGACTGTTTATTACATGTTTTGCCATATAAATTACCCAGAAAATAGTTGAGGGGGTACTAGAATTTGCCATTTACTTAGTGCATAGCAGGTGGGCATACAACTTCTCCCTCTCAGGCAATTTTAAAAAACAAAATTTGCTTCTGTAACAAAAGTAAACAAATCAAGTGTCATTCCTATACTAGATAAAGTTTGAGCCAAAATTAGCCTCCAGGGCTTTAATGAATATGGCCCCTACAAAAAAGTCACAAAAAACTTGTATAAATTATATTACTTATTATTGTAATTAGATCTTCACAATCAAAGTTGTCTTTTCACCGTCTGTGTTTTGTTAATGTGAAACTAAATTGTAGTTATAAAGTTGGTTGCCTAGGGAACAATAGCAATTTTTTATTATTTTTTGAAACAGGGTCTCACTGAGTTGCAAAGGGCCTCACTAAGTAGCTGAGGCTGGCCTTGAACCGTGATCCTCCTGTCTCAGCCTCCCGAATGCTGGAATGCTGGGATTACAAGCGTGCGCCACCACGCCCGGCTCAAACATTTTTTGAAAAGCTACTCTAGCCTCACTGGAGTTCAGGATTAGGTTGATTTATGTTCTTGGGTAGTTAAAGTAAAAAATTTTTTTTTTTTTTTTTTTTTTTTTTTTTTTTAGGTACTGAGGATGGAACACAGGGGCATTCTACCTCTGAGATACACCTTCAGCCCTATCTTTTTTTTTCCCGGGTCCGGGGATGGAAGGGGCTTTCTACCTCCAAGCTACACCCCTGCCCTATTTTTATTTATTTTTTGTGTGTAGTGCTGGAGATGGAACCCAGAGGCTTTCTACCTCTGGGCTACACTCCCAGACCTATTTTGTATTTTATTTGGAAACAGGGTCTCACTAAGTTGCTGAGAGCCTCACTAAGTAGCTGAGGCTGGCTTCGAACCTGTGTGATCCTCCTGTCTCAGCCTCCCAAGCACTGGGATTACTAGCATGTGCCACCATGCCCAGACCCTGCCCTATTTTATTTATTTATTATTTTTTGGTGGTACTGGGGTTCCTGGAAACCCTTCTACTTCTGGGCTACACTTCCAGACCTATTTTTGTACTTTTTTTATTTGGAAACAGGGTCTCTTAGCCAGCGCGGCTGGCTTCGAACCTGCGCGATCCTCCTGTCTCCGCCTCCCAAGTGCAGGGATTACAAGCGTGCGCCACCACACGCAGCTTATTCTTTATTTTGAAGCAGAGTTTCACTAAGTTGCAGAGGGCCTCAGTACCGCAATCCTCCTATCTCAACCTCCCAAATGCTGGGATTACAAGCATGCACCACCACGCGCGGCTAGCTAAAGTAAATTTTTAAAAATTGAGGGCTACTTAAGGTAAGAATAAGATTTCAGCCTAGTCTCCAGGTGACATGATGACTTTTGCTGAGGTCCACAGGCCCATAGTTCTTAATCAGAGTTTTCTACAGATATTATTTTGATGTGTTTCCATTGTTTGTTTTTTCCTACATGTACACATACTAATATACTACTCTCTCCAAGCAACAGCATATATTAAAATTCTTCTGTTATTAAATACTTGGAATATCAAGTATTGGGGAGTAAGGACCCTTCAGTAGCGAAATTAGGTGATCGAGTACTAACTCAAGTGTAATATGCAGCCATTGAAGATAATCAGGACAATAGGGTCGAAAGCTTCTACAGTGTATTAAGCGGACAAAAGACCTATACGAAAAGTTGTGGGTTCTTTGCTGTGAGTTGCATGTTCATGCAGTTACTTCTGTGGCCGTCTGTATGCTTAGCTTTACTGAGACTCCTGCTGTGAGCAACCTGCATTCTGCGTCTCCCCAGCAGCTCTCCTGAGTGCACCCAGCGACCACGTACCTGCTGCCATCCTAGCATTCCTCGTGGTTAATTAGGAGTGCATCTGTCTCAGCTGCGACCTGTGATCCCAGAAAAGCATGGGTAGTTTAGCAAGCCCTTACTTCAAAATAAAGTACGAAGGTCTGGGGACTCAGCTCAGTGGCCTCACATCCCTGGTTCTGTCCAAGAAAGTGCAGTTACCTTCGCGGACAGCCTCAGCCACTTAGGCCCTCTGCAACTTAGTGAGACCCTGTTTCAAAATAAAGAATAAAAAATAGGGCAGGGACTGTGGCTTGGAGGTCAGATGCCTCTGGATTCCATCCCCAGACCCACAAAAAAATAAAAAAGTGCAGTTACCTCTTGAGTTAGGGACTGGTTTTTGTTTTGTTTCAATCTTGCCACACCTAGCACTCTGTACCTACCAGAACTTAATACTTAACCAAGACTAATTTTGTTTGTTTTTGGTACTAGGAATTGAACCTGGGGGCGTTCTACCTCTGAGCTACACCCCAATCCTATTTTAATTTATTTTTGTTTTGAAACAGGTTCGCTAGGTTAATGAGAATCTCACTACTTGTTCTGAAACTGTCCTTGAACCTGCTATCTTTCTGTCTCAGCCTCCCAAGTACTGGGGTTACAGGTGTGCACTACCACGCCTGGCTAACCAAGACTAATTTTAAGTAGAGAACATTGTCCTGGGATTTTATGGGACATAGAAAGATAACAGTACTTCCCAATTTCCAAACCAACAAATAATCTAATGAGAATATAAATAGAAGTAAAATTAATTAAAAAAAAAAAACTACTAGGAGCCGGGCGTGGTGGCACACGCTTGTAATCCCCGTGCTTGGGAAGCTGAGACAGGAGGATCGCACAGGTTCGAAGCCAGCCTCAGCTAATTAGTGAGGCTCTCAGCAACTTAGTGAGACCCTGTTTCCAAATAAAATATAAAATGGTTCTGGAAGTATAGCCTGGAGGTAGAAAGCCTTTGGGTTCCACCCCCAGTACCACCAAAAACAAACAAACAAACAAACAAAAACAAGGAAGAAACATCATCATGACCAAATTATAAACCAGGTATCAGTAAGAGGAATTACAATATCCATTTTATGAAGGACCAAAATTAATACTGGCTCCAAAATAGGTGTTTGCTATAGTTGCATTGTCACGTGGTTTGATGCTGTATGTTGGAATACTAATAAGTGCATATAGGGAGTATTTTAAATATGTGTATTTACAATTCTAATTACTTTTTAATACTGTAGGTATAAGAGTAAATACTTCACTCAGTGGCACTTTATTATCTTAGGATGTTACCACATCTCCAAAAACTATTGCTATCTCTCTGCAATGCTGATACGGAGCCAGCCACCTTGTATGCACTCAGAAGTGTTCCCGCGGTTGGAATCTCCATAGTGGGAATGTTTGGGAACTAGATGACAAGTGTAACTTTTTTCTTTTCTCTTTTTTGTTATCCTGGAAACCCAGGGGCACTCTGCCTCCAAGCTATACCCTGCAGCCCTATTCGTTATTCTTTATTTTGAAACAGAGTCTCACTGCCTTGCAAAGGGCCTCAATAATTGGCTGAGGCCAGCCGCGAACCATGATCCTCCTGTCTCAGCCTCCCAAATACTGGGGTTACAAGCGTGCCCACCACGCCCAGCTTTACAAGTGTAAGTTTCAAGTATTAACTATTCAGCAGGGAGGTGGCTTACATCTCGGTGGTAGTGTCTGCCTAGCATGCGTTAGAGTCTTGATTATCTAACGGGGTTGGGGATATACAGCTCAGTGGTAGAGTGTCTGAGTGTCTGCCTAGCATACCTGAGAACTAGATTGTATCCCTAGCACCACACACACAAATACAGTGAATGCTATTTTTGCCAGTTTGGGATGGGTGGGGGTTCCCCTTGGTCAGATAGCTCAGTTTCATTTTTGCTTAGATGTCTGAGTTGTCCTTGCAGTTAAGAGACTTAATGTATACAACATTTTAGCTATGGAAAGATGCTAACCTGGGAAGAAAAAAAAATTCTCTTTGTCAGAAAACCCACAAAAACCATAATGAAATATAATCTACAAGGTTTTGACTATACAATGGTTTGGATATAATTTCATTAAACTTTCATGTACTTAAACACAAGAATTGAATTTGTTATTTTCCCATTGTATTAAAGTACATAATAGTATCAAGTCTGAATTATAACAGAGGAACACGGCAGCTTTTTTCAAATTACATATATATCCATTTTATCTGCTACAACCTGATTATGTAATTGGGATTTGTATTTGTTTTAATATTTCAGATATTTTTTCCCTAAACAATCATGTTTCTGATATTGTTAAAACTGTTTGGCTGGGTGTAGGAGCGCATGCTTGTAATCCCAGTACTCAGGGGGCTAAGACAGGAGGATTGCAGGTTCTCAGCCAGCCCCAGCTACTAGTGAGGCCCTATTTCAAAATAAAGAATACAAAACAGGGCCGGGGGTGTGGGTCAGAGTAGAATGCCCCTGAGTTCTGTCCCAGCTCCGGGTAGGAGCTGCTGCTTAGGGCTGGGAGTGGGACTCTGTGGTAGAGCCTGTCTACATGTACACGGCACTGGGTTTAATTCACAGTGTTGCAAAAAAAATTTAAATTATTTTTCTTTATCAGGATTATGTGATCTTTTAAGTATTTTGAAGTACATAGAAAAATTTGTCATGTTTATTTAATTAAGCCATTTAAATTAGTGGTGCTTAATCTTTTTTGTTTCAAAAGAATCTTATGTAAGTTAAGTATTACCTTGCCAGGAAAAATGTACAAGTAGCTCTTCAGTAGCTGATGCTTCGCCTAATCTAGACCCCTCTGGACTTTGTTTTTATATTATGTTTTGAGTTTAACATGTGTGCTCTTACAAATGTCAAAAGATTCTCATCATAAAGCAGATTTTATAAACCTGTTTGCGGTACTGTACCAAGGTGCTTCGGTGATTTTACTGCATCATTTGCATGTAAATCTACAATGATTTGATCTGTGGTTTTTCTCTCAGTCTTATTTCTGATAATTGTGTTTTGACCACAGACTCTTTTTTCTTCCTCTAGATTCTGAGGAGGCCCAGTCTGTCAATCCTTCCAGTGTTGACGAAAACGTTGACTCTGAAACAGAGAAAGACTCTGTCGTCTGCGACAGTAAACAGAGTCTCCCCGGTAAAGCGCCTCTCCCATCGGCCCTTGATGAGTACGAGTTCAAAGATGACGATGACGACGAGGTCAGCACAGTGATGGATGACAGGCACATTCTTAGGAAGGAGCAGCGGAGGGAACACGACTCTGAGGCAGAGAAGAGCAGTTTATTTGCAAAGCAGGAGAAAGCCTTCTATTGTAAATCATTTAAGAGTAAGAAACAGAAGCCGGCCAGAGTTCTGTACTCGAGTACCGACAGTTCTGACGATGAAGTTCTTCAGACCAGAAAGGTTCCTCCTGCGTGTTCGGTCCCTGAAGCATCCAATTCTGGTATGCAAACCAAAAAGGAGTATGAATACAAGCAGAAGGGCAAAGTGAAAAGGAAATTAAAAAACCAGAACAAAAATAAAGAGAACCAAGAGCTGAAGCAAGAAAAAGAGGGGAAAGAAAACTCCAGAGGAGCAAACTTAACCCTCACTGCCGCACTAGATTGTTCAGAAAAGACCCGAGAGGAGGGAAATTTTAGGAAATCTTTTAGCCCAAAAGATGATACTACATTACATTTATTTCATATTTCCACTGGTAAATCTCCCAAACATTCTTGTGGACTAAGTGAAAAGCAGTCAACACCACTAAAACAAGAGCACACTAAAGCGTGCTTATCACCAGGAGGCCCCGAAGTGTCCTCACAGCCTGGTCTTCTTCGGTATGATAATACAGAGTCTGATTTCTTGCCAGAAAGCTCATGTGTAAAATCTTACAAGCATAAGGAAAAGAACAAACATCAGAAAGATTTTCACTTAGAATTTGGTGAAAAATCAAATACTAAAATAAAGGATGAAGATCACAGCCCAGCCTCTGAAAATTCAGACTGCACACTGAAAAAAGTGGATAAAGAGGGCAAAACATTAAAAAAACATAAACTGAAGCATAAGGAGAGGGGGAAGGGGAAACACAAGAAAGAAATGGACAGTGAAAAGGAAAAATACAAAAATAGGGAGGCTCCTAAAGAACTGCAGAGGAGTGTGGAATTTGATAGAGAATTTTGGAAAGAGAATTTCTTTAAAAGCGATGAAACTGAAGACCTGTTTTTAAACATGGAACATGAATCCCTAATGTTAGAAAAGAAGTCAAAACTGGAAAAAAGCATAAAAGACGATAAATCAACTAAGGAAAAGCATGCATCAAAAGAGAGGAGCTTTAAAGAAGAGCGGGAAAAGGCTAAAAGGGAAAGTGAAAAGTCTTTCAGGGAAGACAAGATGAAAGAGCTAAAAGAAGAAAGAGAGAATGTTTCTACAGATAAAGAGACAGAATTTGGTTCTCTGGGTCTGTGTGTAAATGAGGACTCTGTAGGGCTACATTCAATAGAAAAGGAAATGGACATTGAAAAACAAGAAAAGCATATAAAAGAAAGTAAGGAAAAATCTGAGAAACGATTTCAAACTAAAGAAAAGGATTTTGAGAAGACTGAAAGAAAGTTTTCTGAAAAAGAGAAGAAGAAACATGAGCATAGGTCAGACAAGTTAGATTTTAGTGACTGTATCGATAGAATAAAAGAAAAGGACAAGCTGTCTTCACATCACACAGAAAAATGCCATAAAGAAAATGAGAAGACCAAAAATACCCCTAGAAAACCTGATGACAGAGAAAAGAGTAGGGAGAAGATGGATCGAAAACATGACAAAGACAAACCTGACAAAGAGAAACATTTGATGGAGAGAAAAAAGCAGTCAGATAACAGTGAGTACACGAAGTCAGAAAAGGGCAGAAGTAAAGAAAAAGACAGGGACATAGATAAGAAGGAAAAGTCTAGAGATAAAGAAAGTGTAAATATAACTAACTCCAAACACTTACAGGAAGAAAAAAAGCCAAGTATAGTGGACAGTGGTAGTAAAGCACAGTATGAGAAAACTTTATCCCTTAAAGAAAAAACAAAAGATGAACCTTTGAAAACCCCAGACGGAAAAGAAAGAGATAAAAAAGACAGAGATATAGATAGGTACAAAGAACGAGACAAACATAAAGATAAAATCCAACTAAATAGTTTACCCAAACTAAAATCTGAAGCAGATAAAGCTAAATCTAAGTCCTCACCAGCTTCAAAAGACAGTCGACCTAAGGAAAAAAGGTTAGTGAACGATGACTTAATGCAGACGAGTTTTGAACGCATGCTAAGCCTTAAAGACTTAGAAATAGAGCAGTGGCATAAAAAACATAAGGAAAAAATTAAGCAAAAAGAAAAGGAACGATTAAGAAATCGTAATTGCTTAGAACTTAAAGTAAAAGATAAAGAAAAAGCAAAACATACCCTATCTGAATCCAAAAATAAAGAACTTACTAGATCAAAGAGTTCAGAGTTGACTGATTCTTGTACCAAGGAGAAACTCTCTAAAGATACTGTAAGCAGTAGATCACAGTCTGTTGACACCAAAAATGTAATGAATTTAGGGAGAGCCTCCTTCATTTCAGATAATAGCTTAAACAGGTCTCCTAGATCAGAGAGTGAAAAGCCAGGTCTCAGCTCCAGGTCTGTATCCATGGTTTCCGTTGCTAGTTCAGAAGACTCTTGCCATGCTTCAGTGACCACCCCACGGCCCCTGGTTGACTCTGACTCTGACTTGATGTTGGAGGGTTCAGAGTCCCAGATGTCATTTTCCCAGTCACCATTTTTGCCAGTTGCCAAATCTCCAGCCCTTCATGAAAGGGAGTTGGACAGCCTGGCTGAACTACCAGAGCGCATTAAACCACCATATGCAAATAGGCTTCCGGCATCCCATCTCAGGTCCTCTTCTGTAGAAGATGTTAAATTAGTTATAAGTGAGGGGAGGCCCATCGTAGAAGCTCGAAGATGTAGCATGCCATCTGTCATTTGTGAAAATACAAAACAGTTCCAAACAATATCAGAAGAAAGCAATCAAGGTAGCTTGTTAGCTGTGCCAGGAGATAGTTGCCCTTCTCCCACACTTGAGGCGTCCTCAAATGTGCCTGAAAGAGACCTTCCAAATGTATCTAACATACATTCCAGTTTTACAGCCTCTCCAACTAGATCTGTAAACAGCAAATACGCGTCAGCCGATGTGAATGCAATTCAGAGTGCTGCCCCGGTGAGCATTGTGGAGAGTCCTGCACATTTAGAACCAGCGCGTCAGGTCAGCGTGACCCAAAATAAGTCCTGGGAGATGCCCGTCGATAGACTGCGACTGGACTCCGTGAGCACCAGTGACTTTATCTGTCCAAACTCAAATGCACCTGATCATGATTCCTCTGTTGAGAGTTTTTGTAATTCAGAAAACAAAATAGCAAAAGAGCAGAACACTGACATTTTATCTCTGCACCAGACTGACCTGCCAGGAAATTCTTGTGCTCAGGATTCAACATCCTTTCTTCCTTCACAGCAACCTTGCTCTTACCCCAACCAGTCACTTTCAGACACTGAATCTATCCCCAAACATGTGACTTTGTCATACGTTCCCAGTCAAGAACCCGGCCTTGTGCAACAGAAAAATGTAGTTCAAATTATCGGTTCCATTTTAGATACTGATGCTGAATCTACAAAAGATGTGGAAAGTGCTTTTGTCCTAGCAGATGTTCAGAGGACGGATGCCTTTGTCTCAGTGTATTCTGAAAGCACTATTCAAGAAGCATCGCCCAATTTTGAGAAAGCTAATGCTTTGCCTATGTTACCACTGGAAAAGGACTTTAATGGAAGCGATGCTTCCTCCCAGCTACATACACATTATGCTTTTAGCAGGCTAACTTTTAAGTCTTCTGGTGGCCATGAAATGGAGAATAGCAAAACTGATATTCAAGTTATAGCAAATGAAAAAGAAAATAAACTGGAGAGTTTGGTTTTAGCTCACTTGAATAAGTGTGATTCTGGTTTGTGTGACATGAATGTAGGCATGCCTAAAGGAAGCCTGAATGAACAAGCTCACCCAAAACGTGGTCCTGAAAGTGACAAGTGTGTGCTTCCCATCGAAGACGAGGAGTCTCAGCAGAGCCCTGTCTCGAGTCTTGAGAATCCCTCTCAGCAGTCAGCGCAGCCGGAAATGCACAGGTACGGTCAACTCGCTAAAGTAGAATTGGAAGAAAGTGCTGAAGACGATAAAGCTGAGAGCCATGTCCCTCAAAGAATGACTAGAAACAAAGCAAATACAATGGCGAATCAGAGCAAGCAGCTTCTTGCCAGCTGTGCGCTGCTACCAGAAAAAGACAGTGACTCTTCGTCTCCTAGAGGAAGGATAAGATTAACTGAAGAAGACGACCCTCAGATCCACCATCCACGGAAACGCAAAGTGTCGCGTGTACCTCAGCCTGTGCAAGGGAATCCCTCTTTACTGCAGGCAAAAGAGAAAACTCAGCAATCTCTGGCAGCCATCGTGGATTCTCTGAAACTAGATGAGATTCAGCCATACAGTTCAGAGAGAGCAAATCCATATTTTGAATATTTGCACATAAGGAAAAAAATTGAGGAAAAGCGCAAATTATTGTGTAGCGTTATCCCTCAGGCACCTCAGTATTACGACGAATACGTAACGTTTAATGGATCGTATCTCCTGGATGGAAACCCTCTAAGCAAGATTTGTATTCCCACAGTAAGTAGCATTGTTCCTTGGTCTACATCTGCAATATTGGCCAGTAGAGTCTAATGGCAAGCCATATATGTAACTTTAACTCCATACTGAACATCTTAATAAGTAAAAAGAAGCAAGTAAAATCAATTTAGTTAATGTCTTATATAGCTCAGAACTTTCCAAAATGTTATTTTGATGTATAATCAATATAGAAAATTTATTAATGAGGTTTTTCCTTTTTTTTAACTAAATCTTTGAAATTTAGTGTGCTCATATAGCAAATCTCCACTCACACTTAACAGCATTTCAGAACGTGCTCAGTGGACACGTGCGGCTAGTGGCTTCCGTCCTGGACAGCGCCGGTCTGTTTTCTTCTCCTGACCAGCTTTTCTTTTGTCTCAAAGGAGGTCTGCTTCTTGGAAGCTCGTGCCTCCTCTGCGCATGCTGCTGTTCTCGTCCTTTCCCATCTTCTCAGGAACTCCCCAGGACAGCGTTCTCGCTAACACATGCCTAGGCCCTGCGTTGGCCTCCATTCGCCCCGGTGTGTCGGGGTCTTCCCCCTGGACGGCTGGCTCAGCAGGCTTGCTTTGTCTCCTTCGGTCGCTGCTGGACTCTTGTTGGCAAGGAGTCTGCCTGAGGGTCTCTGTGTCTTCTCTTATTCACTCCCTGGCGTTATGCATGGTAGAGGTCACGAGTGAGTTCATCATGACCAGATTCACTGGCCTTTCTTTTTCTTTTTTTTTTTTTATTTTTTATTTTTTATTTTTTTGCGGGTCTAGGGATGGAACCCAGGGGCATTCTACCTCCAAGCTACACCCTCTGCCCAATTTTTTATTCTTTATTTTGAAACAGGGTCTCACTGAATTGCAGAGGGCCTCACTAAGTAGCTGAGGCTGTCCGAGAACCGCAATCCTTCGGTCTCAGCCTCCCGAATGCTGGGATTACAAGCGTGCACCACCGCGCCCGGCTTATTTTTCTTTATGTTGATTTGTCAGATTCGACATTGTGACCATCTTGTTCTTCCTAAAATGTGTTGGCACTCTTATCATATCTCTGCCTCACTATTTCTTTTAACGATTTCTTTGCCCTTTAAATGTGAGTTCTGAAGTTATCCATTCTTCAGTCAACTTTCTGATCTGTGTGCTTTTCATATGTGAAAGGTATCTGTTTTTTCTGGTTTCAGGGGGCTTC
The DNA here is from genome assembly GCF_963383645.1 of Muscardinus avellanarius. Lineage (NCBI taxonomy): Eukaryota > Metazoa > Chordata > Mammalia > Rodentia > Gliridae > Muscardinus > Muscardinus avellanarius. The sequence continues at coordinate 63,301,849 of NC_137803.1, read as the reverse complement.
CAGGTATCAGTAAGTCCCCAGAAAGTTCTTACTTAGTGATACATGTCTGTTAAGCACCAGAGTCAAACATAGGAGGTGCTTTCTAGGCATCAGCGTCTAGGTGTTTTTCAAACACCTCAGCCACAGTGGGTTCTCCAGAAGCTGACTCTGGGGAGGTGAGTGCCAGTGGGAAAGTGTTGAGGGAGGCAGAGCTGGACATAGGACGGGGTGGGGCTGAAATGTGGCCTCGTGGGATTGCTTGTGCCTTGAGCATTCCCTGCGATATCAGCATAGCCAGTCTTCTGTGTGTCCGCCTCTGTGTCGTGGTCTGATTGAGGGACAGGATGCTGTCCGTTAGAGACTGAGTCCCAAGCTGGTCTCCAGCCCCGAGAACCCTGCTGATACCCTTAGCCATGTTTCTGGCTGCTTCTCACAGATCTTAGAATTACTGTGTTCTGTAGCAAGCTCGTTTCTCTAATTCTTCGGCCTAGACGTTATCTTCTCAGTGCAGATTACTCTGGCACTCCTATTCTAGACGAGTGGATACTCCTCATCCGTGCTCCTTAAGAACCCCAGGTCTATAGGGCTGAAGAACTAGAAGAGCAGCGCCTTGGCCGGGCGTGGGGCGCACACTTGTCATCCCAGCATTCAGAGGCTGAGGCGGGAGGATCGTGGTTTGCAGACAGCCTCAGCTACTTAGTGAGGCCCTCCACAACTTAGACCGTTTCCAAATAAAGAATAAAAAATAGGGCTGGAGGTGTAGCTTTAAAGTAGAATGCCCCTGGGTTCCATCCCCACTACCGCAAAATAAAAGAGTAGCACCACACCCTCCACAACTCTCATGCTGAGGGCAGTTGACAAGACATAGAAGTCAAATCTGTTACTGTAGTTAGAGACTTGGTTTCTTCAGTCCCGATGTGTTACTTATCCTGCCGAATTTTCACATCCTGACGTGAATGACGGTCCTTGTGATTTTATGTAACATGCTTCAGTCCCCGTGATTCCTGTGTGCTAATTCTGAGTAGTTTTAGGAGATCCAGGCTGATTGTTTGGCAAGAGCTTTTCATATTTAGTGCTCTCTGTTCCGATGACTTTGCGGGGAGTAGGAGATGTGCTCTTGTGCCGTTTGAACGTCGATTGAGTGGAAACCATCAGCAGGCGGGTGGTGATTATAAGCAAGCGGCGGGGGGGGGGGTGAGATTCAGGTGCTCCAAGGGTACAGAGGAAATGCCCCGGGTCACAGAGGGCGCAGCGGCGTCACTGCACGCTGACCGTCGAGTGCGCGTGTGGGTTGAGCCCTTTCCTCCATCTCGGCGTCTCTCAGAAGCCCCTCTGATACCAGGTCAGGAATGAGCCCGTGAGCATTTCCGAGTGTGCGCAGCCGTGCGTGACGCCCCACGTAATGACGGCATTTGAAAGCCATGAGTTCATTCGACCATTTCATCTCCCTTTATGATAAGTTCACTGAGTGTATTTAATCCCAGCATTCGGGAGGCTGAGACAAGGATCGCGGTTCACAGCCAGCCTCAGCTACTTAGTGAGGCCCTCTGCAACTTCGTGAGACCTTGTTCCAAAATAAAGAATAAAAAATAGGTCTAGGGGTGTGGCTCAGAGGTAGAATGCCTTTGGGTTCAATCCCCAGTACTGCCATGAAAATAAAAAAGAATAGCCCATTTTTGCAAGTAAAATCTAATGATATTTGATTCTGTTTTTAGATTACACCTCCGCCTTCGCTGTCAGACCCACTTAAAGAACTCTTTCGGCAACAGGAAGTTGTAAGGATGAAACTGCGTTTGCAGCACAGCATTGAAAGGGTGAGGTACATTTAAGTAATACGAGTATATTTTACAGCTTTTCACTAGCAGACTTTCCTTGTCTAGAGCCATTCGGAGGAAGGGTTTCACTCTGTTACCTGTGCTTACTCAGCTAAAGGGAGAAGTTTTACACCTATCTTAGGACAGCTGCCCCTACTGCAGTTCATGTTGAGTGTATATTTGATAGATAATTCATGGGTGTGTGTGTTTTACTGGGGATGGAACCCAGGGGCATTGTACCTCCGAGCTACACCCACAGCCCTAGTTTTCATTCTTTATTTTGAAATAAAGGGCCTCACTAAGTAGCTGAGGCTGTCCCCGAACCACGATCCTCCTGTCTCAGCCTCCCGAATGCCGGGATGACAAGCGTGCGCCACCACGCCTGTATTAAATTCATATTTGATACATAAGCCTCTCACTTTTCCTTACTCTTTGTTGAGTTTGTAGAACTACAGCAACAGATTCTGAGGACATTCAGATTTCCAAGTTTTTAGCCTTGTTTCATGTACCAGCTGCTTTGGGGTTAAAGTACAAATGCTGTGTCCTTGACAGTTCTGCCTGAGTGTCTGGTTTTCAGAGGTTAGTATTGGAATGAAATGACAGGAAAGACTGATTATCTAGTTATTTACAGAAGTCATCGAAGTCATTCTTTATTGTGAAACCAGGGTCTCACTAAGTAGCTGAGGTTGTCAGCAAACAGCAATCCTCCTGTTTCAGCATCCCACGTACTGAGATTACAAGCCGGTGCCACCACGCCCAGCCGATCTTGATTCTTTAGTCTTCACTGACTTATGAAGAAAGGAAGGCTAAAGTCCTCGGCACTTGAGGGCAGGACGGGAAGCATGGCATGAAGAGGCAGGCACGCCCTTTGTGTTCAGCAGGACAGGGGCACTGTAGACCTGGGGCTGCCATCTCGACTCCTCGTCAGTCCCAGGGTTACAGCCGTTGATAGTTAAGCCAAAGAATGCACTGCCCACCAGATGGCATGAACAGTCCCACCAGGATCAGGTGGATTGGGGTCTGCCCGAGGCTCCGGCCTGCCGAGTGCCGAGATGCTTGTTCATCTGTTAGCCTCAGCTCTCTGCCTGTTATGAGACTGGAGGTGTGGGGCCCACTTAGCTCAGTAAAGCAGAATTCTCCTGTGAGGCCAGAGGGCCAGAAGCAGCCGGCACCGGCATTCACTTTTATGTCTATGAAAATGTTTATAATAAAAGAAGCCGTCGCCGCAGCTTAAAATGGCCGTGATCAAACAGGTGAGAAACGAAGCCGGGCGTGGTGGCCACGCAGCACTCAGGAGGCTGCGGCGGGAGGACTGCACAGGTTCAAAGCATATTTTAAATGATTTTATTTTAAAAATTAATGTTTTTTCATTCTTTGTTTAACTAGGAAAAACTTATTGTATCAAATGAACAGGAAGTTCTACGAGTTCATTACAGAGCTGCAAGAACATTGGCCAATCAGACACTGCCATTTAGTGCTTGTACCGTCCTCCTGGATGCAGAAGTGTACAGTGTGCCTTTGGACTCTCAGGTAAAGTGCTCTCGGTACACGTGGAGTGCTCTCAGGAAAACGAGGCGTGGTCACACATGCTTGCAATCCCAGCATTAGGGGCTGAGACGGGAGGACAGCGATTCACAGACAGCCTCGGCTACTGAGGCCCTTTGCGACTCAGTGAGACCCTGTTTCAAAATTAAGAATAAAAAAACAAAAAAGGGCTGGGGGTGTAACTCAGGAGTACAATGCCCCTGGGTTCTATTCCCGGTACAAAAAAAAAATACACCTTGAAGCTAGGCAGACATGGTAGTGCATGCCTGTAATCCCAGCTACTCAGGAGACTGAGGCAGGAGGATAGTAAGCTCAAAGCCGGAAATTTAACCCTGTCTCAAAAATATATATAACTTGAGCTGGTCATGGTGGCGCACACTTGTGATCTCAGCGCTTGGGAGGCTGAGGCAGGAGGATCACACAGGTTCGAAGCCAGCCTCAGCTACTGAGTAAGGCTCTCAGCAACTTAGAACTTATTTCCAAATAAAGTATAAAAAAATAGGTCTGGGAGTGTAGCCCCTGGGTAGAAAAGCCTCTGGGTTACACCCCCAGTACCACACAATATATGTATGTATGTATGTATGTATGTATGTATGTATGTGTATGTATATACATACACACACACACACGCACGCACGCACGCACGCACGCACATACATCCGTACATATAAAACTTGTAGCCGGGCATTGTGGTTCAATCCCAGTCCTTGTGAAGCTGAGACAAGAGAACCACAGATTCGTGGCCAGCCTCAGAAACTTAGCAGGACCCTTCACAACTTAGTGAGACCCTGTTTCAAAATAAAGAATAAAAAACAGGGCAGGGGGTGTAGCTTGGAGGTTAAATGCCCCTGGATTTCATCCCCAGACCCGCAAAAAAGAAAGTTAAACATAAAAAGTTTAAAAAAATAACTGTGAGAGTCGTTAGAAATAGTCACAAAACTAGAGTTAAAACCAACTCGGGTCACAGTTGGCCTAATAGTTAAAGGGCTGAAAAACTTTTTTGGGAAGTATTTTTCATATTAAGCTGAAGAAAATACTGCTTTGGACTACATTTACTTATCTTGGACTTCTTTCCAATACTTATTTTCTTTATTCTCTCCTAGTAAATTATATAAATTTTTAATCAAAAAGGGATGGGGGGGTTATTGGGGACTGGGGTGTGCAAGCCAAGGGCTTTTCTACCTCTGGACTATACTCCAGGACCGGTTTTATATTTTATTTGGAAACAGGGTCTCACTGAGTTGCTGAGAGCCTCACTGAGTAGCTGAGGCTGGCTTCGAACCTGCGCGATCCTCCTGTCTCAGCCTCCCAAGCGCGGGGATTACAAGCGTGCGCCACCACGCCCGGCTCACAAAGGGATTTTGAGTGTTTGGGGGAAGGGGTTGGGGATGTAATCCAGGAGCAGTCAACCTCCGACCTACATCCACTGCCCTATTTTTTCTTTATTTTGAAACAGGGTCTCACTGGGTTGCAGAGGGCCTCACTAAGTAGCTGAGGCTGTCCGATCCTCTGGTCTCAGCCTCCCAAATGCTGGGATTCCAAGCGTGGACCACCACGCCCAGCTGGATTTTGATCATTTAAGTAATTTATTGTATGCTGTCCCAAATTTTTTTAGTGATCCAGACCACCTGGTTTTTCCACCCCCGTCCCCACGCTAGTAGGGTGAACCAAGGGGCATTTACCTCTGAGCTACATCACCAGGCCTATTATTTTATTCTTTATTTTGAAAGAGTGTCTCACTAAGTAGCTGGGGCTGGCCACGAACCTATAATCCTCTTGTCTCAGCCTCCCCAGAAGACCTCGTTTTAAACCAAAATGAGTCTTGATGGGACCAAGATGTGAGGCATAACGCTTGTCAGAGGAGCTGCTCCTCAAGGCCTTTCTGTGTTTCGAGGACTCGCTTATGCGCAGAACCCTTTTACAGTTGGCTTTAGAAGAGCAGGTTTGAGTAGCAGGCTTATTTCCGCTGAAAGTAGTCTCTGAGGAACTAAGGGCCTGGTACCCCAGCCTTGGGTAAGGCCCTAGATGACCCATTAGCCTACTCTTCCATAATAGTAGAAGGTGATTGTCATTTTAAAACATTGAACAGTAACATTTAAAATGGCCTGGGCGTCTTACTTGAGTAAGAAGCGGTGGTTGCAGCTTGAATAGTGGCGTGTGGGCCCGCTAACGTGGACGTCACGTGCGGCCCATGGGCACCGAGGCACGAGCGGCAATCTTAGGAGGGGAGCTAAGCTGAGGCGCTTCCTGTGTGCACCTGGAGGACACTCTCCATTCTCATACAGCTTAGGAGAGGTCCTCCTAACCCATTTTAGAGAATAGAAAGTTGAGAGTATCACTAATGCAGGCGCATTCAGTAAGGTACAGAGCTAGGATTTGAATGGCCTGTCTTAATTCCAAATCGGTAGTCTTCATGGTTGATATAGACTCTTCATGAGCATTCCAAAGAAGTTCTCTTAGAAGACGCGGCATCTTCAGAGGCAGCTGCCGCCCACCGGCGCTTTTGTCTCCCCACGTGTGATAAACGAGAATTCAATCTGAAGTCAGTTGTGCGTGGTTAGGGTGTCACAGGCACGCTGCTTGATACGACGTGCCTTTTTGAGAAACACCTTTGACTCACAGAGCAATAGGAATCTAATTAGTAACCAAAAGCAGCCGCTGAGAGAATTCTAGCAACTTCTAGAATGGAGATGAAAACTTGAATTTTAATGGTATTCAACTTATATGTCTATTTCTCCAATTATTCTCATCATTACTTAGAAGGCATGTACCCTAAAAAGTATTACATGGCACATAAGTTTTTAAATGGTTTATTGTGTTACAGTACTCAGCTGTATTTACCATTCTTTTTCAGTCCGATGACAGTAAGACTTCCGTGAGAGATCGCTTCAACGCGAGGCAGTTCATGTCTTGGCTGCAAGATGTGGATGATAAATTTGACAAATTAAAGGTATGTATCTTTAGAGGGCATGCTCCCCTCCTGAGCAGAAGCTGGTGTTGGACAAGGAGAAAGGATTAGAAAAGGAAATACTAGTCACTTGTCAATTTTCATGCTGGATCATAGTCGGAAGGTAAAGATAAGTGAGCCCGCCGCTGTTCATAAAGACCAGACATAGGGGGGCTGCCATCGTGCCTCCCTGAGAACCAGCCAGTAGAGCAGCCTGTCTATCAGAGCTTAGCAAGAAGTGAAAGGAAAGGCTAAGAAGAGGCATGGCCGGGTGTGGGGCGCCACGCACGCACCCCAGCACTCGGGAGGCTGAGGCCGGAGGATCACGGTTCACGGCCAGCCTCAGCGGCTTAGTGAGGCCCTCCGCAACTCAGCAAGACCGTTTCAAAATAAAGAATAGGGCTGGGGCTGTAGCTCGGAGGTAGAATGCCCCTGGGTTCAATTCCAGTTACCTCAAAAAAGAAACAACGAAGGTGCAGAGCCAGAAATAGTTGGGATGTTGAAGTGAACAGGGTAGAACTGAAATAGATGTTTTTCTCGAGTCTTTTCTCCTTCAGAATCAACTGTTGTAGTCGAGTTGACTGTAGTAAATAGATACACGTAAAAGGTAGAGCCCGCAGAGTCACAATAAGAATTCAGCCTGTTCTTATCACTCCTCAGGCTTCTTTCCTTTAACGTGAGCCTTTTTTATGCTCCTAATATCTCCATTTTAGTTCCTAAAGAAACTATGGGTAAGAGAGGGGTGTGTGTGTGTTGCCAGGAGTGGAACTCGAAGGCATTTGATTTCTGAGCAACAGCCCCAGTCCCCCCACCCCTGTTGGTACTTAGGATGGAGCCCAGGGGGGATTCTACCTTCAAGCTACACCCCCAGCCCTATTTTTTATTCTTTATTTTGAAACAGGCTCTCACTAAGTAGCTGAGGCTGGCCACAAACCTGCGGTCCTCCTGTCTCCGCCTCCCCAGTGCTGTGATCGCGAGCTGTACCACCAGGCAGCTGGGCACAGTGTTTAATGGTGTAGTTAACTCTGCTCTTCTTTTAAATAGACCTGTCTTTTAATGCGGCAGCAACACGAAGCCGCGGCTTTGAACGCCGTCCAGAGGCTGGAGTGGCAGCTCAAGCTCCAGGAGCTCGACCCTGCCACCTATAAGTCTATCAGCATTTATGAAATCCAGGAGTTTTACGTCCCCCTCGTGGATGTGAACGATGACTTTGAGTTGACTCCTATATAGTGTCTCGGCTTCCTGACGATGTCGTCTGCTCAAGCATCATACCATGGGATTCCGCCTTTTGAGAAAATGCTGATATTACGCCTTTACAGCTGTTAGTAAAGTTGGATTAAGCTTGGTTATGTAGTAAACACTGTCGTTTTATAAAAATGAAGAGACGTATTTTGGATCCTAGGTCCAAACATAGTTTCTAACAGAAAACTTATTTATATTGGTGAAAGGTAACTGTTGCTCGGAGCATGTTGACGGACTAAAGGATGTTTAAAAAGAGAGATCCCTAACAGCGCTGGGAGCTGTTGGCACTCTGAGTCCGAGATAACCACTGGTATTCAAATCTCTTTCAGGTTTTACTAAAAATACATCAGTAAACTAAAAGGTTCCATTCCTACCAAATAGTTTCTAATGTAGAAGAAAAACTTGGCACAAAATTTCTTCAGTTTATTATATTTGTAAATTAATTGTATAGTTTTCTTTTTGAAAGTTTTAATATTGTCTTCCTTTTTTAATAACTTATTTTATACATATTGTGCAGATGTACATCTTGTAATTAATGGTCAAAATGTATACAAAGGGATCAGTAGTCAAAATATGTACAAAGAAATAACTGTAAAACTGTTTTGTCTAATGAGTTACTGGACCAAAGTCATAGTTTGTGTGGCGTGTAATCGCAGCGTGTTGAGGTAGTGAAGCTTTTCATAAGGCATGCATGTGTTTGAGGTAGCGTGCTCCCATCACCGTGGCGGTGACCACACACTGACTGTGGTGCATGCTCCCTGTGACTTAGACCTGCCTCTGACTGAGGCCGGGCAGCCAGGCTCCCAGCAGCCTCCTGTGAAGACCCCGACTTAGGTGTTGGCACGTTCTGTAGACTAGTCAGACCAAGAAGCTTAGCTCTTCCATCTCACAGCAGAGCCTCTTTCCCCAGAACAAAAATGCCTTTGAATAAATACTCTGAAATTGTAAATGTCTATTTTAATACTCAACTATGAAAGAATCTGTGAATATATGTAAATATGTTTAATAAATTTTATTGGTCATGTTAAATCATTGTAAAACTTTTTTACATTGCTTAAATTTAACGTTTTAAGCTTAATAACCTTTGCACTTTTAAATAAAAACTGGGTACTTGACAAATGAGACATTTAGTAGTCAAAATAAGGAAAAGCCTCTTGGAAATGTCCCAGTCGATCACTTAGACGTTTATGAAAGATTAATAAGTTGTCTTTTTCCTTGTATTCAGATGTGAAGCATATAATTTGCAAATTTTTATAATTGAAATAAGATTTGGTATGCTGTTTTGTAATAAATTAATTAGCAATATACTTAGGAAAATCCCGTTTCTCCTATAACATGATATAGACTAAATATTGAGGAGTATTTCAGATCTAAAACCTGCTGAGCTGGCAAAACATTTGTGAAAGGAAGATTTACTGTAAAATTTGTCATAAGCATATGAGATAAAATTTACAAAACTCATAAAATACTGCTGGATGTTTTTGGTAGAGAAAGGTGGAAAGTACTCAGGAATGAAGTCGTGTCAGTTGAGCTTGCAGGTGGGGATCCCAGCTAACAAGGGAACGTAATGTTTGAGTGCAAAGGTGTGTATTAAGCTTAGGGGTTTTGAATTTTTACATCAGTTTCTACCTTCATTTTTACTGTACTTGGCATGCGCAATAAAGCAGCACGTGTAAAAGCTACACAGTGCGAGGACTTTATTATTAAAGGTTGGATGTAGTTTGTTTTCCTTAGAAATTTAGGTGAGAGATTTTGGCCTTCTTTATTGGATAAATGGGGCCAGAAAGGCAGGGTAGATTTCAAAGCACTGGTTTTGTTGAAGTTAATTTTATTAAGGCTGGGAACATTAAAAGCTAATTTATAAAAGCAATACTTTTTAATATGAAAAACTTAATGCAAAGTTTGTTTATACTTTTGCCTAAAAAGGAAATTTGATGTGGCTTCTGTGGCAAATCATGAAAATATAAAGACCAGATTAGTGAGTACTGAAGTTGTAGGAAGTAAGAGAGGGCTGAGCTCGGAGAGCATTTGAATCTGATGAGCCAGGCCCAGGGCGGGCATCCATCGCTGGCCACACTGGGCAAAGCTGGAGGAGAAGCAGCCGCCGCGGGAACCTGGTGAGCCCAGGCGGCTGCCCAGCTCTGAGTCTCAGCTGACCGCCCGCCTGGACCTCGGAAAGCTGGGCCTCTCGGGAGTCTGCTTCTGCAGGCTTCCTCTGTAAGGTGACTAAAGCCCATCAGGATAGCTTAAAAAGTTACTGCCTTCTCACAGGAAATTTATAACTAAGCACGTAGTTAAGGGCTCTTGATATTAATAATCTGAAGTTCTGAAAGCTAAAAACAAAAAACGTGGAATGATTCTGAAAGAAAAATAAAGAAGGTTAATCAGTGATTCTTTTTAAACTGTTCAAGTATCATGAACAAGATAACTAAATTGTACCTAAGGATTTGTATTTCTTTAAATCTTGTTCTAAATCGTATCTGTTTAATAAATGACTAGTTGATATTTGTGCATGTTATTTAATAAAGAGATATATTTTTATAGAAAAAATAAGAGTGGCGTGTGTTAAGTGTTTTCCCTTAGTTTTCCACTCACACGTAACTATAAGCCAAATACCCACGTTTACTTGGGCGCCCGGCATGCACCAGGCCCTGGGCTCAATCTCCAGTGCTGCACAGTAAATAAATAAATGAGCTGCTGTGGAGACGGGGCGGGCTGCGCGCCCCGTGAGGCTGATGGGGTGCGGGTGTCACGCGGCTTGCCGTCATGTGATGTGCAGAGCTGGAGGCATGGCTTCGTGGGCAGTAGCATTGTCAGGGTGTGGCTTCGACTTTTTGTAGGAAATTTTCTTTGGGGGTTATGGGTTGTACTAGAAATTGAACCTAGGGGCATCTGCCTCTGAGGTACACCCCCAGCCCTATTTCTTTTTGTTATGAAATAGGCTCTGGCTAAATTGCTGAGGCAGGCCTCAAACCTGCAATCCTTTTTTTTTTTTTTTCTTTTCCAGTACTGGGGATGGAACCCGGGGCACTCTACCTCCGAGCTACACCCCCAGCCCTAATTTTTAATCTTTATTTTGAAACAGGGTCTCACTAAGTTGTGAAGGGCCTCACTAAGTAGCTGAGGCTGTCCTCGAACCTCGACCCTCCTGTCTCAGCCTCCTGAATGCTGGCATTATAAGCGTGCCCACCACGCCCCGCTGCAGTCTCTTGCAGCCTCCCATGCACTGGATTACAAGTGTGCCCCACCAGGCCTGCTATACGGAACAGTTTTTTTCTTTTTTTTTTTTTTTTTTGTGGTTCTGGGGGTGGAACCCAGAGGCTTTCTACCTCCGGGCTACACTCCCAGAGCTATTTTATATTTTATTTGGAAACAGGGTCTCGCTAAGTAGCTGAGGCTGGCTTCGAACCTGCGCGGTCCGAAAGCTAAGTCCTGGTGGGACGAGCCCACTCCTGGGGACGGGCTGGATGGGCCGGGGCGGCCCGGCCTGCGCTGACCGCCCCGGCCGTGGCCGCCCCTCGCAAGCCAGCCCAGGGCCGGGGCTCGGGCCGGCGCGTCCCCAGAGGGCGGGCAGGTCTCCGCGGAGTCCCGAAGCCGGGGTCTGAGCCCCGCTGTGAGCGCGCCTGCTCCTGGAGTGAAAGGCCAGACGCCGGCCGGGCTGACGCAGTCTGGCGGCTCGGTGTCCCCTCCCCAGGCCCCGGACGCGCCGGTGAGGAGCGTCCATGGCAGCTGCTGACCTCAGCTCTGCAGGAGAGGGGACGCGGGCCGCGGCAAACCCAGCGAAGGGCTCGTGGGGCTGGGAGAGCGCAGGCCGCGACGCGGGGAGGGAGGGCGGCCCGGCGAGGACTGCGGGCTGCGGTCTGAGGGCCTGCAGGGGCGGGGCCAACCGTGGGCCGAGCCCCGGGGCGGGGCTTGATGGCTTGTGGGCGGGGCCGGGAGTGGCGTGCTCGCGGTGGGGCGTGCGTAAGCCTCGCTCGGAGAGGACCGCCGCCACGGTGGGCGTGGCCCGGGGCCTGCGTAGGTGACGCCGGGTCTGGACCGCCGCGGCGGTGGGCGGGGCCGGCGGCGGTGGGCGGGGCCGGCGGCGGTGGGCGGGGCCGGGGCTGCGTAGGTGACGCCGGGCCTGGACGGCCGCCGCGGTGGGCGTGGCCGGGCGGGCCCGGGGCGTGCGCGGGGCGCCGGGGCTCCTCCCGGAGGCGCGGGCCGGCGGCGGCGGCGGCGGCGCGAGGCTGAGGGCGCTGGGCCGGGGGCGCGGAGGCGCGGCGTGGCTCGGCGGGACCAGGGCGGCGCGAGGTGAGCGGCCGGGCGGCGTCCGCGGGCGGCCCTGCGCGGCTGTCCGGGCGCCGCAGACAAAGGCGGCCGCGCGCCGCTGTGAGCCGGCGCGGACCGCGGGGACGCCGCCGCTTTGTCTCGGGTCCACGGGGAGCGGGGCGCCGCGAGCCCCCGGGTTTGGGCGTGGGCTTTGGGGGAGTAAGAAGCACTTGAGACGACAACTTCCAAGGATGGGGAGGAGTTTTCTACTTTGGGGGGCTGTAAGATGAAAACTAAGTTCTGGACAAATGAGTTTTCAAATGCCTTTTTTAGCTCCCAAAAATATGCACTTACGGCTCCAGAAATCAAATGTGCTGTGAAATAAGTGAGAAAACTGGGGTAACAGTTTTTGGTTTTTGGTTTTTTTTTTCTTTGGTGGTACTGGGGATGGAACCCAGGAGCTTTTCTACCTCCCGGCTCCCTCCCAGACCTTTTTTTTTTTTTTTTTTTTTTTTTGCGGGACTAGGGTATGGAACCCAGAGGCGTTCGACCGCCGAGCTACACCCCCTACCCAATTTTTTATTCTTAATTTTGAAACAGGGTCTCACTGAGTAGGTGAGGCCGGCTTTGAACCTGTGCCATCCTCCTGTCTCAGCCTCCCCAGCGCGGGTTATTAACAGATTTTGAGGAATGCTTTGTGAGTTCAGTAAGAACCACCAGGGCTTTCTTTCAAAATTGAGCTGTAACCCATACAAAGCCCTTTATTCTACTCAATTTCTTACAGACTTTCCTTTATTGCATCTCATAATACTTAAAATGAAGGTGTAATTGTAAAGGCCCCATAAACCCACCTTCTACTCTGCTTACATCAGTAGGTATTTATTTTAATTGGTTATGTTTGGGGCTGTGCTTTAACCTCGGGCAATTACGTTTCTCTTTTTAAAGTTAACCTCCTGTTGGCTGCCTCACCCATGTTAAATCCGTGCTGCTCTTTCTTCCTCTCCGGTTCTGTTGGTTGGTATCTTATAAACGTCCAACAATCTGCTGCTGTAACAGAATTAAGAGTATCTTCACGTTGTAATGGCATGGTGGTGCAGGCCACCATCCTAGTACTGGGAGGCTGGGACAGGAGGATCTTGGGTTCGAGGACGGCCTAAGCAATGTAGGGACTTTCTCAGCAACCTAGGGAGACCCTGTTTCAAAACAAAGTAGAAAGGGCTGGTGGGGCAGCTTGGAGGTGGGATGCTCCTTCATTCAATCCCAAGTACCAAAAAATGTCCTAGCGTTCTAACTTGTGATTCTTTGTCTTAGCCTCACAGATGCTGGAATACCAAGCTTGTGCCACCATGCCCAGTTCACAAATTCGTTTGGATTCTAAGAATTCAAATGTTGGGACTGGAGCTGTATAGTTCAGTGGTAGAACATTGGCCTCAAATGGAAGAGGGCCTGGCTCCATGTGTCCTCTTGCATTTGAGGATATGTGTCCCTGGCACCACACAGACCAAAGAATTAAAGATGTTTTGAAGTCTAAATTTTATTTTAAGTGTTTTAAAATTAAAATATTAGTGGACTTTATTTGGGTTTCAAGGTGAATAATGGACCCAAAATTTAAGCAGCCATCCAGTATTAAAACTAGTTATTTGCGTTGTTATACTTTCAGGTTACTAAGGGTGTAGACATAATGACTTACCTTTCACAGACACCATTTCAGGGTAGGTTCTGTATGCTCAGTCTTTGAAGATGCTATCAAAACACTGCTACATAAAGTTACCGTTGAGATTTATTATTTACCTCTGAACTATACCCTCGGCCCTATTTTATTTTTATTTTGAAACAGTCTCACTATGTTGATGAGATCTTCACTGCTCTGAAGTAGGCCTCAAACCTGGGATCCTCCTGTCTCAGCTTCCCAGGCATGTGCCACCACACCCAGTAAGATCTTTATTTTCTTTGCAGTACTGGAGATGGAACCCAGCGTCATTTTACCTCCACGTTAAACCCCCAGCCCTATTTTTTATGCTTTATTTGGAAACGGTCTCACTGAGTTGCGAAGGGCCTCACTAAATAGCTGAGGCTGTCCGGGAACCGTGATCCTCTATTCTCAGCCTCCCAAATGCTGGGATTACAAGCATGCCCGCCATGCCTAGCTTCAGTGAGATTTTTTTTTTTTTTTTTTTTTTTTTTTTTTTTTTGTGGTGGTACTAGGGGCGGAACCCAGGGGCTTTCTACCTCTGGGCTATACTCCCAGACCTATTTTATACTATATTTGGAAACAGGGTCTCACTAAGTTGCTGACAGCCTCACTAAGTAGCTGAGGCTGGCTTCGAACCTGTGTGATCCTCCTGTCTCAGCCTCCCAAGCGCGGGGATGACAAGCGTGCCCCCCACGCCTGGCCAGTGAGATCATTTTTCAATGACGGCTCGGTCTTTTGATAGTGACTCTTGGTTTATGCTTTGATATTCACCTTTTTAACTTGTTTTTACCTTGCCTCGTGCCTTGTTCTGTTTGTTTAGCTACCGAGGAGGTTCTGCTGTGAAGAGCCATGAAGTCCCCGTGTGCTGCCGTGCTCACCCCGGCCATCCTGCTGCTCCTGACGTGGCTGCCCGCGGCACTGAGCTGTAACAAAGCACTCTGTGCTAGTGATGTGAGCAAGTGTCTCATCCAGGTAGGGCTCAGAGCACGCTGCAGAGCAGATGTGCGCACATACGTACCGATAGAGCGTGCGTAAGGCCTGGGCACTGCGTCAGGCTTGAGGGACTGAGCCCGGGTACACTGTGGAGGTTTACTCCTTGTTGTGCATATAAATGAGGCCTGATTTAAGAAGTTCAGTAATGTCAGGTGGGGCGGTGCACACCTACAATCACAGCTACTTAGGAGACTGAGGCAGGAGGATTGCAAGTTTGAGGCCAGCCTGGTCAACTGAGTGAGACCCAGTCCCTAGATAAACTTACTAGCTAGGTGCACACTTGTAACCCCAATACTTGATAGGCTGAGACGGGAGAATCACAGGTTCCAAGCTAGCCTCAGCAACTGAGTGAGGCTGTTAGCAACGTAGCGAGACCTTGTTTCCAAATAAAAACTAAAATACGGCTGGGGGTGTAACTCGGAGGTAGAAGGCGCCTGGGTTCAATCCCCAATAACACACATGCGCACGTGCACTTACATTATTTTGTGGTTTTGTGGTACTAGAGATTGAACCCGGGCATTCTACACCGAACTGCACGCTCAGCCCTTAAGACGGGATCGTGCTAAGGTGCTAAGGCCAGTCTTGAACCCCTTCTCAGCCTCCCAGGTACTAGGGTTCCAAGCACGTGCCACCACTCCAAGCGAGGAGAACCAAGCTTTCCTTTCCTTTGGGGGAGAGGGCTGCAGGGGGGTGAACCTGGCAGCGTTCTACCTCCAGGCTACGTCCCCAGCCTTACTTTACTCTTCATTTGGAAACAGGGCCTCCGAGTTGCTGATATCCTCACTGCTAAGTTGCTGAGGCTGGCTTGGAACATGGCATCCTTCTATCTCACCCTCCCAGGAACTAGGATTACAGGCGTGTGCACTGCACTTGGCGTAGGGGAATCACTTGTAATGTTTTAAGTACTGTTTTTACTTCTGTTAGTGGTTTTTAGCCATATGGCTAAATAATAAGCTTTTTACTCCTTTTTTTTCCCCAGTACTGGGAATGGAACCCAGGGACATTCTACCTCCAGGCTACAATGCCAGCCCTATTATTATTTATTCTTTTCTTTCGTGGTACTGGGGTTCCTGGAAGCCCTTCTACCTCCGGGCTGCACTCCCAGACCTAGTTTATACTTTTTCTTCTTTAGTAACAGGGTCTCTTAAGCCAGCACGGCTGGCTTCGAACCTGTGTGATCCTCCTGTCTCTGCTTCCCAAGCCTGGGGATGACAAGTTGCAAAGGCCCTCACTAAGTAGTTGAGGCTAGTTGCAAACCGCGATCCTCCTGTCTCCGCCTCCCAAGCTTGGGGATTACAAGCGTGCCCACCACGCCTGGCTGTACTACTGTTTTTTAAAATTTATCACATCTAGAGATTATGTGTCTCTACACAATGCCTCTCTGCTATGTAGATCAGGTTACCGCTTTAGGTGTATCTAACAACTTCATAGTTATATCACTGGTTTGACTTTATCTCTTGGTCCTTTCCAGTTTCTATAGTATATTTAAACTTTTTTGTTCTATTAGCTAGGTAAAATATCACTTGATTCTTAATGTATGAGGAGATTAATAGCCTCACATGTGTTTGTTTGTTTGTTTGTTTGTTTGTTTGTTTGTTTATGGCGCTGGGGATTGAACCCCAGGACATTCTACCTCCGATCTACAACCTCAGCCCTATTTTATTTTTTTATTTGAAACAGGGTCTTGCTAGGTGGTTGAGAGTCTCACCACTTGCTGAGGCTGTCCTTGGCCTTGCATTTCTGTCTCAGCCTCCCGAGTACTGGGATTATTACACGTGTGCCCACCACCCCTGGATTACTTTTCCCTTTTTAGATTTTGTTTACTTTCTCTCTCTAGCAATGAGACAGTATAATTAAGTTCTAAGAAGAACAGTGCAGCCAGGTAGGGTGGTACACACCTGTAATCCCAATTTCTTGGGAGGCTGAGGCAGGAGTATCACAAGTTCAAGGCCAGCCTAAGCACCTCAGTGAGACCTTGTCTCAAAATAAAAAGGGCTGAGAATTTAATTCAGTGGTAGAGCATTCTTGGGTTCAATCCCCAGTACCGCCCAAAACAAAACAAAAAGAACAGTGCCTTTCTTTAGGGAACCTAGCAAAGGGAGGGCTTATTGGGGCTGTGGAGGCCTTGAGAGGTCCTAGGAGCCTATTGCTGTCCTACTAAATGTCGTAAAGCTAAGGAATCGGTTTCCCTTGCATTTGTGAGCGCTGCCCTCGGCATTTCTACTTTGGCATGACTTATGGTGGCTGAATTAAATCTGCGGGGAATGGCTGTACGCGCTTGGTCAAGCCAGCCGCAGTGCCGCTGGCCCTCCCTGTCAGCTAGGGCCTGTCAACAGCCCTCCCTTAGCAGGTAAATGTGCAGGTCTGTGTCCCTCATCACCGGCCCTGTGCCACTGTTAGTAGCCACATTCCAGCTTCCCTTCTGTAGGTACTGGATATTCTTTTTGTGTGTGTGTGGTACTGGAGGTAGAAACCAGGGGCTTTTCTACCTCTGGGCTATACGCCCAGACCTATTTTCTACTTTATTTGGAAACAGGGTCTCACTGAGTTGCTGAGAGCCTCACTAAGTAGCTGAGGCTGGCTTTGAACCTGTGCGATCCCAAGCGCTGGGATTACAAGTGTGTGTCACCACGCCCAGCTTGTACTAGATATTCTAAACTGACAGTCAGTAAACTGCCTTTGTGTTATGTGGATATTGACCGGGGTGGGGGGGGTCACAACACTATGCAGATTACGTTTCCTTTTCTTTCTTTCTTTTTTTTTTTTTTTTTTTTTTGGTACTGGGGATGGAACCCAGGGACATTCTACCTCCGAGCTACATCCCCAGCCCCATGTTTTTTAATTCTTTATTTTAAAACAGAGTCTCACTAAGTTGCGGAGGGCCTCACTAAGTAGCTGAGGCTATCCACAAATCGTGATCCTTCAGTCTCAGCCTCCCAAATGATGGGATTACAAGCGTGCGCCACCACACCCAGCTAATTTTATTTTATTTTACTGGTACCTGGGATTGAACCCAGGGTCATCGTACCTCCAAGCTAGGCAACCTCCAGCTTACGCTGTCTATTCCTGTTCTGGATTTTCAATGTCCATGGAGTCAGACAGTGTATTGTCCTTTGTATTTAGTTGCTGTCATTAAGCATGATGTCGTCATGGTTCATGAATGTTGGAGTATGTATTACTAGTTCATGGTTTTATGAGGGGGGTGGTATGGGGGATTTAACCCAGATGTGTTCTACCACTGAGCTATACCCCCAAGCTCTTTTTATCTTTTATTTTGAAACAGGGTCTCACTAAGGTGCTGAGGCTGGCCTTGAATTTGTGATCCTCCTGTGTTGACTCCCAAGTATGGGATTTAAGTGCATACCACTGTGCCTGGCTGATGCTTTGATACTTTCTTATGCTCCCCGCGCTTGGGAGGCTGAGACAGGAGGATCGCACAGATTCGAAGCCAGCCTCAGCTACTTAGTGAAGCTCTCATAAACTTAGTGAGACCCTGTTTCCAAAAAGTATTTAAAAATAGGTCTGGGGTAGTAGCCCAGAGGTAGAAAGCCCCTGGGTTCCACCCCATTACCACTAAAAAAAAAAAAAAAAAAAAAGATAATATTTCACTATATGAATATAGTACACTTTATCCATTTATTAGTTAGTGGATATTTATTTCTCTTTTCGACTGTGGTGAATAAGATTGCTATGAACATTCATGTTTTTGTGTGGATGTTTCTTTTGGGGTTTTTCCCCCGCTGGTAATGGGGATTGAATTGACAACACACACACACACACACACACACACACACACACACACACACACACACACACCAGGGTCTTACATGTGCTAGCCAGTCATTCTACTACTGAGCTACATCCCCAGCCCTGGATGTATCTTCTAATTTCTGTATGTATCTAGAAGTGAAATTGCTAGATCTCATAGTAACTCAATCTTTAATTTTCAGGAACTAAGAATTCTTCAAAGTGCCTGTGCCATTTGACATTCCCATTTAGCTGAATGTGAGGATTCCAGGTTTTCTTCACGCAGCTGTTTTATTATAGCCATCTTATGGCTAATGATATTGAGATCGTTTCATGTGCTTATTGGCTATTTTTTTATATTTTACCATATCTTCACATTTAATAGTAGAAGGAGGTTACATTACAATAAAAAAATAATAGTTAAACACAGTGTGAGTGACTTGCTTCCACTGCGGGCTCCTTCAGACTGGAGTTCCCAGACATTCAGCCAGGTTCCGTGGGACTGAGGATTGAACCCAGGGGCATTCAGCCTCTGAGCTGTATCTCCAGCCCTATTTTGCATTCTTTCTTGTGAAACGGTCTCACTAAGTTGCAGAGGGCCTGAGTAGCTGAGTCTGGCCACGAACCTGCAATCCTCCTGTCTCAGCCTCCCAAATTCTGGGATTACAAGCGTGCTTTGGCATGGGGGTAACCTGACTGTTGTGATGGAACCCAGTTCTGCTCAGTTGAAGAACAGATTGCCTTTGGGTTTCAAATGGTAACTGTTTAACTGGGTTCTAAGACCTCATCTTCAGGGTATTCCCAGATGTGTGGTGGAATTTCATTGTTGTTTTCATTTGCAGCTCCCTGGGCAGATTTTTATATTAAACTTGTGTCGTAATTTCCTGGGACGAAAGTCCATAGCCTTCAAGAAAGCCTCAGAGTGGCTGGCAGCCCTGAGAGGTGAAAGCTTGTGGCTTCATTTTCCGTTACAGCGGGCTGAGTTGTTCACATCCCGCTTCCACGCCCAGCGGAGCGCAGGGCACATCAACATTTCAAATGGTAATAACAGCTTCTCTCTTTAAACTTGCTCTGAACACTGCCGCGGTGACGAGAGGTAGGCGATGAAGTCCTCTACGAAAGACAAAGATGCGGTGCTGTCGCAGCGTACGGGAAGCTCCGTTTCCGTGGTTAGTTTGGTTTACAACATCTGTGCTGTTGAAATGAAGTCCTGTGAGGCTGAGTTGGAACATGTGTTGACTGAGCGGCATGCTCGAGATGACTAAGTCGAAAGCACTTTCCTGGTGCGCCCAGCGAGGTCAGTGTCTTCCCCGCGTGGCTGCAGGCGGTGCGGTCGCTCCTGCCTCTCCACAGGTCGCAGTGCTAAGGGTGGTCCCTATGTAAATATTTATTTTGTGCTCTGACAGGAAAGAAATCTCACTTTAAACATGAAGAAGGTACATTTGTCTTGGTGTGCTTCCTTGCTTACATAAGCAGTGCTTTAGCAGTACTGTTTGGGGGGGGATGACAATACAAGATCTTGCTTTTTTGCAGGATCTGCTTTTATGAAAATAACTTTTAAAATTTGGGCCAATAGTAAGCTGTAGTTAACTTTCCATCATTGAACAAAACATGAGGTAGATGTCCTAAAGGAAGAGCGGAGTAGCGTGGAGGCGCGCGCTGCGACCCCAGCCGGAGGCCGAGGCAGGATCCCGCAATGCCCTTCAAGGCACACCCATGACCTAACTTCCCTCTGCTAGGCCTGCCTTCTTCAAGTGCCACGCCTTCCCATGTGCCATGGGCAGGGACCAAGCCTTCAGCACATTGGCCTTTGGGGAAATATTCATTCAAGATCTAAAATATACCTGAGCCAGGTGTGGTGGTGCACACTTGTAATCCCAGTACTTGGGAGGCTGAAACAGGAGGATGGCAGGTTCACAGCCAGCCTCAGCTACTTAGTGAGGCCCACTGCAACTTGGACCCTGCTTCAAAATAAAGAATAAAAAATAGGGCCAAGAGCCGGGTGTGGTGACGCACGCTTGTAATCCCAGCATTCGGGAAGCTGAGGCAGGAGGATCGCGGTTCACAGACAGCCTCAGCTACTTAGTGAGGCCCTCTGCAACTCAGTGAGACCCTGATTCAAAATATAGAATAAAAAATAGGGGGTGTAGCTCAGAGGTCGAATGTCCCTGGGTTCCATCCCCAGACCCACAAAAAAAAAAAAGAAAAAAAAAAATAGGGCCGAGGTAGAAGGGCCCTGGGTTACATCCCCAGTACCACACACAAAATGAAAATAATACCTGGAAATTTTCAAGGGATATATATATATATATTATTTTTTTGTTTGTTTTTTTGTTTTTTTGTGGTGCTAGGGGTGGAACCCAGAGGTTTTCTACCTTCGGGCTATACTCCCAGACCTATTTCCTATTTTATTTGGAAACAGGGTCTCACCAAGTTGCTGAGAGCCTTACTAAGTAGCTGAGGCTGGCTTCGAACCTGCACAATCCTCCTGTTTCAGCCTCCCAAGTACTGGGATTATAAGAGTGTGTTACCATGTCCAGCCCATATTATTTTAAGAAGCGAAAAAAACTCATATTGTTTTGTAAGTTACCAACTTTTAATTTTTCTAAGATGAATTAGAATTTCAAAATACTTTTTCTTATGAATAATTCTGTTTTATCATTTTTATTTACTATTTTTTCATTTATTTTATTGCGGTACACTCCCAGACCTATTTTACATATATATATTTTTAAATTTGGAAAGAGGGTCTCTTAAGCCAGCAAGGCTGGCTTCGAACCAGCACGATCCTCCTGTCTCTGCCTCCCAAGTGTGGGGATGACAAGCGTGCGCCACCACGCCCGGCAGACAATTCATTCTTCATAGAGGATTCACATCTCTCTGACTGTTGTAAGTGTGCAGTGTAAGATTTTCCTCCACGGTTGATTGGATAGCTACGTAAAGCTTCTGTGTCCTGGCGTTTAGAGATTGCGGTTCCTGTCATATTACAGTCACCTCTGACCCACGTGTTGTGAGGTACATTTTAAACACACAGGCTCTTCCCCTGGATTTCTCATCGCACCAGGTTTTCATGACCTTTCAGCTTTCTAAACGGCTTTCCAAGCTCTCTCTGCATATTCATGCTGATCAAGAAAGGATAGCCCAGAAATAGGAGTTTCAGTTTTCCATTTAGTATGATTTTCAGTTTTTTCCATTATAGAATTATTAAGCACTGTGATTACCAGCCTTTCAAAACATCTAGTAAAACACTTCACACACACAGGATATCTCATTCCCAGCTGTAACACGCAAGAGCAGAGCTGGGAGAGAGAGGCCCCGGCCAGAGACAGGTGTCTACACGGCGGGCTGCGAGCTCGGGAGTCCCCAGCCGTCCCTGTCAGCCTTGACCTGCATGGCCGGGAGCGACCACAGTGCTCCTGGAGCTGCCGGGGAGGCAGAGGAGGCGTTTATTAACTGGCCGGAAAGAATCAGGGCTGGCTTTCCAGCTCTCAGCCAGTGATACCCTTGTACCTCTGCAAGCAGGGATTAGACTGGAGCAACTGCACTTCTGATTATATTAAGTACTCAGAGTCAAGAGGCCTTTGATGAAGCAACCTGAGGAACTTTCTGAATTGAATTACGGGCTCATTCTGAGAAAAGAACAGTTGTCATTGCTGAGGCGCTAAGCTACTGAGAGCATTGATCTTTAGATCTCGAGCAGGACACCTGATTGCATTGAGGATCAGACCCCAGCCGCTTGCTAGTTGAATGATGTTTTGTAAATTTTACAGCTTCGCTTGAGAAATGAGGGCAATGGCTACCTTGATGGGGCTTTATGAGGTTCAGAAGTGACGCACGCAGAATCCTTAGCACGCCGCCTGTGAGTGTGAACTAGAGCCTCTCGGGCCGCTGGGGGAGGCGGTGGACTGCAGATGGGAGGCTTTGAGTCAGTCTTTATTTTAGACTCTGAGCTCTATATTTGCTTTGATCACAGATTCCATTCAGCTGAGCAGTACCAAGTTTAGTCATAGCGAGGTTGGTAAGATATATAAATAATCTAGTCCAAAGAAAATTCTGAATTTCAGCTGCACTGTATTAACTCTTTAAAATCTCTTAAGAGAATTTTTTGTGTGTGTGTGTGTGGTACTGGGGATGGAGTCCAGGGGCATTTTACCTCTGAGCTACACTCCCAGCCCTATTTTTTATTCTTTATTTTGAAGCAGGGTCTCACTGAGTTGGCAAAGGGCCCCACTATGTAGCTGAGGCTGGCCATCAACTGTGATTCTCCAGTCTCAGCCTCCCAAATGCCGGGGTTACAAGTGTGCGCCGCCGTGCCTGGCTCTCTGCAGAGATTTTGAAGCTAGGCATGGTGGCGCATGCTTGTAGTCCCAGTGCTTGGGAGGCTGAGACAGGAGGTCACAGACTTGAGGCAAGCCTGCAGTAACTTAGCTAGACCCAGTTTCAAAAAATAAACACTAGGGCTGTGGGTGTTGCTCAGGTAGAGGGGCCCAGTTCACTCCCCAGCACCACACATGGCAAGTTAAGTAGAGACCGCAAAGCAGCAGTAGTCGGCTAGCACAGCGGGAAGGTGGTGAGGACGCGAGGAGTGGACAAGGTGCGGGATAGGGGTTTAAGAGCGAGCCCGGTTGGGCACAGGGTCAGCATCGTGCTATGTTGGCAGAGGTGTGATCATGAAATGCCCGTGTTCTTTAGATCCAGATAGTCATGACCACTGGTGTGTTAAATGCTTAGGAACTTCCCAGAGTGGGAGGGATTGGGGTTTTCTCCACCCTCAGGCCGCCTCCCACCAGCATATCTCTGTCTTGACTTGAGCCTCTCTAACTATGGAAGATTCGTGTTTGTCCTTGTAACAAGTAGCTTGAAGGAAAAGTTTCCTAAATGTCCTGAAGAAAAGATTCTACTTGATTTACGAAGGGTAATTATTTGCACTTTTCTGTAACCCTGGATTGATTATTGATTGACTGATTGATTGATTGAAGGTAGAAAATTATTCTACCTGGGTTCGATCTGTCCAGTACCAAAAAAAGAAACCAGCAACTCCAAATGTAATTGATGAATCCAGGTTGGGCATAGTGATGCATAACTGGAATCCTAGCGTGCATCCTGCCACGCAACCACAACTGTTTAATGTATGACGGTCAGGAATCTCTGTTCTGTGTGTGTGCATAAGGGGGATACTGGGAATCCAGCCCAGGGCTTCAGGCATGCTAAGGAGTTATGGTAACACTGCATTTCTCCCCAGACCATTTGATTTTATTTTGTATTTATTTTTTATTATCTATTTATATATTTTGGTGGTATTGAAGGTGGAACCCAGAGGCTTTTCTACCTCCAGGCTATACTCCCAGACCTATTTTATATTTAATTGGACACAGGGTCTCACCAAGTTGCTGAGAGCCTCACTCGGTAAGCTGAGGCTGGCTTCGAACCCGGATCCTCCTGTCTCAGCCTCCCAAGCGCGGGGATGACAAGCGTGCGCCACCACGCCTGGATGTATCTATTTATTTTGTGATACTAGGGATTGAACCCAAAGGCTGCTACCACTGAGCTATGCCCCACCCCTTTTTATTTTGAAGCACGTTGTCTGGCTGCCCAGGCTGGCCAGCTGGCAGTCCTCTTGAGCAGCGCGCTGGGAGTGCAGGCGTGGGCCGCCGCACCAGCCCAGATTAGTGCTCTGTAAAAGATGATCTTACACTTTACATGCTGAGAAACCACAGCTCCCGCTACAAATTGGCTGTTCCTCTAGACGGATTTGCACAATGGATTTAATAACTGACAAATAGGTTTTGTTTGTGTACTGCTTGTTGTAATGAATTGTGTGTGGCGAATTATGTGTTATGTGGTGAATTATGTGCTATGGGCTATAAATAAGTTTTCTTTGTTTAAAAGTGAGATGAAACCTTAATAATATATGATCACTAAATATGTCCAAAAGAAAAAAAAATTTGCCCGACATTGTAGCTGTTCTATACATAATGATGTTAAATAATGATCTGTCAAAAATAAATAGAGCCGGGCGTGGTGGGCACACTTGGAATCCCAGCATTCGGGAGGCTGAGACCAGAGGATCGCGGTTCCCAGGCAGCCTCAGCTGCTTAGTGAGGCCCTCCGCAACTCAGTGAGACCCTGTTGCAAAATAAAGAATAAAAAACAAGGCTGGGTATAACTCGGAGGTAGAATGCCCTGGGTTCCATCCCCAGTACTGCAAATAATAACAATAATAATAATAATAATAACAACAACAACAACAATAATAATAATAATAACAATAATAATACATAAATACTATAAATGCAGACATTGTGGGGGTTTTTTTATTAGAAAGTGATGCTTTGGGCTGTGGCTCTCAGGAATTCCCGCCTCAGGCATCTCTCTGCTCTCTAGGAGCTCTGCCAGTGCCGGCCTGGTGACGGGAACTGCTCCTGCTGCAAGGACTGCATGCTGTGTCTCGGGGCCCTGTGGGACGAGTGCTGCGACTGTGTGGGTAAGTGAGAGGCCACACGCTGTTTCTCACCACGAATTTTTAACTCAAGAAACCTTAAAAAAGTGACAGCTAGGTGCATCTTTTTGAGATCTGGAAGTCACCTAATGCTAAAGTAGTCGTAGCTGACCTTTTTTTGGTACCAGGAATTAAACCCAGGGGCATTCTGTCTCAGGTCCACCCCATCCCCAGCCCAGTTTTATCTTTGTTTTAAAACAAGGTCTCTTGCTGGGCATGGTGGCGCATGCTGGTAATCCCCGCGCTTGGGAGGCCGAGACAGGAGGATCGCACAGGTTCGAAGCCAGCCTCAGCTACTTAGTGAGGCTCTCAGCAACTTAGTGAGACCCTGTTTCCAAATAAAGTATAAAAAATAGGTCTGGGAGTATAGCCCGGAGGTAGAAAGCCCCTCTCTGGGTTCCACCCCAGTACCACCAAAAAATTTAAAAAATAAAATAAAATAAAATAAAACAGGGTCTTACTAGGTTACTCAGAGTCTCACGCCTTGCTGCAGCCATCCTCAAATCTGCAGTCGTCCTGTCTCAACCTCCTAAGTACTACGATTATAGGCATGTATCACCATGCCTAGCTTCCTCCAGACCTTTTTTAGCTTTAATTTTGAAACAGGATCTCACTAGGTTAGTACTGGGATTACAGGCCTGGACCACCATTTTTTTTACTACTGGAAATTGAACCCAGGGCATTCTACCTCCAAACTATACCCCCAGGCTACCTACCTACCTACCCACCCATCTATTATTTGTATATTTATTTATTTTTTGGAACAGGGTATACTAAGTTGCTGAGACTGGTCTCAGACTTGAGATCCTCCTGTCTGGCCTCCCATGTATAGGATTACAGATGTGTGCCAATGCCCTGCCAAGTACAAATTTAAAAAACGTTATTTTGGGGCTGTGGGTATAGTTCAGTGGTAGAATATTTGCCAGATATGCATGAGGCCCTGGGTTCATTCCCTGGTACTTTAAAAAAAAAAAAAAAAAGAAGAAGAAGGAATGCTATTTTATTAACCTGTGATACATTAAAAATAGTTCCTGGGGGTCGGTGCTCCGGCAGTGCCGGGAGCCTGTGCTGGCCCCTCACGGGGAGAAGGATGCAGGTGCTTTGACACTGAGGAGCCTCTAGCTTGGTCTTCACGTCTCTCTCCCTCTGAGGCCTGCAGTTTCCAGGGAGCAGTCTTCCCGCTTCCTGCCTGGGTGGGGCCAGGGTGTGGGGAGTCCCTGCCCAGCGCAGAAGCTCTGGACCTGCAGGCCGGTCCCGGTAGTCAGCGGACGTCCTTTAACTTTTTTGCTTGTTTTTTTTTCCATCCTCTTCCCCGCCCTGTGCAGCTCCAAAAACTGTGTTTTCAGCTGGGCATGTTTCTGAAATCCCAGTACTTTGGAGACCAAGACAGGTGGGTCACAGATGGGAGGCCCGCCTAAGCAATTTAGCAAGACCCTGTTTCAAAGTTAAAAATAAAAGGCTGGGGATTTAGCTTGGAGGTAGAACCCCCACCAGGTTCAGTCTCCAGCACCCCCATGAAAAGAAAAAATTCACTACAGAACAGCAAGGAAACATAATTTTGGGGGTTTTTTGGTGCTGGTGATTGAACCCAGGGGGCATTCTACGTCTAAGCTACACCCCCAGCCCTTTTATTTTGAAACAGGGTCTCACTGCGTAGATGAGAATCTCACTACTTGCTAAGGCTGTTCTTGAGCTTGTGGTCCTCCTTTTTCAGCCTCCCAAGTACTGGGATTACAAACATGCACCATCATATCCAGCTACACTCCCAGCCCTTTTTGTTTTTTATTTTGAAAATATGGTCTTGCTCTGTTGCTGAGGTCTTGCCAAGTTGTGGAGGCTGGCCTCAGCTCCTGTGGCTTTTGGATCCTAGATCTCTTGTGTTGGTGAAGGTGTTTGTTTTCACTGCTTTTACTTTTCCAGTTGTGCAGTACACAGAACTAGAAAGCACGGTTGGCCGCCATGTGCCTGCGGCTCTGCCGGAGCGGCCATTACCTGTCACCGAGACGCCGAGTTCATCTGTTTCCGTGCACCCTCCCTACTGTTCAGCTGGGGTACTAGAAAGTCAATTGTTTCACAATACCCCAAAATATGTTAGTTATGCATCTCAAAAAAAGAATTTTTAGCAAGTGTCATGATACCTGTCTGTAATCTCTGTACTTGGAAGGCTGAGACAGAAGGATTTTAGCCTCAGCATCTTATGACTGTGTCAGTTGACTGAGGTGGGTGCATTTAAAACCGCCATCAGTGGGGGAGGTCAGGAACTGAAAGGGTCAGAGTATATTGGGTGCATCTTCAGTATAGATACTGACACTGTCAGGAATCACTCGGGTGCCAGGTATGGTGGCGCATGTGTATAATCCAGTACTTGGGAGGCTGAGACAAGAGGATTGCAGGTTTGATGCCAGCCTCTCAGCAGTTGGGCCAGTTCCTAAAGAATTTAGTAAGACCCAGTTTCAAAATTAAAAAAATTATAAAAATATAAAGGGCTGGGCATGTAGCTCAGAGGTAGAATACCCCTGGGTTCGGTTTCTAATAACACACACACACCAGACACAGAGCCTAGCATGGTGACTCGTGCCTGTAATCCTGGTACTCGGGGGGCTGAGATAGCAGGATTGCAGGTTCAGGGAGGCCTCGGCAGGTAGCAGGACTCTCAGCAACCTAGCAAGAGCCTGTTTCAAAACAAAAAATAAAGGAGGTTGACGGTGTAGCTCAAAGGTAGAATGACCCTGGGTTCAATCCCCAGTACCACAAAATGGGGTGGGGGGAGAAGGCAACAACTAGGAGAATAATCACAAAGGTCTAGTGACGAAAACTGGGAAAGGGTCAGTTAGGAGGCATTAAAGCCGGGCATGGCAGCACGCACCTGTAATCCCAGCCCTTGGGAGACTGAGACGGGAGGATCGCAGGTGCGAGGACCTCCGCAGCAGCATCGCGGGACTCAAACCCAGGGAGGCCATTTCAGAACAACAGGGCTGGGGTAGCTCAAGGCAGAACGCCTGGCTAGCCCCCACGCAGGTGTAGACAAAGTGAAAACACTTTCAGACAAGAACTCAAAGATTCCTTCTCACACCAGTCATTAAAAGTAGAATAGATACGCAGCCAAACGTGTTAGGGCAGAAAGGCAAGGCGCTCAGTTGGAGGAGGGCCGGTCGGGGCGGCGGCCGTGAGCCTGGGCGGCCTCAAGCATGGAGTGGGAGCACAGTGACTTCACCACAGGACAGCCCTTACTGTGTGGTCCACGAGAAAGGACATTCCAAGCGTGGAAAACAAGAACCAAGAAAATAACTGTCCATACAGGAATTAAATATGTAAGTTCATTTTTACGATGAAAGTCCTCAAATATGCCAGGCGTGGTGGCGCACTCCTATAATCCCAGTACTTGGGAGGCTGAGACCAGAGGATCACTGTTTGAGGACAACCTCAGCAATGTAGTGAGACTCAGCCACCTAGTGAGGCTCTGTTTAAAAACAACAAGAAAAGGGTTGGGGATGTGGCTCAGAGGTAGAATGCCCCTGGGTTCAACCCCCAGTTCTAAATGATAATAATGATCTTCAAATACACACAAAAGAGGAGAGAATTACACAATAAACTCCAGTTTATTCATCATCTACATTCAGCAGTAATCAAGGACATGCCACATTTGCTTAACCATTTTCCCCCTTTTCTCTGCTGAAATACTTAAAAGCAAGTTAAAGTGGGCGTGGTGGTGCATGTCTATTGTCTCAGTACTTGGGAGACTAAGACAGGAGGATTGCGGGTTCACGGCCAGCCTCGGCAACCTCATGAGGCCCTCAGCAACTTAGTGAGACCCTGTTTCAAAATAAAAAATAAAAGCTGGAAGCTGGGCATAGTGGCGCACACTTGTAATCCCTACACTTGGGAGGCGGAGACAGGAGGATCGCGCAGGTTCGAAGCCAGCCTCGCTGGCTTAAGCAACCCTGTTTCCAAATAAAAATATAAAAAATAGGTCTGGGAGTGTAGCCCGGAGGTAGAAGGGTTTCCAGGAACCCCAGTACCACCAAAAAATAAATAAATAAATAAATAAAGCTGGGCATGGAGGCGCATGCTTGTAATCCTAGCATTTGGGAAGCTGAGACTGGAGGATTGCAGTTTGTGGACAGCCTCAGCTACTTAGACTCTCTGCAACTCAGTGAGACCCTGTTTCAAAATAAAGAATAAAAAATAGGGCAGGGGGTATAGCTCGGAGGTCAAATGCCTCTGGGTTCCATCCACAGACCCGAAAAAAAAAAAAAAAAATTGGGCTGGGGGTGTTGCTCAGAGGTAGAATGCCCCTGGATTCCATCCCCAGTACCGCAAAAAAAAGTAAATTAAATAAATAAATAAATAATAATAAAATATGGCTGAGTGGTAGCTCAGTGGTAGAATGCTCCTGGGTTCAGCCCCCAGTACCTTCCCCCAACACACACGCACACACTCAGAGCAAATAATTTTTATCCCTATCTTCTATCTTCTACAATGTCAATCTCTAAAGAATATGAACATGTCCTTTTTTAACTGTGATGCCATTATACCTGATAAAGTTAACATTCATTTCCTGGTATCATCTAAGACTCACCCTGTGATTGGGTTTCTCAGGTACCTCAGACATGTGTTTTCATGCTTAAATTTGACCAGGTTGATTCCAGGGAGGTCCTTGTGTTGCACCTGGCTGTCTTCACTTGACATGCTGAGGACACTGGTAAGCTCTAGAAGGCCACACATCCGGGACGGGCTGCTCCCTGTGGCCCCTTTGAGGGCGCTTCCATCCTTCTGTATTTCCAGCAATCTGAAGCTGCCTCTAAGATTCAGGTTTACTATTTCTTGGCAAGAAGGCTTCACGGGTGTGCTGTATGAATGTGGCATGGTTTTCAATATTTTATGGAGTCCTAGGAAAAGGCCATTTTATTTTGAAATCAGAAAGATTGTCCTTTGATAAAAATGATGTTGAATATGTAAATCTTACCCTTTATTGTTGTTTTGAGTACTGGATATTGAACCCAGAGGCATCTACCTCTGAGCTACACCCCAGGCCCACTGTACTTACTTGGCAACAGGGTCTTGCTAGGTTGATGCGAGTCTCACTACTTGTGAGCTGTCCTTGACACTACGATCCTCCTGTCTCAGCCTCCCAAGTACTGGGACTACAGGCGTGTGCCGTCACGTCCAGCTAAATCCTACCTTTTCTATGGTGAGGAATATTCAGAAGGCCCTGTTAGGATAAGTACTGTTGAGGAGTTTGCAACTTAGAATGACATATACAAAGATGATTCATTGTGCATTTGTAGCAGAAACTAGCTATCAAGTCTGTCCATGTAAGTGGGGCGTCAAGATACACACCTGCACTCCCAGGCCTTGGAAGGCTGAGGCAGGAGGATGCAGGATGGGGGGCAGCCTCAGCAAAGTAACAGGACCCAGCAAACTAGAGCCCTCGTGTGAGGACAAACACGAAACGGGTGGGAGTGTAGCTCAGAGGTAGAGAAGCCCTGGGCTCCGTCCCAGCATAGCACACACAAAACGTTTGTCAGCACAGAAGTTAGAAATTGGGTGGGGAAAGTGGGGACGGCCCTAGTATCCTCTTAATTGGGTGGGGAAAGTGGGGACGGCCCTAGTATCCTCTTAATTGGGTGGGGAAAGTGGGGACGGCCCTAGTATCCTCTTAATTGGGAGATTAAGAGAAGAATGAAATTAGAGGTGTGAGTGTGTTAGATTATAAAGGAGAGCCAGGCATGGGGGCGCACGCTTGTGATCCCAGCATTCGGAAGGCTGAGACAGGGATCACGGTTCGGGGGCAGCCGCAGCTACCCAGTGAGGCCCTTTGCAGCTCAGTGAGACTCTGTTTAAAACTAAAGAATAAAAATAATAGGGCTGGGGATGTAGTTTGGAGGTAGAATGCCCCTGGGTTCCATCCCCAGTACTGAAAGAAAAAAAAAAATTCTGAAGGAGACTCGCTGCAGGTTGGAGGCCGTGACTGTGGGAAGCAGGGAGGGCACTGCACGTGCAGCCTCTCAGCCGCAGAGCAGAGGCTGCGCTCATGGCGTCTGGTGCCGGAAGATGTTTTCACTCTGCTTAAGTCATTTTCATTTAAATTATAGAGGTAGCCGGGCGTGGTGGCGCACGCTTGTAATCCCCACGCTTGGGAGGCAGAGACAGGAGGATCGCGTAGGTTCGAAGCCAGCCGCACGCGCTGGCTTAGGAGACCCTGTTTCCAAATAAAAATATAAAAATAGGTCTGGGAGTGTAGCCCGGAGGTAGAAGGGCTTCCAGGAACCCCAGTACCACAAAAAAAAAGAAAAGAAAAAAAATCTAAATTATAGAGGTAACTACCAGAAAAACTGGGGCAGGCGTGGGGGAATGGGAAGGTTTGGTGCTTTTTGCTGTAACCACTTCCCAACAAGTAGTAGTGGTAGTAGTTACTAAAGTAATAACTTTTTCCCTTCTTTGACTTAAGTTCTACACTAAAATGTGTTTTGTTAAGTAGATTGCTCTTCACTGTCTCCTTGTTTTTCACGTGCATGGTGGCAGTGGCCAGAATTATAGCAGAGAGATTCTTTGTGCTCCCCAGCTGTAGACCGAGTGTGGTAGTGAATTTGGCCTGCTGACTGAGAAACGGCGCCTAACTTGTGTCACGTAAGGATTGAGGTGTGTGTGGTCCAGCTGCTGTTGCTCGTCCTAATGTTTGTCCTTTCTGTCACTCACAGAACCTGTTTCTTTAGCATTTTATTTATTTTGGCAGCACTGGAGGTTGAACCCAGGGCATTCTACCCCCGAGATACAGAAGCCCTTCTACCTCCGGGCTACACTCCCAGACCTATTTTATACTTTTTTATTTGGAAACAGGGTCTCCTAAGCCAGTGCGTGCGGCTGGCTTCAAACCTACGTGATCCTCCTGTCTGCCTCCCAAGCGCAGGGATTACAAGCGTGCGCCACCACGCCTGGCTTATTTCTTATTTTGAAAATAGGGCCTCACCAAATTGTGGAGGGCCTCACTAAGTAGCTGAAGCTGGCTATGAACCTGTGATCTTCCTGTCTCAGCCTCCCAAGCGCGGGGATTACAAGTCTGTGCCATTAGGCCTAACTTCTTTAACATTTTAAGTATAATTAGTCTTTAAATTTCTGTGTAACTTAAAGTATCATAGTATCTAAAGAGAAGACAGCTCCCAGAGCGCTCTGCGATGGCATGCTGCCGCAGAAGGTAGAGTCCCAGGCTGCTTACAGGAGAATGCTTAAAGCTGAAACTACGTGGAAGAAATGCATGCCCGTGTAGGTTACCACTTCAACAAAAAAGATGGCTTTTATTCCTTCTCACTGGTAACTCTAGCCAGAAACGCACCATGGTTCAGACATGATGGACAGTTAGCATCCCAGGGCTCTCACAGGGCTTGTTTCCCTCCGGAGCAGGCAGCGCACGGCACGGAAGGGTCGGGTTCATAGTAGCTTGGGCCTAAAAGAACGCACAATTTGAGGAGCTCCGGCAGAGAGCTGAGAGTCTCATAACCCTAATAAGGCAGATGAAAATCTGACACCATGGAGAGACATTATGTGGCAAGCATTTATTTTAAAATGCTGCTTTAGATTATTACAGCGTGGGTTATTAGGAATTACAGTGGGTATGAAAACGAGGCTGGGCTGGGCTTCTGGCTCCAGTGCTAGGTTATGTAATGTTGGGACCGCTTCCTCGTGACTTGATCATTCAGCCACGGCTCTGCTGTACGTCTCCAGAGTCAGAGGGCTCGGAGCGCTCCATGAAGCACATGCACAGTTCTGTTTACCTTCTCGGCTCTTGCCAAGTTCTTCAAACTAACAAACTGGAAACAACTGAGATACTTTTCTTTTTCCATGGATTTATAAAATTTAGGAATTTACAAATTTGGTTTTTCAAACTTAACCCAAGGAAGACATGAACCTTTGTGTTAAACCTGAAGGATGCTAAACAAAAATGAAACAAATTCAGCTTTCCTGTGTGGGGGGTCGGTTCTACCTCTAAGCTACACCCCAGCCCTATTTTGGGGGGGCGGTGGTACTAGGGATGGAACCCAGAGGCCTTCTACCTCTGGGCCATACTCCCAGACCTATTTTCTATTTTATTTGGAAACAGGGTCTCACTGAGTTGCTGAGAGCCTCACTAAGTAGCTGAGGCTGCCTTCAAACCTGTGCGATCCTCCTGTCCCAGCCTCCCAAGTGCAGGGATTACAAGCGTGTGCCACCACGCCTGGCTATGTTTTAGTGTTTTGTTTTGTGTGTTTTGTGGGGTTTTTTTTTTGGTGGTACTGGGGTTCCTGGAAGCCCTTCTCCCTCCGGGCTACACTCCCAGACCTATTTCATATTTTTTTATTTGGAAACAGGGTCTCTTAAGCCAGCGAGGCTGGCTCCGAACCAGCCTGATCCTCCTGTCTCCGCCTCCCAAGCGCGGGGATTACAAGCATGCGCCACCACACCTGGCGTTATGTTTTAGTTTTGAAATAAGGTCTCACTAAGTTACTAAAGCTGCCCTCAAACCTGCAATCCTCCTTCCCCACCTCCCAAGAATTGGGATTGCAGGTGTGTGCCTCTCGGGCTCTCACCGTTCCTCAGTGCTCAGTGTGTGTGGCCGTGGGAACCTCCAGACGGCCTCCTGTGTCTCCGTCAGTCTGTTACTCCCTGAGGCTTTCCTACTCTGTCTCACTCGGAAGTGCTGCTGGCTCGCTGGGACCTGCGCTGCCCACCCCGGAACCACCTTTCTCCAAGAAGCTCGGGTCTCTCCTCATGGAGGATAGGTCTTTAGAAACAGATCTGGTCGTTGGTGCTTAAGGCTGTGAGTAGTTACCATCACTTCTAGACCCTTTCAAATAAACTAGGAAAACACCAACCCCTAATGTTAGAAGTCACAGTTTTGTGTGTTGGACTCTGCTCACAGGACAGTAGCTAACAAACCCCAGTGTTACCAGCACTGAAGGAATGACTGTGTTCTTTGCCTCCACAGGGATGTGTAACCCTCGAAATTACAGCGACACGCCCCCCACCTCCAAGAGCACGGTGGAGGAGCTGCACGAGCCCATCCCCTCTCTGTTCCGGGCCCTCACGGAGGGCGACACCCAGCTCCACTGGAACATCGTCTCCTTCCCTGTTGCAGAGGAACTTTCACATCATGAAAACCTGGTTTCGTTTTTGGAAACGGTGAATCAGCCCCACCACCAGAATGTGTCTGTTCCCAGCAACAATGTGCATGCGCCTTATTCCAGCGACAAAGGTAACTGCAGAACTTGACTTTTTCTCCTCCGCCGGATCTGTTCCCTTGGGCTGTTAAGAGTATCTTTTGAAAGCCGGGCATGGTGGCGCATGCTCGGGAGACTGAGACAGGAGGATCGTGGTTCACGGACAGCCTCAGCTACTTAGTGAGGCCCTCTTCAACTCAGTGAGACCCTGTTTCAAAATAAAGAATCAAAATAGGGCTGGGGGTGTAGCTCGAAGGTAGAATGCCCCTGGGTTCCATCCCCAGTGCCGCAAAAAAAAAAAAAAAAAAAAAGTATTTTTTGAGCTGGGTGTTGTAGTACAAACCTGTAATCCCAGTACTAGGGAAGCTGAGACAGGATTGCCGGTTCCAGGACAGCCTCAGCAACCCTGCAAGACCCTGTTTCAAAAACAGGGGGGTGGAGGCCGGGGTGTAGCTCAGAGATAGAATACCCCAGGTTCAGTCCCCAGTGACACACGTGTGCACGCGCATGCACAGTTTTTTCTTCAGTGGCCCTTTTGTGTTGAATTTAAATAGTCTCAAGGAAAGTTTATATTTTACTAAAAGATCCCAGAGTAGGTAAGGAGATGTGTCAGTACAGTTGAGAAAGTAGTCCCTGTCCCCAGTTCTGGGCTGTATTGGTGTGAGGCTTTAACATTCTTTTCACAAAAGACAACCGTGTGTTTACCTAGTGCAGCACTGCTAGCTGTCAGGGAACATTCAGTGTCCCTGTATACTAGTACTCAAGAGGCCAGGAGAGGGGAGCCAAAGCAAGACAGAATAGATAGTGTATGCCTGCAGTCGTAGTGCTTAGGCTGAGACAGGACGGTCTCGAGTGTGAAGCCAGCCTCTGGAACTTAGCAAGGCCTCAGGAACTTACCGTTTCAAAATAAAGCAGGCTGATTTAGCTCAGTAGTAAAACATCGCTGGGTTCAATCCCACTGCCAAAAATCAAAACGGAGCTAACTTTCTGGAACCACGTCGGGCTGCAGACACTGCGCACATCCCAAGTGCACATTCTCTTCTTAGTTGGTATCACAGACGCCTCGTTTTCAGACAGAACTCAGCCTCAGCCACTTCTCTCCACATGGGCACTCTTGGTCACTAGGGGACAGAGTCAAAAAACGACTCACACAAATCTGAGAAGCATATTAAAGAACATTTTAGTAAAAAATAAAAACTGCGTTTGGTGCCTGGGAGGCTGAGACAGGAGGATCACAGGTTCAAGGCCAGCTTCAGCATCTTGGCAAGACTGTTGTTCAAAAACTGTAAAAAGGGCTGGGTGTGTAGCTCAGAAGTAGAATGCCTCTGGATTCCATCCCCAGGACCAAAGAAGTATAAGAAAAGAAAATATACAGAACATTTTAGGCAAGTCCTAGTGTGATTTTGAAATGTAAAGCCTTTGATATTCCATTAAGAGGCACCACACAGTCTTACTGTAGAAGAGTCCAGCAATTACAGAAGTTGCAGTTTGTCTGGAAACAGGAGGCAGTTAGCGCGCTCTTTCCTGCTCGGCTGTTAGCTGCGCTCGCCAGTACGGTCTTGACCACACAGACCAGGGGAGTTAGACCTCATGGTGAACGCAAAACAGCTTTTGTCCAGTTACAGAGTAGGATCCTCATTTCTTTTGAGATTAAAGTACTTTGTAAGACAAACTCTGGTTTTGGAAAACATGATGATCACATGGGAGGTGGCGTGTTTTGCTGCCATCTGCCCACTATTAAAATGTAACTAGCCAGCATCAGGATTAAATAATAACTCCTAAATTTTGCTGAACAGAACCCCAAGTACAATAACAAAAAAAGAAATAATGTATTTTGTTTTTGTAACGGTAGGAATAGA
Organism: Muscardinus avellanarius; assembly: GCF_963383645.1. Taxonomy (NCBI): domain Eukaryota; kingdom Metazoa; phylum Chordata; class Mammalia; order Rodentia; family Gliridae; genus Muscardinus; species Muscardinus avellanarius. The sequence continues at coordinate 63,266,086 of NC_137803.1, read as the reverse complement.
ACTCAGGAGCATTCCACCTCCGAGCTTCACCTCCAGCCCTGTTTTATTTTTTGTTTTGATACAGGGTCTTGCTAGGTTTATGAGGTTGTCCTTGACCCTGCAATCCTGTCTCAGCCTCCCAACTTACAGGCATGTGTCACTACTCCCGGCTAAAAATTATTATTGTTATTATTTATTTTTTTGGCATGCACCACCATGCCCTGCTAGAAGTCATTACTAATAAGACTATGCTGGGCGTGGTGGTGCACACTTGTAATCCCAATATTTGGGAGGCTGAGACAGGAGGATCGCAGGTTCGAAGCCAGCTTCAGCAGCTGAGGGAGGCTCTCAGCAGCTTAGGGAGACCCTGTTTCCAAATAAAGTATAAAATAGAGCTGAGGGTATAGCCCAGAGGTAGAATGCCCCTGAGTTCCATCCTCAGTGCCACAAAAAGAAAAAAGACAAGCACAGCCAAGGGCTAGAGATGTGTCTCGGTGGCAGAGCACTTGCCTAGCATGTGTGAGACCCGGGGTCAATCCCCAGCACCACAGAAGCAAAAGCACAGCAGCAGCAGCAAAGCCCACACACAGCTCTGCAGCACAGCAGATAGTTTTGTTTTTGTTTTAGTAGTTTGCCGTTTGGAATGAACTCAGTGCTTCACACGTAGTGGGTAGTCACTCGACCGCTGAGCTGTATTCCAGCTCTTTTTATTTTGTGACAGGTTTCCCCATCTGCCCAGACTGACCTTGCACATTGGTCCTCCTGTCTCAGCCTCCCAGGCCGCTGGCACGACAGGTACCCACCGCCAGATGTTCCACCTATGAACGCCCCTCTCTTTGGAGTTGGAGTTGCTGAATCTGGCCCCATGCTGGCGGCCTCCTTTCTCAGCCTCCCAGCGGGATGCAGGTGTGCACCACCACACCTGGCTGCAGAGTTTTTAAGCCAGGACAGAGTCTGACCAAGGAGTGGAAGGATTTGCACAGTAATTAGCAAATGCAGATCTTTTTTCTGTAGCTGCTCTTTGTCCCGTGCAGCTGGCAGTAATAGAATAAGACAGGTGGCAGGTGCCGCGGAGCGAGCGGTAAGGCGCTGCCGCTCTGCACCTGGCAATCGGAACGCTTGTTTTCCAGAGCACATGTGCACAGTGGTCTACTTTGACGACTGCATGTCCATCCACCAGTGTAAGATCTCCTGTGAGTCCATGGGCGCCTCCAAGTACCGCTGGTTCCACAACGCCTGCTGCGAGTGCGTCGGGCCGGAGTGCATCGACTACGGGAGTAAAACCGTCAAGTGTATGAACTGTATGTTCTAAAGAAGGAAACAGGCAGGGAGCGAGGCAGGTGGGTCCGGCGTGCCGGTGCTGGGTGCTTGAGAAAGCGCGCACTCCGAGAATGCGGAGACTCGGAACGGGTGCCGGGATGTGAATGCTTCCACGGCACCGCTGCTCCGGCTCACTTTGTCGCCACGCTCCTTCTCTGAACACATCTACCGCTTTGGCACAGGGAGCAGGTGCACAGGGCTTGAAGGGCCTGCAGCGTCAGCGTGAAGTGCTGCCCAAGGTCTCTGGCCGCCCCCTGCTCCCAGGATGCTCCTGGCGCTCCCTTCTGCCCTGGGCCTGTGCGCTCACCTGCTCCGCCCACAGCGCAGGTCCTGAGGATTCACAGCAAGCACACAAAGGCTCAGTTTCAAACCTTTTTTCATTGGTTTTAGAAAATAAATGTGAGCCAGGCGTTGTGGCGCACGCTTGTAATCCCCGCACTTGGGAGGCTGAGACAGGAGGATCGCACAGGTTCGAAGCCAGCCTCAGCTATTTAGCGAGGCTCTCGGAACATAGTGAGACCCTGTTTCCAAATAAAGTCTAAAAAATAGGTCTGGGAGTATAGCCCGGAGGTAGAAAGCCCCTGGATTCCACCCCCAGTACCGAAAAAAGAAAAGAAAAGAAAAGAAATGTGTCCTCGATTCTGTGATTGAAACTCTTTGAATAGTAGATTCCATCCTACCTTAACAGCCCGCTGCTTTCGGCCTAGTGCCCCCTTCTCTCCGTTGCCTACCTGAGTCCTGGTGCACGCAGTGAGGGCGCCTTCACCAAGGTCTTCAGCAAGTACCCACTGAGAGGGCGGTGACTGCACCCCTCAGGTGCAGGGGAATTGCTGCCAAGCCACACCCCTCCCGAGCAGCAGGGAGCAGCAGGGGGCCGGGAGCCTAAGGCTGCGCCAGGCCTCGCCAAAGGGCGTGCCAAAGGGCGTCCCAGGAGGGACCGAGGAGTTGGCCTGGGAGGAGCGGGGTGCTGGGATTAGCTTGGGGAGCGTTCAGGCTCTTATGTTCATCACTGGTGATATTTGCAATCTCTCATTTGTTAAGTCTCTGTCTGGATCTCTTCTTACTCAACAAGTGTTTGTAGGATGTTACCATTCTGAACTCTTCAACTCTCTGTGCAAGATTTGTTCACTCTGGTACACTACAGGATTATTTAGTCAGCTTCTATGTTTCAGTAGAGGTAAAAGTAAATAGTGTGTGTTCTTCATAGTAACAAAACCACCCATGGATCTAAAATAGAACTATTTATATTACACTTAATTTTATAAAGTTTCTAATTTCTCTAGTACATATTGGAATTACTTGCATTATTTGAAGTTTTTAGGAATACCTATCTTTATATGCCTATATATTTTGTATGTAAAGATAGATGCCTTTGGACAAGTTTTTGTATTATTCATTATTTAAACAGTAGTTAGTTACAAATCATTTGTGATACTATGATTTAACTATATAAAATGTAAAGCCTTGTTACCTTTTCTGCCCATTCAGATAACTCTAGTGAATAATCAAGGTATTTTTAGCCTCTTAAGAAAGTAAGATTAGGTGATAGACCTATCTGATAGGGTAGTTTCGGGGTGTCCTTTCTTTTATTCAGAGCGCCTTTATTAGAAGTGCCTTGAACATTGAAGCCTCTTTTTTCACTAGCCCTGAGAAAGCTGGGTGCCTCCCTGAACTCGAGAGGGGGCGTTTTCAAGGAATCTGCAGCTAAGCTGCTTCCTTTCAACGTGGCTGTTTTCCAGGTAATTTCACACCTATGGAAGAAGGCTTGTGGTTTGTTTTTGTTGTTGTTGTTGTTGTTTTGTGGTACTGGGGTTCCTGGAAGCCCTTCTACTTCCGGGCTACACTCCCAGACCTATTTTTATAATTTTATTTGGAAACAGGGTCTCTTAAGCCAGCGAGATCCTCCTGTCTCCACCTCCCAAGCGCAGGGATTACAAGCGTGTGCCACCACGCCCGCCCGGCTGAAGGCTTGTGTTTCTTAGCTCATGCTTGATATTTTCTTAATGATGACAAACATTTTTAACTGACTCACCACCCCTTTTAACTCTTCACTATTAAAATTTAAAAGCCAAACATGGTGGCACACGCCTGTAATCCCTGTTTGAAAATTAAAAGGACTAGGGGCGTAGCTCAGAGGTAGATGCCACAGGGTTCAATCCCCAGTACAAAAAAAAAGTGTCTTTATTAAAAGTTCTTTCTGACCAGGCCTGGTGGCACATGCTTTAATCCTTGTATTTGGGCGCCTGAGACAGGAGAATTACAGGTTTGAGACTAGCCTCAGCTACTTAGGCCCTCTGCAACTTATTGAAACCCTGTTTCAAAGTAAAGAATAAAAAATAGGGCTGGGGGTATAGCTGGGAGGTAGAATGCCCCTGGGTTCCATCTCTAGTACCACACACACAAAAAAAGTCCCTTTCTAGCTGGGTATGGTATTGCACTCTTGTAATCCTAGTACTCGGGAGGCTGAGAAAGGAGGATCGTGGTTTGTGAACAGCCTCAGCTACTTATGACCGCCACAACTTAGACCTTGTTTCTCTTTTTTTAAAGAATAAAAAATAGGGCTGGGGTGTAGCTCAGAGGTAGGATGCCCCTGGTCTCCGTCCCCAGCACTATAGGAAGCCGTGTGCTGGCCAGCAGGGTTTTCTCTTATTCCCTCCTCATAACATTTAATCAAATAATCATTGCAATTGTATTCCTAATTGTGGCACCAAATCAAATGACAATACAAATAAAATAGTGTTTGTTTACATAGGCTGCTATAAACCTAGGTCTTGATGTAGAAATATGACTCCAAAAGTTTCAGGAAACAAAACTGTTGTTAGACTATTGAACAAATATTTACAAATGAGAATAACACGAAAATGGAGAAAAGAAGCCGAAACTGTTTGGTGAAGTGAGGCCTCCACGATCGGCCACTGTTTGCAGTCCGCTTTAGGAAAGCTCTTTGACGGTCTCTGCATCCCGAGAACCTGTGCCTACCGTATTTTACATGAGCTGCAACAGATAAAGTTGTGTATTTTTCCTTTGGTTGTCCCTGTAAACAGAAAAGTATTTTAATAAAAAATGAAGGTGAGCGTGTCGTGTTTGCACAGTGAGTGTGGCACGTCTGTCTGGCAGCTGGGCCTCGGCCTCCTCTGGTGGCCCAGCTCCCTGGCCGGGCCTTCCGAGCCGCCCCCGGCCTGGACCGCTAAAGACGCTCGCACTGTGGCCTAAGCTGTCAGCCAGCTTCACGAGAATGGTCTGGTGGTTGGAAGAAGGCACAGCAAGACCAGGGTGGAGGAGAGCATTCCCACCCCAGCTGCCTCGCTCCGCCACAGCTGCTCTTGGGGGTCACCGGCAATTCCTACAGCTCACATCAGGTCAGTGTTGCCAGGCGCCATTCCACAAGACGTGTGTGTGTGTGTGTGTGTGTGTGTGTGTGTCTGTGTGTGTGTGTGTGTGTCTCGGGTGGTGGGGATCAAACCAGGGGCAGTCTACCTCCGAGTCACACTGCCAGCCCTATTTTATTTTTTATTTGGAAACGGTCTTGCTGAGTTGCCAAGGGCCTTGGTAAGTTGCTGAGGCTGGCTGCAAACCTGTGGTCCCCATTTCTGCCTCCCCGGTGCTGAGGTTGCAGGCGCGAGCCAGCACCCAGCTCAGCATCCGCATTTCCCGCACAGTGCGGAGAGCGGCCTGGGGAGGGAATCATGAAGAGTCTCAGTGCTGAAGAGGATGGACCTGAGGCCTTTGGGAGCTGGAATGGGTTTCAAGGAGCGAGAGCACTTGATCAGAAAGGCTGATCGTCTGCTGACAGCGTCCAAGTTGGGGGGCACTGGTCTGACCCATGGGGGCTTTTTAAAAGTAACACTTTTTGTGTGTGTGTGTGTGTGGTACTGGGGGTGGAACCTAGGGGCTTTCTACCTCCAGACTATACTCCCAGACCTATTTTATATTTTATTTGGAAACAGGGTCTCACTAAGTTGCCGAGAGCCTCACTAAGTAGCTGAGGCTGGCTTTGAACCCGTGCGATCCTCCTGTCTCAGCCTCCCAAGCGTGGGGATTACAAGCGTGTGCCACTACGCCCAGCAACGTGTTTGTTTGTTTATTTATTGTGACACTGGGGATTGAAGCCAGAGGCATTGTACCTCTGAGCTAATAAACTCCCCGCCTGATTTTATTTCTTTTTTGGTAACAGGGCCTCACTAAGTTGTCAAGGCTGGCTTCGAACCTGCAGCCCTCCGTTTCAGCCTCCCAAGTGGTTACAAGTGTGCGCCACTCGCCTGGCCACACTTTCTCATTTTTAGCTGACACGTGATGGTGGCGCAGGGCTATGGATGCAGCACACTTCAGCACGTATACGCGGCATGACCATCAGCCCAGCAGTCAGCGCCTGACTCGGGCTTTGAGCTCCTTGTGTGGACACTTGGAGGTCCCTCTACTAGGTGTTTTGAAACATTCAATTAGCTGTTACCCTGCTGTTGTAGAATATTAGAAGTTTCCCTTCCCAAGCTGGCGCAGGCGCACACCTGTGCGCCAGTACTTGGAAGGCTGGCAGGACGATGGCAGTTTCAAAGGCTCTCAGCAACTTAGACCCTGTTTGCAAATAAAAAATTTAAAAATGGGCTGGGCGTAGGTCAGGGTAGAATGTCCCTGGGTCCATCCCCTGCGCCCCCCACACACATTCTCCTTCGTGCCCAACTGCAGCCCTGGGTCTGCCGGCCATGCTCTGGATTCCTCGATCCCCACACGCTCCCGCATCCTGGACCTGCCATTCCTGGACATCTGCGAGTCAGGCCAGCTTCGCTGCTTTCACACAGCAGCGAGAACGCGTGGGACTTGTCCTGCTGCGCTTGGTTTACGTAACATACTGTCCTCCGTTTGATTCCACAGACAGGATTTCTTTTCTTTTTTGTTTTTTCTTTTTTTGCAGTACTAGGGATGGAACCCAGGGGCACTCTACCTCTGAGCTCCACCCCCAGTCCTATTTTTTATTCTTTATTTTGAAACCAGGCCTCACTGAGTTGCAAAGGGCCTCACTAAGTAGCTGAGGCTGGCTGCGAACCGTGATCCTCCTGTATCAGCCTCCCCAAGGCTGGGATAACAAGTGTGCCCATCACGCCGGCTGATTTCATTGATTTTTATGGCTGAATTCCATTCCCTGGTGTGTGGATACATTCCATTCGACCTCCGAGCTACACCCCCTGCCCTATTTTTTATTCTTTATTTTGAAACCGGGTCTCACTGAGTTGCGGAGGGCCTCACTAAGTAGCTGAGGCTGTCTGCGAATTGCAATCCTCTGGTCTCAGCCTCCCGAATGCTGGGATTACAAGCATGCGCCTCCACGCCCGTCCTTTCCTTGACTTCTTAGCTCTTCCCAAGCAATGAAAAGCAAGTTCATTTTATCTCATGTTGAACAAGAATTACAGGAGGCCCTTGCTTTAGACGACGTTCCTCTTCTAGGCCCAACAAACAGACCAGACCAGAACTCCTGCCAAGTGCCACGCAATCACAGTGAAATGTTATGGAACAGATAGCGCCCAAGACAAACTAGTTTTTCTTGAAAACAAGAGATTCCGATCTATCCGAGCATACACAAGGAAGTCCTATCTGATTTAACCTTTACAAGTGACCAGACCCAATCATAGCCACGTTTGTTTCTCTTCCCTTTTCTTGTTTTATAACACCGCTCTCTGCAGAGGCTCCCTGATAAAGAGCCAGTTTGATCCATGACTAAACGTGAGCTTCATTTATTATTTGAGAGGGATCTCGCTACGTGACCCAGGCTGGTCTCAAACTCTGAGCCCGGGTGACCCTCCTGCCTCAGCCTTCTGGGTGGCGGGGACCGCAGGTGCGCACCTTGTCTCCTTTTAGTTAACAGTATTTGAAGTGCGGAGTCGGGAACAATCTTGAGGTTCAGCTTTGGAAATGGAAATTCTCAGTGCAGAAGCAGAGAGTCGAAGTCAAATGGGAAGGTCCACGGAGCCCGTGGAAAGAGCAGGCCCCTCCATTGACAAAAGCCCGATCCTGCCCCAGCATGCTGCAGTTGCATGGCCTTCCAACACCCATGTTCAGGCCACTGGTCCTGCCCTGGCTCCCAGCAAACAGCGAGGTCTTTGCGCCCCTGCCTCGGAGCTCGAGTTACCCACGGGAAGTCCGGGCCTAGCAGACAAGCTGCCTGTTGTTTTCAGGAGCCTCTGTCGAGGCCCTAAGAAGCCAGGCCCGGCCCGCACAGCCCAGGTCCTGCACGCCAAGCCCGGCACGCCAAGCCCGCGCTCCTGGGTCTCCGTGCAGTCGCCCCTTCCCAGGGCTCTGGAAACAGGACGTGTTAAAAGGCCATCTGTATAAACCCCAGAGGGCTAACGAGAGAGGATTAACGGTGATCAGGCAAGTCCTGTGGAGTCCAAACCAAACTGCAGCCCCTCTGGGCTGCATCCTGAGGGGCCTGTGTAACAAGCATGGCGGGCAGACAAGTGGTGGCAGGCAGGAGCTCACCCCAAGTAGTGACCGAACGCAAGGACTGAAACTGGGCGGCCGTGTGGGCACGCCTGTAATCCCAGAGTTCGGGAGGCTGAGACCGGAGGATCGCGGTTCCCCGAGAGCCTCAGCTACTGAGTGAGCCCCCTCACAACTCAGTGAGACCCTGTTTTGAAAATAGAATAAAAAATTGGGCTGGAGGTGTTGCTCAGAAGTAAAATGCCCCTGGGTTCCATCCCCAGTACTGCAAAATAAATAAATAAATACAAATTTTAAAAAAGAAAAGAAAAAGGAAATTGGGCAAAAGACACTGGGTCCCCAAGACCCAACTCTGGCCAATCACAAAAGGGCAGGTGAGTACCGCAAGGACTGGAGCTCGCAGGTGGGTACTGCAAGGACTGGAGCTCCCTCCAGGGGCCTCAGCTGCTCCCTTGCGAGAGCCCTGCCCGTCCAGGAGATGCTCTGCTTTATATTTCTATACCCACCTGCTATAGTCTGTTGACTTGGGGTCTCACAAACAGAGGAAAACCATCCTCTGGGGAAGAAAAGGAAGGATTCAGAGTAGGAGAGAGGTAGACAATGTTCTGCGACGGCTGCGTGTTAAAATGTCTTGCGGCGCTGAGGAAGGCGGGAGGCCTCGGGCGCTGCGCCGCTCAGCCGCCCGGCCACTGCCATGTGTCCTCCTCCTCAGACTCTAACCTACTGTCCAAATAGCATCCGTGTCTGAGACGGGCGGTCCTAGGACAGACAGTCCTCCAGCTTGTTAGCTGCCGGGCAACAGCTCTCTCTCCCTCTCTCCCCACAAGGACTTCGAGAGCGTAAATACAGCTCGTAGCACTCATTTGAATAGCTGCATCCAACGCCCTTAAACTAGCCAGAACCAAGGGAAACAGCAGGCAGCTGCAGACCAGGGGCCTGCAGCTCTGCAAGCATGATCTTGAACAAGAACGGCAGCTGGGCGGTGGTGCATCTTGTGATCCCTGAGGCGGAGCAGCGCAGGTTCGAGGCCAGCCTCAACAATGCAGCCGCTCCTCTGCAACCCAGTGAGACCCTGTTTGTTTCAGATAAACTTAAAAAGGGCTATGGGTGTGGCTCAGAGGTAGAATGCTCCTGGGATTAATCCCCAATACCAAAAGAGAGGAAGAATGGCTTTTGTTTTTGATACTGAGAATTAAACCCAGGAGCATTTTACTTCTGAGCTATACCCCAGTCTTTTTTATTACTTTTGTGTGTGTGTGTGTGTGTGTGGTACTGGATATGAAACCCATGGGCATTCTACCTCTGAGTTATGTCCCAAGCCCTATTTTTTTCTCTTTATTTTGAAACAGAGTCTCATTAAGTTGCAAAGGGCCTAAGTAACTGAGATTGGCCTCCAACCTGCAATCCTCCTGTCTCAGCCTCCCAAATGCTGGGATTACAAGCATGTACCACCATGCCTGGCAGAATGTATTGGGGGGGGGAATACTAGGAATGGAACCCAGGGGCATTCTACCTCTGAGCTACGCCCTCAGCCCTATTTTTATTCTTTATTTTGAAACAGGGTCTCCCTGAGTTGCAAAGGGCCTCACTAAGTAGCTGAGGCTGGCCACGAACCGCGATCCTCCTATCTCTCCCAAATGCTGGAATTACAAACATGTGCCACCACCCCTGCCTGACTCAGAATGTATTTTTAATCAACAAAAACCAGGCTAACCAACAGTTGGCGCCTGTTGCGAATTTCTACTCTGTGAAATGACAGCCTCTCCCAGAGTCCCTCCCCCATCCCTCTGCCTTCTGCTCCCATCACGGGGCCTCTGTTTCCTTTGTGACTTGGAAAGCCCTTGTCCCGTGGTTATATAAAGAGTGCAAACTCTTGGCAGGGCCCAGGAGGAGGCGGGGAGCATCAGTGTATTTGTTTTGAAGCAACCTTTTAAGCAAACCTCGCCTAGGAGAGTGTGCAGCTCTCTCCTTTGTGAGTTGTTTGAGCCGACTCCCCAGATTTGCCCCAAGGACCTTTTGCAGAGCAGCTCTGGAGCGCAGGCCCCACCAAGCACAGTGCGCTGGCCTGCCCGGAGATCCCTGGGGCCGTGGCGGGAGGCCAGGCCTGTTCACGCTCCACAAACCATCTGACCTCCTCAAAGGACACGCTCCCCTGCTGATTAGGAGTCTTGAATGCAGCTCAAGAGGCGCAGGTGTCCAGCAAGTCTGGAGACTAAACTCAAATAGGCTGCACTTGGTGCTGGCTGTGGACGGGCCCTGTGCCTGAGGTCCCCTGACAGCCCGGTCAGCATCAGACCCTGCTGTGTTGTGGTTGGTTTGGTGCTGGGATTGAGCCCGGGGTGTTCTGCCTCAGAGCTCAAGAGTTGCTGAGGCTGGCCTCAAACCTGTGACCCTCCTGTCTCAGCCTCCAAGTCTGGGTATTAGAGGTATGTGCCACAATACCCAGCTCTGCAAGGACATTTAAGTGTGTCACGTGTGGATGGGTATGCAAATTGTACAACTGTCAGAACTCATGGGCTGAACAGTGAACAGCACGTATCTTGTAGCATATTATGTCTAAATACCCACTTAAAATTACTAATATATTTAATCCAAATATTTAATGTGAAATAGTGAGATTTTTCATACAAAGTCTTTGAAGTGCAGCACTTATATTTATTTTTTTTTATTTTTTATTTTTGCAGTACTGGGGATGGAACCCAGGGGCACTCTACCTCGGAGCGCCACCCCCAGCTCTATTTTTTATTCTTTATTTTGAAATTGAGTCTCACGGAGTTGCAGAGGGCCTCACTAAGTAGCTGAGGCTGGATGTGAACTGCAGTCCTCCCGTCTCAGCCTCCCGAATGCTGGGATCACAAGCGTGCCCACCACGCCGGCTGCAGCACTTCCTTTACACCCACAGCCCCTCCCAACTGGAACCTGAATCAGACGCGGTCGATGTGTATTTAGGATTCATAAGTGACTTTTACTCTTTCAGTTAAAAAGTGAAACCAAGGGGTCAGGCGTGTTGGGCACGCTTGTAATCCCCGTGCTTGGGAGGCTGAGACAGGAGGATTGCACAGGTTCAAAGCCAGCCTCAGCTACTTAGTGAGGCTCTCAGCAACTTAGTGAGACACTGTTTCCGAATAAAATAGAAAATAGGTCTGGGAGTATAGCCCAGAGGTAGAAAGCCTCTGGGTTCCACCCCCAGGACCACACACACAAAAAAAAAAAAAAAAAAAAAAAAGGAGGAAGAACGAAGAGGAAGAGAAGGGGGGTGAAGAGGAGAGAAAGAAAGGGGGAGAAAGGAAGGAAGAAAAAAAGAAGACAGAAAAAAGTGTGGCGGTCCGTGCTTGTAATTTCAGTGTTTGGGAGGCTCACACAGGAGAATGGCAGGTTTGAGGCCACCCTCAGCAATGTAGCAAGGCCCTGTTGCACAGTGGAATGCCCCTGGGTTCTGTCTCCTAGCCACACAGAGAGAGGGGGAGAGGAGGGAGAAGAGGAGGCCAGGAAGGGGGGGACAGTCGGCAGCCCCCTCCCCCGGGCAGCGCCCGCCTGCGCCGTGCCAGGCCGCCTCTGCAGCTCCTGCCCACACCGCCTGATCCTGACTCCCACTCCATGCTCTGGAAATAGCAGCCGCTTTCAATTCCTTCTGCCTGAAATGCCCTTTCCAAGTGGCTACCTTCAGGTTAGCAAAGCAGACACGTCCTGTGCTCTGGCCTCGAGCAGGGCGCGGCTCCCTGTCTCCTCAGCTGGGACAGCGCTGTGTCCTGGCCAGGCGACGACCCAGGCCGCTCTGCTCTCAGACCGCGGGTGCGGGGTGTCTGCATCTCGTTTTGTTTCGTGGAAAATGAAGATGCACATACCCCGCGATGTGGGAGGAGCCCCCGAGAGGCTGTGGAGCAGCTTAATAGGCAGGGCAGGGCCGATGTCCCTCCGAACGGCATCGCGGGGCCAGGACGTGGGAGCAGAGTTCACTGTTGGCTTTGGCGAAGTTTATTGGGAGGGTTCTGCTGGAAACTTTTCTTTTTTTTGCAGTACTGGGGATGGAACCCAGGGGCATTCGACCTCCGAGCGACACCCCCAGCCCCATTTTTTACTCTGTATTTGAAACAGGGTCTCACTGAGTTGCAGAGGGCCTCACTTAGTAGCTGAAGCTGGCCGCGAACTGCAATCCTCCGGTCTCAGCCTCCCCAATGCTGGGATTACAAGCGTGCGCCACCACGCCCGGCTTGTTGGAGACTCTTGAATCCTGCAAGGAATTTTCTGTGGCCAGCTCTGGCACGGCAAACATACAATTGGCTGCTCCATCCAATGCCACAGGGTTCCTTCTCCAAGGCCAGTCTAGGCACATACAGCATCTGCTCGCAATCACCGGTCATGACGATGCATCCAGCGGGCACATGTGCTCCGCCTGACAGGCTGCTGGAGGAGCTGCAGAGACCATGACACCGCGCTGATCTGGTCTCGCCCGAGCTGGACCTTCCTGGCTTCCATTCTCTCTCTTCTCAGCTCGACTGCGTCTGTGCTAAGGTCCTTCCTGATCCTTACAGTCTGTATATGGACAGGATATGGGCGAGAAAGAGTGCTTTAAAAACCAAGCTAAAACAGCATGGTGGTGCAGCTTGTAATCCCAGCGCATGGGAGGTTGAGACAGGAGGATCGCACAAGTTCAAAGCCAGCTTCAGCTTTTGAGTGAGGCTCTCAGCAACTTAGTGAGACCCTGTTTCCAAATAAAGTATAAAATAGGTCTGGGAGTGTAGCCCAGAGGTAGAAAAGACCCTGGGTTCTACCTCCAGTACCACGAAATAAATAAAATAAGCCGGGCATGGTGACGCACACTTGTAATCCCAGTACTTGGGAGGCTGAGACAGGAGGATCCGGGTTCGAGGACAGACTTAGCTACTTAGCAAGGATTTCTGCAACTTAGTGAGACCCTGTTTCAAAATAAAGAATGAAAAATAGGGCTGGAGTATAGCTTAGAGGTAGAATGCCCCTTGGATAAAGCCGGGCGTGGTGGCGCACGCTTGTAATCCCAGCATTCGGGAGGCTGAGACCTGGAGGATCGCGGTTCGCGGACAGCCTCAGCTACTTAGTGAGGCCCTCTGCAACTCAGTGAGACCCGGTTTCAAAATAAAGAATAAAAAAATAAGGCAGGGTGTGTAGCTCGGAGGTCAAATGTCCCTGGGTTCCACCCCCAGACCCGCAAAAAAAAAAAAAAAAAAAAAAAAATGCCCCTTGGATCGATCCCCAGTACTGCAAAACAAAACAAAGCTAAGCTTTAAACCGGGCATGGTGGCGCAAGCCTGTAATCTCAGTACTTGGGAGGCATAGACAGAGGGATTACAGGTTTGAGGATGGCCTCAGCAAGTAATGAGTCTCGTCAATTTAGCAGACCCTGTTTTCAAAACAAAAGAAAAGATCTGGGCTTTATCCTAAAGGCAGGATGCCCCTAGGTTTAACCCCCCACCCCAGTACCAAAAAAGAAGAAACAAAACAAAACAAAACCACAAAAATTAAAAAGCTAAATTTTGAAGCTGGACGTGTGGTGCATGGCTGTAATCCCGGTATTGAGGAGGATGGGATCAGAGAACCGCAGGCGAGAAGCCAACAACTCAGCGAGACCCTGTCTCAGAATACAAATAAGAAGGGCAGGAGAGGAGCTCAGAAGCTGAACGCCCCTGAGTTCAATCTCTAGTAACACACACACACACACACACACGCACGCACGCACGCACACACACACGCACACACATGCTTACTTGCACAAGTATTTTTCAATGCCTTAAGCTTTATTTATTATTATTTGTGTGTGTGTGATACTGGGGATGGAACCCAGGGGCATTCGACCTTCAAGCTACACCTCCTGCTCTATTTTTTATTCTTAATTTTGAAACTGGGTCTCACTGAGTTGCAGAGGGCCTCACTAAGTAGCTGAGGCTGTCTGTGAACTGCGATCCTCCGGTCTCAGCCTCCCGAATGCTGGGATTACAAGGATGCGCCGCCACTCCCAGCTCCTATTTTTTTATTCCTTTTTTTGAAACAGGGTCTAAAAGGGCCTCACTAAGTAGCTGAGGCTGTCTGCAAACCGAGATCCTCCTGTCTCAGGCTCCCAAATGCTGGGATTACGAGTGTGCCCACCACGGCCTGCTCTTCATATATTTTATGCTTTTATTGGTGCACTGGAGTCACACCATCGTGTATTTTGTAGAGATGCTGACATCTGTGCACACAGCCCTTGTGGCCCCCCGGCTCCCTCCCCACTGCCTTCCAATTCAGAATGCTGAGATGGACATTGGTGTGCTCACATATGTGTATATAATGTCAGTGGAATGACTCCTCCATTGGCCCTCCTTTCCGTCCTCCCCAGACCACCTCCCTGGCTCAGGGGGGTCTCCTGGTGTCTGAAGTCCCTCGCTTCTGTATATGAGAGAAAAAGCATGACCCTTCACTTCCGGTGACCAGCTAACCTCACTAAGTTAACCTTGTCCAGCTCCATCCATTCCCTGTAGGTGACATCATCTTGTCCTCCTTCATTGCTGAGTGGAATTCCATTGGATGTGTGGACCATAGTTCTGTAGTCCATTCATCTGTTGATGGACACCTAAGTTGTTCCCATAATTTGGCTACTGTGAATTGTGCTGCATTAACATGGGTATGTATTATTATGATTTTCTAATTTTAGTCATTTGGAAAGATACCCAGGAATGGTATAGCTGAGTCATATGGTGGACCCATTACCAGTTTTCTGAGGAATCTCCACAGTGACCTCCATAGTGGCTACACTAATTTTGAACCTCACCAATTGTGTATAGGACTTCCTGTTTCCTCGTATCCTCACCAGCATTTATTGTTTGACTCTTTTTGTGTGTGGTCCTGGGGATTGAACTCAAGGTCATCTGCCTCTGAGTTACACCCTTAGCCAAATTTTATTTTTTATTTGGAAGCAGGTTCTCACTAAGTTGCTGACTTTGAACCTGCAATCCTGCTATCTCAGCCTCCCAAGTACTGAGATTGCAGGCATGTGCCACTATGCTTGGCTATTGTTTGATGATTGCCATTTTGATTGGGTTGAGGAATCTTAGTGTAGTTTTGATTGGCATCTCCCTGATTGCTAATAATGTTGAACATTTTTTCATGTATTTATTCACCATTTATATCTCTTCTGAAGTATCTATTTAGTTCAGTTGCCCATTTCTTGAATTTTTTTTTTTTAGTGTTGAGTCTTTTGTGTGTGTGTGTGGTCGTACTGGGGTTCCTGGAAACCCTTCTACCTCTGGGTTACACTCCCAGACCTATTTTTATATTTTTTATTTGGAAACAGGGTCCAGTCCAGCACGATCCTCCTGTCTTCGCCTCCCAAGAGCGGGGATTACAAGTGTGGCCACCACGCCCGGCTGGTGTTGAGTCTTTAAGTACTTTATATATTCTAGATACTACTCCCCTATCAGAGGGATAATTGGCAAGATCTTCCATGTGAGAGGCTTTCTTTACAGACTATTGATAGTTTTCTTTGATTAACAGAAGTTTTTAGTTTAATGCCATTCCATTTATTCATTCTTGGTTTTTTTGACATTTTATTTTTTTAATTTTTTAAAATTAATTTATTTTTTAAATTGGTGCATTGTAGTCATATATCAATCACATTGGAGTACAAGACTTGAGAGGATATACAAGCACATATCATCCAATTAGCCCTCCTCCAGCCCCCATCCCATTCCCTCCCCCTCCCTCCATCCCACGCTTCTTTGGTGATTGACTTTGATACATTTGTTTATGTACCTCCTGCGTTTTAAAGAGGCTCCGTCCTCCAGTATTACATACCCTCTGATTGGTCACATTAGTTGCTTCACTATAGGGCCCTTTCTATAGCTCAACCTCTTCCTGTTGCCCCTTTCCTCCTAGTTATTGCTGATTAAGAGAAGCGTCTGATTTATATTTTCTGCGATATTTCTCTGTGCATGCTGCGTTGCAAGTACCGATCCCACTCTTGATGGTCCCAGTAGTGGCCTGGCTACTCAGTGGACTGATCCAGACCTTGCTGGCTCAAGCAGCGGCCTTGCCTCATGGGAGGCCCCAGTTCTGGTCTCGCTGGCCCCTGCACCGGTCTAACCCCTAAGCTGGCTTTGGTCCCGGCCTTGGAGGCCGCAGGAGTGGCCTTGCCTCACGCCAGGCTCCGATGCTGGCCATTGGCCCCTGCACCGGCCTAACCCATTGGCAGGATTCCAATCCCGGCCTTGGAGGCCCCAGCTCCGGCCTAGCCTCACGGCAGGCTCCAATGCCGGCCTCGTTGGCCCCAGCACCGGCCTAACCCCTCGGTAGGTTCCATTCCTGGCATAGGAGGCCCCAGCACTGGCCATGCCTCACGGCAGGCTCCAATACTGGACTCGCCTCACGGCAGGCTCCGATGCCGGCCTCGCTGGCCCCAGCACCGGTCTAACCCTTCGGCAGGCTGTTATCCTGGCCTCGGAGGACCCAGTACTGGCCTTGCCTCACAGCAGGCTCCGATGCCAGCCTCGCTGGCCCCAGCACCAGTCTAACCCCTCGGCAGGCTCTTATCCCGGCCTCGGAGGTCCCAGTACCGGCCTTGCCTCATGGCAGGCTCCGATGCCAGCCTCGCTGGCCCCAGCACTGGCCTAACCCCTCGGCAGGCTCTTATCTGGCCTTGGAGGCCCCAGTACCGGCCTTGCCTCAAGGTAGGCTCCGATCCCGGCCACGAAGGCCTCAGCACCGGCCTTGCCCCACGGCAGGCTCCAATGCCGGCCTCACTGGCCCCAGCTCCGGCCTAACCCCTCGGCAGGTTCCAGTCCCGGCCACGGAGGCCCCAGTACTGGCCTTGCCTCATGGCAGGCTCCGGTGCTGGCCTCGCTGGCCCCAGCACCAGCCTAACCCCTCGGCAGGCTCTTATCCTGGCCTCGGAGGCCCCAGTACCGGCCTTACCTTACGGCAGGCTCCGATGCCGGCCTCGCTGGTCCTAGCACCGGCCTAACCCCTTGGCAGGCTCCGATACTGGCCTCAGAGGCCCCAGCACCGGCCATGCCTCACGGCAGGCTGCGATGCCAGCCTCACTGGCTCCAGCACCGGCCTAACCCCTCAGCAGACTCTTATCCTGGCCTCGGAGACCCCAGTACCGGCCTTGCCTCACGGCAGGCTTGATGCCAGCCTCGCTGGCCCCAGCACCAGCCTAACCCCTCGGCAGGCTCCGATTCCGGCCTTGGAGGCCCCAGCACTGGTCATGCCTCATGGCAGGCTCCGATGCTGGCCTCGCTGGCCCCAGCACCGGCCTAACCACTCGGCAGGCTCTTATCCCGGCCTCGGAGGCCCCAGTACCGGCCTTACCTCAAGGCAGGCTCCAATGCCGGCCTCGCTGGCCCCAGCACCGGCCTAACCCCTCGGCAGGCTCTTATCCTGGCCTCGGAGGCCCCAGTACCGTCCTTGCCTCATGGCAGGCTCCGGTGCCGGCCTCGCTGGCCCCAGCACCGGCCTAACCCCTCGGCAGGCTCTTATCCTGGCCTCGGAGGCCCCAGTACCGGCCTTGCCTCAAGGCAGGCTCTGATCCCGGCCTAGGAGGCCCCAGTACCAGCCTTTCCTCACGGCAGGCTTCGATGCCGGCCTCGCTGGCCCCAGCTCCGGTCTAACCCTTTGGCAGGCTCTACTCCCGGCCTCGGAGGCCCCAGTACCATCCTTGCCTCACGGCAGGCTCCAATGCCAGCCTCGCTGGCCCCAGCACCGGTCTAACCCCTCGGCAGGCTCTTATCCTGGCCTCGGAGGCCCCAGTACCGGCCTTGCCTCATGGCAGGCTCCAATGCTGGCCTCGGAGGCCCCAGCATCGGTCTAACCCCTTGGCAGGCTCCAATCCCGGCCACGGAGGCCTCAGTAGTGGCCTTGCCTCACAGCAAGCTCCGATGTCGGCCACTGGCCCCGGCGCCTGCCTAACCCCTCAGCAGGTTCCGATCACTGTCTCTGTGGTTATTATTTCAAGGGTTCCAGGTGTAATGTATCAGATCTCTGCCTCCCCTGAGTATTGGCCACTGCCATTGCCACTGCCTCCACTGTTTCAAATCCTTCCCAGGCTCTTTTTCCACTCTGAATGTTGTCCAGTGTTCCTAAGCATGCGTGATGGTAGCATTTGACATTTGGTGTAATTTCTCCAAAAAAATAAAGTTAGTAGGATCCGGTTTCTGCTTCTCCTAAATACAAGTCTCCACCACCATCGCGGAGAACTCTTTCAACACCGCCTTTCTCCTTGGTCTCCGCTAAACTCTCTCCTTATAGGTGATGTCCGAGATTCTTAACAATATAGAGAAATAGCAGTCCTCTTTCACAGGGAATTTTTCCATAAGTTCCAGTGCATTTAGATAAGTTTTGTCTGCATCTCCAGTGTCCTGGCATCCATAACAGCTTTCCTACCTCCTCTCCGATATTTTTCTTTTTCTTTTTCTGTTCCTTTTTTTTTTTTAAATAAAAGAAAACATTATATGTGGTTTGAGGAGGTAGTGGGATCAGGCACTCAGTAGCACTGTAACCCTGTCGGTTTCCCCATGGGTCCAGAGTGATCCGCCCTACTCTGCCTGGGGCTCAGGGTCCCACGACCCAACCCGGGGCCCCAGCTGGTGTGCTCCTCGAGACCCCTGCCCGGAACCCAGGGTACTGAGCCCGGTTTCTCCAGGGGTCTGGCATGTTACACGCATTTCAGCCCAGGGCCCAGAGTCTCGCGACCCGGGCCCTGGCTGGCATGCCCCGCCTGACCCCCGCCCAGGTCCCAGGGTACTGGGCCTGGTTTCTCCAGGGGTCTGGCGTGTTACGCGCAGTTCGGCCCGGGGCCCAGAGTCCCGCGACCCGGGCCCGGCTGGCGTGCCCCACACGCGACCCCCGCCCAGAACCCAGCGTCTTACTGGGCCCGGTTTCTCCAGGGGTCTGGCGTGCTATGCGCAGTTCGGCCAGGGGCCCAGAGTCCCGTGACCCGCCCCGGCTCTTCATTCTTGTTTTGATTTACCGAGCTTTGGGGGTCTTATTGAGGAAGTTTCTACCTGTGCCTCTATGTCGGAGTGTTGGACCCATGCCCTCCTCTAGTGACTTTTAAGTTTCAGTCTAATTTTCAGGTCTTTGATCCACTTCAAGCTGACTCTTGTACAGGGTTAGAGGTAAGGGTTTAATTCTATCTTTTTTACAAATAAGTAACGAGTTTTCTCAACACCATTTGTTGCTGAAAGGGCTGTCTCTTCTCCAACATGTGTGTTTGGTACCTTTGTTGAAAATCAACTGGCTATAAGTTTGTTGAACAGACTATCTTTCTTTCAGTGTATGTTTTTGGCCCCTTTGTCAAAAAATCAATTGGCTGAAAGTGTGTGGATTTGTTTCTGCATCTTCTACTCTGCTCCATTGGTCTATGTATCTGTTTTTGTGCCAGTACCATGTTGTTTTTATTATTATGGCTTTGCAGTATAGTTTAAAGTCAGGTATTGTGATTTCTCCTGCATGGTTTATGTTGCTGAGAACTACTTTGGCTATTTTGTTTTTTTTTTTTGTTGTTGTTCCAAATGAATTTAAGGAATGATTTTTCTATGTCTGTGAGGAATGATACTGATAATTTAATGGGTATTGCATTGAATCTGTAGATCACTTTTGGAAGGATGGCTATTTTGATGGTATTTATTCTGCCTATCCATGAACGTGGATGATCTTTCCAGCTTCTAAGATCTTCTTTGATTTATTTTTTCAGTGTTTTATAATTTTCTTTGTAGAGATCTTTTACCTACTTGGTTAAGTTTATTCCTTTTCTTGGGGGTGGGGTGGGAAATCCTGAGTGGAAGTATTTTCTGAATTTCTTTTTCAGTGGATTTATGGTTGGTATACAGAAAATCTTATGATTTAAGACTGATTTTGTATCCAGACACTTTGCTAAATTTGTTGATCAGTTCTATAAGTCTTGATTGAGTTTGTTGGGTCTTCTAAATATAGTATCATGTCATCTGCAAATAGTGAAAGTTTGAGTGCTTCTTTTCCTATTTGTACTCCTTTGATTTCCTTTTCTTGCCTTATTGCTCTGGCTAGGGTCTCACCTAGGGTTTCACTACTTGAAAAGAAGTGGTGATAATGGACATCCTTGTCTTGTTCCTGTTTTTAGGGGGAATTCTTGAAGTTTCTCCCCATTTAATACGATACTGGCTGTGGGCTTATTGTAGGTTGCCTTTATGATGTTGAGGTATGTTCTTTCTGATTCTCTGCAGTGCTTTTAGCATAAATGGATGTTGGATTTTATCAAATGCTTTTTCAGTGTCTATTGAAATTATTGTGTGATTTTTGTCTTTGATTTTGTTTATATGATGAATTACATGGATTGATTTTCGTATGTTGAACCAGCCTTGCATCCCTGGGACGAACCCTACCTGATCATGGTGTATGATTTTCTTGATGTGGTTTTGAATGCGTATTTTGTTTAGCAGTGTTGCATCCAAGTTCATCAAAGATATAGGCCTGTAGTCTTCCTTCCTTGAGCTGTCTTTATTTGATTTTGGTATTAATGTGATGTTGGCTTTATAGAATGTATTTGGGAGAGTCCCTTTTCACTCTATTTTATGAAATAAAATGAAGAGTATTGGGATTAGCTCTTCTATAAAGGTTTTATAAAATTCATTTGGGAAGCCATCTGGTCCTTGGTTTTTCTTTGATGGTAAGCTCTATATTGCTGTTTCAATCACTTTGATTTCTATTGGTTGATTTAAATTTTCTATGTTGTCTTGGCTCAGTTTAGAAGGTTGTATTTATCTAGAAAGTTGTCGATTTCCTCTAGATTTTCCATTTTGTTGGAGTATAGTTTTTCAAAGTAGTTTCTGATAATCCTCTAGATTTCTGCACTGTCAGTAGTGATATCTCCTTTTTCATCTCTTATCTTTATAATGTGGGTTGATTCGCTCCTTTTTTTTAGTTAAATTGGCTAGTGTTTTATCTATCTTGTTAATTTTTTCGAGGAACCAGCTTTTGGTTTTGTTGATTTTCTGTATTTTTAAATTCTCTACTTCATTTATTTCCACTCTGATTTTTAACAATTTCCTGTCTTCTACTGGCTTTGGGGTTAGATTGTTCATGTTTTTCAAGGGCTTTGAGGTGTGTCGTTAGGTGATTTATTTGAAGATTTTCTGTTTTTCTTATGTGAGCACTCATGCTATAAATTTTCCTCTTAATACTGCCTTCAACGTGCCCCAGAGTTTTTGATATGTTGTATCTCTATTTTCATTTGTTTCCAGAAATTTCTTGATTTCACCCCTTACTTCTTCTATGACCCATTCTTCACTTAGTAGTATGGTGTTCAGTCTCCACATGCTTATGTGGTTCCTCTGAGTCTTCTTATAGTTGATTTCTAATTTTATTCCATTATGGTCTGAAAAGACACAGGGAAGTATGTCACACTTTTTAAATTTGCTAGTGCTCACTTTGGGGCCCAGGATGTGATCTATTTTGGAGAAGGTTCTGTGAGCAGCTGAGAAAAATGTAAACTCTGCTGTAGTTGGGTGAAATATTCTATATGTGTCTAACAGGTCCATTTGATTAATGGTGTTCTTTAGGTCTGAGGCATCTTTACTGACCTTTTGTCTAGATGATCAATCTAATGGTGTGAGAGGGGTGTTGAAGTCTCCCAGTATTATTGTGTTGGGATTTATATATGACTTCATGTCACAGAGAGTTTGTTCTATGAAAGTAGCTGCACCTAAGTTTGGGGCAAAAATGTTGATTATTGTTATTTCCTCTTGCTGGATTATTCCTTTTACCAGTAAAAATGATATTCTTTGTCTCTTCTAATAGGCTTGGGATTGAAGTTTAACTTATCTGATATCATAGTTACAACTCCTGCTTGTCTTCGAGTTCCATTGGCATGGATTACCTTGCTCCAGCCCTTTACGTTGAGTTTGTTGTTATCTTTACTTGTGAGGTGTGTTTCTTGCAAGCAGCATACAGATGGGTTCTGATTTTTAATCCATTTTGCCACTTTATTTTTTGGGGGGAATTTGAGGTCATTTACATTCAGTGTGATTATTGAGAAATGATTTTTAATTCCTAACATGTTGAGATTTTACTTCTGTTTGAAATATTGTTTGTTCTTCTCTCCTTAGTTGTCTGCTGGATGGAAATTCTTGTTTATCTGGTTCTGGCATGTATTACTTGTTTCTTCTTTGTAGTTAATCTCTTTGAGTATTTTCTCTAGTGCTGGTTTTGAAGACACAAAATCCTTCAGCTTCTGCTTGTTATGGAAGATTTTTATTTCCCCATCTAATTTGAGAGATAGTTTTACTAGGTAGAAAATTTTTGGCTGCAAGTTGTTTTCTTTCAGAGTTTGGAATATGCTACTCCAAGCCCTTCTGGCTCTCATGACTTGGTTTGGGAAGTCTGGAGTGATGCTAATTGGTTTCCCTCTGAATGTCACTTTGTCTTTTGTTTTTGGTGCCTTTAAGATTCTCTTTTTGGCTTCATTGGTCACTTTGCCTATTATGTGGTGTGGGGAATCTTTTCTCTGATTTTCTCTAAAGGGGGTTCTATAAGTTCCCTGTACCTGTGTGTCGATCTTTTGCTCTGTGTTTGGACATTTTTTTTGCTATTACTTCTTTGATAAGATTGTTGAGCCTCTTGGTTTCACCTTCTTTTCCCTCCTCTATGCCAATTATTCTTAGGTTAGCTCTTATAAGGTGGACCCATATTTTTTCAATGTCCAGTTTCTGCTGTCGAATTGTTTTTTCTATCTTATATACTAGGTATTCATTTTTTGAGTGATCATCTTCTAGGAGTGAGATTCTACTCTCCATGTGGTCTAAGCGATTGTTTATAGTTTGAATAGTTGCCTTTACTTCAGTGATTGCATCCTTTATTTCTTTCAGACGCTCTCTAAATTCTTTTCAGAATTCCTGCATTATTTCTACAGTTACATTCCTGATTTGACCTTCTGGAGATCCCTGCAATTCTGTGTTGTCAGGCTCTGTAATTGTGGAGTTGTGCAAGCTCATTGCTCCCCTGTTGTTCTTCCTTTTCATGATTTCAGAAGTTTGCCTCTATTGCTTCTAATAGATTTCTGTCTTTAGGTGTCAGCTGGTATATCCAGGGGCAGTTTGTATTGTATTCAACAGTGAAGGTTAGGGAAGGAGGGAAGTGAAGTAGAAATGGAAAAACAGGGTAAAGTCTCAGATAGGGTCAAATAGAATGAGAGTAAGAGTTTGGTAATGTAGTTTATACTAGAGATTAGAAATAGTAAAAATGTAGTAGTATTCTAGTAACCAACATAGAGTTTCTGGTATACTGATAGGAGATGGATTTGATACAAGACAAGGGAGAGATAAAATGCAGAAAAAAGATAGGAGAGAGATAGTGAGAAAAGAGTTGGTATATAGAAAGGAAGAAGCTTGAGAAAGGGTTTGGAAAAAGGGTAATAAAAAAAAGAAACAGACTTCCGGGAAGATGGCGACCGAGAAAAGCGGGGCTTAAGAGCCCCGCTAACAACCAATCTCCATTACCACAAAACCAGCGCCTTTCATAGCCAGAAAACACCATCACCAGAAAAACAAAAAAACCACCAGGCTCCAGAGAGAAAGCGGACTGAGAACAGAGCTCAGGGCCACAGAGGAGACACACGCGCCCGAGGACGCGGCAGCAGCGCCATACTGCCGGTGGCAGCGGCGAACTCAACGGACAGCTACAGCAAGCCGAGGTGAGCCGCTGCGGAACAGCCAGGCGGGATCTTTCGGCTCAGAAAGCATTTAAAGCTCCCAGTGGCCGAGCTCAGCACACGCTGCAGGGATTCAGAGTGGAAATCAAAACCAGAGAAGAAAAAATACGCCAGCCTCACGGCCGAGGGTGTGGCAGAGGCGCCATATTGCCACCGGCGGCGGCAGCAGCAGTGAATTCACCGAGTCCAGTACAGCTACATCTGCGTACCCAAGAACAGTGAGTCAAATTGCGGGCCCCAGAGGAAAAATCCCAGTACTGTAGCCCTGGTACTTGACCCAGTGGGGGAGTGGCGGTGGCAGAGATATCACACCATAGGAGAACGTGCAACCTGGCACCCCCCATAGTTTAAAGCAGCCTCTATCGACTCCCTGGGTCAGAGACTCTGTGATACAACCCAGTAAAGGAGTAGTGGGGTCTGAGATAATACAGACTCGAGATCCAGAGCACCTTAAGTGAAGCCATAGTGACCCAAGGGAAGAACCCAGAGAAGGCACAAACATCCGAAATCATGGGAAAGAGGAATAACAATGGAGTAATGAATGTGCACAACCCCACAACATCAGAACCCGATAAAACAGAAAATCAGAGATTTCTAGAAGATCAAATCAGGAAAATAACTGTAGAAATAATAGAGGTGCTTCGAAAAGAACTCAGAGAGAGCCAAAAAGAGATAAAGGATGCAATTAATGAAGTAAACGCCTCAATTCAAAGCACAAACAACCGATTAGACCACATGGAGAACAGAATCTCACTCTTAGAAGATGAGCAATCCAAAAATGAACGCATAGTTTCTAATCTAGAAAAAAATATCCAACAGCAGGAATCTGACATTGAAGAAATATGGGCCCATCTTAAGAGAGCTAACCTAAGAATAATTGGAATAGAGGAGGGAAAAGAAAGTGAAACCAAAGGGATCAACAATCTCTTCAAGGAAGTAATAGCAGAAAATTTTCCAAATATAGAGCAAGAGGTTGATACACAGATCCAGGAAACTTATAGAACTCCCTTTAGACAGGATCGGAGAAGAGGATCCCCACGCCATATAATTGTCAAAATGACCAGTGTGTAAGCCAAGCAGAGAATCTTAAAGGCAACAAAAACAAAGGGCCAAGTGACATTCAGAGGCAAACCAATTAGAATCACTCCAGACTTCCCAAACCAAGTCATGAGAGCCAGAAGGGCTTGGAGTAACATATTCCAAACTCTGAAAGAAAACAACTTCCAGCCAAAAATTTCCTATCCAGCAAAACTTTCTATCAAATTAGATGGAGAAATAAGAAGCTTCCATGACAAACAGAAACTGAAGGAATTTATGTCTTCAAAACCAGCGCTAGAGAAAATACTCAAAGACATTAACTACAAAGAAGAAATAGGTAACACTCACCAGAACCAGAGAAACAAGAGTTTCCATCCAACAGACAACTAAGATTGGTTATCTGTGGAGATTCTTTATGTTAGTCTTTTACCTATCTCTAAATTGTATTGTTTGCCTTTATTGTTGTTAATTTTTAGGATTTCTAGTTGGAATATTAATATACCTTCAGATATAGCATTTGGAAATATTTTACCCAACTCTATTAGTAACTTTTAACTCTGTTTACATTGTCTTTGGATATACAATTTTTTTTTTTTTATTTTTTAGGGAGTTTGTATATTCTTCTGTTGCCTGTGCCATTGAAATCATATCCAAGAAATCACTGCCAATTTCAATGTTGTGAGGTTTTATGACCCAGATTTTCTTCTAAAAGTTTATAGTCTTAAGATTTATATTTAGGTCTTTTATCTATTTTGAGTTAATACTTGTATGTGGGATTAGGTAAGGGGCCAATTTTATTCTTTTCCATGTAATTATTATTTTTTAACAATATTTAGTTAAAAGATTATTATTTCCACCACCAAATGTTTGTGGAAACCTTGTCAAAAATAACTTGACAATATAGGGAAGAATTTAGCTCTAGGCTTGTATTTAACTCCAATGGTTTATATATCTGCCTTTAGAACAGTACTACACTGTTTCAATTATTTTAGCTTTATATGGTTTGAAATCAGAAAATATATTATCTGCTAGCTTTGTTCTTTTTCAAGATCGTTTTGGGTATCTAGAATTCATATTCCATATTAGGATAGATTTTTTTCTGAAAAATAAATATATGAATATATGATAGTTTCACCTAAAAAAACAGAAAAAAAAATTATCTGGTAAGAAAGAAAGCAAAAAGAAATATTGAAATGCTATCTTTAAATCATCAAAAGCTTGGTATCAGACAAATGAAACTGTTATGTGAGATTATCATTTTTAATTTTGGATAAATTGCTAGAATACTAGATGTCAACCACTAAGCCAAGCATGGGAGGGAGGGATGGGGAGAGAATGTGGTGGGGATCGGGTGGGGGCTGACTGGGCGATGTGTGCATGTGTGTCTACAAAAGTTTGTATCCCACTATGATGTATTAATACAGTGCACCAATAAAAAAATAAATAAATTAATTAATTAAAAAAATAAAAAAATAAAAAATAAAAAATAAAAAAAGAAACAGACAAAAAAAAAAAAAACCAACAACCAGCCATACACACTCACACACGCACAAAAGAACAAAAACAACCCCAAAATGAATTAATGCAACTCTACAAATAAACGATTATTCAGCAGATAGGTCTACTGCAGGTCTCTGTGCAGATACCAAGTGCCGCCGGCACCTTTCTGCTGTGAGTTTGGTTCTCTGGGATTTTCTCAGTCTGTGCAGATGGGCGATATCGTTTGGTCTGGATTAGTACTGAGCACAGGTTGCCCTCCATGCTTTCCACACATTTGGAGTCTTGGTCTCTCCCTGCCACCGTTGGTGGTGTATGCCTCTGAGACCAAACTCAATGTAGGAGTCTCTGTTCTCTGCAGCTAGGGCTGGTCTGGTCTGACTTCTCCCCATTTGCCATGACTAGGAGGTCTGTGACGATCCTGGAGCTTCTATTAGTTGGGTCTGGTGTTAGAACTCCCCCCAACACTTACCATTGATCTAAGCCTGAGTCTGTTTGAGCTTCTGGTACGTCCAACAGTGGCCCCCACTCCCACTTTCTCCAGGCTGTATCGGAAAGCCTCAGACCCGGGGTGTTTATCGGGCCTATGCAAGTCCCTAGGGGCAACCAGCTGGGCATTTTCCTACAGGCACCACAACCTTGCTTACAGTGTTACTGAGCACCACTCTGAGTCTCTGGAGGGTGTGGTAGTCTCTGCCACCACTTTTCCTTTACTAGACTGAACCACAAGATCTCAGGCCCAGGGAGTTTATCGTGGCTGTGCGAGTCCCTAGGGGCACAGCGCTGGAAGTCCTCCTGCCGGAACTGCAGTTTCACTTACAGTTTTGGTGCGCGTTGGTCTGGAACTCTGGGGGGGAGGGGTGAGCTCAGCTGCCACTGGCATGATGGCATGGAGACTGGCGGGCTTCTATTCTGATGTTGAGTTCCACTCTGGATCCCTGGAGGGCGTGGTATGCTCCTGGAAGCTGTATCAGGTCCTTGGGTGGGAATGTCTGATAACCTACAACCTGTGGATCTGCACTGCTCACTTCAGATCCTTGTTTTCCTTTTCGTCTCTGGTATACGGAGCTGTGAGGGAAGACTGCACTGGTACTGGCGCCCGCCACCATGTGGTGAAGGGTTTTTTTTTTTTCTCTCCAGTCAGTCTTCTGATCTTCTCTTTCTCATTTTTATTCCTCTACTGATATTATTTTCTGGCTTTGTAGAGCGCTGTTTTTGAGGTAATAGAGATCAAGTGTCAGCAGGACTCGGGGACACTGCTTCTCTCAGTCGCCATCCCCCCCCCTTTATCTTCTTGGTTAGATTAATTCTTGTATTTTATTGTCTTTGATTGTGAATGAAATTGTTTTCTGGATTTCTTTCTCAATGGATTCATGGTTGGCATATAGAAAAGCTACTGATTATTTTAGATTGACTTTGTATTCCACTACTTAGCTGAACTTGTTAATCAGCTCTATAAGTCTTTTAGTTGAGTTTTTGGGTCTTCTAAATATAGGATCATGTCATCTGCAAATAGTTTCAGTTCTTATTTTCCTTTTTGAATTCCTTTGATGTTTTTCTCTTGCCTTATTTCTCCATGTAGAGTCTCAAGGACTATATTGAAAAGGAGTGGTGATAGTGGACATCCCTGTCCTCCCAATTTTAAAGGAAATTCCCAAAATTTTACCACATTCAATATGATGTTGGCTTTGGGTTTATTGTACATTGCCTTAATGAAGTTGAGGTACTTTTCTTCTATTCTGATTTTCTACAGTGGCTTTAACATGAATGGATATTGGATTTTGTCAAATGCTTTCTCTGCATCTATTGAGATGAACGTGTGATTTTTGTCTTCTGTATATATAGTGAGTGACATGTATTGATCTGTGTATTTTGTGATTGTTGCATTGTTGTCATACATCTTAGTGGGGTACGAGATGGTAGAGGCGTACATGCACACATTAGTCACTCAGCCCTTTGATTCGTATGTATTGAGCAGCCTTGTGTCCCTGGGATGGAACCAATTCCATCATCGTGTGCAATTTTCCTGATGTGGTCTTGAATGCATGTCACTGGTATTTTGTTTAGAATGTTTACATCTATGTTCATCAATGATATTGGTCTGTAATTTTCTTGAGGAATCTTTATTCCGTTTTGGCAGTAAGGTAATACTGGCCTCACAGAGTTTAAAAGGAATCCAACCTTCAACTACATGGAATAACTTGTGAAGTATTGTGTTTAGTTTTCCTGTAGAGATTTTGTAGAATTCAGTTGGGAATCCATCTGGATCTCAGCTTTTCTTTGATGGAAGACTTTTTGTTGTTTTTCTATATTTTGATTGCTATTGGTTAGTTTAGGTTTCCTGTATTTTCTTGGTTCGATTTAGATGGGTTGTATGTGTCTAGAAATCTGTCAATTTCTTCTATATTTTCCAGTTTATTGGAGTATACTTTTTCAGAATAGTTTCTGATAATCCTCTGGATTTCCCCACTGTCTGTAGTGATGTCTCTGTTTTCATTTCTGATTTTAATGATTTGGGTTGATTCTTTTTCTTTTGGGTTAAATTGGCTAAGGGTTTATCAATCTTGTTAAACTTTCAATTTCACAGAATAACTTATAAAGTATTGGATTTAGTTCTCCTGTAGAAGTTTGTAGAATTCATCTGGAAATCCATCTGGAGCACAGCTTTTCTTTAAGGGAAGGCTTTTTATTGCTATTTCTATCTCTGATTGCTATTGGTTGGTTTAAGTTTTCTATATATTCTTAGTTCAATTTATGTAGGTTGTATGTGTCTAGAAATTTGTCAATTTCTTCTCTTTTCTATTTTATTAGAATATAAAATTTCAAAATAGTTTCTGATGTTCCTATGAATTTCCTCACTATCTGTGGTAATGTCTACTTTTTCTTTTTCATTTTTGGTGGTACTGGGGTTCCTGGAAACCCTTCTACCTCCGGGTACACTCCAAGACCTATTTTATATTTTTATTTGGAAACAGGGTCTCTTAAGCCAGCGAGGCTGGCTTCGAACCAGTGCAATCCTCCTGTCCAGGAAGGTTTTAATCCCTGTTTCAGTCTCTTGGGTCACAAGTCTAGCCTTGGGCCTCCTGTTTGTGGTGCCCTTTTGTTTGCTTTTGCCATTTGGTCAATGTCTACTTTACAGGATTGTCAAGACTGTGTCTTCCAGATGGGAAGCGATTAATGTGCAGATGGTGGTCCAGATGGAGCCACAGAGGACATCCTAGGAGGATTCTACCACTGCCCTCTCCAGTGCTGAGAAACTGCCGCAGGACCTAGCCGCTCTTTCCCCTCATCGGCCCTGTCAGCAGGCAGCAGCTTGAGCTCACTGCATCTGTTCCTAAAGGCACTTAAGGATTCCAGGAGTTAAGGAAGGAAAGATAAAGGAGAAAGGGTGGTAAGAAGGGGCCAGGGTGGTGCTGGCAGCTCAGGATTCCACAGAGGATTGAGAATCAACCAATCAGGGCCCAGATCTAAGGGCTAATCAGAGGAGCCGCCACTGTAAATAAGCTGGTGTTCCCCGGCAAAGCTAGCATGCTAGTGAGGAGAGAGACCGGAGCAAGCAGAGGGGCGGTGAGCCAAGGAAAGTGGCACCAACCCCACTGGGCGGCAGTGACAGCAGCTGCGGGGGCTTCCTCGCCGCATCACTCATCCCGATCCCTGTGTCTCCTAAACTAATTTTTTTTTTTTTTTTTTTTTTTTTTTGCGGTACTGGGGATGGAACCCAGGGGCATTCTACCTCCAGACTTCACCATCCTCTAGTTCGTATGCAGGTGAGGCGTTTTTGTTAAAGGGCTTAATGCATCCGTATTGTGGAGGATGCATCCCAAGGAACAGCAAGCCTTGAAGATGTCCCTGCCCTTGGATTGGCCTCCAACCTGTTGTGGATGGTGTTGGTGAGAGTGGAAGTCTCTCATGCAAATGACACAAAGTCATAATTATTATAGGTACAGGGCATCTGGAGAGGAAACAAAGACTTCCTATTCTATCAGCGTCTTTATTTTATTGAGGGTTTTAACTAAAACATTGTAAAAATAGATAATCACAGGAGACAGCAAAGCAGTCATAGGGTGAGTCAGGGAAGAACAAGGCAGTTACAGAGGAATCAGGGAAGGAAAGGGTGAAACATTCTGGGAAACATCAGGGTCTACCTGCTTATTGATCCCATTTGGCCCTTGGGAACGTGAAACTTGCCTGTGTGCAAACAAATTTCTACTTGGGTGGGCAGTTTGTGCCCAAGCTGGACCAAGGTGACCTCAGAGCTGAAGACTAAGAAGGCTTCCGACACCAACCCAAGCGAGAGCCTTTGAGATGACCCCTATTTTTTTACTCTTTATTTTGAAACAGGGCCTCAGTAAATTGCAGAGGGTCTTACTAAGTAGATGAGGTTGGCTGAGAACCTGTGATCCTCCTGTCTCAGCCTCCCAAATGCTGGAATTACAAGTGTGTGTCACCACACCAAGCTTCACAGAAGTTTCTTGATCAATACTGATCTTTTGAAAAACCCTGATCTTTGGGATTTGCTCACTTGAGAAAAAGGAAATCCCCATTTGGGGTCTCTATTTCTCCCCTTCCCTCTCCTCTCCAGATCCCTCTAGATTCCTTTGCTGATGCAATCCTTAACCAGAGGGCTAAGAGTCCCATTTTGGAATGAGATGTGTCAATTTATATTTACTTATTTATTTGTTTGTTTATTCATTTATTTATTGTTGTACTGGGGATTGAGCCGAGAGACAGGCTACCTCCAAGCTGCACCCCCCAGTCCTATTTCATTTTTATTTTGAAACACGGTCTCACTAGGTCGATGAGAGTCTCACTACTTACTGAGGCTGTCCTCGAACCTGTGATCCTCCTGTCTCAGCCTCTCAAGTACTGGGATTACATGTATGTACCACCACATCTGGCTAATTTATTAATTTTGGTACTAGGGATTGAACCCAAGGTCATTCTACCTCTGAGCTACATGCCCAGCCCTATATTTCTTTATTTTGAAACAGGGTCTCACTAAGTTGTAGAGGGCCCCACTAAGTAGCTGAGGCTGGCCTTGAACCTTCAATCTCCTGTTTCAGCCTCCTAAGTACTGGGACTATAAGCATGCACCACCAAACCCGGTTCACCAGGTCTCTTTAATTTTGAAACGTGGTCTTGCTAGGTTGCTGAGTCTCCCTAAGCTCCTGAGGCTGGTCTCAAACCTGTGATCATCAGCTCCTGACAAGTCTGCATCACCATGCCTGGATGTGCCAGATTTCTTTATAAGTATGCCAAATTTTTGATCCAGCTGAGCCCATGTGAGTCACAGCGGCCGCCATCCAGGCTAGGAAGCCAGGGTTGCCACTCCCCTGGTGCACACTTGCCTGTACCCATTTATTTTTTGTTAGTTTTGAATCTGAAATCACAGACGTCAGCGTATTGTGTCACCAGCCCGTGTGTGTTGTGTGCTGTGAGCCTGGGGGGCTGCTTCCATCCGGGCGGGTGGCCAGGGCTGGATCAGCCTGCCCACGTTTAGGGGTCTCTGGACCCATCACAGCTGCATGGTTTGGAAAACCACAGCTTTGTGTAAGTCCAAGCTCCGGGTTACTGGAGATTGGACGCAGCTCATTCTATCTCAGAGCTACACTCCCAGCTCTTTTTATTTTTTATTTTGAAACAGAGTCCTACTAAATTGCTGAGGGCCTCACTAAGTTGCTGAGTTTGGCCATGAACCTGAGATTCTCCTGTCTCAGCCTCAAAAAAAAAAAGAATAAAAAATTGGGTTGGGGTCTAGCTCAGAGGTAGATTGCCCCTGGGTTCAATCCTCAGTACTGAAAAAAAAAAAAAAAAAGTTTCATATGTTGCCAGGCAAAATCTGTACCACTTGGTGTGCCAAGTGAGAGAGACAGACTACTGAGAGGTGATCCCAAACATTCAAATCCTAGGTCCAGCCGGGCATGGTGGCGCACACTTGTAATCCCAGCACCTGGGAGGCTGAGACTGGAAGAGTGCAGTTTCCTGGCCAGCCTTAGCTACTTAGTGAGGTCCTCCACGAGTTAGTGAGAACTTGGTTTCAAAATTAAAAGAATAAAAGCCAGAGTTGGTGGCATACGCTGTAATTCCCCTTCCTGGGAGGCTGAGACAGGACAGTCGCAGGTTATAGGCCAGTTGGCCAGTTTCACTTTTTAGGGAAACCCTCAGCTACTTACTGAGACCCTGTTTTGAAATTTAAAAAGGGCTGGGGTGTCACTTGGAGGTAAAATGCCCCTGGGTTCAAACAAACAAACTTAGAAGCTTTCTTATATAATGGTGCTATCCACTTCAGAATTTGTGAGGTCCTGAAGCTGGGGTGGCCTGGTGAAGAATGAGGACAGCTGTGGAGCATCTGATCAGAGCCAAAGCACACGTGCATGACAGCACTGGAATAGTGCCCAGACAAAGGCCAGCGCAGCCTGGGGTTCCAGAAACCCAGGCACAGCACAGCAGGAGCCCGGGACAAGCAGCCAAAGATGACTCAGAGAGAACCCTCTTTTCCAGAAGGTGCATTCACCCTGAAACACACTGAGCTTCCTTGCATTCGTGTTTTTAAGAAAAGTAGTTTGTCCCAGTGCTTGGGAGGCTGGGACAGGAGGATCGAAAGTTCGAGGCCAACTTCAGCAACATAGTGAGCCCTGTTTCAAAATAAAAAATAAAAAGGTTGGGGGTGTAACTCAGAGGTAGAACACCCTTGGGTTCAATCCCTAGTACCAAAACAAAAGACAAAGAAAAGAAGGAAGGAAGGAGAAAGGAAGAGAGAGGGAGAGAAGAAAGAGGAAGAGAGTGGAGAAAAGAAGCTTTATCAGGAAGAGGAGAGCCGGGCATTGGGGGCGCATGCCTGTGATTCCAGCATTTGGGAGGCTGAGACAGGATCGCAGGATCGCGGTTCACGGGCAACCTCAGCTACTTAGTGAGGCCCTGTGCAACTCAGTGAGACCCTGTTTCAAGGAATAAAGAAAACCAGGGCTGGGTGGGTAGCTCCAAGTGCAGGGATTACAAGCGTGCACCACCACATCCAGTTTTTAGAGTGTTTTAAAGGATGCTGAGGGCCGGGCGTGGGGGCGCAGGCTTGTCATCCCCGCGCTTGGGAGGCTGAGACGGGAGGATCGCGCAGGTTCCAAGCCAGCCTCAGCTACTGAGTGAAGCTCTCAGCAACTTGGTTGAGACCCTGTTTCCAAATAAAACAGGTCTGGGAGTGTAGCCCGGAGGTAGAAAGCCCCTGGGTTCCACCCCCAGGACCACCAAAAAAAAAAGGTGTTGTGAATCTGGTAGAACTGTACTCGAGTGGTCCAAAAGGAAGCCCAGAGGGAGCTTTTCTAGGCGGGTACAAAATCAAAAGCGCCCACTGCAAAGCCCCCAGCGAATGGTCAGTGCTTTCCTAGCTGGTCAGGCTTCGGTAGCAGGAAGCTCCTGGCTAGGGATCAGATGGTGGCTTAGAATACGGCTGTTATACTAAGTCTAGTTTGGGGTTGTTTCCAGAGGAACTCAGGAGACCTTAGCCTAATGACCTATCGATTAATTTTTGTATGTGTGTGTGTATGTGTGGTACTGGGAATTGAACCCAAGCCCTATATCTATTTATCTATTTATTTATTTATTTAGTGGTACTGGGGATGGAACCTGGGACATTCTACCTCCGAGCTACACCCCAGCCCTATATTTTAGTCTTTTTAATTTTTTGCAACAGGCTCTCACTGAGTTGTGAAGGGCCTCTTTAAGTAGCTGAGGCTGTCCGTGAACTTCGACCCTCCAGTCTCTGCTCCCGAATGCTGGGATTACAAGGTGAGCCACCATGCCCGGCCACCTATTTTTTTTAATTTTCCAAACAGGGCCTTTAAGTGCTGAGGCTGG
Source organism: Muscardinus avellanarius (assembly GCF_963383645.1). Classification (NCBI taxonomy): domain Eukaryota; kingdom Metazoa; phylum Chordata; class Mammalia; order Rodentia; family Gliridae; genus Muscardinus; species Muscardinus avellanarius. Next base: position 63,232,278 of record NC_137803.1, on the reverse strand, counting down.
CCTCGAACTTATGATCTGCCTCAAATCTGAGATCTGCCTGTCTCAGCCTCCCAAGTGCTAGAATTACAGACTCGCACCACCTCTCCTGGCCCATGTTCACTTTTTAGAATGTGAGAGTGTACCGTAATTAAGTTGTGCGTGTGTACTTACACAAGGAAAACACCAGTTCACCCTGATTGTAAACACTGCAGCAGTAGGGAAGTTTGAAAGCCCTCCCACTCGTCACCCTCCCATCCCTGCAGGCGTCTCCAGAGAGCTCCAGTCTGTGAGCAGATGAGCTCTTAGCTTGCGCTGCACCACCCCGCACTCCTGGGAGCCCCCAGGGCCCCTGCCCCCATAAAAATTAGAAGGCTGTAGTTCTCTTTTCTCTCCTGTGGCTGATTTAGGGTCAGGAGACAGGCGAGGAGGACGCAGGAGAGGGCGGGAGGCCTGGGAGGCAACGCCTGGGCCTTCTGCCTGGTCCACTCTGCCTTCTGGAAGCGTCTTGGCTAACAACGAGCCTTCGCGCTCCGGGCTTCAGCCCCTGCATCTCTGCAAAGGAGAGGTGAGAAGAAGTTGGGTGGAAACCCCCAGATTCCATCGTTTTGAAAAATGTTTCTATTTCAGTTTAGGTTTCCAATTGGAGGGGACTATCACACCGTCAGAGATGTATAATGATGTTAAGTCTCTTCCCCTTTCCTCTTATTTCTTTTTCTCTTTTCTGGAGGAATCAAAGACAAACTTCAAAGGCTCAAAATGTCATCCTCATCTAGTTTGATGCTCTTATGTGTTGCCAAGAAATTCCCAGAAGCAAATGCGTCAACATGATCCTTGCGGAAAAAAGCAAACAAGCTCTTCCAAATGTCATCAAGCAGCAATGCTCTTGAAACATAATTATTGCCTTTGAAAAATCACATTTCTCCTAAATTCATTGTCTGAATTGATTTCTTTTTTCTTCTTCTTTTTTCTTTTTTTTTTTTTTTGGTGGTACTGTGGTTCCTGGAAACCCTTCTACCTCTGGGATACACTCCCAGACCTATTTTTATACATTTTTAAATTTGGAAACAGGGTCTCTTAAGCCACCACGCTGGCTTCAAACCTGTGCGATCCTCCTGTCTCTGCCTCCCAAGTGTGGGGATCACAAGCGTGCGCCATCACGTCCGGCTCAATGAATTTCTTTCACAGAATTTTCAAACAACTTCAGATATATTTTTCTTCTTTTTTTTTTTTTTTTTTTTTTTTTGGTGGTACTGGGGTTCCTGGAAGCCCTTCTACCTCCAGGATACACTCCCAGACCTATTTTTACATTTTTATTTGGAAACAGGGTCTCCTAAACCAGCGCGCGCGGCTGACTTTGAACCTGCGCTATCCTCCTGTCTCTGCCTCCCTAGCGCGGGGATTACAAGCGTGCGCCACCACACCCAGCATTTTTTCTTCTTTTTTTAAGAAAAATTTTAAGATATCCTAGGAAGGATTATGTATATTTTAAACTTTGTTACATATGTAGGAAGGCCACACCAAATTGCAGTACTACAGACTTAGTCATGTTTTAGCTACTGTTCCTGGATAAAACCAGGGGCACTCTACCTCTGAGCTGCACCCAGCCCTTTTTTATTCTTTATTTTGAAACAGGGTCTCACTGAGTTGCAGAGAGCCTCACTAAATAGCTGAAGCTGGCTGCAAATCAGTCTCAGCTTCCCAAATGCTGGGATTACAAGCATGCACCACGCCCAGTTCCAGAAGTAAAATATTTAACAAAGGAACTCTTAAATATTCACTAGAGGGACATGTCTCGTCCTTTATTTACCAGAATTGCTCCCCTCCGTCTGAATCAAGTCTATAAAGGCTATTTCAATTGATATGCCTTTGTCATGATGAGACCCACACATACGCTTCCTAGGCAGAGCAACCCTGTTTTTATAGGCTGATCTAGTTTTGAAAGCTCTCAGTAGCTACTATAAGAAAGTCCTTTGATGGCAAACTTCAAAGCTCTGTGTGGTTGAGGCTCTTTTTTTGTTTGGACTTCAGTGAAAAGACGGCATATCTGATCCTTGAAAACTAGAAACCCAGTCATTAGAGGCATGTGTCCCCAAGCGTAGCTGAACTGAGCAGGACAGGAATGCTGCGTCACTACACAGCTCTGGCTGGAAAGCTCTCTGCTGACCCGGGAAATGACCAGACGAACTGTGACGTGCCTAGGACAGACGAGGAGCTGCTCACGGCGGCTGAGTCTACGCCACACATCCTACGACTGCAGGGAGAGCCAGCACCACGAGAAGATTAGGGCACCGAAAACCAGCGCTCCACTGAGTGGCCCTCTGCGACGTAAACGGTCCTCCAGGCTTGTTCTGTCCAGCCCGGCCGCAGAGCCTAGGAGGTTTAGGAAGAAACTCCAGGTCACCTGTGACAAGCAAGTGGTAAATCAAGACTCAGTCCACGACCGTACGGACTCTGGGACCCTGCACTGCCGATATGGCTGGAATTATTTTACCTAAGTACTACAGTGATCTTCACAAGCAGTTAGCATTCGCACCATCGTTTGAAGACGATCGAATTGAGCTAAGATAATGTGATCATAGAGCAGGGACGGCAAAGCATACCCATGAGCCAAATCCAGTCATGCACTTGTTTTTCTAGTTTTTCTAAATAAAGTGGGGTTTTTTGTGTGCCAGGCATGATGATGCATGACTGTAATCCCAGTATGTGAGAAACCGAGACAAGAGGACCACAGGATGAAGGCCAGTGTGTGGTAACTTATGAGACCAGGTTATGAAGAATAAGCTGAGCACAGTGGCGTGGCTTGTGATCTCAGGACTTGAAGGCTGAGACGGGAGGATTGCAGGTTCAAGGACAGCCTCAGGAACTTAGTGAGGCCCTCCTTAAGTTATTGAGACACTGATTCAAAATGAAAAATAAAATAGGGCTGGGGATATAGCTCAGAGATAGAATGCCCCTGAGTTTAATCCCCATTACCACAAGAATGAATGAATGAATGAATGAATGAATATTAAAAATAATAAAAAGTAGTTGGGTGTGGTGGGACAGGCTTGAAATCCCAGTACTTGGAAGGCTGAAACATGGAGATCGCAGGTTTGTGGCCAGCTTTATCTACACAGTGAGGCCCTCTGCAACTTAGTGAGACCCAGTTCCAAAATAAAGAATAAGTGAGGGTGAGACAGGAGGATCACGCAGGTTCGAAGCCAGCCTCAGCTACTTAGACTCTCAGCAATTTAGTGAGACCCTGTTTCAAAATAAAATAAAAAATAGGTCTGGGGGTGTAGCAGGAGGTAGAAAGCGCCTGGGTTCTAACCCAGTACTACACACACACACACACACACACACACACACACACACACACACACACAGAACAAAATATAGGGCTGGGAGCCGGGCATGATGGCACACACTTGTGATCCCAGCATTTGGGAGGCTGAGACAGGAGGATCACAGTTCATGGACACCCTCAGATACCTTGTGAGTCCCTCTGCAGCTTAGTGAGACCCTGTTTCAAAATAAAAAATAAAAAATAGGGCTGAGGGTATAGCTCAGAGGTAGAATGTCCCTGGGTTTCATCCCCAGTACCCCCCACACACACACACAAGCTGGGGGTGTAGCTTGGAGGTAGAATGCCCTTGAGTTCAATCCCTAATGCTGCAAAAAATAAACAAAATAATAATAATAATAATAATAATAATAATAATAATAACAATAAAGGCCTGGAGATGTAGCTCAGAGGTTGTAAGCCCTGGATTAAATGACCAGTACCAAAAAACATCTTAATAAATAATTAAAATAAATTAAAAATAAACAAGTAAAGTTTTTGGGGGAGTGAGGTATTGTGGCATTCACTTGTAACCCCAGTAATCGGGAGGCCAAGTCAGGAGGACCACAGGTTCAACACTAGCCTCAGCAAGTTGGTGGCTCAACCTTCTAACTGATAGAATCCTAAAGGACTGACCACACAACTTAGAGAAGGAAGACTTATCTGGTCACAGTGTTCTTGGAAGTTTTTGGTTCAGTTCATGTGGGGCTAGGATCTATGGAGCTCAGGGGATAGCAGTGGGAAGGGGAGAGAGAGAGAGGGAAAATGAGTGCAGTACTCCGCTCTCACATCATGGAGGCCAGAAGCAGAGAAAGAGATCAGGGGAGGAGAGAACCTTATATAGTCCCCGTGGCCGCACCCCCAGGGACCGCTCCTTAGCAACCAAGCCCTGCTTCCAACATTGCCACCTTGTTTCTGTGAGGGCTCAGGGACATTTTAAATAGAAACCACTACTGTTGGTGAGACTGTAGGCAGCTTAGCGACTCTGCTTCCAAATAAAAATTAAAGAGGGCTGAGGTGTAGCTTGGAGGAAGAGCATCTCTGAGTTCAATACTCAAGACCCCTCCCCCTAAAAAGTGCTCTAGAAGACCCGAGAGAGTGTAAGCTGCCAGTGGGAGACTCAGAAAGCCAGCCAAGCTCCTGTGGCTTCCTCTTGAACTTAGAAAGAGATGGAACTCGGCGGGAGTCACTGGAGCTGAAGCCAGGAGAACTGGCTGAAAGGCTTTTTGTTTTTGTTTTTAGTAGAGAATTAGCCCACATCCCAGCCCTGTTCCTTGTGCTCATCCACATGCCTCCCCTGCAGACCCTCTCATCCCCAGTACCCCAGCCCCCAGCCTCCTTCCCTCCGGACAGCAGACTAGACGGTCAGGCAACTGGCTCATAGAGAACGGGGTAAGAAATCATGAGTGTTTCGGGGCGAGCTTTCTTCAGTCTCCTGTAGGTCCATTCTGCCCCTTTGTGTGTGGGGTAGGTACCAAGTGGCAGCTCTTTGGCCGCCTGATGGTTTTCCCTCGTGGGTGACCCGCCTCCTGACCCTCTTCCTGGCTCTGCTGGTTGAGTCCCTTGGGTGCCTCCTTGACCTCACCGGTCACTGTAGTCATTGCAATTTCCTGGCCTCTGGATATTAAACACTGCCCCCGGCCCTCCTGCAGTGTATAATTCTCTGGGTTGTGATATAAATATTTATTTAACTGAAAATAAACACATATTTAACTTGTGCAGTGCTTGACGTAATCGTCCCATAAGGCCAGATGCTGTAGTAGTGGTGCCATTTTATTTTATTTTGAAACAGGGTCTTGCTAAGTTACAGAGAGTCTAGCTAAATTACTAAGGCTGTTCCTGGATGCTTTCTTCTTTTTCTTGTGTTGCCGGGCATTATATCCAAGGGAATTCTGATTCTGTGCTATACCCACAGCCCTTTTTTATTTGAAAACAGGGTCTTCCTGTGTTGTCGAGAGCCTCACTAAGTCGCCGAAGCTGTGATCCTCCGATCTCAGCCTTCCAAGTTTTGTGCCAACATCCTCGGCTAAACCTGCAATCCTCCTGGCCCAGCCGTCGAGGTACGAGGATTACAGGCATGTAGCGCCACACATGCCTACTGCTACTGCTTGTCATCCTGGCAACACGCACGCCCCGCAAGTTAGCACCCTGTCTTTGAATGTACAGCTCTGGGTCACTAGCATTCATACTGTCCTGTAACCATCACTATCATCAATATGGCAAAATGTCCTCATTAAACGACCCCTGCCCACACCTCAGGGAAGACACTCTTCTACCTTCTGTCTCTGAGTTTGACTTCCCTGGTCACCTTTATAAGTAGGATAAGGTACCTTTTTTTTTTTTTTGTAGTACTGGTGATCAGCCCGGGGCACTCCGCCACTCAGTTACCCCCCCCCCAGCCCTCTTTTTATCTTTATTTACTTTTGTGGTAGTGGAATGAACCCAGGAGTCTATTTTCAAGCCACACCCCAGCTCTGTTTTAATTTTTGTTTTGAGATGGTCTCACTGAGTTGTGGAGGCCTCACTAAGTAGCTGAGGCTGTCCGCGAACCTGTGACCCTCCTGTCTCAGCCTCCCGAGTGCTGAGATTACAGCTGTGTGCCATCACCCCAGCCTACTTGTACTGTTTTGGAGGAACCACTTCACTAAGTTTTGTACCGACTGCTCCATCTCACACATACGCCAGGGCGTCCGCTTTTCCACACCCTCACTGGCACCTGTTACTTCCTGTCTTTATAGTAGCCAGCCTAATGAGGACGAGGTAGAATCTTACTGTGGTTTTCAGTTACACCTTCCTAGTAAGTACTGATGTTGGACATCATTCAGGTCTTCTTTGGGGATGTCTATTTATGGCCTTTGTCTGCTGCTCGTTGGATTGCTTGGATATTTTTGTTTTTGTTGATTCCTCAGTTCCTCTAGGTTTCTTCTTTTGTATTCAACAATATTGTTTAGTGTACCATTTTCATTCTTTTGTTGATTTTTTTTTTGGTGGGTCTAGGGATGGAACCCAGGGGCTTTGACCTCCAAGCTACACCCCCTGCCCTATTTTATTCTTTATTTTGAAACCGGGTCTCACTGAGTTGCAGAGGGCCTCACTAAGTAGCTGAGGCTGTCTTTGAACCGCGTTCCTCCGGTCTCAGCCTCCCGAATGCTGGGATTACAAGCGTGTGCTACCACACCTGGCTCTTTTGTTGATATTTTAGCTATATTTTGTGTGTGTGTGTGTGTGTGTGTGTGTGTGTGTGTGTGTGGTATTAGGGATTGAACCCAGGGACATTCTATCTCTGACCTATACCCTGGGCTCTATTTATTTTTATTTTGAAACAGTGTTTCCTTAGGTTGATGAGAGTTCCACTACTTCCTGAGGCTGTCTTTGAACCTGTGAACTCAAGGATATTCAACTTTCAAGCTATACTCCCTAGCTCTTTTTATTTTGAAACAGGGTCTCACTAGGCTGCTTTGAGTCTCACTATGTTTCTGAGGCTGTCTCAAACCTGCAATCCTCCTGTCTCAGCCTCCCAAGTACTGGGATTGCAGGTGTGTGCCACCACGCCCAGCTTGAACTGCTATTTTTTATTGAAATGCAGGCAATTTATATATTATAGCCATTCTAGATACAGCTTAAATTTTCTTAGTATTGTTGGTGTTTTGTTTTTAGTTATCTCTCTAGCTTTAAACTTGTTTAAAAATCTGTCCTATGCCAGGTGTGGTAGCACAGGCTTATGATACCAGTACTTGGGAGGCTGAGGCAGGAGGATCGAAGGTTTGAAGCCAGCCTCAGCTCCTTAGTGAGGCCCAGTTTCCAAGTAAGAAATAAAATTGGGCTGGGGGTCTAGATCAGAGGTAGAATGCCTCTGGGTTCAATTCCCAGTGCCCCCCCCCACACAAAATCTGACCTGTGATTATGACTACTGGTATCTTTCTTTTATTAGGTATTTATTTTTGTGGTATTAGAGTTAGAGCCCAGGGGCATTCTACCTCTGAGCTACACTCCAAACCCTATTTTTTTTTAATTTTGAAACAAGGGCTCACTAAGTTATGAAGTGCCTCACTAAGTTGGTGAGGCTGGCCAACAACTTGTGGTCCTCCTCTCTCCGCCACCAAGTACTGAGATATCAAGCCCGTGCCACCGCGCCCTGTTCTCCTCTTAGGATTTGCATTTTCATCTGAGCGTGGTGCTGCATGCCTGTAATCTTTGCTACGTGGGAGGGTGAGGCAAGAGTACTTTAATTTTTAGGCCAGCCTCCTCAAATAGCAAGACCTGTTTCAAATTTTAAAAATGAAATAATAAGGGCTGGGCCTGTAGCTCAGTGGTAGAGTGTCTCTGGGTTCAGGCTCCAGTACTGAAGAGTTCTCGTTGTGAAATTTAGTCTGCAGGTCACTCTGTGACTGCATAGGTGAGTTGTCGGCCAGTGGCCTGGGCACAGGTTAGACATCTAGAGCTTGTGAGCCTCGCTCCCCTGCCAGCGGCTCGTGTGTGACTTGAGGAGTATGAGCAGGTCACCACCGCTCCAGCCTCCCCACGGCAGCATCCCTGTGCAGGGCTTGTTTGGGGTCAGTCCATTCAGGTGCCTAGCACGGGGCCCATCTTACCTTTCCGTGTCCTCCTCTCCTCCTCCTCCTCCCCCCTTCCCCTCCCTCCCCCTCCCCCCTCCTCCTCTCCTCCCCCTCCCTCCTCCTCCTCCTCCTCTCCTCCTCCTCCCCTCCCCCCTCCTCCTCCTTCTCTCCTCCTTCCTCCTCCCCCTCCCTCCTCCTCCTCCTCCCCTCCCCCCTCCTCCTCCTTCTCTCCTCCTCCTCCCCCCTCCTCCTTCCTCCTCCTCCTCCTCCTCCTCCTCCTCCTCCTCCTCCTCCTCTTCTTCTTCTTCTTCTTCTTCTTCTTCTTCTTCTTCTTCTTGTCTGGGGATGGAACCCAGGGGCATTCTACCTCCGAGCTACACCGCCTGCCCCATCTTTTATTCTTTATTTTGAATTAGGGTCTAAGTTATGGAGGGGTTTACTAAATAGCTGAGCCTGTCCACAAACTGCAATCCTCCAGTCTCAGCCTCCAGAATGCTGGGATTACAAGTATGCGCCACCGCACCAGCTTCTCCTCCTCCTCCTTCCTGAACACCTAGGGCGGTCTACCACTGAAAAATCCTCCTCCTCCTTCTTCCTGAACACCTAGGGCGGTCTACCACTGAAAAATATTTGGGACAGGGTCTTGCTAGTTTACCCAGGCTGGCCTTGAACTTATGAACCTCCTGCATTAGACTCCTGAGTATAAGAAATTACAGGCCTGTGCCACCAGTGTGCACAACACTTATTTCTGAAGTCTCCCATGTATACGTGTGTGCACACACACACTTGTGTGTGGTATTAGGGTTTTAATCCAGGGATGGTTTACTTTTGAGCTATAATCTCAGTCCTACTTTATTTTTATTTTGAAACAGGATCTCACTAAATTGCTGAGGCTAGCCTCAAACCTCTGATCCTCTTGACTCAGCCTCTCAAGTATTGGGCATATGCCACCACAATCCTATTACGGCTGGCTTTTCACTTGCCTGGGACTGCAGCCCTAGGTAAGCAAAGCTGTGGATTTTCTCTATTTCAACAGGTCTGTCACATTTTATCCAAGCCATGGTTTTGACCTCCCACCACCAACCCTGCCCATATCTCTGGCAGCAAAGCGCTAATTTTCATGGCCAGCTCTACCTACGTTAGTAAGACTGGTTCTGGGGCGAGAGGGTATGGCGTTAACTGCTTCTACTGGAAGCCCTAGCTGTTCGAGAGTAGACGTCTCTCAGATCGTCTTCTGTACTTGGATGGTTTCCAGGGCTCTAAAATGGTCCTTCTGGCCAATTTCACACTTGTTTTGTGTGCAGAGAATTTCTGGCCAATGTCACACACTCATAGCTGGAACTCTCTTCCATAGTTTTACTTGGCTTTCGGTGCCGGGCACTGAACCCAGGGCCTTAGGCCACAGTTTCTTTTTAAGTAGGAAATTGCATTTGTCAGGTCATTTCATATAAAAGAAATCCAGCTGAAGCAGGATGAATGTGAACACGAACTGGCCTAAATGACACAGGAAACGTAAGGTAAGGCTCGCAGTCCTGATCTGTCTATAGTACAGGCCTTGCTCACAATCCGAGCAAGTTATATAACAGGACAGTCTAAACCAGGCCAAGCTTGATGCTACAGATCTAAGGATACCACAAGACACAACGTGTGTGTATGTTTTGTTGTTTTAGTAAAGGGATTGAACCCAGGGGCATTCTACCTCCAGGCTACATCCTCCAGCCCTTTTTTTGTTTTGACACAGGGACTTGCTAAGTTGCAGAGGCCCTAAATTGCTGAGTCTGTCTTCCAACCTGTGATCCAACTTTCTCAGCCTCCCAAGTACCGAGATTACAGGAGTATGCCACCACACCCAACTCAAACACAATGTTAGTCTTTATCTTTCCAGTATCTGTTTGACAGTATTATTATTATTTTTTGTATTGGGAATTGAACCCAGGGGCATTCGACCTCCAAGGTACACCTCCCAGCCCCAATTTTTTTTTTATTTTTTATTTTTTGGTATCGGAGATTGAACCCAGGGGCATTCTACTTCCGAGGTACACCCCCAGCCCTATTTTTATTCTTTATTTTGAAACAGGGTCTCACTGAGTTGCAATGGGCCTCAGTAAATATTAGCTGAGGCTGTCTGCAAAGGCAATCCTCCTGTCTCGTCCTCCAAAATGCTGGGATTACGAAGCGTGCACCACCAAGCCTGGTCTCTATTTTATTTTTTATTGTGAAACAGGGTCTCACTGAATTGCTGAGGGCCTTGCAAAACTGCCGAGGGTGATCATGAACCTGAAATTTTTGTCTCAGCCTCCCAGATAATGGGATTACAGGCGTGCACCACCACACCTCTTCTGTTGAACAGTATCGACACCTCCTCAGGTCCTACTGGCATCCTCCCCTTGAATTCTCTTCTCTTCCTGGGGCTCCCCTCGTAGGAGCAAAGCAGTTGCTGCATTTCTAGACTCGTACACTTCTAACAGATGAGCAGGAAGCTGCGGGGTGTTTTGTTCTGGTGGGACGGAGGATTGAACCCACGTGCAGTTTCTCTCTCAGGTACACCACCAGCCCTATTTTATTTTGAAACAGGCTTTAGCTAAGTTAATATTCTCAGTTCTTCAACGTGTGATCTCTCTGTCTCAGCCTCACAAGTACTGGGATTGCAGGCGTGCACCACCGCCCGGTGAGACTGCAGTTTATCAGAAACCCCCAGCCAAGTCTTCGCAGGCTCATTGGTTCTGCTTGGGTTACAAAATGATGGCCTCCGAAATCCCGAGTAGCCTGAAGGAACGGTTCTGCTGCACGGTGTAAAGTGGGAGGAAAGAATGCTCTGGAGACAGCCAGTAAACGTGCTCCTGATCCACACCACTATTAGCATAAATAATACACGGCGGGATGATACGTGCATTGGCTCACGTGCTCAGCATTTAGCTGTATATGCCGCGGCCGCTGACGAAAATCAAAATTCTTCTGCCAGCTCTTGATTTTTCAGGCCCCCCTTTCGGCCTCATTCATTTATACGGTGGACAGTTGGTGTTATAAGAAACACGGCCCCCAGCAGTGACCTCGGGTAAAATCCCCCTCCCACTTCTGCGTCCACATAGCCATTCCAGGGCTTAGCCTTTGACCGAATAAGGGTGGTCAGAGGCAGAGTTATTAGCATTAATCAGAGTAACTAGCGTAATCGTAATTAGCATGTCCACTGGTCATGGGAGACTGTTCTGTTGCCACGGATAAATCTTCCAAGCCCTCAGGGTCCACCTGTGGGCAGCGAAGGGGGTGCTTTATGAGGCAGGAAACGCACAGCTCAGGGGGACTTGCTGCCGATTTCAGAGCTTATGAGGGCTTAACGCAAGCCGGATGGCGGCGGTCAGTGTAAACAGGTGATGATGGCGGCGGTCAGTGTAAACAGGTGAAGTTCTACGGTGTGGCTCGTGGGGATGGAAGTGGCTGTGCGGATCGTCTTCTCCAACTCCAACCTTTCCCTTAAAACACTGCCAACTTGTATAAACCACGGCGGCGTCCAGGGGCCGCTGGTTTCCAGCTGGCAGTGTGCCGTGGCAGAGCCACCTTCGGCGTTGAGCTCTGTTCCCCGTCCAGCTGGCCGTCGCCGGCCTTCACCTCGGCGCCGCCCTGCCGAGGCCGAGCCGCCGGCCGCCCCGCGGGCAGCCCCGGGCGGAGGCCCGCTCCCTCCCGCACGCCGGCGAGTCCCACCGGGCAGGCGCCCGCCCGCCCGCCGAGGCAGGGCCCGCGCGGCTGAAGCCGGCTGGCCCGAGAGGTGTCCACTTCGGCGGCTGAGGAACAGGTTGGCCAGAGTGAAGAGGGAAGGGGCGCCCTTTCCTTCCCCAGGACCACCGCGGGCACTCCCGAGCCATCTTCCCACCCAGTCCCGCAGACCCGGCGCCGCGCATGCGCCTGCAGAGCACTGGCGCCGGCGCGTTCGCGCGAGCCCCGCGCTCCGCAGCGAACGCCGGGGCCCGGGAGGCTCGGTGGTCTCTGGGTGTTGTAGTTCGCTTCCGGGGCAAGAGGCCGGGGCTGGCTGGGTGCTGGGCCGCAAGGACTACAACTCCCAGGGTGCCGCGCGCCAGACGGCCCGAGCCGTCAGAGCCGAGCGCGGAGGACGGGAAGGAGCGAGTGCGCGTGCGCGCCGGGCCGTCTCGGCCCGCTCCGTCCCAATCATCGTAAACAGGCGGAGGCTGGGCTGGGCGGGGAGGGAATGGGGCGCCCGAGGCCGGCCGGGGGAGCAGCTCTGGAGGCGGCGGCGGCGGCGGCGGCGGCAGCGTGAGCGCGGGCGCGCGCGGGCGGCGGCGCCGGCGCAGGTCAGTGCGGGGTCGCGGGCTGCCCTCCCGCCGGCCTGGCGGGCGGGGCGGGGGCGTGGCCGTCCTGCGGCTCCCGGCGCCCCCGGTCACCGGCGGGCGGGCCTCCGGGCGGGCCGCGGGCCTGGGGCTCCTCGGGCGCCCGGCGGGGAGGGGGCTGGCCTTGGGGAGCCCTGGGCCCGAGCGCCCGCTCCTGCCCACCGCGGTTGGGGAGAGGCGCCGGGGTCAGCGGTCCCGGGGTCAGGCTTGGTGGGAAGGGACGGACGGATCGGCGTTGAGATTCCTTCCCCAAGTCCTTTCAAGTATGCCTGTGCCCACGCGGCTCCTCCTTGAGGTCAACTCGCTTACTTTCTCTTCTTTGACCGTGTCGTGGAGAAACAGGTTTTGCAGAACAGCCTACACTTCGGTCTTCGCAGAAGTCATCAAGCTGGCCCGGGCCTGGGGTTCCTTAGGGAGCGTCCCGCCTGAGCAAGCGGCAGGTCGCCCGAAGGCCTAGTAGCGTTCTTGATCACTGAGATTTTAGTTGGAGGTATTTTGAACACGCGTGGAACAGAAGTACGTGCGTTGGACGCTGAGTTCGCGCTCTGCCCAGCTCCCTCAGGGAGGCGCCCGCTGAATTCTGGCTGTACAGTGTGGACGCGTTCGCTCAGATGCCGCGGCGCCGTGGGCAGCGTTCCATCACACTCGGCAGTTGTTCACATATGTAAGTGGTGATAAGGCATCAGCTCACTTGTGGTCTAAAAGAAAGCAGCCTGCGAGCAAGAGAGGTAACCGCGCTTTCGGCCTTGGGTCGTCTCGGTGCCTGGAAAATTTTGTTATGGAGTTTCTTCCTCAAGATGAGTAGGGGTAGGAAGGAAGTCAGCAGTGGTTCCCACTTTTCATTCAAAGTGGCCCATAGATCCACTCGAGCTACCTCATCCTGCTGGTGTAACAGTGCCTGCTGATAAGTAATCATTAAAAACTATCTGGAAGCAACGCACACTGACCCAGTTTGCTTTCAATTCAAATAGTGTTTTTATGGATCTTACAGGGATCATTTCTCTCCTAAGGTAGAAAGAGCAAGTCGATCAGAAAGTGCATATTAACTTTAATGTTTGTGCTTACACCTCACAGTTGTTTGCTTGACAAGGAGACATTAAGTCCAGAATGTTATCCAAAAGGGCGTTCTTTTCTTTTTCAAAACAAACCCCAGCAGAAGCTTATGTTAGATATGTAAGAAGCAGCAAGGAAAGGTGCAGGTTATTTAGAACATAGGGATCGCTGTGTGGTAGGTTCGGTGTCCAGAGGAGAGGGCTTGAAGGCGGATAAGACCACTGGCCTTCAGGTGTCCACACTTGTTTTTCTTCTTGCTGGAGATCTAGCCCAGGGCCTCATGCATGCTAGGCAAGCCCTGTACCACTGAGCCACACCACAAGCCCACTAGTACACAGTATATATATTTTCTTTGTTGGTACTGGGAATTGAACCCAGGAGCATTTTACCTCCAAGATAAACCCCTGTTCCTTTTTGTGTTTTTGTTTGAAACAGGGTCTAAGTTGCTGAGGCTGGCCTGGAACCTGTATTCCTCCTGCCTCGGCCTCCCAAGTACTGGGATTACAGGTGAGTGCCACCAGGGCTGGCGCAATTTTTTGTGTGTGTGTGTGTGATTAGGGATGGAACTCAGGGGACTTCCTCCGCTGAGCTACACCCCCATACCTATTTCATTTTTCTATTTGGAAACAGGGTCTTGATAAGTTATTGAGAGCTTTACTAAGTTGCTGAGGCTGGCCTTGTGGTCCTCCTGTCTCAGATTCCCAATCACTGGGATTAACAGTCGTGAGTCACCACTCCTCACTCACAGTGTGTTTTTGTTGTTGTCTGTGGTACTGGAGATTGAAAAGAGGGGTATTCTACCTCTGACCCACATTTTCCCCTCTAGCCCTGTTTTATTGTTTTATTTTGAAACAGGGTCTTGCTAAGTTGATGAGGGTCTGTGAACCTGCAATCTTCCCGTCTCAGCCTCTTAAATCCTGGGGTTACAAGTGAGCACCACTTGTCTGGCATTCTATGTTTTTAAGATGTGTGTGTGTGTGTGTGGGGGGTACTGGGGGTGGAACCCAGCGGCTTTCTACCTCCAGGCAACACCCTGCCCTATTTTATACTTTATTTGGAAACAGGGTCTCACTAAGTTGCTGAGAGCCTCACTAGGTAGCTGGAGCTGGCTTTGAACCTGCGCGATCCTCCTGTCTCAGCCTCCCAAGCGCTGGGATTACAAGCGTGCGCCACCACGCCTGGCTTTTAAGATTGTTTTGATTGGAGAAAGTATGGAGGTTTAGTAGATGTATGAAGAGGGTAGTGATTAGTTTCTTATGGGAAGAAAAGGAGAAACGGTGGAAGAGGCAGTGGTTAGGAAAATCTGTGTATTGGAGGTGATCACAACCGTGTAGGCCGGCATGGGGCACGCTTGGAACCCCAGCCTTCGGGAGACTGAGGCAGGAGGAGCGCGGTTCAGACAGCCTCAGCTACTTAGTGAGGCCCTTGCAACTCGGTGAGACCCTGTTTCAAAGTAAAGAATAAATAGGGCTGGGGGTGTCGCTCAGAGGTAGAATGCCCCTGGGTTCCATCCCCAGACCCGCAAAAAAACAAACAAAAAAATGCATCTAAAACTACATAGAGGGTCAGCAAGGACTGCTCGCCGGCCGCAGGGTGGTGGCAAGAGCTGAAGCTGGGGAGGTCGGTGGAGGCCACGGTACAGATGGGCAGACTTACGTGTCATCAGAGTGATTGCAGCTTTATCTTAGAGGCAAATGGGCGTCACTGAGGCAGGACAAAAAAAGAGACCTAAGCTGTCTCAACCCATTTCTGACCCCCAGCCGTGTGGCAGGGTAAATGTATTTTATGTCCTTAAGCTTAAAGAAGGATTAGGTGTGACTGAGGCAGAAATTGGTGGGAAAGAGAAGTTGGACGAGGACAAGTAGAGGGCAAGAAATACTTTTAAGAAGTGGTGCGGAGGTGGTGATGGTGGTGGTTTGTGCCTTTGATCCTAGTGCTTGGGAGCCTAAGGCAAGACCATTAGAGTCTGGGGGCCAGCCTCAGCGATACCCGTGACAGCTTAGTGAGACCCTGTTTAAAAATAAAAAGGACTGAGCTGGGCGTGGTGGTGCACGCTTGTATCCCAGCGCTTGGGAGGCTGAGACAGGAGGATCGCACAGGTTCAAAGCCAGCCTCAGCTACTTAGTGAGGCTCTCGGCAACTTAGTGAGACCCTGTTTACAAATAAAGTATAAAATAGGTCTGGGAGTGTAGCCCGGAGGTAAAAACCCCTGGGTTCCACCCCCAGTACCACCAAAAAAAAAAAAATAAATAAAATAAAATAAAATAAAAAAATAAATAAAATAAAAAGGGCTGGGAGTGTAACTTAGAGGAAGAACACCCCTCCTTTCATTCCTGGTACAAAAAGAAAAGGTTATTTCTTTATAGCTCTGAGGGTTTGTTGAGGTGGCAAACTAAAGATGGTGTCTGCACAGGTAGATGCTGAGAAGTAATGTGTGCCAATCCATTTTAAGGACTTTCGCCTTTCCCCTCGAGACGATAACAGCGCTTACGGGATTTAGTTAGGAAAAAGACATCATGTTTTCATTTTAGGAAGAGCATTATAGAATTATGGGTACTGGTTTGGGAAGGTATGGAGGTAGGTAAGATTGGCTGCAGAAAGACTAGCTAGGAGGCTTTTGCCTGAACTGAGGTGCGAGACGGTCTAGACTGAGGCGCGAGGGTGGGATATGGAGTACTTAATAGAAACACTTGGGAAGTGGGAGGCATAGGGCTCAGCATCACTGGGGCCCGGGGAGTGAGGAAGAGCTAACAGGGAAGTCGACTCGGGTTTCACCCGAGTGCACAGTGGTCAGGAGTACTGAGGAAGGGGAGCACAGTTGGAGGGCAGCACTGTTTTAGCTTCTGGACACACTGGGTGGGACCAGCTGGACCAGAGACGCGCGTGTCAGTCTGCAGTGCCAGAGGCTTGCTGTGTGAGTCCCCAGACCGCACCGCAGTTGTGGGCTGAGCCTTTGGCTGAGGGACACCACAGGAGAGCGCTGACCGCAGAGGGTCGAGCAGTAGGCCCTGCAGAGCCACACCCCCAAAGCCCGAGGAAGAGCTGGAAGGGAGACGTGCACCTGTTGAGAGACAGCGGAGTCGTGAGAAAATGGTGTCAGAAGCCAAAATGCAATCGTCGTAAAGGAAGCTCTGCTTCACCAACCACCTCCAGCAAGAGTACACGTTAACTTAAAAGAAAAGCCCGCCAGGCGTGGTGGCGCACGCTTGTAATCCCCGCGCGTGGGAGGCGGAGACAGGAGGATCTGTAGGTTCCAAGCCAGCGTGCTGGCTTAAGAGACCCTGTTTCCAAATAAAAAAGTATAAACTAGGTCTGGGAGTGTAGCCTGGAGGTAGAAGGGTTCCATCCCCAGTACCACCAAAAAAAAAAAGAAAGAAAGAAAGAAAGAAAGAAAGAAAGGCCCTACTTCTACTGAAGCATCTGTGAAATTTGATAACTACGGATGTTTGGATTAGGTATGCCCACCCAGGAAAGTCTGCAAATATAACAAACCTGGAGCATTCTGAAATCTGAGACACTTCTGACCCCAGTATCTCTGGTGAGGGGTAGTCGCTCTTACCGCGTTTTAAGCCATTATCAGGTGGTTCTACCTTTTGGCTGCCATCTGTAATACTGGTGCGAGTATTCACGTAGAAGGCTTGAGGTGGATGTGCGCTTTCTTTCCTCTTGGGTACCTTTACCTTGGAGTAAGACTTCTGGGTGTGACATAAACACACACTTAGCATCACAGGTTGAAAGCCAGCCTCGGCAGCCTAGTGAGGTTTTCCTTGTGTGTGTGGTACTAGGGATTAAGCCCGGGGCAGTCTACCTCTGCGTTCTATCCCCATCCCTATGTTTTATTCCTTATTTTGAAACACAGTCTCACCAAGTTGTGGAGGGCCTCGCAAAGTGGCTGAGGCTGGCTGCGAACCTCCGATCCTCCTGTCTTTGTCTTTAGTTCTGGCATAGAATTTGTAGGGCTTTGGAATTTCCTGAGTATGAGTCCCCTCATACCCAGTTTTGCTTTTAGTGGTTTCAGTTACCTGTGGCAGATTATTGTCTGAAAGTATTAAAGGGAAATTCTCAAATAATTGAAATTATATATTTTTTTGTGTGTGGTACTGGGGATTATACTCAAGGGCATGCTAACTCTGAGCTACCCCTCCAACCCTATTTATTTTTTAATTTAGAAATGGTCTCACTAGGTTGCTCAAAGCCTTGCTACATTGCTGAGACTGTCCTCACACCTGCGGTCCTCCCGTGAGCCTCTGAAGTGCGCTGCCATCCCGGCTCAGGCGGTGAGTTTAGCACGCTGTTCTGAGTCGAGGGAAGAAGGCCTGCTGTGCCCTGCTCTGAATGTGACTCGCCCTTTGACCCGGCTGTCTGTACCCCTCGGCCGGGCGCGGTTAGCAGCCCCTTGGTTTTCAGACCTTCTCTTGGGCTACTGCAGTTCTTACGCCCAAGCAGCCCTTAAGTGGTAGCCGAGCGCCGTGCTACAGTGTGTACGGCTCACCTCGCTCTCATCACCTGGGCTTGGCTCATCCTACACCATCACCGGAACCTAACATCAGGTTCTCCAGGTCCATCATTCTTCTGCAAAGGACATAATTTGGTTTTCTTTTTATTGCTGAGTAGAATTCCATTGTGTGTATATCCCATAATTCTATAGTCCATTCATCTGTTGATGGACACCTAAGGTTGGGTTCTGTAATTTGGCTACTGTGAAACATATATATTATATCCATAAGCATGGATATGTATGTATTACTATAATATTCTGATTTCAAACTCTGTGCCTGACTTTTAAGTTAAACTTTATTTAATGTAAATAGACTAAAAAGTATATATAGGGCGTATCCTTGATTTCAGGTGTCCACTGGGGTCCTGGAAGGTACCCCTCCCTGGACGAGGGGAGCGTCTTGTTATTCAAGATAAACCTCTTTCAGTACACCTGAGCTGAAGCTAGTGAAGAGATTTTTCATGGGCCCCAAGGTGAGTTCAAGATAGAGAGGGCTGAACCTGCTGCCCCAGCTCTGTGAGGAAAGGGTAAAGGCGGGAGGTGAGGGGCTCCACACTGACTTCCATCTCCAGTTGCCAGGGACTTTTAGACCAGGCCGCGGTGCCCAGCCTTATGCTGCTATTTTTCTGTAGCAAAAAAAGATATTCTCCCTCTCTCGCCCTTTCAACTTACAGTATTTTTTGTTGACAGTAGGCATTATGGTTTGGGTCTGGAATGTTCCCCTAAGAAATGTCCATTTCTGCTTTCTTTCCTGGCCACTGTTTTAATTCCCTCTTGTTTCATTTGCTAAATATTTCCAGGCTGCTTTCTTGGCAGTTGCCCTGGGTTCCAGTCACACCTTTCTGTGTAGGCAGTGTGGTTTAGCTCGGTGTCCTGGTGTCCCTCCTCCCTGTGCCTTACCCACACACATTCTGTCTGTCTGGTTGTATTGCAGCACTGGCCTATAATTGTTGATTTATGTAATTGTCTTTTAAATCAGGAGAACAGAAAGAGATGCAAACAAAAATACACTTGTACTATACACACACACACACACACACACACACACACACCTATGTTGCAGACCCCTCTCCCTGGGGATTGAACCCATCTCTGAGCTACACCTCCAGCCTTTTTAATTTTTATTTTGAATTATTTTTATTTTGAAACCAGGTCTAGCTAGGTTGTTGAGTCTCGCTAAATTGTTGAGGCAGGTCTTGAACCTGCAGTCCTTCAATCTCGGCCTCCCACATACTGGGATTACAGGCATGTGTTGCCGTGCCCGGCAGCATCCTTTATTTCTTTATGTGGATTTCAGTTACTGTCTCGTGTCCTTTTGCTTCAGCATAGAGGAGGCATTTAGTATTTCTTGTAGGAGTGAGGAATCCTCTCAGCTTTTCTTAGGCTAAAAATGTCTTAATTTTGCTGTGTGTGTGTGTGTGTGTGTGTTTTACAGGGGATAGGACCCAGAGGCATTCTACCTCCAAGCTGTAGTCCCAGCCCTATTTTATTCTTTTTATTTTGACACAGGGTCTCACTAAGTAGCTGAGGCCTCAGCCCTGCCGTGGTCCTGTAGCCTCCCGAGCACTGGGATTACAAGCCCGCGCGGCACGCCCGGCGCACTTTCATTTTTGGAAGATCATGTCACCAGATAAAGAATTCTTGCTGGGCAGGTTTCTTTCCTCTGGTGCTTTGTGTCCCCGCCTTCTGGTCCCGGGTCCTGGGCTCCGATGAGAAGGCAGCTGTCGGTGTTGGTTGAGTCACTCTTGTCAGAGCTCTCTGTCCTCGGCTGTGCAGGGCGCGTCCTGCTGCGCGTTAACCCCAGTGGGAGTTTGACGAGCGGGCGCGTTGGGACCTTGGGGGCTGCCATCCTCAGACATTCTTGCTCCCCATCTTCTGGGGACTGCCGTTAAGTGCATTTGGTTATGTACCATGGTGTCCCGTTAGGCTTTGTTGTGTTTTCTGTTTTTCTTTCTGGCCCTAAAACTCATCTGTTTAATTGACCTGTCTTCAAGTTCACTGGTTCTTTGTTCTGTTCAGATCAGCTGTTGTACCCTTCTAGTAAAGTTTTCTCTTTTGTTATTGTCTTTTTCAATTCCAAAATATGTTTGATTCATTTTTAAATAATTTCTGTGTGATTGTTGGGATCCTTTTTTTTTGTCAGAAAAAGTCCTCACATATTGATTGATTGATTGATTGATTGGTGGATGGATGGATTCCAGGGGTATGTTAAAGCGGTTCAGAACACTTACTATCAGCCGGGCACGGTGGCACACACTTGTAATCCCAGCATTCGGGAGGCTGAGACCGGAGGATCTGGGTTCACCGATAGCCTCAGCTATTTAGAAAAGGCCCTCTGCAACTCAGTTGAGAGCCTGTTTCAAAATAAAGAAAAAATAGGGCTGGGGGTGTAGCTCGAAGGTAGAATGCCCCTGGGTTCCGTCCCCAGTACTGAAAAAAAAAGAAGAAGAAGAAGAAATACTATCCCTCACATTTTTTCCTGTATTTTATCTGTGCATCTTGTTTTAGGCATATTGTTTCAGTCTTAGGTGAGACTGTTGGAAAGATGTGGAAGCCTTGAATCGCTGGGTAGTTCAGTGGATTTCTGTGCTGCAGTACTTTAAGAGCATTAGAGTGAGCACCGGGGTAGGAGAGACTAACTAAAAGATTGGGCCTAATAAAATATAAGAAGGTCTAGAAACAGAGTAGCTCAGAGACTAAAATCTCTATTAAGTACAACCTGCACAACTGTTGGTAGATCTGAAGGATTAGTTACCCAGCGCTATGTTGGAGAATACTTGTTTTATGGCGTGTACAGGAGAAGTTACTGTCAGGCCTGTAATTGTGAATGCTAGTTTACATCTGCTGGGCTCCAGGCACAAGCTTCAGATGTGATTCTGGGAGGATTTCAGTGTCTGGCGACATGGAGCCTAAAACGTGCCTCTTCAGTGTGAAGAATTTTTTGGTCCCAGTTCAGCTCATAAATGTAAAAACAATTAAAAACAGTAACATATTTTAAGAGAAAGTCCCTGTTATTTTAAAAGCTTTAAAATATTTTTTGTGAAACATTATTTTTTTCAAATTCAGAATATTTTACAAGGTCCATTTAAGAAATCAAATGGGCTTTTTGTAGACATGCACTTTTTCAGATTCAGAGTATTTCACAAGGTTAGCTTAGGCAGTTAAGTGGGATTTGCGTAGCACAGGATGATCACAGCAGGCTGGAGATCGTCCTCGGCCAGGCCTGGTGTCTGGGAACCTGCCCCGTAAACAGATCCTGAGCATGAGACCAAGGTCCCGACCTCATCAGTGGCCGCGCCCGGCTGCACGAGCAGGGTCGATGCCAAGCACCTGCTTGTTTCCCGGGGTCTTGAGTTCTGGGACATGCACGGTACAGGGTGACTGTGTGATGGGTTCTCAGAGACCCTGGGCTCGGGGCTGAGCTGCCGGTGCCTGTGTTTACTGTTGGTGGAAGAACCTGACATGCGCAGCGTGGCTCTGCGGGCACGGCGGCGCAGCTCCTGGAGCTGGGCTTTGCCCGTCTGCCTTTCCGTGCTGTCTTTGCTTTGTATTCTTCATAGCACCATAGCTGTGAGCACTGTATTCGAGTTTTGAGTCTAGAGAATCACTGAGCCTGGGGTGGTCGTGGGGCCACAGACGCAGCACTAACAACTCAAATGGAAAACACTGTTCCCTGCCTCATTTTTGTACCCCTCGCAGTCTTGTTTTTTATTGGCTATGCCTTCTGGTATTTCTTTCCCTATTTTGAGGTAATATAATTGAGCCGTTCTGTGGTGCCAGCTGTTGGTGTTATTAACAAGGTAGGGGTAGATGGGAGTTTATATCTTGCCCACACGTGCTCTTCGTCCTCTGTGACCCCGTCCTGGTGGTTGATTAAATCAGCATTCATTGTTTTCCTTTGATACTTAGACAAATACTGTATAACCCAGATCAGGAAGAGGGCACAGTTTCCTTTTCTAGCCCACCTTTTCTTTCTTCTAGAGTTGATGGTTGTCTATTTTCTTTTCTTTTTTTTTTTTTTTCAGGTCTGGGGATGGAACCCAGGGGCATTTGACCTCTGAACTACATCCCCTTCCCTATTTTTTATTGTTTATTTTGAAGCCAGGTCGCACTGAGTTGCAGGGGGCCTCACAAAGTAGCTGAGGCTGTCCGCGATCCTCGGGTCTCAGCCTCCCGAATGCTGGGATGACAAGCGTGCCCACCGCGCCCAGCATGATTGTCTATTTTCATTCCTTGTTTTTCTGATCTTAGGACAGATTTATCCCAGCAGCTGCAGTGGGCCTTTGGGCACCTGGTTACTCCCTGCACCGACTCCTGTGTGTGTGCTCCACTAGTCCTTGGGAACCCCTCTGCTTCACCTGGACTGGTTGGTCACACGCGTGCTTTTCCTGGGCCTTCCTTTTGAGATCCTCCAGGGAAGAATCTCAAGTCTCCTCTTTGCTTAGTCTACTGTCTAGCTTTTGTAGGAACTCTTTATTTGGGAACAGAGTCTCACTAAGTTACAGAGGGCCTCACTAAGTAGCTGAGGCTGGCCAGGAACCCGCCAGCTTCCTCTTTCAGCCTCCCGAGAACTGGGATTACAAGCGTGCGCCACCACACCCAGCTAAAAATGGCTTTATTTTACTACTAAAGAATCTTAAATGATTTTTAGAACTAGTCAGGATTTTTTTTTATGGTACTAGGGATAGGACCCAGGGACATTCTACCTCCAAGCTACACCCCAGCTCTATTTTTTATTCTTTTTATTTGAAACACGTCTCACTGTGTTGTGGAGGGCCTCACTAAGTAGCTGAGGTTGGCCATGGACTGGAGGTCCTCCTGTTTACTGGCTTACTAATCAGATTTTTAAGACACTTCTTCCATGTTCCCAGGCTCCTAGCGCTCCTGCCGGCAGGCGGTCCCGGCCTTTGGTACCTGTTGTTTCTGAGGCTCCTCATCCATAGGAACTGACCCTGCCCTGAACTTTCATGGAGTCTTGTTGCAGATCCTTCATGCATTGTGAGGGGCTCCGAGTGGTCTCTTGTGGTCCAGACCCTCTTGTTCTGGGACACCTGTACTTCATGTGAAAGACAAGCATGAACTGTGCTTGCAAATGCGGCTTATAAAATATAAGTCCCTAGTAGTTACGTTCTACTGGGTATTGATTGGCTCAGGTTCGGATTCCCTTGTTGAGCTTTAAGGTAGAGGCTTTTCTCAACACACAGTACACCAACAAAATAATTTTAAAAAAGAACCACAAAGGGAGAAAAGCTGCCTGTTTCTAGTGAATTTAAGCCTGGGATTTATGTAAAGAACATTTATTAAATATCAACTCTGTTGAACTTGCAGCCTAGTTCAGCAAGCTGTTGGTCTGGGGATAGGCCTGACGTTTAGTCGTCAGGTTCAGCACAGCCGTGGACTCACTTTCGGAAGTGTGTTTTAGGAGACGCGGCCCAGCAGTCTCACTGCTCCCTCTCTGTTGTGTTCCTGTGGTCTTGCAGGACACTGCTCCTCCAGGCTGGGAACAGCAGAAAGCCTGTTTTAAGAACAATGTATGTCCTAGTTCTTTGAGGAAGCAATGTTTAAAGTTATAAAGTTGAGGTTTGTTTTATGAACTCTGTGTGTTTGTTTCGTCTCAACAGTGACTGCCATCAGCTGTTCTGGTGATAGTATTCAGTCTCAAAAGTGCAGATTTTCTGGACCTCAGATTCCGACAACTTGGGTTTTGGCTTTATAATCAAAGACTTTGTTAGATATTGCTGAAGCAGCATTTCTCACCTTCAGTTCTCCTGGAGAGAACCCAGCCCTGTGTACAGGAGCCAGCCGCACACTCTCTATCATCTGCAGGGGCTGGAAGGGCACGTTCCTGCCGCGGTCGTTCCGAGTGTGTGCGTTGGGGTTATTGGCGTAAGCATGGATGGAACAGCTTTCGAAAAGGAAGGCCGGGATTGTTAATGGCTCTGCGTAGAGCATCCGTGGCTTTGAACTTGACAGCGGAGTGTCTATTGCTGTGCGTTCTGTGCGCTGACGTGCACCATTGGCTGAGCCTTAGCAGTGTCTGCAGCTGTGGTCCATGTGCCGTGCCGCCAGGGTGCCCCCTCCTCCTCCCAGCCCTCCCTCCTCCCCCCCTGCCCTCCTGCTCCTCCCAGCCCCTCCCTCCTCGCCCCCCTCCTGCTCCTCCCAGCCCTCCCTCTTCACCCCCCCTCCTCCCAGCCCTCCCTCCTCGCCCCCCTCCTGCCCCTCCCAGCCCTCCCTCCTCCCCCCCTCCTCCCAGCCCTCCCTCCTCGCCCCCCTCCTATTCCTCCCAGCCCTCCCTGCTTGCCTCCCCTGCCCTCCTGCTCCTCCCAGCCCTCCCTCCTCGCCCCTCTCCCCCCCTCCTCCCAGCCCTCCCTCTTCACCCCCCCCTCCTCCCAGCCCTCCCTCCTCGCCCCCCTCCCCCCTCCTCCCAGCCCTCCCTCCTCGCCCCCCTCCTGCCCCTCCCAGCCCTCCCTCCTCGCCCCCCTCCCCCCCTCCTCCCAGCCCTCCCTCCTCACCCCCCTCCTATTCCTCCCAGCCCTCCCTGCTTGCCTCCCCTGCCCTCCTGCTCCTCCCAGCCCTCCCTCCTCGCCCCTCTCCCCCCCTCCTCCCAGCCCTCCCTCCTCGCCCCCCTCCCCCCCCCTCCCAGCCCTCCCTCCTCGCCCCCTCCCCCCTCCTCCCAGCCCCTCCCTCCTCGCCCCCCCTCCTGCTCCTCCCAGCCCTCCCTCTTCACCCCCCCTCCTCCCAGCCCTCCCCCCTCCTCCCAGCCCTCCCTCCTCGCCCCCCTCCCCCCTCCTCCCAGCCCTCCCTCCTCGCCCCCCTGCCCTCCTGCTCCTCCCAGCCCTCCCTCCTCGCCCCCCTCGCCCCTCCTCCCAGCCCTCCCTCCTCACCCCCTGCCCTCCTGCTCCTCCCAGCCCTCCCTCCTCGCCCCCTCCCCCCTCCCAGCCCTCCCTCCTCGCCCCCCTGCCCTCCTGCTCCTCCCAGCCCTCCTGCTCCTCCCAGCCCTCCCTCTTCACCCCCTCCCCCCGCCCCTCCCTCCTCGCCCCCCTCCCCCCTCCTCCCAGCCCTCCCTCCTCGCCCCCCTGCCCTCCTGCGCCTCCCAGCCCTCCCTCCTCGCTCCCCTCCCCCTGCCCCTCCCTCCTCGCCCCCCTCCTCCCAGCCCTCCCTCCTCCCCCCTCCTCCCTTCTTGGGTCCTGCAGCGTAGATGATGCTTGTTCTAGAACTTCATGTAAGTACAGATTGTATATTGCTTACTGAAATATTTGGACCAGATGTTTTCAGCGTTTCAGACTTGTAGATATTAAAGTATGCATAGTTGTAGCTGCATGGCTTAGGCAGTGCTGACAGGAGAGGAGGCCTGCACATCCAGTGCAGATGCAGTTCCCAGTAGTGTCGCTGCGCACTTGGTTGACTGCATGCTGCAGCCCTAAGAGTGCAGGGCTGACTGTAAACACAGGACACATACGGGCTAGGCCGCTGGTTTTCTTAGTAGGCCTCTGGATGAGCAGAAGGATTCATTTGTTGCGCTTTATGTGTATATATGTACATCTGAGGGTTGAAACCAGGGCTGTTCTACTTGGCGATAGCCAAGTCCTATTTTATCTTTTATTTTGAAACAGGATCTTACTAAGTTGCCCAGGCAGGCCTTGGAACATACCGTTCTCCTGTTTCAGCCTCCCAAGTACCAGAATTACAGGTATGTGCTACTACACCTGGCTAGGGATAAATATTCTTTATTCAAATAAAAAAAGTATGTCAGATTTCCTCTTGTCTCAGAAATAGGAATTTCTGATTTTTTTTTTTTAAACCTTTGGCTAGCCGGCCGTGGTGGCGCACGCTTGTAATCTCCGCACTTGGGAGGCGGAGACAGGAGGATCGCACAGGTTCGAAGCCAGCCGCGCTGGCGTAAGAGACCCTGTTTCAAAAATATAAAAATAGGTCTGGGAGTGTAGCCCAGAGGTAGAAGGGCTTCCAGGAACCCCAGTACCACCAAAACAACAACAACAACAACAACAACTAAATAAATAAATAAATAAATAAATAAATAAACAAACAAAACCTTTGGCCAGCCTGGCGTGGTGGCGCACACCTGTAATCCCCGCACTTGGGAGGCAGAGACAGGAGGATCGCGCAGGTTTGAAGCCGGCTGTGCTGGCTTAGGAGACCCTGTTTCCAAATAAAAAGTATAAAATAGGTCTGGGCGTGTAGCCCGGAGGCAGAAGGGCTTCCAGGAATCCCAGTACCACCTAAAATAAATAAATAAATAAAATAAACCTTTGGCTATTTATACAAAAATTTACATTGGCCAGTCATGGTGGTGCACACCTGTAATCTCAGTATTTGGGAGGCCAACCCAGGAGGATATCAAGTTCAAGGCCAACCTAAGCAATTTATTGAGACCCTCAGTAGGTTAGTAAGACCATTTCAAAATAAAAAATAAGATAGGGCTGGGGGTCTATCAGAGGTAGAAGGATCCTGGGTCCAATCCCCAGTACCAAAAAAAAAAAAATTTACCACGGACATGGAGGTCTTTCTCTTTTTTTTTTTTTTTGTGGTACTGGGGGTGGAACCCAGAGGCTTTCTACCTCCGGTCTATATACCCCAGACCTATTTTCTATTTTATTTGGAAACAGGGTCTCACTGCGTTGCTGAGAGCCTCACTAAGTAGCTGAGGCTGGCTTCGAACCTGCGCGATCCTCCTGTCTCAGCCTCCCAAGCGCGGGGATTACAAGCGTGCGCCACCACACCCGGCTTTTCTCTTTCTTTTAAGCTTGCCGTAGCTCCCTGCCGGTCCAACACCATCCTAATGCTAACTCATTGTTAACTCCTCCTACGTTCAGGCCCTCTTGCTTTCACATCTGCTTTTAGCCGTTCCAGCTGTTCCCAGGAGTGTGTGAATCAAGTTGTCTAGGTCTGTTCAGACGCCGTTAACAAAATACCATGAGCTGGTATTGCCGGCCCATCGTCCTGGATCTGGGAGGTGCCAGCCTCGCCGTGGCGCCGGCCGCCCACCTCTGGTTCCTGGGTGGTGGTACCTCGTCTGCGCTCTCAGGGTAACCGCCGCATCTCCAGCCCCTGGTGAGGATGCTAATCCCACTTACTGGGTCCACCCTCCTGACCTGGTACCTCCTGAAGGCCCCGCTTCTTCATACCATGGCGGGGAAAGTTCACCAAGGGTTCCTTCGGATAGTTTATATGGTGTAATCTACTGAATGTTTCATGAACAAAGCCCTTGTCTTGAGCTTAGTGCGGACGCTGAATAAAGGCAACTGAGAACGCGGAGGAGGTGGGTAGAGCGTAACACGGCCCAGAACAGAGTGAGCAGGCCGCTGCCCCTCGCACACCCGGTTGGCTCTGTGCCCTCTGGCCTGGGCTGGGAATGGCCTCGGCTTGACTTCCCGTCCTGACCTAGCCCGTGCTTCTCTGCAGACAGCCTTTTCTGAGTGCATGAGAGGGCAGCGTGGTGGGGATGTGTTCTGAGTGGAGCAGCTTTGAGTCTTACTTGCTGTGGTTTAAGGCCGGTTTCTTGAGCTCTCTGAGCCTCACTCTTTCCGTTTGTAAATGGAAAAAATACTAATTTTCTCACAGCTTAATGTACACGAAAGTTTCAGAAGCCTCAGGACACCTATAATATTTGAACTCCTATAACATTTGTTAGTTTCTGAATTGGAGTTTAATGCTAGACGTAAGATTTAGTCCTTCTTTTCATACATTTGTGAGGAACAGAAGAAACCGTAGCGTTGAGTAGAGCTGTGCGGACTTGTCTGGCTGTGTTGATGCCGGTGCTTATGGGTAAGCCAGCCAGGCAGAGCCGAGCGCAGAGGGAGCCGTGCTGCCAGCCCAGGGAGGACCCTAGGCAGGGGCTGCTCTTGGTGCTTGGGCGACCTCCCTTTCTCCCACTCCCTGCTTTAATGAGGTATAATTTACATACCAAGAAATCCCCTCCCTTGAAAGGTACAATTTAGTGTTTTTCGGTAAGTTCACAGGCTGTGTACAGCCATCAGCGCAGTCCAGTGCCGGGATGTTTTCTCTCCCGAGAGTCCTGTGCCTGTGAGTAGCTCCTTGGTGAGACTGAGTGTGTTTGGCCATGAGAAGACCTCGAGAGGGAGGCTGGCGTGAGCGGGCTGGAGCGTGAGCAGGCGCTGAGCGTGTGCGTGGCGTCCCCACGCAGGGTCACTTCTGGGATGTGAATGAAGCTGTGCTCCTTGCCTGGCACCGTGGTGACACCTCGAATTCCAGGACTTGGAAGGCTGAGACAGGAGAGCGAAGGCCTGAGGTCAGCCTCAGCTACTTAGCAAGCCCTGTTTCACAATTTAAAAGAACTTGAAAGAGCTTGGCGTGGTGCTTGTTTGTAATCCCAGTTCTTACGTCACAGGAAGACATAATTCTGTAGGGTTCTTGGCTCCTGTGGCTGCGCATGCCAGGAGGAAAAGACAAGAGGATTTACTTAAGAAAGTGAGGGAGGGAGGAGGCAGGCCATCTGAAGGGGAGGGGCGCCCAAGCAGGGTGTGTGTGCAGCCTTTCCGTTCTTTCATAGAACCCCATGAGGGGCGCAGGGCGTGGGGGCGCACACTGGGGGTCTGGACTCTCCTGTCTTCAGGTTCCCGGCCAGGCCGGTGGTGGGTGGTGGTGTCTGACCTTTGTCCTCCAGGTGGATCCTTTGTTTATTAAGCATCTTGGGAATTTCAGGTGCAGGAGGATCCATTGTGAATAAGGGTGTGGGCCCATGAGGCTTCTGCCTAAGACAGAACACACCTTAGAGGGTGGACTTAGAATGAATTTTTCATATTTTAAAACTCTATTTCCGAGCAAGGTGTGATGGCACAGGCTTGTAACACACACACACACACACACACACACACACACACACACACACACACACCCGCACTTGGGAGGCTGAGACAGGAGGATCGCACAGGTTCCAGGCCAGCCTCAACTACTTAATGAGGCTCTCAGCAACTTAGTGAAACCCTGTTTCCACATAAAAATGTGGGGGGAAAAAGTAGGTTTGGGAGTGTGGCCTGGGGGTAGAAAGTGCCTGGGTTCCTTTCCCAGTGCCCCCCCACAAAAGGTATAAAACTACATTTCCTTTCCAATATGTTTATTTTCTGTCTAATAGTTTATTTTTTCTATCCTACTACACACACACACACACACACACACACACACACACACACACACCTGCCGCCCCCAGATTTTGGCCCCTTAATCTAAGGGTTGATGAAGAGCAAATTCCGTCTTTTATAACTGTTTCTGAGCTGACAAGAGTTGTAAGCCCTGCCTATCCAGGACGAAAGTCTTGTCCTGACTGATCTAAAGGAGACGGAGGAAGGTCGGGATTGTTGTCGGCTGTAGAGCCATCGTCCTTCGATGTCCTGGAAAATAAAACACGCACGATTTAGGCCGTGACAACAGGAAGTCAAGCAGAAGCTATTCCAGCACGCAGTGTACCTGCCAAGAAAATGAGGACTTGATACCACCTAGACGTTAACCAGTCATGCACCAACGTAATGTAGATGAACTGGAAGTGGGCAGTTGCCCACAAATCCAACAAACACCTTTATAAATATGTTGTTGTGCCCCGTCCAGGAAAGAGTTTGCTTTTCCTTGGAAGAATGATGTAAAAGCCGGGCGTGGTGGTGCACGCTTGAAATCTCAGAGCTTGGGAGGCTGAGACAGGAGGATTGCAGGTTCACAGCCAGCCTCAGCTACTTAGGCCCTCCGCAACTTAGTGAGACCCTGTTTCCAAATAAAGAATAAGCTGGGCGTGGTGACACATGCTTGTAATCCTACTACTTGGGAGGCTGAGACTGGAGAATCACAGGTTCACGACCAGCCTCAGCTACTTAGTGAGGCCCTCTGCAACTTAGTGAGACCCTGCTTCAAATAAAGAATACAAGATAGGGCTGAGGGTGTAGCTCAGAGGTCGAATGCCCCTGGGTTCCATCCCTAGTACTGCAAGAAGAAGAAAAGGAGGAGGAGGAAGGAGGAGGAGGAGGAGGAAGAGAAGAAGAAGAAGAAGAAGAAGAAGAAGAAGAAGAAGAAGAAGAAGAAGAAGAAGAAGAAGAAGAAGAAAATAATAGGGCATAGCTCAGAGGTAGACTCTCCCTGGGTTCAATCCCCATTATGGGGGGAAATGATGTAAAAAGTAAGAGACAGCCGGGCGTGGTGGGCACGCTTGTAATCCCAGCAATCCGGAGGCTGAGACAGGAGGATCACGGTTCGGTTCGCGGACAGCCTCAGCTACTTAGGAGGCCCTCTGCAACTTAGTGAGACCCTGTTTCAAAATAAAGAATAAAACATAGGGCAGGGGCTGTAGCTCAGAGATGGAATGCCCCTGGGTTCCATCCCCAGACCCGCAAAAAAAATAAAAAAGAGACAAGCTGATGCCTTTTTAGTGTCCATAGACATAACGTGGTTATAAGGAAATAGCACCGAATGGAGTCTCCTGATTCAGTCTTAGTTCTCCTGGGTGGCACTTTAAGTCTCCCAGAGACTCACAGGAGTGTTCTGAGTCTTACTCCTGACTTCAGAGCCTTGGTTCTGTAAAGTCTCAGTAGGGATAGGTTTGTAGCGTTTTATAAACACTCAGAAGTCGTGGCCATAAGTGGCATATTTTCTGTGAGCCTAAATACGGAAGCACATGTTTAAGATGTTTATTGATAAGAGGCTGAGGCCGCAGCGTGCCTCTGGCTTGATGGGACAGGCTGACCCTAATTACCTTTTCTGGGATTTTAGCGACCAGACCTGAGGGTCTGCCCAGCATGAAATACCCTCCAGTGTATTTGTCTTTACTGGCTTCATTACTGATGCACCTAGGAATGTGGAGCATGTATTGGTGCCGAATTAAGAGTTATTCCCAGGGAAGAAAAAAAAAATCCCAGCGGGGTGCGGTGGCACACGCTTGTAATCCCAGTACTTGGGAGGCCGAGACAGGAGAATTGCAGTTCGAAGCCAGCCTCAGTTGCTTTCAGCAACTTAGTGGGACCCTGTTTCTAAGTAAAATCACACTGGGCTTGGAATCCCGCGCTTGGGAGGCGGAGACAGGAGGATCGCGCAGGTTCGAAGCCAGCCTCGCTGGCTTAAGAGACCCTGTTTCCAAATAAAATATAAAATAGGTCTAGGAGTGTAGCCTGGAGGTAGAAGGGTTCCATCCCCAGTACCACCAAAAATAAATAAATAAAATATAAAAAAGGTCTGGGGGTGTAGCCTAGAGATAGAAGGCCCCTGGGTTCCATTCCCAATACCATCAAAACAAAACAAAAAGTCTTCCCATTAAAGGAGTGGGGCACTCTGGGAGGAGTAGGAACGACTGGGTAAAGATTAGCTCTCTACATCTCTAAGTTAAAGGCATTGTAAACCTTTTGGTCTTGGGGTGCCATCCACAGCAGTTACAACACATGTCTCTAGCAAGGGGCCTAGGAGAGGCAAGCAGAGCAGAGCATTGAGCCCTGTATCTAAAAGGACATCGCCCCCTTCCCCTTCCAGCCCCAGGCTCCGCTGTAGTGATGTCCAGCCGGCTAGAGGCTGACCAGAGGGGCCTTGCTAGCCGCGGGCAGCCTGCTTTGAGGGCAGCGCGGTGGGAGCAGCGGCCTCCCTCCCCTCCCCTCACCTCTTTGCAGAGGGGCACATCCCAGGCACAGATGGACTCCGCCTAGGGCCGCCCTTGACCCAGTGCCCAGGCTCTTTGCAGGAATGGCAGGTGCCAGGCCTTGAGCTTCCTCCCCTCTCTCTGGAAGCAGCCTCGGGTACCTCCGAGGGGGCAGGGCCTTACTGCCTTATGTCAAGGCAGTTAGTGTGCTTGTCCTTCTTCCTGCGTTTGTTTATTCACTTTTTTGTTTGATGCTGGGATTGAACCTAGGGACATTCTACCTCAGATCTACACTCCCAGCTCTCTTTTATTTTGAAACAAAATAAGTTGCTGAGGCCGGCGTCAAAGCTGCGATCCTCCTTTCTCAGCCTCCTAAGTACTGGGATTACAAGAGTTCAGTACCATGCTTGCATGTGTGTGACTTCATATCCCATTATTTGGATAAACCACAATTTAGTGGATTCTACTGATTATCATGACTTTGCTTTTACAATGCCGAAGCATTTTCACTTTTAATCTTGTAAATGTATATCTGCAACATAAATTCCCAATTTCCGGATTAAAGAGAATACATTTAAGATGTCCAGATAGCCCGGCATAGTGGCATATGCTTGTAATCCCAGTACTTGCCATGCTGAGACCGGAGGGTCGCAGTTTGCAGCCAGCATTAGTTACTTAGTGAGGTCTTTTGCAACTCAGTGAGACCCCGTTTCAAAATAAAGAATAAAAAACAGGGCTGGGTTATAGCTCAGAGATGGAATGCCCCTGGTTCAATCCCCACTATTGAAAACTTATTTAAGTAATTAATTGATTAAAAATGTCGATAGATATTGCCAGATTGTACTAACTTATACGTGGACCATTAATAGATATTTTCATGATCCTTGTTTACTTATATCCTTACCAACACTGGATCTTACGTATTTTTTTGCCAGTATAATAGTAGAAAAATAGCTCTGTCTTAAAATTATCATTGAACATTGTTTTGTTCATGGTATATTTGTGAGATATTAGCTTCTCTATGAATTTCCTGTCAACATCTTTTGTCTGGTTCTCTTGATTTGTTCTCATTGACTTATAAAGAAAACCTTTTTGCTTTTTAAAGAAATTAACTTTTCTATCATAGCTCACAGTTTCTTTTTTGACATTTCTTTGTCTTTTTGGCTTTGTGGCCAGATTTATTAGACTATTCACTTAAGGCTTATGGATTTTTATTTTTTATTTTTATTATTATTATTTTTGGTTGTACTGGGGGTGGAACCCAGAGGCTTTCTACCTCCGGACTATACTCCCAGACCTTTTTTATATTTTATTTGGAAACAGGGTCTCACTAAGTTGCTGGAAGCCTCACTGGGTAGCTGAGGCTGGCTTAGAACCTGTGCAATCCTCCTGTCTCAGCCTCCCAAGTGCAGGGATTACAAGCGTGCGCCACCACGCCCGGCTGGCTTATGGGTCTTTAAAACTGTAAAATGACCTTAACATCTAGTACTAAGACAGAAAGTGATTGCAGTAGTATTTCAACTTAGTATCACAGTGACATTGAGAAGAGTACGAGCTCCTCTGCGCCGCCCTGGCCGTGCACCTGTCAAGCAGCAGCTCTCGAGCTCGCTCCCTCCCCGCAGTGCTGCTGCAGCGGGCCGCTTCGTGTGTACTCCGGCACCGAGTACTGAGGCTCCTCTGTCCAGTGTGACTGCTGCACATGGATAACCGTGGGCACACATGAACGCATCCAGTTATGGAACATAGAACTGTAGTTGGCGGCCTGTAATTACGCGAACCATTAAGTATATCGCTTTAACTGTTGTAAATTGAACATTGACATGAACTGTTCAAGTGTAGGTGTAGTCTTTGTGATTTATTATTCATGGCCGGTCACAGCTTAAAAATAGGAAGATTTTAAGTTGAATAGCAGTCTAACTTAAACCCTTTTTATTAGTAAGTTCTTTTTAAAAGGAGCTCTGTTCTGTGCTGAGAACTTTGACTTTCATTGGCTTACTTATCCAAAACTTGGAGATCCGTGTGCTTTCAACTATGAAAATTAAAATGTACAATGCTTGGAATGTAATAAAATAAAAGAGTATTTTAAATTGAATTCATTTATTTGGTACTGGGGTTTAAACCCAGGGGCATTCTACCTCTGAGTTATACCCCAACCCTTTTTATTGTCTATTTATTTATTAAATGGCTCAGCAAGGTGATTTTACTTTGTGCAAGAAGGGTGTGTCGCCAACTGAACTCCGGCGAGCAGGCACACTGCGTGGGAAGTCTGCCCAGTTTTTATCCCTAACGGAGGTCTCGGTGCTGTACTCATTGGTGGGAGTGTGGTTTCAGTCTTGTGCAATTGGCTAATTTTTCTCTATTGGAACGCTGAGGGGCTTGGTATTTGTAGTTTTCAGGAAATAGAAATTTACAAACGGGCTTATACAAGATTACAAATTGGTAGTGAATGACTTTACACTAATTATTTCCTAGAGAAGGTTTGATTACATTCTCACGCCCAGACTCACTTGAATGTTCCCTGTCCCCCTCTCAAGCAAAGGCAGGTGAGTCCGCTGCGGCCCCACAGGCACCGGGCCTTCCACAGCCCGAGGCAGAGGTCTGCCTGGCTCTTCTCCAAGGGTCCGCTGTGTGTCCTGGCCGGTCCCCATGCCTTAGTGTACATTCTTTCCTAAATCTACATTTAGCTTAAAATTATTCTTTCCCAACGAAAACAACATACTTTATGATTTCTGATAGTTTCCCCATTAAAGCATTTTATGATCTTGTATATAAAATTGTACATTGGCTAGAAAGCCAATGCCCAGCAACCTGTATTGCCTTTAAAGACCTCAAAACACCTTAAAAAGCCCAAAGCACTTTAAAGTATTTATTGTATTTTTACATTTACTCTGTTTAATTTTAAGAGTTACAGATTACCCCTAAAATCAAGAAATCAGACAAAAACCATTATCATTAAACCACTTTGTTTTGTCAGACACTTCACACACCGTGACTTAGTGGCCTCTCATCTCAGCTTCCATGCAGTCGTGACGTGCAAGCACATATGTGAAAAATGTGTCCTAAGGTCAGAGCACCAGATACTTTAGATGGATCCAACTCGTGGCTTCAGATATGTTAGAGATCTATCAGAATCCCAACGCGCCATGTAGTGTTAGAGACTTAGCCAAGTCATGGCACCTTGAAATTATTTCATACAACCTTAGTCAAACAGAAGGCGCAATGGGAAATGCACAAGGTTTACTTACAGAAGTGAAGGCCGTTTGAGGTAGGCCCGTAAGGGAGGGGAAGTGCCTGCCATGGGCCATTTCAGAGCTGAACGCAGCTCAGCCTGCGGTGACCCGGCAACACTTCAGAGGAGGCTCTGGAGTGGTTTGCGTCCAGGTATGGAAAGCGGCCTTATTATAAATTTTGAAGCAGGGTCTCACTAAGCTACTGAGGCTGGCTCGAACCTGCCATCTCCTGTGTCAGCTTCCCAAGTCCTGGGATTGAGACATGCGCTGCTGCACTCAGCTGAAAACCCACTTTCAAAGAGGGGTCATGAGGAGAACGTTTTGATGGGTAAAGCAGGATGGGCTGCGGCGCTGGTCGTTGAGTTTTGCTTCCTGGGTGCTGCTGGGTGACTGCTGATGTCTTTTCTCTGCACAGGTGTAATGGATAGGTAGCAGAGAAGACCGCTCCCTTTCTTGTCAGGGCTTCAGCATGACCGAGTGCTTCCTGCCCCCCACCAGCAGCCCCAGTGAGCACCGCAGGGCCGAGCACGGCAGCGGGCTGACCAGGACCCCCAGCTCTGAGGAGATCAGCCCCACAAAGTTTCCTGGATTGTACCGGACGGGCGAGCCCTCGCCTCCCCATGACGTCCTGCACGAGCCTCCTGAAGTGGTGTCTGATGATGAGAAAGACCATGGGAAGAAGAAAGGAAAATTTAAGAAAAAGGAAAAAAGGAGTAAGTGTGTTTTTTTCTCTTTGCTTTTGACATATTGTGGACTGAGCGCACCGCAGTCATGTGGCTGTCCTCTGGAAGTCTGGCCAACCAGAGGCTCTTTTGATACTTCTTAATCTCTCAGGAGCTTGGCTTCTGTATCCTGGAGTTGTATTCAGTAGCCTTAATTTCACAAATCAGAATACCAAATATCCAGAAATAGTAAAAGCTTTCCAGTGGATATTTTAAAACGTCACTCAAATAACTTTAAAAAATAGATATTGGATTTTCTTTTCTTTTCTTTTCTTTTTTTTTTTTTTTTTTGGTGGCACTGGGGGGTTCCTGGAAGCCCTTCTACCTCTGGGCTACACTCCCAGACCTATTTTTACATTTTTATTTGGAAACAGGGTCTCCTAAGCCAGCACGCGTGGCTGGCTTTGGTTTTTTTTTTTGGTGGTACTGGGGTTCCTGGAAGCCCTTCTCCCTCCGGGCTACACTCCCAGACCTACTTTTTTACATTTTTGTTTGGAAACAGGGTCTCCTAAGCCAGCGTGCGTGGCTGGCTTCGAACCTGCGCGATCCTCCTGTCTCTGCCTCCCAAGCGCGGGGATTACAAGCGTGCGCCACCACGCCCGGCCGGAATTTTCTTAATAGGATCTTATTTTCTTAGGTAGGTTTTTTTTCTCTCTTGAGCCCAAGGGCATTCTTCCTCCAAGCTATCCCAATAGCTAAGCTCTTGGAAACAGGGCCTCAGAAAGTTGCCGAGACCCTCACTCAGTTGCTGAAGCTGGCCTCAGCATGCGATTCTCCTCTCAGCCCCCCAAGTCCTGGGGTACAGGTGTGCCCCACCACACCCAGCTTAGGCAGCTTTGTGGGCATTTGGGGCATACTATTGGAACAATGAAAAAAGTAGTCATTCATTTGAAAGTAGA
Organism: Muscardinus avellanarius; assembly: GCF_963383645.1. Classification (NCBI taxonomy): domain Eukaryota; kingdom Metazoa; phylum Chordata; class Mammalia; order Rodentia; family Gliridae; genus Muscardinus; species Muscardinus avellanarius. The sequence continues at coordinate 63,196,094 of NC_137803.1, read as the reverse complement.
GCATTATTGGCAGCTAGAAATCCCCCTTTCTTGCCCTTCAAAGGGAATCGCTGCCTCTCCCAAGAGTGCACTCTGTCATAGAGTTGTACTGCTTGTTTTATTTTATTTATTTGTTTTTTTGTACTGGGGATTGATCCCGAGGCATTCTACCTCTGAGCTACACTGCCAGCCCATTTATTTATTTATTTATTTATTTATTTATTTATTTATTACAGTATTGGGGATCAAAGCCAGGGCATTTTACCTGTGAGCTACACCCCCAGTCCTATTTTTATTCTTTATTTGGAAACAGGGTCTCACTAAGTTCCAGACGGCCTCACTAAATAGCTGAGGCTGGCCACAAACCTGTGATACTCCTGTCTCAGCCTCCCAAGTACTGGGATTATAAGTGTGTGTCACCACACCTGGCTGAAATATCTTAAATTTTGTTATAACTTGTAGTTAACTAAGGAATGAAACACAGTTATAGGTATTAAAAGTTAAAAGACAACAGATGTAGCTGGATTTGCCTTTAGCCACAGCTACTCCAGGGGTTGAGGCAGGAGAATCTTGAGCACAGTAGTTTTATATGTGTGTATATTTGGCCTGCCAGAATTCCACTTACACATCTACTGTATAATACGAAACCACATAGAGCCGGGCGTGGTGGCGCACACTTGTAATCCCAGTGCTTGGGAGGCTGAGACAGGAGGATCGCACAGGTTCAAAGCCAGCCTCAGCTACTTAGTGAGGCTCTCAACAACTTAGTGAGACCCTGTTTCCAAAAAAATATATAAAATAGGTCTGGGAGTATAGCCCGGAGGTAGAAAGCCTTTGGGTTCCACCCCCAGTACTACAAAAAATAAAATAAAAAATAAAAAATAACTGCTGGCTGCTTGTCGCCCCCTTGTGGTCAGAGCTGTCGTGGCTGCGCCTTCTTTCTCTTAGTAGACACCCCAAGGAGATGTTCTTGGCCCTGAGTGGAGAGCCAGAGAGCTAGTGCCAAGAGGCGCTTTCTGTCTTTAATTCTCTTTTTGAACGCATGTGGACAGTTAACACTAAACAGTGTCTAAGCACACTCTTGCGTTTCCTTGGCAGCCGAGGGCTATGCCGCCTTCCAGGAGGACAGCTCCGGGGACGAGGCCGAGAGCCCCTCCAAAATGAAGAGGTCCAAGGGCATCCATGTGTTCAAGAAGCCCAGCTTCTCCAAAAAGAAGGAGAAGGATTTTAAAATAAAAGAGAAGCCCAAAGAAGAAAAGCATAAGGAAGAAAAGCACAAAGAGAAGAAGTCCAAGGACCTGACGGCCGCCGACGTCGTGAAGCAGTGGAAGGAGAAGAAGAAGAAGAAGAAGCCGCTGCCCGAGGCCGACGCGCCGCAGGCCGACGCCCCGAGCGTGCGGCCGGTGTTCGGTGTCCCACTGGCCGAGGCCGTGGCCAGGAGCATGGTGTGGGACGGCGTGCGGCTGCCGGCCGTGTTCCGCGAGTGCGTGGACCACGTGGAGAGGCACGGCATGAAGTGCGAGGGCATCTACCGTGTGTCAGGTGTGGGGCGAGGGCGCCGGGCGGCCGGCTGGCCTCCTTGCCAGCCTCCTTGCCAGCCTCCCTGCCTGCCTCCCTGCCAGCCTCCCTGCCTGCCTCCCTGCCAGCTTCCCTGCCTCCCTGCCTCCCTACCTGCCAGCCTTCCTGCCTGTATGCCTCCCTGCCTGCGTGCCTCCCTGCCTGTGTGCCTCCCTGCCACCGAGCATTGGCTTGGCCTCTGCTGCCACAGGCCTCCTCCCTGCCTCCCTCCGCCTTGACTCAGCCTCAGCCTTGCAGGCCTTCTCCCTCCCTGCCTCTGAGCATGCAGAGCTTGCCGAGGCTGGAGAAGACACTGAAGTGGTGTGGGCGCCGCCTCCAGGGCAGTGCTCGGAGCCTGGCTGGGCCCCTCCGCCTGGAGAGGCTGGGCCAGGGCCTCCGCCGCCACGGGGAGGCAGGAGAGCAGGTGCCGGGAGCTCTGCACGGCACCCGCAACTCGGTGTGTTCTCTGAGCAGGCTGCCGGCTTGGAGCACGATTTTCTAAGTGGGTAGGCCGGGACAGTGAGGGGCCTGAGCCACGTGAGGCCACTGCCTGCCTACCCACAGCCAGGACGGAGCTTGCTATCTCACGCTTGGCAAGGATGTGTTTTGTACTGTGTCTGACACCAAGCAGAATGTATCTTGCAGGTCATACTCATTTAGACTACGTAGAGAGTTTCTCCACCTACTTGGTTCCTATACATTTATAGCAGGCAGGTTTGATACTTAACGTTTTTGAGAAAAGGCAGGTATTTTTGGTGCTTGTGAAAACCTTTAATCCAGTAGATAGCATACTATTGACCATTTAGCATCCTAAGAGTACTTTGGCTACAGTACTGCTATTTTGTAGAGAATAAAATGGCAATGCAATTTTTAATTATAAAAAAGTAATTTAGAGCTGGACATGGTGGCACACGCTTGTAATCCCAGTATTTGAAAGGCTGAGACAGGAGGATGGCAGGCCGGCCTCAGCAACTTAGTCCCTCCATAATTTAATGAGACCCTGTTTCAAAATGAAAAAATAAAATAGGGCTGGGAGTAGAGCTCAGAAGTAGAAACCTCCTTTGTTCAATGCCCAGCACTAATTATAATAATAACTAATAATAATTATTTATATAATTTGTAAATTATATCTTATGTAATTTATATAATTTAATTATATTAGCTGAGCATAGTGGCGCATGCCTGTAATCTCAGTAATTGGGAGGCTGAGACAGGAGGATCATGGCCAGCCTCAGCAATTTCGTGAGACCCTGTTACATAGTAAAAAAAAAAAAAAAAATAGGACCGGGCATGGTGGCCACGCTTGTAATCCCTGCGCTTGGGAGGCGGAGACAGGAGGATCGCGCAGGTTTGAAGCCAGCTGCGCTGGCTTAAGAGACCCTGTTTCCAAATTTAAAAAGTATAAAATAGGTCTGGGAGTGTAGGCCGGAGGTAGAAGGGCTTCCAGGAACCCCAGTACCACACACACACAAAAAAATACGATAGGACAGAGACACTTGGAGACAGGACGCCTCTGGCTCAGTCCCCGGGACTGCCCCGTGCACACGGAGGGCCTTAGGACAGCTTCTGGGCGTGCGTTAGGTACGCTCATCTGCAGTTTGTGGTGTTAGTCTTGCACAAGTTAGAAACAGCAGCTGGTTGCCTGTGAACGACTTACGCGGGCTGTGGTTTAATTTTTCCCTAGCTGCCTTTAAGTTTTTGTTTGCTTTGTTTTTGTTCTTGTTTTTCAGCACTGGGGATTGTTTTTCACCCAGCTGAGTTATACCAGCCCTGAACATTTTTTTCTTTCGAGACAGAGTCCTGCTAAGTTTCTGTATGCTGTCCTCAAACCTGCAAGCCTTCTGTTTTAGGAGTGTACCAACACATCAGGCTAGGTGCCTTTAAATTAAAAAAAATTTTTTCGGGGTGTGGTGACACACTTCTAATCCCAGCGCTTGGGAGGCAGAGACAGGAGGATGGCAGGTTCTCGGCCAGCCTTAGCAACCTATGAGGCTTCTGCAACTTGGTGAGACCCTGTTTCAGAATAAAAATAACTTAATGCTGGGGTATCACTCAGAGGTAGATATCTCTGTTCAATCCCCAATGCCAAAATAAATAAATAAATAAATATTTTTTTCTTTTTTATTCTCCTGGCATAATTGCTTAATATATCAGTTTTGCTTTGAGTATTAATTTCTTAATTATCACCTAGGTTTTGAATAAATTTGTTCTTGAAGTTTAGTCCTTTGTGAAATCGTGCTTGCTGACCCTTGTGCAGACAAATAATTTCTCTCAAAAACTTTGTTGCTGGGCTTGGTGGGCGCGCCTGTCATCCCCGCGCTTGGGAGGCGGAGACAGGAGGATCGCGCAGGTTCGAAGCCAGCCGTGCGCACTGGCTTAGGAGACCCTGTTTCCAAATAAAAATGCAAAAATAGGTCTGGGAGTGTAGCCCGGAGGTAGAAGGGCTTCCAGGAACCCCAGTACCACCTAAAAAAAAAATAAATAAAAAAAGTTTGTTAACCAGGCATAATGGCACACAAATTTTTTTTTTTTTTTTTTTTTTTTAAGAACCGGGGATCGAACCCAGAGCGCCACACCTGCAAAGCAGGCGCTTTGCCATCGAGCTACATCCCGGCCCCAGTGGCGCACACTTGTAATCCCAGTTCTTGGGAGGCTGAGCCAGAAGGATCGCGGGTTCCTGGCCAGCCTTGGCTACTTAGGCTGTCCACAACTTAGTGAGAACCTGTTTCAAAATTAAAGAATAAAATAGAGCCGGGGAGTAGCTTGGAGGTAGACTGCTCCTGGCATCCATCCCCAGTCCCCCCTCACACACACACACACACACACACACACACACACACACACACACACGAGGTTTGTGGCTGGCCAGCTGGCTGTTCTCGGATCCCTTCAGCAGGGGTAGGGTTGTGGTGAAGCAAGCTTGTGTGTTTGGTTTGATTTTTTTTCTTGGTGTCCTCTCTCCTGTGAACTTCTATGTTTTAAGGAATCAAATCAAAGGTGGATGAACTGAAGGCGGCCTATGACCGGGAAGAATCTCCGAACTTGGAAGACTACGAGCCTAACACCGTAGCCAGCTTGCTGAAGCAGTATTTGCGAGACCTACCAGAGAATTTGCTTACCAAAGAGCTCGTGCCCCGATTTGAAGAGGCGTGTGGGAGGGCCACGGAGAGCGAGAAGGTGCAGGCGTTCCAGCGCCTGCTGGGGGAGCTGCCCGAGTGTAACTACCTTCTGATTTCCTGGCTCGTGGTGCACATGGACCACGTCATCGAGAAGGAGCTGGAGACGAAAATGAACATCCAGAACATCTCCATAGTGCTCAGCCCGACTGTGCAGGTGTGCTCCTCCGCCCGCTGCGGGCCGAGGCTCTGTCGCTGGCCTGCACGGGGAGCCTGGGACGGAGACGGCTCAGCCTAGCCACAGGCCTTAGTCCTGTCTGTCCGAGTGGACGGTGTCGACGGGAAGGATGACCAGCATATTTGTGCTTTGCTTAGAGCTGTGAAGCTTGAATACCACACACCTCTGTGGGTTGAGAGCGCAGCCCCTTATGGCAGTGCTCTGTCATGGGGGAGCAGCCCAGCACCTGCAGTTAGGGACCATTTCTGTAGTTGTGGAGGACTAGCATTAATTTGCTTGGTTGAGGATTTAATGAGTTTTTGTTTTATTTTTGCAGGTCTAGGGATGAAACCCAGGGGCATTCGACCTCCAAGCTATACCCCCTGCCCCTTTTTTTTATTCTTTATTTTGAAACAGAGTCTCACTAAGTTGCAGAGGGCCTCTGGTCTCATCCTCCCAAATGCTGGGATTATAAGTGTGCACCACCCCGCCCAGCTTAATGAGGTTTTAATTTGTAAAGATGAACCCCATAGGGACTCTTTTTTTTTTTTTTTTTTTTTTGGTGGTGGTACTGGGCTTCCTGGAAGCCCTTCTCCCTCCACGCTACACTCCCAGACCTATTTTTTAATATATATATATATATTTTTTTTTTTTTTTTGAAACAGGGTCTCTTAAGTCAGTGTGGCTGGCTTTGAACCTGCGCGATCCTCCTGTCTCCGCCTCCCAAGCGCAGGGATTACAAGCGTGAGCCACCACGCCCGGCCCCCCAAAGGGACTGTTAACCTGGGTTCTTGGTCTTAGAAGCACTCGGTGTTGGGTAGTATGTTGACTGGATCTTTTACAACATCCATGATCCTTTACCACTACTCAGCTGATGCTGCAGAGTACGTGTTTACCAGATTTTGAAATCCTAATATGAATAATCACTATATGTTGAGAAATTTGAGAAACATTTTGCTTCCAAAGTAAGCAAAAATCAATAAGCAACGAAAGAATCTTAGTAAAGAAAACACTCTCGAGCCGGGCGTGGCGGCGCACGCTTATAATCCCCGTGCTTGGGAGGCGGAGACAGGAGGATCGCGCAGGTTCAAAGCCAGCCTCAGCTACTTGAAACAGGGACAGTGATTTGTGGTCAGTGACCTAGTGTACTGGTTCCAAAGAGGGCATAAAATGAAGACTACATCCATTATCTTCCTTTTCTTATTTGGCCTAAATAAAATACCAGTAAGTACAAGGAAATGATTTCATTATTATTTAATATTACCATACTGTGGGGAGTGGCATCACGGAAGGTCCGGATGTGTTCTAAGAATGAGTCTGACATACAGCAGAGCCTCCGCGTTGCTGCTGGCCCATGGGCCTGGCCAGCGCACGGGGCGTCACTGTTGACAGCGCTGGAGCGCCTGAGCCTGGGAGCCTTTTGCCTCTGGAGCCAGGCCCAGTCTCGGCAGCTTCATACCAGCAGATGCTCTTAATATCTTGCCTAGTGTCAGGAGAGCCACGTTTAGGGGCGTGCAAGTGCGTGCGCGTGTGAACATTAGATTTTTTCGTCAGTTGATAATTATAGTCAAAGAAGATCCCAGATTGCTGCTCATCAGCCTTTGTGCCCTTTTGTGGCTTGTGCCATGACTTCCTTCAGATTTTGCCTCTTCACTTGGCTACTAGCAGTCTGTCTGTCCTGAGGAGTTTCCATTCAGGATTAAATGCTGTACTCTGTTAGCACAGATGGAATAAAATGGCGATTTAATCACTTTCCTGCACATCTCTTATTTCCCTAGATCAGCAATCGTGTCCTGTATGTGCTTTTCACGCATGTGCAGGAGCTCTTTGGAAATGTGGTTCTAAAGCCAGTGACGAGGCCTCTGCGGTGGTCCAACATGGCCACGATGCCCACGCTGCCCGAGACCCAGGCGGCCATCAAAGAGGAGATCAGGAGACAGGTGCGCCCGGGCTCACGAGGCCGCCCACTGCTCAGCGCGGCCCGCAGGCAGGCGGGCAGCTCCTCCACGTCCCGTGGGGGGTAGTTTCCATTGCCAAGAGCCTCACTGAGTCGCTGAGGCTGGCCTCAGACCTGCCACCCCTCCTCAGCCTCCCAAGTACTGGGGTCACAGGTGTGGACCACCGTGCCCGATCTGAGTGGAGATTTTTAAATCTTGAGAAGTCCTGGCTTTAAATTCTTGATCTGTTCCTTATTTGTAACACACTAGTTTTAAGCAAATTGTTTAGTTTCCTTAACCCTTGGCAGTCTCATTTCAAAATGGTTCGTCTCCCAGGAGGGATGAACACAAAGGCCTCCCAGATGAGGTCAGGCATAGGAAGCTCGGCTCGAGTCAGGCGTTAGAACACCCAGCACTGCCTGCTGCTCTGGACAGCGCTGCTGTTACTGGCCATACACATCAGAGTAGCAGAAGCCGAGTGTGGGGCGTGCACTTGTAATCCCAGTTCTTGGGAGGCTGAGATAGGAGGCTCTCGGGTTCATGGCCAGCCTCCACAACTTGGCGGGGCTTTCTACAACTTAATGAGTCCCTGTCTCAAAATAAAAAAGAATAAATCTGTCTGTCCGGGAGTATAGCTCAGAGGTAGAATGCCCCTGGGTTCCATCCCCAGTTCCACACACAAAAAAAATTGGAATTTATGGAAGTTAATTAATTTACTGTGTGTCGCATGATTACTAGTCTACGGAACCAAGAATGAGGCCAAATTCTGGGCTTTCCCACTGTGTTCAAAACAATCCTGGTGATTGTACACGCCCTTGAACAACAGTGTACACGCGTGTGATCTTCCATCTGCGTACACACTGTCAAACCCCTGCTCCTCTTCCCTCCTGTCGGCTCTGCGCGCTCACTCCGCGCTCACTCCTCATCGGTGAGGTGTGGGGAGGGCGACGGGTGTGGGTGTGAATTCACTACGATCAGCCAGTGTGAAGAGACAGGTGAAGGGAACCGAACGCCCAAGGAAGGCAAGTGAAGAGGGCTGTCAGTCCTGTCTGAAAAAGCTGTGCGGTGACTTCATCCCCTCAGTGAAAATGAGAAAATAGCTGATTCTACATCTTTAAAAATGACATATTATCTTTAGATACTAAGACATGGAGTGCTACTTTATGTGTGTCGTGTACTATTATTTTGTAGGAATTTCTTTTGAATTGTTTACATCGAGATCTGCAGGGTGGGATAAAGGATTTATTTAAAGAAGAAAGATTATGGGAAGTACAAAGAATTTTGACGGCCCTCAAAAGGAAACTGAGAGAAGCTAAAAGACAAGTGAGTTAATTTATTATTTTGGTATATGATGTTTATAATAAAATAGAAAAAGAATGTGCTGGAGTCTTTCATATACTATTGCTCTTTTTTTATTTTTCTTTGGTGGTACTGGGGATTGGGTCCAAGAGCATTCTGTCTCTGAGCCATACTCCAGCCCTGTTCTGTTTTTTATTTTGAAGTAGGGGCTTGCTAAGTTTCTGATACTGGCCTTGAACCTATGACCCTCCTGTCTCAGCATCCCAAGTCCTGGGGTCACAGACATGCACCACTGCGCCCTTCCCAGCGAAGTATTTCTTTGAAATACATAATGTTGCCACATGTGGTGGTGCACACCTGTAATCCCAGTACTTGGGCAGCTGAGAGGAGGATTATAGGTTCGCAGCCAGCCTCGGCTAATTAGAGAGGTCCTCTGAAACTTAGTGAGACCTTGTTTCAAAATAAATAAAATAGGGTTCTGGGTATAGCTTGGAGGTAGAATGTCTGGGATCAATCCCCAGTACTGCAAAATTAAAAGAAATTTTAAAGAATAATAAAATTATAACATGGACATGTCTCAAAATTTGTTGATGGGAAATTTAATCACTCAAATGTGCCTTATTCTGGATTATGACTTCAGCCTGGTTTGAGTCAAATGTTTCATTTAAATTTGAGAGTTTTGCCGTGCGTGGTGGCGCATGCTTGTAATCCCCGCGCTTGGGAGGCTGAGACAGGAGGATCACACGGGTTCGAAGCCAGCCTCAGCTACTTAGTGAGGCTCTCAGCAACTTAGTGAGACCCTGTTTCCAAATAAAGTATAAAATAGGTCTGGGAGTATAGCCTGGAGGTAGAAAACCTCTGGGTTCTACCCCAGTACCACCCAAAAAAATAAAATAAATATGAGTTTTTTTAATTAAAAAGGTGATTTTACTAAAAGTTGTTTTGTCATTTCAGTTGTGGCAGGCTTGAGGTTTAGAAAAGAATTTTCTTTTTCTTTTTTTTTTTTTTTTTTGCAGTCTGGGTATGGAACCCTGGGGCATTCTACCTCCAAGCTATACCCCCTGCCCAATTTTTTATTCTTTATTTTGAAACCGGGTCTTACTGAGTTGCAAAGGGCCTCACTAAATAGCTGAGGCTGGCCGCGAACCACGATCCTCCCCGGTCTCAGCCTCCCAAATGCTGGGATTACAAGCGTGCGCCACCACGCCCGGCTTTAGAAAAGAATTTTCAAGACAAAGGGTAGAGCTACAGACAAGTTTATTTAGGAAAGCAAGAAATACACATTCAGGGGAGAATGTGGACCCTCTCAGAGAGGGGGAGAAGCCTCTGAGGGTCCCTTTATGACTGGTCTCCCTTTTTAGGAGACTTGTCAGATGTGAGGGTAGTAAGAGGTATGTGAAGACATCAGTCCTGTACACAAATGATTGGGGTGCTTGGGGCCTCTCCCGGGGCCTGGCGAGGCTCCGTGGGGTCACATTTGGAAAACTGTCCTCGGGGCTCCCTGCAGCCTTCCCTGAGCCGCTTCCCAGGTTAAGCAGGGCGCCACAGTTACCTGCCTGGCTCTTGGTCAGGTCTTAGAGGCTGCTGGGAAGTTTAAAGCATTTCGAATGAGCCCAGCTCTGCAGTGTAGTGGGGATGCGGGCGTCTGGGAGGGCTTGCAGGGTGGGGTCTGTTTACCTAACAGCGGTCCTGGTGCAGAGGCACAGGTCGGAGGACGAGCTCTTCCTAGTGCAGTGTACGCGTTGATTGCTTGGGGCCTTTTGTTTTCTAGCTGCACCAAAGCTAGACTGTATGTGTGTGTGTGTTTGGGGTCTTCTACCTCTGATCTGTACGTCCAGCCCTATTTCATTTTGTGTCTTGAAACAGGGTCTTGCTAAGTTTACTGACGCCTCAGCCTTGAGGCTGTGGCCCTCCTGCCTCAGCCCCCAGGCCCCGCCCAGAGATGGACTCTTGCACCTGTAGACCCAGTTACACGCCCGCACAGATTCAGCAGCGGGACCCAGCAGCAGGTCTTCAGAGCACTGGTCAGCGCCTGCAGACCGGGAGAGGGTAGAGAGCCACGGTTAGGGTCGTGTTGAGAGACGTCCAAGTGCCGGGCCTGGTGGCACACCTGTAATCCCAGTAAGTACTTGTGAGGCTGAGACAGGAGGATTACAGGTTCAAGGTCATCCTCAGCAACTTTTTTTTTTTTTTTTTGGTGGTGCTGGGGTTCCTGGAAGCCCTTCTACCTCCGGGCTACACTCCCAGACACCTATTTTTTATATTTTTATTTGGAAACAGGGTCTCGTAAATCAGCGCAGCTGGCTTCGAACCTGCGCCTCCCAAGCACGGGGATTACAAGCGTGAGCCACCACTCCCGGCCTCAGCAACTTCTTGAGGCCCTGTTTCCAAATAAAAACGGCTATGGGTGTAGCTCAGTGGTAGAATCCTCTGGGTTCAATCCCTCCTACCATAAAAAATATTGATAGAAACAACAAAACTAGGAATCTCAAAGCAATGTGCTCAGAAGCAGGTGGAAAGACCACTTGCCAGTAGCTCCAGATCATGTGAGACTCAGGAGAAGGGAGACGTGGTGGAAGCAGGCTGGTGACGGCGGGGACTGGGCAAAGGCTTGGCGGCGGTATTACCTGACTCCACACACTTTCCAACTCATCCGGTCATATGCTTTAAATTGACATCTTGCCGGGCGTGGTGGTGCACGCAGGCGTGGTGGTGCACGCAGGCGTGGTGGTGCACGCAGGCGTGGTGGTGCACGCTGTGATCCCAGTGCTTGGGAGGCTGGGATAGGAGGGTTGCAGTTCAAGGACAGTCTCAGAGCAAGTAGTGAGACTCTCATCAACCTAGCAAGACCCTCTTTCCAAATAAAAATAAAATAGGGCTGGGGGGTGTAGCTCAGGTACAGTGCCCCTGGGTTTAATCCCCACTGCCACAAAAAGAAAAGAAAAAAACGTTGGCACCCTGGCAGCCTCCCCCCACCAAAAACCGGAAAGAAAAGCTTCCCAGGAGGTAACTTGCGCGGGAGGGTTCCAGAAGGTGCCAGTGGGCACGCCAGCCCGAATCGTGCGTTTCCACGGTGTGGCTGCAGACTAGACCCCCAGCTCGTGCTCCAGGCCGGCTAGCCAGCGCCGCCAGTCAGACGCTTTCCTTATTTCTGTGACTGTTTGGGGTCCCAGGAAGCAGCAAGGAGCCGTGTGCTGGTGACGGTGTGGGTGTCTGGAGCGTGCGGGGAGGCTGACCGGCTCTCGTTTGCTTCCATGCCAGGAGTGTGAAACCAAGTTTGCACAAGAGATAGCCAGCCTTTCAAAAGAGGATGTTTCTAAAGAAGAGATGACTGAAAATGATGAAGTCACAAACATTCTCCTCGCCCAGGTAACCAAGCTCAGTCTCCACTTTGCAAAGGAGGTGTGGTGTGTGTGTGCGCGCGCGCGCGCCTATTCAACTGGGAATTGAACCTGGTGTGCTCTGCATCTGAGCTACACCCCAGCTCTATTTTATCCTAATTATTTATTTATTTTGCAGAACTGGGGATGGAACCCAGGGGCACTCTACCTCCGAGCTATATCTCCAGCCCTGTTTTTTATTCCTTATTTTGAAAACAGAGTCTCACTAAGTTGTGGAGGCTCTCACCAAGTAGCTGAGGCTGGCTACCCGCCTGTGATCCCAGTCTCAGCCTCCCAAGTGCGGGGATTACAAGTGAGTGCTGCCGTGCCTGCCTTTCTATTTTATTTTTTTATTTTGAAACAGATGTGAGTTGCTGAGGGCCTGGCTAAATTGCTGAGGCTGGCCTAGAACCTGTGACCCTCCTGCCTCAGCCTCCCGGTTTCTCACAGATTGCTCAGGGGCCATGTCAGTAGATGAGTTGAGAAGCACAACGACAGATCTTTTTTTTTTTTTTTTTTTTGGTGGTTCTGGGGTAGAACCCAGGGGCTTTCTACCTCCGGGCTACACTCCCAGACCATTTTTTATATTTTATTTGGAAACAGGGTCTCACTAAATTACTGAGAGCCTCACTAAGTAGCTGAGGCTGGCTTCGAACCTGTGCGATCCTCCTGTCTCAGCCTCCCAAGTGTGGGGATTACAAGTGTGCGCCACCACGCCCGGCTCATGATAGATCTTTTAACCAAAATGATGAGAAGATTCCCAAGGCTCTGCCTGTGGTGTTTGGGCCTCCTTTCTGCTGTGTCTGCAAAAATGTTCAACTATCGAGAGCGAAACTACTGGTGCTGCACCTGGCTGGGCTCCTGGCGGGCTCCTGGTGGGCTCCTGGCGGGCTCCTGGCGGGCTCCTGGTGGGCTTTCCCTAAGTGTTTTTCTTGGTTTCGCTTCGTTTGCACACAGGTCCTACTTAGAGGTCCTTTCCCTGGACTTACAGATTAGTGGTATTTCTTCCATACTTCTAAGATAGGACTCTGAATGCCTTAAAACATGTTTGTAAGATCCTAAGCTTTGGGGTTCTTGACGAGGAAGGGCGTAGACGAACTGCTCTCTGCTGCTGCTCGTGCTTTTGGACACCGGCCTCGTCCTCGGCGGGGAGGCTGCGCGGAGGGCGTTGTTGCCTCCCCCTCCTCGGCTCAGTGAGGGCCGTCGGGCGCCCGCTGTGCCCGCTGCTGCGTGAAGGCGAGCTTGTTCTGGGTGTCTCGGTCTGCCTTACTTTTTCTGGAAGTTCCCAGAGCTCAACAGAAAGGAGCGGTGCTCCGGCCGCACAGTCAGGTGTGGGTCACTTAATGGCCTGCCAGTTTCAGACGATTCTGTCCCTTCTGGAAAAAGCATACTGGTTTTCCTAGTCAAGACACAGGACGCTCCCCAGAGAAGAGGGTGAGGTCTCAGGTCTTCCTTCCAGGTTTGTTTTTGGTTTTTTGTGGTACTGGGGGTGGAACCCAGGGGCTTTCTACCTCCGGGCTACACTCCCAGACCTATTTTATATTTTATTTGGAAACAGGGTCTCACTGAGTTGCTGAGAGCCTCACTCAGCAGCTGAGGCTGGTTGTGAGCCTGTGTGATCATGAGCGTGCCCACCACGCCTGGCTGATTCCAGGTTTTCACCCTGCTGTCTCTTGGCACGTCAGCCGCGTAGACGTGCCGAGGCGGAGGCAGACCTCCGTGCATGGCAGCGCGTAGCGCACAGCACATCAGTCTGAGCGAGCGCTTCCCAGGCCCTGGCGCAGGTCACGCTCACACCTGAGCGGAGCCTTCTCCTCGCCAGCCTGTGTGTTTGGAAGGCCGTGCTCAGGAGTGCATCCACTCCCCGCCGTCAGCGGATTCCTGCCGCTCCTGAGACCTGTCTGCCTGGGCTTGCTCTGGCTTGGAAGGGCTGTCTGGGTCAGGGGCAGGTGGTGGGGTTTTTATTTTTTGTTTTCCTCATTTTTTTATTAAGACCAGTGACTCAGGTGTTTTGTTTGCTTGTTAATGGTCCCGTCCTTCCTTCCATGTGTCTGTGGAACTGGGGATGGGACCCAGGGATGTTCTACGTCTAATCCACACTCCAGCCCCATTTTACTTATTTTGAAACAAGGTCTTGCTGAGTAGCTGAGGCTGGCCTCAAACCTGCAATCGTCCTGTCTCAGCCTCCCCAGTGCTGGGGTCACAGGTGTGTGCCTCCGTGCCTGGCTTCAGTCAGTCTTAGAAGTGATAACCTGTGAAGTCAGAATATTGCCACCTTGATCTTGGGGACATGGGTTGAGGAGGACAGTGGCCAGTGGTGACCAGGAAAGGTTTGAGGGCTGCCCTTCCTTCTTCCCGGCGCGGACACAGCCTCTTTCCTGGTAACACTGTTACAGGAGGCCGCTGTGGCCCTTTGGAGTCTCTTTCCTGAGAGGCGTCAAAGCAGGTCTTATCACTTGTACCCTGGCTGTGTTCTGTGTGGAGCTCATAGGAAACCTTTGCAAACGGTGGGCATGGGTTCTGCTGTGGTGTTTCACTGCTGAGAAAGGTGCAGGCTGGGCGTGATGGCGCACACCTGTAATCCCAGAGGCTGAGGCGGGAGGAGACAGGTTTGCGGTCAGCCTCAGCACTTCAGTGAGACCCTGTCTCAAAACAGAAAGTAGAAAGGGATGAGGACGTCTTTCAGTGGTAGAACACTCCTGGGCTTTACTCCCAGTATAAATGCAAGCAAGCAAAACAACCTAGCCGTCTTTTTCCAAGTAAGCCTTTCTGAAGAAGCCGTGTCTGGCTGTGCCGTTCTAACTTGTTTGTCCGGCACTGGACGGGGTTCCGGGCGTGGGAGCCTCGAGGCAGGGCCTTCAGGACTGCGCCGTGACGGTGTGCTGGTGCTTGTTGCTGCAGGAGAACGTGATCCTGACTGAGCAGGAAGAGCTCCTGACCATGGAGCAGTTCCTGCGCCGGCAGATCGCCGCCGAGAAGGAGGAGATCGAGCGGCTCCGTGCCGAGATCGCGGAGATCCAGAGGTCAGTCCCAGGTTTCCAGAACGTTTACTTCAGCGTAACCAGAACGGTTTCAGCTCTCGGACTTTTCTGTAAGAGAATTAGACTTCAGATATTAATCATCTTTAAGTTCTCATATACTAGGTCTTAAAAATGGTGTTTTAGCCGGCGTGGTGGCGCGCACTTGTCATCCCACTACTTAGGAGGCCGAGACAGGAGGATCGCAGGTTCGCAGCCTCGGCAACTTGGGCCCTTTGCGACCTCGTGAGACCCTGTGTCAAAAACAAAAATAAAATAGAGCTGAGAGTGTAGCTCAGAAGTAGAGTGCCCCTGAGTTTAATCCTCAGTACCAAGCAAACAAAAATGGCATTTTGCTGGGCGTGGTGGCACACACTGCCATTCCAGGACTTGACAGGCTGAGACAGAAGGAGGCAGGTCGGAAGCTGGCCTCGGCAGTTCAGCAGGACTCTCAGAAACCTACCTTGTTTCAAAACAAAAAATAAAAATGTGCCAAGGATGTATCTTGGAGGCAGAATTCCTCTGCGTTCATTTCCTGGTGCCAAAAAAAAGAGAAGCGGAGTGAGAGGCCGCCTCTAGCGGATGCCGCGGGCTCTTGCAACCCCAGTACTTGGGGGACTGGACAGGGCGTGGCGTGTTGGAGGCCAGCGGCAACTTGCAGCCCCAGCGGTCTAGCGAGACCCTGTTTCTCAGTAAAATAGAGCTTGGAGTATTGCTCAGAGGCGGAGCACTCAGGCGTGCCACACTCACACAAAAAAGTTAGAAGATTATTTATAGGAATGGTACGTAAATGTACATGATTGTGCTGGGCGGGTTCGTGGGGAGGGATGGCAGGCTGCACACCTCCGTCAAGCTGCCTCCGTCTGCCCAGTCGCCAGCAGCATGGCCGCAGCGAGACCGAGGAGTGCTCCTCCGAGAGCGAGAGCGAGAGTGAGGACGAGGAGGAGCTGCAGCTCATCCTGGAGGACCTGCAGAGGCAGAACGAGGAGCTGGAGGTGAGTGCCTGGGGGCCCGGGCACCCCGGCCTGGCCTGGCTCGCCGCCACTGGACTCCTGCTGCCCCGTGGCTGCCCGCCGGGCCCGCGCCCTGCCCGCTGCCAGCGCCCTCCTGTCTCCCCAGATCAAGAACAATCACCTGAACCAGGCGATCCACGAGGAGCGGGAGGCCATCATCGAGCTGCGTGTGCAGCTGCGGCTGCTCCAGATGCAGCGAGCCCAGTGGGAGCCGCCGGCGCCGGAGGAGGACGAGGCCCCGGCGCGCGAGGGCGGCCTGGAGCCCAAGGCCGCCAAGGAGCCCCCGAAGGCGGCCAAGGAGCCGGCCCGGCCGTCGCCCGTCAAGGGCCGCAGGGAGACGCCCATCTGAGTGCTGGCCGCGGCCACACCTGCCTTCGCAGGCCTCCCCGCCACGCACCTGGCCCGGCCAGCCCCGGGCTCTGCGAGGCCAAGCGGGGACGCTGGGCTTATGGACGGATGAGTGTTCCAGATAGTGTCGGCTTATTTGAAAATTAATTTCCTTTGTTAACTTAAAATAACTTTTAACCCTTGAGTGGCTTCTTTTTAAACCAAAAATCGTCTGTTTGCTTTTTCATTTTTCAATCACAGCAGAGTCAGGACCTGGTTCTCTCTAGAGGTGGAGGCGCAGGGCCACGTGCACCGAGCCTCCTTGCGGTGCCTTCCACACTCGGTGCAGGTCACTCTGGGAGCGGCCTCCCGCCCCGCCGCCCCGTGGCCCGTGACTGTCCGCAGGCCCAGCGAGCCCTCAGCCGAGCCGGCGGCCTGGCCGGGGCAGGCAGAGGCTGCCGGAGCCGCTGGGCTCCAGCCCCCCACTGCCAGACCGCAGGCCTCTGCAGCACGGCCGGCCAGGCGGCTTGGACCTGGCCGCCCAGAGGCTTTGCAACCACGGCCTCACACAGCTGACCTCCAGCGAAAACAAGACGACTCGGACGCTTGCTTGGGCTAGAATGTGCGCGTCTCTGCCTGAATAAGCCATATGTTTGCTCCTAAAGAAATTGAAAATCGTCTCTAGTGTCCCGTGACCTGCTGAGGGCTCCCATGTGACCTGCTTGAGCAGCAGAGAAGAAATGACTCCTTTCATGCCAACTGTGACCCACCCTGGCCTTTCTTTCCCGGTTCACGGGCTGGATGGCGCTGAGGCTTCCGTGAGGCCGGCTCATGGCGGACGACGCGTGGGCTCTGCGGAGGACTGGCCCAGCGGCGCGCAGGGCTCTGCCCCTCCTCCTCCTCCTTAGTATTTATTTTCAGCACCTCTGATGCGATTTTGAATCCTCTACCTATTGCACTGTTGTGACTTGTTGGCCATTATTTGATTTTTGTACGAAAAAAGCTTTGTTATAGAAATCAGCAGACTATTTTTTTAAATCTGGAGAGAAGATATTATGGTGACTGGAAATATGGTCAGGTGTCAGATTTAAGTGTATAAGCCTTGCTGTCCTGTCAGATGCGCCACATTCACTTTATATTTGCTGGAAATATATTGGAGGTTTCTTTCCTTTTGTTTGTGTAACTCTAATTTCTATCAGGGTGTCCTGGGTTTTTAAAATTAGTATTTCATTACAAATGTCTCCACGTGGTTCACTAATTTTTGCCACAACCATTACTGATCAATCAAATAAATTCAACAGCCATTTGGGGGGAAAACCTGAAAGCTTCTGGTGTTTTGTACACATTGTCTCTGAAGTAACCAAGTGCCCGGGGCTTCAAGCAGCTGCTGCAGGTGCCGTCAGGCTGTGAGCAGGGCCTGCGTTTGCCTCACGTGGTGCCGCCGGCGCGCAGCTGTGACTGCCCCGCTGTCCGCCCGGCAGTCGGCCTCGCGCCTGTGCAGTGGCCGCGTGGGCCTGCCGCGGTTCACAGGAGTCTATTTCAGACCTGAAATGAGGACTCATCACAGGCCAGCCATGATTAGCGTGGCCAGGATGAACTGGTCTAGAATAAAAAGTTTTCATTTTCTTTTTTTGCTTCAAAATATTCTACAATTAAAATAGAATCTGTCATTTTAAGCTGGGTGTGGTGGTGCAAGCTTGTAATCCCAGCATTTGGGAGGCTGAGACAGGGAGGATCGTGGTTTGTGAACCGCCTCAGCTACGTAGTGAGGCCCTTTGCAATTCAGTGAGACCTGTTTCAAAATATAGAATAAAACATAGGGCTGAGGGTGCAGCTCGGAGGCAGAATGTCCCTCGGTTCCATTCCTAGTACTCACACACAAAAAATCTGTCATTTAAACCTGGCACAGTGGTGTATGACTATAATCTCTATACTTAGAAGGCTGAGACAGGAGGATTGTGGATTTGAGGCCCACCTGAGCAATTTCGGGAGACCCCGTCTCAAAGGGAAATCAAAAGGAGTGGGGGTCTAGCTCAGAGGTAGAATGCCCCCGAGTTCAATCCGCGGTCATTTAGAGCGCACGCAGACGCAGGCTCTGCATTTTGAGAGGTACGTTCTGTAGTTGAGTGCACGTGTCCGCAGAGTTCTGGCTCACAGGCCATCTCTCGTGCCTCCAGGTTCTGGAGCTGATGAGGTGTGAGACCGGGGATCGGCTCCAGGGTGGGATGGGGTGTGTGCACGGTAGTTTTCACTACAGCGGTTTCTGTGCTAAAGGATATATTTTATTTAACAATCTGTTTAACGCTTTCCCATGCAAATACTAAAATATCCTAAAAACAAACATGGCGTTTGAGCCCCAGGGGCACTGTCCTGATGCCCTCTTGTCTCGTCCCTGGCTGGTGCCGTTGCTGTCACTTGGCCCAAGTGGAAGGCCCCGAGCCAGGCAGAGGGTGGAGATATGCTCATGTGGACAGCGGACCCTGGGGATGTAGTTAGGAAGCGCTTCTAGGAGCCAGACCTGGTGAGGGCGCCTGTGGTCCCAGGACCTGGGAGGCTGAGACAGGAGGGTTGTGGGTTTGAGGCCAGCCTGAGCAAGTTAGCGAGACCCTCGACAACTTAGACCCTGTTTCAAAACTTAAAAAAAAACAGAAGGGCTGGGTCTGTAACTCAGAGGTAGAGTTACCCTGGATCCAACCCCCAGCACCAAAAGAAGACGTAAACTAAGGCTTGAGGCCAACCCGGGCACCTCGGTGAGACTCTGCCTCAAATGAAAAGATCTTGGTGTTTCTCGTTCAGCGGAAATGGAAGAGGACTGCTCAGGGCCCGGCCGCGGCCCCGGCGGAGTGCCCTTGCGCTCAAGCAGGAGCGTGACGGCCCTGGACAGCCCTGAGGCTCCGGCTGTCCTCGGTCTGCGGCCGCCTCACCAAACGCACTGGGCTCCACGCGGGGACCCCGCTGCCTTCTGCAGAACCCTCAGTGAGCTGTTTAGTCTTGTGGGACTTCAGTGTCTCACCAACAAAATGGGGACAATCCTGACCTCAAAAGGCTCCATGCCTATTGGCCCAGTACGGAAAAGGCTAAGGCAGGAGGATCACAAGTTCAAGGCCAGCCTCAGCAATTTAGCCAGAATGTTAAAAAAAGCCGGGCATGTGGTGCACCCTTGTAATCCCAGCATTCTGGAGGCTGAGACAGGAGGATTGTGGTTCGCGGACAGCCTCAGCTACTTAGTGAGGCCCTCTGCAACTCAGTGAGACCCTGTTTCAAAATAAAGAATAAAAATTAGGGCTGGGGGTGGAGCTCAGGGGCAGAAAACCTCTGCCTAAGATTCCCTAGGACTGGGGTCCATTATTAACACTCAAGAGGAACCTTCTTTTTCTGGTGGTACTGGGGATTGAACCCAGGGGCATTCTGCCTCCAAGCTCCACCCCAGCCCTTTTTAAATTGAGGTAAAGGGTCTGCAAAGTTGTCGAGGTTGGCAGAAACCTGTGACCCTCCTATCCCAACCTCTCAAGTGCTGGGATTACAGGTGCATCACCACACCTGGCTAAGAGATACCTTTCTAAATTACCATCTGCACATTTATTTATTTATTTATTTTTACTTGGTTCTTGGGAATGAACCCTGGGGTATTTTACCTCTGAGCAACACTCCCAGCCCTATTTTTTATTTATTTATTTATTTTTTTTTTGGACACGGGATCTCACTGAATTGCTGTGGGTCTCATTAAATTGCTGAGGCTGGCCTCAAACCTGCAATCCTCCTGTCTCCGCCTCCCAAGTGTTAGGATTACAGGCATGTGCTACCATGCATGGTTTACCAGCTACTAGAAGCCAAAGCCAACCATGTGTTGGGGCACACACCTGTAATCCATTACTTGGGAGGCTGAAACATGGGGATCGCGGGTTCCAGGCCAGCCTCAGGAACTTCGTGAGACTCAGCAGTAGAGGCTGTGTACACACACCTTGTGGTTCCCGGCGTGGTGTTCCTTTTTCTTAGTAAATTTTTATTGGTGCACTGCAGTCATACATCTCAATGGGGTAAAACACTTGCGAAGACATACATGCACACCTCACCCAGTCAGCCCCTCCCCAGCCCCTCGCCCCTTCCCTCCCCTCCTACCCGTGCCTGGCTTCCTGGCTGACTTTGATGTGTTTAAGTCCGTCACGTGCTTTAAAGCGTTTCCCTCATCCCCCTCCATCCCCTCAGGTAGTCACCCTCACTGCTCCTCTGCAGGGTCCTTCATCTAGAGGTCCTCCTGTCACCCATTTCTCCCTAGTATTTTGCACATTAAGAAAAGCATCTGATTTCTTATTTTTTTTTTTTGTGACATTTCACTGTAAATGCCATAATTTTGTTCTCCCTTATGGCTGGGCAAAATTCCACTGTGTACACATCCCATGGTTTTGAAATCCACTCGTCATTGAAGGCCATCTCGGCTGGTTCCAGTTCGGCAGTGGTGAGCTGTGCCGCTGTGAACACGGTCGCTCACGCATTCGTTTGGTATTTCGGTTTTCATTCTTTTTGGTGGACACCCAGAGGTGGCATTGCTGGATCATGTGGTAAGTCCGTTTTCCTTCCGAGGATTCCATACTGTTCTCCAAAGTGGTTGCACCAGCTTGCAGTCCCACCAACAATGTGTTAGAGCTTGTTTCTCCACACTTATTCCCACTCACTGGAAACCTGAAAGCCAGAAGGTGAGTAACTGACAGGATGATCCACTCACGACCCGTTTTTTTAATAGAGGTCACCTGGGTCTGGAAGTCTGCTGAGGTGAGGTGAGGTGAGGCCGCCTCTCTTGCTTGCTGGCCACACAGCTGAAGAAACCTGCTGGCCCTTCGCTGTGCAGCGGCCCCAGTTCCAGGCCTGCCGTGCAACAGGCTCCAGGCCCGGCCTCGGCCCACGACAGGCTCTGGTTCCTGTCCCTGTGGGCAGGACGTGTACAGAGGTCCTATTTTCCTCCATATATATATATATATATATTTTTTTTTATTATTATTATTTTAGTAGGAGAAAACAGCACGTGTCCTTTGCAGAAGCTGAGAGCCCCGTTCCCTAGCAGCAATGGATTTTATCTCCCCACTGAAAGCAGAGGCCCACAGCCTCACCACGGAGAGCGGCACCCGCTGCTCCGAGCGCCCCAGCCAGCGCAGCGCAGAGGAGCGCGGTGGCCAGGAGCGCCCTTGGCTCCCGGGACAGGAGGCACCGGCCGACCCGACTATGCTGGACTCCATCTGACGCACCCCAGACATTTTTCTTACATAGTATGTTGTCCAGAGTTCCTGAGCAGGAAGGCCAGGTCACTCTTCTTTCAAGGAGATTTCCTCAAAAGTTCAGGGTGGATTAGGATGAATCTACCCGCCTCTCCCCGATACTGGCTGTTGCCGCCGCCATCTTGGCCCTCCTCCCGAGCACTTCTCTTACATAGTATGTTGTGCAGAGTTCCTGAGCATGCGGGGCAGGAGCCGTCTTTTTGGGGGGAGATTTCTCCAACAGTTCAAGGCGGGTTGGATGGTTTTCTCTAGCTCTCCCGAGTACTGGCCGCCGCTGCCGCCGCCGTCTCCACCATCTTGGTCCATCTCATCTTATATTTGAGTTAGGAAGTCATGGCTATAAATGTCTCTATATTTGTTCCAATCAGATATTAAACCAAAATCTGACGTCCGGGGTTTTTCGGAGGAATACACGTCCTACTTGGCCGCTGCCAGCGATTGTTGCTGCGGCCATGGTCGCCAGTGTGACTCGGCCGCCTGGCGTGTTTCTTGGCTCTGCTCCCCTGTGCTGGGTGTGCAGGGACTGGCAGGACGGGGAGAGACGCCCTCGGAGCCGCACAGGAGCTTGGTCTAGGATCTTTCTGCCAAGAACTGTGCCTGATTTTCTAATAGGACATCCAGAGCAATACTCAACAGCTACCACAGACCCAACGGTCAGTTGCTGGTTTATTAACACGAAACATGATCAGGAGAAAATGTTTACAAGGAAAATTACTGACTAAAGACTGAGGAGACTGGAGGATCACAGGTTCAGGGCCAGCCTCAGCAACTTAGCAAGACCCTGATTTAAAATAAACATGAGGCCACGGGATCCCCACCTGCATGCAAGAGTAACCTGGAGAGACACTGACAGCTCGGGTCAGCACGGAACCCGCAGCTGCCACTCGCCTGCCCTATAATGTTAATAAATAAATAAAATGAAATGAAAATGGGCCGGGCGTGGTGGTGCACACTTGTAATCCCAGCATTTGGGACGCGGAGACGGGAGGATGGTGGTTCATGGACAGCCTCAGCCCCGACTTGGTGAGGCCCTTTGCAACTTAGTGAGACCCTCTTTTTTTCTTTTCTTTCCTTTCTTTCTTTCTTTCTTTCTTTCTTTCTTTCTTTCTTTCTTTCTTTTTTTGGTGGTACTGGGGTTCCTGGAAGCCCTTCTACCTCTGGGCTACACTCCCAGACCTATTTTTACATTTTTATTTTGAAACAGGGTCTCCTAAGCCAGCGCGCCTAAGCCTCCTGTCTCTGCCTCCCAAGAGCGGGAATCACAAGCGTGCGCCACCACGCCTGGCGTGAGACCCTGTTTCAAAATAAAGAATAAAAAATAGGGATGGGGGTGTAACTCAGAGGTAGAATGGCCCTGGGTTCCATCCGCAGTCCTGAAAAAAAAAAAAAAAAAAAGAAAGAAAGAAAAAGAAAAGAAATAGAGGTCTGGGTGTAGCTCGGAGGTAAAGCAGCCCAGGGTTCAGTCCCTAGTACCAAAAGAAAAAGGAAACAAAGAAAAGAAAACCTGCAAATGTCAAGTCCTATCAAATGCAAATCAGCAAAGCTTGACCTAAAAGAAAAAGAAAACATTTGGCAGAAATAAACTCACAGCAATGTCCGTAAGATCACACAGACTAAAATCTGATTATTCACCTTTTCAGGATTTCTAAAAAGATGCTGCCGACTTTTACCCCATTGAGATGTATGACCACAATGCATCTAAAAAAATTTTTTAAAGATTTCTAGAGGGCCGGGCGTGGTGGCGCACGCCCCGCGCTTGGGAGGCAGTGACAGGAGGATCGCGCAGGTTCGAAGCCAGCCGCGTGGCTGGCTTAGGAGACCCTGTTTCCAAATTTAAAAAAATGTAAAAATAGGTCTGGGAGTGTAGCCCGGAGGTAGAAGGGCTTCCAGGAACCCCAGTACCACCAAAAAAAAAAAAAAAAAAAAAAAAAGATTAAGGAAAATTTTCTTCTCATAGTACTGGGAATTGAACCCATGGATACATGGAACTACATCCAGCCCTATTTTATCTTTTATTTTATTGGGTTTTTTTTTTTTTTTTTTTTTTTTGGTAGTACTGGGGTTCCTGGAAACCCTTCTACCTCTGGGCTACACTCCCAGACCTATTTTATATTTTTATTTGGAAACAGGGTCTCCTAAGCCAGTACGGCTGGCTTCGAACCTGCGCGATCCTCCTGTCTTCGCCTCCCAAGCGCGGGGATTACAAGCGTGCGCCACCACGCCTGGCTTTTCTTTTATTTTGAAACGAGGTCTAAGTTACGGTGTGCTGCTGGCCTGGAATCTGCAAGCCTCCAGTCTTGGCCTCCTAAGCGCTGTGATTCCAGGTACGCACCCACACCTGGCTGGGCGGAACTTTTGTTTTTCAGGTGCTGGGGAAGGAACCACGCCCGTGCGCAGTGGAGGGGTGCTCCTCCACTACTGAGTCACATGTGTGGCCCGAGAATTCTTGAGATAACTTCTGTAAGACAAAACTATTAAACTTTCTATAGGGAATGGGAAAAAGAATCAAGGACTTACTTAGGAGTACTCGGGCGACTGGAAGGGGAGCCCTGCAGGTGTGCGGTTTACAGGTGGGAATTTAGTGAGACCGTGTTTCAAAATAAAATGTTAAAAGGGCTTTGGGTATAGCTCAGTAGTAGAGCGCCTGGGCCTGATTCGCAGTCGCTCACACATACACAAAGGTAGGTGCAGTAAATGGTCTTATTTTCATGCGGTGGGCTTCAGTCCTCAGGCACTAAAAGGAAGCCGCTGCCTAGTAACAGTGAGGTGGACAGGAAGGCCGCGGGCAGAGGGCAGTGTCCCTAAGGCCTCATGTCTCCTCCCGCAGCTCCCGTCCCAGGCCTCCGCTCCTTCGCCCACCTCCTTCGCCCACCGTGTCCCCAAAGCCTGAGGCCAGCCCCGTGGGCTTTAGCACACCGCCTTTGAAGCACTCATTTGCTGAAGAAATAAAATGCAAAAGGAAATGTTTAAGGTCCCTCTGAGCACTGCTAGTTATCAAATCTGGCCAGGCGTGGTCCCATCTGTAATCTCAGTACTTGGGAGGCTGAGCTGAAAGGACTGCAGTTCAAGGCCAGCCTCAGCAACTGAGCGAGGCGCTGTTTTCAAAACAAACAAAAAAAAGGCAGGTGGTGTAGCTCAGAGGTAGAACAACCCTGGGTTCAGCCGCCAGTACTGCAAAAATGAATTAGTAAAAGCAAGCGACACGCCGCCCAGAGTTTCCAGCAGAGGCATTCGAGGACTGGGCGCTCGCCCATCCTATCACGAGTCAGGACCTGGTCTCCCAGAGGAAGAAAGGACCCTGGCCTCTGGGATTCTGAGCCACCAGGGGCAGCAGACTCCAGCAGCAACCCAGCGAAGGGCAGCCAGGTCCCTCCCTGAGCCCTGCCACAGGGTCAGCCCACGTGAGGACGGCGGGCGTGGAAGGCCGCGGAAGTACAACAGAGCACACACTCGCTTTTTCTACATTTATTCCCAGACTCAGTTTCTTCTCCAGTTCATTAGAAGATTCATTTTATTATTATTTTTCAATTATTTGTGGACCTGG
This sequence comes from Muscardinus avellanarius, assembly GCF_963383645.1. NCBI lineage: Eukaryota > Metazoa > Chordata > Mammalia > Rodentia > Gliridae > Muscardinus > Muscardinus avellanarius. Next base: position 63,171,438 of record NC_137803.1, on the reverse strand, counting down.
GGATTGAACTTAGGTGTATTCTACCTCTGAGCTACAAACCCAGCCCATTTTATTTTTTGTTTTGAAACAGAGTCTCATTGAATTGCTGAGCCTGTCCTTGAATCTGCCATGCTCCTCTCAGCCTCAGCCTCCCAAGTACGGGGATCACAGGCGTGCACCACCACTGCCAGTTTAAAGGTTTCATTTGAAAGCCCCTGCTGAGCTTGGGCTGCTGTTTACCTCTCCCAGTCTGTCTGTCTGTCTTTCTTTCTTTCTTTCTTTCTTTCTTTCTTTCTTCCTTTTTTTCTTTCTTTCTTTCTTTCTTTCTTTCTTTCTTTCTTTCTTTCTTTCTTTCTTTCTTTCATTTTGCAGTACTGGGGATAGAACCCAGGAACACTGTACTTCTGAGCTACACACCAATTTTTTAGTCTTTTTTACTTTCTATTTTATTTTTTTGTGGTACTAGGGATGGAACCCAGAGGCTTTCTACCTCCTATTTTATATTTTATTTGGAAACAGGGTCTCACTGAGTTGCTGAGCGCCTCACTCAGTAGCTGAGGCTGGCCTCGAACCTGTGTGATCCTCCTGTCTCAGCCTCGCAGGGATTACAAGCGTGCACCACCACACTCAGCTTAGCCTTTTTTATTTTTTAAACATTGTACCTTCGAGCTACAGCCCCATTTAGTCTCTTATTTTTGAAACAGGGTCTCACTGAGTTGCAAAGGGTCTCGGCTGAGTAGCTGAGGCAGGCCGCGAACCATGATCCTCCAGTCTCAGCCTCCCGAATGCTGGGATGACAAATGTGCGCCTCCACGCCCGGCCCTCCCTATAGTCACCTCTTCACCCGCCTGGAATATTACCCAGAAATGTCACTGTGGGGCTGCACCGCCAATCATTTCCTTACAGTCCTACCTACCCCCCCAGGCGGCTTCTGCTGCCCAATGGGCCCCGCCCACCCACCACGCTGGGCCCCGCCCCACGCCAGGCCCCGCCCGCCCACCATGCTGGGCCCCGCCCCCATGCCAGGCCCCGCCCCTGGGATCTCAGGCGTGTGCCACCGAGTCTGAGGACAGCCCTGTCCCTCCTCCCCGCCAGCACCCTGGAGAGCACTCAGGCCCAGAGGCTGCGGGCTGCGCCTTTGTCTTCCGCTTCACTTACAGGAATTCTAGAAGAACAAAGTGGTCTGCCATCACAGATATCTCCAAGATTTCAGAACAAAGGTCACCTACAACGAGGAGGCTACTTCCCAAGCCGGCCCTCCAGGGCCAGGGACGGAGGGAACTCCGACTGGAGGTGGCGAGGTCACCCAGAGGGCCAGGACCTGGCCGGGGAGACCCGGCAAGCACAGCTCAGGGACGCTCGGACTCCTGGCCTCTCCCTCCCTTAGCCGCCCAGAAGCCCTGAGTATCTTCCTTTTCCCCCACTGGTACAGGGATGGGACCTAGGGGTATTCTTTTTTTTTTTTTTTTTTTGGTGGTCCTGGGGTTCCTGGAAGCCCGTCTATCTCCGGGCTACACTCCCAGACCTATTTTATTTTTGGAAACAGGGTCTCCTACGCCAGCGCGGCTGGCTTCGAACCTGCGCGATCCTCCTGTCTCCGCCTCCCAAGCGCGGGGATGACAGGCGTGCCCACCGCGCCCGGCCCGACCTAGGGGTATTCTGCCTCCCAGCACCCCCGGCCCTTTTTACTTGGAAGCAGGGTCTTGCTAAGTTGTGGTGTAAGAACCACAGCAACCCAGTTTGTTTGGAGGCATCCCTTTGCTTCCAGCCATTCTGCACAGGTTCACTTCCTGCCCCTCCCTTCCGCTCCCTCCACACAAAAGCTCCTCTGAGATCTGGGCCACCTGTTCTGCGCTGGAAGGTGGCTTGCTGGCCCCGGGGCCGCCACCTGCCTGTGGGTTTTTTCTGTTTTCCTCTCTCTTCTTCCTCCCCTATATACACCCTGTCCCCGGCAGACGGCGCGCCCTCCAGTGAGCCTTCTAGACTGAGGGTACCCCCGCTGACCAGCTGATAAAGGCTCAGTTGGCACTTTCCCCGGGACTCTGAGCCTCCCCTTCCTCGCTGAACCTGCACAAACATTTTGCAGGCCCAGCCGAGATCTGTGAGAGGATTTTGGAGGTGCTGGTGGAACTCAAATTTGCCGGCCTCGTGGCGCTCCGGCCAAGAGGATAGAGGGGAGCCCCCAAGAAGACGCTCCTGGGCCACACACTGCCATCGCCCTGAGCCCACGACTGGACGCCTGGTGCAGCCGCTTGGACTTCGGGTAGGTCACGACCTTCTGGGGAGAGACCAGACCCGCTGGCCGCAGCCGCTCACTCTCCTCCTGGGGGAACTGAAAGGTAGATTGGGGTGTCCCCCAGTCGCACAGAGAGACACGCGGAGATCCATAATCGGTATTACGGATGTCTTTATTCGTGGGAGATCGGCCTCCAGCCCCCGCGTGGCCGTGGGGGCTGGTGGCAGGGGGAGAGTGCCTCCCTCCCTCTCGGGCTCCTCTCCGAACCCTCTTCTTCCTGACCGGGAGGCATGGTCCCCTCCTGGAATCGCAGAGCTCCACCTCCTAGCTTGCAGCCCCGCCCCCTGTGGGGCAGGGGGACTCGAACCTTTCAGGAACGAGATGTCGAGATGTCGGTCCTTGTGAGGTCTTTGGGTCGGCAAAGAGGTAGACGTTCCTCAGCCTCACTCTCTAACGCCGTTTTGGTCAAATATCTGTTGTCTTTTAGTTTCTTTTCTTTCTTTTTTCTTTTTCTTTTTGGTGGTTCCTGGAAGCCCTTCTACTTCCAGGCTAACACTCCCAGACCCATTTTTATACTTTTTTGATTTGGAAACAGGGTCCTTTAAGCCAGCGCGGCTGGCTTTGAACTGGCGCGATCCTCCTGTCTCCGCCTCCCAAGCGCGGGGATTACAAGCGTGGCCACCACGCCCGGCTGGTTTCTGTCTTTTAGTTCTGTCTTTGTCTTGATCTTGTGGCCTGTGTTTGGTGCTGGGCTCTGCTGTGCTGGGCTCTGTCGTGGGCGAGGACCCTCAGCAGACGTCTGTCCCACATCCTGCAGTGTTTTCTGAATCATGCCACTGTACGTGGTTGGCTCATTTGTTCCACAGATCGTGTGAAATAGACTGGCCAGCTTTCGAGGCCAGCTGGACACCAGAGGGCACCACGGACCTTCAGGTCCAATGGGTTATTTTTGGTCAGCCAGGACATCCGGATCAAGCAGCCTATATACAAATTTGGGCCGGGCGTGGTGGTGCACGCTTGTCATACCAGCATTCGGGAGGCTGAGACCTGAGGATCGCAGTTCGTGGACAGCCTCAGCTACTTACTGAGGCCCTCTGCAACTCAGTGAGACCCTGTTTCAAAGTAAAGAATAAAAAATTGGGCAGGGGGTGTAGCTCAGAGGTAGAATGCCCCTGGGTTCCATCCCCAAACCTGCAAAAAAGAAAAAAAATTTGGAGAGATAGCGTCTTTGACATGCCTGTGTGATCTCCCACCTTCAAGTGCTTGGCAACTGAGGACAAAGAGAGCTATTCTTGTTGCCCGTCCTAAGATCTCTAGAGCCTCTTCTTCCCCTCCCCACCCTTAATCTCCCGGAACGTCTTCAAACTCCCAACAAGTCCTCAGACCCGACCCCATCCTAAATTCCCTTTACCCCCCCCCCCCGCTTCTCCCTGCTGTTCCCCCGCCTGCCCCATTCTCCCCTGATTCTCCGACACCCTTCCGCTTTCCCCCCTTCCCATACTCAGGGGGCTCAGCATATGGGCCGATTCTTCCCCTGCGCCGGCCCCATCACCCTCTGGCCCTTTCATGGTCTATGCCCCCTTCACTACCAGTGATTTCTACAATTGGAAACATCAGAATCCCTCCTTTTCTGAGGCCCCCAGGGCCTCACCTCTCTCCTTGAGTTGGTCTTTTTTACCCACCAGCCCACGTGGGACGGCTGCCAGCAGCTGCTCCAGACCCTTCTCACTTCTGAAGAGAGGGAGTGTTTGTGCCATGAAGCGCGGCGGTCCGTCCTGGGTCCTGATAAGCACCCTACCTCCCATTCCAACTGCCTTGAAGCCATTTTCCTGAGCGCCCGCCCAAACTGGGACCCTAATGGTGACAGAGGTAAGGAGTTTCTGGGCGGTATGGCCAGACTCTTCTCCGTGGGGGTCCAAGCAGCTGCTCAAAACCCCAATTTGTCTAAGGTAAACAAGACCATTCAGGGGCCCTCAGAGGCACCGAGCACTTTCCTTGAGCGCCCTCTAGAGGCCTACCGGCTTTATACTCCCATAAACCCCGAGGCCCTGGAAATAAATGGGCCACATTAATGTGGCATTCGTCTCCCAATTGGCCCCAGATATTAGAAAGAAACTACAGAGACTGGAGGGTTTTGAGGGAAAGGTGCTATCTGAATTGGTGAAAATTTCCCGGCAGGTATTCAATAACAGAGATCCTCTGGAGGATAGACAGGCTGAGCGGCTGGAAAGATGTTATTAACCTCCTCCTCTGCTGGGTCCACTGGTCCAAGAAAAGTGTCTGTAAGAGACAAAAAACGATGCCAGGAGCATCCTCTGCTAAATAGAAACCAATGTGCCTACTGTAGGGAGGAGGACCACTGGAAAAACGAATGCCCTCAGAGGAAAAAGGCCCATACCCGGTCCTACCATTAACGGAGACTGAAGAGGACTGAGGAGGTCGGGGCTCCTTCTTACTGAGCCCCCGGGAGCCCAGGGTGACTCTGAATGTAGGGGCACTCCTGTTTAACGTTTCAGTAGATACTGAAGCCACCAGCTCAGAATTAGGTGGATTCTTGTCAAAGGATAAAGTATCTATCCAGGTAGCAACAGGGAAAACTCAAAGCTACCCTGGACTAAAGCCAGAATTACTAATCTGGGAAAAGGAGCTATCACCCATTCGTTTCTGGTTATGCCAGAGCACCCTCACCCCTGCTAGGGCGTGGTTTACTGCAAAAGCTCCAGGCCACCCTCTCATTTCAAGGCAACAGTGCTTCACTAAGCTGGCGAGCCCCTCGCACATCCTGTAACCTGTCTGCTGGGTGAAGATTGATAACCAAGATGAGAGAGAACAGACTGACATAATAAATAAATTAAAGTCACAGGTCCCTCGAGTCTGGGCAGAAGACAACCCCCCGCGTCTAGCAAAACACCGAGCCGATTGCCGTACAGTGACCAGTGACCGCTCCCAGTAAGAGCCAGGCAATACTCAGTTAACCTAAAGGCCAGATGGAGAAGAGCAAACATAGGAAATGACTTCTTGAATCTGGCATTTTGGCCGCACGCAAGTCTCCTTGGAACACCCCTCTGCTACCTGTTCGGAAGCCGGGCACTGATGACTTTGGCCTGTACGAAATCTGAGAGTGGTAAAGAAAAGGGTTGAATCTCTCCACCCCACTGTGCCTAACTCCTGCCACCTAGCTGCCCTGTCTACAGGGTTCTGGATTTAAAGGATGTCTTCTTCAGCCTACCACTGACTGAGGTGAGTCAGCCCCTGTTTGCTTTTTTTTTTTTTTTTTTTGGTGGTGGTACTGGGGTTCCTGGAAATCCTTCTACCTCCAGGCTACACTCTCAGACCCATTTTTATATGTTTTATTTGGAAACAGGGTCTCTTAAGCCAGCTGAGGCTGGCTTCGAACCTGCGCGATCCTCCTGTCTCCGCCTCCCAAGCTTGGGGATTACAAACATGCGCCAATGTCGGGAATCCAGCCCGACAGCTGACGGGGCTTGGAGAGATGATGAGTACCGACGACTCGAACACAAACCCACGAGCTGGGAGTCAAGTCAAGCAAGATCTCATTTATTTCTCTCCAAGCGGTTCTTTATATAGCACCAAGCCACGAGGGGAATTTCCATGAGGAATAGCCTAGCCTATCCAGGATAAAGATCACTAGCACGTAGTTTACAGCCAATCCCAGGCCAGTACATGAGCCATTCATGTGTGCAGGAAGCTCCTTTAAAGGTAGAAAGGGAAAAACTGCTCAGTCTCCCCACCCATAATGAATGGGGAAACCACGCCTTCCTAGCTTCCTCCAGGCGCCATCTTTGCCCCTTTTTTGCTGAATCACTTTACTTAAAGTTTTGCCTTAGGCCGTAGGCCGCTCAGGCCAAATCTCCTTAGGCACTGTATAGACACACCCCATCATATCCCCCTTTTTCTTTTATTTTATTGGGACTGTGCCTGTCTTAGGTTGTCCCCATCGAGTACCAGGGATTACCCATCATTGGATAGTACAGAGCGATGCTGGACTTCCTGTCTTAGGTTTCCATGGTCCCTGGGAATCTTACCCGTCATTGGCTACCAGCCCTTCAACATGCTACGATTTTCCCCATCTGGGGAACTTGTAAGGCAGGAGAGGGGTGGTCATATTCAGAGCGCCAATCCTAATATTTATTTTCTGTACTGGCAAGCCTTTGGTAATGCACTTCTATTTGGTTGATTTTAACAGAAACTGGACTAATCTATTAAAATCACAGGGGTCTGTGATGCACAAAACTATGATAAACAGCAAGGGGCCCAACAAAGGAAGAAAATAGGGCAAAAGTCCATGAAAGCCGGTCCAGAACGGATTCTCCTGAAGATCTCCTCGCCACCTCTCCAGATCATGTTGGAGCTGCTTAATCTTATCTTGTTCCTGCAAAAATAAGCAGATGCCTCCCTTTTCGGCTGTTAATAAATCCAATACCCATCTTTTTTGTGATACCACATAGGCTAGGGAATCTAATTGGGCTTGTAAGTCTCAGACAATTTCTGAGACAGACTTAACACCATCAGTTATTCGGAGGGAGTCTCCTATGTAACTCAAAGGCCATCCCAAGGCCAGCTGCACCCATGGCAGTTCTGGCAGTAATCTCCAGGCCGATTAAGAGCAGAATGGCTTGAACTGCTCTCCTTTTTTCCCCTCCCCAATCAAAAGGGGGGGATGGGCATTGATTTCTCTTCAAGGATAATATTTATATCGGAGAGCAGGGAGGCAAGGGTGCAAAGGCCTGCATTTAATATTTCCCTTGCCTTACCTGCGTCTCCAAAGCCTGGCATGCTATACCGTATTTGCAGGTACAGGATGACGAACATTAAGGTTTTCATGACTCTCTTCTTTTAAAATAAAAACAAAGGACTAATTTCAGGGATTTCCTCTTCCCTGGAATCATAATTACCAGTTATTGTAGGCAGGTGTTTGATATCTCTTGCTGGGACCCAAAGTGGTCTTTTATCATCATAGGGGAAGACACACCCAAAGCCCCTTCCTGCAGTTATGAGGGGATCTGGGCCCCTCCACATCCCGTCAGGGGATCTCTCCATTTTACTTTGATGGAGGAAAAGGGAATCTCTGTGGTCCAATGCCTATGAAAAGGGGACAGGTTGGAGTCTTTTGAAAAATTTAAAATATTTAGGGTTAATAATGCTTTTCTTAATTGATCATGTGGGGGTAGCGACTCCCCCTTTTGTTTTTGTAATTGAACTTTTAGGGTATGATTATATTTTTCTATTAACGCTTGTCCTTTTGGGTTATATGGAATGCCCGTAGTGTGAATAATTTTCCATAATTGAAGGAAGGAGGTGAGATGTTGACTAATAAAACAAGGGCCATTATCAGTTTTGATTTGTTCGGGAACACCAAGAATAGCAAAACATTGAAGAAGGTGACTTAGAGCATGTTTTGTCTTTTCACCCGAATGAGCTGAGGCCCAAGCAGCCCTGGAATAGTTATCTATGGAAACAAAAATATACTTGAGTTTTCCAAATGGTTGAAAATGAGTTACATCCACTTGCCATAATCCATTGGGGCGTAGGCCTCTCGGGTTGACTCCGGGCGATTGAAGGGGGGGAGTAAGATTTACAAGTGCGAACAATTCTTTTTAAATCCTTAGTAGGGATTTGAGGATATTTGTGTTTTAATCCTCTCCCCATGGCCTCTTCTACAGATAGGGCTTGAACTTTTGTGCAGGCCATCACCCGTCCCTTCTGAACGCCTGTCCCTTTTGAACGGCACTCGCCCATCTCTTTAGGACTTATTGTCCCATGTGCAACTGTTGTTGTTCCAGCATGCCAGAGGCTGTTTACCTTGGAGACCTGCTGCGGCCCGGCGCAAAATTTACACCCTTTCCCCCTGATTTTCAAGTGCCAGCAAGAGCTCACCGGACGCCGCCGGAACCGTGACGCTTTCCAAGGCACAGGCCCCTCTCTTGGGAGGAACCCATTTCCTGGTGCCCTGCCCTTCACAAAGAAAAGAGAACTCTCCCCGGGGCTCCCGCCGGCTTCTCCGGGATTGATCGCGTTACCGCACTGGACGCCTTGCGGCGACCATCTCGGCCATTCCGGACTTGGGGATCTGAACCCGACTCCCTTTCGATCAGCTCTAGTATCAATTAAACATTTAGAATTTTTATCTCCAATTGTGATCACCATTTTGGGTCTTAACCCGGTCACCAGAGGTACCGTCCAATGGATCTCGGTGGAACCGTTCACCTTTTTTAACGGGGCTGGGGGAAGCCCCCTTGGGAGGTTAAAGGCTCCTCCTTTTAAGTTAAGTTTGGACCGGCAGTCCCGGGCCCAATGAAATCCATTAAGGCATTTGGGGCAGGGTGTCCGGGGGGGTTTCCACTTTCTTTCCACCTCCCATAGGAGGCGTGGCCTGGGACACACATTTTCGGCGGAAATGGCCCTCCTTTCCGCATCTGAAACACGTGGCAGGGGCAACCCTTGATTGCTGTGTTACCTGTATCAGAGTCTGTAGGCCCTCCCGTTGCCCTTCCTTTACCGCAGCTGCCATAGTTTGGAGTTGGTGGCTCATAGAGCCAACGTCCCAAGAGGCCACAATCCATCTCTCTAAAGCATGTCCCTTCAACCCTGCGCAGGCCAGCTTATGATTGGCTGTCATTTTGTCCCACACTAGCATTTTGACAAACTTGTCTCCCAGTGGACCGGCTGGAAACCTCCTCCCAAGGCTGTTATAAACTCTCTCTATAAATGTAGGTAGATCCTCACCGGGCTTTTGAGTGATTGCCGCAATAGGGGCCTCAGTGGGCCCATCGTCTAATTTTCTCCATGCCGCCAGTGTAGCTGCCCTAACCTGGTCCTGGTATGGAGGGGGCATGTGGCTCGGCCATCCCTGTAAGCATGCCATAGGTTAAGGGGATGGCGGGGTTGGCATGTAATTTAATATAAGCATCTATTAAAGTAGGTAACAAATTTACTACATATAAACTATCTGACAATAAATTTATAGACTCAAAAAATCCTTGCAGGGCTAGGGCTATGGAAAAAGGTTCTTTGAATTGGGGGGATCCTTTTACAGGCTGGAAGATGGTTTCTGGGGGCTGAGGATCCATTCCTTTTACAAAAGTGGGATAAATAATCAAGGAGGCCCCTTCGCGCCCTCGGAGCAGGGCCGAGCCCAGAAGAAACAGCCAACAGGCGGAGCCCAGGATCAGCAGCCACCAAGCAAGGGTGGTGGCAGGGCGCGCAGCCCTGTTCCGAGCTGGGGCTGGGGCTGGCAGGGAGGTGCAGCCGCGAGGCAGCCTGGGAGGCGCAGCCTGCTGGGCCAGCCCTTCCACTAGGGTTCCTCCGGCTCCCGCTTCGCCCGCATATGGCGGCAGAGGGGAGGGTACGGAGAATGAATTGGCCAGGGAAAGGGGCTGTGGGGAGTCCTTGGCATCCCCAAGAGGATTGGGAGGTTTCTCTTAGGGGCTTTAGGACAAGAGGGGGTGTATGCTCGGCGGCCCCATTTTTTGCTGGCTTGGGGATACAGTCAGCAAGTTTATCCGGGGGTCGCAGGGGAAAACAACTTTTAAGCGCAGAGACGGTGGGGAGAACTGCAAGAGGGAGGATCTCCCCTTGCTCTGTCCGGGCTCTCCTAACCAGCCCCTCAACTTGATCCCAGGTATCCCAATCATAAAGATTGCTTTCGGGGAGCCACGGGGCAAATCTTAGGAAGCACCCCCAGGCCTGGGCGGTTTTGTCATCAGCGAGACCAAGTCCTCGGCTCTTGAGAAAGAGTCGAAGGGATTCTAGGGCAGGGTCAGGTTTAGAACTGAACTTCCCCATATTAATACCCATATTAATATACGGGGGGATACTCACCCGAAGACCGATTGCTCGCCAGCGATTTCTTTTGTTAGGGGGTGAAGAGGGGGTCTTCACATGGGGCACCAGACTGTCGGGAATCCAGCCCGACAGCTGACGGGGCTTGGAGAGATGATGAGTACCGGACGACTCGAACACAAACCCACGAGCCGGGAGTCAAGTCAAGTGAGATCTCATTTATTTCTCTCCAAGCAGTTCTTTATATAGCACTAAGCCACGAGGGGAATTTCCATGAGAAATAGCCTATCTGGGATAAAGATCACTAGCACGTAGTTTACAGCCAATCCCAGGCCAGTACATGAGCCATTCATGTGTGCGGGAAGCTCCTTTAAAGGTAGAAAGGGAAAAACTGCTCAGTCTCCCCACCCATAATGAATGGGGAAACCACGCCTTCCTAGCTTCCTCCAGGCGCCATCTTTGCCCCTTTTTTTGCTGAATCACTTTACTTAAAGTTTTGCCTTAGGCCGTAGGCCGCTCAGGCTGAATCTCCTTAGGCACTGTATAGACACACCCCATCACGCCACCAAGCACCCCTGTTTGCTTTTGAATGGACTGATCCAGAGGGAGGATTCTCTGGGGCAACTAACTTGGACTAGGTTTCCCCAGAGATGAAAAAATTCACTGACTCTGTTCAACAAAGCCCTAAGTCAAGATTTGCAAATGTTTAGATATGCTCAACCAAGACTGTCTTGCTACAATATGTGGAGGATTTACTTCTGGCAACCCAAACTATGTCTGAATGCTATGATGCAACCTTGGATTTATTAAAGACATTACCGGAACTAGGTTATAGAGTGTCTGCAAAAGAGGCCCAGATGTGCTGTTTCCAAGCCACCTGGGAAAAGGAAACCGAAGCCTCCCGGTTCATCTGTTCGAGCTCGCTTGCAGATTCCCCGGCCTACCATAAAATGGCAAAACTGTGAATTTCTGGGAGCAGTGTGCTATTTCTGTCTGTGGATACCAGGGTTTGCAGAATAGCTAAGCCCGTTATATGAAGCCACATGGGGAGCAGGAGAGGAGGCGTGCTGGGCAGAAGCAGAAGAAAAAGCCTTTAAGGCTCTAAAAAAGGCCCTAATCCAGGTGCCTGCCTTGGCTCTCCCCGACCTAGAAAAACCATCTCAGCTGGATGTTGATGCAAGGGGGTACTGCCAAGGGGGTTCTTACCCAAAGCCGGAGACCTGGGCAAAGGCCAGTAGCCTGCCTTTCCAAATGTCAGGACTATGTAGCTTCAGGGTGGCCACACTGCCTACAAACAGTAGCTGCCGCAGCCCTGCTGACTAAGGAGGCCTCCAGGCTAGCTATGGGCTGAGGACTTCACACCGTGGCACTCCATGCAGTGGACACTCTTATCCAGCCTCCCCCAGACTGATGGATTCCCAGTGCTCGATTGACCCATTATCAGACTTTACTCCTTGGTGCCCAGAGGGTCAAGTTTCTCTCTACATTGCCTCGAAATCCAGCTACCCAACTGCCAGTGACCCACCTACACCCCAACATGACCGCCTTGAGGTTCTCAGTGAGTTTCAGGAAAAAGACCTGACTTAAAGGATTCCCCCTGGAAGCAGCCGTCAAGGAACTCTTCACAGATCTTAGCAGTTTCATCCTGGATGGGGTTTGATTTGCTGGTGCAGCCGTGGTATCAGCCAACAAGGTAATATGGCCCCAAGTCTTGGGACACAGGACTTGGACCCAAGGAGCAGAGCTGATTCTCTGATACAGCCCTCCAGGATGGAAAAGAAAAAACTATTAATATTTACACAGACAGTAGCTATGCTTTTGCCACTGCCCATGTGCATGGGGCCATATATAAAGAAAGAGGCCTCCTAACTTCAGGAGAACAAGAAATAAAAAATGTCCCTGAGATCCTAGCCCTCCTGAAGGCCATCTGGCTCCCAAGAAAAGTGGCTATTATCCATTGTCCAGCTCATCAAAAAAGGAACTCCCTTGAGGCTTGAGGCAACAATTTGGCTGATCAGACAGCAAAGGAGGTGGCCCTAAAGTCAGTGGGGCCTCTACACATTTTGCCCACAGTGAGGAGATGAAAGGAAATAGGCAGATAAGGAAGAGGCCTTGGTAGAAAAAACCTAATTTCCTGACGGGCGAGGGGCCAAGGTTCAGAGATAAGAAGGACCAAAGCTTCACAAAACCATCTGGTTACTAATCAACAAACCCAGGAGCCATCACTGGAGCAAGTCTGACACTTTACTGAAAGGAGACTCTTCAAAGGACTTGCAAATACTCTATGCAAATTCTGAGAGCTGCTTCCCAGAATTCCCCAAATCCCAAACTCACCACAACCAAAAGAGGACACGCAGACATCGGCAAAATCCCTAGCGCAGCCACCAAATTGGGTTTTTCCCTCTCGGGGATCCCCTCCCATTTTGGGGAGCTTTTCTCTCTCTCTCGCAGGTCGTGTTAGCCTTGAGAGAAAGCAGAGTGCAACTGAGGGCACGTGGCTCGGGATACACTCGGGTAGTGAACCGAAGGCCTCTGTTGGACATCAAGGCCAACCAGGGCCCCTAGGGGTGACCTGCACCTCTTTTCTAGCAGATTGCGTGGACCCTGGGAGAAAGTAGTTTGCAATTGACGCCACTTGGCTCGGGTGACACTCGGGTAGTGATGTGGAGGCAGCTACTGGACACCAGAGCCCCGACAGCCCCTTTGGGGTGTTCTGCCACTTTTCCCTATTCTTTTCTGGCAGATCGCGTGGACTCTGGAAGAAAGCAGCTTGTAATTGAAGGCATTCAGCTTGGGATACTCTCAAGTATTGTCCTGAAGGCAGGTGCTGGACCCCAGAGTTCCGACAGCCCCTTTGGGGTGTTCGGCCACCTTTCCCCATTCCCTGCTGCTTCCAATAAACCATTTACTCCCTTTCCTGTGGTCTGCAGGTGTCATTCTTCGCTCACCGCAGACAAGAACCCGGTAAGGAAACGCCGAGTTTCTTCTCAAGAAACCCCCTGTTTCATCTTGGGGGCTCAGAAGAAACCCCCCATTTCAACAGTACCCGATTGGTTTCTTCCCACTCATCCAAAATACTCAGACCAGGATGTTAAAAGGTTAAAGGAAGCCGGGCGTGGTGGCGCGAATGCGTGTAATCCCAGCATTCCGGAGGCTGAGATGGGAGGATCACCGTTCGCGGACAGCCTCAGCTACTTAGTAAGGCCTTAATGAGACCCTATTTCAAAACCAAGAAAAAAAAAATAGGACTGAGGGTGTAACTCAGAGGTAGAAGGCCCCTGGGTTCCATCCTCAGACCTGCAAAAAAAAAAAAAAAAAAAAAAAAAATTAAAGGAGGGAGAAAATCAGAGAGGGCCAAGACGGCAGCAGTGATGGCCGGCAGCGGCCAAATAGGACAGGTATTCCTCTGAGAAACCCCGGTGCTGCGCCTTCTTCTCAGTCTAAAACTGAGCAAGGCTCGTTTTAGCAGGAACGCTGCATGGCAGACATTCCCTGGAACAGGCGCGGCATCTCCTTCTGGGGAATAGTATTAAGCGTGGGGACTTGGGGATTTTCTGGAATTGGCTTTGTTACCAAAAGATACCTGAGACTCATGTTATTAATGGCTTCAAATTGCTTTAAATAATTCAAGATTTACTCCCAAAAACTGTAACATTTATGTATGAGTTCCACCTAAATTTCCAAATAACTGATCTAACAAGAATTCTATAAAGACTCAGACAATAACAAGCAGAACAAGCCTTAGAGGCAACCGATCCTCCCCAGGCTTTTCCCAAGCAATATTAACAATACACCTAAAAGAGAGCCAAGACAAGCTGTTCCTACGTCATGAATTCTAAAAAGCCAGCATATTTAATCGGGATAGGCTATGGTAGAGTGGCTACCGACCCCCAGTAACCCCACCCCCTTTGGTTGTACAAGGGATACGTGGACAGCAGCAAAATAGATGGTGGGACATGGGAAAGTATGAAACGTTCCTCTCCTTAGTAGTGCCTATTAATTAAAAAACAATGATGTATATCAATCAGAGAGTATAATGCTTAGTACAGGATATTATTTTGATATTACATTAGTAGTTAATAATAAACTTCTGATCTTTTCCATGGTCGCTTGTAAGAGGAAATGTTCCCTTAAAAAGAAACCTGGCCGTCTGCCACCTTACCTTGATGTATTAGTTCTTTGTATACTTCCTGATGGATTATTTCTAGAAAAAATTGTAAGAGTAGAATGTAGCCAAAAAAGAAAGTATAAAACGCTTGCCAAAACCGAAAGTAAATAGAGCAGCTTCACTCTCCATTGCGTCTGTGGCTGTTTCTCCGCCACACTTCGCCGACTCCTCACTCCACTGCTCGCGGACCCCCGACTCTAGCTAGGGCTGGACCCCGGCACCCCGGACGTCAGATTTTGGTTTTTGATCGGGACAACATACAGAGATATTTATAGCCATGACTTCCTAACAAATATAAGAAAGATGAGATGGACCAAGATGGTGGAGACGGCGGCGGCAGCGGTGGCCAGTACTCGGGAGAGCTAGAGAAAACCATCCAACCCGCCTTGAACTGTTGGAGAAATCTCCCCCCAAAAAGACGGCTCCTGCCCCGCATGCTCAGGAACTCTGCACAACATACTATGTAAGGGAAGTGCTCGGGAGGAGGGCCAAGATGGCGGCGGCAACAGCCAGTATCGGGGAGAGGCGGGTAGATTCATCCTAATCCACCCTGAACTTTTGAGGAAATCTCCTTGAAAGAAGAGTGACCTGGCCTTCCTGCTCAGGAACTCTGGACAACATACTATGTAAGAAAAATGCCTGGGGTGCGTCAGATGGAGTCCAGCATAGTCGGGTCGGCCGGTGCCTCCTGTCCCGGGAGCCAAGGGTGCTCCTGGCCACTGCGCTCCTCTGCGCTGTGCTGGGGCTGGGGTGCTCGGAGCAGCGGATCCCGCTTTCCATGGGAGATAAAACACATTGATACTAAGTACCAACTCCTGCAAAAGACACGTACTGTTTTCTTTTATTACAAAATATTGAAGAGAAAGAAAAATATTGAAGAGGGAGGAAGATGGCGGCGGCGGCCGCAGCGGCGACCATGGCCAGAGCGGTGTAGGTTGGCAGCGGCTGAATAGGACATGCATCCCTCTGAGAAACCCTGAACAACAGATTTTGATTTAATAGCTGATTGGGACAACACAGAAACATTTCCAGTCATGACTTCCTACCTGAAATATAGGAGAGAGAGTGGAAAATGGCGGAATTAGAGGCAGGACAGCAGAGGGGCACCCGCCACTGCAAGAAAAGTGAGTTTTGGAGGGATATCCCAGAAGAGATCAGAAAGCAGACTTCCCCTGCCACACATGTACAGGAATTCTTAACAACAACATACTCTAGGAGGGAACAAACAGGGGGTGGCGGCCAGTATTCAGGAGAGGCAGTCAGATCCAACCAAATCCACCTTGAACTTTTGAGGGAATCTTCCCAAAAATAGACTGCTCCTGCCACACATGTGCAGGAATTCTGGACAATATACTATGTAAGAAAAATGCTGGGCCGGCTCGCTGCGCCGGGCGTCCCAGGAGACCTCTGCTCATGGCTGCCGCGCTCCTCTGTGCTGCGCTGGGGCCCGGGTGTGCTTGGAGCAGCGGGTCCCGCTCTCCGTGGTGAGGCTGTGGGCCTCTGCTTTCAGCGGGGAGATATCCATTGCTGCTAGGGAACGGGACTCTCAGCTTCTGCAAAGGACACGTGCTGTTTTCTCATTATATATATGTATATATGGAGGAAAATAGAAACCTTTTTTAAAATTTTTATTTTAAAAGAATCTCACTGAGTTGCAAAGGGCCTAAGTAGCTGAGGCTGGCCGCGAACCTGGATCCTCCTGTCTCGGCCTCCCAAATGCTGGGTGATAAGTTGGGTCCTGCACTCGTGTGACTTTGTGTCACATGACCTCTGCTCGGGCGGGGATGGGGGGGCGAAACCCCCGCGAGAATTGGGCGTTCCCACGAGTAAACCCTCCCATCTCGCGAGATGCATACCTTGAAAAGGAGAGCCCGCATCCTCTAGCTTTGGACAGGTGTGCGGGCCTCACGGTGCCTCGCCCTGATCCCTGGGAGAGCCGTGCCATTAAAACTTTACATGCCACGTGTACCAGACCTCTCTCGTGTTTTTCACACTCCACCGTACTCACATTATTTTTTATTTTACTTGCATATATTTTTTTTTTTTTTTGGTTCCTGGAAGCCCTTCTACCTCCGGGCTACACTCCCAGACCTATTTTTACATTTTTATTTGGAAACAGGGTCTCCTAAGCCAGCGTGTGCAGCTGGCTTCGACCCTGCGCGATCCTCCTGTCTCCACCTCCCAAGCGCGGGGATTACAAGTGTGCACCACCACACCTGGCTACTCGCATAATTTTTATTTTACTTAACATTTGGTGCTGAAACCCGGGAGGACTTTTGGGTCCCTCCCCATTTTTCTTTTCTTTTTGTTCTCTTTTCTCTTTATTTTTACTCTCTTTTTGAGCCCCGGACTCTCCGACCTGCCAGCAGCTCAACTGCAAGGTCCCACACCAGCACTCCGCTAGCAGGCATTGCTCCAGCCACTGCCGCTGCCGCAGCCACCACCGCCGGGGCATGTAGGCTCCGCTGGCCACCAGGCTGCCAGTTCCACCCGCCCCGAGCCAGGCTCCTTGGGTGATGCTGGCACTGCTCTGCCTGCCGACCGCCTGCACGGGCCAGGACCTCTGCCTGCTGCTTGGACCTCCTAAAACCGCCGTTCCAGCCCGGCGCTCCGGTCACTGCCGGGACCTCTGGCTGGTTTGCCCCGCCCGCCCCAGCCAGGCTCTTTGGGCGGCGCAGAGCCGGCCTCGGTGTCCGCCACAGCCACCTGCGCCAGGTGCAGCCCCACTCGCTGCTGCTGCTCTGTTCCACCCGTCTGAGCCAGGCTCCCTGGCGGTGCTCCTCAGGGCCCGGCCTCAGTGTCTGGCACGCGCCTGGAAGCCATTTTGTCTCCACGCCACAGGCCCGGCAAGCCATGCCGCCTGCGTGCCCCCGCTGATTCCACCTGCGCCGGCCGCCAGTGCCGTCCACACCAGCCACCGGCACCGCGCGCCCCAGCTCCACCGCACCCCCAGCAGCTTCTCAGCGCTTCTGCCGCAGCCGGCGCTGGCTGGCAACGCTTCACTCTGGTAAGCTGCCTCCTTCCCTTGGTTAGTGGACTCTGGACGTGGGTCTTCCAGTCCCTTGGGACCCCGAAATCCAAGCGCTTGGTGACCCCAGTGTCTCCCGGTCCACTGGGACCAGGATGACCAGGTCATCCTCCGGTTTTGAGAAGGGATGGAGATGTCCTTCCCGATATCTTAACCTCCGTTTCTGAACAATTGAGCTGGGAGATCGGGGACGCCCATTTCCTGTTCTTCGTTTCCGCCCGCGAACCAATTATGGGAAGTCAAACCTTTAAACTAGCAGATGCCCTGAGCGCCTGTCTGCCTTGATATGAGTTGGGAAATGAGTTGCGGTGGCCCAGGAACAGTTAGGAAACTTTATAAGCGGTCTGGTATTCCTCCAAATGCTCTCCCCCATCAGCTGCCATTTATTTTCCCGCCAGCCACCATTTTGTGATGGCGTGCAGTCGCTGTCTGGTGATGTCACAGTCGCCATCTTGGCCCGTGCCAGACTGCAGTTTTGCTGGGTGGCCTCCCGGCTGGCTCTGCACGGTCCTAAACATGTTTGGCTTCTGGCTCCCTTTCCGGCCCGCTCGGGCGCACCCTAGGTGCTGTGGGAAACGCCAGGGCCGGGATGACACTCTCTGGCCGCCCGTGGGGAGTCCGCGTTGCCATTCTTGCCGGGCACCCGCCCTGGGACGTGCTCTTTGTGTGTGAGTGTAGGTCCGTCGTGGCTGACAGAACCAACTCAGGAGGCTTTTCAAAAAATTAGGAAGGCTGAGGACGATCCACAAACTCCTATCTGAGACTTGGTTAACATGGCATTTAAAGTTTTAATTCCAGAGAGGAACAGGTGGAGATGGAGTGTACATGCTGACTTTGCCAAAAGGCAGATCCCTGGTAGCTGCCCTTCGGCTGGCGATGGCGGCTCAGTCCTCTGGAGCGCCACCTAGGGGTGGAGGACTGCAACAACGACTATCTCCAGGAGCCTGCCTGAAGTGGTGTAAAGCCATGCCCACCAATCAGACCGTGCCCGGCGTGTGCCCAGGAGGGCCACTGGAACAGTGCCCTTAGGGAAGGGTGAGCCCCAGGTGCCTCAGCACAGGGGGAGCACCTTTCCAGACCAGGCCCCACCGCTGGCCCTACTCGGCCTGGCTGAAGACTGACGGCTCCTGGATCCCTCAACCTCCATCCTCTTTGCCAGCTCAGGGTAGCTCTCCAGGTAGTGAGTAAGCCAGTCTCCTTTTTGGTCGCCTGCTCAATCTCATGATTTTCTTTTTTCTTTAATAGCACCTTGCCTGTTAAAAGTCTCCTCAAACCACATCACCAAGCTGTCCAGGGTAACTTCCGACTCTCACTGCAGCCACACCCACATGCCCCCCCTTCTGGGGGACTGGACTCCCGACTCCTCCCGGCCTGGGGCCCCTGACGATGCCCCTTGACAACAGGAAGTCGCTAGAGGGCCCAATCATCATCTCTTATCCCTACCATAAAAAGGCCGGGATGATAAGTTGGGTCCTGCACTCGTGTGATTTTGCGTCACATGACCTCTGCTCGGGCGGGGGGGGGGGGGCGAAACCCCCGCGAGAGTTGGGCATTCCCGCGAGTAAATCCCCCATCTCGCGAGATGCATACCTTGAAAAGGAGAGCCCGCGTCCTCTGGCTTTGGACAGGTGTGTGGGCCCCCACGGTGCCTCGCCCTGATCCCCGGGAGAGCCGTGCCATTAAAACTTTACATGCCACGTGTACTGGACTTCTCTTGTGTTTTTCACACTCTGCCATACTCACATTATTTTTTATTTTACTCGCATAATTTTTATTTTACTTAACACTGGGATTGCAAGCATGCACCACCACGCCCAGCACATGAATGCATATATTAAAGTTGCTGAACCACACAGGGCCTGTACATAATTCTGTATTTACTGCATTGAGATTTAAAGCTCCAGTGTGGTCTGGGCGCCCTGTGAAACCTGAGGGGTCAGAGGGCGGTCCCCAGCAGGGTCGAGAAGTAGCTGGGTCAGTAGTGCACACCCGTAACCCCAGTACTTGGAAGCTGAGACAGGAGTAGCACAGGTGCAGGCCGGTGCATGGTAACTTACACCCCATTTTAGGACCGGGCTGGGGCAGATGGTGGAGGTGGAAGGCCCCGGGGCCTAGTCCCTTGCCCTCCAGCACAGCAGCACAAGCCCAGAGAGAACTGGCCCGCATGGTCTAGAGTGCTCAGATGCTCACACACACTACAGGTCCAAGTTTTTTTTCCCCAAAATATACTGCATTAACATTGCCACTGCTTAAAAATCACACACAGCCGTTAGCTGAGTCTCATGTAGTTTGCAGGATACAGTGAGAGGTGGCGTGTGCACTGTAGCCAGCGCAGGACTCAACCTGAGAAGCTGTGCAGCAGGAGCCGCTCTGCTGCCCCAGGCCTCCAGGCCCCTGGCGCCCCTGCCCCGCGCGCTCCACCCACCTTTCTGTGTTCATCTCACACCTTTCACACATTCCCAATGCGTGGCATCTGGGCTAGCAAGGAAGCAAGAACAAGTCAGACGCGGGGCTGCGAGAGCCTGCCGGGCAGCCTGCCTCTGAGCCCAGCTCGCCTGCCGCGGAGCCCCACTGGCTGAGGGAGTAGGACCGCACAGCGGCTGGCGGCACTGCGGGACTGGGCCAACCGGATCACCAGGCTTGAGAGCAGTCGACGTTATAGCACCATACTGGGTTTTTCCCCCCAGTACTAGGAATTGAACTCAGGGCATTCTACCTCCACGCTACACCCTCAGCCCTATTTTTAAATTCTTTACTTCAAAACAGGGTCTCACTAAGTAGCTGAGGCTGGCCAGGAACCTGCGATCCTTCTGTCTCAGCCTCCTAAGTACTGGGATTGCAAGTGTGCGCCACCATGCCTGGCTCTTGCACACGTGTGTATGCGTGTGTGTGTGGTATTGGTGACTGAAACCAGGGGTGATCTGCCTCTGAACTGCCCTCCCCCAGTCCCATTTTACTTTTTATTTTGAAACATGGTCTCACTAAATTGCTGAAGCTGCCTTGAACTTACGATCCTCCTGTCTCAGCCCCCTAAGTACTGGGATGACAGGCACGTGCCCCACGCCCGGCCACGCACACGACGTAGAGCCACCTGCTCATGTGGCCTCCCATGGCGCAAACACCCCTGGGAAACAGGAAAGGTGTGACTAATTCCCAGCCTACAGATGAGGAAACTGAGCCCAGGGATTCTGTCCTCAGTCTCAGGACAAGAGCTGTCCCTGCCCGCTGGTCCTGGGGGAGGCCCTGCTGTCTGCTGAGCAGAACCTGGGCCCAGGAACACAGGCAGACTCCAAAGAGACACTGAACTACTTAAAAGACATATTTTAATCTAGTTTCCCCGTTTTATGCTAAATCATTAACACAGGTGACAAATTGCATTTATTTGTAGACATCTAGAAAACAATCCAAAGTGTATATACCTCTTTATAGATCTTATTAATAAACTTTATTTGGACAAGAGAACTTGTGCCATGACGGTTCTGGCAGCATGATTGAGGACTGAGCACTCCTGAGAGTGGCCAGGACACGTGAGCACGTGGAGAACGGCCGCGGCTCAGAGCCGCCCCATCAGGTTGGAAACGCCGCGCCGTGCTCAGACACTCCCTCCGGGCGTGACCAGCATGAGGAGCCGGAGTCGGCCATGGGCGAGCCGCGGGAGCTCCGGCCTCAGCCAGCCAGACGCCCGTCGGCCGGGCCTGCCTGCCAACAACTGCCACGCCGGGCGGGGGGCCGCGGCTGTCACACCCGCGCACCAGCCAGCAGATGACACCAGGAGAAAGCAGCGCAGGCCTCTGCGAATCTCATCCCTTCCATAACGAAAATGCTCGAAAATGCTCTGCCGATTCAAGTTTAGTCAGTCAGGAAGACGGAAGGAGTTAAGGCTTTGGTGACATTAGAATCCTCTGAGAAGTGACTTTCCCGGAAAGTCAAGATAGTAGTGTTTCCCGTACTTGCTCTTGTCTCCCACACCCGGCCTCGGGCACAGACAACGTACACCTGCGACGAGCGTGCCGGACGACGGTGTCCTCCTCCCTCCCAGCCGCGGCAGCACCGCCGGGGTCGCCGCGGTTTGGGCTGCTAGTAGGTTGAGGAAGCTGTGCTCAGGGCATCTTCTGAGATCTTGGTGCTGGCCGGGTGGATGCTTGCAAAGTACTTGACATCGCTGTCCTGATCCATCTGCAGGGCCATGATGGTCTGCTCCACGGCCTCTTGATGACAGCTGGCAGAGGCTAGGAAATATTCTGGAAAAACAAAACCAAACCACGTGGCACGGAAGGTCAGGCTGACGTGCAGTTTAGTTGTTTTTATTTAATTATTTATTTTTGTGGTACTGGGGGTGGAACCCAGGGCCATTCTACCTCTGAACTACATCCCAGCCTTATTTATTTATTTATTTATTTATTGATTGATTGATTGCAGGTCTGGGGATGGAGCCCAGGGAAATTCAACCTCCAAGCCACACCCCCTGCCCTATTTTTTATTCTTTATTTTAAAACCGGGTCTCACTGAGTTGCAGAGGGCCTCACTAAGTAGCCGAGGGTGTCCACGAACCACGATCCTCAGGTCTCAGCCTCCCGGATGCTGGGATACAAGTCTGTGGCACCACGCCCGGCTCCCTTTTTTATTTATTTATGATGGTACTGGAGATGGAACCCAGGGGCCTTCTATATCCGGGCTACATTCCCAGGCCTATTTTATATTTTATTTGGAAACAGGGTCTCTTAAGCCAGCAAGGCTGGCTTCGAACCTGCGCGATCCTCCTGTCTCCGCCTCCCAAGCGCGGGGATGACAAGCGTGCGCCACTACGCCCGGCTTCCCTTTTTATTTTTTAAAAAAAGATCTTGCTAAGTTGTTAGATTGGCATGTGTAGTACTGGGGATGAAACCAGGCACCCTCCTTCCAACATACACCGCAAGTCCTGTGTTTTACTTCTATGTTGAAACAGGGTATCACTAGGTCAATTAGAGTTGCACTACTTGTGATCTCCTGTCTTAGCCTCCCACATCTGGCATTACAGTGTGCGCCTCCACACCTGGCTTTTCTTAAGGCATTTTGTTTTTGTGTGTGTGGTACCGGGGATGGAACCCAGGGGCTTCCTACCTCCGGGCTATAGTCCCGGACCTATTTTATACTTTATGGAAACAAGTTGCTGAGAGCCTCACTAAATAGCTGAGGCTGGCTTCGAACCTGTGTGATCCTCCTGTCTCAGCCTCCCAAGAGCTGGAATTACAAGCGTGCGCCACCACGCCTGGCCTTCCTTCATTTCTTCTTCTTCTTTTTTTGTGGTACTGGGGGTGAAACCCAGGGGCTTTTCTATCTCTGGGCTATACTCCCAATCCTATTTTATACTTTATTTGGAAACAGGGTCTCACTAGTTGCTGAGGCTGGCTTTGAAACTGCGCAATCCTCCTGTCTCAGCCTCCCAAGCATGGGATTACAAGAGTGCACCACCACGCCCGGTTATTCTTTATTTTTGAAACAGAGTCTCACTGAGTTGTGAAGTGCTTCACTAAGTAGCTGAGGCTGTCCTCAAACCCAGATCCTCCTGTCTCAGCCTCCCAAATGCTGGAATTACAAGCGTGCATTACCATGCCCGTCTCTTAAGTCATTTTAAACAAGACTGTTAATCACAAAAATTAAAAAATTCCTTTGAAGCCGGGCGTGGTGGCACACGCTTGTAATCCCAGGATTCGGGAGGCTGAGACAGGAGGATCGCGGTTCGCGGACAGCCTCAGCTACTTAGTGAGGCCCTCTGCAACTCAGTGAGACCCGGTTTCAAAATAAAGAATAAAAAATAGGGCTGGGGGTGTAGCTCGGAGTTCGAATGCCTCTGGGTTCCATCCCCAGGACCCCCCTCCACAAAATTCCTTTGTTATAAGAGAAATTAAAATTTCTAGAATAAATAGAATTGTGAGATTTATTGTGACTTTTTGTTTGTTATTGAGGATTGAACCCATGGGCATTTTACCTGTGAGCCACACCCCTTCCCCGAGCCCTTAAATTTTTTTTTTTGTTATGAAACAGGGTCTAAGTTTCTGAGGCTGGTTTCAAACCTGCAATCCTCCTCTCTCTGCCTCCCAAGTACTGGGGTTACAGGTGTGTGTCACTGAGCATGGCTGGATTGTTTTTATGATGGGAAAATCTATGATATTTAATGGTAGGAGTATTAGACTAAGAAATATATTGATAGTATGCCTTTTATCTTTAATTTACTTAGAAAGTACTTCTAAACACACACACACTTACAGCACTCTCTCAAAACCAAGTCAAGAAGGGTTGGTGGTGCAGGCCTGTACCCAGTCCTTGGGAGGATCTCAGGTTGGAGACCCGTCTCAGCAACTCAGCAGAATCCTTAGCAATCTAGTGAGATCTCGTTTCAAATAAGAAAATAAGACAGGACTAGAGTGAGCTTGGAAGTAGAGCGCTCCGGAGTTCAATCCCTAGGCCACACGTTGGGTGCAGTGGTGTGCACTTGTCATCCCAACACTGGGAGGCGGAGACAGGAGGATCGAGGTTCGAGGACAGCCTCAGCTACTTAGTGAGGCCCTCCGCAACTCGTGAGACCCTGTTTCAGAATAAAGAATAAAGAAAAAAAATTTACATGAGTGACGAAAAACAAAACAAAACAAACAAAGGTGACCGACTATGAACTTCCTTCTGCGCCTCATCCAAGTTGCATCGACTGCCTCGGAGCGCATGCGCGGCGCGGCTACCGCGGAGACCAGCCGCAGAAGCTGGCGCTGAGCAGACCGCGGCCGGCTGCCGCCTTCACCGCGCCGAGCCGGTGCCCGAGCCCGTGCCCGAGCCCAGCGGGCGCAGCGAGGCCTGGCTCCCCTGGCTCCAGCTGAAGACCAATCTCCAGACCACTGAGCTTAATGGCAGAAGCGAGATGTGCCAGGGCAAAGCCCGCTGGCCCGCAGAACGCCAGCCTTGAGCCTCCACCTTGTGTGTCCCGTTCCCTGGGAGAAGCGCGTGAGCCAGCCACGTGCCTTGCGCAGCGCCTGGCCCTGGTCTCTCCCACTCAGCGCCGCCCCACCTACCTTTTTCTAGAAGAGTCTGCCTCAAGGTTTTTGCGAGCAGCACTCTGACGTTGGGAACCCTGTCGTTTGCCAGCGTCAGCAAATGAGGCATCAGGTGCACAGCGAACTGGTCCATGGGGAGGCAGTCGTCTTCGATGACAGTCTGGAGGAGGAGGAGGCAGGGCTCAGGGCTCGGCCGGCTCAGCACAGGACCCCAGCCCGCCGGCGCCTGTGGGGAGGCCTCGGAGGCGCGGGTTTGGCCACTGACTTCGCCAGTGTTCCAGGCACGTGGGAACCCAGCCCCGCAAAGCGGTGAGGAGCGGGCAGGGCTGGCGAGCGGCGTGAGGAGCCGTCGGCATGTGCGGTCAGTCCTGGGCAGCCGCTGCACAGGAGGCGACTGTGCGGAGCCACTCAACCGTGCGCTTCAAAGGCGCAGTAGGAAAACACTGTTCTTAGAAATGATGGACACTCTCACACCGACTGGAACAAGGCCAGTTACGAGTACTGAACATCACATGTATCCTAGGAGTAGGCATAACTGTCATGTGTCATTAAGTTTAAACACTAAGTCCCCACACGACAGACGGCGTGCAGGCTGGTGTGCCGGGTCCAGTGGCTGCTGGGCGAGGGGTGTGGTGTGTGTCTGTGGATGGCGCTGTACACGTGTGGTCTGGAGGCACGCGTACAGGGCACGTGTACAGGGCGGTTTGTAACTGCTTTACATGTGCCAGGTGGACTGGGAGGGTGAGCCGGCTGAGGCCCAGCCGAGAAGCACGTGTCCTGTAAAGGTCAGGCGGTAAAGTCCCGTTCTCTAACAATAAGGAAGACGGCTGAGACACGGGAGAAGAGCCCTCAGAGCGCGCGCCCGGCCCTCTTACCTGGCAGACGGAGACGAAGGCCTGCCGACCAGACCACCGGGGGCACCTGCCGAAGCTCTCCACCAGCTCGTTGATGAGGTCCACCCCGAAGGTGGCGGGCGGGCCCAGGTGCAGCTTCTTCACCATCTCGCTGACCTGGGGGGAAGGGACCGCTCTGTTATGGGTCTGGACGACAGTGTGCTCGTCAAACATGTTTTGAAAAGCTTAAAACATACCAACTTGTAGGAAATCCAACGGACAGAAGAAACTTTGTCTGCGCACAGATTCAGAGCAATGGGACGTAAATAGTCATACACATCTCTGGGGCTATATAATTCTAGAAGCAAAATCAGCTGCCTGGGTAAATGACAAAAACAAAGCCAACTGAGGTTCAGAGCCAGACAAGACAAAGCGTTACCCTGTCACCACGTGGGGCGCCGGAGACCGAACGCTGTGACACACAGACTTGCAGTGCAGGCCTCTCCTGCAGAACTGTCTGGGGACCTGCGGGAGCGCACGGGCCTCCGCCTGCCCCACAGGACTCGAGGACGCAAGGGCTGTGGGGCCGTGCCCCAGGGGGGCATTCTGGTCCCCAAAGGCTCCCGTGCTACAAGTGTGGTTTTTAGTGTGACCACACTCAGGTGAGGGCCTTTAAGAGGTGGCCAGGTAGCCGGGTGTGGTGGTGCACGCTTGTAATCCCAGCATTTGGGAGGCGGAGACCGGAGGATCACGGTTCGCTGACAGCCTAGGCTACTTAGCAAGGCCCTTGGCAACTCAGTGAGACTCTGTTTCATAAAATAAAAAGACTAGCCGGGCATGGTGGCGCACGCTTGTAATCCCCGCACTTGGGAGGCAGAGACAGGAGGATCACACAGGTTCTCAGCCAGCCTTGCTGGCTTAAGAGACTCTGTTTTCAAATAAAAAAATATAAAATAGGTCTGGGAGTGTAGACAGAGGTAGAAGGGTTTCCAGGAATCCCGGTACCACCAAATAAATAAATAAAAAAAATAAATTAATAAAAAGACTAAAAAAATAGGGCTGAGGGCGTAG
This sequence comes from Muscardinus avellanarius, assembly GCF_963383645.1. Lineage (NCBI taxonomy): Eukaryota > Metazoa > Chordata > Mammalia > Rodentia > Gliridae > Muscardinus > Muscardinus avellanarius. The sequence goes on along the minus strand of NC_137803.1, from coordinate 63,145,298 downwards.
CTCGGAGGTAGGATACCACTAGCTTCCATCCCCAGTACCACACACACACACACACACACACACACAGGTGGCCTGGTGGGAGGTATGAGGTTGCGGGGGTGTTGCCGTTGAATAGATTGACGCTGTCTTGCAGGAATGGGCCAGGTCTCGTGGGACCGGTGAGCTCCCAAGAGAGCAGATGGTTATAAACCAGGGACCTCAGCCACGCCCCAGGCTCGGGTCCTTGCGCAGGCCTGGCGGTGAGTTCTCCTTTCTGTTCTCCGCGTGCTGTCTACAATGCAGCCAGAGAGCAGCACCGTATTTGTACCTGCAGCCACCAGAATCAAGAGCCAAATACCACCCCCGTAAACACTCCTGGCATCAGGTGGTTCAGTATGGTAACGGAAAGCAGACTGAACAGACACAGGACAGAGAGAGCCCAAAGCGTGTTTTAGCACGTGCAGCTGGAATGTGGCACACATTTTCCCCACAGGAACGTGTGACGTGTGCTGAGGAAGTCCATCCACCATGGGGGGTCTCAAGACAGTCCCCAGACAGCTGTGGACTTATCAAGACCGAGCGGCCGAGGGAGGAAACGTGTGCTCAGTGGAGGAAGGCAGGCCCTCCCGTGATGCCCTGCCACCCTGAGGGCTGGTGGGCTTTCCTGGCACCAAGTAACCCTACTTCCCAAGGAGGGCAAGTCCTCTCCAAGGACGGACGGATCCGATGCCCAGAATGTCTCGTACAGATGGAAGCGGCACCTGCTCCACGTAAAAAGGCAGAAGCAGCCGGCTAGGATCGGGCACTGCCGGCCACGTGGGGCTGGCTCATTGGCTGGCAGCGGGTTAAGACCTGAGGGAGCTCGGCCACCTTGGAAACACTGCCTTCCACAAGGCCCCCGAGAGAGGCGGGAGACAGGTGTGAGCAGGAGATGCTTCCGGGCGGAGGCTGAGCCCTGGGAAGGTCAGAACTCACGCTCCACCCAGGACAAGGGGGCAGGAGGACACGCTCTCAGCCCAGCCGAGACCAACCACAGACATGGGCAGAAACAGGTGGTCACAGGACCTGGAGCTCTGAGACAGCCCAAGCGCATGGCCCCCGAGGATCGAGGAGGGACCCAAATGAGATCCCGGGCTTTACCTGAGCCCTGCCAGGGTGCACAGCCTGCAGCGAGCTGGGGTGGGGCACTCATGCACGAAAGAGCCCCAGCACTCAGCAAGGACTGGCCGCCCCGGGGCCCTCGAGGCCACCGAGTGGCCTGCAGAGGGAAAGGCACAGGTCAGGTGGGGCTGGGGCCCAGCCGCAAAGGCTCCGAGGAGGCCACGCCGCCCGCGACCCATCCAGAAACCTCAGGACTTACTCGGCTAGCTCCGCGCGGAAACGCCAGTTCCGGCTATTATCTGTCACCAAAAACTCCTGGAGTTGGTAAAGATACTCTCTTCTTTTGTCAATATGGAGAAGCTGGAGGAGAATCAAACCTTTCTCATTATGAAGACAACACACAGGCGCTTCTTTACAAGGCTGCTTAACAGATAGGCAGGGTGATAGGGTTGTTTTGAAGAAGTGTGGTTCCTGCACCTAGTTGCTCTAAAAACTGGTGTTAACTCATTTTCCTTGAGTGATCCCACTGACCACAGAGCGTCCTCCGGGCTGGCAGGGCCCGCCCTAGCCCATCAGGCACGTGCGGCGCTCACGCTCGTTATTCACGGAAATCCTGTCACCTCGGAAGCCGAGGGCAGGGACCAGGTGTGTCAATCCAGTGCACGGCGCTACGGCGCACACGGGAGGTGCTCAGTACATACTTGTTAAGTACAAGCACAGAGAAGAAATGTACCAGTAACTAACTCCCTACCTGTGCGTCAAAGCAGGGTTACAGGCAGCAGCAGAGAAACTCTAACACTGACATAATGGGAACAAACATGAGCTGCGAGCCAATCACGGGGAGGAAGCCGGCCAACCCGGGGCCGGCACCCACGGCGCTGTGCTCGACGCACAGAACACGCGGATCGTCACTAGGGTTCAGCTGACGCTGGAATTATATTACTGGCAATAATTCTGAAATGATTTTATATATCTTGTAGAATTGGACAAATAAATGTTATTTAAAACAGAGTTTTTACTGTCAGAAAAAAAAAATATGAAGTAAAGGAGAAAAAATGGTATAAGACGGGAAATAGTTCTTATGAGTACAAACTCAGAAATGTTTGCGGAAAGAAAGACAAGCGTGGTGTGGCATGTCTGTCACCCCAGTGCTCGGAGGCTGAGACAGGAGGATCGCGGGTTCCAGCCCAGCTTCAGCAAGCAGCAGACTCTATCAACCTAGCGAGACCCTGTTTCAAAAATTAAAAATACGGCTGGGGGTATAGCTCAGAGGTAGACAGCCTCTGGGTTCAAGCTCCAGCACAAAAAAAAAAAAAAGAAAGAGAGTTCTGTCTCTTCCAGCCTCAAATCTAGAACCGTTCCCCGCCTGCTTTTGACACTCCCGGCAGTTTTAGGTTGCTTTGCACATGCCCCTGGGTCTGGATGTGTCTGAGCCCCTTGCTACCACTTGATCCTGATTAAACCAGGGGGTTTAGTAGACAGGCTATGTCTGTGTATGTGGCCCTGGTCTTTTTCCAAACACCGTCTTACGGGCAGTGTGATGGCAGCTGTCGGCCAGGTCGGGGTCCAGGTCCCGGTGCCGGCTCAGCTGCCCGTGGTGGTGGGGCATTCTACTTCGGAGCTACACCTTCGGCCCCTGCTGTTAATACAGAGAGGGCCTCACTGACTTGCTGAGAGCCTCACTAGGCTGCTGAAGCTAGCCGCAAACCTGCAAGCTTCCTGTCTCAGCCTCCCAAGTCCTGGGATTGTAGGGCTGCACCACTGTGCTAAGCTGGTTTTTTTTTTTTACAATTACTTACAAAATGTAAGTCTTACAGTATTTCAAGGTGAGAGTAACGGTAGTATTTTGGGATCAAACAATCTGTAAAACATCAGGCCCTTTCACTGTGGAGGACAGAGACCCCATATCCAAGGAGTACAGACTCCGGAGCCGTGACAACCCGCCTCCACATCTCAGTCCATCCAAGTAGTAACACATTTCTTCAGCAATTTTGATAAAGAGAAAGGCACAAACGCTTGTAACCATGACCTAACACCACTTGAAAATGAATGCTAGCATAATTATTTTTAAGTTAAAAAATTAAAGTGAGCCAGGCGTGGTGGCGCACGCTTGTAATTCCAGCATTTCGGAGGCGGAGACAGGAGAATTGTGGTTCGTGGACAGCCTCAGCTACTCAACTCAGGGAGACCCTGTTTCAAAATTAAGAATAAAAAAAATAGGGTCGGGGGTGTAGCTTAGAGGTAGAATGTCCCTGGGTTCCCTCCCCAATACTGAAAAAAAAAATTCAAGTGACAGCAGCAGACAGCATAACCAGACCCGGACTGTCTACCTCCCACTCCCGGCCCCAAGGGGACTGAGCCCAGGGCCTCCACCTCCCAAAACAAGTATTATACACCCTCAGCCCTTTTGTTTTTTATTTTGAAAGTCTTGTTAAGTTGCTGAGTCCTGCAGTCGCTGAGGCTGGCCTTGGACCTGTGGTCCTCCTGTCTCAGCCTCCCAAGTACTGGGATTCCAGGCATGTGCCACATGCCCAGGGAGACTGCTTCTTAAGTCACATCTTGCTCTCAACTCATCTCATGGCTGTACATTTCCTTACAAAGGCACATACAGAAACCCTACTAATCACTAAAGTTAACTAAAACAGAACAAAAACCCAAGATTTTATGTTTATAGAGGAATTTTACTTTTTGTGTGTGTGGGTCTGGGGATGGAACCCAGGGGCATTCAACCTCCAAACTATACCCTCTGCCCTATTTTTTATTCTTTATTTTGAAACAGAGTCTCACTGAGTTGCAGAGGGCCTCACTAAGTAGCTGAGGCTGTCCGCGAACCACGATCTTCCAGTCTCAGCCTTGAATGCTGGGATGACAAGTGTGCGTCACCACACTGGCTGAATTTTATTGTTTTTATGTTAAAGAATTTAAAAATTACCTTTAGAAAATCATGTAGGTGTTTAAGGACACCTATCCTGACTTCATCGAGGTCCTTTAAAAATCCGTTAAAAATTGGGACCAGATCTGCCGCGGTCAGCTGATCTCCGAGAATCAGAGCGAGCTCGTGGATGGAGAAGGCTAAAGTTCTTCGAACTTTCCACTGCAGAAACAAGAACTGTGTCAGCAAGCTACACCAAGTGCGCAGGACCTGGCTCCTTGAATGTTATTCACCTCAAAATATTAGATAAGAATAGAAGAAACAGTGGAAATCCTGGACACCGCGTTTTAAATGTCTACTACTGTCAAGTGAGAATTTAAGAAAACCCATCACTCCAGCTGTCTGAGGCGCCCGCCACAAGAATCCCAGACGTCTGTGGAATAAACACAGACGACACCAAAAAAGGATCCGGCACCCTATGGGGCCTGGGCCTCTGTGGCCCCGCGTCCAGATCCAGCACGGAGCGCCTGAGCACGGGCACATGCACTCCGGCGGGCCTGGTGGCCTGACCGCAGAGATGAGGAAGGCTTCCATTTTGTTTGCACAAGATTACTTTCAGCCTCTAACATGCGGAGGCACTGTTTCCTTGAAAACGGTGAAGCTTCATCACCATGAAGTTTGAGGGAGAAGCGTTCCTATTCAGTATAAATTAGCCTAATCAGCTGGTACTTAGGAAGCTAAGGCAGGAGGCCTCAGCAACTTACTGAGACCCCGCTTCAGAGTAAAAGAGTAAAAGGGCTTGGAGTGCGGCTCAAGAGTCAGAGAGTTCAACCCCCAGTCCTGAGACAAAAGAAGCAAAGCCTGTCCACGTGCATCTCTCTGAGATGCCGAGCACCCTGCCGGGCCTCCTGCTGCCGCACCGGTGTCTCCAGCTGAGCTACATCCCCAGCCCAGACTACTTTCTCTAGTACCTGGGATGGAGTTCACTGGAAAAACGGGGCTTTTTGGAAGAGGGGCAAAAGTTTGGTACGAAGAACCCGGACTCAGCAAAAGGAAAGGTTGAGTCCCCAAAGCCCACGCGGGCTCCACATACAGTGACCTCGGTCCCCCGCGGACCTGCGCTCCTCAGAGTGGGGAGGGCGTAGGGCGCGTGGGGACTGGGAGACGAGTGCCATTAACCCGGCTGGTCTGCAGCGCCCCGGGCCCGGGACCAGAGCGGAGCGGCGGGCAGTGCTGCAGTTCTACGATGTTCGAAGCGCCTTTGGGTCGAGCAATGTGAAGGCAGGCCTTTGGTCTGCAGCACTGGTCGCACCAGGCCCCAGACAGACACATTTTCTAACTTCAGAACTTCAGTGTGTCAAATGTGATGATGGTTTTGAGTATGTCAGATCACAGCAAAGAAGTCTCTCTGTGGGGCTCTGACTTCAGAGAGATAAAACCTTCCAGGGCCAAGCTCATCCATGCACGACCCCTGGAACGCCGAGTGCGCTCTGGGACCCAGCAAACTCTTTAGGGTCATTTTGTGGCGGTGCTGGGGGTGCGCCCAGAAGCGGCGTGCCCGAGCTAGGCGCCCAGCTCAGCCTCGAGGTGGGCTCGCTGCGTCCTCGCGCCATGGCTGCCCTCCCGGCCCACTCACCTGCATGTCTGAGGCCAGCGTCTCGTAGGTCTCCCGCAGGCAGTGCCAGTTCTGCCTGCCGAGGGTCAGGGCCACGCCGGGGAGGCTGTACGCACAGTGCTTGGCAATCTCGGTGTCCACCGTCTGCGCGCGCGAGGGGTCGGTCATGGACAGGTACTGGTCTAAGAGCGCCTGAGGCACGACGTCCTAAGGGGAGGGTGGTGGTGAGGCCCCGGGCACAGGGGCTTCCGACAGGCGAGGCACTAGGTGGGCAGGTACCGTAAGTCTATAGATTCTAATGTCAGAGTTTTAGGTGTCTCGAAGCTTCAGAGACGAGAAACACCCGCTGAAGGAAAAATACGTGCATACACAGGTGAGAACAACGGGTAAGGTCTCAAAGCGGTGACGCGCTGATGGCCAATCAGAACCAGCCACCAGACTCAAAGCCTCATGAGAAGAGGCCCAGCACCACAAGAGCAGATCACGGCCTACACGTGAGTGGGACAGACGCACCCATGATTATCAAAGTGTACGGTCCTTGGGGTCTTCCTGCCCCAGCCTCCCACCGGCTAGTCACCTGTTGTAATACACAATAACTACCGAGCAGGGTGCGGCGGCCCACACCTCTAACCCCAGTATTTGGGAGACTGAGACAGGAGGATCACAGGTTCAAGGCCAACTTCAGCAACTTAGTGAGACTGTTTCAAAATAAAAATAAAACAGGGTTGGAGATATAGCTCAGTGGTAAAATACCCCTGAGCTCAATCCCCAGCACCACAAAACAAAAGCCACACAACAAATCCCTGTGTTCCTTAGACGTGCACTTAAGCAATTATCTGCAGCAGCTGAAATGTATGCAACCTGCTTGTACCACAGGAGGGAAAGCCGGCGTGCTGGCGTGCAGCTGCAGCCCCAGTGCTTGGGAGCTAAGTGAAACGGGCAGAAACCCAGCGACACCGATTTCGAACAAAAGGTAAAAGGGCCGGAGGGGCAGTTTGCCCCCAAAAGAGGAAAAGAAGAAGGAAGTATATATAGTTAGTTCTTTTGCTAATTAAGTGTAATGTGGTTTTGGAAAGAGATATCTAAAAAAAGGCAAGACTGGCTGATTCTGAGGAAACGAAACGGATGAGTGGGAAGAAACATATTCCGCTGCTTTTTAAATGACACTGTATACACAAAAATAAGCTAAACTGGAATAAATTCATTAAAAGAATGAGATAACCAGGTGTGGAGGCGCATGCTTATGATCCAGTACTGGGGAGGCTGTGACAGGAGGATCGCGGTTCACAGCCAGCCTCAGCTACTCAGTGAGGCCCTGCTTCAAAATAAAAAATAATGCCAAGTGTGGCGGCACATGCTTGGAATCCCAGCATTTGGGAGGCTGAGACAGGAGGATCACGGTTCGCGGACAGCCTCAGCTACGTAGTGAGGCCCCTTGCAATTCAGCTACTTAGTGAGGCCTTTCGCGACTCAGTGAGACCCTGTTTCAGAAATAAAAGACTAAAAAATAGGGTGGGGGGTGTAGCTTGGAGGGAGGATGCTCCTGGGTTCAACCCCAGTACTGGGGAAAAAAAGGGCCAATCTATTCCGCAGAGACCCCATGACGCTCAGTGCAAAGCACTGGACACCGGGAGCTGCGCCGAGGGCACGGCGGGGCTCTCAGCGCATAGCAGGAGCGCCGGCCGCAGCGTACCACAAGGTGCACAGCACGAGGCCCACACACGTTCCCACTTCTGCAGCTCTCGACCGGACGCTGGCACTGTGTGGCGGCTCGGAGCCCTGCTTTCCCATTTTAACCTCCAGAACTGAGCTGTAGGTTCTTGGCAGCTTGGCATGAGGGGATACCTCGGTGGCACGGGGTGATCCTATCTGTCTTGGATGAAAAGGGGCACGCGTGTATGTGCACATATGCACCAAGTCCTGGGAGAGCGTGGCGGGACGTGGTCTGAGGAAGAGGCGTGTTTGCACACTACTACTGAAATTTTCTCATCACGAGTCTGCCATGCTCGCCTGATTTTTAAGACACTCGTTATGGAGAAGCCACGCTCAGGGCAGCGGGGGCTTCAGAGAGCGAGAGCCGGACAAGGCAGAGCGGGGGGCTCACTTGCACTTTCGACCTCCTCTCCTCGTCAGGGCTGAGGCTGCTGCAGGTGCTCACGTCAGAGTCGTGGATGTAGTGAAGGGGCGACTCCACATTCTGTGGGAGAGAGATCTGCTTAGAGCCGTCTTCCCGCAAGCTACCTCCCTGCGCTACCTCCCTGCGCTACTGACCTCCCAAGACCGTCAGAGACAGTGACACACAAACACCCTGGTCTCAGAAGTCCGCACGCACAGGAGCCCTGGGCGGGCGGCTCAGTGGCGCAGCGCAGGCCCAGCCTGTGGAGGCCCCGGCTCCACCCGCGCACAAGGCAAAAGGCCAGCACCCCTAAGGCCTCGCCACGGCTCCCCCTGCTGTAATTCCAACTTGCTGAACAGCCGCTAAATGTATGAAAACTAATCCCAGAAAAGTGAAGGTGGCTGAAAAGGACACGTGAAAGCAGTTGTGAAATGGCCCGAGTGCCCCAGGCCAATCGTTTATCAGCACTGAGCGGGCCACTAGCTGTCACATGTCGCTTCCTTTCTACTGTGTCTATTCTTAGTTGTTAAAGTCTCATTCCACAAACATCTACTTTTAACATATCATCTCTCTCCCCAAAAACCAAAGACCTTGGTGAAGGGCAGACATAGTGTAGCAGTCAAATCTCCAAATGGCCAGTGCTTCACTGCAGAGCTGGTGTGCGGATCTCTGCCACGCCGACTTCACCAGAGCCCCAGAACAGCAAGGCTTGGCACCCCACGGGGTGGGCTAGCTCTGAGCCCTGGGATCTGGACCACCGGCTGCTAGTGATGAGCGCTATATTCCTTCTCTGTGTTTACATAACAAGGAAGAGGAAGTCCAGATTCCCAGCCAGGCGGCCCAAAGGGGTGCGGTGGGACATAGGGGAGGACTGACGCACAGCCCCGGCGCAGCGAGGTGGGGAGTCGGGGAGGACTGACGCACAGCCCCGGCGCAGTGAGGCCAGCACAGTGCCACTCTCACACTCGGTCCAGACAATGCCACTGGCCCTCAAGGCCCGAGCTTCTGCTCAGAATATGGCATTGCTCGCTGCAGTGAAATGGTCAGACCAGAAACAAAGCGCCTCTTCAAAAGGAAAGGGAAGACTGATTCTTTTTTTTTTTTTTTTTGGTGGTACTGGGGTTCCTGGAAGCCCTTCTACCTCGGGGCTACACTCCCAGACCTATTTTTACATTTTCATTTTGGAAACAGGGTCTCCTAAGCCAGCACGCGGCTGGCTTCGAACCTGCGCGATCCTCCTGTCTCCACCTCCCAAGCGCGGGGATGACAAGCGTGCGCCACCACGCCCGGCTAGGCTGATTGATTCTTGACCAAGGGCTTTGTTCCGTTAAGCTGGCTCACTGCAGCGAGCGACCTGGCACGCGCCCGCGGATCCGGCCATGCAGAGGTGTGGCGAGACTGTCACTTCAGGGCCGAGACACCAGGACCGGACGGAATCCGCTACGGGAAAGCGGCTGGCCACGTGGAAGCTTACCTCGGCCGCCGCGCTGATGGCAGCGTCGTCCTGGCTAGGTGGACAGTCCGGCAGCTCCCGGGGCCCCGGCTCCTCGCGCAGCTCGCTCCTCTGGCCCGTGCTGGCCTCGTCGTGAGCGTCCAGGCTGGAAGCGCGCAGGGCGGCCGAGAGCACCTCCACTTGCGCTGCAGGCAGGGGCGGCAAGTGAGCACGGCGGGCAGGGAGCGGGCGGGCGGGCAGGCGCCCCCAGCTCGCTCACCCACGCCACGCGCCAGCACTAGATGGCACTTTTTGACCCTGCCATCAAAAAGCTGAAAAAATGCTCACTATGGTAGACCAGTTAGTCCTGAAAACTAATACGCTCTCCTAAGATTAAATGTTTACCCACTACTGGTCATTATTCTGCGTTAGTAGGAAGGAGGAAGGCGTGCAGTAGCTGGAGGTGGTCTCGGTGTCAGTCAGCCACGCCTGGGGAGACGGAGCACACCGCCCCGGCTTACTTACTAAGCTAGTTAGCAGGAGAGTAGCCACGCGCCCTGCCAATACAAACAGGGCGGCTACAGGTGGGGCGGGGCTGCGCGGCACAGACATCGCGTCTCATCCCACGGCACTTCCTTTAGTCCTTCTGAAAATGAAAAATTAGTACTTTGTCCCCAACACAGGGATACCATAGGGACTGTCCTCGCAGCAAGCCACAATGAGAGCCTCGCCAGACAGTGGCTCTTCTTCTAGCGATCATTATAAAGGGTTCACATTCAGAAAAAGTCTTCTTTCTGCCCACCCAAGAAGTGAGAAACTTAGCAAAACCTATTGTTCAGCACTTACTTCAAGCTAGCAATACAAGTTCATGTTCAGATTTATTTGTTTTGGTGGTACCAGGGATGGAACCCAAGGGCATTCTACCTCTGAGCTACACTCTCAGCCCTATTCTTACTTTGTTTTTTTTTTTTTGGTGGTACTGGGGTTCCTGGAAGCCCTTCTACCTCCGGGCTACACTCCCAGACCTATTTTTTACATTTTCATTTTGGAAACAGGGTCTCCTAAACCAGCGCGCGCAGCTGGCTTCGAACCTGCGCGATCCTCCTGTCTCTGCCTCCCAAGCGCGGGGATTACAAGCGTGCGCCACCACGCCCGGCAGCCCTATTCTTACTTTGAAGCAGGGTCTCACTAAGTTGCAGAGGGCCTCACTAAGTAGCTGAGGCTGGCCGTGAACCTGTGATTCTCCTGTCTCAGCCTCCCAAGTACAGGGATTACAAGCGTGCGTCACAACACCTGGCTGTTCAAATTTATTTAAACAAATAATAACTATTGCAGACAACTCATCAATACAACAGCAGCACTCAGGACATTTCTCTTGTTTCAGTAACGCGGGAATGCGACATGGGGAGGTTCTGGTCCAGGTCATTGTCCGCTCAGTTAAGCAAAGGCAGGCGGCACGCACAGCTGCTCATTTCTACAGGAGGGTGCTTGTTACCAGGGTAACGGTGCTAAGGGCTCTTTTCCTCAACTCAACTAAAATCTGTTGAACCGGGAAACTGATGTAAAGAACTAATAAACAGCTTGGATGCAGCTTAAGTCAAATCTCTATTGCAAAGCCAGAAGGAAATAGAAAGGGAAGGACAGCAGTGAGGCCGGCAGGCACGCTGGTGAGCCCGAGGGTGGCCCTGCTCCGCAGGCCCGGCCCCAAGTGGCTTCCCACTGGTGTGTTCCCTCAGCTGCAGGACGACAGGGCTGGCAGCTCGCCTCCGCAGCCTGCTGCTGGCCAGAGCACGCCTTACGTGTTAGTTTATCTTTTTTCCAGCGCTGCTGCATCTGTTCCCATGAACTGGTGGTGCTCCGCAGTAACACCGGGCTTGCACCCTGCACATCAAGGCCGGTCATGGAGAGAGGCAGGCAACCGCAGCACTGACCACAGCCAGCGCAGCAGCGCGCAGACTCTCAGAGCACAGGCTCCAGCCGTCTACGGCTTTACGAGGTGCCGGGCAGAGCTACTGTGATCTTCCTGTCATTTGGTGAACAGTGTGCCCTACAGTGCTTGAACCCAGGGGTGTAGATCAAGCCAGAGGCGAGCAATTCCGCTCAGCCACTGCTCCGATCTGAATCTGCCCGGCTGTCCTGCATGCCAAGACTCAGAAGGAAAAGCTCCAACACACTAGGTCAGTCTTTTGGGAAGGGTAGCTGTTCTCCCTTCTTCATGTTTTACTAGGTAGGATCAATTCTGTTCTAGATTGACAAAGGATTTTTCTTTTCCTGATAGAAATATCTCATTGTAGTCTATAAAAACACAGTTATAATTTTATGACCAGAAACACACACAAAAAAGGACATTGGTGCTTACAGGAAAAAATTCACATTAGCAAGATGTGCCTAAAAGCAAACACTGCCTTAGAAGGGCACACGGTGGGCGAAGCGCTAGTGTATGCCTATGGTCCCTGTGCGCGAAAGGCTAATGCGGGTTCCACGCCAGCCACAGCAAGGTAGTGCAACCTTGTTTCAAAATAAAAGGCAAAATAGGGCTGGGGTGTAGTTTGGAGGCAGAATGCCCCCAGGTCCAATCTCCAGTACCCAAAACAAAAAAAAGGGGAAGAAAAACACCCTAAGTCTTGCTATTGTTTCCCACTTGGCAACAGAAAAAAGAAGGCGTGCCTTGGTGGCTGGGCAGATGCCTGGGCGCCCCGTGAGCCCTCCCCGTCTGCTGAGGCACGGCGACACCTGCAGGCCGCAGAACCTTAGTGCATATTGCTTTGCGTGCAGTCCCAGATCAGCGCTGTCTTCAAAAGACAACCATCTTCCGACAGTGGGAAGAAAATGAGTGCCCTACAAGGACAGATTAGGAAAGAAATAGCACCCAAATTAACACGCTCCCTCCAAAAACCAAAACCCCTTCTGCCAAGATGGAAAGTTATGGTGTCCCTTAAATGAACACAGACTAGGCACATCCTCAGATGTCACTGCAACCGAGTGCTGGAGGCTCTGCAGCCAAGCTGCAGCCCCGCGCCCGCGCCCACTGCCCTGCTCTTGGACGCATGCTGCGCTCACGGCACCGCGGAGCCGAGCACATGGCCGGTGCTGGCGCCGCTGTCACATGGACAGAGGGCGACAGCAGGGAAGTGGAGCAGGTGGGAGCTGACTTGGGAGGAGTCACGTGATGCGGCGGTCCTGACGCTGCGGCTCCTCAGCTGTGGTGTGTAAGTGAGGAAACAACTCACACGGTACAGAATCTGCCATCCTCAGAAACAGCACCATATCCTGAGACTTGTACGTACTCACAGGTCTCTTAAAAAGTGAACTATGTAAATCGGTTTTGGTTTATTTGTTGAAAAAATTTAAAGCAGCAGCTCATTCAGTATTTCAATTAGCAGTTGTCAGGTGCCTACGAAGGAAAGGGAGGGCAATGTCCTCACGGCCAGCGGGCTCGGGCCTCCCCCACACGGACGCCTCCGCTCTAAGCAGCACTGAGCTGACACCGTCAGGTGGTGCTCAGAGTGGAGGAGTCTGGGTGGCACTTGTGCCAACAAACCGATCCCAGTGCTTGGGAGGCTGTAACAGGAAGCCAGCCTCAGCAACTCAGTGAGACCCTCGGCACTTTAGACACCCTCCCTCCTCTCCCTCTCCTCTCTCTCTCTCTCTCTCTCTCTCTCTCTCTCTCTCTCTCTCTCTCTGTGCACTGTATGTAGTCCTGCATCTTCATGGAGTACAAGATGGTGCCCGCCCGCTCCCTCCCCTGCCTCCTTCCCGTGTTGGCATGGCGACTGATGTGCTCGTGAGTGTTCGCCAGGCGCACTGGGGAGCCTCCCTCCCCTGGGTCAGGCTGCCTCCTCTGTTCATCTGCGGCTTCATAGGAGGTGTACAGCGCCTCCTATGGCCCTCTCCTATAACAGTCTCCACACGCTGGGGCGAGATCCCATCTTTCGTTTTCTGTGACTGACTAATCTCACTAAGCATCATGTTCTCTAGTTCCATCCATTTGAGACCCTGTTTCAAACTAAAACAAATTAAAAAAATAAATAAAGAGGGCTGCGGTGTAGCTCAGAGAAAGCAAGCCCTGGACTTAATCCCCAGTACCATACATACATGACAGTGACTGTAAACTCTGGGTAACGGAAGTTTTCAGAGTGACCTGTGAACCAACATACTTGTACACGCTGTAGTAAGGGAAACCCGGGAAGCCGATCGCAAATGAGACTTTTCTAAATATCAGATTAACCAGCATCTATCACCCTTTCAGGAAGCCAGTGCTTCTGGAGCCGTTCCAGAGCAAGCCTGGTGAGCGGCCTCCTGCATACCTCTCACGTCAGGGTCATCAACGTGCGGCTCCAAGTTCTCTATCATCTCCTCGAGCTCCTTCCTGGTGGCCATGGTGATGTTTGGGGAGGCTGGCACGGGGACCTCAGGAGCCTCTTCTGGCTGCTCCGGGCCGGGTCTCTTCCCAGAGTCCTGCTCCAGCTCTGTGTCCAGGTCTATTTCAGGAAGGGGAGTCCTCCAGAAACGGAAGGAGTTGTACAGTTCCTGGTCTGCGACGGCGGGCTCTGGGGATGCGGCGGTGCTGGGGCTGGGCTCCGGATGGCTCTCGGTTGCAGCTGCTTCCTGAGGCTCTGCAGAGGGCAGAGCGCTCGGAGAGCTGCCCACTGGGGCGCTCACAGCGTCTGCAGCCATGTCTTTGGGAGGGCCTTGCAGGGGGGCGCCACAGGGCACGACACTGGGACCTGGGGAAGTGGCCCCTGGCCTGCTCGGTGCGTCCCCGCGGACGTCTGGATCTCCGAGCCTTTTTTGTTTCATTTGGGAAAAATAAAACAACATGAAAGTATAAAAGTGATTACTGAAAAAGCCAATGAAAGACACTACACACAGCATTTAGACAAACAGCAAAAATTACAGACTGTCCATAAGAACGGAATAAATGATGGACGCTACTTAGAAAGCTTCTTTTCCCACCTGCTGTGTTCTGTATCCAGATATGTAAACAACTTAAGCGTAAGTCTAGATATTCGACCATTTTTGTAGTTAGAGAAGGCAACGTGTAGAATCCTGGGGTTACACAACACCAAGGGTAATTTCCACAGTAGGAACTAAAGAAGACTAGTAGGAAGAAATTCCTACAGGGCATTTTACAATACATATAGTTTTAATTTTAATACTATTTTTATTGTTCTTACATCAATAATAACATTGATTCTGAGGATTATTTGCATTGCCGCTCTGCTCCACTAGCAAAGTAAAAGCTGAGAATTAAAGCTTTCTGGTTTATATAAATAAAGAAAAAGGAAAAGCTCTACATAACAGCAGAAAATATTACCTGCCTCTCAAAATATATTAAAATCTCATCAAGTGTAAATAAAGCGTTTTTCTATTTCTCTCCAGTTTTCATCACTATCCTTGAAGCTTTTTCCAAAAGGAAGTTACGACTTGGCCGCTAGGGAGAAACACTCCGATTCCTGACTTGAGCCCGTGCGGTGCTCCCCCATCTAAGTAGTGAGAGCTGCTTATCTGCCACGTTCCCTCCCTCTCGTCTCTTGAGGAAGCCTTGGAGGACCACCAGGGGCCAGCAGAGAAGAGGGCCTGTCTTTAGGGTACAGCTGCAGGCGGTGGGAGAGGCCCTGGAGGAAGGGACGGCTGCCTACGCGGAAAAGCCAATCAGTGCTGACGAGGTGATGGGAAGACGGTGCTCAAAGCAAAGCAAGCGAGGGCGAGAGCATGCAAGCGCTGCCAGAGAGGGACGGACGGCTCGGACCCCTGCACTGAACTGGGCTACTCTGCATCACCCCTGGCTGCCAGACCTAACAGAGGAATCAGGAAAAGATGCCACTGAGGTGCCTTTTCCAAAGGCCACTCTGAAATCAGCGCAGAGAATAAGCTGGAGCTGAGGAGGACTCAGACTTCTAGCCGGCTCGTGACACGGCCATGCTCCAAGAGGCGGTGTCTGGGCTGCAGAGCAGGCCGCGCGCACGGCTCTCGTGACGGAGGCAGGAACAGGGAGGAAGCTGGAAGGCGGCAGGCTCCTGGCCAGGCCAGATGCCGGAAGCACCCTGGAAGGGGACACGCAGGAGCCGTCGAGGGGAAAGGCCAGCAGAGTCAGGCGTGGCAGGGTGTCGGGCATCTGCCGACGTCTAAGCTAGCAATGTCTACGGGAAGAGGTGGAGATGGGAGACTGGCCTGCAGGCACGGTCAGTAGGGCGACAAGTATTAATGAAGCTCAAAGCACGCCAGCACGAAGGCTCTCTCGTATGAAAGGGCGGGAAAGAGCCGGCGTGGTGGGCACGCTTGTCATCCCCGCGCTTGGGAGGCTGAGACAGGAGGATCGCGCAGGTTCATGGCCAGCCTCGGCTACTGACTGAGACCCTGTTTCCAAATAAAGTATAAAATAGGAAATAGGCCTGGGATTATAGCCTGGAGGTAGAAAAGCCCCTAGGTTCCACCCCCAGTACCCCCACCCCAAAAAGAAAGGAAGGTAATGGTGACCATGTATTTAGGCTGAGGAAGGGCAGGAGGCGAAGGGACTGGAGGCGAAGACACAGGGAGCACAGCGACCAGGCGAAGGGACAGCTGTCTCTTGCTTTTTTTTTTTTTTTTTTTTTTTGTGGTAGGGATTGAATCCAGGGGCATTCTACCTCTGAGCCACACCTCCATTCATTCATTTGTACCTGGGATTGAACCAAGAGGCATTCTACTTTCAAGCTACACCCCAGCCTGATTTTATTTCTTATTTAGAAATAGGGTCTCAACCAAGCTGCCAAGGCTGGACTTGAACCTGTGACCCTCCTGTCTTAGCCTCCCAAGTACTGGGATTACAAGTACATGCCACCACGCTCGGCCTTTATTTTTTATTTTGAAACAGGGTCTCACTAAGTTACTGAGACTGGCCTTGTGATCCTCCTGTCTTAGCCTCTCAAGTTCTGGAATTACAGGTGTGCAGCATCACACACAGCTGAAGAAACTCTCTAAGAAACGTAAGAGGTAAATAAGAACAGAAAAAAATGTAAGGTGAATATAGGGGGGGGAAATTAAGGGTGTTCCCTTAAAATGTTATGTGCCTTTAAGTACACACAATAAAAGGAAACAGAGGCCGGGCGTGTGGCGCACACCTGCAATCCCAGCATTCGGGAGGCGGAGACGGGAGGATCGCGGCTCACAGGCAGCCTCAGTTACTTAGCGAGGCCCTTCAAAACTCAGTGAGACCCTGTTTCAAAATTCAAAGGAATAAAAAATAGGGCTGGGGGTGTAGCTCAGAGGTAGAAAGCCCCTGGGCTCCATCCCCAGGACTTCGCGAAAAAAAGGTATGAAAGCAGGAGTCTTAGAAGAACCGTGCGAAGGAGTGCTGTGTGAACACGTGTGTAAGGGCCCAGTCATCAGCCACCGTGCGCCGCTCAGGAAATCTCTCCGTCACAAGGACACCCGAGCCACCCAAAGCACAGCGCAGTGACGGCACCGGAGACGCCGCCGTCTCTCTTCCTTCCGTAGCCTGGTATACGGTATGAAGAAATAACACAACCGTGACAAGACCTGAGCCGCATGGTCTCACCCGGCGCCGTCAGCACCGGCACGGAGCTTCTGGGCTCCCTGACTGCTTCCTATCTGAAAACGAGGTGCCGGCGAGACACCCCGCGAGGCCTCCCTGGCACAGAGCTCTCGAAGCTCGTGCGGTTATGCGCAACAAATGCGTTTTCTAGATGCCTAAGTCATGTAATATTTTCTAACCACTGTCCTTATTCAAAGCATATAAAAATAGAGAATTGAACTGAATAGACACATCTCAAAAGAAGAATACAAATGGCCAATAAATCTATAAAAATGCTCAACATCACTGGCAATCAGAGCAATGTAAATAAAAACTGCACTCAGGTTCCCGCTAACTCCAGTTAGAATGGCAATCATCAAGAATACAGGCAATAAGACTCGCTGGCGAGGATGTGAAGCAGAGGACACTTCCGTGCACGCTGATGGTACTGCAAATCAGTACAACCCTGTGGAGGTTCCTAAAAGACAGGAAGGGAGCCCCCGTGGGGCCAGCAATGCCACGCCTCTGGGGCTCTCCAAGGAGTTAAGTCAGATCTGCAGTGATCCATGCACATCCTGTTTAGAACAGCACAGCTCCCAACGGCCAAATTAAGGAACCGGCCTCACTGCCTGTCAGCAGATGAACGGCACACAATGAAATTGTACTTAAAACAAAAACCACAATTAGGTCATCCGCGGAAAAGTACACGGAGCCAGCCAGGCGTGGTGGCGCACGCTTGTAATCCCCGCGCTTGGGAGGCGGAGACAGGAGGATCGCGCAGGTTCGAAGCCAGCCGCCCGCGCTGGCTTAGGAGACCCTGTTTCCAAGTAAAAATGTAAAAATAGGTCTGGGAGTGTAGCCCGGAGGTAGAAGGGCTTCCAGGAACCCCAGTACCACCAAAAAAAAAAAAAAAAAAGTACACGGAGCCGGAGTACTAAGTGAGGTCGGCCAGGCTCGGGAAGGCAAGGTCTTAAGTTAGAAACAAAACAGGAAACACAGGGACTTTGGTAATTGAGAACAGCCAATAGAATCATGGAAAGGATTGAGAACGGCCAATAGAATCATGGAAAGGATTGAGAACGGCCAATAGAATTGTGGAAAGGATTGAGAATGGCCAATAGAATCGTGGAAAGGGATAGGAGGACAGAGGTAGGAAAGGGAAAAGGAAGAGTTGATGGAAAAAGCAGCTCAGATGATTCCGTGCGGTGTCTGAAGGCAGCACTAACCGACCCCACCACTACATCAGGGAGGGTGGGCAGCAGGCCCGAAGAGAAGCACACCAAGACCTTGTGCACATGTGTTTGTGTAACACTGAACCTAAGACGTCTGATTACAACGTACCAACGAAATTACATAAAACCTGAATAAGGTACAAATTTGAAATAAGTATGGCATTAGAAGGGTAATTGGTGAGATCTGAATTACATCTACATGTATTTCCTAATGTGAGTTCTCGGACTGCAGTTACATATTAATGTCTGTGTTTTGAAGAAATACAGTGAAGTACCTAAGAGAGGTAAAAAGAAATCATATCTAAACTTATTCTCTAAAGAATTCAGGAAAAGAACCAATAAGGCAAATAGAGCAAAACATTAATATTTGAAGAATTTAGGAGGTTATAAAGGACTCTTTGTGGTATTTCTGTAAATTTTATGAAAACATCCAAAGAAGAATTTAAAAATAGACTTAAGTACTTTCAGCAAGGGGGTGGAAGGGAGACCCACACATTAGACCTTGTTTAAGACCTCGTCTACTAGCTGACAAACTACAGCAAGCCCCATTGAAACACAGAGAAAAGGAGCCCGAAGGTCATTCCGAACGTAAAACCACTCTAGGGTCTGAAGAGTCTCTTGTTCCCGCCCCACCACAGCATCAGGATGGAATTTTCCGCCAGGCACAGTGGCGCACACCTGTGACCCCAGGACTTGGGAGGCCACGACAGGAGGATCACAGGTTCGTGGCCAGCCTCAGCAACTTAGCCAGGCCCTCAGCAACTTAGTGAGACTCTGTTACAAAATAAAAAATAAAATAGGGCTGGGGTGTAGCTCAGAGGTAAATCCTTGAGTTCCATCCCCAGTACTAGAAAAAAAAAAAAAAAAACCTCAATTTTATTTCTCTTGGTAACAAAATCTAATAGAGAATGGCTGGTAATTTTCCTTGTCTGACATGTAAACTCATTGCTATGTCCAAACTTAATATGTTTTTTTTTTAAGAGAAAACTAGTAGAAAGAGAAAAGTTCCTGGGTATTAGATCTGGGAGGAATTCCTATGTGGCGGCGCCTTCACACCATCAGGAGCACCCATCCCTCAAGCCCGGCTCTCCTGGGCTGGGGAGCAAAGGACACCAGGTCCCGCTGCCAGCTCCAACATGACTTCTGAATGCTCTGGACACACAAGGATGGGTTGTGAAAACCCAGAGACTTGCGCCTCTGCTCGGTGGAAATTGTCCTGGGGACGTGGTACAAGACACGAGGGCAGGCCACAGACGTCTCCCAAAGAGAACTGAAGCCACTTCTCTGCCCGGTGTGCTGTAAGCATGCTCAGAGCTCCTGCGCAGAGGCCGTGACGCTAGAAACTGAGCACGAGGACTTCAGGCTGAGATGCCTGGGGGAGAGCCGGCTGGAGCGGGGTCTGTGATGGGAGCGAAGCCCCCAGTGCACCTTCCTCGCCCGTAGGCCGTCAGCTTGCTCAACCCAGCCCTAACACAAGCCGAGGCTTTCAAGTTCATGCCAGTGACCATTTAGTTTTACATGGCTGGCACTAAGCCGAACAAACAAAACCCAGCACCTCTGGCTCGTGCTTCAGGTTTTGGAGATCAGAGCCATACCCCCTAGACATTCATTCAAGAATGTCGTGTACCAGTGTGCGGCCGGTGAAGGCCAAGGCTGGCTCGCGCCAAAGCACAACCAAAGAAAGGTCACTGCTCCAGCACCCGCACTGTGGGCAGCCGGGCACATGGCCCTGGGTGTCCTGAGAGGGCAGGAGAGGGCTGCTGCTGCTGCTGACCGAGGAGGCGGCGACATGAACTTGAGGTCACCAAGAGGACTTGAGAACAGAGGCCGAGTTTAATTTCCTATTTGTAGTATGTGGTTTGTAGTAGGTGCTCAATAATTTCTACGTAATCAGTCAGTCAACCTTCCCAGCACAACAGTTTTAAGATTGCCTAAAAAACAAAGCTAGAGCTGGGCGTGGTGGGCACGCTTGTAATCCCAGCTCTTGGGAGGCTGAGACAGGAGGACTGCACAGGTTCGAAGCCAGCCTCAGCTACTCAGTGAGGCTCTCAGTAACTTAGTGAGACCCTGTTTCCAAATAAAATATAAAATAGGTCTGGGAGTACAGCCCGGAGGTTGAAAAGCCCCTGGGATCCACCCCCAGTACCACACACACACACAAAAGCTAGTGTGGTACTAAAGGGAGGGTAAACAACCTCAGGGCTCAAAGACATGGGGTAATTCATAAGATCCTGTAGAGGCAGGGAGTTTAAGTCCGCAAAGGCCCGACAGTACCCAAGCCGGCTCTTCCTTCGCCAGGCTCTCCTCCCTCCACCACGACCACCACACTTCAACAAGTGTGGTGAGAGTGAAGCTCCGCTGTTTTAAATGGTGTGACCTGACCGTAAGGTACAGCTCGTCACGATGCAACGAATCAAGGAAGTAAACCATCTTCCACTAGCTGTTCAAAGAGATGTTCCCAAAACATCACTTACCACCAGTCAGCAGACGTCCTCACTAGCCACTACAACTGGTTTTAGCAAAAGGTCCCTTTGGCGCACAGCCGGGCGTCTGGCTGCAGGGGACGGAAGGGAACGGCTGCCTCCCCGCCTCTGAGCTCAGTGGTGTCCCGGCCACACGAAGCTCCGTAATGTACACTGCTAGATCCTTTCCAGATTCAAACACAAAGCAAACGTATGCAATTGTCTCCGGTACACTTAGACGGGCAGAAAAAGAGTAGGCTGACTTAAACGCAAACCAGGTACCAGTCCCGCCCTCGTATTGTTCTAGTCAAACTCCTTCCCACAGAGGCTTTCAACAGGACCACGGCTTTGCTTTGTTCGCTAGGAAGGCAGCCTTACAGTGACGCTTCCTCCTTTCCAGCGGGCAGGACTCAGCTTGTCTGACCACGCAGCGGGACGGCAAGCAAAACGGCAAAACCAGGCAGCAGAGAAGGAAGGAAGAACTGCCATGTCAAACACCAAGAAGGTAAAAGCCACGGCATCAAGACCTCAGAAGGAAGCGCCCGTTAGCGCCCACAAGGAGGGATGCGGCGCTCACACCGAGCGCCCCTGCGCCCTGCCGGCTCAGCCGCTCCCCATGCAGGTACTTCCCAGCTGGCTCGCTTCCCCAGGTGTGTGTCATAATAAACTCTACATGGAACAATGAATTCGACTGAAACATTTAAATGCAAAAAATTCTAAAAAATGAAAATCAGAGTTGACCCAGCTTTACTTAAAAATTTGGTTACTATTAGATTAATACACTACTTGATAACCTACTTAATAAGATTTAGCTAATTTAGGGTTAATCATTAAAATGCATTAAAATGCTTCTCTCTCTCGGTAATTATTATTTAGTAGACAGAGAATCCAAAATCCACATTAAATGAATCAACTGGAAGAAAAAATAACTGTCAGAAATGAACTACATACAAAATCAAACATGCTCTTAAATTAGGTTCAATTCCTTAAAACCAAATTTTAAAAGATCCAACCTTTTAAATTAATAAATATATTGTAAATACCAACAAGCACTTTACTGGGTAAATCATCTGCTATTAAATAAACATTAAAAAACCATAAACTCTACCACTTAGTTGCTCTATACCCAAGTACCAAGCTAAGTTTGCTACAGGCATCCTCTTATTCAACATGTAACCGGTGTTTAAATATACAGCGCATCTGCAGGATGAGGCTACAAACTTTATTTTCAAGAGGAATAGCAAACCCTCCAAAGAATATGTATCGTAAAACAGTGGGAATTACAGTCACAATCGGACAACAGGGCAAAACAAATTTTTAAGATTATACCTGTTTTTGTCTTCTACTGACGGCTCTTCAGAACTTTTGCTTTCTTCTTTAAAATACTGGCCTGAGCTGGATGGATTAGCAAAAGTAGATATGAAAGGTCCCAGAGACTGAAAAGCTGCTTGGCGGACCTGGTGGGGAGAGGACAACGAGAGAATGCGACCACAAAGAGGAGGTCTTAAGACGAGCCCTCCCACGGAATTTCCTCTCCATGGTCTGAAGTCATTTTATCTTTTTTTTTTTTGCAGTGCTGGGGATGGAACCCAGGGGCATTCTACCTCTGAGCTACACCCCAGCCCTATTTTTTCTTCTTTATTTTGAAACAGGGCCTCACTAAGTTGCAGAGAGTCTCACTAAATAGCTGAGGCTGTCCGCGAACTGTACTCCCCCAGTCTCAGCCTCCCGAATGCTGGGATTACAAGCGTGCGCCACCACGCACGGCTCTGATAAAACATTTGCATAAAACAAGTATTTAAAAATGTTTGTATTCTCAAGAACATAGAGAGTGAAGAAAACCAAGACTGTCAAAATGTAAGTCAACGAAACGTGACATGTACATCTGGTGTTTCCAGACAGGGAAGACTAGCGTGCTCACGTCAAGGAGGCAGGGCAGCACTGTGCACATCCCCATCAGAAACATCGAAACACATTTCACAAACAGTAGCCATATGCTACTGTTACCAATGAGTGTCCGTGTGGGGAGCACCACAGGATTTGAACCTGCGACCCTCTCATCTCAGCCTCCCAAGAACTGGGATTACAGGCCTGTGCCACCACACCTGGCTTCTAGTGTCTACTCTTAAAAGGATGAGTAACAATATATGTCAAATGATACATTCTTTCTTAATTATGAGATCATGTTTACTTTAAAACACACAAATGTATTATTTTACAAAAAAGGCTAAAACCCTACCCAACGAGAAGGATCGCTGATCAGGCTAACAAACAGTGCTGACAGCTGGGCCCGCCGGGTCTCTTGCCGCGCCGCGCAGGACACCGCCGTGAAGCACTCCGCGCAGGCCTTACGGACCCCCCACACGCTGTCGGAGCAGAGCTGGAAGAACCTGGGCAGCTGTGGCGAGGAGAGGGGCGTCAGCAAGCGGAGGCCTGCGCTGCTGCCCTCTTCTGCAGCCTCAGCCTGAGACACTGAATGGGGTAGTAGGAAACCCACCTAATATCAACACTCGCCATTCTAGTTAACCCCACCTAAGTCCTAACTGATGATGCAAACACAAAACACCCCCATGACACCTGTCGCCAGGAGCTCGCATCTGAAATTCTTTGCAGGCCGGAGGTTCGTAGAAAGTTTAAGTGAGTTTGTACTTTAAACACATACAGCCAATGTATCACGACCTCAAACCAACCTGTAGATTGACTATGCCACCAAAATACCTAGGGTTGCAGGAACATTACAGATTCAGTTGAATAAATGAGCACTGATTTGCTTAAAGCAAGTGGGAAAGGTAACAGCGAGTCTCTGCTTATACGTGTATTTGTGCTTTTAACAAACTGTCCTTATCCTAATACAATTTAAGTGGCCAGATTACAGAAACTGAAGCTAACCTCAAAGGCCTAATTTTCTGGTTTACCCCATAGGACTGTTGTGGAAGCTGGAGGGTGTTCACACTTCAGACTTTGTGACATGCTCTTTACTCCTTTACACGTGTGAACTTACCAACATCTCCTCAGTAGCTTGCTGGCCAACTACACTGCAAATGTCTCCAAAATTAGCAGCACAGACCTGACAGTGAAAGCATCAATCACATTTTACAACATGACCTATGAAGTCCCCAGAAAACCATCTACTAAACGTCACATATGCATCCATTAACATTAGAACTATGGCCGGGCGTGGTGGCGCACGCTTGTAATCCCGGCACTTGGGAGGCTGAGACAGGAGGATCACAGTTCGCAGACAGCCTCAGCTACTCAGTGAGGCCCTCTGCAACTCAGTGAGACCCTGTTTCAAAATAAAGAATAAAAAATAGAGCTGAGGGTGGAGCTCAGAGGTAGAATGGCCCTGGGTTCCATCCCCAGTATCACAAAAAACAAAGAAACAAAAAATAAGCCACATTAGAACTATATGTTCTTTTTTTTTGGGTGGTATTGGGATTCCTGGAGACCCTTTTACCTCCGGGCTACTCTCCCAGACCTATTTTATACTTTTTAAAATTATGAAACAGTGTCTCTTAAGTCAGCGAGGCTGGCTTCTAACTTATGTGATCCTCCTGTCTCCGCCTCCCAAGTGCGGGGATTACAAGCGTGTGCCACCATGCCCGGTGAAGTACGTGTTCTTAAATGGAAAAGCAAAACCAAACAGCTCTGGAAATACCTTTCGCACGTGAAACATCCTGCAGTCACAGCACATGTCACAGAACCTGGGGAGGATGAGGCGCTCTGTGATGTCCTTCCCAACCATGGGCGCCATCTTGCACATGATCTACCAGTAGAAAGAAACACCAAAGTATCTTTAAGGCTGGGTAGCGTGGTAAAGGTACACTTAGGGAACCAGGTATGACAGCATCATACATAACAGTCATAGCCAATGAATCGCTTCGTCTTATTCAAGAAACAGACAAATAGATATTAGCCATTACTGGTAAAATTAACCAATAAATACTCAGTGTACAGTAACCCAGCAGAGAATTCTAAACATTTCATTTTTATTTGTATTAATCAATATGACTTATTGTCTTGTTAATCATTTTGCCAAGTAACTTTAAAAGCTAAAAAAAGAGCCAGGCATGGTGGTGCACGCTTGTAATCCCAGCATTCAGAAGGCTGAGACAGGAAGATCGTGGTTCGCAGACAGCCTCAGCTACTTAGTGAGGCCCTTCGCAACTCAGTGAGACCCTGTTTCAAAATAAAGAATAAAAAATCGGGCTGGGGGTGTAGGTCAGAGGTAGAATGTCCCTGGGTTCCATCCCTAGTACTGAAAAAAAAAAAAAAGTGACTGCAAAAGAAAAGACTCTCCCTCAGAAGGATGTAGGCTTAGCGCATCCATGCTAGGCTGAGACCACACTCCGCTGACCTGCGCTGTGTTGCTGAAGCTGGTGAGCGCTTCCTGGTCTGCAATTCTCAGCCTCAATAAAGCCAGGCCAGTTCCGTGTACACGCGCGGCCCTTTCCACAGTGCAACAAGCAAAGGGAGGAGTAAGAGGGGTAAGTGTATTCAAAACGTAGCTTTTTCTCAAAGAAATACAGTCCTCCCCATGAATACGGAGAGAAATCTGTTATCATTTATCAATTATATTCCTACACTGCAAATAGAACAAGAAGCAAAAGGCATATATATATATATGGCTGCGTACAAAGAAAATCCCAATGAAGCTACAAAGAAATCACCAAGCAAATGAGTGAGCTTAAGAATATTGCAGAAGACATGTCAGAATATAAAAATCAGCCGGGCGTGGTGGCGCATGCTTGTAATCCCCGCGCTTGGGAGGCGGAGACAGGAAGATCGCACAGGTTCGAAGCCAGCCTCAGCTACTCAGTGAGGCTCTGGCAACTTAGACACTGTTTCCAAATAAAACACAAAGTAGTCTGGGAGTATAGCCTGGAGGTAGAAAGCCCCTGGGATCCACCCTCAATACCACACACACACAAGAATATAAAAGTCTACTGTCTGTCTGTCTGTCTTTCTTTCTCACTCTTTTTTTTGTGTGTGTGTGGTACTGGGGGTGGAACCCAGGGGCTTTCTACCTCCAGGCTATTACTCCCAGACCTATTTTTATACTTTATTTGGAAACAGGGTCTCACTAAGTTGCTGAGAGCCTCACTAAATAGCTGAGGCTGGCTGAGGACCTGTGCGATCCTCCTGTCTCAGCCTCCCAAGCGCGGGGCTCATAAGTGTGCCCACCACGCCCGGCTAAATCTACTGTATTTCTATAAATGAGGAATGAATGATTGAAAATCTTTAAGATCATCATGTTAAAAAACATGAACACACACACACACACACACACACACATACACACACACACACGCACGCGCGCAGCCGATGTGAACCAATAAGCAGAGCGCTCCGTTATGTTCATGGATGGCTATGCGGGAATTCTCCCTGAGCTGAGCCTGCAGATTCAGCACCATCCCAGCCGCATCGTGGGCACGCGAGGCGCACCTGCACCTCCTCCGTCCCAGCCGGCTCTGCCTTCTGAACCAGTGCCAGGCTCTGGTAAAAATCCAAGTCACACTCTACCACCGAAGTAGGACAACTCAAGCTTTTTAGAATGAATTCTTTCTCTTTTTCTCCTTCCTTCCTTCCTTCCTTCCTTCCTTCCTTCTTTCTTTCGTCCTTCCCTCCCTCCCTTCCTTCCTTCTTTTTTTCGTTGTAGTACTGGGGATGGAAGCCAGGGGCATTCTACCACCTAGCTATACCCCCAGCCCTATTTTTTATTCTTTATTTTAAAACAGGGTCTCACTAAGTTGCAGAGGGCCTAAGTAGCTGAGACTGGCTGCAAACTGTGACCCTCCTGTCTCAGCCTCCCAAGTACTGGGATTAGAAGTGTGTATCCCCACACCTGGCTAGAATGAATTCTTTCTTTCTTTTTCTTTGGTACTGGGGGTGGAACCCAGGGGCCTTCTACCTCTAGGCTACACCCCGGCCTATTTTACATTTTATTTGGAAACAGGGTCTCACTGAGTAGCTGAGGCTGGCTTCGAACCTGCACGATCCTCTGTCTCAGCCTCCCAAGCTCTGGGATTACAAGTGTGCGCCACCACGCCTGCCTAGAATGAGTTATTTTTCTTTTCTTTCTTTCTTTCTTTCTTTCTTTCTTTCTTTCTTTCTTTCTTTCTTTCTCTCTTTCTTTCTTTTTCTTTCTTTCTTTCTTTTTTTTTTTTTTTGGTGGTACTGGGGTGGAACCCAGAGGCTTTCTACCTCTGGGCTATACTCCCAGACCTTTTTTATATTTTATTTGGAAACAGGGTCTCAGTAAGTCGCTGAGACCCTCAACTAAGTAGCTGAGGCTGGCTTCAAACCCGTGCGATCCTCCTGTCTCAGCCTCCCAAGTGCAGGGATTACAAGCCTGCGCCACCACGCCTGTCTAGAATGAGTTATTTCTAAAAAAGAATACTGGGAGGCAGGAAAAGCCAAGCATGACAAGATAAACATAACCCAGTTGCACAGGAACCGCAGGCTTCCCTCCAGTGATGGAGACAGCTTTTATGATAATGTTTTATTCATTTTAAATGCCATCTCAAAAAATATAACAGCAAGTTAAACTGCTTAATATAAACCAACCACTACACCAAAACTGAGTTCATTTGTTGACAAAGTCCTGAAAAAAACAAATGAGCCAGGCGTGGTGGTGCACCCTTGTCATCCCAGTAACCGGGAGGCTGAGACAGGAGAAACACAGGCTGGAGGCCAGCTGCGGCTCCTTAGGCCCTCCCAGCCAGCGAGAACCTGCTCCAAAATAAAGGGTGGACAGGGCTGCGTGGGAGCTCAGAGCAGAATGGCCCTGGGCTCATCCCCAGCGCCCCAGCTCCCCAAAACAACACTGTGGACTAGGAGGCAGCACCACCTTGTGGGAATGTACACAGCGCCCTGCCTTTAGTAAATGGTTCACTATGTTATGCAAATTTTACCTCAAAAGCATTATTGAAAAGTAGCCAGATGTATTATTCAGTGGTAATTGAGTATCTAAAGATAAGATGATGAAATCAGGAAGCTTTTCAAGGGAAAGAAATTAGAGAAAGGGTCAAACTTATCTCATCCTGATGTGATCCAGAAGACCTTTAAAAGTTTGTTGCAATTTTTATATCAACAAAACTGTACTTTTTTAGGCATAGTGAATACTTATCATCCCAACATTCTGAATAATTTTTCAGATGAATGCATTACTTTTCTAACTCACTATCAGAATTCTTACTATACGAACTCAGGAAACCGTAGGTGTGAATCACATTACTACTAAATTCTGAGTGATGTCCTGTTTATTACCATGGCTCTCAAATAACCAAATGTGCACAGCATGTAGAGAACTTCCTCCCACAATGACCTGATTCCATGCGTAGCTAAACAATCTGTGTGGTGTCCTCAGAGTCACCACGGAGAGCGCATCAGGATTGCTGGCGTGGCTCTGCTGACCCCGAGGACCACGGCGTGCGGGGCAGGAGCCCGCATCGCTTCCCGTGCCTCCCCTGCCCTCGAGCAGCGTCTAGGAAAGCGTCGCAGAGCGCCTCCTTTTAAAGTCTAACCGCACAACGCTCGTCTCGCTCCCGCCTCACGTGGTGACTTCCTGTGTGAGGCAAGCCTCTGCCCTCTCTGCATCCCCAACCCTGACCCCGCATGGCCACTCTGCTGCGCCACCGAGACCAAGCAGCCCGGGGTCGAGCCCCTGTGGCCGGGCCACTTACAGCCACGGCTTCTGTCTTCACGTCGTCGTTGCTATCGGGGGCGGTCAGCTCGATGAGGACCGGGCACACTCTGGTCTCCACGTCGCAGCGCTCGATCAGCTCTTGCTCCAGCAGAGCCAGCAATGCCGCCTGGCTTGTCTTCCTGACCTACGGAGGGAACACAGAACAAATCCAAACAGTAGGAAAGAACCAGCCGGTGCGGTGGCGCATGTGTGCAATCCCACTACTGGGCAGGCCGAGACGGAAGCAGCTCGGGGCTGTGGCCAGCCTAGCCACTTAGGCCTAGTTTCAAAATAATGAAGAAGACAAGGCTGGGGTTGCAGCTCAGAGGTGGACTGCCCTGGGCTCAGTTCCTGGTAACATTAAATAAACAAAGTACATACACAATGCAGTAAAACTTTATCACTTGATTTTTACAAATTTGAAGACTTCTCGTTTCAACTTAAAAGAATACATAACTTGAAAAACTTTGCGATTAAATATGTGGGGCTATTTTCTTCAACTATTACAAAACAGAATTTGTTAGACTATATCATAACAGATGACGCAGGACACAAGAGCTACGCCCATAAAGATCTCACAAAGTAACGTGTGTGTGTGCGTGTGTGTGTGTGTGCGTGTGTGTGTGCGTGTGTGTGTGTGTGATTTTTACTGGGGACTGAACCCAGGGGCATTCTACTTCCAGGCCTATTTTTTTAACTTCCAGCAGCGTCTCACTAGGCTGATGTGATGTCTCACTACTTGCCAAGGCCGCCCTTGACCCTGCAATCCTCCTCTCAAGCCTTCCAAGTACTGGTATTACAAGTGTGCACCACCACGCCTGGCTCCACGCGTTGTTTTTGAAATGCAGAATAATAAAATTAGAGAGGAAAAAGTAAAGTAGATTACCTAGGCTAGGCCATTCTGCGTACATTATGCTACATGAAATTTCTTTACGAAGAGGGAAAAGGAACTCTCACCTGATTATTCTGATCTGCGAGATATCTAACCACGATCGGCAGCAAGTATTTGGAGAAAGCATAGGGTATAGACGGCCGGTTTTCTTGACAAAACAAGGCGATGTGCGGCACCTGCTCCATCAGCTCCGCTCGCACGGTGGGCTCTGCTGGACGACAGTGGCGTGAGCGGGCGCAGCCTCCCTCACTCGTCCTCCATGGCCTCGGCTGCTTGGCAGGACACCTTGGGCGTGGGTCCTCATTCCGCATGAAAAGGACTCAGAGAAATGTTCTCTAAGTCCCAGGCACTCTTCACAACCACGAACAGAACGCACACAGAACGAGAGGAGGAACTCAACCCAACCCACAGGACACACCAAGCAATAATCCCGAAAACGGATACACTGGTACACCGCCTACACTGTAACGCCCTGCCAAGGGCTAAACGCCTCACCCGATACCGACGTCAGTACTACAATATGGCATCACCTGTAAAGGCCACGACTCAAGAACTTCTGGGACGAATCTTAAAGACTGGATACAAGTAAAAAAATACGGCCCTCCCTAAAACCATTCTAAAACAAGCACACACAGAACAACTGTGAGCAGATTACGACTTTATAACTTAATATTCACTTAAAGTGGTAAGTTTTATGTTATGTACATTTTACTACATTAAAACGCACATTTCAGCCAGGCAGGGTGGTGCACACCTGCAATCCCAATTCTTGGGAGGCTGAGACAAGAGGTTTGAAGACAGCTTTAGCACGTAACGAGACTTTCAGCACCCTAGGAAGACCCTGTTTCCAAGTAATACAATCAGGCTGGAGGCGTAACTTGGAGGTAGAATGCC
This sequence comes from Muscardinus avellanarius, assembly GCF_963383645.1. NCBI lineage: Eukaryota > Metazoa > Chordata > Mammalia > Rodentia > Gliridae > Muscardinus > Muscardinus avellanarius. The sequence goes on along the minus strand of NC_137803.1, from coordinate 63,115,500 downwards.
CCTGGGTTAATCCTAATATCACACACACACACACACACAAAAAAAAAAACCACTATTTTTTTTTTAGTACTGTGTAAGCACATACCTGAATCGTCAGCTAATCTGCTAATTCTCTCCAACACAGCGATGCAATCCCTTTCATCGTCGCAGACTTCCCTCAACGTATCTAGCAAACTCCGGGCCACCATTTGTCTGCACAGACAGAGAAAATTATAGTGTCCAGTGGTCTCAGTAGATATTTAGAACTTTAAAAGTTAAAATCCATATGGTTTTTAAAGACATCTATTTCCTAACTACATTTTAAAACAAACCTGTAATCAAGCCGGGTGTGGTGGTGCACGCCTGTAATTCCCGTGCTTGGGAGGCTGAGACAGGAGGATCACACAGGTTCAAAGCCAGCCTCAGCCCCTTAGTGAGGTTCTCAGCAACTTAATGAGACCCTGTTTCCAAATAAAATATAAAAAAGGTCTGGGAGTATAGCCCGAAGGTAGAAAGCCTCTGGGTTCCACCCCCAGCACCACCAAAAAAATAAAAAAATAAAAAATAAAACAAACCTGTAATCTCCTAAGTGGCAAGTGCCAATATTGATTTTATAGGTGAGATTGAACATTTTCAAAATATATTTTTTTATCTTTAGTTGGCTTGGCAAGTTTCGAAAGTTCCTAAGAATTCATCTCAATTATCCTTCAATTATCATAATGATGGAAAAATATAATTGCTTTTCATTACACAAAGTGCTGTCTTTCCTATTATGACTGTGTAGGAGACAGGGAAGGGGTTACGGGGATTGAACTCAGGGCATTCTCTCTCTGCGCTACATTCCCAGCCTATTTTACTTATTTATTTATTTATGGTGGTACTGGGGTTCCTGGAAACCCGTCTACCTCTGGGCTATACTCCCAGACCTATTTTTTTAAAAAAATTTTTGGAAACAGGGTCTCTTAAGCTAGCTCGGCTGACTTCGAACCAGCGCGATCCTCCTGTCTCCGCCTCCCAAGCGTGGGGATTACAAGCGTGCACCACCTCGCCCGGCTTTTTTTTTTTATTTTGAAACAGGGTCTTGTTAAGTTGCTGGGGACCTCCCTAAATTGCTGAGGCTGGCCTGAAACTTGCAATCCTTCTGTCTCACCCTCCCAAGTACTGGGATTGTAGGTGTGCGCTACCACACTTTGGCGCTATTATGAATTTTGTACAATTGTACTCTACAAATTTGAACAAGGACTTTTTGATCTCCCAGAAAAAAGTCTGAGACAGTGGTCTGGAGCCCACAGTTGGAGACACAATGTACCCTGACTCCTGGCGTGCTACAGCTGACGTGCCCTGAGCACCCCTGCACACAGTAGGTCTACAGCATCCCGTGTCAAAGGAGTAACATCCCCCAGTTAGCGATCTGTATGAACACCAGCACCACTCCCAGCGGTACACCACTCCCAGCGGTACACCACTCCCAGCAGTGCACCACTCCCAGCGGTCCTCTTGCCGGAGATCAGGAGTGCTCTAGCTCACCAGGACGGAGGAGCAGACACCTATGGCCCAGGCACCTCAGCACAGGCTGGGGCTCAGCCCTGTCTGCTTTGGAGTGGCGCTTTTACTCTCCTCCTGACAGTAGTGGGCGGCCTCTCCCAGCCCGCGCAGCCCCACGCACCTGTTGAACACGTTCTCGCTGGCGGCATACTTGTCCAGTCTCCCCAGTGGCGTCAACATTTCATCTTGTGAGACGAAGTCCAGGGCTGAAGGTACAATAATCACATCAGACTCTGAGCTGTAGTCATCCACACCAACTATCAGAGACATCAGAAATGCTCTTATGGTCCTGCGACACCACAAAGTGCCTCTGCCTGCCTGAGCAGCGCGAAAGCTCCCGGAGCGGGGCGGGGCCTCCAGAGAGCCGCGTCCACCCAGAAGCCGCGAGCAGCCGGGCCCTCGCCGTCCTCTGCAGGAGTCCTGACTGTGTCGACCGCACAGGTCAGCGCCACGGGCCATGTGAGGGATGGAGGGCCACGGTTCAGTCAGGACACTTACAAGCCAAGCACTGGCACCGTCAACTCTGCAGTCTGAAGATAAGTGAAACCGCTGTCTGACTTCACTCGCCAGGGAAAATAAACCACCAGTGTACTTATATTCCTTAAAGAAATATTTACTAAAGTCCCTTGTGCCACATGCTAGACTACAGGCTGGGGAGGTGAAGGAAAAAGTGCTATTGTTTCTGCTTCCAGGAGTTACCATTCACTGGGAGCACGCCCACTTCAGATGGCCATTAGAAAGAAGGCAGGCAGAAACCGCAAGCCTTGGAATCCCGGGCTGAGAGGGGAGGATCGAGGAGGTTCGCGGCAGCCTCAGCTACTTAGTGAGGCTCTCAGCGATTTAGTGAGACCCCGTTTCAAAATAAATAAAATAGGTCTGGGAGTGTAGACAGGAAGTAGAAAAGCACCTGGGTTCCATTCCCAGGAACACACACACACACACAGAATAAAAAATAGGGCTGGGGTATATCTCGGAGGTAGAATGCCCCTGGGTTCCATCCCCAGTACTGTAAAAACAAAAACAAAAACAAAAAACCATGGCAAGGCTAGAAGCAGGCCAAGCTGCAGGGGAGGAAAAGACAGAATGGCCGAAACGAACCAGAGGGCAACGATTTCCAAGAACCACGCAGGCAGAGAGCTTCAAGGTATGATCGCACGGCAGATACTGCCGAGGAGAGGACTGCGAGTCTGTACTCGGGCGTGCTGGGTGGACACCTGAGGCACCTCGAGGCGCTTTCCATGCAGGGAGCGGGGCCAGCAACAGAGGTGGGGCACCAGAGGCCCAGGGAGCCCGGAGTGTACCAGGGCGCCCGCAGGGCTAGGTCAAGCAGGCCGCAGAGCAAAAGTGGGGACGGTTTTGTTTCAAATACAAGAACAGAAAGATCTGAAAGGCAGTTGTGTGCCGAAAGGAAACAGTCAACAAATCAGGAGAAGTCCTAGTTCTCGGAGTGGGGGCACACGGTGGGAGATCCCGAGATGAGGCCGCCGCACCAGGGCCGGGCAGAGCAGGACGTAAGGAGAGCTGGCTCTTCTGGTAGAGTAAGAGCTTTGGACAGCTCCTCTTACTCTTCCGGCCTGGCCTCCGGTCGGCTGCACCCGCGCTCTCTGCCTGCTAGGTCTTCTTACTGTCGCCAAGGCGGCGAGGGCAGGACCTCGCCTCCACTGACCCAGGGAAACTTCCCGCAGAGTGAGCGAGCGCTCAGCATTCCCGTGGCCAGTCTGCTCAGCGCTCACAAGCAGGGTTTATCTTGCTCCAGCTCTCTGTACAGGGGCAGCTCCTGCTATGTAAAACGCTTATTTTAAAAGTACTGAAGCCACAGCATGGGCCCATCGCGTGAACCGCCTGCCCTGAACCCTATACTGAGAGAGAGCTATTTACTCCCAGAAAGAAACTACGAAAGGCAGCCCAGCCACGTTTAGCTATTTTAACTTGCTAAAACAAAACTAACTTTTGTTTTGAAAGACACCCAAACATGCTTTCCCCACTTTGGTAAAGATGGGAGCATTACGGACCAAATTTACCCCCATACTTCAATGGTAAAAAAAAAAAATAGACAAACTGGAAGAAATTATTATTTTTGACACTAGAAAAAATCCAACTACAAATGTAAAAGCTCCCTTTGGGGGCGGGAGGCTGGCGCGCACTGCCTGGGGAGGTCCTGGGGAGGCTGGCCCGCGCCCTCCTCGGCTCTCTGCCCTGGTGCGCTCCCAGGGTGCATCGGCCTCCCCGGGTCCCACCACCTTTGGGAGCCTTGGGGTGAACACTGGAACCACAGTAGGAGAGAGCCTGGCAGGGGCAGGGTCAAGGGCCCAGTGATCCGCCCTCGTCGCCACAGAGGACAGGAACAGCCAGCCAGAAGGAACCCGATGGCAGCAAGGGGCTGGGCGGCTCGTGGAGGGGTAACTCGAGAGACCATGGCTGCTCTAACTCTGCCTGTCAGCCGGGCGTGGTGGCGCACGCTTGTAACCCCAGCATTTGGGAGGCTGATACAGGAGGATCGGGGTTAGAGGCCAGCCTCAGCTACTTAGTGAGGCCCTCAACAACTTAGTGAGACCCTGTTTCAAAATAAAGAATAAAAAATAGGGCTAGGGGTGGAATTCGGAGGAAGAATGCCCCTGAGTTCAATCCCCACTACCACACACACACACACACACACACACACACAAAGATAGAAAGACAGAAAGAGAAAAAGAAAGGCTAAAGCCAGTCATGCATGGTAGTGCACACTTGTAATCCCAATACTTGGGAGGCTGAGACAGGAGGAGCGCAAGTTCAAGGCCAGTCTCAGCAACACAGTGAGACCTGTTCCAAAATAAAAAATAAAAAGGATCCGGGAGTGGTGGCATATGCTTATAATCCTAGTATTCAGGAGGCTGAGACGGTAGTAATGCAGGTTCAAGGACAGCCTCAGCAATGAGTGAAACTCATCAACCTAGTGAGACTCTATTTCAAAATAAAACAAAATGGGACTGGGAGCGTAGCTCAAAGGTAGACATGCCCAGGGCTCGATTCCAGCTAAATAAATAAAGAAAGAAATAGGTGAGGGTATAATTCACAGGTGGGATGTTCTGGGTTCGATCCCCATTACCACAACAACAACTAAAGAAACAGTAAAGTCATTCAAGCAAAGGAAAATGAGAGCAGATGACATCTGGATCTAAATAAGGAAGAGTATCAGCGATGGCTCACGGGAGTCAGCAAAAAGGCTCTCTTATTTGTTGAAATATCTTTAAACGATAAGTGACTGCTTAAAGCAAAGAATATGTACTGTATAAGAAACATAAAATGTAGAGTTGATATATATGAGTAAAATATACGACTAAGCAGGAGAGCAGAGGGCGAAGCGCTCTGCGTGGCCGTCCCGGTGTGGAGAGCGTGTCGGCTGAAGGGCTGCTCACCAGCTCCAGAGGCTCGCCACCAGACTCCAAAGCCACCGGGCGGCAGCTGCGAGCCAACAAAGGCCCTAAGAAAGAACAGGAGAAAGAGAGGGCGAAAGAGCAAGGACGAGGTGACACACACACAGAGCACAGCGATTTAAAGCCCAGCATTAATCATGAGGTACAATTAAACACAAATGGTTTACACATCCCAATTAAAAGGTCGAGACTGTCAAATTGGATTAGAAATAACACCTACGTAATTACTTACATACTGCAGAAAATGTTTATACGGCCTCTGCGCTGCAACTCATGGTGAAGTGCCTTACTCATCATGAATCAGAGTTGTAACAGCCACGCGGACACTCATTCGGGCTCAGTTTCCTCCTTCGGCCCTGACACTGTTGAGATAACATGACCTCCCAGGCACCTTATGCAGGCTCTAGAATTCTATGACTATGACCAAACTGTTTCATCAGAGTCTCACGTTGTTCATCTTAAAGATAAACATCAGTTATGAAGATTCTGTTTCCTAAAAGCAGGGGCAGGGAGAGTCCTCCAGCAACAACGGCCAAACATGCTGCATTCCAGGCAGCACCGCGGAGCGCACCCCAGCCGCACTGGAGCGCCCCGCGAGGCACAGAAGCGTTCTGCGGTTGGGGGAGGAGGTGCTGGGAACTGAACCCCGCGCACTCTACCTCTGCGCCACACCCACAACCCTTCGCATTGATGTTTGTTGTTGTTGTTTGGTACTGAGGATTGAGCATTCTACCTCTGACTACTCCTCGAGCCGCCCTATTTTATTTTGAAGCAGGGTCTCACTAGGCTGCTGAGAGTCGTCGTTGCTGAGACTGTCCTCAAACCTGCGACCCTCCTGTCACCGCCTCCCCTGTACTTGGACTACAGGCATGCACCAGCAGGTCTGGCTGTTTTTTTATTTTGGAGCAGGAGCTCGCTAATTTGCTGAGGCTGGCCTCAAACCTGCAATCCTCCTGTCTCAGCTTCCCGAGTACTTCCCAAGTCACACCCAACGAGGAGTGGTTAATAAAGGTCCCACTAATTCAAACATGGACTGTCCAAAACCATATTGAGAAACACACTCCTAGAAGGTAACAAACCTGCTTTTGTTCCAATCTTTGGTCACTATTGTTTGACGTTTGTATTCCAGGCTCCACTCTCGCACCGACATTGGTGACAAGGTTCACCTCTATATCCCAAGACTGCGGGCCCATCACAGTCACAGAATCATTCTGGCCTCAATCATCCCCCGCCCCCCCAGCCGCTACCTAAGGAATCTTCTCACCGATTCCGGACTGGACTAGTCAGACTATGGACCCTGCCTCTATGGAGGCAATAAGGCTTTGATGACTGAGTCACTTCAGTCACACTGCAAAAGTCTGGCACAAGCCTGGCATGGTGGGCACACCAGTAGTCACAGAAGTTGGGAGAGTATCATAGGTTCGCAGCCAGCCTCAGCAACTTAGTGAGGTTCTGTTTCAAAATAAAAATTAAATTAGGGCTTGGGGTATAGCTGGCTCAGGGGCAGAATGACCCTGGGTTCAATCTCTACTAAAAATCCCCATAACCAGATGGGCATGGTGGCAACACGCTTGTAATCCCAGCATTTGGGAGGCTGAGACAGGAGGATCGTGGTTCATGGGCAGCCTCAACTACTTAGTGAGGCCCTCTGCAACTCAGTGAGACCTGTTTCAAAATAAAGAATAAAAAATAGGGCTGGGGGTGTAGCTCAAAGGTAGAATGCCCCTGGATTCCATCCCCAGACCCGCAAAAAAAAGAAAAAAAAGTTCCCACGACCACTACTGAGGATGGCAGTGCAGCGCCCTCGTGAGCGGCACCAGGGCGCAGGCACGGAGCTGGCCTGCTCAAGGGCCTACGCTTAGCCGGCGTGTTAACTTTAAGTAGACTGCGCTAGTTAAAGATGCAGACTGCGATTCTAGGAGTACTCTCTAAAACATGGAAGAAGGAAGCCCACAGAAGAATTAAAATGGAACGTGAGAAAGATATTCAGTTAACCCAAAAATTTCAGCAAAAGAATAAGAGAAAAAACAATCAAAGACAAAAAAAAAAGTTAGCAAAACAGTGAACCTAGATCCAACAAAGAATGATTAAATAAAGTGGACTATTTCAGTTAAAAGGCAAAGATCACCAGCAACAACACACGCAGACAAACAACACTCCCATAGATGATCTACCAGAGACACGGTTTTATTTTATTTCACTAATTAATTTATTTATTTTGGTGGTACTGGGGTTCCTGGGAGCCCTTCTACCTCCAGGCTACACTCCCAGACCTATTTTATATTTTATTTGGAAACAGGGTCTCTTAAGCCAGCGCGGCTGGCTTCGAACCTGTGCGATCCTCCTGTCTCCGCCTTCCAAGCGCGGGGATGACAAGCGTGCGCCACCACGCCCGGCTATTTTAAATTTTTATTTATTTATTCGTGTGTGTGTGGTACTGGGGATGGAACCCACCGGCTATTTTAAATTTTATTTATTTATTCGTGTGTGTGTGGTACTGGGGATGGAACCCACCGGCTATTTTAAATTTTATTTATTTATTCGTGTGTGTGTCCACCTCCAAACTCCACCCGAGCCCTGCTGTGGTTTTGTTTGGAAATGGGGTCACCCTAAGCTGCCGAGGCTAGCCTCGAACCTGCCTCACCCTGTCTTAGCCTCCCAAGTACTGAGATTACATGCCATCACGCCTGGCTACTATTCTTAAACCTTATAATTCTTTCAGAAGGTGGTCCAAATTTTTATTCTCTTAAAAGTGCAAAAAATAAAAAAGGCGAGGGGTGTAGCGCAGAGGAAGAGTGCGCCTCTAACACACGCACACGCAGAGCCCGGCACCACCGTCAGCAAACCAACTTTCCTCCCTCCTGTACTATCCACACAGGCGCACAGGAGTGTACAGTGCTGTGCGAGTGTGAACGCCAGCCATCCCAGGTCGACGTGAGGGAGGACTTCCGACAGCGCCTGCCCAGGGACGGGGGCGGCAGAGGAAGGAGGCGGCCGGCTCTCCACTGCCTCGTCCGGTGTAAGCACATCCATCTCCTCAGCCCCTGAACACCAGCCACCTCCCCTAGGACTCGGCTCAGAAAGTGCTTCCATGGTGAAGCCAACAAGTGGCCCGAGACTCGTGGCCACTGCGCTCTGGGAGCCAGAGAAGGGCAGCATCACCCCAATCTACAACCCAGGCTGGCTGGTCTGACCTGCCATCACACTTCTTTTTTTTCTTTTTGGTGGTACTAGGGATGGAACCCAGGGCCTTCTACCTCCAGGGTACACTCCCAGACCTATTTTATATTTTATTTGGAAACAGGGTCTCTTAAGCCAGCTGCGGCTGCCTTCGAACCTGCGCGATCCTCCCGTCTCAGCCTCCCAAGCGCGGGGATTACACGCCCAGCTGCCATCACACTTCTTAAAGGCGCAGTTCTCTGGGCAGCCTCCCTCCCTCCTCCTCCCATCCCTGCGCCTCTTCTCCAAAGCCCCCGCGGCCTGCTCCCATTCGAGGCCCTTCCTACAGCATCTCACAAAGCCGACTTGCTCAGATTCCGAGGTTTCCTGGACACGCACAATCCTGAGACTTCCACCTCTTAGCACTCTTCTCCTTTTCTGATCCTTCTTTTTTTGTGGTACTGGGAATTGAACGGGGGGCGGGGGGTTATGGCTCTGAACTCCACCCCCAGCCCTATTTCACTTCTTACTTAGAAACTGGGTCTCAGTAGGTTGCCGAGGCTGGCTGTGAAGCTCTGTGCAGCCTCCCAGTACTGGGATTCAGGTGCGGCTCTGGCCCTTTGACCTCAGGCTCTGGCCCTTTGACCTCAGGCACACTGTCTCACAGCCTGCCCCCTCCCTGGGGAGCTGCAGGCTGGCTGTCACCGGGATCGCGGGGCCCCTCCTGCTCTCCTGCCCAGCCCCACCATGTGCAAGCGCTTCACTGAAGTGCCACCTCGCTGCCGCGTTTGTTCTGCGAACTAAACCGCCCGTGTGAATCTGGGGAATCAGCTCTTCCACACGACTCTGCATCCCCACTTCCTTAGTAGCAAACATGAAGTTCTAGGCATGTTGACCCTCACCTCTCTTTTCCCCAAACCTAACCAGCCGCTGGAAGTACTGTGTACTCCTCCTACGGTTCCCAGCACCCTCCAGAGAGCAGAGCCTTCCTACAGCAGCTGAGCTCTGGAACCCTGTGGCGCGCGGGCTTTCCTGGGCAGTGTCAGTGGAGAACTTGGAGGGATCTCCCAGGCCCGTTCTCTATCTTGAAAATGTGCCTGCAGGTCTTGGAGCTGAGCCTTTTCAACAAATCTCTTGTATCCCATTTGACTAAAAGCTAAAATAAAAAAAGGAAAAAAAGACACACCTCTAAACTATTTGAAAGCTACATAAAACCTTCCAGACAAAACAAAGGGGCCTCTAAAATACTGCTGGGATAGCAAGAGGCCAGCTCTCTAAAGACTAAGCCCACTTCCAGTCAGGGGCTTTCTAATGATTTGCTTTAAAAAAAGACTAAAAAGCGCATTAGAAATAATTTTTTAAATGTTTGGTGATTGAGTTGGAAGTCTGAGATAGCTTTCTGTTCCCATCGGCTTATGTATGTCAGTAAGGTTTCTTAGTGCTTATAACTCTAAAATGTACAGCTGAAACTGATGCTAGACATCTCATTCTAAACAATAAATTCTATTCACACATGAATATATAATTGTTTAAAATTCCATTTGTTAGCCAGGCATGGTGGTGCGTGCTCGTAATCCCAGTACTTGGGAGGTTTAGACAGGAGGATCACAGGTTCGAAGACAGCCTCAGCAAGTAGTGAGACTCATCAGCCTAGTGAGGCTCTATTTCCAAATAAGAAATAAATCAGGCTGGGGGTGTAGCTCAGAGGTAGAATGCCCCATGGGTTCCATCCTCAGTACCACACACACACACACACACACATTCCATCTGTTAGATGGCTTTCCAATAAGATCTTATTAAGGAAGATGGCGACCGAGAAAAGCGGGGCTTAAGAGCCCCGCTAACAACCAATCTCTATTACCACAAAATCAGCGCCTTTCATAGCCAGAAAACACCATCACCAGAGAAACAAAAAAATCACCAGCCCCAGAGAGGAGGGGGTCTCAGAATGGAGCTCAGAGCCACAGAGGAGATACGCCGGCCTCATGGCCGAGGATGCGGCAGCAGTGCCTTACTGCCGGCGGCAGCGGCAACTTCACCAGATGGCTCCAGACCAACGCACTCAACAGCCCACCAGGCTCCAGAGAGAAGCGGTGGGCACAAGCCGAGGTGAGCCGCTGCGGAACAGCCGGGCAGGATTCGGCAGATTTTTCGGCACAGGGAGTGTCTAAAGCTCCCAGAGGCTGGGCTCAGCACACGCTGCAGGGACTCAGAGCGAAGCTCAAAACCAGAGAAGAAATACACCAGCCTCATAGCCGAGGGCGTGGCAGCAGCGCCATATTGCCACCGGCGGCAGCAGCAGTGAATTCACCAAGTCCACTAAAGCTCCGTCTGCGTACTCAACAAGAGTGAGTCAAATTGGGGGCCCCAGAGGAGAAATCCCAGTACTGTACTCCCAGGGACTTGACACAGTGGGGGAGTGGCGGTGGCAGAGATATCACAACATAGGAGAAGGCACAACCTGGCACCCCCCACAGTCTAAAGCAGCCTCTATTGACTCCCTGGGTCTGAGACTCTGCAATACAACCCAGTAAAGGAGAAGTGGGGTCTGAGATACTACAGACTCGAGATCCAGAGCATCTTAAGTGAAGTTGTAGTGACCCAGGGAAGAACCCAGATAAGGCACAAACTTCCGAAATCATGGGAAAGAGGAATAACAATGGAGCAATGAATGCCCACAACCCCACAACATCAGAACCCAATAAAACAGAAATTCAGAGATTTATAGAAGATCAAATCAGGAAAATAACTGTAGAAATAATAGAGGTGTTTTGAAAAGAATTCAGAGAGAGCCAAAAAAGATAAAGGATGCAATTAATGAAGTAAAGGCCTCAATTCAAAGTACAAACAACCGATTAGACCACATGGAGACTAGAATCTCACTCTTAGAAGATGATCATTCCAAAAATGAACGCATAGTTTCTAATCTAGAAAAAAATATCCGACAGCAGGAATCTGACATTGAAGAAATATGGGCCCATTTTAAGAGAGCCAACCTAAGAATAATTGGAATAGAGGAGGGAAAAGAAGGTGAAACCAAAGGGATCAACAATCTCTTCAAGGAAGTAATAGCAGAAAATTTTCCAAACATAGAGCAAGAGGTCGATACACAGGTCCAGGAAACTTATAGGACCCCCTTTAGAGAGGATAGGAGAAGAGGATCCCCACGCCACATCATTGTCAAAATTACCAATGTGGAAGCCAAGCAGAGAATCTTAAAGGCAACAAAAACAAAGGGCCAAGTGACATTCAGAGGCAAACCAATTAGAATCACTCCAGACTTCCCAAACCAAGTCATGAGAGCCAGAAGGGCTTGGAGTAACATATTCCAAACTCTGAAAGAAAACAACTTCCAGCCAAAAATTTCCTATCCAGCAAAACTTTCTATCAAATTAGATGGAGAAATAAGAAGCTTCCATGACAAACAGAAACTGAAGGAATTTATGTCTTCAAAACCAGCGCTAGAGAAAATACTCAAAGAGATTAACTACAAAGAAGAAATAGGTAATACACACCAGAACCAGAGAAACAAGAGTTTCCATCCAACAGACAACTAAGATTGGTTATCTGTGGAGATTCATTATTTATGTTAGTCTTTTACCTATCTCTAAATTGTATTGTTTGCTTTTACTGTTGTTAATTTTTAGGATTTCTAGTTGGAATATTAATATACCTTCAGATATAGCATTTGGAAATATTTTATCCCATTCTATCAGTAACTTTTAACTCTGTTTACATTGTCTTTGGATATACAATATTTTTTTTTATTTTTTAGGGAGTTTGTATACCCTTCTGTTGCCTGTGCCATTGAAATCATATCCAAGAAATCACTGCCAATCTCAATGTTGTGAGGTTTTATGACCCAGATTTTCTTCTAAAAGTTTATAGTCTTAAGATTTATATTTAGGTCTTTTATCTATTTTGAGTTAATATTTGTATATGGGATTAGGTAAGGGTCCAATTTTATTCTTTTTCATGTAATTATTATTTTTCAACAATATTAGTTAAAAAATTAGTATTTCCTCCACCAAATGTTTGTGGAAACCTTGTCAAAAATAACTTGACAATATATGGAAGAATGTATCTCTAGGCTTTTATTTAACTCCAATGGTTTATATATCTGCCTTTAGAACAGTACTACACTGTTTCAATTATTGTAGCTTTATATGGTTTGAAATCAGAAAATATATATCTTCTAGCTTTGTTCTTTTTCAAGATCGTTTTGGGTATCTAGAGTCCATATTCCATATTAGGAAAGATTTTTTCTGAAAAATAAATATATAAATATATGATAGTTTCGCCTAAAAAAAAATTCTCTGGTAAGAAAGAAAGCAAAAAGAAATATTGAAATGTTATCTTTAAGTTATCAAAAGCTTGGTATCAGACAAACTGTTACATGAGATTATCATTTCTAATTTTGGATAAATTGCTATAATACTAGACGTCAACCACTAAGCCAAGCATGGGAAGGAGGGATGGGGAGGGAATGGAGTGGGGATCGGGTAGGGGCTAATTGGGCGATGTGTGCATGTATGTCTACAAAAGTTTTTTTGTATCCTACTATGATGTATGACACAGTGCACCAATAAAAAATAAAAAAATAAAAAAGATCTTATTAAGTGTAAATATTTTTTAGTACTACTAATAAAAATATAATTTAAAAATTTAAGTTTTATGGCCAAGGAAGTTAAAATTTTAAATCTTTATCTATTTTTGCTGCAAAGAAATGTCACAGGCCATCGAAGACTCCGGTATAAAAAATGAACTAGGATAAAGTTGGCGCAGTGGCCCACGCTGGCATCCCGGCACTTGGGAGGCTATGTCAAAGAATCTCAGGTCTGAGGTCAGCCTCACCATTAGTGAGACCCTTAGCGACGTGGCAGGCCTTTCAGTATAAAAAAATAAAATAGGCTCAGAGGTAGAATGCTCCCGGGTCCAATTCCCAGTGCTCCTTCCCCAAAACCGTATTAGGACAAAAATCTGTGGGAAATGAGAAGAGGTCAAGAAGAAGAAATAACAGTGTGAAATTCCCAATTTAAGGAGTCTACTCACGAGTATTTTCAATGGATGGAAGTGTGTATCGACGTGCTACGGCGTCCACCTTTCACCTTAGCGCTGGTTTCTTTTGTGCAGTGTCAATATTTGTAACACACGGTGCACTACATTCTTTGCAGATAAGACCTTCCCCAGAAGTGGTGAGCATCAACTTGAAGATGCCCACGTGCCGTGACAGCTGGCTTCGGGAGGGAGGGGACGCCATGACACCTGCTTGCGCCACCGAGGCCCACCTCTCTTCCCTGTCCCTGCGCCTCTCGGTTCATGCCGGCCCTGGAGCTGCTGAGTTCTTCAGACAACCGCCTCAAGCCGCCACACCCATGGCCCGAGAGCGCGCCCTGGCGTCTATATCACGCTCCCTCAATTTTGTATTTCAAAACGGGGTCTTGCTAAGTTGCTGTATGGGAAGACATCTATGTTTATTCGTTTATATAATGTCTCTAGCTATCTCACTCTACCATGGCAGGTCTGAGCAGTAAAAAGAGAAACCATGTGGTACACAACCTAACGTATTTACCACCTGGCCCTTGAGAAAACTCTCCCACCCAGTCTAGTGGCATGGCAAAAACCCAATTAAGTCACTGCTTGAGGGAAGAAAAGTAATAGAAAAAGATGTGTGAGGACTATGCAATTCAGTCCTTAGAAACATAGCCTCAGCTAACAGGTACGTCAAAATTCAGTCTGTGCTTTGAGACAATATAAATGTTTATCAGAAATTCTGATAAGGACACTTGTAATCCCAGCATTTGGGAGGCCAAGACAGGAGGATCATGGTTCAAAGACAGCCTCAGCTACTTAGTGAGACCCTTTGCAACTCAGTGAGACCCTGTTTCAAAATAAAAATTGAGCTGGGGGTGTTGCTCAGAGGTAGAATACCCCTGGGTTCCATCCCCAGTACCGCAAAACAATAAACAAACAAACAAACAAACAATTCTGTAATTCGCAGCAAGCCTATTTTCCACAGTATAGCTATAGTCCATAGCCATAGGTTGGTTCTTGCAAAGTAGGATTCAACAACCTCAGATCCAAAACAGTCTTTAAAACCCTGCTTCCAGCCAGGCGTGCTGGCGCACACTTGTAATCCCAGCACTCGGGAGGCTGAGACCAGAGGACCACGGTTCAGGGACAGCCTCAGCTACTTAGTGCGGTCCTCCACAACTCAGAGACTGCTTCCAAATAAAAAATTTAAAAAATAGGGTTGGGGGTATAGCTCGGAGGTAGAATGCCACGCCCCTGGGCTCCATCCCCAGTACCACACACACACACACCCCTTGCTTCTACATACTAACTTTCCTTATTACCCAAACAATACACCCCAACAACTACTTACACACCACTTACACTACATTAGATACTGCCACCAGGGATGGTTCAATGCACACAGAAGGACGCACACAGCTACATGCAAACGCGCCATGGGTAGCAGGGTCCGAGGCACCCTCAGATTCTGGTAGGAGGGTCCTGGAATCAAGGCCTGTGGCCATCAGGGTAAGACTGCACAGGGAAACAGGAAGGGCAGCGGCACGCTGACTGTCACACCAGTTACCACGGTCAGGGGCTGGACTCTATCTGACATGCAGCCCGTGGCCCACCCAAGATGTGCAGGCGTGGATCCCGCATCAGGGATGTGCTGTCAGTGAGAAAAAACTCTCCTTACCCTCACTGCCCCAAGCACTTGGTTACTAATCCCTTTTCTATAGGTGGTCCAAATATAAAATGTGATTTAACCCAGGTCCAAATTACCATCAGTTAGTAATGTCTTTAATAAACAAGTTATTTCTACCAAAATGAATCGGACACACCTGAATGCAAAAATGAGCTATATAAAATCCGACTCTGAATACAAGCCCACGTCTCAGCAGCAACGTTTGGAGTGACCACTCCGGGTAAGCACCCAGCTGCCTCTTCCCTAGAGGGGCTGGGTCAAAGTCGGAGCTGAGTGGTGGCTACATGGTAACTTACTGCCTTTGTGGATATTTGAAGCCCTCACTCCAGATGTGCACTGTTTATTCAGCTGGGAGTAGTGGTACACACCTGTAATCGGGTACTTGGAAGGTAAGACAGGAGGAATGCAGGTTCAAGGCCAGGTTCTGCGACTTAGTGAGACTCTGTTTCAAAAAAAATAAATAAAAAGACTGGTGTACAGTCAAGAGGTGGGTTACCCCTGGGTTCAATCCCCAGAACCAAAGAAAAAGATGAAAACAAGAAGGCTGAGCAGCCATTCTATTCCTAAATACACACATGAGATGTTCACACCAGCTTTACTTGCAACAGTCAACGCGGAGGGCGGTCCCAAACCATCAGCATTCCAACATGAAAACAGCTGGCACCGCAACTTGCTCGGCTATCCAGACAGTAAACGGCAAGACCAGAATGTACACCCAGGCCGAAGACTTAAGAAGCCAGTGTTCCCCGGAACACCACCATTCAGCAGGCAGTAGTTCCAGATATCTCCTGGAATGGCTGCATGATAAACACTCAAATACCAACCAACTGATGATGGCTTCGGTGAAAGCAACTTGGTCCTAAAGCTACGGAGCTGAGGAGCGAAATGGCTTCAAAGCCGAGTCAGGAGCCGTCTCTGAGGAAGAGGGGGCCCGAGGTGACCAGTCCATTCAAAGGATCTGTGGTGTAAGGAGGGCGAGTCCAGGCCCTTAACAGACCTGATATGGGGAGTAGTCTTAACCTGCAGGGCCAAGGTCCTATAGGTAGGCAAAGTAAAATCAGAACCTACCAGCTAGCCAATAATTCTTTAAGAGAGAAAAACCCAGCTGGGCGTGGTGCCGCCGCCTGTAATCCCAGTACTTTGGCGTAATCCTAGTACTTTGGAGGCTAAGTCAGGAGGATCTCAGGTTCAAGGACAGCCTCAGCAAGTCGTGAGACTCTCACCAACCTAGTGAGACCCTGTTTCCAAATTTAAAAAAGAATAAAATTGGACTGGGGGTGTGGCTTGGAGTAAAGTGCCCTGGTGTTCAATTCTCAGTGCCATAAGTAAATAAGCAAATAATATAAAAAGGGCTGAGGGCTGAAGTGTAGCTTAGTGACAAAGTGCCTTTGGGTTCAATCCCCAGTGCCACAAAAAATGAACCTGTATATCAACGTAGACACCGAGCAACGTAACAGCAGCCTAATAAATGAATATACAGCCTTCGTTCTGACATGAGGGAAGACGGAGGCGAAGGACCAGAAACTGAACCAGTGGATGGAAGCGCAGCCATCTTCTAAGTCTCCTTAGCAAGGCTATGCGTCTCTCAAAGGCAAGAATGAACGAAAACTCTATTCTGTTTGGGTGGGTTTGTTTGTACTTTTTTATTTTTTATTTGTGTTCTGGCCGTGCAGCTCCAAGGCCATGCAGAGTTATAAAATGCTTGCCCTTTGTGCTGTTTAAAAATTCTCAGCCAAGCCGGGCGCGGTGGGCACGCTTGTAATCCCCGCACTTGGGAGGCGGAGACAGGAGGATCGCGCAGGTTCGAAGCCAGCCGCGCTGGCGTAAGAGACCCTGTTTCAAAAATATAAAATAGGTCTGGGAGCGTAGCCTGGAGGTAGAAGGGCTTCCAGGAACCCCAGTACCACCAAAAAAAAAAAAAAAAAAAAAAAAAAAAATTCTCAGCCAAGAACCGTTCACCAAGGCATCACCAGCTGTGCACACTGGGGAAAGCGCTTATTCCAGGCTATCTCATTCTATCTCTGGGTAAGGACGTCTCCTGTCCAGTCTTGTCGCTGGCAATCAAAGCCTGCTGGCAACCTCATGACTCACCCTCTCAAATCCCTGGAAAATAACACCCAAACAGCAGCAGGCTGAGGGCCCCTCCCTGGGGCTCTGCTGACTCCCCGGCCTACTAGCCACACACAGCCTTTCTACTGCTCCCCTCCCCCAGTGGCGAGGCCTGTGGGACCATCAACATGCTGGGAGGGAACTGGGGGCGGCATACACCTGAAATCCACTACTAGGGTGGTGGAGACGGGGGGATTGCAGGTTTGAGGACAGCCTCATCAAGGTGGCCAGACCCTCAGCAACCTAGGGAGACCCTGTGTCATAAAAGAACGGCTGGGGTGTACCTGGGAGGTAGAATGTCCGGTTTAATCCCTCCAAAAAAGCAAAAAACCAAAAAAACCTGAAATCTGCATTGGTGCATGCATGTAACCCCAATACTTGGGAGGCTGTGACAGGAGGATCGCAGGTTTGAGGCCAAAAAACTCAGCAACTTAACAAGACCTTATTTGAAAATAAAAATAAAATTGGGGTAAGGGGTAGCTCAGCTCAGCTCAGAGGTAGAACAGCCCCACTGTAAGACAGACAGACAGACACACACACACACAGACACACACACTCTATGGAAGGCTAGAGACAGAGAAATGCCACCAGGGCACTTACCCTGGGTTCATTCTGAGTTTACCATTTCTGCACTCTAATTCAACCCTGCCCAAACAGGAAGAAGGGAGTAAAGTGAACTGATCCCAAACTTCCACAACGAAAGAGCCCCGTGGCATGGTATATTCTGTGGCACAGCTTCGAGAGCTCTCCGCCATGACGCCTCGCTGTGGCTGAAGTTAACCGTGGGCGCGGCCTGCACACCTGTTCTCCCAGGACTCGGGAGCTGAGACAGGAGGGATGCGGGTCCAGGACAGCCTCAGCAGGCAACCCGGCCGCGTGCTCTTCAAAACAGAAAGCAAAAGGGCGATGGGTGTGCTGGGAGGGAGAATGCTCTGGGCTCAATCCCCAGGACCAAAAACAAAGCGAACAAAGACTAAAGGAGCCACCTGACACAAGCTCCGTCCTATTTCTTCCCAGGTTAAACCCAACCATGTGCAGCACCCTAAATTAACTTTCAGTGGTGTTTTAAGCAGAGTTTCAAACAAACTGCCTACACGACAAATTTGGGTTGCAGAATGTCGTAAACCAGGCGATTTTAAGAGGAGACAACATTTAAAATCAAAAGGTCTAGGTTAAAATTCTGTCTGAACTTTGAGTTCTGTTCTTTGAGAAAATAATATAGACCCTTTGGGCTTTAACTGACTTTTCAATATTAGATAGTAGAATACCAAAGACAACGAGGAAGAATAAACTATTTCCAACACTACTGTTATTTAGCCATTCTTTAAAAATGTTAGTCAACCATTCTTTTAAAATAGAGTTCTTCAGACAGGTGTGGTGGCGCACGATTGTAATCCCAGCATTTGGGCGGCTGAGACTGAGGATCCTGGTTCGTGGCCAGCCTCAGCTACTTAGTGAGGCCTTTTGCAACTCAGTTGGACCCTGTTTCAAACGGAAGAATAAAAAATAGGGCTGGAGGTGTCACTCAGAAGTAGAATGCCCCTGGGTTCCATGCCCTAGTACCACAAAAAATAAATAAATAAAATAAAATAGAATTCTTCAGAGCCTAGCGTGGTGCTAGAAACTTGCAATTCCAGTACTTGGGAGGCTAAGACAGAAGCATAGGTTCACCACCAGCCTCAGGAACCTTCTGAGCCCTTCTGCAACTTAGTTGCAGACCCTGTTTCAAAATAAAAAAATAAAACTGGGCTTGAGGTATATCTTGGAGGTAGAATCCCCTGAATTCAATCCCTAGTAGCACAAAAAAGAAAGCATTCTTCAATATGTTACTCTGATAAAAGTTTAACCTTTAATCAAACTGTGTGTGTGTGTGTTACTGGGGGTGGAACCCAGGGGCTTTCTACCTCAGGGCTACACTCCCAGACCTAATTTCTTAATATTTTATTTGGAAACAGGGTCTCACTAAGTTGCTGAGAGCCTCACTAAGTAGCTGAGTCTGGCTTTGAACCTGCGCGATCCTCCTGTCTCAGCCTCCCAAGTACTAGGATCACAAGCGTGCGCCACCACGCCCAGTAAATCAAACTTCTTCAATGAAATTATTTTTATGAACATTAGCTCATCAAATCTCGTAAGTCTTATCTTAATTATCTTAGAAATCTAGCAATCTGGCCGGGTATGGTGGTGCTTGTACTCCCAGTACCTGGGAGGTTGAGACAGGAGGATGGCAGGTTTGAAGCAACGTAGTAAGGCCCTCTGCAAGGCATAAGACCCTGTTTCCAAAAAAGAAATAAAATGCCCTCAGCGAATACTTAGTGAGGCCCTCTGCAACTCAGTGAGACCCTGTTTCAAAATAAAGAATAAAAAATAGGGCAGGGGTGTAGCTCAGAGGTAGAATGTCCCTGGGTTCCACTGCCAGTACCAAAAGAAAAAAAAATGAAGAATTTTTACCCAAGTCTGAAATCTGCAGACACATATTCAAATGGAGTAACTTGTGTGCTTTCATTTTGTAATTCAAAGGATATTTCCTGAGACAACATTGAAAACTCTTTTCCCCACTAGTGGGGACTGAACCCAGGGCCTCAAGTCTGCCAGGCAAGTGTTGTACCACCGAGGTACAAATCCGGTGAGGATATTACCTTTAAACTTAAAAGAAATTTTTTTATTGTATTATTCTTCTAGACCCAATTTTAATAGTACCTAATAATGACCTTACTTATTTACCTTCTGGCTATTTGATATTTAGCACAATATACCCATTTTGGCTTACTCGGATTAAGGGATTTTTTTCTCAAAGCCAAGCCAGTCACTGTCCCTTCCCCCAGAATACAAAGACTTTGGGGCTTGAAACACATTAAACAAAAGGCCCGAGACTTCCTGAAGAGCCTGGCAGTAGCCACCCTTTCAAGATGCGGCCCATGTACCTCCCTGGGGTCCACCCTACACAATCACTGCCATTCTGCACTTAGAAAGGCAACCGGGGCCTGGAGCATGCCTGGAACCGCCTAGAACATATCTTCTTCCCAGGGCTGGCCCAGACCTAGAGGGCTGAAGTGGGCGGCCGAGTGACCACCTGGGGAGGCTGGCCTCCTTAACTGCCTGAGAACTCACGCTCAAGCTGGCGGCCCAGCTCTGGGCTCCCCAGCCCCACTCATCTCTAGCCTCCTCCTTCCTCCAGTTCTCCCTCCCTCCCTAACTCCCTCTGGACAGACAGCACGGCCAGATTGCCTCAGTCTCCCTCCCTTCACCACACAGGCCAAGTGCTTCTTAACTGGCCAAAGATCCTCTGTTCCTCAACATTCTGGGAAAAAACCTTGTGTAAAAACTTCAACCAAGAAAAACGAGCTGTTTCTCTAACAAAGTTCAACTAAATCATAACTGCAAATAGACGGTGCCTTCAAATATCTGTGGTTTTATCCTAAATTAAAGCAGACGAGGAGCAAAACCTTTAAGAAGCTGAATGCGCTGGGTGTGGTGGCCTGCAGTCCCAGTACTCAGGAGGCCAAGACAGGAGGATCGCAGGTTCAAGGCCAGCCTCAGCAACTTAGCAAGACTCAGGGAAACCTAGCAAAGCCCCTGTTTCAAAACAAAAACAAAGATTCCCAGCAACACGCACACGCACGCATGCACACACACACACACACACACACACACACATGCACGCAAGCATTAGCAGCATCTGTAAGGATGCGGATTCTGTGGCGTAATGTGACTCCAGTATTTCCCTCCTCGCTTTTGCTTCAAGCCACCCTTGCTGCTAACCCAGAACAGCACACACAGCCACCGCTATTGACCAGATACGGTCCCAGCTGACTCAACCACGTTACTGTGTGCCGGCCGAACAACTCCATGAAGAAGACTCCCGTCTTTCTGCCCATCCACCAGTGGCGGCACGCAGACACTGAGAGGTGGTGTGAGTCGGCCAAGTGCGCCCCAGCCTGGGTCCTCTGCCTTCACTAAACCGCGAACGCCCTCCGGGGCACGCTGCGCCCTCCCGGCCTGGGCAGCTCGCTGTGGTCTCCCCGGCGCCTCCCTCCAGGTGTGTGCTCTGGATGTGGAGGAAGAGCTACCACCGCACCTGTCCTTCAGCACCACACCACCATCAGTAGTTATAACCGGACCAACGCACCTGCCAGTCTGAACGTAAGAACAGCCCCTGTCCTGTGATGGCACGGAGGCCTCCTCTCCAGTCCTGAGCTCACACGCGATGTGAATCAACAGCTGCCCCCACTAGTATCTTAAACATACTATTAGGCACACGAGTGGCCAAGGAAACCCATCAAATGCAACGGAAAAGCTGGACTTCACTGCTCCCTTTAAGGCAGCTATTTAAGAAAATAAGCCAAGACATATTTAGCAATAGGTAAGTTTGAAACAAGATACAGTTGCCTTAAAAATAACAGAGTTTAGTGAGGTCGGGAGAGCCGGGTTATCAGTGCGTCGCCGGGGCTGCCCAGGTCGGGGCTCCGGCACCGCAGCGGGCTCAGCGTCACTCCCCCGGCCCGGGCCGGGCCTCCTTCGCAGGCCGGCCCACCCCCACCGGCTCTCCTTTGTCTCCAGCCCGGTCCACGCTCCTCCCGGACGCGGAGCCCGGCCCGTCCGAGCGGGCTCCCTCTGCCCACCGCCTCGGGCTCCCGGGCGGCGGCGCGAGTGGCAAGAAACATGCGGGTTCCTTGTTCCTGTTTTCCTACATAAAAGGATCAACTCTTAAAAAAAAAACAACTTCCAGGCCTCCCAGGCAACCTGCGGGCGCGCTCAACACCTTCGGTACACCTCGCCTGCAGGAGGCCAGGGGAGGACGGCGAGCGGGGAGGGTGGGGAGCGGGAGGACGGCGATTTGGGGACGCAGGGAGGACGGCGAGCGGGGATGGAGGGAGAGGCGGGGAGGACGGAAGGCCGGGGCGCCTGGGAGGATGAGGAGCTGGGGGTGGCGGGGAGGACCGAGAGCCGGGGAGGACGGAGAGCGGGGATGGAGGGGAGGACCGAGAGCCGGGAGGACGGGGGCCGGGAGGATGAGGAGCCGGGGAGGACGGAGAGCGGGGATGGAGGGGAGGACCGGGAGCCGGGGAGGATGAGGGCCGGGAGGATGAGGAGCCGGGGGGGGGGGTGGCGGGGAGGACGGTGAGCGGGGAGGACCGGGAGCCCGGGAGGACCGGGAGCGGGGAGGATGAGGGCCGGGAGGACCGGGAGCGGGGAGGATGAGGAGCCGGGGGGGGGGTGGCGGGGAGGACGGTGAGCGGGGAGGATCGAGAGCCCGGGAGGACCGGGAGCGGGGAGGATGAGGGCCGGGAGGGCGGCGACCTGCGGCCGCAGGGTCGGGAGGCCGGCGCGGCGGGGCGGAGGCCGCTTCCCGCCCGGGGCCCGCCGCCCGCCGCCCGCCGCCCGCCGCCCGCACTCACCGGCGTCCGCGTCCTCCGCCAGGTCCTCCTGCAGCAGCGCCAGGTCTGCGGGAGAGAGGGGAGCGTGAGCCCGCGCCCGCCCGCCGCCCGCCGCCCGGCCCGCCGCGGCCTACCCGCCATCTTGCCGGCTGCGTGGGGCGGGGCGGCCGCCCGGCTCCGGCCTCGGCGGGCGGCGCGAGCGGCGGCGGCCTTTGTGGGGTCACGGCGCGGCCGCGCCCGGCCGGCGGGCCTCGAACCCGCGCCGCCCGCGCCAGGCCGGCCCGTGCGGACCGCGGGGCTGGCCTCGAACCCGGGCCGCGGGCGCGACCAGGGCGCCGGCGCCGAGGCGGGAGCCGGCGGGCGGGGGCCTCCGCGGGGGGGAGGACGGGGAGGACGGCGGCCAGCCGGGCCGGGGACGCCAGGCCAGGCCCTCTGCAACGCAGACACCGCGTCAGGTGAAAGAGATAGGCTTGGGTAGAGGTTTGAGGTAGACACACGCACGCACACACACACGCACACGCACACGCACAAATCTGAGTGATAAAAACAGGGAGCCGGGCTGGTGGCGCCCGCTTGTCATCCCAGCCAGGGACAGCCTCAGCTGCTTACTGAGGCCCTCCGCAACTCTACTGACCGGTTTCAAAATAAAGAACAAAAAAATGGGCAGGAGGTGTAGCTCAGAGGTCGAATGCCTCTGGGTTCCATCCCCAGACCCGCTAAATACATACATACATACATACATACATACATACATACATACATACAAAAATAGACTAACTCCAAATGTGTATCTAACTTTCACAGATATAAAATAATTAAGACTAAAAGCCAAACTGTCACGTCTCCTTCCCTTGCAGAAGTCCCCCTGTGAAGTCAGCCGACGCTAACTCTGGCCCACAGGGAGTTGGAAATTCATAGACTGCCTGCAGAAACCAGTCTCAATGGACTCCAGTCATGGGCAGCAGCCCTTCCACACTGGCTGTGTTGATACCCACAGCGGTCCTCGGCAGAAGGCAAGCAGCCAATCAGCTGTCCGGCTAACCTGTGGTCTCCTCATAACAACACAAAACCTAGCGTGCCCACACTGCCTCGGCCAGGGCTGACAAAGACAGCTGCCCAGGGCAGCCAGGCTTAAGTTCTAGAGAGCCGGGCACGGTGCCGCACGCCTGTGATCAGCACGTGGAGGCTGAGGACGAACGCGGCCTAGCAGCCAGCCTCAGCTACTTAGTGAGGCCCTCTGCCACCTGGTGAGACCCTGTTTCCAAATGAAGAATTAAAGGGCTGGGTGTATCTTGGAGTTAGAATGGTCCTGGGTTTGATTCCCATTACCGCAAGAAAATAAAAATAAAAAAAGAAATTCTCAGAGATGGTGAGAAAATAAAGGTTACCTGCCAGATGCTAGCCGAGGACCCAGGACGCCTCACTGGTAGCCGGGCAGCCAAAGTGGTGTCTCAGTGTCCTCTAGAGGGAGGGCGGCTGCCTTCCCATGTCATTTCTCAGCTGAGTTATACATTGTGACAGGCTCTTTACAAAGTATGGTTTGTAGTCACATCACTTGTTTTTTTTTTGTTTGTTTTCTATGTTCCTGGGGTTGGAACCCAGGGGCATTCTACCTCTGAGCTACTGCCCCTGCCCCGTCCTCGAACCTGTGATCCTCCTGTCTCAGCCTCCCAAGTACTGGGATTACAAGTGGCTGCTACATACATTCCCAGCCTCATATATATATATATATATATTTTTTATATTTGACTTTCTCTCTGTATTCCTTTCTCAAAGATAAATGGTTTTATCTCTTAAAATGCACTACTTCTTCCTTATAAAAATTCTATTTAAACAAAGAACTACAACCCTGTTCTATGCACCCCTAACCTTAGATCTACTTACAATATAGCCTGTGGATAACAGAAACTATGGCTTGTCCAGCAGCCAGAGAACAATAAGAGGTCAGAATTATTATTATTTTCTGTGATACTGGGGATCAAACCCAGAGTTTCATGTGTGCTCTACTACTGAACTATACCTTTATTTATTAATTTATTTTTACAATGCTCAGGAGGCACTTTCTTCCTGAGCTAACATTCCCATCCCTCTGTGTCTTTTTTGTGTGTGTGTGTGTGTGTGTGTGTGTGTGTGTGTGTTTTTAGTATTCAGATTGATTTAGTCATTCAGCAAATACTTATAAAAAAATTCATTCTGTGCCTGATTCTGTGCCTCATGCTGAGAATGATAGAAATATTAACTATTAGTCATTGAAAATTTACTGCACAAAAATTGTATACAATAATCCTATTAGGTAGGCACTCTTACCATCTCAATTTATAGTCCAAATAACTAAGGCAGCCGGGCGTGGTGGCACACGCTTGTAATCCCAGCATTCGGGAGGCTGAGACCGGAGGATCGCGGTTCGCGGACAGCCTCAGCTACTTAGTGAGGCCCTCTGCAACTCAGTGAGACCCTGTTTCAAAATAAAGAATAAAAAATAGGGCACAGGGTGTGGCTCGGAGGTCAAATGCCCCTGGGTTCCTTCCCTAACTCCCCCCCCCCAAAAAAAAACTAAGGTTTAGAAGAGTTAGTACCATGTCCAGGGTCACACAACTTAAAAATCAGTGAACTGGGAATGTTTACTCTGATAGTTTGACTCTGATCACAAACTCTTAGACATCAAAATCACATTCCCTAGAAAAATGTCAAATGCTGATTATACTAATATCAAACACCATGTTCCAAGGCTAAGCACTGCTATAGATGTTCACTTTGTGTGTGTGTGTGGTGCTGGGGTTCCTGGAAGCCCTTCTACCTCTGGGCTACACTCCCAGACCTATTTTATATTTTTATTTGGAAACAGGGTCTCTTAAGCCAGCGCGGCTGGCTTCGAACCTGCGCGATCCTCCTGTCTCCGCCTCCCAAGCGCGGGGATGACAAGCGTGCGCCACCACGCCCGGTCACTTTTTATCTTAATAATCCTACCTGTTGACAGATAATAAGGTAATAGTTACTATTTTGCCTTATTTATTTTATTAGAGGAGGAGAGATTCACTAGGACTCATGGTCTTAGATGTTTCAGTCCATATAAGGCTGACTCCGAAGTGTAAATGCCAGTGGCAACCGCGGCAGGGAGCATGGAGGGACACCGCGCGGACGTCATGGAGACCGGAAGCCGCGCTCACATCACCGGGGACAGAAGTCACTCTCGCATCATGGAGGCAGGAAGCCGCTCCCACGTCGTGGACAATGGACGTCCCTCTCCCGTCATGGGCAGAAG
Organism: Muscardinus avellanarius; assembly: GCF_963383645.1. NCBI lineage: Eukaryota > Metazoa > Chordata > Mammalia > Rodentia > Gliridae > Muscardinus > Muscardinus avellanarius. The sequence continues at coordinate 63,089,934 of NC_137803.1, read as the reverse complement.
CCCCTCTCCCACGTGGTGCCCGGGGTCTGCTTTCACAACATGAAGGACAGAAGTTGCACTCACATCCCGGTGGCTGGGACTCCCTGTCATGAAGGCTGGAGGCTCGTGTCTCTTGTTTTGAGACAGGGTCTCACTAAATTACCCAGGCTGGCCCCCACCTTGCAATCCTCCTGCCTCAGACTCCTGCGGAGCTGGGCTTATAGACTGGTGCCTCTGTTGCCTTGTGGAACTCAGAATTCTTTCTCTGCTCTGCCATTGACATCGGCAGATTAGGGAAAGCGTCGGGTCAATTTATTTTTATATTCATTCATTCATTCGTTTGTTTGTTAATTTTTGCGGTACTGGGGGTTGAACCCAGGGGCATTCTACCTCTGAGCTACACTCCCAGCCCTGTTTTATTCGTTCTTTTGAAACAGGGTCTCACTGAGTTGCTGAGGCTGGCCACCAACCTGCAATCCTCCTGTCTCAGCCTCCCATGAACTGGGATTATAGGCATATACCACCACGCCCATCCTTAAGGTCTTTTTAAAAATAAACCCTCTTCCAAATGACAGCAAAAACTTCCATTAGCTGCCCAGGAACCTTGGAAATTTATGTACTTCGTTTTTCAAACACAAATATATAATCTTGGGGAGAATACTGGTAATGAAGAGAACAAAACCTGAAAGGCCCCACCTGACACTGCATAACTATTCCATTACTCTTTATATCACTGACTGAACCATTTACTTTTTACTTTAGAATAATTCCTGAAGGTTAAAGCACATAAAAGGCAGATCTATTAGTGTTTTATTTATTTTTATTTATTTATTTACTTATTTATTTTGCGGTACTGGGGATGGAACCCAGGGACATTCTACTTCCGAGCTACACTCCCAGCCCTATTTTCTGTTCTTTATTTTGAAACAGGGCCTCACTAAGTAGTTGAGGCTGTCTGCGAATCACTGTCCTCCTGTCTCAGCCTCCCCAGTGCTGGGATTACACACGTGCACCACTGCGCCTGGCTAAATAATTTTTTAAACCTTCATTTTATTTACCTCTGGTTTTAGAACCAGGTTGCTGTATTGCCCCTCATAGATTGCCTCTCTCGAATTTTAAAAAATCCTTTTTCTTTTCTTTGGTACTAGGGGTTGAACCCATGGATGTTCTGCCTCTGAGTTGTACCCAGGGAATATTTTATTTTACATTTTGAAACATGGTGTCTAGGTTGCTGAAGGTCTTGCTCTGTTTCCAAAGCTGTCCCTGAACCTATGATCCTCTTGTCTCTGCCTCCCACGTATTGTGATTACAGATGTCAGCACCATGCCTGGCAAGAAAATAAATTAAAGTGAATTGCCTATCTGCTACCTGAAGGCTCATGCCCGTGCGTCTCCGTGTATTGCTTCAGGTGAATATTGGTGTGAAATTTTCTCATCCCCATCTCTCGGCTCCTTCTAGCCCCTGCTAAAGCTCAGTGTCAAGTTGACATTCCACAGCGGGAAACCTTAGCCTTTCCCCGAGCTTTCATCGTTTACGGTTTTGTTTTTCAAAGACACTTGATCTCTTTTTGGTCACATCAGCCAAAGATACATTTTCACACACCCCCGAGAAAGGAAAGCCAGCTGGGCGTAGTGCGCACGCCTGGAGTTCCCGCTGCCTGGAGACTGAGGCAGGAAGATAACAAATTCGAGGCCAGTGTGGACAATTTAGCGAGACCCTGCCTCAAGATAGAAGTGAAGGAGGGCCGGAATTTAGCTCAGAGGTAGACTGCGTGCCCAGCGCGCACAAGACCCTGGCCTCGTCCTCCCGCTTTCCCTCCCCCCAAAAGGGAGGAGAAGCTGAGCATGGTGGTACACACCTGTAGTCCCAGTTCTTGGGAGGCTGAGACAGGAAGATCGCAGGCTCGAGGACAGCCTCAGCAGCATAGTGACACTCTCAGCAACCAAGGGGGACCCCGTTTCAGAAGAAAAAGGTGCCGGGCATGGTGGTGCATGCTTGTAATCCCGGCATTTGGGAGGCTGAAACCAGAGGATCACGGTTCGTGGACAACCTCAGCTACTTAGCAAGGACCTTCGCAACTCAGTGAGACCCTGTTTCAAAAAAAATAAGACTAAAAAATAGGCTTGGGGTGTAGCTCAGAGGTACAATGCCCCTGGGTTCTGTCCCCAGTACCACAAAAAAAGAAACAAAGAAAAAAGAGAGAAAGAAAGAAAGAAAGAAAGAAAGAAAGAAAGAAAGAAAGAAAGAAAGAGAAAAAGGGCTGGGGGTATAGCCCAGAGATAGAATGCCCCTGGGTTTAATTCCCAGTACGAGAGAGGGTGGGGGGGGGGAGAAGAAGAAAGGAAGGGGAGGGAGGGAGGGGGAGGCGCAACTAAGGAGTTGAATCCCCCAGCGTCACCCCATCTGGGCTGTTCTTTTTGCATGTACAGGAGCAGGAGGTGCCTGTGGTCACAACAGAAGCCCAGGCCTGCCCACTGCACCTAGCCCAGCTCCAAATTTCCTAGCACAGCCTTGCTCTGAGCAAAACAAGACATCTGGTTACAACCATGACTGTAAACTGTATCAACAAAAACAAAGCCCCTGTTTCTTACTTGCTGGGGAATACTCTAGGGCTTTCCAGAACATTCCAGGTTAGTGGAGCTAAAAGGATTCTCTACTGAGGAATTCTGTATTTCCTCCAGCCAAGGTACAGACATCCTGGACAATTTGTTCCACACATTAAATTTCTTTAGAAAAACCAAGACATGCTGAGCACAGTGGGGCTGGCCTCTGATCCCAGTACCTGGGAGGCCCAGACAGGAGGATCACAGGGTCCAGCCAGCCTCAGCAACTTAGCAAGACTGTCAATAGCTTAGTGACACGTGTTTCAAAATAAAAAATAGGGCTAGGGATACATCCCGGGGTAGAAGGCCCCTGGGTTCAATCGCCAGCACCAAAAAGAGACAAAAGAAAAGTTAAGATGTGGAAACAGTAAGCATGAGCTGATCAAAGCAGCAGTGCTTAGCCGGGCGTGGTGGCACGCTTGTCATCCCAGCATGCGGGAGGCTGAGACGGGAGGATCCAGGTTCACAGACAGCCTCAGCTACTTAGTGAGGCCCTCTGCCAAGGTAGTGAAAGCCTGTTTCAAAAAAATAAAGAATATGCCGGGCGTGGTGGCGCACGCTTGTAATCCCCGCGCTTGGGAGGCGGAGACAGGAGGATCGCGCAGGTTCGAGGCCAGCCGCGCTGGCTTAAGAGACCCTGTTTCAAAAATATAAAATAGGTCTGGGAGTGTAGCCCGGAGGTAGAAGGGCTTCCAGGAACCCCAGTACCACTAAAAAAATAAAAATAAAAATGAAGAATAAAAAATAGGGCAGGGGGTGTAGCTCAGAGGTCGAATGCCCCTGGGTTCCTTCCCCAGACCCTCAAATAAAACAAAAAACAAAACAGCAGTACTAATTTTCCTCCCGCCTTTCTTAGGCTCCAGGGAGCACTAGCGGCGATCACAATTACAGCAACATGGAAGAACCTACCAGAATCATCTCTGGTAGAGCACGTATTGAGGAAATGTTTATAACCCTGAGTCCCAATGGAGGAGTCAAACGAAACTAAGAGAAGACGGTTTGCCGTTTGCTCAGTTTCTGTTGTTGGTTTTTTTTTTTTTTTTTTTTTTTTTTAGTATGCTTTGTTTTCAGAAAGGTCTCTCTGAGTCGCTGGGGGCCTCACCAAGTTGTTGAGTCTGGTCTGGAAGCTGCGATCCTCCTGTCTCAGCCTCCCAAGTACCGGGATCACAGGCATGCGCCGCCACCCTGGCTGCAAACCTTATTTTCAACGCTGGAGAAGCTTGGACCTTACCTTGATTCCAAATCCCCTTCACACCAACCACTCTCTCCGCCCTGTCACAGCACAAGAATGTGCTTGTCTTCTAATCTGACTCTTTGTAACACGAGTTACACGCTTTGGTGACAGAAGGTGCTTGTGTCCCTGAATCTTGATTCCTTCACTTTATGAGTGTTAGCAGGACCCCACAATACAGTTCACACACGACCGCGAGGACATTTTTTTAGCTTTTTATTTTGAAATAATTACAGATTTACAGGAAGTTGCAAAAAAATGTACCGGGATATCCTGTGCCTCTTCCTCCCCACTTCCCCTTGATGACATGCACTAGATTTGAAATATTTCTAGATAAATGTACAAGACATTATGTTGAGTGGTCTTGTGTACTTACTTTCTGACTTAACTATAAAAACGGCCCTAGGAACTGGATATTGATATTACCATTTTTAAAAAGGAAGCCGTGCTGGACGTAGTGGTGCACACTTGTAATCCCAGTGCTTGGGCGACTGAGACAGGAGGATTACGTGTTTGAGCAAGACTCTGTTTCAAAGCAAAACAAAACAAAAGGTCCGGGGCATAATTTGGAGGTAGAATGTTCCTGTCTTCTGTCCATGCCCCATAAAACAAAACAAAATGAAGCCAAAGTGCATACAAATATTTCCACAAGGGTCAGTGAGCGAGGCGGAGGGTTAGAATTTGAATGTGGAAGTCCCCAGAATAATGGAAGTAGAGCGTGTGCCATCCTGAGACGCCCATCACAGGCGCTGGGCCACCGCACCGCGTCGAGGGGCGCTCCTGCCTCCCGCCCGCGGCCCCGTCCACGCCACCGCTCATCCTGATGATTCTGTGACTGAAACGTCTCGAGTCACACTCCTGTCTCTCTTCAGAAGTGCTCCCCAAGGTCTCAACACTTCAGGTCCATGCTGTAACTTTCTAACTACTCTTTTTCAATTTATTCAGGCCAAGTATGCAAAAAAGATCTTTTTTTGTGTCATAACAATTCTGTAAAACTCCTGAGGGGTGTGTGTGTGTGTGTGTGTGTGTTGCTAGGGGTGAAGCCCAGGGGCATTCTACCTCGGAGCTACGTCTTCAGCCCTTTTTATTTTTTTATTTTTTATTTGAAACAGAGTCTCACTAAATTGTGGAGGCTGGCCTAGAACCTGTGACCCTCCTGTCTCGGCCTCCTGTGTACTGGGCTCGCAGGCACGCGCCACCGTGCCTGGCACTTTTCACCTGATACGAACAACAGACATTCATCTCCGCGTGTTTTTGTGGATGTGAGCTTTTGACTCTCTAGGAGCGGAATAGCTGGGCCACGTGACTGGAAGCCTCTGAGGCCTAGCAGCTAGCGTCAGAGCAGTGCACCCTCTTCCACTGATGCTGTCACAGCTTCGCAAAGCTCAGCTTTGAACGACTCAACCCATGTTCTCAGTGCTGGGGCAGAGGCCGGCTGGAAGCCGCGGCGCTGGGGTCCTTGCTGGAGGAGCCATGCCTTCCTTGGGCTCCTCCCTGCTTCTTCCAAACCAGCAAACTTGTCTCTGGCCGTTCCAACACAGGCCAACCACCTCTCTTTCTATGCCATTTTTTTTTTTTAGGACTTTTACGATTATATCAGGCCCACCTTCTAAACCAGTATTCCTTTCCCATACCAAGACCATTAATTTAATCATGACTACAAGATTCCTTTGGCTACATAAGACTCTAGGAATTAGGACATGGACTTTTATTTTTTTTTGTACTTTGGATTGGACTGAGGGCTATCGTACCCCTGAGCTACACGCCCAGCCCTATTATTTATTTATTTATTTATTTATTTATTTATTTATATTTATTTATTTGTTTGATACTGGGGGTGGAGCCCAGGGGCATTGTACCTCTGAGCTACACCCCCAGACCTATTTTTTAGTCTTTTCATTTCTGAAACAGGGTCCCACTGAGTTGTGAGGCTCACTAAGGGGCTGAGGCTGTCCCAGAACGGCGATCCTCCGGTCTCTGCCTTCCGAATGCTGGGATTACAAGCGTGCACCACCACACCTGGCCTTTATTTTTTATTTTGAAGCAGGATATCACTAAGTTGCTGGGGAAGGCCTTGCTAAGTTGCTGTGACTGGCCTCAAACTCAGTTCCTCCTGTCTCAGCCTCCCAGGTAGTGGGATTGTAGGTCTCTACTACCACACCCAGCAAAAACTTACATTTTCAAAATTTATGTGTAGGAAATGGGCTTATTTGACAATAGTGGGCAGAAGAAACAGAGAAAGGAAAACAGATCGAGGCTTCGGAGAAAACAACATCACAGGAAATAGTTTCCTGACCCCTGCGCCACCGAGCGGTCTATTTTGTCTGCCTGTCTTCATCTAGAACACAAGATGTCAGAAGAATTTCTGTAGCATATTTATGTGGTTTTCTTTGTTACCTCAGCGGTGCTGTTTATTGGAGAACATCTGCATTTTCGATCAATAGCTGAGAACATTTTGTCAGCAGGGATTGACTGCCCCCTGGGGTTGAGGGGCAGGATTGCACCTCCGTTCTCAGAGTGCAGCCAGCGGCTCCTCCCCGGGAAAGCCTTTTAAAGCAGGGATTGGAGCTCTACCCCGATGCCCTTCTTTAATCTTGATCAACTCCCAAGTCCCGCCCCTAAGCGTCAGAGGCAGCATCAGTTTGTCGCCGTCCTCATACGTCACAGTGGGGGTTTCATGCCAGCACTCCAACTCTTAGGGGGCAGGTTCCAGCCCTCTCCAACCCTAGCAACATGCAGTTACAAGGGTTAATTTATAAATTAGGCACGGTGAGGTTGATGACAATAGCTACTAATAAAATAGAATAATTGTAAAATTGCCAGCATCACTACACTGGCCCGTTAACAAGTAAAATAAGGGTTATTTGAAAACAGGCCCCGCAGTGCTGTACCGGTCTACCTGATGGCTGATAGAGCCGCGAAGTAAAACGTGGGATAAGCGACAGGCAGCGTGGCTAGTGGTAGCTACCGCGCCCGGCCTGGCCACGGGACGACTCCCGTCCCGCCCTGTCCCGTGTGGGGTGGAACGGGTGCACGGGACCTCACCACACTACTCAGAAGAGTGCCTGTTTTTAATTTATCCATTGGTACTGGGACTCGAACTCAGGGGAAGTCCACCTTCACGCCACATCCCCAGCCACCTCTGTTTTGTTTTGTTTTCTTAGAGGAGGAAAGACTTATTAGGACTCACTGTTTGGAAGATTTCAGCCCATGCGGCCTGCTCCAGCGCATGACTGTCAGCAGTCACAGCGGCAGGGCGTGTGGAGGGCAGCCGCTCCCACATCGTGGGGGACGGAGTCTATTCTCAACACTGTGTAATGTAAAGTGTAGGAATTAGGCTCAAACAGGAGGAGCTGGGGTTTGAGGCCAGCCGCATAAACTTAGTGAGATTCCTCCATAACCGAGTGAGACCAGTTTCCAATAAAAAATAAAGTAGGGCAGGGCAGGGTGTGGCTTGGAGGTAGAATGCCCCTGGGTTCCATCCCCAGCACCACAGATATAAATAAGTAAAGCTTTTGAATTGCCTGTTTGTGGAACTTTTACTATTTTCAAACTTTGAGTAACCAAAACATTGGGAAGGGAAGCCATGGTGGGACTGGGGTCCGCTGCGCACTGAGCCACAATTTTCAAGACTCTCAGTAGGTGACATCTAGGACATGGCTTTTCTGGTCCTTTTTTCTTCCCTGCAGGTGAGGAGGAAAGAAATCTTGTTTAAAAGCATTAAATAACAACCAAGGTTAGGGCTACAATCACACATTATCTAAAACGAGCCAATGATTTGTGGGCTAGGTGCTGCGTGAGCTTGGCACTGCGGTGACTGGAGCACCCAACAAGAACAGCTTAGAGGAAGGAAGGGCTATGTGGCTCGTGGCTTCGGGGGTTCAGTCCAGGGATGGCTGGCTCCAAGGCAGAAACGTCATGGCAGCCGGGCGTGGGAGAGGACTGCTGCTCAGGGCACAGCAGTGAGGACACAGGGCAGAGGAGGCCGGCACGGTAACAGCCAAGGCCCTGTCCCAGGTGCCCTCCAGCCAGGCCCACCAGGCCCACCTTGCACCTTGCGACCGGGGACTGGGCTCCAGCATTTGAGCCCCTTGGAAGACGCCCAGGTCTAAGCCAAAGGAGGTGCGTGAGTCCAGGGGGAAGCGAGCCCTCTGTCAAGCTGTTCATTTTGCCTTTGATTAAAAGTTTCTCCTTAGAATCTAACAAATGAAGGAACAGGGCAGGACTATTTGTTGGTTTGTTGGTTTTTGGTGGCACTGGGGATTGAAACTGGGGGCATAAGCTACACCCAGCCCTTTTTTATTTTGAAACTAGAGCTCACTAAGTGGCTGAGGCTGGCCATGAACCTGTGATTCTCCTGTTGCAACCTCCCAAGTACTGGGAACACAGACCCGGCTGACCACTTGGCACTTAAGTGAAGTAATAAACTAGTCGATCTGTCCATGAACACGGAAAGTATGGCTGTGAAGCAGCGGCTGAGACTCAGCCCTGTCCCTGTCACCTAATAGAGGTGAGCGTTTAACTTCTTATATAATATGCATAGTCTCATTATCTTTGAAGCACATGGCTTACAGAAAGAATGTGAGAGTCCTTCAGTCCTCCTCCTTCCTCCTTTCTCCTCCTTCCTCCTCCTCCTCCTCCTCCTTTTTTTTGTGTGTGTGTGTGTGTGTGAAATGAGCTATGTCAGTTCCTGTCCAGGGCTCAGGATCTAAGGTCCTTCTTTTTCCACACAGCCACCCCACAGCTGCCCGTGCAGTTCCAGTGACCTTGACCATTCCTCAGTGTGACCTCCTTCTCCAGGGGTGTTTGGCCAGCCAGGGGGACTCCACAATGAGAGGCTCCTGGGCCCAACCACTGCGCCATTGGCGGGACCTCGAGCTCCCACAGCGGCTGAGGGCAGAGCGGGTTCAGCTCTGACATGATCTCAGTTTGTTCTCACCCTCACTTTTGTTTTCTCTACCAGGAACTGGGTTGGCACTGCACGATTATGAAACTAAAATTCTTTTTGAGCCGGGCGTGGTGGCGCACGCTTGTAATCCCAGCATTCAAGGCTGAGACAGGAGGATCTGGGTTCGTGGACAGCCCCAGCTACTTAGTGAGGCCCTTTGCAACTCAGTGAGACCCTGTTTCAAAATAAAGAATAAAAAATAGGGCTGGAGGTGTATCTCGGAGGTAGAATGCCCCTGGGTTTCATCCTCAGTACCACATACACCAAAAAACCTTTTTGTACTCCCCGCAAGTTTTGTAACTAAGGCCCTATACGTAGTGGGGCTCAACTACTGTTTATTTAATTGAATTAAAGCAAACATCCTCAAATCTATTGTTCCGAAGCACTGGTTTTCAAACGAATTTACAACCCCCCTCCCAACTGGAGACTTCCAGACCTCCCGCTAAGCCCCGCCCCCATCCCCTCAAGGACACGCCTCCAGCGACTTGGGGACTTCCCTCTAGGCCCCGCCTCTTCAGGGTCCTGGCCACTGTCACCAAGCTCGGAGGGAGCTTAGCATCCGAAGGATAGCACCTGGCTTATCTTCCTCCCTCAGGACTTGAAACAACAAAAATGTCTCTTAAATTTAGTATGGAACAGATACCCGTCATCTCAGGCTGACTCCATCTTCGGAAGCAAAACCACAATTTATTTCCATAAAAAAGAAAGCGTTTGTAGAAGTAGAACTGAGAACGATGTGAAATTCCAAATCCTTAAATACTAGAAATCAAAAATTTTTAGGAAATTCTTCAGACCACGGATTTAATTCTTTGATATGGTTTTCACTAAGCCATAACTATAGATCTCCTCCTCCTCCTCCTCCTCCTCCTCCTCCTCCTCCTCCTCCTCCTTCCTCTTTTCTGTATGGTATAGAGGATTAAACCCTGGGGCATTCCACCTTTGAGCTACACCCCAGTTCTACTTATTATTTTTTTAAACGTGTGTGTGTGGTACTGGGAATTGAGCCCAGGGACCTTCTACCTCCAAGCTACACCACAAGCCTTATTTTACTTTTTTATTTGGAAACAGGGTCTCCCTAGTTTAGTGAGAGGCTCAGTACTTGCTGAGGCTGTCCTGGAACCTGTGATCCTCCTGTCTTAGCCTCTTAAGCACTGGGACCACAGGCGTGTGCACCATGCCTGGTTTAGACTTCTCTTTCCAGTCCTCACAGGAGTCAGACAAGACCAGGAGATGGGCACTATCCACATCTACCATGAATGTTTGTCACCGGGCGTGGTGGGCATGCTTGTAATCCCCGCGCTTGGGAGGCAGAGACAGGAGGATGGTGCAGGTTTGAAGCCAGCCGTGCTGGCTTAAGAGACCCTGTTTCCAGATAAAAAATATAAAATTAGGTCTGGGAGTATAGCAGAGTTCCATCCCCAGTACCACCAAAAAAAAAAAAAAAAAAAAAAAAAACAAAACAAAAGTTCCTTCTAGTGGTAGGTAAGTGGCACTTTGTTTTTATTCTAATAAAAGCCTTATTTTTATTATATAAACTGGACACAAGCAGTGTAAGAATAGTTAGTAGATTATGTAGTGTAGCACGAATGGAAGCTCTTTGCTGTGAACCTCTGTGGGCACCAAAGCCCGCGGTGGTGCCCAGAGCTGTCTTAACAATGCACTTCCTAGCTCCTTCATTCTCGACCCCCAAAAATCATCTGCAAAGCTAGTGGATAATCACTACCAGTGAGATTTCTTGACAGAGACTCAAGATGATCTAGGAGAGTGAACGTGTTTAACCTGATTATAATCAAGTTGTAAAATTACAGCCAGTTCTAGAAAGTGTTGCCGATGTCAACATTAAAGTGGGGGGGGGCATTGTTGAAGATTAAAAGAAAAAAATTTTTTTACAGTACTGGGGATGGAACCCAGGGGCATTCTACCTCTGAGCTATACCTCCAGCCCTATTTTTTTATTTTTTATTTTGAAACAGAATCTTGCTAACTTACAGAGGGCCTCACTCAGTAGCTGAGGCTGGCCATGATCTGCGATCCTCCTGTCTCGGCCTCCCAAATGCTGGGATTACAATTGTGTGCCACCACCACGCCCGGGTAAAAGAAACAATTTTTTTTTTTTTTTTTTTGCAGGTCTGGAGATGGAACCCAGGGGCATTCGACCTCCGAGCTATACCCCCTGCCCTATTTTTTATTCTTTATTTTGAAGCAGGGTCTCACTGATTTGCAGAGGGCCTCTAAGTAGCTGAGGCTGTCTGCAAACTGTGATCTTCCGGTCTCAGCCTTCCAAATTCTAGGATTACATGTGTGCGCTACCATGCCTGGCTTAAAAGAAAAATATGATGATGATGATTATTATTATTATTATTATTATTATTATTATTATTGTTGTTGTTATTTTTTGGTGGTACTGGGGTTCCTGGAAGCCCTTCTACCTCCGGGCTACACTCCCAGACCTATTTTATATTTTTGAAACAGGGTCTCTTACGCCAGCGCGGCTGGCTTCGAACCTGCGCCATCCTCCTGTCTCCGCCTCCCAAGCGCGGGGATGACAAGCGTGCGCCACCACGCCCGGCAAAAGAAAATTTTTAAATGTTTTAAATAACCAAATGTAAGGCAAAACCCTTGCTACAACTTAGAAGATAAGTTATCTTCCAAAGGCCCGTGTGTTGAAGGCTTGGCCCTTGAAGCAGTTGGAGGTGAGGTCACTGGGGCGTGTCCCTGAGGTGGCATTGGGCTCCTAGCCCCCCCCCCCCTAGTGCTGCCCGGCGATGTTTGCTTCACAAAACGTCCCACTATGCTCTGCCTCATCAGGCACCCAAAAGCAAGATAGCCAGCGGCTATGGGTGGAAATCTCTGAAACCATAGCCAAAATAAACCTTTCCTCTATTTGAGTTGGTTACCTCTGGTATTTGTTAGAGTAGTAGTAAGCTAACACGGTCCTTAATTGGATTTAGGTTTGAAAAACCAGCTGTCTAGAATGATTTGAGCTGGACATGGAGGCGCACCCTTGTGATCCCAGTATTTGAGAGACTGAGACAGGAGGATCTCAGGTTCGAAGCCAGCCTCAGCTACTTAGTGAGGCTCTCAGCAACTTAGCGAGACCCTGTTTCCACATAAAGTATAAAATAGGTCTGGGAGTGTAGCCCGGAGGTAGAAAGCCCCTGGGTTCCACCCCCAGCACCACACACACACACACACACACACACACACACAAAGAAGTCCCTAATTTCTATCATAACATGAAAACAAGAACGTCTCTGTCCCTTCGCTGTGGAATCTCTGACCCCCAGGGCAGGGCCTGGCAGTATTAATGAATGAACGATTCACGACACTGGCATCCCGCAGACACAGAAAATGCAACCAGAGGGACGCAGGGAGGGACCCTCACCGCCTCTATGGGGAATGTTGGCATCAGTCCACAGACTTGCAGGAAATTCCATTCCCGTTTCATCTGAAGCCCTTCACGTGCCTAGACACTGGGAGAGGAGCTTTGTCGACGTAGCCTTGTTAAGGAAAATATGAAAATCGTGTCCAAACGCACTGCGTGGAGTCTATCGCCTGGCGGGAATGACATGGCGAACACTAGACTATGTCACTGCCTCTAGTGAGAGTGCCCAGTGCGCCGGACCCCCGTGGCCGGAGGGCAGCCGGTGTCCAGCCTCCCAGCGTGCCGAGAGCTAAGCGCCGCCTTTTGCGAGGCGCTCCTTTGAGTGCTTGGAGGACTTTGAGGTTCCAGCTTTCTCAGTTACAACGTAAAAACGTCACAAAGTATAGCATGGTTTTTGGTTCCTTGTTTTGTTTTGTGGTACCAGGGATGGAACCCAGGGGCACTGTTCCTCCGAGCTACACTCCCAGCCCTATGTTTTTGTCTTTTTATTTTTGAAACAGGGTCTCACTGAGTTGCAAAGGGCCTCACTCAGTAGCTGAGGCTCGCTTTAAACCTGCGCCTGGCTAGCATAACATGTTAAAACTGGCATGTTAATTCTTGGGTAAGATCCGTCTATCCATCATCGGTTAGCTCGCTTTGGCTGTCACTATTTCCAGGTTTTTTTTTGTTGTTGTTCTTGGTGGTACTGGGGATTGAACTCAGGAATTCTATTTCTGAGCTATACTCTCAGCCCTTTGTATTTTTTATTTTGTTTGTTTTGTTCTTCTGTGGTACTGGGGATGGAACCCAGGGGCCTTCTACTTCCGGGCTACATGGCCAGCCCTATTTTATATTTTATTTGAAAACAGGGCCTCACTAAGTTGCTGAGAGCCTCACTCAGTAGCTGAGGCTGGCTTCGAACCTGTGTGATCCTCCCGTCTCAGCCTCCCAAGTGCTGGGATTACAAGCGTGCGCCACCATGTCCAGCTTGCGTTTTTATTTTGAGCCAGGGTCTTGCTAGGTAACTGAGAGTGTCACTAAGTTGCTGAGGCTCGCCTCAAACTTGCAGTCATCCTGTCTTCGTTTCCCAAGAACTGGGATTATAGGTGTGAACCACGTGTCTGGTGGCAAGCACTCTACCGCTGAGCTGTACCCCTAGTCCCACGGTTTACAATTTGATCATTCAGAAATACCTATAATCCATGTGTGTGATGGCATACACCTAATTTGTTTAAGAAGAGTTCAATATTCTCCATCTGAATATTAAATCCTATTATGACTGTAACTACCTTATAATATCTATTGTTCAAGTTATAGCCTCAGGATGATATACAAAAGCTGTGTGTGTGTGTGTGTGTGTGTGTGTGTGTGTGTGTGAGATGGGAATTAAACCCAGAGGCATGCTACCTCTGAGCTAGACCCTCAGCCCTTATTTTTTTTTATTTTAAAAAGAGCCTTGCCATTTGCAGAGGGCTGTTGCTGAGGCTGGCTGGGAACCTGCAATCCTCCTGTCTTAGCCTCCAAACTACTTAGCTTATAAACATGTGCCGTCATGCCCAGCAAAATTTGGCTTTTTTTTTTTTTTTTGGTGGCACTGGGAATTGAGCCCAGGCACATTCTACCTCCAAATTACACTCTCAGGCCTATTTTTTAAATTTCTTATGTGGAAACAAGGTCTCCCTAAGTTCCTGAAAGCCTCATTAAGTTGCTGAGGCTAGGTTTGAACGTGTGAGCCTCCCATCTCAGCCTTGCAAGGACTGGGATTACAAGCATGCAACACCATGCCTGGCTGGTATGTATGTATGTATGTATGTATGTATGTATGTATGTATGTATTCATTTATTTATTTATGTATGTATTTATTTAGCGGGTCTGGGGATGGGACCCAGGGCATTTGACCTCCGAGCTACACCCCCTGCACTATTTTTTATTTTTTATTCTTTATTTTGAAACAGGGGCTCACTAAGTTACGGAGTCCCTCACTAAGTAGCTGATGCTGTCTGCGAACCATGATCCTCCGGTCTCAGCCTCTCAAATGCTGGGATTACAAGCGTGTGCTACCATGCCCGGCTTGCTATTTTTATTTTGAAATAGGGTCTTGCTAGGTTGATAAGAGTCTTCCTACTTCCTGAGCCTGTCCTGGAACCTGAGATCCTCTGTCTCAGGCTCCCAGGTATTGGCATTACAAGCATGTGCCACCATGCCTGGCTAGACTGGCATTTTTGCCTGGTAAAAAGGATCTCTTCTTTACTCGGATAAAATTTTTACAATATTATATTAGTTTTAAAATCACTGAAGGTACAAAGTGTTTCAATAGTAGTAAAGTCATTTTCTGTGAAAATAATTTCCATTCCGTAAATTTAGGTTTTTTGTACCAGAGACATTGGGATCGGGACATACGAGTATCTTCCCTTTGCTTAGCTACAAGCAGCGCACACTCTCTGGGGAAGAATCCACCACATTTTCCCGGATAATAAGCGGGGATTAGATGGAACATAGCTTTAAATTCCCAGCATAAGGAAGCCAGTCCTGAAATTCTAGTTTCCTTTGCTTATCCTAAGGGATTAAAACTACAAATGGAAAATTGGAAAAGAAAATTACACGCGGAAAATCTGAATGGTTACAAAGATGAACCTTTTCACGAATCAGACAAAATTCTGCCATTTCAGGTCAACGAATTCCCTTGTGTTTATCTTTTAAATCAAGTTCAATCTATTAAAAAGTTTTCTCTGAGAAGACTGGAATGCTTTCTCTCCGTCTTTGAACAAGGTGCAGCTGTTCTGAACTCGGCCTGCGGTGTGAAGATCACATAGGTGGGGCGTGGTGGGCACGTTTGTAATCCCAGCACTGGGGAGGCTGAGACCGGAGGATCACGGTTCACAGCCTCAGCTACTCCTTAATGAGGCCCTTTGCAACTCAGTGAGACACTGTTTCAAAATAAAGAATAAAAAATAAGACTAAGGGGGTAGCTCTGAGGCAAATGATCCTGGGTTCCACCCCCAGTACCACATAAAAAAAAATCACATAGGTATTACTGTCTTTTTCATAAGATTAAAAACTTATTATTTTTATACTGGGGATTGAACCCAGACACATTCTACCTCTGAGCTAAACCCCCAGCACTCCCTACCCCTTTAAAATTCTGAAATAGGATCTCAGTAAGTTGCGGAGGCTGTGGAACCTGTGATCCTCCTGTCTCGGCCTCCCCAGTACTGTGATTACAGCTGTACGCCACCATACCCTACAATAACACTACGTTTTACGCTACGTGTTCAAAGTGCACCTAAAAGCAAATGTGTTTATTAATTAGTATGATAAACGCCATTTGCTAAGCAGAAATACAAATATTTTCTTCTCTAGTACTGATACTCAGTTGTTTTGGAAAATTACACATTAATATATCACTCATAGAATTATGTATTCATTGTAAAACAAGCTAACAAGACTCTTTTAAAACGCTTAAACTGTTTTAGACTAGAATACTTCCTTGCTAGATTCCCACGTACCCAGAGCCGCCGGCGTTTAGGAAAGCTCTTGCCTTTCTAGATTTTTTCTCTCACCTCGTTTTATACTAAAAATTTTCTGTGGATGGATGGATGGATCTCTTACAAACCTACTCTGTCTTGTCTTGTCTTTTTTTTCTTTTCTTTCTTTCTTTCTTTCTTTCTTTCTTTCTTTCCTTCTTTCTTTCTTTCTTTCTTTTGTGGTGCTAGGGATTGAATCCAGGGGCATATTATCTCTGAGCTATACACCTCCAGCCTTATTTTTCCATTTTTTGAAACAGGGTCTCACTGAGTTTCGAAGGGCTTCGCTAAGTAGCTGAGGCTGGCCATGATCCTCCAGTCTCAGCCTCTGGAATGCTGGAGTTACAAGCATGTGCCACCACACCCAGCTTTTCCTTCCTTCCTTCCTTCCTTCCTTCCTTCCTTCCTTCCTTTCTTTCTTCTTTCTTTCTTTCTTTCTTTTTGCAGTATTGGGGATGAAACCCAGGGGCATTCAACCTCCAAGCTACACCCCCTGACCTATTTTTATTTTTTATTTTGAAACAGGGTCTCATTGAATTGCAAAGGGCCTCACTAAGTAGCCAAGGCTGTCGTCTTTGAACCACAATCCTCCTGTCTCAGCCTCCCAAATTCTGGGATTACAAGCATGCACCACCACGCCCGGCCTCTACACCCAGCTTATTCTTTATTTTGAAACAAGATCTCACTGAGTTGCAAAGGGCCTCACTAAGTAGCTGAGGCTGTCCATGAACCCAGATCCACCTGTCTTGGCCTCCCATGTACTGAGATTCCAAGCGCGCACCACCATACCGGCTTCAGTCTGTGTTTTCTAAGAGTTCACTTCATTGCATAAAGACAGGAGAGCTATTGGCCAGCAGGACCCCCATTGTGCAGTCGCGAGTGCCAGCCCCTCCCGTTCACAAATGAGCATTGTTTCTCATTCACCAGACTCAATGCTTCCAGAATCTGGGCCGGCAGTGTCACGGCTGCAGGCAGTTACCTGGGTAATCTCAAGATACCCATCTTTTGGAATGTTTAAAAAGGTAAGAGCCTAGTAAGAGTTTCTCTCAAATAACAGATCAAGAAATTAGGCAGGACTGTCTCCATTTCGGTAAAATAAAACCTAGGCGCTTTCCCAGATAAGAGACTGGCACCAAGATGTCGTAGCCTGGGACAACACAGACAAGCCACTGATGGTCTCCACAGAGGAGAGTTGACTCTTCCTGAAAACGGTGTGACGCTGTTGGCGCTTTCCTGATTCCTTCTCTGTGCCACTTGTTTTCTCTTTGACCAGTTGCACGTGTTTACGTATCTTCATGCCATTCATTCATTCATTCATTTTTTGTTGTACTGGAGATTGAACCCAGAGGCATTCTACCAATGAGCTACACCCCCAACCCTATTTTATGTTGAAACAGGGTCTCACTGAGTTGTGGCCTCATTAAGTAGCTGAGGCTGCCCACGAACTGCCATCCTCCTGTCTCAGCCTCCCGAGTACTGGGATGACAAGTGTGCCCACCACACCCAGTTTATTCATTTATTTATTTGTGTGTGTGTGGTGCTGCGGATGGAACCCAGGGGCAATCTATCTCCAAGCTACACCCTCAGCCCATTTTTTTCTTCTTTATTTTGAAACTGGGTCTCACTGAGTTGCGGAGAGTCTCACTAAGTAGCTGACTCTGGCCGTGAACCCGGATCCTCTTGTCTCAGCCTCCCAAATGCTGGGGTTACAAGCGTGGCCACCACGCCTGGCTTCCAATTTTTTTTCCTTGACCAATTGCACTTGTTTATGTATCTTGATCTTATTTATCTAATTATATATTCATTTATTTATTTTTGTGCGTGTGTTACTGGGGATTCTACCCAGGGACATTCTACCTCTGAGCTACACCTCGGCCCCATTTTATTTTATTTTTTGTGTTAACTCATGTCTTTCATTTTATTTTATTTTATTATTTAATTAATTTATTTGGTGGTACTGGGGTTCCTGGAAACCCTTCTACCTCTGGGCTACACTCCCAGACCCATTTTATACTATATATATATTTTTTTAATTTGGAAACAGAGGGGCAGCCCAGCCCGCTCCTGGGAAGGCCTGTTGCTGGGAGAGAGGCCGAGCCGTGGGTACTGAGGAACTCAGCGCTGCCGTGCTGCGCCGGCCGTGATGCGCTTAGAACAGCAGATCCTGCTCTGCGCAGTGAGGCTGTGGGACTCTGCTCTTGGAAAAAAAATTCATTGCCGAGTGCCTGATCCCACAATCTCTTCAAACCGCACATAGTGTCTTCTCTTATTAAAAAAAAAAGAAAAGAAAGAAAGAAAAGAAGAAGACAAAAGAAAAGAAAAGAAAGAACATTGGAGAGGGGTCAAGATGGCCGCGGCAGCAGCCAGGATTCTGGAGATGCAGACAAAACATGTCCAACTGACCTGGAACTTTTGGAAAAATTCCCCGCGAAGGGGGACTGCTTCTTCCTTACGTGCTGGACATCATTGTAAGGAGGGAGCTCAGCGGAGACCTAGGAGGAAGGCGGTGTTGGCAGCGGTGGCTGCGGTGGCAATAGAGATCTGATCCAACCCATCCTGACCTTCTGAAGAAATTGCCCCAAAGGTGGAATGCTACCGTCGCGCATGCTCAGGAATACTGGACAACATGCAGTGTGGGAAAGGAGTTTGGGAAAGAATTGAGATGGTGGAGCTGTGGCAACGGCAGTGGCCAGTACTTAGGAGAGGCAGAGATCTGATGCAACACACCTGGATCTTTTGAAGAAATAACCCCAGAGGCAGAACGCTACCACCGCGCACGCTCAGCAACTTGGGACAACATGCAGTGTGAAGAGGGTGCTCAGATCGGAGCCTGCCGAGGAGTGAGGCAGGTGCCGGGGACAGCGAGGCCGGGATCAGAGCCTGCCATGAGGCAAGGCCAGTGCAAGGGCCTCTGAGGCCTGGATCAGAGCCTGCTGAGGGGTTAGGCCGGTGCCGGGGCCAGCGAGGCCGGCATCGGGGCCTACCGTGAGGCAAGGCTGGTGCTGGGGCCTCCAAGGCCAGGATTGGAGCCTGCTGAGGGGTGAGGCTGATGCCGGGGCCACCAAGGCTGGGACCAGAGCCTGCCGTGAGGCAAGGTTGTTTCTGGGGCCTCCGAGGCCGGGACTGGAGCCTGCCAAGGGGTGAGGCTGGTGCCGGGGCCACCGAGGCCGGGATTGGAGCCTGCCATGAGGCAAGACCGGTGCTGGGGCCTCTGAGGCTGGGATCGGAGCCTGCCGAGGGGTTAGGCCGGTGCCGGGGCCAGCTAGGCTGGGATTGGAGCCTGCCGTGAGGCAAGGCTGGTGCTGGGGCCTCCGAGGGTGGGATCAGAGCCTTGCCGAGGGGTCAGGCCAGTGTCGGGGCCAGTGAGGCTGGGATCGGAGCCTACCATGAGGCAGGACTGGAGCTGGGGCCTCTGAGGCCGGGATCAGAGCCTGCTGAGGGATGAAGCCAGTTCCGGGGCCAGCCTGGTCGGGATTGGAGCCTGCCATGAGACAGGGCCTGTGCTGGGGCCTCTGAAGCTGGGATTGGAGCCTGCTGAGGGGTTAGGCCTGTGCCGTGACCAGCGAGACCAGGATTGGAACGTGCTGTGAGGCTAGGCCAGTGCTGGGCCCTCCGAGGCCAGGATCGGAGCCTGCCGAGGGGCCAGTGAGGCCAGGATCGGAGCCTGCTGTGAGTCAAGGCTGGTGCTGGGGCCTCCGAGGCCGGGATCAGAGCCTGCCGAGGGGTTAGGCCAGTGCTGGGGCCAGCGAGGCCGGGATCGGGGCCTGCCATGAGGCAAGGCTGGTGCTGGAGCCAGTGAGGCTGGCATCAGAGTCTGCCAGGTGGCCAGGCCAGTGCTGGGGCGGACAAGAGTGGGATCGGAACTTGCAATGTGGCATACACAGAGAAGTATCACAGAAAATAAAAAACCAGATGCTTTCCCTAATATGCAAAAACTAGGAAGAAATAGGTAATAGGAGGAAATCTAGTTGAAGAAAGGGTCCTATAGAGGAGCAATTAAGGTGACCAATCAGAGGGGATGGGATGGGGGAGGATGGAATCTCTTTAAAACTCATGATGTACGTAAACAAATATATCAAAGTTAATCACCAAATCAAGCATGGGATCGAGGGCGGGGGAGGAAATGGGATGGGGATAGGATAAAGGCTAATTGGATGATGTGTGCTTGTGTATCCTCACAAGTCTTGTATTCCATTGTGATGTATGACTACAATGCACTAATAAAAAAATATATATATATATATTTTAAAAAATTGGAAAGAGTCTCTTCAGCCATCGTGGCTGGCTTCAAACCTGCGTGATCCTCCTGTCTCCACCTCCCAAGCATGGGGATTACAAGCGTTTGCTACCACGCCCAGCACATTTTTATTTAAAAAAAAGTGGAACGCTTCATGAATTTCCACGTCATCCTTGCGCGGGGGCCATGCTAATCTTCTCTATCATTCCAATTTTAGCATATGTGCTGCTGAAGCGAGCGCCCCATTTTACTTTTTATTTTTGTTTGTTTATTTGCGGTCCTGGGCATTGAACCCTGGGTGGCCTTTGCGGCGTCCAGCCAGGCCCTTGGGCTCTGCCCTCTGGTTGTCCAGGCCTGACCCTCGTCTGTAAGCCAGGGCTTGGCCTGGTGACACAGCAGAGCTGACCCAAACACAAGCCCCACGTGGTAGGACCTGGTGGGGCCCGTGAGCCACTGCCCTCCCCATGTGCCGGGCCAGCCTCCCTGGTTCTGATGGGCCCAGGGACTCTTACTGGGTCCTTAATTTGGATAAGTAACCGCATTTTTATTTTTTTCTTTGCTGTTTGTTTTTGCAGTACTGAGGATTGAACCCAGGAGCATTTTATCTCTGAGCTACAACCCCCAGTCCTATTTTTTCTTATTTTGAAGCAGGGTCTCACTGAGTTGCAGAGTGCCTCACTAGGTACACCACCACACCACGCCTGACTACATTTCTTGAGCCAGAGGTTTTTCATTTACAAGTAGGGGCTAATAATGTCCAGTTCAGAGGGCAAGTTTAATGAAACTAAAATATCTAGCAAGCTGGTGCCGTGGTCCATGCCTGTAATTCCAGTACTGGGAGGCTGAGACAGGAGGATTGTAGGTTTGAGGCCAGCCTCAGCAATTTAGGGAGCATCTGCTTCAAAATAAAAAATATAAAGGGCTGGGGGGTATAGCTCTGAGGTAGAACATCCCTGGGTTCAATCCACAATTACAGAGAGAGACAGACAGACAAACACACTCAGGGCAAAAGTCACCCCAGAACCGAGTGGCCACTTTATTTATTTATTTGCAGGTCTGGGGATGGAACCTGGGGGCATTAGACCTCCGAACTATACCCCCTGCCCTATTTTTTATTCTTTATTTTGAAACAGGGTCTCACTAAGTTGCAGAGGGCCTCACTAAGTAGCTGAGGCTGTCCGCGAACCGCGATCCTCCAGTCTCAGCCTCCTGAATTCTGGGATTACAAGCGTGCGCCACCACGCCCGGCTTTCTAGCCTAGCATTTCCGTAGTGTCCAGATCCCACTGCCCAGGAAGAGGGCGTGCTGATTCCAGGTGAACTCCTGAGCCTGTGTGCTACCTCGAGCGAAATGGTTCACCTTTTAATTTACTGCTGTTGGCCCAGGACACCCTGGACTTGGTCTCCACTCACCCCCAGGCTCCAGCTGCACCAAGACTGCAGGTCCCATGGGCCTGGCCTCGGCGTCCAGCACAAACAAGGTGGCCCGCGCTCTGACTGCGAAGAATGGAATTCAAAGTTGGGAGGAACCTAGCAAGCATACCTTTTTAAATTTTTTCAGCTTCTCTTATGGATGGGGAAATGGAGACCCAGGATGCTAAGTGGCTTTAAAGAGACAAAGGGGAGGGCCTGAAAGAGGCCAGGGCAGGTCTGTGGGGGCCAAGGCTTTCTCTCCCCAAAGATGGGTGACACTCGAGCTGTGTTGTTGCTGTTGTTGACTGTGTGGCCCAGGCTGGCCTTGAACTCACAACCCTCCTGCCTCAGCCTCCGGGATACTGGGATTTCCCACCTGCGCCACTCGGTCTGGCTGATGAAGTCGCCCTTTAACCACAAAGTCATTGTCGCCCAAGTGTTACAAGACGACCCTGGTAATGGTAGAAAAATAAGGTGATGGTAGAAAAAGAAAAGTCTTTGTTCTAGAAGTATGCATGGGGCTACATGTGGTCCAACTAAATATGTAACAGTGAAAATATTAGATTCTCAACAAGCTACTTGCCTGTGTTTGCAAACTTAGGCGGTGTGAGGTCCCTAGTACTTGCAGGTGTATTGGTGGGGACACCCTCCCCCAGGTCCTGGTACGAGGAGGGGCGCTGCACCCCCGCCTCAGCCTGCGGGTCCAGGAGGGAGCGGGCAGGGACCCCTTGCTGGAGGGTGACCCCGAGCGCCCCAGGCCCTTGCTCAGGATGCAGTCGCTTATTCCTTCACGGCCAACAAATACGTCGTCATTCTCTGTGGTGTAGCTGGCTCTGTAGACACGGAAAAGAATGAAATAACTGTGTGAATTATTTAATAACTGGATGCATAATTGTGTGGTCATTTTTTAATAGAAGCTTACTGCCCAGAAGAATGGTTCAGGATACTGAACCTTCATGTAACCCAATTCTGTTAAATAATCCAGGCAGATAAACACAGCCTTGGTCAGAAGTGCGTGGCCGGCCAACATGGCCCCAGAGCACCCCAGAAAGGAGGCAGAATGTGCCGGAGAACCTCCTCCCGCCCCAGCCTCTGCCGGGCCGCGCCGGGCCGCCAGAGCTGCCGTGCCCAGCGAGGGTGGAGAGCTGCCGTGCCCAGCGAGGGTGGAGAGCTGCCGTGCCCAGCAAGGGTGGATCACCAGGGGCTCAGCAGGCTGCACGAGGCCACGGAGCCACCGCTTGAAAAGCATGCTGGGACGCGGCCTCTCTAGTCAGGACATCTCAGCAGCAATCTTCTCTCAAGCAATCTTATGCTGGCTGCTGTGTTGGGCCCCGAAGCGCAGAGTGGCTTCCTATTTAGCGATTACATTTATATTGTAAATTAGCTTCGAATATTAAAAAGGGAAGAAGGCTACTATAGATGACTTTATCTATTGGCAGTACTGGGGCTTGAACCCAGCAGCACCCTACCGCTGCCCTACACCCCCAGCCCTTTTATATTTTTATTCTCATTCTCTGTGGTGCTGGGGTTGAACTCGGGGACAGCCTACCTCTGATCCAAGCCCCAGCTCTTTCAATTTTTGGTTTTGAAACAGGGTCTCACAGGAGGATGGCGGTTCGCGGCCAGCCTCGGCTGCTCAGTGAGGCCCTCCACAACTCAGTGAGACCCTGTTTCAAAATAAAGAATAAAAAAAAGGGCAGGGGGGTTGCATCCCCAGACCCCCCCCCCCAAAAAAAAAAAAAGTAAAATAGGGCTGGGAATTCCCTGAACTCAGAGATAGAATGTCTCTAAGCACGATCCTCAGTACCAAAACCAAACAAGAAAAAGAGAACAACAACAAAAAAAAGACGGAGAAGGAGGAGGAGGAGGAGGAGGAGGAGGAGGAGGAGGAGGAAAACTAAAACAACAGTGTTCTGGGAAAGGCTCCGAGGCTCACCAGGCTCCCTGGAAGTTCATGCCCAGGAGCCGAAGGTGTCCGCGTGGCCCTCGGTTCTCATCCGCCTGCGCTCCTGCTTCTGGCTCGGGAAAGACAGAGCCCAAGTCTGGACACGCGATTTCCTTCGTAGCCTGCCTCACTGCTTAGCGACTTAGTCACCAGGCCACACCTGCCGTCAAGGGCATCTGGACAAAACACGTGGGCCTTACCTGGGCAGCCGCGTGCTCAGGTCAAGCTCCAGACGTAGGAGGCTGGCTCCCAGGTAGCAGAGGCCGGCCCCAGAGGCAGCCGGCCAGTGCTGGCACCTGGGAAGGGCGACCTCCGCAGCACAGCAGGACGAGAAGGCGCCCAGGCCAGGATGGCGGAGCTGCTCGCTCTCCCCTCTGGTCGCAGAGTCTGGGGCATCTGCGGGAAAACCAGGTGGCAGGTGAGGGCCGGTGGATGGTCCTTGGCAAGGTGTCTCAGATAAGCGCATGACCCTGGGCGAGCAGGGCATTCCACTTAAGTCTCAGAGAAGACTGTGGAAGGTGTGAGCACTGGTCAAATACTGTGAATGGCTGCTCCTTCCCTTCTTTTCTCTTCTTTTCTTTTCTTTTCTTTTCTTTTTTTGGCCCGGGGGATGGAACCCAGGGGCATTTGACCTCCGAGTTACACCCCCTACCCTATTTTTTCTTCTTTATTTTGAAATTGGGTCTCACTGAGTTGCAGAGGGCCTCGCTAAGTAGCTGAGGCTGTCCGTGAGCCGCGATCCTCCTGTCTCAGCCTCCCAATGCTGGGATGACAAGCGTGCGCCACCACGCCCGGCCCGGTGGCTAATTTAAAATATACCACTCAGTGCCTTTGCTCTCTGTGGCTAGGAGCTGAATCCCACGAGCTGGTGAGTCACCAAGAAAAGGTGCTTCCTGTGGCGCCTAGTTCCAGCCCAAGCTCAAGGGTGGCATCTAGCCCTGGTTTTCGTGCTGGCAAAGTCCGAAGGCAGGCCAAGGGTCACGTGGTGAGGGAGGGCATGCCCGAGAGGTCCTGCCAACTTGGCTTTTATAGTGGGCCCGCCCTAGAGATAACCTACTAGCCCCTTAATCAAGTGAACACATTAACCCTTGAATATACCTCTTAACAGCTCCTCATAGGGGTGAAATCTCCATATGAGCGTCAGAGGGAACAGACCACATTCAAGTCACAGCACTTGAAAACAACCAAAGATGGCCCAAACTGAGCACCTCTGGGGAACAGGCTCAGCCCAGCCCTCCCTCCCTGCCTGTCGGGACTCATACCTTTCTTCTCCTGGGAAGCAGGCACCAGCAGACAGCAATGGCGCCCTGCCGTACAACTCAAGGAGAGGTGTTGGGATATGCTAAGACACTGAGAAGGTTCCGGCCTTGAGAACTTGGAGGGGTCAGGGGAGTGAAGCCCCCAAGGCACGGGTGAGGGAGGAGCTTCAGGAGAAGAGGAATTGGCCGGGTACAAGCTGTAATCCCAGTACTTGGGAGGCCGAGGCAGGGGATCGCAGGTGTGTGGCCAGCCTCAGTGACTTAGTTAAGACCCTCAGCAAGTTAGTAAGATTCTATTTCAAAGTTAAAAAAGAAATTAAAATTTAAAACGGCTAGTATTGCCCAGCATGGTGGCACACGCTTGCAATCCCAGCATTTGGGAGGCTAAGACAGGAGGATGTGGGTTCACGGCCAGCCTCAGCTACTTAGTGAGGCCCTTTGCAACTCAGTGAGACCCTGTTTCAAAATAAAGAATCAAAATTAGGGCTGGGGGTGTAGCGCAGAGGTAGAATGGCCCTGGGTTCCATCCCCAGCACTGCAAATAAATAAATAAATAAATAAATAAATAAATAAATAAATAAGGCTAGTGTAGCTCAGAGGCAGAACGTCCCTGGGTCCTATCCCCAGTACAAAAGAGGAGGAAGTGAAGAAAGAAGGAGGAGGAGCAGGAGGAAGAGGAACAGGAGGAGGAAGAGCCGAGAAGGAGGAGGAGGAGGAGGAGGAGGGGAACTAGAGTCATTGCAAGGCAGGTCCCACAGGCTCAAGGGGCTCTCTGAATTGTGCACCCTCCCCTTGGCGACGAGTGTGACTTGGGCCACACCGCAGCAGTGAACGTGTGAACTCCATCCGAATCTGTTCAGAAACTTGAGTTTGGGAAGAGTTATAAATAGGATTCTCATGAACACTTAGGAAAAAATGCAGAAGTTAAATACAGCCACAAGCCAAGGCTGTGGAGACGGAGCTGAATAAAAGCTCCTTGGCGGGCACCAAACTCACCGGGACTTTTGCAATAAGCTTCACTCTGACGCTGCCAGCACCAATGCTGGCCGTATCAAAGAGCACATCAGCTGGGCGCGGTGGCCTGAGATGGGAGAACTGCAGTTTAGAGGCCAGCCTCAGCAACTTAGTGAGTCCCTCAGCAACCGAGCCAGACCCTGTTTCAAAATTCAAAGAAGGAGGGGGCTGGGGACATAACTCAGACGTGAAATGCCCCTGGGTTCGATCCCCAGTACCAAATAAATGAAATAAAATAAAATACGATGGAGACATTGCAAATAAGAGGTAAGAGACAGAGTCAACAAGTAAGCAAAGCAAGACAACAATGAAACAGCGACCACAGGACAACTAGAAGAAAACACACCTGAGTATTAATCAGACCTCTGGTGTGTATGTGTAGGAGACGATCTTTTAAATTTAGAAGAAATTATGCATAAAGAGATGTCCAATATATCTGGAACTTCAATATTTGTTAAGCTATTAGCGCTGGCCTTGAACCTGCGATCATCCTATCTCAGCCTCCCAAGTACTGGGATTACAGGCGTGCACCACCGCGCCTTCCATTTTCTTTTTCTTTTTTCTTTGCAGTTCTGGGGATGGAGCTCAGGAACATTTTATCTCCAAACTCCACCCCCAGCCCTATATTTTATTCTTTATTTTGAAACAGGGTCTCACTGAGTTGCAGAGGGCCTCACTAAGTAGCTGAGGCTGTCCCCGAACCGCTATCCTCCTGTCTCAGCCTCCCCAATGCTGGGATGACAAGCGTGCGCCACCATGCTTGACTTTTTTCTTTTGACGTTATGATTCTTTCTCTTTGTTCTCCTTATGGAAAAAAGGACTTAGAAGAAAATGTGATTTTGTCTGATAAACATGTTTTCAATTTTAAAAAAAGGTATTTTTTTTCATTCATTCACTGAATAATTTTCACTGTCTCTCTGTGCTGAGCGAGGTACTAGCCAAAAGGAAAATAAAAATTTCCTTTTTATAGGGAGCCAGAACTCGTCCAAGCACACCGGTCCTCTGGGAGTCTGAGGAATGGTTTTCTGGAACATTCCACAGCTGGCCTGGCCAGTGCTGTCTTCCCTCTGTCTCCATTTATCTCCACCTGGACAGTTTCCTGGCCGCGTCTCCCTCCCCTGACAGAGCATCCGGCCTCTCAGACCCGCGTTAGTCACTTACGTGTTCCGACATGCGTGGGTCATGGTCCCACACGTGTTTCTTCAGAAACCTCTGCAGGGAGGGCCGGGCGTGTTGGCACGCTTGTGACCCCAGCATCTGGGAGGCCGAGACCGGAGGATCATGGTTCGAGGACATGGTTTGAGGTTCAGCTCCTTAGTGAGCCCCTTTGCAACTCAGTGAGACCCTGTTTCAAAATAAGGAATAAAAAATAGGGCTGGGGGTGTGGGTTAGAGGTAGAATGTCCCTGGGCTCCATCCTCAGAATTGCAAATAAATAAATAAATAAATAAAGTGATACTTAGTAAGTGTAGGCTTAAACATCTAAGAATCTGTTTCTTCTTTTCTTTTTTCTGGTGGTAATAGAACCTATAGGCATTCAATATATGAGTTACAACCGCATTCCTCTTTTATTGTTTTGCGTACTGGGGATTGAACCCAGAGACATTCTACCTCTGAGCTATACTAGCAGCCCTCTTTTTTATTTCTTATTTTTTTTTGAAACAGGGTCTCACTAAGTTGCTTACAGACTCACTAAGCTGCTGAGGCTGGCTTCGAATCTGCGATCCTCCTGTCTCAGCCTCCCAAGTACTGGGATTACAAGTGTGTGCCACCACGCCCAGTTCTATTTTTTTATTTTTGAAGCAGGCTGTCACTAAGTAGCTGAGGCTGGCTGCGAATCTGTTATCCTCCTGTCTCAGCCTCCCAAGTA
The DNA here is from genome assembly GCF_963383645.1 of Muscardinus avellanarius. Lineage (NCBI taxonomy): Eukaryota > Metazoa > Chordata > Mammalia > Rodentia > Gliridae > Muscardinus > Muscardinus avellanarius. The sequence continues at coordinate 63,062,549 of NC_137803.1, read as the reverse complement.
CTGGGATTACAAGTGTGTGCCACCACGCCCAGCTCTATTTTATTTTTGAAACATGGTCTAAGTATCTGAAGGTCTCACTAAGTCTCACCTCCTGTCTTAGCCTCTCTGTACTGAGATTACAGGTATGCACCACCACGCCCAGCTGTATCTAAGAACTTCTAACCTGGATCCTTGTGTGTGTGTGGCACTGGGAATTGAACTCAGAGGCGTTTAGAAAAACTAAACCCCCAGCCCGATTTTATTTCTTATTTAGAAACAGGGTCTCACTAGGTGGAGGAGGGCATTGCTAAGCTGTCGAGGCTGGTTTTAAACCTGCGATCCTCCTCCCTCAGCCTCCCAAGTACTGAGATTACAAGCGTGAGCCACCATGTCCAGCTTCCATTTTATTTAATTAATTAATTAATTTATTTATTGGTGGTACTGGGGTTCCTGGAAGCCCTTCTACCTCCGGGCTACACTCCCAGACCTATTCTTACATTTTTTTATTTGGAAACAGGGTCTCCTAAGCCAGCGCGTGCGGCTGGCTTCGAACCTGTACGATCCTCTTGTCTCTGCCTCCCAAGCGCGGGGATTACAAGCGTGTGCCACCACGCCCAGCTTATTTTATTTAATTTTGAAAAAGGGTCTCACTAAATCATGGAGGCTGGCCTCCAACCTGTAATCCTCCTGTCTCAACTCACTTGTAATTTTTTTTTTTTTTGGTGGTACTGGGGGTAGAACCCAGGGGCTTTCTACCTCAGGGCTATACTCCCAGACCTTTTTTTTTTTTAAATATTCTTTTTTTTTAGGTAAAACTATCATATATTTATATATTTATTTTTCAGAAAAAAATCTATCCTAATATGGAATATGGACTCTGGATACCGCAAATGATCTCGAATAGCCTCTGTTTCAAAATTGAAAAAAATAAACCAAACCAGAATAGGGTTAGGGGTGTAGCTCAGAGGTAGAGTGTCCCGGGGTTCGATCTCTAATATCAGAAAAAAAAAGTTTCTCGCTTAGCGTAACACTCTTTGGTCGCACCCGTTCTCCTGCTGATGGCACGTTGTGGTGTTCTTCGTGGCTGGGGAAAACTCCAGTATGTGTACCAGCACACCTTTGTCATGCTGTCATCTGGCTGGGTCCCCTGGCGGTTCCATAATTTGGAGACTGAATTGTGCTGATATAATGAGATCGGTCAGTCTCAGAAAGTCCAGCGTCAGATGTTTTCTCTCATGCGTGGAAGGTAAAAAGAAAGGAAACCAAAGGGCTTCCAGAGAAACGAGGAGAAAGGCTGATGGCGCAGTAGAAGGGGCTGGGGGGACGCCAGCCATCTCGCCTGTACGCGTGGGACCTCGCACACGAGCACAGCAAGACCCGCGTGCACCTCTGTCTGTATGAACCTGGACCTCATTAGGGTGTGGACTCACAGTGCACCCGTACAAATAGTTCTCAAAAAAGGAATAAGTTCTCTTTTTTTATCCCCCCCCCGGGACTAAGGATTGCACCCAGGGACACTTCTACACTGAGCTACCCACTCAGTACCACAAATAAATAAAGAAATAAATAATAAAAAATAGGGCAGGGGGTGTAGCTTGGAGGTAGAATGCCCCTGGGTTCCATCCCCAGTACTGCAAAATAAATAAATAAATAAATAAATAAATAAAATCTGGGGATATGGGTAGGAGGTAGAATGCCTCTGGGTTCAACCTCTAGTCCCCCCCCCCAATAAAAAGATTAAAAATGAGGCCAGCGTGGTGGCACACGCTTGTAATCCCCGCGCTTGGGAGGCGGAGACAGGAGGATCGCGCAGGTTCGAAGCCAGCTGTGCGCGCTGGCTTAGGAGACCCTGTTTCCAAATATAAAATGTAAAAATAGGTCTGGGAGTGTAGCCTGGAGGTAGAAGGGCTTCCAGGAACCCCAGTACCACCAAAAAAAAAAATTAATAATGAAAAAGATTGAAAGTGTAGCTCAAAGATAGAACTCCCCACCCCCGCTTAATCCCTAGTACCAAAAAAAGAACATGCATAGCTGTCTCAAACTTCCTCCTTATTTGTGTCCCTTTTATTCTCTCTCTCCTCCCCAAATTGCAATATATGGGACTAGATTTGAAGGGACAAAGAACAGTAAAATGCTCACGTTGGTAACTGGAAGCCTGGTTTACTGAAAGAATACCTCTTTAAGTCGAACAACACGAGGAGAAAATAACAGTCAGTGCTTGACAAGGAAAGCACAGACTCTGCCTGCCCACCTGCCCTGCCCGTCTCAGCAGGCCGGCCTCCGCCGGTGCCATCCCAGCACAGGCAGGCTCATGCGGGGCTCCTGCAGCGCAGGCTGAGGCCAGCCTCCTCCTTGGGCCGGTGTGGGAGGCTGCCTCAGGGCTGGGACGCCAGCGGCCGGAGCTGAAGAGGACCAGGACAGACAGAGGCCTGATGCTGTTGTGGCTGTAGACAAAGCCACTGTTTCTGGCCACAGCGTCCGGCCGCCCCCAGGCCCACCTCTTTTCAGGGTGACCATGGGTTATCGTTTTTGTGGGCCAATTTATTTATTTATTTTTGTGGTACTGGGGATGGAGCCCAGGGGCTTTCTACATCCGAGCTACACCCCCAGCCCTATTTTTTTTACTCTTTATTTTGAAACAGGGTCCCGCTAAGTTGCAGAGGGCCTAAGTAGCTGAGGCTGCCCACGAACTGCGATCCTCCCGTATGCTGGGATTACAAGTGTGTGCCACCATGCCCGGCTTGACCTTTTTATTTTTATTTATTTATTTTTGTGTGTGTGGTACTGGGGTTCCTGGAAACCCTTCTACCTCTAGGCTACACTCCCAGACATCTATTTTTTATATTTTTATTTGGAAACAGGGTCTCTTAAGCCAGTGAGGCTGGCTTCTGAGAACTCGGGGTCCCTTCCACACTCTGCCCCACAAGCAGTATCTCGCGAGAGGAGGGAGGCCTCACAAGTAAATCCCACCCCCCCAAGGTGGATACCTTAAAAAGGAAGGTCCCTCCCTTCCAGCCTCAGATGGGCCCGCGGGTCTCCAGGACTGCTCAGACCCCATCCCCGGGAGAACCGTACCATTAAAGGCTGATGCCACGCGTACTGGACCTCTCTCGTGTTTTATATTGTATATGGACTTGCATTTTACTTTACATAATGGTGCCGAAACCGGGTCAGACTCTTATCCTTGGTTTGCGCGGCCTTACAGTGGGCCCCGGGGGAACCGCTGCTTTTTTTCTTTCACTGACCGCCACACCCGCCACTGAACTGTCGTTTTCAGCGCTTCCCGCTGCCTCTATGCTCACAGCGTTCGCACTCCCCATGCCGGCATCCCGCTCTTCCCGGCTTCACCTTCGGCCCGGACTCTACACGCTACATGGACCCCGGCAAGTACTCTGGCCCTCCCTCCCCCCGGTCGGACCCGTGGGGGCGCACGCCACGTGGCCCGGGCTCAGAGTCTGCCCCGTGCCTGGTGCATGGACCCGGCAACCATGCCATTCAACTGGTGGCCTAGGAGCGGGATCAGCCGGCAACCATCTTAGATCCTCCTACTTGACTCCCAGCCAATCCTGGGAGCCGGCAGCCATCTTGAAATCTCATCCTGCCCTGATTCCACCCCACTGCATGCTCCCGGCTCTGCAGCCTCTCAGTGCTTACGCTGCGGTAAACTTCCCCTGCCTTGGGGAAGCGGATTCGGCTTTCAGCCTTTCAGAACTTGGGTTCACGGCTATTAAATAAATCCAGAATTCTGGTACTCAAGTTTTCCTGGGGGCCGGGCCTCCCAATGGTTGTGTAAAAGAAGCGGAGACGTCCTTTCACAAACCCAACCCCATTGTTTCCGGACGTTAGGCGGATTTGGGACGCCCAACCCCTGCTTTCGTCCTGGCCCGGTGACCAGTCATGGGGGCGGTCAGCCATCAAAGATCGACTCCCAGTCCGCACTAGGCCATGTTCTGGTTAATCTCCAGACTCTGGGTTTATCTGGGGAACTGTGCCCCGAGCGGCTCATTTTCTTCTGCACAAGAGTTTGGCTGACATATGATTTAGATAATTTTCGATGGCCTGAGATGGGTACGTTGGATCTTAGAATATTGACTGCTCTCAGTAACTTTTGCAAACGGTCTGGTAAATGGTCAGAGGTTCTGTACGTACAGGCCTTCCTGTGCCTGTGTTCCCGGCTTTCCTCCCTTCCCAGCTATACTGCCCGCGTCATGCTGGCTGGAGATTCCCTCCAGCCGCAGTTGCCATCTTGGTTGCACGTGGCAACTCACAGGCGCCACCTGGTGGTCCTTCTAGGTCACAGGCCTGCAATTCTTCTGACTCACAGCAGCCATTTTGCGAGGACGCGTGGATGCTGGAGTCTGACCCGGCCGAGTTACAGGCCCCATTCCCCTCTCTCTTGGCCCCACTTCGTGAAGTGGCTGGTGCAGAAGACATGGTTCGTGTCCACGTTCCTTTTTCCCTTCCTGACCTTGCTCAACTTGAAAAGAGACTGGGCTCTTTTTCTGCCAATCCCTCCGGTTTTATTAAGGAATTCCAACATATTGTACAAGCATATGATTTAACTTGGCGGGACTCTTCATGTCATTTTAACCTCTTCTTTAACTTCAAATGAACGTGATCGTATTCTGAAGGCTGCCAAAGAACGGGCCGACCGGGCTCACCTAACCAACTCACAGCTCCCTACTGGTACAGCTGCAGTCCCCTCCAAGGACCCGCAATGGAATTATAATGGTGGGGAGGGAATAAAAAAGAGAAATCATATGATGCAATGCCTTCTTGATGGTTTGCGAGATGCCTCCCATAAGGCAGTTAATTATGATATGCTTAAGGAGATCACCCAGGGTCCAAATGAAAACCCAGCGATTTTTCTTAATCGGTTGCGAGAGGCCTTTACCCTCTATACGCGCCTAGATCCATCTTCTGAGGCAGGCTCGGTTGTATTGACCACCCATTTTATCGGGCAATCAGCCCCTGATATTCGGAGAAAATTGAGAAAGGCTGAGGACGGTCCTCAAACTCCAATCCGAGATTTGGTGAACATGGCATTTAAAGTTTTTAATTCCAGAGAGGAACAGGTGGAAGTGGAGCGTACTTCACCAGATGGCAGATCTACAGTCCCAAGCCCTGGTAGCAGCCCTGAGGCCAGTGGAGGGAGGGCAGCCCTCGGGGCGACGAGCGCCACCTAGGGGAGGACGACAGCAACGACAACCACCTCCAGGAGCCCGTTTCAGGTGTGGATCGAATGGCCACTGGAAAGGAGAGTGCCCATGGAAAAGCGGTGAGCCCCAGGTGCCTCAACACAGGGGGAGCACCCTTCCAGGCCAGGACCCGTCGCAGGCCCTGCTCGGCCTGACTGAAGACTGACAGCTCCTGGATCCCTCACCCTCCTTCCTCCATCCTCCTTGCTGGCCCAGGGTAACTACAGGCGCAGGGTAAGCCAGTCTCCTCTTTGGTGGCCTGCTCAGTCTTTCCATCCTCCCAGGCCCTAGTGTCCCTTCCCAAATCTCGGTCCAGGGGATTGATGGCAAGTTCTCCTGCCCTCGCACTACAGGCCCTACTTTACAGGATAAAATTGCTCTGCCCGATGCTCAGACCATATCTAAAAAGGGCTCCGTTACAACAGTCCCATGACAAATTTTCTTGCACGGTGCTGGGACCTACTAAGCTTCGTTTTTCTCAGCATAACTCTCTTTGATGTTTTTATTTTACCAGGTCCAATTGTTTACATACTGCGGTGCTCTCCCTCTTCAGATGCCAAACTGCCATAGGTATTAAACCTCTGACATCCGTTACTGACGCTCCTGACCCAATAGCATGTTTTCATTTGACCAGATGGACCCAAACCCACTCACTGCTGAAAAGAGTGGCAGGTGTTTCTCTCAGGAAAATGCTGCTATTAATGGCTCTGGGCTAATGAAAAACTGCTAAAGGGGCCGTGTATGTCTTCCTCAGGGAAAATGCTGCTATTGTATTAATAAATCTAGTGACAATCTACCTCATATCTAAAAGGGCTCCTGCCCACCCTGGGATCCGCTCTCACGATTTGTTTTTTTCTTGAATAGCCCCTCGCCTGTTAAAGTCTCCTCGAACGCACATCACCGAGCTGTCCAGGGAACCTCCAACTCTTGCTGCAGCCACACTCCCCCCTGCCCACTTCTGGAGGACCCGGCCTCTCCCGGCCAAGGGGCCCCCTGACGACCCCCCTTGACAGCAGGAAGTAGCTGGAGACTCGAATCTTCGCCCAGTACCACCAAAAGGCCGGGATGGTAAGTCGGGGTCCCTTCCACACTCCGCCCCACGAGCTGTATCTAATGAGAGGAGGGCGGCCTCACAAGTAACCCCCCCCCCCGAGATGCATACCTTAAAAAGGAAGGTCCCCCCTTCCAGCCTCAGATGGGCCCGTGAGTCTCCAGGACTGCTCAGCCCCTCATCCCCGGGAGAACCGTACCATTAAAGGCTGATGCCACGCAGTACGTACTGGACCTCTCTTGTGTTTTACATTGTATATGGACTTGCATTTTATTTTACAGCTTCGAACCTGTGCGATCCTCCTGTCTCCGTCTCCCAAGCTCGAGGATTGCAAGCATGTGCCACCACACCCGGCGCCCTTTTTATTTTAAAACAGGGTTTCACTAAGTTGCTGAGGCTGGCCTTGAATCTACAATCCTCCTGTCTCAGCCTCCCCAAATCATGGGATTGCCGGCATGCACCTGCTTCCGGCTCCTCTATCATTTGAATCAGCATGTGCACTTTTGTTTTGTGTGTGTGACATTGGAGATAGAACCGGGGCCTCTGCCTCTGGGCAAGTACAGATTACGTCACACGCGGGGAGGCAGGAGGTTGACTTCCCTTCCAGATGGTCCACAGTGGCCACACTGCTGACCCTGATCCAGAGGCAGGCTCTCCCTCCCTCCGTTCTCTCCTCCCCCTCGGCTGAGATGTCTCTGATCTCTTCCCAGCTGTCGCTCTGAGACCGTTTACAAGGGGCTGTGCCCTTGGGATGGGGAAGGGGCCGTAACTGCAAGTGTCCCAGGAGCGGCCGTTGAACTGTGCAGGAACCCGGCCCATTGACAGGCCATCCTCACAGTTGAAGCAGAAGGATCCAGGTTCAAGACCAGCCTCGGCAACTTAGTGAGCCCCTGCCTCAAAATACAAAAGTAAAGTAGAGCTGAGGGTGTAGTTCTGCAGTAGAATATTCTTGGATTCAGATCACAGTTAAAAGTCACACATGCACGCACGCACACACACACGCACACACACACACGCACGTACATGCACGCACACGCACACACACACACACACACACACACACACACACACACACACACACGCACGTGCGCCCACGGGCGTGGGGGAAGTCCTTTTGGAAGCTGGAGACAGGCTTCAAGGTCGTCTTGCCCAACTTCCTTCTCAGCAGTTAGAGGAAATAACCGACAGCTGGAATTTGATCCTGGAGACACCGTGAGAGTGGGAGCCCCGGCCCTCTGGGGTGTGATGAGGAATCAGGGGAGAGCCAGAGGAGCCAGGCCTGAGGGGCAAGGCAGCCATCGCTAGGGAGACCAAAATTCTGAATTTTAATGCACAGCAGTCGGGCGCGTGCCTGAAATCCCGCACTTGGGAGGCGGAGACAGGAGGAGCGCGGCTCAGGGCCAGCGCCGGCAAGCTTAGCAAGGCCCTCTTTCAAAATGACAAATAAGCCGGGCATGCAGGCGCACGCTTGAGATCCCAGCGTTTGGGAGGCGGAGACAGGAGGAGCGCGGTTCCCGGACAGCCTCGGCTACTCAGTGAGGCCCTCTGCAACTCAGGAGATCCTGCTTCAAAAAGAATAAAAAATAAAAGAATAGGGCTGGGAGTGTAGCTCGGAAGTAGAATGCCTCTGGGTTCCTTTTTCTTCTTCTTCTTCAGAAAGAAAGAAAGAAAGAAAGAAAGAAAGAAAGAAAGAAAGAAGAGAGAAAAGAAGGGAAAAAAAGAGAAAAAACTCACAAAATGCTCAGTGGCAGGGCATCCTTGGGTTTAATCCCAAGTACAAAAAAATAATAAAACCGCACAGATGACTGTACAGAGAGCTTGTCCAAACACAGACTCGGGTTTTTGACTTGGTCATCAACTTGGATTGTTAGCAGTTTCTCTGATGACACTGGTGTTGCCAGCCTGGGAATTACGCTTTGAGAACTGCTGTTAGTATTCAGTCTTTGGGGCTCCAACCAATGTGTAGCGGTGAGAAGGTGGAGCGGGCTGGTGGAGTAAGACAGGGGAGATTTGGTGGAATAGCAAACGCTGAAAGTTGGGGTTTTGTTTGGATAGGCAATGGGGAGCCATACAGAGTTTGGGCAGAGGAGTAGAATTTATTTACTTATTTATTGATTTTGCAGTACTGAGGATTGGACACAGGGGCATTCTACCTCTGAGCTACGCCCTCAGTCCTATTTTTTATTCTGTAATTTTTTTTGTGGTACTGGGGTTCCTGGAAGCCCTTCTACTTCTGGACTACACTCCCAGACCTATTTTATATTTTTATTTGGAAACAGGGTCTCTTACGCCAGCGAGGCTGGCTCCGAACCAGCGCAATCCTCCTGTCTCCGCCTCCCAAGCGCGGGGATTACAAGTGTGCGCCACCATACCCAGCAATTTATTCTTTAATTTTGAAACAGGGGCTCACTGAGTTGCAGAGGGCCTCACCAAGCAGCTGAGGCTGGCCGTGAACCTGCGATCCTCCTGTCTCAGCCTCCAGGTACTGGAATCACAAGCGTGCGCCATTGCACCTGGCTTTGAAACATGTTTTGAAAGAATAAAGAAAAGGAAGAGCAGCACTCAGAGCGACTGAGCCTTGTGCAGGAGTGGGTCTTGAGCCTGAGGGAGAGACTCGGGGCCCAGCCTCGAGGGCCTGCGGAGTGGAATGGACTGGGGCAGAATGGCGGGCACCCACGCCCGCCCCGGGCTCCGTGGCCTCCAAGGCCTCCTCGGTCCCACATCACAGGACTTCATCTGTGCACCTGTCCATTTCCAACAGTACTTACTGAGCATCTGTTCTGTGTTCCACCGAGCGCCTGAGTCCACGCAGCTGGGCGGGAAGCCGTGGCCTCGCTGTTCTGTCCGGGGGCTGGCTAGCACTAGACTTTGTATTCTTTTCTTCCTTTCATTTTCTAGATATGCCAGTGTTCTATTCCTGCATGGAGCCGCAGCCTTCTATCTCTGTTCCCTTGGATAATAAGGAAGCAATGCCTTTTCTCTTTTCTTTCTCTGGATCACGTCCTTGAGACAGGGTAGATAATGCAGTGTAGACAAGGGCCCGGAGACAGACAGTGTGGTCAGTAAAATCTTCCCAAGAGAGCCGGGCGTGGCGGCGCACGCTTGTAATCCCAGCATTCGGGAGGCTGAGACCGGAGGATCGTGGTTCACGGACAGCCTCAGCTACTTAGTGAGGCCCTCCGCAGCTCAGTGAGACCCTGTTTCAAAATAAAGAATAAAAAACAGGGCTGGGGGTGTAGCTCAGAGATAGAATGACCCTGGGTTCCATCCCCAGACCCCCCCACACACACACACACACAAAGTCTTGGCGAGGGGGGCTCTTCTCTGCCAGTGGCCTCCAGCCTCTACCTAGAGGCCTTGCTGCTAGGAGAGGTCCCAGAAGGCTCCTGTGCAGAGTCCCAGCTCAACAGCACTCTCAGCTGGAATGGCTGGGTCAGGGTTCTGATCTCAGGGAATAAGTCCCCTGAGGGGTTAGTGATGTGAGTGGACTCACTGGCTGGTACTTTAAGAGGCAGGGAGTGTCTGGGAGGCAGGAGGCTGAGGTGGGAGGCACCCTGGGGACCACATATGGCCCCGGTGGTGTCCCGTCACTCTCTGCTTTCTGGCTGCCATGAGAAGAAAAGAACTCCTGCCTTCTGCACACGCCGAGCCTCCATCACACCTACCTTGGAGCTGGCGCCTGTGGACTCACCGCCCAAGCCGGAGCCAAATGAACGCCCCTCCTCTCTGGGAGCAACGCAGTCACCGCCGTCAGTTCTCACGTCTCTGTTCCACCGGTGCTCGGCCCCAGTCCTGCAGCTTCTGGGTTACCATGTAGAACCACACAGGCCCGCCCTTCCTTCTTGTTTTTACCTGGATCCCACGTCTCATGTTTTGGGGGCTTGGGCATTATTATTTTCTCCTTGCAGCATTAACGTGGTCCATGCCTGAATGACGAATCCTCATATTGTGGTCACAGCAATAGAAGGTCGGGAAACAAGCCGGACAAGGTGGCACGTGCCTGTAATCCCAGTACCTGGGATGCTGAGACAGGAGGATCACAGGCTCAAGGCTCGTCTCAGATGCTGAGAAGGACCCTCAGCAACTAGTGAGACTGCAAAAAAAAAAAAAAAAGAATGGGGGGTGTAGCTTGGAGGTAGAATGCCCCTGGGTTCATTCCTTAGTACTAAAGAAAAATATTATAAAAAAAGATAACGGTGCACACCAGTAATCTCACAACTGGGGAAGCTGAGATAGGAGGATTGCAAGTTTGAGGCCAGTTTGGGCAATTTAGCAAGACTGTGTTTCAAAATAAAAATAAAATGAAAAGAAAGAGCTGGTGGTATAGCCCAGTGGTAGAATACCCCTGGGTTCAATCTCCAGTACCATACAAAATGAACTTTTTTTTTTAAAAAAAAGGAAGAACTCTAGGGCATTAAGAATAGAATAACAGCCGGTCACGGTGGCATACGCTTGTAATCCCTGCGCTTGGGAGGTGGAGGCAGGAGGATCGCACAGGTTTGAAGCCTTACTGGCTCAAGAGACCCTGCTTCCAAATAAAAGTAATATAAAATAGGTCTGGGAGTGTAGTCTAGAGGTAGCAGGGTTTCCAGGAACCCCAGTACCACACGCACACACACACACACACACACACACACACACCCCAAACAGAATAGAATAACACACTGGGCGTGGTGGGACACGCTTATAATCCCAGCATTTGGGAGGCTGAGATAGGAGGATTGTGGTTCATGGGCAGCCTCAGCTGCTTAGTGAGGCCCTCTGCAACTCAGTGAGACCCTGTTTCAAAATAAAGAATAAAAATAGGAGAGGACTTCCGGGAAGATGGCGACGGAGAAAAGCGGGGCTTACAAGCCCCACTAACAACCAATCTCTATTACCACAAAATCAGCGCCTTTCATAGCCAGAAAACACCATAGCAGAGAAACAAAAAATGTAATTACAAAGGACAGAGGAGAAGAGGGCTGGAAAAACGAGACAACAGAAAGAAACCAGACCGCAGTGCTGCGGCCGGAGCCGCGGTGCATCGCTGGCGCCATCTTCCCTTGTAGCACCAGGCCCCAGAGAGGAGGGGGACTCAGAACGCAGCTCAGAGCCAAAAAGGAGGTATGCTGGCCTCACTCCCGAGGACGCGGCAGCAGCGCCTTACTACAGATGGCAGTGGCGAGTTCACTGTACGGCTCCAGATGAACGCACTCAACAGCCCACCGGGCTCCAGAGAGGAGCCGCGGACAGCGAGCCGAGGTGAGCCACTGTGGAACAGCCGGGAGGAATTTGGCAGATTTTTCGGTGCAGAGAACATCTAAAGCTCCCAAAGGCTGGGCTCAGCACACCCTGCAGATACTCAGAGCAGAGCTCAAAAACAGAGAAGAAATACGCCAGCCTCATGGCCGAGGGCATGGCAGCGGCGCCATATTGCCACCGGGGCGGCAGCAGCGAATTCACTGAGTCCACTATAGCTCCATCAGCGCACTCAACAAGAGTGAGTCAAATTGCACCCCCTAGAGGAGAAATCCCAGTACTGTACTCCTAGGGACTTGACCCAGTGGGGGAGTGGCGGTGGCAGAGATATCACACTATAGGGGAATGCCCAACCTGGCACCCCCCCATGGTCTAAAGCAGCCTCGATTGACTCCCTGGGTCTGAGACTCTGCGATACAACCCAGTAAAGAAGTAGTAGGGACTGAAATACCACAGACTCGAGATCCAGAGCACCTTAAGTGAAGTCGTAGTGACCCAAGGGAAGAACCCAGAGAAGGCACAAACTTCCGAAATCATGGGAAAGAGGAATAACAATGGAGCAATGAGTGCCCACAACCCCACAACATCAGAACCCGATAAAACAGAAATTCAGAGATTTTTAGAAGATTAAATCAGGAAAATAACTGTAGAAATAATAGAGGTGTTTCGAAAAGAATTCAGAGAGAGCCAAAAAAAGATAAAGGATGCAATTAATGAAGTAAAGGCCTCAATTCAAAGTACAAACAACCGATTAGATCACATGGAGAATAGAATCTCGCTCTTAGAAGATGATCACTCCAAAAATGAACGCATAGTTTCTAATTTAGAAAAAGAAATCCGACAGCAGGAATCTGACATTGAAGAAATATGGGCCCATTTTAAGAGAGCTAACCTAAGAATAATTGGAATAGAGGAGGGAAAAGAAGGTGAAACCAAAGGGATTAACAATCTTTTCAAAGAAATAATAGCAGAAAAATTTCCAAACATAGAGCAAGAGGTCGATACACAGGTCCAGGAAACGTATAGAACTCCCTTTAGAGAGGATCGGAGAAGAGGATCCCCACGCCACATCATTGTCAAAATGACCAATGTGGAAGGCAAGCAGAGAATCTTAAAGGCAACAAAAACAAAGGGCCAAGTGACATTCAGAGGCAAACCAATTAGAATCAGTCCAGACTTCCAAAACCAAGTCATGAGAGCCAGAAGGGCTTGGAGTAACATATTCCAAACTCTGAAAGAAAACAACTTCCAGCCAAAAATTTCCTACCCAGCAAAACTTTCTATGAAATTAGATGGGGAAATAAGAAGCTTCCATGACAAACAAAAACTGAAGGAATTTATGTCCTCAAAACCAGGCTAGAGAAAATACTCAAAGAGATTAACTACAAAGAAGAAATAGGTAACACACACCAGAACCAGAGAAACAAGATTTTCCATCCAACAGACAACTAAGATTGGTTATCTGTGGAGATTCATTATTTATGTTAGTCTTATACCTATGTCTAAGTTGTATTGTTTGCTTTTATTGTTGCTAATTTATATTTGGAATATTAATATACCTTCAGATATAGCACTTGAAAGTATTTTATCCCATTCTATTAGTAACTGTTAACTCTGTTTACATTGTCTTTGGATATACAATTTTTTTAGGGAGTTTGTTTACCCTTCTGTTGCCTGTGCCATTGAAATCATATCCAAGAAATCACTGCCAACTTCAACGTTGTGAGGTTTTATGACCCAGATTTTCTTCTAAAAGTTTATAGTCTTAAGATTTATATTTAGGTCTTTTATCTATTTTGAGTTAATATTTGTATATGTGATTAGGTAAGGGTCCAATTTTATTCTTTTTCATGTAATTATTATTTTTCAACAATATTTAGCTAAAAGATTATTATTTCCTCCACCAAATGTTCGTGGAAACCTTGCCAAAAATAACTTGACAATATATGGAAGAATTTAGCTATAGGCTTCTATTTAACTCCAATGGTTTATATATCTGCTTTTATAACAGTACTACAGTGTTTCAATTATTGTAGCTTTATATGATTTGAAATCAGAAAATATACATCTTCTAGCTTTGTTCTTTTTCGAGATCGTTTTGCGTATCTAGAGTCCATATTCCATATTAGGATAGATTTTTTCTGAAAAATAAATAAATAAATGTATGATAGTTTCACCTAAAAAATATTCTCTGGTAAGAAAGAAAGCAAAAAGAAATATTGAAATGTTTTCTTTAAGTCATCAAAAGCCTGGTATCAGACAAATGAAATGGTTATGAGAGAATATCATTGTTAATTTTGTAGAAATTGCTATAAAACTAGATGTCAACCACTAAGCCAAGCATGGGAAGGAGGGATGGGGAGGGAACAGGGTGGGGATCGGGTAGGGGCTAATTGGGCGATGTGTGCATGTATGTCTACAAAAGTTTTTTTTTTTAATCCCATTATGATGTATGAATACAGTGCACCAATTAAAAAAAAAGAATAAAAAATAGGACTGGGGGTGTAGCTCAGAGGTTGAATGCTCTTGCTTTTCATCTCTGTAACACACACACACACACACACACACACACACACACACATACACACACACGAGCGAAGAGAATAACATAGCCAAGTGGGAAATGTATTTCATAGACATTTTTTTGTGGTCAATCAATATTACTATTTTTTATGCTTTGGGAGAGATTCCTCACTCCTGCAGAGAACACTTAAATGCTGGAGATACTCTTGCAAACCCCCCAGAAGCTTCCAGTCATCAGGGAGATGTCAGCTCTGCACCACAGCCTTGTGGATTACGCCAACCTGTGTTGACTCCTTCATCCGGGCCTCACTCCAGATTCTCCACGCCTGGCTCTCATTTTATTTTCCGGTGCTGCACTTTTCTTTCTTTCTTTTTTTTTTTTTTTGGTGGTACTGGGGATGGAACCCAGGGGTATTCGAACTCCGAGCTACACCCCTGCCCTATTTTTTTATTCTTTATTTTGAAACAGGGTCTCACTGAGTTGCGAAGGGCCTTGCTAAGTAGCTGAGGCTGTCCGCGAACCGTGATCCTCCGGTCTCAGCCTCCCGAGTGCTGGGATGACAAGCGTGCCCACCACGCCCGGCTGGGCTCCACATTTTCACCTTCACATCTCTGCCCCCAGCCCCCCAACTCAAAACTCCCTGACGCTGGTCTCCATGAGGTGTGGTGTCTGCTTGCTGGAGCCTCTGGCTGTGGCCCATGGAGGCCGGCTCTCCTTGGTCCTGATATTAGTAGTATTGCTTCCCAGGCAGGCGCCCGCAGGGTTCCGCCTCCGGTCCCGCTGAGGGGTCACGTGAGGGGAGGAGAGGGGAGACTCGACCTATCAGTGTTCAGAAGAGTATCCCCGGTACCTACACCACCACCATCACCACCATCACCACCAACACCATCAAAAACCAGACCTAGGCCGAAACCTTCGGCCTGACTACCTCACTTCCAGTTTCTGGGGGAGCGCCCTTTTCTCCAGCTAGAACTATCATCAGCCCATTGTGGTGAGGCAGAGCACTTGAAACCAATTTTGGTCCAGAGTGCAGCCCGATTCCAGGACCATGTATAAGGCCTGCAAGGTCTGCAATTTCTTGTAATTTTCTCTGTTTAGCCATTCCATAACTTGAAACTCAGAGACCACCAAGTGTGTTAATTGAATAATTGTTTAGAAGAGTGCTTACCCAAGGGATGACTTTGCTATTATTATTATTATTATTATTATTATTATTATTATTTTAGTACTGAGGATTGAACTCAGGGATATTCTACCTTTGAGCTTCACTTCTAGCCCTTTTAATTTTTATTCATTTGTCGGTGGGGGCTAGTAGGGATTAATCCAAGAACATCCTACCTCTGAACTACACCTCCAGCTCCATTTTATATTTTATTTATATTTTATTTTTTATGGTACT
Organism: Muscardinus avellanarius; assembly: GCF_963383645.1. Lineage (NCBI taxonomy): Eukaryota > Metazoa > Chordata > Mammalia > Rodentia > Gliridae > Muscardinus > Muscardinus avellanarius. Next base: position 63,047,157 of record NC_137803.1, on the reverse strand, counting down.
AGGGATGGAACCCAGGGGCATTCTACCTCCGAGCTACACCCTCAGCCCTATTTTTGATTCTTTATTTTGAAACAGGGTCTCACTGAGTTGCAAAGGGCCTAAGTAGTTGAGGCTGTCCGCGAACTGCGATCCTTCAGGCTCAGCCTCCCGAATGCTGGGATGACAAGCGTGTACCACGCCCGGCTCAATGTTGTTTTTTCAACCTGGAGTCTTTTCTACATTCACAGCTGAAAAATTGCGGAAGGAAGAGAGGGCGTTTGAAAGTTAACAGTTCCTTTTATTTTTTATTTTTTTGGTGTTGTGCTGGGGGATTGAACCCCGAGCCCTGTGCATCTAGGCAAGTTGCTCCTCCACCGAGCTACCTCCCAGCCCTAACTCTTCCTTTTTAGAGGACAGTTCACAACCCCAAAGCAGTTTTCTGAGTGTGGAGAAGGCTGAGAAGCATTCTGGCTGGCCCCAGGCCAAGGGGTTTCAGGACGTAGTATTTTCAGCACTAAACCTGGCCTCACAGCACTACAATTTGTGCAAATGGGGACAGCTTGTCACCTCTGTTTGCTAGTGACACCACAGGAATCTCATATAAACCACCCTCCCCAATAGTGCACGCCTTTTTATGTCTGTCTTTGACGGAGGATGAAACCATAGGCCGATGGCATTCAGAAACATACTTAAATTCACATGAACTGGCCAAGCACGGTGGTACATGCCTGTGGTTCAAGTACTTGGGGGGCCGAGACAGGAGGATTGCAGGTTCGAAGCCAATTTCAGGATCTTAGAGAGACTGTCAGCAACTTAGAGGGACCCTGTTTCGACATAAAACATAAAAACAAAAACAAAATGAGGGTAGAACTCAGAGGTAGAATGCTCCTGGGTTCAATCCCCGGTACAAAAAAAAAAAAAAAAAAAAAGAAAAAAGAAAAAAATTGCACCGATAGGATACTGGAGCCTAGGTGTGAACTTCATTCCGTGTTACCTGGCGCTGCCCTTCCTGCCTCGCCACCCTGGAGATTTGCCAGTTCAGCCAGTTAATTTACTCTCTCCTTCACCTGCTCACCAAATATTTTCAGAGTGCAGAACGTGCTGCTTTAAGTATAGATCATTCCTAACAGTCCCTGTCCTGGTGAACTGAGAGGGTTGCTGGATTACAGTAAGAGCAACCCTTGGATAATAATTTGGGATGAAGTCCACGGAGCTCACGCACCTCACTAAGCCTCTGAGGCTGGCCGCAAACCCGCCGTCCTCCTGTCTCAGCCTCCCAAGTACCGGGATTACAAGCGTGCGCCACCTCGCTCGGCTTGAAATTGTGTGTGTGTGTGTTTTAACAATAATAATTGCAATGATAGAAACAAAATTTTTAAGAGTTCCAATGGGATTCGAGCTTTATTGGAACTTGGCTAGTGATTGAATACTTAGTCCTTCAATATTCTTGGTACAGTGCAGTATTTAGTCTCAAAGGTGATTTAAATTCATGCATGTTAGCAGAAGGCTCTGCCGAGTCTGGGGCAGTCTTGGGAATTCAGACAGAACAAAGATATGTCTGTCCCTCTTTTGCACACTAACATGCACACACGCTTTCACACACGGACTCACACATCAGTTCTTACACGCCCTTCCCGGGTCGTGTGGACTTTTATCTTTACCACAGTAATTTAATTTTTCAGTCATACCAGTAAGCAAGGACACAGAACAGGACAGGGAGTCAGGGGCTACCTTCCATGGGGGTATTAATAGATTGCTTGTATTTTATTTTCTTTTAACCCAACACTCCAGGAAATACAAGACCCCCTAAGATTAAGAGAATAAAATCTTTCCATGGGGATGAGACAGCCAAGCCAGCTCTTGGTCTTGTGGGGTTGACACACATACCAGAAAATGAGTTAAAAGTGGCGAGTCAGCCGGGCATGGTGGTGCTTGTAATCCCCGCGCTTGGGAGGCTGAGACAGGAGGATCGCACAGGTTCGAAGCCAGCCTCAGCTACTTAGTGAGGCTCTCAGCAACTTAGTGAGACCCTGTTTCCAAATAAAGTATAAAAATAGGTCTGGGAGTATAACCCAGAGGTAGAAAAGCCCCCGGGTTCCACCCCCAGTACTACGAAATAAAATAAAATAAAAGCTGCGAGTCTTGAAGACGATGGAGTGAGATCACATACCTGGAGACAGGGGTTAGAAAGTCAGCTCAGTCTTCAAAGACTGTGTAATGTGGTTCCCAGAGATGCCAAGAAGCCGGAGCCAAGAAAAACAAGGCCGTTAAGATCCGTCCCATGCAGATAGTCTGCCCTGTTTTGAAAATAATGTTAGGAACTCTCAAGGACAAATCCTTGAGAGTGGGAGGCACATGCCCGCAGAGAGCAGTCACTAAGGTAACCCACGGCTATCTGTATTCGCATAGTAAAAAACCGCACTCCAAGATGGGGACGAGACAGGCTGCAGAAAGAGGTGCGACTGAACCCCCAGCTGCACTTGCAGTGACGCTTGGACTCCAGGTCCCTGCCTGCCCCGTAGAGCCAGAGCCGTACACCAGCTGGGCACGCTGGCACATTCGGGGATCCCAGGACTTGGGAGACTGAGACCAGAGGATCGCAGGTTTGAGGCCAGCCTCAGCTACTTAGTGAGGGCCTTTGCAACTCAGTGAGACCCTGTTTCAAAATAAAGACTAAAACATTCTTTATTCTTTGGGGGTGTAGCTTGGAGGTAGAATGCCCCTGGGTTCCAAGCCCAGTACCAAAAAAAAAAAAAAAAAATCAACTGGTTAAGAACAAGGCTCTCCCTGTCACCCCAGCCTTGCCCTCTGTGGTTGGAACAAGTTTTACTTATACTATTTAACATGAAAACCCCACTTTGCGTCATATTATTTGACAGAACCTTATTTACTATACTTCTCCATATGTGTGAGTAGTAGTCACATTCCATTTTGTGTGTGAGTGCATGTGTATGTTTGTGCACACACGCAGGCGCACGCATGTGGTACTGGGGAGTGAACCCAGGAGTGTTCTGCTCCTGAGCCCCAGCTTGTTTTCTGTTCCTGTTTATTTCTGTGTTTATTTGTTTGTGGCACCGGGGCTTGAACCCGGGACACCCTTCCTCCAGATTACATCCCAACAGGATCTCGCTAGGTGAGTAAGAGTCTCACTAAGCTGCTGAGGCTGCCTTTGCACCTGCAGTGTGTCTGTCTTGGCCTCCCAAGTTCTGCGGTTAAAGGTGTACACTACCACGCCTGGCCGTTTTATTTTATTTTTATTTAAAAAACAGGATTTCAGCCGGGCGTGGTGGCACACACTTTTAATCCCAGCACTCGGGAGGCTGAGACTGGAGGATCACGGTTTGCGGACAGCCTCAGCTACTTAGCGAGGCCCTTTGCAACTCACTGTGACTCTGTTTCGAAATAAAGAATAAAAAATAGTGCTCGGGGTGTACCTGGGAGGTAGAAGGCCCCTGGGTTCCATCCCCAGCACTGCATCATCACCATCACCATCACCCTCATCTCACTAATTTACTGGGCTCTGGCCTTGAACCTGCCTCCTTCCTGTCTCAGTCTTCAAAACTGTGGACGTAAACCTCTCTCCTTCTGTAGTTAGCCCACCTCAAATATTTTGCTATAGTAACAACAGCGACAACTGACTGACACAGGAACCCTGTTACAGTAAGCATAGTGTGTAATAATAGGCAACGTCGTGCCTTTAAGCAGCCGGGGGCCGCCCAGGACCTGTCACTCCTAAAATATGTCTCCTGGCAGTGGCCTCCCTCCTCCGGCCTAGAGCTCTGTGCACTGCCACGGGCTGATCACGAGGACCTGAGTGTCCTGGGGCGGGAGAGGAGGGGTCGACACTCATCAGTCCATCTGCTCAACAGACTAGTTTGCCGTTTTCTACAGCTCAGGGCAAGTCGTGATCCTAGTGAGACACGAATGAGGTATTTCAGTGGGGCTGGGAGTGGGCGGAAGGACCAACGGGCGGGTGAATTTCAGGTCGGGAGGCTTGGACAGGGGACCCTGTCAGGACAGTCTAGAAACCATGTGCGCATCTCGGTCACCCAGGAGAGCGGAGAAGAGAGAGGAACGAGAGGAGCCATGACAAACAACAAGGAAGCTGGGCCTGGGGGGCTGAGAGCCGGGGATCCCGGGTTCAAGGCCAGCCTCAGGAACATATTGAGACCCTTGGCAACTTAGTGACACCCTATTATTATTATTAATTTTTTTGGCGGGTCTGGGGATGGAACCCAGGGGCATTCTATCTCTGAGCTACACCCCGGCCCTATTTTTTATTCTTTATTTTGGAACAGGGTCTCACTAAGTGGAGGACCTCACTAAGTAGCTGAGGCTGTCCACGAACTGTGATCCTCCAGTCTCAGCCTCCCAAATTCTGGGATTACAAGCGTGCGCCACCACACCCAGCAGTGACACCCTATTTAACAACAGCAACCGAGAGAGAGAGAGAGAGAGAGAGAGAGAGAGAGAGAGAGAGAGAGAGAGAGGGAGAAAGCGCGTGCGCGCAAGCGAGCTCACGCAAGCGGACTGAGGGTCTAGCTCAGGGGTTGAATTCTCCTGGGTTCAATCCCCAGTACAAATAAATAAAAATATTGATCTTGTTATTTTACAAGAAATAAAGAAAAAAAAAGAATAAATGAGAATAGAAAAAAAAAACCTCTCACTTCTGTGTCGGGATGGCCCTGTCCTCAGCTACCTGTTAGTCTCATGGCTCCCCATAACTTCCCCCTGGGTTTGACGGGCTTCTGGAAAGGAAACCCAAAGACTGTCATCCAAGCCCTGGGAGGCTGGCACGGGAGGGTCACAAGTTTGAGGACAGCCTCAGCGGCTTAGTGAGACTTTCAGCAACCTAACCGAGACCCCAAAAAGGCTGGTGGGATAGCCTGACGCAGAATGCCCTGAGTTCAACCCCCAATACCAAAAAGGGGAAAAATAAAATTGCCCAAGAGCCTTGGGGCACACTTCTGCTTGGAGCTTGTAGTCCTGGTTGCGGATGGCACCTGCTGGGTGTTGGAGAAGGGCTGGGAAGGCCTTGGCCGGGCGGCTCTGCAACTGTGTAGCGGGCACCCTTGCTCGGAACCCCAGGACGACAGGACAGGGTTATCATGTGGGAGGTTTCTCTTCACCCTGCGGCTTACAAGACTGTCTGTGATTGAGATACGGGTGAGGTTGGAGTTGGGACCCGTAACTAGCCCATGCCTATGCGCGGAACAATTGGTTCCAGATAAGCGGGCATCCGAGAGCCGGCGCCTGGCCAAGGTAGGGCTGCAGCTGGGGGATGTGCTGCTCTTTGCCGCCTGTGGGGCCTGCCGCCATCCAGCGCTCTAGGACTGTTCTCTCTGGGGCTAGCTTTGGAAGTCCCCGGGGTAGAGGGCCACTCGGTGTTAGGAAGCTCAGGCTCGGCTTCAGTTTGAACAAGCCAGATAATCAAGGTGGCTGGTTTGCCGGGAGAATTGAAGCGCTATCGATCCACCTTGGGAAGGCAGAAGAGAGGCCACATGTGGAGGGTGGGTGAAGTCTGTTGAAATCGGGTTTAAAAACAGACACGTTTTTTTTCAAGTTGGCCGTTGTGGCACACGCTTGTAATCCCAGCATTCGGGAGGCTGAGACAGGAGGATCACGATTCACTGCTAGCCTCAGCTACTTAGCGAGGCCCTTTGCAACTCAGTGAGACCCTGTTTCAAAATAAAGAATAAAAAATAGGTCTGGGGGTGTAGCTCGAAGGTAGAATGTCCCTGGGTTCCATCTCCAGTACCACAGACACACAAAACAAAAACAGACATATTTCCAACCTGAAGTGCCAGCAAATTATTCAGATTACATCCAAACATTTCTGTAGCAGCGACAGGTGACGTCCTCGGAAGCACACAGGCCACTGTGGAGAAGAGACCGCCTCCCCACGGTAGCCATGGCCTTTTATTCCCCAGTCCTGGGCTCCTGAGGGTCTGCGGGAGGCCCCACTTTTTAGTGGGACTGCAGAGGGCTGTGTTTCTGCCCACTCCACTTGTGGAAGGATTTTCTTTCTTTCTTTTTTCCTTTTTTGCAGAACTGGGTGTTGAACTCAATAAGTGCAGGTATTGGAAAACTGCTTTGGTATTAATTTCAAAAATGTAAAAGTTGTCCGGGCCTGGGTGCTGCGCAGGCCCTCAGGCAGCGAGGGGAGGTAGCTGGTACAATGCAGAGTTCCCCTCATCAAAAGTGATTACCAAGTACACAAAAGAGTTGTGGCCCAGGGCCTTCATATTTTAAAGACAAGTTTACAAAATAAATAACTTCTAGCAGATAGAGATTTTAAAAAAAGACCAAAGCTCCCCAAGGACTCTGGAGGATGGTACAGGCCTTGTCAAAGAGGGCATATACCATGTGACTTTGTAACCAAGTAACACATCTTGGTGTTATCTCAGGCTTGGACCTGAGATAACCGGCGGACCCACACCCGCGTCAGGTTAGGGGCAGGTAGAAAGGCTACTGACCAAGCAGGATGGGAGGCAATGAATCTTTATACAGACTGTTCTGTGTTCAAAACCCTGGTGTCTTACATTCAAGGAACTCCACTGTGTCACTCTCTGACGCCGTGCTCTGATGGTCTGTCCCTTCTTTACACCTTGGTCATATACAAATTGCTTAAGCTTGTGACAGTATTTTCTTTCTTTCTTTCTTTCTTTCTTTCTTTCTTTCTTTCTTTCTTTCTTTCTTTCTTTCTTTTTTGGTGGTGCTGGGGTTCCTGGAAGCCCTTCTACCTCCAGGCTACGCTCCCAGACCTATTTTTACATTTTTTTTTTTAAAATTTGGAAACAGGGTCTCCTAAGCCAGCGCGCGCGGCTGGCTTCGAACCTGTGTGATCCTTCTGTCTCTACCTCCCAAGCGCGGGGATTACAAGCGTGCGCCACCACGCCCGGCTTGCAGTATATTTTTTCTAAACTACCTAAGAACCCACGTCTACATCTCACACTGTTGATATATTTACATATATTTCTTTTTGTGTGTGTGTGCAGTACTGAAGATTGAACCCAGGGGCATTCTACCTCTGAGCTACACCCCCAGTCCTATATTTTTTATTCTTTATTTTGATACAGGGTCTCACTAAGTTGCAGAGGGCCTCACTAAGTAGCTGAGGCTGGCTGCAAACCTGTGATCCTCCTGTCTCAGCCTCCCAAGTCCTGGGATTACAAACATGAGCCACAATGCCCAGCTTGAAAGGATTTTCTATACCCAGAATGAAAGCTTACTCTGAAAAATGCAGTTTCCAGCAGGGCGCAGTGGCGCGAGCCTGTAATTCCAGGACTTGGAGACTGAGACAGGGAGGAGGGTGGCAGGTTTGAGGCCAGCCCCAGCAATTTAGCAATACCCCTATTCAAACAAAACAAAACGGCTGGGGATGCAGTTCAGAGTCAGGACGCCCAGATTTCATCCCTGTATAAAGCAAACAAACAAACAATTAAAAAAAAAAAAAACCCGAGTTTCCTTTTCGGATCCTCGAAGGCCAGTTCTGGAGGGAATCGCCTTGGGCTGGGAGGGCAGAGGTGCGGGCACCTGGTTGGTGGCAGAGGGCCGAGCGGGGGTCCCCAGGGCGCCGGGCGGCCGGCGAAGGCTCCCTCGGGTCTGGAGGCCCTGGGGCGGCGGGGTCCGCACTCGGGCCGGCCGGGCTGGCCGGGAGGAGCCGGCGCCACGTGACCCTCGGCGGCGGCGGGCGGCCCAGAAATAGCCGGGCGAGGCGCGGGCGGAGGATGCTGCGGCGCCCGGCGCGGCGATGGCGATCCGCGAGCTCAAAGTGTGTCTTCTCGGGGTGAGTCCCGGCGCCGCCCGCCCTGGGTCCCCGCGCGCCGAGCCCTGTGCGCCCCCGACCCCGCGCCCCCGGGCCCCCCATCCCCGCGTCCCCGACCCCGCGTCCTATCCCTGCGCCCCCATCCCCGCATCCCCGGGCCCCCCATCCCCGCACCCCCGGGTCCCCCATCCCTGCACTCCCCGGGTCCCCGAGCCCCCCGCCAGCGCCCCCTGTGACTCGCGCCGGCGCCCCCCCCTCCATCCTCCTGTTGCGGCCCCGCGGTCCCGGATCGCCAGCTCCGGGCAGGGCGGGCGGAGGAGCCGGGCCGCGGGTTCTGGCCCCCTCCGGCCCCTCCGGCCCCTCCGGCCTCCTCCTCCTCCTCCTCCTCCTTTAAGAATTTCCTTCCGCCGGAATGTTTAAGTTCCTTTCCGAGGCGCCAGCTTTCTGGCGCTTCCCGGGGCCACTTGGTTTATTCACTCTTAAAAGATAGTCCAAACAAGGCCGAGAAATCTCAGGGCTCGGCCAGGCTGGGGGGTGTGTGTGGGGGGCGCCGGGCGGAGTTCCACCGTGGACCCCAAGCGGCCAGATGAGAAGGCCCCTCCCCCGTCGCCACTTCCCTTCCCAAACTGGGTCTCTGGCCCAGACCAACCACCAGAGACAAAAGCAGCAGCCAGGCTCGCTGCAGACAGCCCCTGGAAACCCAGCACTGCCCCGGGATTCAGATAAGGCGGGGGGCTTCCCTCACCCTCGGGGCTGTGCTTCGGGGAGGCCAGGTCTCCAGCAGCCTGGGCACCCCGCCGTCTTAGCGGCCAGCAGCCTCCCCAGAAGACCTTTCCTAAGTAACAGCAGCAGGGCAGACCCGTTCTTGTTTGTCTTGAAGAAGCTAGCTGGTCTGGCAGGACGGACGGATGTGCAAGCCGTGTATAAGAGAAAATGATTGTAGGTTGTAGAGTTGTGCCAGACAGGGCGTATCTAGGTGGATCTAGGCTCTTCCAGATCCTTGGGCACAGCGTGGCCAAGGACTGGCCCTGCCACAGCCCTCTGGCAAATGTTTGCTTACACTAACTAGATGGTCTGGCTGGCTGGCTGGCTGAGAATCCCAGGGGCAGAGTCCCTCCCCCTTTTATATTATTTTGAAGCAAGTTCTCAGTAAGTTGCTGAGGGTCCAAGTTGCTAAGCCTAGCCTCCAACCTGCCAACCTCCTGTCTCAGCCTCCCAAATCCTAGCATTAAAGGTGTGTGCCAGCGGGCCTGAGGCCGTCCTCCTTACTCCTCAGCACAGACCGTGCGGTGTGGACGCCCCACCACAGCAGGGCGCGGGCAGGGTGCTGTGCAGTGTGGACACCCAGCCACAGCAGGGTGCTGCTGTTTGCTTGGGCTACATGTATGCAACAGGCTGTGTTTGTAGCTGCTAATAATCCAAAGGCCTGTTTCTCTGGGTGAGAACATTTGAGGGAGTGAGGGAAGTCAAAACCTGTGTGTGTGTGTGTGTGTGTGTGTGTGTGTGTGTGTGTGTGTGTGGTGGGTCCCGTGGATTTAACCCAGGGATGTTCAACCTCTGAGATGCACCCCCAGTCCTTTTTATTTTAAAACAGGTTCTCGTTAAGATCTCTCTAAGGTACTAAGGCTGCCTCCGACCTGCGATCCTCCCGTCTCAGCTCCCCAGGTACCGGATCGCAGGCGGGCAAGACCGCGCCTGGCCGGGTCCGAGCCTTTTAAATGGCTTGGTAGACTGCGATTTGTGCATCAGTGGATGGGAGGAATCAGGGCTAAATCCAAAAGTCCTTTCAAAATTTTAGCGGGAGCAGGGCGTGATGGCGCACGCTTGTAATCCCAGCTCTTGGGAAGCTGAGACAGGATCCCAGGTTTGCAGCCAGCCTCAGCAACTTGTGAGGCTCTCTGCAACTTAGCGAGACCCTGTTTCAAAATAAACAGAATAGGGCTAGGGTGTAGCTTGGAGGTAGAATGTTTCTGGGCTCTATTCCTAGTAACACACACACACACACACACACACACACAATAAACACCTCAAGCTCCTGGGTTCTTTGTGTAGGGAGGTCTGTCCCTCCCTTTCCCTGGGGCTTGAACCCAGGGATTTTGTACCTTTGAGCTATACCCCTGGCCCCTTTTATTTTGAAGTAGGGCCTCCCTAAATTGCTGAGGCTGGCCTTGAACCTGTGATCTTCCTGCCTCGGCCTCCCCAGTACTGGAATTACAGGAGGCTCTCGGGGAGGACTATGTTTCTGCAGGAAGTCATGCCTGGGCCTAGCACTCAGCTTCCTGGTTTTTAGCCACACTGCACTCCCTGAGGTCGTGGCGGTCACAGCCTCGGAAGGTGACCGACGGGCCACACCTCAGAAGGTGCCGGAGGGCAGGCCTCCTGGAGCAGCCTTACTGCCTCAGTGGAGAGGCCAAGGGGCTGCTGCCTCTGTGTTGGGTCACTTGCTCACTGATGGTTGGGGTCACGTCTCCCACTTAAGTGGCAGGCTTTTTTACACCTGCTGTGTACACACTTTTTTGTGTGTGTGGTGTTTGCTGGCTTGCACTCTCACGTGTGGACTCTTAAATATGTTTATTCCACATGGAGATAGTGCCGGGACGGCCCAGCAAGTCTTTGTGAATGCCCCTTCCTGGAATAAGCCAGACGCTGGACATGCTGGGGGGGGGGTATGTGCGTGCGTTTGGCGGGGCAAGCATGCTGGGCAGGGTCAGTGGACACCCAGGACCCTGCGTGCCCATTACCCGCTATGGAATCTGAACTAGTATTACGAAACGTGTAGCTTAAAAACAGCACCCATGAAAACACACAAAAGCCAACAGAAACAATATCGAGGCAGCAGCTGTTTCAACCCCAAAGGTGGAAAGCGTCCCAGTCTGCATCTTTAATACACAGGGCCACGTGGCCCAAGCAGGAGGAGGAGGAGAGGAGGAGGAGCCTGAGGAGTGGGAGGAGGAGGAGCAGGAGGAGGAGGGAGGGAGGGGAGGAGGAGCCAGAGGAGGAGAGAGGAGGAGGAGGAGGAGGGAGGGAGGAGGGGATCTTGATTTTATAATTTCCTTTGGGAGTGTGTGTTGTGTTGTGTGTGCGCTTAAAAACTGCTTCCGATGGAATCCCCAGGAGGTTTGTTTGTGCTTTGGTTGTCTTGACAACCATCTAGATCTATCTGCCACTTCCTCAGCCGCTGAGAGTGTAGTTAGAAGATGACCCAGGACGCCCCTGCTTCATTAGGAGCTGGTCGCGCCATCCCCTCTTGGCGTCCTTGGCGCCGGTGTGCTGGGTCATCAAAGGGGCATGCGCCTGGGCCTGGTGAGACCTCTGGACCATGGGGATTCAGGTTTGTGCAGGGCTGGCAGGTGGAGGGGCGCTGTGGATCTGAGATGGACCGCTGGGAGCCAGAGAGCGCTCCAGTACTGGAAGCACCCCAGCACAGGTACGCAGAAGGAACGAGTGCCGGGGACGCGGGTCGGGCTCGGCAAGCCAGTCTCTTGGCAGTTTTCTGGGACTGTAACGCAGTACACACGCTGGGTACTCTATGAACAGGTTCTCTTGGCCCATGATTCTGGTATCTGGAAGAGCCAAAGAGCGTGGCAGCGATGCTCTGGCTGCACCCACCCTGGCGGAGAAATGGAGGGAGGCAGCCATGAGCGAGCTGAGCGGGTGGCCTGTCTCTCCCTGTGATCCGTGCTGGGAGAATTCCCTCGCTGCTCTCTGGGGCCCAGCACCCATCCTTCCCAAGGGAATGAGCCCATGACATAATCACCTTGTCTGGGCAACTTCTTGAAGTCCCACCACCTCAACACCACCACCGAGGGCCAAGCCTCTAGCACAAGTACCCTCCAGGGTCCAAGCTGCATCCAAACCCCCACAGTGACCGGGACCCCCAGATCCGCTTTACAAGGCTGACATTTTTTTTCTTTTTTCATTTTTCTTTTGGTGGTACTGGGGTTCCTGGAAACACTTCTGCCTCCGGGCTACACTCCCAGACCTATTTTTTTAAAAAATATTTTTTATTTGGAAACAGGGTCTCTTAAGCTGGCGCTGCTGGCTTCGAACCTGCGCGATCCTTCTGTCTCCGCCTCCCAAGTGCGGGGATTACAAGCGGGCGCCACCACACCCAGCCTTATGAGGCTGAGAATTTATTGGCATACTAATGTATCTCTTTTTCTTTCCGAGAAACTTGCATTTCTCTTGGGATGGGGGCAGGGAGGCCGGCAGGAGCATTTTGGGGCCACACCTGATCTTTTGTTAAATTGAAACCTTTTTTTTTTTTTTTGCAGTACTGGGTTTTGAACCCAGGGGTGTTCTACCTCTGAGCTACAACCCTATCTCTTTTCAGCCTTTCTTTTAAAGCAGGATTTTGCTAGGTTGCTGAGTCTTGCTACGCTGCTGAAGCTGTCCTTGAGCCTTCCATCCTCCTTTCTCAGCCTGGCTAAATTGAACCTTTTTTAGAAAGTATGGTTTAAGGCCAGGTGTGGTGGCGTACACTTGTAATCCCAGCCTTTGGGAGGCTGAGAGAGGAGGATTGTGGTTCGTGGACAGCCTCAGCTACTTAGTGAGGCCCTCTGCAACTCAGTGAGACCCTGTTTCAAAATAAAGAATAAAACAATTCAGAGGTAGAATGCTCCTGGGTTCAATTCCCAGTACTGGGAAAAAAAAAAAAAAAAAGAAAGAAAAGGAAAGAAAGAAAGAAAGGTTCAGTTTCTGAGGTTTTCACTAAGTTGTTGAGGCTGGCCTTAAACCTGTGATTCTTCTGTCTCAGCCTCCCAAGAATTGGGACTACAGGTATGGGCCACTACACCTGGGCTAATATCTTTGTTTTGTTTTTGTTTTTTTCTAGTGGGTCTGGAGATTGAACCCAGGAAAATTCTATTTCTGAGTTACACCCCCCAGCCCTATTTTTTATTCTTTATTTTGAAACAGAATCTCACTAAGTTGGGGAGGCCTTATGAAGTAGCTGAGACTGGCCGCGGACCCGGATCCTCCTGTCAGGCTCCCGGGTACTGGGATTACAAGTGTGCGCCACCATGCCTGGCTTCTATCATTGCTTTAATGATTGTGTTTTATCTGGGTTTGGTCCAAGGCCATAGCCATCAGAAAATAAGAAAACTTTGCATTCTAAGGTGCTAGGACATGGAAGGGTTTGAGCCACTCTCTGGGAAAGGGCTTCACCTTTTAAGCTGTGCAGCGGGCTTGGCTCACCCGGGGTTTGCGTGCCTGCGGGGCCATTACACTTTGGTGCGTTTCAGTTTTCACGATTTATATTTGTTTGAGTATGGACGAAGCATCTTTCGCCGGCCTTGCGGGTTTATCGAGTGCGTCGTGCATGCTGGGAACTGCGGGGCTCCGATGGACCTGGCGGCGGTCCTTGCCTTGCGGCACTCGCATCCCGCGGCGAATTACCTGACGTTTCCCGTGTTTTCACGTCATGCTCAACTCAGTGTGCCCCACGGCGGCCGCGGCTAGTGTGGCGATGTTGTATTAGCTGTCGGATGCCCCATGTGAAGGGCACTCACATTTACTTAAGGTCTGGAGTTTTCGTTTTCTTTTTGCTACTGGGGATTAAATCCAGGGGCATTCTACGTTTGAACTACACCCCAGCTCTTTTTGTGTTTTATTTAGAAATAAGAGTTTCGCTGGGCATGGTGGTGCTCGCTTGTAATCCCAGCATTCGGGAGGCTGAGACCAGAGGATCATTGTTCACAGACAGCTTCAGCTACTTAGTGAGGCCCTCTGCAACTCAGTGAGACCCTGTTTCAAAAATAAAGAATAAAAAATAGGACAGGGGTGCAGCTCGAAGGTCGAATGCCCCTGGGTTCCATCCCCAGACCCGCAAAAAAAAAAAAGTTCACAAAGTCGCAGAGACTCCTGCTAAGTTGTTGAGGCTGATCTTGAACCCGTGATCCTCCCGACTTAGCCTCCTAATTCCTGGGATGACAGGCACGCACCAGTGCACCTGGCAAGGTCTGTTTTGAGCACCTTGCTGTTGCAAGGTGCTAAGCTAGCTTTGCTGGAGATAGCAAGTGGGGGGCGGGGAGGGCTGACTCTGGTGAGACTAGAGCTGGGCCCAAGGACAGCCACATGCTCAGGAAGCACAACCGTGGCCCCGCTAATGGGTGTGATGGTGCAGTTAAACAAAATACGGCCTGGGAAGGGGCCTCTGGGAAGGCCGCTGCATCTGAGCAGTGCCTTAAGGGCTGTGCAGGGGGGGAAGGGGCCAGGACTCCACTCTACCTCGCCCTCTTCCGCTGGCCCTCTTCCGCTGACCCCACCGTCTCTTTAGTAAGCACTCTTAGTTTTAATTCCCCTCTTCGTGTGTTTATTTTGAAAAAATTCAAACTTAGAAAGCAGTTGAAAGAGCAGTAGACACTCCCTAGTCACCATTTTCCATTTGAAAATATCAAATGGAAATTTTCAGAAATGCTCCATGTTTTCAGCTGGGTAGCATTCCCTGTAGTGTGATGGAGTCTTTATCCCATTTGGCCCTGACCCATCCTGAGTCACCGTGGCCGAGGGTATAGACCACCCACCCCTTAGGTACCCCGAGGCTCCCGGATTCTGAGAGCAACTGTTACAATGTCACGGTGCTTGTGTTTAACTTAGTAATTTGACTTCGTAATTATCCAAAAGCTCAGGAGTCATGATGTGTGCAACCCAGATGGCACAGCGGAGCCATAAAGTACTTTCACTGTAGCCATGAAGTACTTTCACTGTGTCAAAGAAGGAGGAGTTCAACCCTAGGAGATCTTTTGAGACAGGGAGACAGAGGAAGCACTCAGGTGAATTTTAGCACAATATGTTGCCATCATTATTTTGTTATCCTTGTTAATCTCTTGCTCTGCCTAAGTTAAATGTAATCATAGGTCTGTGTGCATAGGAGAAAATGTAGTGCTTAGAGTTTGGTGCTCTGGGGTTTTAGGCATCCACTGAGGTCTGGGAACACGTCCCCATCAGTAAAAGGGAACTGCTGTCCAGCGAATGTCTGTCTCCCCTTCCTCCGGGGTCAGCAGGGCAGTGCGTTGCCTCTGCCTCTAGTACATAAATACCAGTTTTTCCTGTACCATTTGCAATAAGTTGCAGACATGGCACTTTAATCCTCGGTACTCTGGTATGTCTCTGAGGGAAAGGGCATTTCCCCACAGAATCACAACACTGATGTCTCACCCCTCAGGCTGAGCACAGCTGCACAGAGTCTCGGACGTAAAGTTCACGTTCCGACGTTTCCGGTGTCCCCAGAAGGTGCTGCGCAGCTGTTTAAAAGCATCCGGGATGCAGCCAGAGGTCATGTATCACATTGGATGGTCCCTTTTCATCTAAACAGCGCCCCTCCTTTTTTTCCCATGACACCAGCATTTTTCAAGAATCCTGGCCACGTGTCTCGTGGAAAGCCCCGAGGTCCGGGTCTGTCTGCTGCTGTTTACTGCTTTTCTGAGGATAAGCGTCGGGCGAGAACACAACACAGACGCTGCTAGAGCCCACATGACCACGCGCAACGTTAAGATAGTCTCCTCGTCACCTCTGTGGCATGCGTTCAAAAATATTTCTTAAGCCAGATGGGGTGGCTCGTGCCTGTAATCCCAGGACTTGGGAGGCTGAGAGAGGTTTGAGGCCAGCCTCAGCAATTTAGCGAGGACCTCAACAACTTAGTGAGACCTTGTTTCAAAATTAAAAGACAGCCGAACATTGTGGTGCACGCTTGTAATCCCAGTACTTGGGAGGCTGAGACAGGAGGATCCAGGTCCATGGCCAGGCTCAGCTGCTTAGTGAGGCTCTCAGCAACTTAGGGAGATCTTGTTTCAAAATAAAGAATAAAAATAGTGCCGGGTGTGGTGGGCACGCTTGTAATCCCCGCGCTTGGGAGGCAGAGACAGGAGGATCGTGTAGGTTCGGAGCTAGCCTCGCTGGCTTAAGAGACCCTGTTTCCAAATAAAAATATAAAATAGGTCTGGGAGTGTAGCCCGGAGGTAGAAGGATTTCCAGGAACCCCAGTACCCCCCAGAAAAAGAATGAAAATAGGGTTGGGGGTGTAGCTCAGATGTAGAACGCCCCTGGGTTCAATCCCCAGCAACACACACACACACTAAAAATAATAAAAAAATAAAATAGGGCATGGAGGCTAGCTTAGAAGCAGAATGCCCCTGAGTTTAATCCTCAGTACCAATATATATAATATATATATTATATATTATTATATATATTATTATATATAATATATATTATATATAATAAAACAATATGTATATATTTTACAATAAATAAATGATGTAGATAGGTAGATACAGATATGTCTATGTATGTTAGCTCTTACATGTGCCAGGCTGTGGCATACCTGAACTAAATAGACACAGGACTTTGGTCTTGTGGGGCCGATGTTTTTAGCAAGAAGGTGGAAGAAATCAACTCTGAGCTGAATGTCTTTGATCTGACATGCTTGAGGTGAGAAGTGTTTCGGATCCTGGAGTTTTTCAGATTTGCAGATTAGCTCAGCATCTTTAACTGAAAATTTGAGATCCAAAGTAGCCCCGGATCTGAAACTCCTTGAGCGCCAAGATGGACTCAGAAGCGATGGCTTTCAGGGCATTTCTCGCTTCAGAGTCCTGGAGCAGGAACGCCATCTCGGCCTGTCCATGGTCTGCTCAAAGGTGGCAGGTGCCATGTGGCAAGGTGGCCTGAGCCACGGGGCCCTGAGGAGCCCGGGAGCCCGGAGTGTCTGCTGCAGGCTGGGCAGAAGCATCGGCCTGGCCTCTGCGGGCCTGAAGTTGCTCCTGCCGCTCCTGCCCCGCCGCGCCTGGGGGCCGCCCCGAGGAGCCTGTGGCCCGGAGAGCCAGCACCGACTTTCTCGTTGCCTGACTTTGTCAGCAGGAATAAGGAAAAGAAAAATGGGATTTAACGCGGAGTCGCCCAACAGGTTTCTCAGTGGGGCATCTCGTGCCCGTGCGTCTGCGTCTACTATTTCTTATTCTTGGTCCCTGGCCGACTGGACTTCTCTGGGAGCCATGAATGTCACTTCTGTTTGCTCTGTATTTAATCTGGACACTATCTATCTGCTCTCAATTTCCCTGGAGACGGCCACAGGACCTGAATTATCAGAAAATTGAATGGGGCCTGCAGGATGGCAGGCAGAAGCCCAGGGCAGTAATTCCCTCTCTGTGTTCTTTCCTTTGAACAAGGTCCCACTGAGACTTAGGTCTTTTTTGTCATGGTTTGCAGGCCGGGCTCGGGGGAGACCCTGCTTGTGTTGGCAGGGTGGGCTGCTGGGCCACGGAGCCTCGCCCCGGCCCGAACGCGCTGCTTATGAAAAGCAAGGAAGATTGCATCCTGGACCTGCTAGCCACCATCTTGGAACAGAAATCGGTGTCGGGATTTTAATGCTCATTTCACTGGCCCAGAGGAAAAGGACAGGGGCAGAGTTGGAGCAGAAAGCGCTCCGGGCCTGGCGGAGGCAGCGTGACTCCCGGCCTTCGCCTGCGGTGTGCCAGGTGCGTTCCAGCGGTGGTGGTTCCTGACCTCGTGGAGCTGACGTAGTAGGAACACTTTCCAAGCAGGACAGGCCGGGCGGTGCAAAAGAAAGGGCCCAGGAGAAGGAGCGTGGGGTGGGCTGCGGCGTCTGACCAGCTGGGGCTGCAGCTGGCTGAGACCAAGGGGGAAGAGGGAAGAGGGCTGGTGTGGTGATGTGGGCCTGTGGTTCCAGACTTGGGAAGTGGAGGCCGGAGGACCGTAGGTTCGAGGCCAGCCTCTGCAATGTAGTGAATCCCTCTTTCAAAATAAAAAGTAAGAGCTGGGCGTGGTGGCACACACTTGTAATTCCGGCATTCGAGAGGCCGAGGCGGGAGGATTGCAGTTCACAGCCAGCATCAGCTACTTAGTGAGGCCCTTTGCAACTCAGTGAGACCCTGTTTCAAAACACAGAATAAAAAATAGGGCTGGGGGTGGAACTCAGAGGTAGAATGCCCCTGGGTTCCATCCCCAGTAGTGAAAAAAAAACCAACAAAAACCTGTTTTTGACGTCATACACTGTGTTGCTTCCCGTGCCGTGCGCCCACGAGTGCTTGGCCCACGCGTACCTGGACTTGCGTCTTGTGGCAGTTCTTCACATGCTTATGAACAGAGTCCTTACACTCCATCGCTGTCTTCTTGGTATGTTCTTGACGTTCTTATCCACGGGTAAGCCGGGCGTGGTGGGCACGCTTGTCATCCCAGCATTCGGGAGGCTGAGACCGGAGGATCGCGGTTCGCAGACAGCCTCAGCTATTTGTGAGGCCCTCTGCAACTCAGTGAGACCCTGTTTCAAAATAAAGAATAAAAAATAGGGCTGGGGGTGCAGCTCGGAGGAAGAATGCCCCTGGGTTCCATCCCCAGTGCCGAAAAAAAAAGAAAAAAAGACCAGCAAATTCTCTCCAAAGACTCTCGCACCCCAGGACAGGCGCTAATGTCAGGATGTGACTCTCGTGTCAATTGAAATCAACTTATTTCTTTTTCTCTTTTGCTGTACTGAGGATAGAACCCGGGAGCACACCCCCCAGCCCTATTTTTAATTCTTTATTTTGAAGCAGAGTCTCACTGAGTTACAGAGAGCCTCCCCGAAGTAGCTGAGGCTGGCTGAGAACCTGCGATCCTCTTGTCTCAGCCTCCCTAGTACTGGGATCACAAGCGTGCGCCGTCACGCCCGGCAAAATCAACTTACCTCTGAATTTAAACTGCAGAGTCACTAGGATGTGGCATTGTTTCCTGTGCTTTGCACACTTTGCACACACAGCATTTTGCAGTTGTGGAGTCAGCACTCTTCCTCCTGTCGCCCAGTGAGCCTGACCACACACAGTTTGGAGGCTGATCTGCTCACAGTTCTGGGGATTTCAGGATTCGGTCCACATGAGGCCAGGTCTGGACGTGGAGCCGGAAGCAGAGACAGAGAGGGGAGCGGAACTGCGCGCACTCCCCAGCCCCGCTCCTCGCTCCTCGGGAGCCAAGCCCTGCTCCCAACACTGCGGAGCAGGACAAGGGGGCGTTCTAAATCCAAACCATTACAGTTGTAGGCAA
Organism: Muscardinus avellanarius; assembly: GCF_963383645.1. Taxonomy (NCBI): domain Eukaryota; kingdom Metazoa; phylum Chordata; class Mammalia; order Rodentia; family Gliridae; genus Muscardinus; species Muscardinus avellanarius. The sequence goes on along the minus strand of NC_137803.1, from coordinate 63,028,379 downwards.
GGAAAAACATAGTTTTGAACGAGACATCTAAAGAAGGACCTTTGTCTACATGATAAATATGGAGATTCTGAGTTTTTCTCTTTTTTTTGATAAAAAGATCTCTTTGGGAGGAAATGTGATCCGAGTCACTCAGACAAGCTGGTGAAACAGCCCATCTCCCCGTCATGCTGGGTGTAGGGAACGTGACATTTGAGTCTTGAAAACAGAACTTCCGCATGGTGTTTGGGAATACCTTTGTACTTAGACTCTCAACCAGCTCAGACTTAATGGGCAAGTTTAAAACACGCATCTGGTATCTCAATATATTGGAAACGCAGCCTTCTGCAAAGCGCCTTGAGCTTCATGCTATTTCTGAAAACTTGCTTACAGCAGCAGTTACATCCGGAGAGGCTAAAATGCTTTTTTATGTTTTGTGGTTCTGGGGGTTGAACCCAGGGACAGCTGTCTCTGAGCTACAACTTTAGCCATATTTTAATTTTTATTTTGGAACAAAGTCTCAACATTGCTACCTCACTAAGTTGTGGGGGCCTTACTAAATTGCCGAGGCTAGCTGTGCACCTGTAATCCTGCACTCTCAGCCTGCCGAGAAAGTACCAGGATTCCAGACATGCGCCACCGTGCCTAGTGAGAGGCTGTACTTTTATATTATATTTTATTTTATTTTGGTGGTACTGGGGTTCCTGGAAACCCTTCTACCTCCGGGCTACACTCCCAGACACTGATTTTTTATGTTTTTATTTGGAAACAGGGTCTCTTAAGCCAGCGCGGCTGGCTTCGAACCTGCGCGATCCTCCCGTCTCCGCCTCCCAAGCGCGGGGATGACAAGCGTGCCCACCGCGCCCGGCCAGAGGCTGTACTTTTAAATATCAACCTCATTCCTGCTGACCAACTTACTCCCAAAGCAACGTGTATGAAGTGCCATGCAGAGTTGACACCAAAGGATTTGGCATGGCTGGGACTTGGGGCCTGAGACAGGAGGTTTGCAGGTTTGAGGCCAGCCTCGGCAACTTAGCAAGACCTTGTTTCAAAATACAAAGGTCTGGAGGCACAACCCCAAGTACCACAAAACGAAGGGTTTGTTGTTCAGGGTACTGTGTCTCAGCATACTCAGCGAAGCGTGCCTTGCTCATCGCCAGCTGTGTCGGGGGGTCGGGGAGCGCGAGCTCTTCAGCACCCTGAGCTGACAGCTGTAGATCCTGAGAGTTCTGCTCGAAGCTCAGTAGAGGCGAAGTCGGGACCAGCGATGAGCAGCGCTCTGCCTCCTCCGTCTCTGTCTCTGCTCTGCGGCTGCTGTGTTTCCTGCGGCTCCAGGGCAAGCCTGACCTAGCCGGTCTTCCCCGGTGCTTTCTTTCTCTGGTCTTTTCTTCCGTTTGGGGGAAAATTCTTCCTTGCCATTCCATAATTTATTACCTCTCCTGGGTTGCGGATATCAGAAGAGGGAATGATTAACTCCTGGTGGCACACGCTTATAATCCCAGCGCTTGGGAGGCTGAGACAGGAGGATCGCGAAGGTTCAAAGCCAGCCTCAGCTACTTAAGTGAGGCTCTCAGCAACTTAGTGAGACCCTGTTTACAAATAAAATCTAAAAGAGGTTTGGGAATGTATCCCAGAGGTAGAAGGCCCCTGGGTTCCACCCCCAGTACCACTAAATAAATAAATAAATAAGGAAATGAAGGAAGGAAGGAAGGAAGGAAGGAAGGAAGGAAGGAAGGAAGGAAGGGAGGGATCCGAGGTGGAAGCTCGGCAGGACGCCTCTGTTCCAGTGCACAGAGCCTGCCCTCCCCCGGTCCAGCCTTTCGGGGCTCAGGCTCCGTGGCCTCCTCTGACTCGCCGGCACATGGCGGTGGTATCTGTCCCTTCGTGGTTGGCACTGGGTGGTCTGCACCAGGGGAGGCAGGGGAGCCCTGGGGACGCCTCCTGGGGCGGAGGCCCTGTGGCTGCCAGGAGGGGTGCAGGTGAGCCCAGGTGCTGGCGCCCTTGAGCAGGGCGGCAGTGCCCCGGGCCACCCTTAGAGCGTTTGCGGCAGGCAGGCGGGGCAGGGCTCTAACTGGGCCCTCACGCTGCAGACAGAGGCCCTCATGGACGTCACCCCAGCCGTCTCTGCAGCCTCCCCTTGGTGCTGAACTGAGTGTTTGGGCCCACGAGGACTCCGTTTCCATCTCCTCTTAGTCTCTTGGTTTGCCCCTTTGACAAAGCCTTACTGAGCCACTATTAACAAAGAGTTTTGCTGGAGCTGAGTGGACTGGGAGTTTCCCCATCTTCTGATGGCGTTCATTTTAGCAAGAGTCACGCCAGGGAAGGGCGCCCCGCCGCGTTCACCCTGGGTGTGCGCCTTAGGATATTTAGGTGAGTGCGTTAGTGAACCCGCCAAGGGGAAGCGCGGCGTGGGATGTGTTTGCTCAGTGATGAAGACCCGGCCAGCTCCCTGGTGCGTCTCCGCCATCCATGGCACTTGCTGGCTTGCACACGGTCAATCTTCATTTTTTCCACTGGGAGGGGGATCGCTCCCATCGGAGTTCATCCTGAGAGCGCTGAGTTATGGGAATTGTGAGCTGAAAGTTAGGGCTAAACTGAGCATGACATGCAGTGTAGTTTCTTTACCTAAGAGCCTAACTCCTCCTTCTTCCCAAATAACGAGCAGTGCCAGAGTCCTGTGGGGGCCAGGCAGAGACTTCCGGAGCCCATAGGCCTGGGGTACCAGTGCTTACCTGGGGGTGGAGCGATGGCTGGGGTACCAGTGCGCACCCAGGGGCTGGAGCGATGGCTGGGGTACCAGTGTGCACCCAGGGGCTGGAGCGATGGCTGGGGTGTCAGTGCATACCCGGAGGGATGGAGTGATGGCTGATGTCGTGCGTACCCAGGGGCTGGAGCAATGGCTGGGGTACTGGTGTGCACCCAGGGGCTCGAGCGATGGCTGGGGTACCAGTGTGCACCCAGGGGCTGGAGTGATGGCTGGGGTACCAGTGTGCACCCAGGGGATGTAGTGATGGCTGGGGTACCAGTGTGTATCCAGGGGATGGAGCGATGGTTGGGGTACCAGTGCACACCCAGGGGCTGGAGTGATGGCTTGGGGTACCACTGCGCACCCAGGGGCTGGAGCGATGACTGGGGTACCAGTGCATACCCAGGAGATGTAGCGATGGCTGGGGTACCAGTGTGTATCCAGGGGCTGGAGCGATGGCTGGGGTACCAGTGCACACCCAGGGGCTGGGGCGGTGGCTGGGGTACCAGTGTGTACACAGGGAGGTGGAATGATGGCTGGGGTACTGGTGCGCACCCAGGGGATAGAGCGATGGCTGGGCGCCAGTGTGCACCCAGAGGGATGAAATGACAGCCCCAGTCTGCAGAACATTGCTTGTTTCCAGCGAGCCCCGAGCCCCGGGACAGGCTGCTTGAGGGAAATGCCGCTTCCTGTCCCCAGGGCAGTCCGTTAGTCAGCATCTCTGGCATTCCTAAAGCCCAGGTCCTCCCTCATTCTGATTAATTGCTTGGCCTACAATTCTAATTTCTGTTCTCTGCCTGGAATCCTGCCCAACCTGGACTCGAGGCCCATCCCATTTTCCCAGGACCTGGTTACCTCGAGGATTCGGCCTGTAGGTGGGATGAACAGATATCTGTGACCGTGGTTGATGCCTGCCCCGGGGCCCTGTTCCCTTCTCTGCAGATTAGATTCCCAGGACTGTGGGCACCACCTGCCAGTCCTGCGGCAGGCCTCCGTAAGTTGTCTGCAAATCTTAGCCTGTCTTTCTTTTATATAGACAGAGGGACCTCATACCACATTTTTGGGAGTTCCTCTAGAGAAATTAGGTCCCTAAGTTTTGTTTGCTTTGATACTGGAGATTGAATCCAAGAGCATATTACCACCAAGCTACACCCCCAGCCCTTTATATTTTATTTTGTATATTTAAAATAATTTTTTCGGGCCGGGCGTGGTGGCGCAGGCTTGTAATCCCTGCGCTTGGGAGGCAGAGACAGGAGGATCACGCAGGTTCGAAGCAAGCCGCGCGCTGGCTTAGGAGACCCTGTTTTCAGATAAAAATGTAAAAGTAGGTCTGGGAGTGTAGCCCGGAGGTAGAAGGGCTTCCAGGAACCCCAGTACCACCAAAAATAAATAAATAAATAAATAAATAAATAAATAAATAAATAAATAAATAAAAATAAATTTCTGTGAAATCAGGCATGGGGGCGCACGCTTATAATCCTGGCATTCGGGAGGCTGAGACAGGAGGATCGCAGTTCGCGGACAGCCTCAGCTACTTACTTAGTGAGGCCCTTCGCAACTCAATGAGACCCTGTTTCAAAAATAAAAAGACTAAAAAGTAGGGCTGAGGGTGTAGCTCAGAGGCAGAATGTCCCTGGGTTCCATCCCCAGTACAGAAAAAAAAAAAAATTGTGGCACTACGGATGGAAGCCAGGGGCATTCTACCTCTGAGCTACACCCCCAGGCCTTTTTATTTTTTATTTTGAAATAGGGTCTCATTAAGTCTCTGGGGCTGGCTTTGAACCTGATTTCTCCTGTCTCAGCCTCCTCAGTACTGGATTACAGGTGTGCACCACTGGTAGGGAAAGAAGAAACTAGAAGAGTTAGCACAGTTTTTGGGGGGGACGGAGGGGGTGTCTGAAAAGTGAGGCTATTTAAAATACATAAGTTACTTCAAAGTAAATTTCTGTTTCTTATACTTCTGTCGACAACGATGAATCCCACTGTTAGGGGTCTAATTTTGACTACCTGAAAAGGAGAAATCTCTAAGAATGTGGAGAGGCCAGGCATGGTGGTGCACGCCTATGGTCCTGGTACTTGGGAGACTGAGACCAGATGATCGTAGGTTCCAGCCCAGGCTCAGCAACTTAGGGGGATCCTGTTTTAAAACTAAAAAAGAAAAAAAGCTGAGTGTGGTGGGTCACATTTGGGAGGCTGAGACAGGAGGATCACGGTTCACAGCCAGCCTCAGCTACTTAGTAAGGCCCTCCGCAACCTGTGAGGCCCTGTTTCAAAATAAAGAATAAAAAATAGGGCTGGGGTTGTATCTCAGAGGTAAACTGCCCCTGGGTTCCATCCCCAGTATCGCAAAAAATAAAAAATAAATAAAAATAAAATGAAAAGGGCTGGACTTGTAGCTTGGAGGTAGAATGACTCCGGGTTCAATCCCCACACCACATAAGTAAATAAAACAGTGGAGGGAAGGAATGTGCTCTGTTAGATGGGGAGGACTGCCAGGGACGGCGGGAGGAAGGAGGTGAACTGAGGTTGTCTGCGGTTGAGTGGAGGGCTCTCAGGCCACGCCCCACGAGGGGGCCAAGGCCTCCCACTCTTGGGCTTCCTTAACTGCCATGTGCATGTCCTTTTACATTAGTACTGGGTATTGGACACTTGGACCTATACCCTCAGCCCTTTTTATTTTTTATTTTGAAGCAGGAAGGGTCTTGTGAAGTTGCTGAGGCTGGCCTTGAACCTGTGATCCTCCTGTCTCTGTCTCCCAAATACTGAGGTTACAGATGTGCACCACCATGCCTGGCTTACATGCATTTTGTGTGTGTGTGGTACTGGGGATGGATGGAACCCAGGGGCATTCTACCTCCGAGCTATACCCCCAGCCCTATCTTTATTTTGAAACAGGGTTTCATTGAGTTGCAAAGGGCCTCACTAAGTAGCTGAGGCTGTCCACGAACCGCGATCCTCCATTTCTGTCTCCCAAATGCTGAGATTACAAGCGTGCGCCACCACGCCCGGCCAATTAAATTTTGAAACAGAGTCTCACTAAGTTGCTAAGGGTCTTGCTAAAAAGCTGAGGCTGGCCACGACCCGGGATGGTACGGTCTCAGCCTCCTGAATGCTGGGATCACAAGCGTGCACCACCATGCCCGGCTTACACAAGCGTGCACCACCATGCCTGGCTTACACAAGCGTGCACCACCATGCCCGGCTTACACAAGCGTGCACCACCATGCCCGGCTTACACAAGCGTGCACCACCATGCCTGGCTTACACACGCGTATTTTAAAAGCATAGAACTCTTTTGTGGTCAGTTTCCAAGCTTTCCTGTGACACATGAGGATGTTCTGGTACTGGTGTTTTAATATATTATTGGATGGCCAGTGTCAGCAACTAAGATGTGATTGGACGATAGGGCAAGGGCTCATTGTGTGGATTTTTTAACCGGCGTTATCTCTAGTTTACACTTTTAAAAAGCTATTAAAATTTATTACATTTTTGCACCTATAAATACTTTATATGTCGACTTTAAGATGACCGGATCAATAAGTGTGTACATACCACAGAGAATCGATCGACTAGTTTTGAGCGACGTGCCCAGGGGACACTCAGCTTCCTGACTTTCCAGAGGGCAGGGGCTCCGCTGCTGTGACACGGCTGAGCACAGGAAAACTCCGATCGAGCCCCTAAAACGGCTTCCACATGGCAATTTAACTCTCTCACCGTCTCTGTTGTCAGCACAGCCAAGGATACCATCTGTTTCCCTTTAAGATCAGCCAGGCCTCTGTACATGGCGACTCACACAGACACAGTTTCCATACATACCTGCTTTAAATGTAGTATTATTATATAAAAATAACATATTTTATATACATATATTTATATTTGGAAATATTATACAGTACTATAAACCCTATATAATGTAATTATATATGCAAAGATAATGTTACTATAATTTTACATAATAAAAATATGTGTATGTTTTCAGGTTGTGGTAGAGGCTGAGATGTATAAGGAACAACTATAATTTAATGTCTAGAGCACAAACCTGTGTTTTTTTCCTTCGTGGAATAATTTGTCCTTCCATTAATTGCGTGGCTTTGGGTGGGTAACTGACGGATGCCGTGACTTATATGATACCAGGTCGGCAAACCCCGTCCCCTACTGGCCGTCTACACAGACGCAGCTGCGGCGTGTACTCTGCGTTTATAATTCTGGTCACGGGTTAGCGCCAGGTGCTGGAGTCGGTCAGTCTTGGGGTGCTGGTAGGTTGTCACGAAGGCAGAGGATCGCCGGCAAGAACACATCATCCTGTCTCTGTGACCCAGTCCCCAGGGACCCTGTTAGGCACCGCGGAGCTCCAAGGAAGCAGGTCAAGCGGAGGTCTCTAATTAGGTCAGAGGTTCCCAACATAGCTGGCTCCTGCTGCTTTTACAAGCGCTTGCTACTGAACAGCCATAAAGGAGTTTTGTCCAGCCAACAGGACAGGATTACCAACGACGTGGCCCTGGCAGGCAGCCAGGGTGCTGGCATCTAGAGATGCCCGCTGCTGGGGCAACCCCGCGGCCCGTTGGTGAAAGGGGACGCAGCTGGGAAAGAGGGCTCGCAGCCCCGAGGAGTGGCCAGAGTCCAGCCCTGGTCCCCATGGACGCTGGTGGGGCCCGGCCCCTGCTGGACGGCGCCTGTGTGCTGGGGTGCAGTACCGTGAACATACACATTTGGTCTTCATCTCTGCTTCCTGACGAGGAAGGAGGATAGGGCTTCTTAAATCCTGGCTTCTCCAGAGCCATGGAGTGTCCTTTCCTCCGTTCATGACCGCTGCTGACCAGTGCCCCTCTGTGACTTCAGGATGGGCACTGTCCAGGAAGGACTAGCAGGCTCAGGAGGTGAGACTTTTTGGCTCCGCCCCCTTACCTCTGGGGAGGGGAAAGGGGCCGAAGATGGAGTTGATTAGCAGCGCTGACGAGTCAGTCAGCCAGGCCCGTGCAGAGAGGTGTCCGCACAAACCCCAAAGGACTGGGTGGAGAGCTGCGGGCAGCTGCCATGCGGGCACTCTGGAGGACGTAGCCCTGGAGGGGCTCGAAGCTCCGCGCCGTGCATCTCTTCAGCGGTGCCCTTTCTAATATCCTTTATGATAAACCCGTAAATGTGCTTCCCTGAATTCTGTGAGCTGCCCTGGCAAGTTCATTGGGCCTGAGGAGAGGCTGATGGTAACCGTGACTTATAGCCAGCGGGTCAGAAGTGTAGATCATAGCCTGCTCTTTGCAGTGGGCATCTTAGGGCCCGGGGCCCTGCAGTCTCCAGGGTCTGAGCCTGCAGTCTGTGGGATCTGCCGTATCCCAGCCAGGCAGCGCCGGCATCGAGTCAAATCCCATAGAGGATGTGCAGTAACCGTGACTTATAGCCAGCGGGTCAGAAGTGTAGATCATAGCCTGCTCTTTGCAGTGGGCATCTTAGGGCCCGGGGCCCTGCGGTCTCCAGGGTCTGAGCCTGCAGTCTGTGGGATCTGCCATATCCCAGCCAGGCAGCGCCGGCATCAAGTCAAAGCCCATAGAGGACGTGCAGTCAGTGCTCCGCGGACAGCCAGGTGCCCGGGAGCCCCAGCCCTACACACGCATGTGGTCACAAAGGTGTTTCGTGTTATGACGGTATTGTAGCAGAGGGGAAAACTCTCTTCTACCCAGGTGGCATTTTCCAAATAAGGACATTGGGAAGAATGTGTATTTAAAGAAATGGGTTGTGCTGGCTGGTAGTGGCATGCTCGAGCAGTAAACCACAGCAGTTTGGATGCTACTTCTTAAGGAATTTGTGAAAATTCAGACACAGAATCCGGGATGGTTTTGCCCCTTTTGTGAAACAGCATCTATCTTAATCTATTTAGCAAATAGATTAAACAAGCTATTAGGATAATTCCTTTTTTTTCCTTTTTTTTTTTTTTTGCGGTATTGGGGATGGAACCCAGGGGCATTCTACCTCTGAGCTACATTCCCAGCCCTATTTCTTAGTCTTTATTTTAAAACAGGGTCTCACTGAGTTGCAAAGGCTCACCAAGTAGCTGAGGCTGTCCACGAACCACGTCCCTCCTATCTCAGCCTCCCAAGTGCTGGGATTACAAGCGTGCGCCATCATGCCTGGCTTTATTAGAATAATTCTCTTTTTTAAATTTTTTATTGGTGCACTGTAGTCAAACATCTTGATGGGATACAAGATGCTGAAGACATACACGCCCACATCACTCAATCAGCCCCTACTCAGTTCCCGCCCCATTCCCTCCCCTCCCTCCTTCCCATGCTTGGCTTAGTGATTGACTTGTTTGTTAAAGTCCACCATGTGCTTTAGAGAAGTCCCCTCTCCCCCTCCCATCCCCTCAGTTAGGTCGCCTTATTTGCTCATGGCTTCTCCTTCTTCATCCAGAGTTCCTCCTATGACCCGTTCCTCCCTAGCTTTCGCATATTAGGGAGAGCATCTGATCTCTTGTTTTCTGAGACTGACTAATCTCACTTAGCATAATGTCCTCCAGTTCCATCCATTTCCCTGAAAATGATGTAATTGTGTTTTTCTTTATGGTTGAGGAAAATTCCATTGTGTAGATATCCCACAGTTTTGTAATCCATTCATCTGTTGATGGACATCTTGGCTGGCTCCATAGTCTGGCTATGGTGAATTGTGCAGCTATGAACATAGATACACATGCATTAGTTTGGTAGTTTGGTTTCTTTTCTTTTGGGTAGATACCCAGAAGTGGTATTGCTGGATCAAATGGTAAGTTCGTTCCATTCTTCTGAGGATCCTCCATACTGTTTTCCAAAGTGGTTGCACTAATTTGCAATCCCACCAACAATGTTTTAGAGTTCCCACTTCTCCGCATCCTTGACAGCATTTGCTGTTGTTTGTGTTTTGAATGATGGCCATTCTAGTTGGAGTTAGGTGAAATCTCAGGGTAGTTTTGATTTGCATCTCTCTGATTGCCAATGATGTTGAGCATTTTTTCATGCACTTATTGGCCACTTGAGTTTCTTTCTTCGTGAAGTGTCTATTTAGTTCACTTGCCCATTTTTTGATTGGGTTATTTGTTTTCTTAGTGCTAGGTCTCTTGAGTTTTCTGTATATTCTAGATATTAGTCCTCTATGGAGGAGTAGTTGGCAAAATCTCCTCCCATTCTGTTGGCTCTCGGTTGAGGTTCTTGATAGTTTCCTTTGCTGAACAGAATTTCTTCAGTTTCATGCAATTCCACATATTAATTCACCTTTTAGTTTCTTGTGCCTTTGGGATCTTGTTGAGAAAGTTTTTGTGTGTGCCTGTATGTTGTAGTGTTGGACCTATGACTTCTTCAAAGAGCCTCAGGGTCTCTGGTCTAATTTCCAAGTCTTTGGATTTCCAAGTCATTTTGAATTGATTCTTGTCCAGGGTGAGAAAAGTGGGATTTGTTTTCATTTTTCTGCATATGGTTAACCAGTGCCAACACCATTTGTTAAACAGGCTATCTTTTTTGCAGTGTATGTTTTTGGTTCCTTTGCCAAAAATCAATTGGCTGTGTGTGGATTTCTTTCTTTCTTTCCTTCTTTCTTTCTTTCTTTCTTTCTTTCTTTCTTTCTTCTCTCTCTCTCTCTCTCTCTCTCTCTCTCTCTCTCTCTCTCTCTCTCTCTTAGCGGGTCTGTGGATGGAACCCAGGGGCATTCGATCTCCAAGCTACACCCCCTGCCCTATTTTTTATTCTTTATTTTGAAACAGGGTCTCACTGAGTTGCAGAGGCCTCACTAAGTAGCTGAGGCTGTCTATGAACCGCGATCCTCCGTCTCAGCCTCCCGAATGCTGGGATTACAAGCGTGCACCACCACTCCCGGCTTGTGTGGATTTATTTCTGAGTCTTCTATTCTGCTCCATTGGTCTATGTATCTGTTTTTGTGTTTGTACCAAGCTGTTTTTATTACTATGACTTTTTAGTATAGTTTAAAGTCAGGTATTGTGATTTCTCCTGCAGAGATTTTGTTGCTGAGAACTGCTTTGGCTATTCTGGGTTTTTTGTTCTTCCAAATGAATTAAAGGACTGATTTTTAATGTCTGTGAGGAATGATATTGGTAATTTAATGGGTATTGTATTGAATCTGTAGATCACTTTTGTAAGTATGGCCATTTTGGTATTTATTCTGCCTATCCATGAACATGGAAGATCTTTCCATCTTTTAATGTCTTCTTTGATTTCTTTTTTCAGTGTTTTATAATTTTCTTTGTAGAGGTCTTTTACCTCCTTGGTTAATTTTATTCCTAAGTATTTATTTTATTTTTTTTTGTGGAAAATCCTGAGTAGAAGTGTTTTCTGAATTTCTTTTTCAGTGGATTTATGGTTGGTGTACAGAAAGCTTCTGATTTTTTTAAGATTGATTTTGTATCCAGAGATTTTGCTGAATTTGTTGATCAGTTCTACCCATTCACCATGATTGGGTGGTCTGTGGTGATCCCAGAGATCCTACTACTTGGGTCTAGTGTTAAGCAGTCTCCCCCCAACACTTTCCACTGGTCAGAGCCTGAGTCTGAGCTTCTGCTATGTCCAACAGCAGACTCTATCCCCACCTTCTCCGGGTTGAACTGCAAAGTCTCAGACCCAGGGAATTTATCAACTGCGCGAGTCCCTGGAGGCACTGCACTGGGCATTCTCCCATGGGAACCGTGACTTCACTTATGGTGTTATTGAGCACAGCTTTGGATTTCTGGAGAGCATGGTAAGCTCTGCCACTACTGCTGTAAGTTGTAGACTCCACCCCTTACTTTGCCAGGTTGAACTGCAAAGTCTCAGATCCAGTGAGTTTATCATGGCTGCGTGAGTCCCTGGGAGTGCCACGCTGGGCGTTCTCCTGCTGGAACCATGGCTTCACTTATGGTTTTGGTGCGTGCCAGTCTGGATCTCTGGAGGGCATGGTGGGCTGGGCCGCTGCTGCTGCAAGTTGTAGCCGGTGGGAGGAACTGATGACTTACAGTTCCGATGATCTGCAGCTGCTCACTTCAGGTCCCTGGATGTTTTCCTGATCATCTCTGGAGTCAGGTGCAGTGAGGCAAGACTGCGCCGCTGTGGCGCCCACTGCCGCAAGGCGGGCCGGTTTCTTTTCTGCTCTCTGATTGGTCTTCTAATCTTTTTTCCTGCCCCTTGTGTCTATCTTTTTGTTTTCTTCTTCTACTGATAGTATTTTCTGGCCTTGTAGAACGCCGTTTTTGAGGCAGTGGAGATCGGGTGTCTGCAGGACTGGTATGTGCTGCATCCCTCGGTCGCCATCTTCCTGGAAGTCTCGGATAATTCTTAACCTAGGGAGGAAAACACTTTTTAGAAGTTCTTTGAATACTTTTCTTTCCTTCCTTCCTTCCTTCCTTCTTTTTTCTGAGATAGTTTGTTAAAGTTTTTCTTTTTCTTTTTTTCTTCCCACGGTGAGGATTGTACCTAGGGACATTCTGAGCTGCACCCCATGCCTTTCTTATTTTTATTTTTATTTTGACACAGGGTCTCAATGAATTGCTGAGGCCAGTCTCGGATCTGAAATCTTCCTGTCTCGGCCTCCCAAGTACTGAGATTACAGACATGCACCACTGTGCCTGGCTAGAGCAGGGTCTTGCTCACTGTCTGAGCTGGTGTTGACTGTCAGCCTCAAGTGATCGTCCTGTCTCAGCCTCCTGGGTAGCTGAGATGGCAGGCCACTGGACTGGGGTCTAGATATCCTGGCTTGAAAAGACACAGGCTAAGCTGCCAAACAGAGAGCCCCAAATGCAGTTTGTTCACCAGGACGGAAGTCGTCTTTCTTCTCTTGGCCCCGGTAGGTGGCTCAGGGGTTGGTGGCTCATGGTGTCAGCCTGTTGTTGGTTTCCCTTCTAGTCTCCAGAATCTAGTCACACGGCCACCTCTACCTTCAAGGGAGATGAGAAAATGTAGTTGTCAACAGGGTGACCGAGGGCTCTTCCAGATCTTTTTTTCCCTCTTAGATGAGTGAGTGGGTATTGTGGACGGACCTTCCTTCCTTCCTTCCTTCCTTCCTTCCTTCCTTCCTTCCTTCTCTTTCTTTCTTTCTTTTTCTTTTTCTTTTTTTGTGGCACTGGGGAGGGAACCCGGGGCATTCTACCTCTGAGCTACATCTCCAGCCCTATTTTTTTTTGTGTGTGTGTGTGGTACTGGAGTTTCTGGAAGCCCTTCTACCTCCGGGCTATACTCCCAGACCTATTTTTACATTTTTATTTGGAAACAGGGTCTCCTAAGCCAGCGCGCGTGGCTGGCTTCGAACCTGCGCGATCCTCCTGTCTCTGCCTCCCAAGGGCGGGGATTACAAGCGTGCACCACCACGCCCGGCCCCAGCCCTATTTTTTATTCTTTATTTTGAAACAGGATCTCCCTAAGTTGTGGGGGACCTCACTAAGTAGCCGAGGCTGTCTGTGAAACACAATCCTCCTGTCTCAGACTCCCTAATGCTGGGATTTCAAGTGTGCACCACGCCTGGCTCCTAGGCGGTTTCTTGTAAGCATCTTTGTGTTTCACCAAGCACAGGGCCAGGCATCAAAGCCTGGATTGGAGTTGGGATGTGCAGACTGCAAATTCATTCTTGCCTTGACTCCAGACACTAATGAGAGAAAGGAGCTTGCGGTCTGCTTAGACCATCCCGACACTGAGGAACCAGACACCTTGCTGTCCCCGGAGTCTCAGATTACTCCTCTGCGGGACTGAGAGGATCACCTTCTCTGAGAGGATCACCTTCTCTGAGAGGATCACCTTCTCTCAGAGTTGTTGAAGCATCTGGGAGCCAGGAAGCCTGAGCACATTTGTGCCTGTGCTCAGCCTCCCCCTCTCTCCAGGAGGAGGGGAGGCCTCACCTGCTCTGCTCACACCTGTAGTACAGCAAGCTGATCTGCTCAGAAACTTGGCCTAATATTACTGCACCGGGATGACACCTCTTTACGGTAAAGCATCATTTCTCCCCCAAGTGCAAATTTAAAAATCTATTTCAGGGCTGACATTTGCCCAGAGGGGGCCCGGATTGTTGCCCCAGGACCTGTCTGGCCACGCCCTACCAATGCTGGGTTAAAGGGGCAAACAAAAGGTGTCTTCAGCAGCTGCGTGTACACCCTGGGGGCCGCGACAGTGTGTACATTCTCCAGACCTGTAACAAATGCCCCTGGATTTTTTTGGGGGAAGGAAGACTGGAGATTGAACTCGGGGGCCTTCTACCTCCCACCTCCAGCATGTTCTACTTTTTATTTTGAAAGAGAGTGTCTTTAAGTTGCCGAGTGTCTAAGTTGCAGGGTGGCTTCAGACCTGCCTTCCTCTGTCTCAGCCTCCCAGCACTGGACTCTTGTGCTCAGACCTCAGTGTGTAGGCTGCCGGGCTGGGCAGGCCTCGGGGGCGGGGGGGGGGTCGCAGGAAGGTGGGTGGGACACTGCCGGGTCACTGTGTGCCCTAGTGTGGGTGGGGTCCCTCTGAGCACCCATGGGCTGCGGCACTTTAGACCCTAGTGGCTAAGATAGATGCCTGTGGACGGACTGCAAGGCCTGGAGGTGTGGGCAGCGGCCAGGGAGTTACTGTGAGCACCGTGCGGGGAGCCCCTTCCCTGCACAGGGGCGGTGAAGCCCCAGCCTGCCCAGCGCCAAGCCCTCTGGCGGGCGCTGACCCTAGGGCGTGGGGACTGAGCTCGTTGGGAAATATCGCCTCATTTCCCCTGGGCTCCTCTGGCTTTTGTGACCGGAACGTATTCCTCATTTACTTACTGCACACGGCTTCCCAGTGTGGCAGGGCCCCAGAGACCCTGGGCAAGGCGGGGAAAGTGAGTCAGTGGTCCCCCAAAGTGGCCGCCGGGCCTGTGGTGGTGAGGCTCCTGCCCTGCACTGTGCGGTGCCGCTCGAACGCGGGGCCAGTTGAGATCAAGCGCATTGTCCCCGGGGTCCAGGCCACTGGCCACAGCTGGACGGAAGGCCGTCCTTCAGAGCAGGGCTCAGGTAGGGCCGGTCAAGAGGCGCTGTAGTGCAGGTGGCTGCCGTGGCAGGACCTGTGATCCCAGTCCCAAAGAGGCTGAGACAGGACAATTAGGTTCAAGGTCAGTGTCATTAATTTAGTGAGACCCCTAGCAATTTAGTAAGATCCTGTTTCTAAAGAAAAAGGGGTGGTTTGCTGACAGCCTCAGCTACTTAGTGAGGCCCTCTGCAACTCAGACCCTGTTTCAAAATAAAGAATAAAAAATAGGGTTGGGGGGTGTAGCTCGAAGGTAGACTGCCCCTGGTTTCCATCCCCAGTACAGCAAAAATAAATAAATAAATAAATAGATAAGGTATACCAAAAATATCCAGCCTTTATCATAGGTTTCTACAGTGGGCCATACCCCCACTCCCAGGTGGTTCTGGACCAAAATGCAGGTATATAAAGAATGAAAATTTGGCTGAGAAAGAAGATTGTAGGTTCAAGGCCAGCCTTGGCAACTTAGCTAAATAAACAATAAAAATAATAAATAGCTGGATGTGGTGGTGCATGCTTGTAATCCCCGCGCTTGGGAGGCGGAGACAAGAGGATCGCGCAGGTTCGAAGCCAGCCGTGCTGGCGTAAGAGACCCTGTTTCAAAAATATAAAATAGGTTTGGGAGTGTAGCCCGGAGGTAGAAGGGCTTCCAGGAACCCCAGTACCACCAAAAAAAAAAAATAAAAATAAATAAATAAAATAAAATAAAATAAATAATCAAATAGAGGTAGAATACCACTGGATTCTATTCCCAGTAACACACACATACATGTGCACACACATGCACACACACATGCACACACAAAGAAAGAATGCAAAATTGTCACTGAATCTTTGTTAATTTGCTTAAGGGAGGTTGATTTCCAGGAGGTGCTGAGCATTTTTTTTTCCCTAAAAAAGGGGCAGTGCATCAAATAAGCTCGGGACCTCTGCTGGACCTACTTGTGCTGGGAGGGGTCTTGCCTGGGACAGTTTACTCTGCCTGAGCTCGTGATTTTTATTTTTTCTGCTCTGGGAATCGTTCCTTGACAAGCGGTACCAGCATGTGAGAAAGATAATTAACAGATGTGCAATAACTTTAAAGTTCGTAAAAGGTATAGAACAGTGGTATTGAAAATAGAGGATAATAGATGTAATATGAATTATCTATACATGTTTGAATCACTTGAAAATGAAATATTGAGCCGGGTGTGGTGGCGCACGTTTGTAATTCCAGCTTTTGGGAGGCTGAGACGGGAGGATCGTGGTTCATAGACAGCCTCAGCTACATAGTGAGGCCCTTTGCAATTCAGTGAGACCCTGTTTCAAAATGAAGAATAAATAATAGGGCATGGGGTGGAGCTCGGAGGTAGAATGCCCCTGGTTTCATCCACAGTACCTCAAAAAAGAAAAGAAAAAAAAAAAGAAAATGAAATATTGTCTTAAGTCAAATAATCAAATGATTTATGATTTCATAATGCCTATCAGAAAAGTATTTTATTTTATTTTTACTTTTTGGTACTGGGATTTGAACTCAGTGGTGCTATACTACTAGGGTACATTCCCAGCCCTTTTTATTTTTTATTTTGAGACAAGGTCTCACTAGGTTGTCCAGGCGGGCCTCAAAACTGCAATCCTCCTGTCTCAGCCTAACCAAGTAGCTAGGATTACAAGCCATCATGCCCAGCTTGAAAAGTAATTTTTTGTTGTTGTTAGGGGGTGGAGAGTGTACTGAGGATTGAACCCGTGAATAGGATTGAACCTATCTCTAGCCATACCCTAAGCCCTATTTTCTTTTGTATTGAAACAGGTCTTGCTAAGTTGCTGAGCCTAGCTGGCCCTGAACCTGCGATCCTCCTGTCTCAGCCTCCCAAATTACTGGGATTACAGGTGTGAACTACCATGCTGGGCAAAAAATATTCTAACGTTCCATTTAGGGGTGGACTTCCAGAAGGGCTGGTTCTCGGGAGGGCTGGTGTGCGAGGCAGGGATTGGGCTGCTCCTGGCTCCCCTCCTGGACCCAGGCTGGGCCCTGGGCGGGGTGGGTTCCAGAAGCTCCTGGGTCTAGACCACCACCGGATGTGCTTCCTGCTCCGGGCGGCTCCAGGGCATCTGCCCTCGCAGCCAGGCAAACCCAGCTCTATTAGTCATCCCTAGCGCACTTTGAGTCACGGCCTGTCGGGCGCCAGGCTCCGCCAGTTGCCTCCACGGCCCCAGGCTGTGTCTTCGCCTTTGCCTGGTGTACTGAGCCCTGAGTCTCCTGTCTCCAGACCCGGCTCTCAGTTTGCAGAGAAATCTGGATTTAGCTTGAGATGCTACCTGCGCCTTCAGTGTGCTGGAGCTGGAGGAGGAGAAGCCGTGTGTGTGTGTGTGTGTGTGTGTGTGTGTGTGTGTGTGTGGTGCTGGGGATGGACCCCAGGGGCACTCTACCTCTGAGCTGCACTCCCGGCCCTTTTCCTTCTCCTTTTTGGCCTTGAACCTGCAATCCTTCTGACCCTCCTGATTTTAGTTCCCATTTTTATGTGGTGGTGAACTTACCTTTGTGAGTTCCTTTTTCTCGTCCACACCCGTAGCTCTTATTTTCTGCATCCTCTTGAGAGGAAAATTGGCGTCAATAGAAGAGATTACAGTCTTCAGTAGAAAAATGCATTGTGTGGATATAACCCTGCAAGACATCTAATTTTAGCCTTTCCCTGTCTTGGATCAATTTTACACCCTGTAGGTTATAACAAGTGGCAATGAAAAGCAGTTAAAATTTAAAATATTGTTAAAGAATGAAGCCAGGTGTGGCGGCTCACACTTGTCATTTCAGTACTTGAAAGACAAGACAGGAGGATCGCAGGTTTGTTGCCATCCTCAGCTGCTCAGCAAGGCCTTCTGCAACTCTGGGATTACAGAGGAGCGCCGCTGTGCCCGGCTATCTACATTCTGAGATTCTGTGCGTTGGATCAGTCTGTGCTCTGACCATACACAATTCTGCTCTCCTACACAGTGAGGTCGTTTGGGGGAGAGCAGGAACCGATCCTTTCCAGTTTATGTGCAGCCTAATTTTGCATTTTATTTCTTGATTTGTCAAAGTGTTTTCTAAGCTGAGTGTCTCGGTGACCTCCTGAAATCTCCGCCTCTCTTTCTTTACATTGTCTTCCTTAAATTTGAAGAGAGGGAAATCGGAGGAGGGTAAAACAATTTTGAGCCAGGTTGCCACAGGGCTCCCGAGAGTGGCTGCGAATCTGGAGGTCTAATCTTAGCCGGAACAGGGAGTGTCTATAACTCCTCTTTCTTTCTCTCTCTCTTTCTTTTTCTCTCTTTCTTTCTTTCTTTCTTTCTTTCTTTCTTTCTTTCTTTCTTTCTTTCTTTCTCTTTCTGCAGTGCGGGGATTGAACCACTGAGCTACACCCCCAGCCCTTTTTATTTTTATTTGCTAAGTTGCCCAGGCTGGCCTTAAACATGCACCTGTCTCAGCCTCCCGAGGAGCCGGCATTACCGGCGTGCACCACTGCATCTTTAATTTTTGTAGCTTGGAGTGAGGACAAAAAAAAAGAAAAAAAAATCACAAGAGGCTGCTGTTCTGTCCTGAGGAGGGCAGGCCGCGCCGTTCCCGCGGGCTGCCCTGTGAGCAGGCCGGCCACTGAGATGCTCGGGGCGTCCTGCCACTGGAACTGGTCCCGGAAGGAAGCGCTGGGCGGGGAAGCCGACTGCAGCCAGAGGCCCTTTCCTTCTTTCCTTCTTTCTTCACACTGGGTCATTGTATTTCCCCAAACTGAAGGCAGTATTGAATTGTAGCTCTAGCTGGGTGTGATGGTGCAGGCCTGTAATCAGTACTTGGGAGGCTGAGATAGGAGGAATAAAGGTTTGAGATCAGCCTCAGCAACTTTGCGAGACCCTTGGCAACTGAGTGAGACCCCGTTTCAAAATGAAAAATGAAACGGGCTGGGGCATGTGGCCAGGAGGAAGAGTTCTATTCCCCTAGGTTCAACCCCAATACCAAAAAAAAGTAGCTGTAACTGCAGCTAGCCAACAAATGCCATTTGAGTTAGCCAAGAAAAAGAAGTAAAAGACATCAAATGTGAGTTGGTTTTACTTTAAAAAGAAAAAGAAAGCTCAAGATAGTCTGGATGGGGGAGGGCCCCTGATAGTGTGGATGGGGTGTCCCTGCCTGTAGCCTTGCAGCCCTGGTCTGGGGAGCACCGCCAGCTCTCGGGGTTGCAGAGGGATCCGGAGGAAGGGGCAGGAAGCTGAGCTCCAAATGGCCCCTTTGGTCAGCAGAGGGGCAGCGTGCCGCCGCGTCCTGGCTGACCCTGCGGCCACGGGCCATGTGCTTCACCACAGACCCCCTTGCCAGAAAAGGGCCCTCTCCTGGCAGGTTTGGCACGCTGCCGGGAACTCGGTCTTGGTGTATTCACCCTTTCTTGTGGGAAAGGGACAGGCAATTGCACACAAACCCAGGACTCCTGGAGCAGATTGAACCACAGCAGCCACTCTGCCGGGACCCTCTGTGCCACTGCGGGTAAGGCCAGGTCCGGGGTAGGAAACCAGAGTCCCAGGTTGGCTGCCAAGGCCCTGCGGCCGGAACAGCAGTGGGGCTGGGCTTTCAGGGAAGGCCTGCAGTAGCTCTTTCTTGACCGCTGAGTTTGTCCACACCGCCAAGTGAAGAAACATACTTCCTTCGGTTCATCTGACCAAATTATTATCTGTAAGCTTCCGCCTGGTTAGCTCACCCTAACTGTAATCTGCCTGCCTGCTCGGGGTGGGGGGAGTCAGGGGCAGTGTATGGGGGCTCCCGAGATTCCAAACGTGAATGGACAGAAGGAGCCAAATTCAGCCGGGCGTGGTGGTGCATGCTTGTAATTCCAGCACTTGGGAGGGTGAGACAGAAGGATCGCAGGTTCGAGGCCAGCCTCAGCTACTTACTGAAGCCCTGGGCGACTTAGTGAGACCTTGTTTCAAAATAAAGAATTAAAAATAGGGCTGGGGGTGTAGCTCGGAGGTAGCATGCCTCTGGGGTTCAATCCCTAGTATTACCCCCCAAAAAATAAAAAGGCCAAATTTAAGTTAACCAGAATAATTCCACTCTGGGGCAGGTCACCATCTTTCCTACCACACTTCCTTTTCTTTTTAAAGTAAAGTCAGGCCGGGCATGGTGTCTCAGGCTTGTAATCCCCGCGCTTGGAAGGCTGAGACAGGAGGTTCGCGCAGGTTCGAAGCCAGCCTCAGCTACTTAGTGAGGCTCTTGGAACATAGTGAGACCCTGTTTCCAAATAAAGTGTAAAAAATAGTTCTGGGAGTATAGCCCGGAGGTAGAAAGCCCCTGGGTTCCACCCCCAGTACCGCCCCCCCCAAAAAAAATAAAGTCAGTATTTTTTTTTCTTTTTCTTTTTCTTTTTTGTGGTAATGGGGATGGAACCCAGAGGCATTCTACCTCCAAGCTATACCCCCAGCCCTATATTTTATTCTTTGTTTTGAAACGGTCTCACTGAGTTGCAGAGGGCATAAGTAGCTGAGGCCGTGCTTGAACCAGGATCCTCTGTTCTCCTGAGGGCGTCGGCCGGGCTGTGCAGTGCCTGGGACATCTCCAGCATCGGCTCTGGGAGTCTTGGCTCAGAGCGGCTCGGCCCAGCGAGCTGACCACACGGCTGGACGTGGGCAGTGTTCCCAAAAGGTGCCTGTGGAAAGCCTGGAGCCAGCAGGGTGCTGGCTGCTCCCCTCTCCTTGCCTGCCGGCCCCCCTCCGCAGGAAGTGAGAGGCCGGCTCAGCAGGACGGCGGCCTCTGCAGGCTCCCAGCCTCTGCAGGCTCCCAGCCTCTGCAGGCTCCCAGCCTCTGCGCGCCAGGGCTGACGGTGCACCTGCCCCGGTGCCACCCTCGTCCCTCACGCCCATCAGTCACAGCTTGCGTCAGTGCACGGTTAGCTTCGCGGTACTGTAACCAAGTGCCCGAGGGGGCTGCTTAGGAAGAAACGACGGGTTTGGGGTTTTTAGCTCACAGTTTTGGAGCTTCAGGTCCCAGAGGGCCGCCGCGTGGCTTGGGGCCCCTGGGGAGGTTAGCGGATGGCGTGGCGCGAGGGCCTGCGGAGCCAGTCGCCCGTGTTGAGCAAGAACAGAGCAGGGTCCCAGAACCCCTCCGGGCACACCCCAAGCCTAAGGACTCCGCAGGCCCGCCTGAGGGGCCCCAGCACCCTCCAGCAGCACCCTGCTGGCTCCAGGCGTTCCACGGGCACCTTTTGGGGACACTGCCCGCGTCCAGCCGTGTGGTCAGCTCGCACTCCCTGCCGGGCTCTGCACCTTGGTGGCCCCGCGGCCCGCGGCCCCCGACTGGGCAGATCCTCCTGTGCATTCTTGTATATGTTTGCCATGTGCCTCAGTGTCTTGGCACACGGATGTACGCGTGCAATTTGAAAATAAGTACAGACATATTAGAGGCTACACACAAGCATTTTTGCCTTTTCTGTAGCTGGGCAGTGCTATCAAATTGGTTTGGACCCTGTCTTGTTGGGATGTTGATTTAAAATATGTTTGGGACTGGGCGTGGTGGGCACGCTTGTAATCCCGCGCTTGGGAGGCGGAGACGGGAGGATCACGCAGGTTCGAGGCCAGCCGCGCTGGCTTAAGAGACCCTGTTTCCAAATAAAATATAAAATAGGTCAGGGAGTGTAGCCCGGAGGTAGAAGGGCTTCCAGGAACCCCAGTACCACCCAAAAAAACTATATATATATATATATATATATATATATATATATATATATATATGTTCAGTGATTCAACAGAGTGGACAGGCCAGTTTTCCTCCTTCTTTCTTTTCTCTTTCTCTCCCTCTCCGCGCTAGTGGAAGTTGAACCAACGGGCAGTCTACCTAGAGCTATACCTTCAGCTCTAGCACGTTTTTATTTTAATCTATATTATTTTTCTGCGGGTCTGGGGAAGGGACCCAGGGGCATTAGACCTCCGAGATACACCCCAAGCCTATTTTACTTTTTATTTTGGAGCAGATGTCCCTGAGCCTCTCACTAAGTCCCAAGGCTGAACTCTGACCTGCAACCTTCCTATCTCAGCGTCCCAAGCACTGGGAAACAGGTCATATCTTGATAAGCACGTACTGCACATGGTCTCTCCTGACCTTAAAGTAAACATTTTAAGAATAAATATTTCTGTTGTGCTGGTAGTTAACAGCTCTGCTGTTGAGCTGTCCCCCAGCCCAAAGTAAACACCTTAGAAATCTGTAGCTCCTGAGGGTTCACGGTTCAGACATTTACTAATAAGCCTCACATCATCTGGAAAAGGAAGTGCTTGGGCTCTGGGATTGGTATCAAGTTGTTTATACTTAATTGCATAAAAATTATTAGTTTGTTGCTGGTAGTGGGGATTGAACTCAGGGGCATTCTAGCTCTAAGCAGCCGCCCTGTACCGGGATTGGGAAATGTCTTTGGTACTAATTTCAGAAAAATCTTTGGTACTAATTTCAATATGTATTGACTTCACATGCTCTGGCATTAATTTTAAAATATAGAAAGTAACCGGAGGATCGTGGTTCGCGGACAGCCTCAGCTAGTTAGTGAGGCCCTCTGTAACTCAGTGAGACCCGGTTTCAAAATAAAGAAAAAAAAAATAGGGCAGGGGGTGTAGCTCGGAGGTCGAATGGCCCTGGGTTCCATCCCAAGACCCACAAAATAAATAAATAAATAAATAAATAAATAAATAGATAGATAAAATAAAATAAAATATAGAAAGTAGTCAGAGCTTGGGTGCTGCAGGCAGAGGAGGAGCCCCGCAGAGTTCCCAGCACCACAAATGCTTAGCGAGAACACAGTAGAGATAGCTCAGACAAGTTTTACATAATAAATAACTTCCAGCGGACAGGCTAAAATCCCCCTAGGATGCAGGAGGAGGGTACTGGTCTTCCTCAAAGAAGTTAGATACCTGAGATCCCTGCCTCGGGTCTGTACCAGAGACAGGGTGGGCCCACAGGAAAAAATCCGGGGTGAAAAGGCTCGCCACAGAAAAGGGGCGGAGCTAGTCGGGTCGGGAAGGTGATTGGCTAAGCAAAGATGGGAGACAAAATTCGTTCTAAAGCCTGTTCTGTATCCAGAGGGCTTCCGCAACTTATTTACAAGTTACTTCACTGCAGCCCTCTCATGCAGGGCTTTAACTTCTCTCCCATCTCCCTGCCTTTGTGAAGATAAAATTGCTTAAGCTTACAGCACAAGCGTTCTGGCTATTCTTTTCTAAAATAGCTAAGAACAAGAACCTGAGCAAGAACCCGCAGCTGCGTCTCGCACTGGAACAGGTGTTGCTGAACCACCGTAACACCCCCGCCCGGCTTTAGTTTTCATTTCGAAACGGGGTCTCACTAAGTTATTGAGGCTGGCCTTGAACCTGAAGATCTTCCTGTCTCAGCCTCCCAAATACCGCAGTTACAGTTCTGCACCGCCACGCCCACTGTAGAATTATTTTGTTAACATCAAGATTAGCCACAGCGAGTAACTTACGAGAAGTGGGCTGCGTGTCGCTTCACTCTGAGATCCTGGCTCTGACCTGCTCTTCCCTGCGTCTCGAGGGGCCCTCGTCGTCCAGTGTGTTGAGATGCTGTAGAGCTGAGTGGGCGTTCTTAGGACTCCAGATGTGGACTGAAGGTCTTCCAGTGATGGGGAAAGAGAGTACTGGGAGACGGGGCCTGGGAACTGGTCCCACGCCATTTCTCCAAGCAGTGTGACCAGGAGTTGTGCAGGCCCTCCAGTTCTTCATGTGTAACGTGAGTAGTGCCGTGCACAGTTGTGAAGACCGACTACACTGGAGGTCGCGGTACTGCTGCTGAGCCAGCGAGTGCTCAGAGCTGGGCTGGGACACCGGGCGGCGATTGTTCTCCGCTCTCTTGAGCCTTTGACAAAGGGCCTGCCGTAGTGTCCCGCACAGAAGGAATCCTGTACGAATTAGAGAAGAGAAGGAGGTGTAAGCTGCTGCCCCCGTGTCTGAAGTCTTACCCCAGGACAGGAGGGGTGATTGTCCCTGCACAGCTCACTCTGTTTCATGAACAGAATTGCAAACAGAACTCCACCCCTGTTAATACCTGGAGGCTTGACGCAGGTGCTATGGTGCACACCTGTGATCCAGCACTGGGAAGCCGATAGGAGGACTGCATGTTCCAGACCAGCCTCAGGAAACCAGTGAGACCCTGTTTCTAAGTAATAAAAAAAAAAAAAAATCTAAACAGTCTGGGAGTGTAGCACGAGGTACAATTCCCTGGGTTCCATCCCCAGTAAAAAAATAAAAAAAGAACGCCGTAGCTTCTTCCAGTCTGTGCGTTGCGCTTGTAGGATGTGTGATCCCTCCCGAAACCCCCAGCGCCTGGTCACGCCGGCTTGTCTCTGGGGTGCCTCCCAGCATGGGGCTGGAGGTTTTGTGAAGAGGCAGGAGGAGGCCCCGTCGGGGGTTCAAGAGCTGGGTTTCTGAGGCCCAGACAGGTTGGACGGGTAGCCTCCCTGGCCCTGTCCCAGCCTGAAGCCATCCTGAGAGACATCTGTCATGACTGCTATTCAGTTGCTTGCTATTCTAAACTTCAGACACGTTTCTTAACGTTTGGAGTTTTGTCCCACACCTGGACCAGTGGAAGTACTGATTTACAAACTAGAGCTCCTAATGCTTGACGCTCTGAGGTTTGTTTTCACTCTGCTTGGATTAGTGATAAGCAGAGAGGCCCTGACATTATTTTGTTTATACAGTCCTGTTGGAAATAGAATTTACTTTTGTAACTCTGCGCATCTCATCTCTGTTAAAGCTGTGCCAATCTTTTAAAAATGCAATTAAAATTTTTTTTTACAAAATCCCCCCAAGAATTAACGTTTCTAATGCTAATAGGCATTTCACTCCATAATTATGTATTCCCTGTACCTGAACGATTGTTGCTGCCTCACAAGAAAATAGACTATTATGTTAGAAATAAAGTCTGTTCTTTTTGAAAAGAAAAAAAAAGTACATCTCTCATGGCATCAGGTTAATGTTAAACGAGGTGGTGCAGATGAACTCAGAGTCCAGCACAGTTAAGGCTTAACAAAAAACGTGGCCTCTCACATCACTGGGAAGGACAGCAGGGGTGCGGCGGTCTGCTGATGGCCGCGGCGAGGAGCCCGGGAGCCCAGCAGCTCCGACGCTTCTGCTTCCTCCGTATTTTCCCTAGCCACGGGCTTGCTTCAGCTCCAACCCAGCCGCGGCGTGTACCTGCTTTTGAGCCGGGCGCATGTCAGAGCCCTACCCTGACCTCTGTCAGCCGGAGCTCCCGACCTCCAGCGAGGCTTCCGTCCTGGCCTCTGAGCTGAGGAGTCTGTCCTCTGTAAACCAGGGTCGGATCCTAGGATCCACAGGGCGAGGGCGGCTCCGTGACACCCCGTCTCAGCGGCAGCGAGGCGTTCATCTACGGTCACTAAATTCCCTTTTTTTTTTTTTGGTACTGTGGATTGAACCCAGGGGGATTCTACTTCTGAGCTCCACCCCCACCCCCTTTAATTTGTTTTAATTTTTTTTTTTTTGAAATAGGATCTCACTAAATTGCTCAGGGTAAGTTGCTGAGGTCGGCCTCTAACCCATGATCCTTCTGACTCAGCCTCCTAGGCTTGCGCCACACCGCCTGGCCCCAGTCCTCCTCTTTGACCTTCCGCTCCTCCTCAGGGGGAAGGCGTTAAGAACTCTGTCCAGTAACCACTCCCTGTATTTCTGTGGCTTTGCTGCCAACCGCTAGCAGAATGCTGACTAAGGTTCTTTTGGGGAATTTATTTTTTTTTTGTGGTACTGACTGGGATGGAACCCAGAAGCATTCTACCTCCGAGCTACACCCCAGTCCTATTTTTTATTCTTTATTTTGAAACAGGGTCTCACTGAGCTGCAAAGGGCCTCACTAAGTAGCTGAGGCTGGCCACCAACCTGCGATCCTCCTGTCTCAGCCTCCCAAGGACTGCGATGACAAGCGGATGCCGGACACTGCCCTTGCTCAAAGGCTGCAGCGTGGGGCGGCTTCTTCTGTAGCCGGGTTGCATTTCCTTGTAACATTTCTTAAGCTCCGGGTCATATTTTAGCAATTCCTTCCAGAGAGCAGAGATGGAAGGCGAGGGCCATCGTGATTTCCCCAAGTTGAAAATTAATTGGTGACTTTTTTTTTTTCTAGGGATGGGATGGAATGGGAATTTAATTTAATTTAATTTTGCCGATTCATAGTGGTAGAAATAATGACCATCAAGTCTCTACCTCCCTCACTGGGGATTGAACAGAAGGATGCTCTCCCTCTGCCCCTTCAATTTCTTCCTTTTCTTTTTCTTTTTCTTTTCCTTTTGGTACTGGGGATTGAACCTAGAGGCACTCGACCTCTCACCTATACTGCCTGCCTTATTTTTATTTATTTTTATTTTTTTATTTTTGGTGGTACTGGGGTTCCTGGAAGCCCTTCTACCTCCGGGCTACACTCCCAGACTATTTTTACATTTTAATTTGGAAACAGGGTCTCCTAAGCAGCGCGCGCGGCTGGCTTCGAACCTGCGCGATCCTCCTGTCTCTGCCTCCCAAGCGCGGGGATTACAAGCGTGCGCCACCATGCCCGGCTGCCTGCCTTATTTTTAAAACAAAATCTCAGCCGGGTATGGTGGCGCACGCTTATAATCTCAGTACTTGGGAGGCTGAGACAGGAGGATAGTGCAGGTTCGAAGCTAGCCTCAGCTACTTAGTGAGGCTTTCAGAAACCTAGTGAGACTCTGCTTCCAAATAAAATATAAAATAGGTCTGGGAGTGTAGCCTGGACATAGAAAGCCCTTGGGTTCCATCCCCAGTAACACACACACACACACACACACGAAGAAGAAATCTCGCAGGGTTGATGAGAGTCTCACTGCTTGACGAGGCTGTCCCTGAACCTGCAATCCTCCTGCTTCAGCCTCCCAAGTACTGGGATTACAGGTGTGCACCACCACGTCCAACTAATTTTTTAACTTGAGGCAGAGTCTAGCTGAGTTGCTGAGGCTGGCCTTGAACCCTGCTGAGACTAGAGGAGTGTGCGCCAGGCCTGGCTTGAGGCTCGGCTGTGTCAGTGCCAAGTGCTTCAGAGGGTGCGGAGGGTGAGGTCGAGCCCGGGCCAAGGTGGTCCGAGGTTGCCTGTTCTCTCATCTGACACCACGTACTTCCCTGCTGTACATTTTCCAGAGTGCCTCAAGACCTACCTAAAGAGAGGTTCTTTAGAACTGTCTCCAGAGGGGGGGCAGAGAATTATCTAAAGCCCAGAGATAAGGAGGTGAGCCTCGCAGGATGTGTTCACATCCAGCTCTCTGCTGGGCCGGAGCATTCCTGTCCTCCCTCCCAGGATGCGTGGAGGTCCTGGCCCACGCGCGGGAAGCCCTGGCAGGGATGGGAGGGCAGCTGTGGCCCTGCCCTGGGCTGGAGCTGGCAGGTTTTCTAGTGAGACGAAAGGGCACTTAATAAAACCAGGCCGCGCGTCACGGGGGCCTCGTTAGTGCGGCCGCTCCGAGCTGTCCGCTGCCCAAGAGAGCTTAGGAGCAAGTCCTGGGGTCTGCGTCCTCTGCGTGGCCTTGGGTGTCGTGGTCTGCTGCCTGGAGACTCACTCTTGCATTTAACTGTTGTACACAGCCGCCCCTCTGTCCAGGCTAACTTCATTTGCTGGCGTTAGGAGGAATTCCTGAGTCTATAGGTCTTGTTAGTTTTGTAATTTCATTCCCATAAGAGGCGTGTTGTCTCATAATGTTATTAATAATACATATTTTTATACAAGTACTCTTATTGCTGCCTTATAATTATGGGTAATAGCGGGATTCGTTATACCTGCACACGTGCCCGTGACTCTTTACCACCGGCAGTGCTTCCTACAGCATCTGCAGAGCATGTTTCTTGCGTCTGCAGGGGAAGAGCGGGTTGGAAGTTGTGACCAGGGAGCGAGGAAGGCTGCTTCCTCTCAGCGCCCACCTTGATTATGGCACAGTGATTCCTGAGTTGAAAAGCTTTGCAGGCCCTTCTCGGTTCAGTTGTATGACGTGCACAATTGACTAGTGATGTCTGCCACGAGAGCAGGGTTGCCTGGGTGAGGCAGTCACTACAGGTGCCCTCTTTATCTTGCGGGGTAGGAAGGCTGAAGGGCGCCCTGGCGGTCCAGGTTTGAAGGATGGACTCGGACTTGGTCCTCGTGGACGGGCAGTGCAGCCCAAAGCACGTGTTCCTCATTTCAAAATTATAGGTTGACGTGCAAGTAACAAGCGTGACGGTTCAAATGGTTAGACTGTCATCGCAGGGTGGGGGTCTTCCCGGGGTTGGGAGTGGGAGGAGTCCAACATGAGGGCTCCGTGCCCGTGTGAGTAGCTGGGGCCACTTGCAGGGCCACGGCACCCTGTATGAACCCTACAAAAGAGTGCAGCGCAGGTGGGCAGCACTGCTGTGTGGGGGCTACTGGCTTACTGCTGGGATGAGGAATCAGATTAATGCTTTTGGGGGGCTGTTACTGGGGATTGAGCCCAGGGGCATTCTATTTCTGAACTGCACCTCTAACCTACTTCATTATTATTTTTGAAACGGTATCTTGCTGAGCCGCAGACAGTCTTGTTAAACTGCCAAGGCTGATCTCAAACCTGTGATCCTCCCGTCTCAGCCTCCATGTGCTGGGACCACGTGGTGAGCCACCAAGCTCAGCTAGAATGGGTTTTATTCCGTTGCCTCCTCAGCAGTAGGATGGCCATCTTCCTCTGCTGTCACGATAACGGCAGTTAGCCAGGTGTGGTGGCTCACGCTTGTAACACCCGTACTCCGGAGGCTGAGACAGGAGCGTCACAGGTTCAAAGCCAGCCTTCAGCAACTTAGTGAGACTCTGTTTCAAACTAAAAGAATAAAATAGGGCTGGGGGTATAGCTTGGAGGTAGAATGTCCCTGGGTTCAATGCAGTAACACACACACACACACACACACACACACACACGCACACGCACACACGCACACCAGTTACAGCTTCAGAACGTAAGGCTGCTGTGCCGTGTAATTTGAATGGTGCAGAGTGGAGCTCAAGGCAGTAAGTTGTCTCTTTGAGAGCGAGCTCCCAGAGCCAGGCAGGGCGCCTGAGTCAGCCTTACCAGAGCCTCCGGGGGCAGATGGACACGCAGAATATTGGGTTCTGACTCTACCAACCAACCTGGTGAGCTTGAAGAGGTCACACCACATCTTCATTTGCCAGATCAGAAGATGGGACTAGACGGGCTGTGATTTTCTCTGCACCTTTTCTTTTTCTTCTTCTTTTTCTGGAGCCGGGGGTTGAACCCAGAGGCATTCTACCTCCAAGCTACATCCCCAGCCCGATTTCATGTCCTACTTGCAAACGGGATCTCACCGAGTTGCTGCGAGCCTCTCTGAATTGCCCGGGTTGGCTTTGACCTTGCGATCCTCCTGTCTCAGCCTTCCCAGGTAACTGGGATTATAAGCGTGCACCACCACGCCTGGCCTCAGCGTCTTATAAAATGAAAAAGCCATACATACACGTTTCTATTAGTGTAAGTTCACAAAAACTGAAGTGGCCTCTAAAGACTGACCAGTCTCTCTCCGTGTACTGGGGGTCGAGCCCAGAGGTACCTCTGAGCTCCTCCAGCCAATTTTCTTTTTTGTTTAAAGCAGAGTCTAGCTAAGTTGCCGAGGGTCTTGGTAAGTCACCGAGGCTGTCCTCACACCTGCAATCCTCCGGTCTCAAGCCTCCCAAGTCCTGGCATCAGGAGTGTGCGCCACCCCTGCTTCCCCATTCCTTTAACTGCCTTTCTTCCTCGGTGGGCTCTGCCGTTTCCTGCCCTCCCCCTCTGTGACTCACTGGTCCTTTTCCTGTGTGTCACGGTGCGTCACAGCCCCAGGGACCTTATAGCAGATACAGATCCCAGGGCTGGGGCCTCATGGTGCTCAGGTCTTCCCCTTGTGGCCACCGGAGAAACAGCAGATGTGTGGAAGAAGGAATCTGGTAGACCCATAGCTCAGCGCCCTGGCCAAGGGCCTGCGGGTCCTGCTCCTGGAGCTATCTGCTTTCTTGAGACACACTAAAATCTCCCTGACCCTTTGTCCTGTTATTTCTTTCCTAACAAATGGATAAGAGAGAGAAACGTTGAGAGTTGAATTATTAAGGAATTCAATAATTCTTTGATATTATGCATTTAACTGGCAAATCAGTGGTGGCCTCTAGATTGAGCAGGCTTGCGGCCCTGACTCTTCAGAAAGCTGGTGTCCGAGCTCGAGCCACGTGCAGGAGGCAAGGGGTCCAGTAGATCATTGCCAGGCGGCTGTTGGGTTTTTATCCCAAGGGCCGGCCTTGCAGGCAGTGCTTGGGGCTGGGTCAGCTGCTTGGAGCAGAGCCCTTCGGAGCATGAGTGGGTTGACTGCAGAATGAGCTCCGCACAGCAGCAGCCCCAGAAGACGCAGCGTCTGTCATAGCTCCCAGGTGACCTGGCGCATGGCCACCCTTGTAACCTCGTACTAGCGAGTCCGAGACAGGAGGATTGGCTTCGCGGGCAGCCTCAGCTACTTACTGAGGCCCTTTGCAACTCAGTGAGACCCTATTTCAAAAAATAGGGCTGAGGGTGTAGCTAAGAGGTAGAATGTCCCTGGGTTCCATCCTCGGTACCACAAAAAAAAAAAAAAAAAAAAGAAAGAAAGAAAGAAAGAAAGAAAGAAAAAGAAAAAAGAGAGAGATAGAAGTTTCTAGAGCTGCAGTTTCTCGCCTAGGAAGGAGACTGAGCCCGGTGTCATAGGAAGGGTTCCCATGGAGGGTGCAGCGGGGACAGAGCTTGGAGCCAGTTGCTTGGGTCCCAGGTGCCTGAGCTCACTTCAGCCCTGCCCGCCTCTGTGGGCTGGGTCTTCCTCCTGCGGGCACTCCTGGAGGCCAGGAGGGTGGTCGCCCTCTCCCTGGGGAGCGGGGTCTAGCCTGTTGTTGGCGTGGCAAAGAGAGACAGAGACTGATCGATTGATCGATTGATTCTGAACCGCTAGTGTCAGCACTGGGCAGCAGTGTGTCGGGCCAGCTGATTTCCTGGGAGCGCAGGGCAGGCCGGGTGTCCTGGCCTTCAGGGGCCGCAGAGCGGCTGGCTGCTCCTCTCATCCACAGGGGCTGAAGAGCAGTGAGTCCCATCTCCACTGTGTGGTGGGACTGTGCGGTGGTTTGGGGGATGGAGCAGGAACCTGAGCCGGAATCCATCAGAAGGTGCAGCTCAGAAATAGCCGTGGCCTCTCTGCGGGCTGGCAGGCGTCACCTCTTTGAACCCTGCGATAGATGGATCAATTGATGTTGCACACTGCAGAGAAACAGCCTCGGCGCTGCTGTGGGGGGCGTGGAGGCACTGGGATTGGGACCCGGGGGCGCTCTGCCATGGAACTACACTCTCAGCACTTAAATTATTTATTCATTTACTTTTAGTTTGGAAACAGGGTCACATTAAGTTGCCCAGACTGGTCTCAAAGCTGCGAGCCTCCTCTCTCAGCCTCCCCAGGATGGACTCCCGGCCTAGCCCTGCACGTTGCTGGGGCTCAGACACCCATCGGCCCCCTCACAGGATGAGGTCTGCAGCAGGACTGTAGATGACGGCCACAGGCCTGGGTCCCTCTTACCGCGGGTTTGCAGGAACCATCTACCCCCAAGCCCCGTGTCTTGGAGGGTGGTCCTCCCATTCCTCTGGAACCTGAGGGGCCTGCGTCCTGTTTGCAGCCCTAACTCCAGTTCAGTTTGGCTGTGTTCTGGGGTTCCCTGGCGTGAAGTGACTTTTTGGCTGGCTCCCACCCCCCGGGACGTGGGGTTCGACCTCTTCTTCCCTACGGCTGCACTGCTATCACTGGCGTGGGTTGTCTCTTCCTATCTCCTTGACCTTGTGAATTTGTGGCTTTTATTTCTTAAGCCTCTTTGCGGGGGCTCTGGAAGGGAGTGGAGATATTGTCTTCTATCTGCAGGGTGTAACTGGACTCCTAGTCCACTGTGTGTACTTGGGAGGCTGAGACAGGAGGATCGCATGTTCAAGGACAGCCTCAGCTACTTAGCAAGACCCTGTTTCAAAATAAAAATAAAAAGAGCCAGGATGTAGCTCAGGGGTAGAATGCCCCTGGGTTCAATCCCTAGTACCCCCCCCAAAAAAAAAACCCAAACAAAACAAAAAACAAGGAAAACTGGACTGGGGTTGCTTATTATCTAGCTATCAGATTCAAAAAAGAAACATTAGAAATGTAGAAATTAGAGAACGCATGGGTCCTGCAAGGAGACACCGGGAAAACAAATTATGTTGTTTTTTTTTTTTTTTGGTGCATTGTAATCATACAATTGATACAATTGTAATTGATACAATTACATACAGAGTATGTAATCATACTCTGATTGGTCACTTAATTGCTTCACTATAGGGCCCTTTCTATAGCTTGACCTCTTCCTGTTGCCCCTTTCTTCCTAGTTTTTGCTGATTAGGGGAAGCATCTGATTTTTATTTTCTGCGATATTTCTCTGTGCATGCCACGTTGCAAATACCGATCCCACTCTTGACGGCCCCAGTAGTGGCCTGGCTACCCGGTGGACTGATCCAGACCTCGTTGGCTCAAGCAGTGACCTTGCCTCATGGGAGGCCCCGATTCTGGTCTTGCTGGCCCTGACACCAGCCTAACCCCTCAGCTGGCTCCAATCCCGGCCTCGGAGGCCCCAGCACCGGCCTAGCCTCAAGGCAGGCTCCGATACTGGCCTTGGAGGCCTCAGTAGCGGCCTTGCCTCACGGCAGGCTCCGATGTTGGCTGCTGGCCCTGGCACCGGCCAAACCACTCGGCAGGCTTCGATCCCGGCCTCAGAGGCCCCAGTTCCGGCCTTGCCTCACGGCAGGCTCTGATCCCAGCCTCGCTGGCCCTGGCACCGGCCTAACCCCTCGGCAGGCTCCGATTCTGGCCTCGGAGGCCCCAGCACTGGCCTTGCCTCACGGCAGGCTCTGATGCTGGCCACTGGCTCCGGCATCGGCCTAACTCCTTGACAGGCTCCGATCCCGGTCTCGGAGGCCCCAGTAGCGGCCTTGCCTCACGGCAGGCTCCGATGCCAGCCTTTGGCCCCAGCACTGGCCTAACCCCTCGGCAGGCTCCGATCCCAGTCTCGGAGGCCCCAGCACCGGCCTTGCCTCACGGCAGGCTCTGATCCCAGCCTCACTGGCCTCAGCACCAGCCTAACCCCTCGGCAGGCTCCGATCCCGGCCTCGCTGGACCCAGCACCGGCCTAACCCCTCGGCAGGCTCCGATCCTGGCCTCGGAGGCCTCAGTAGTGGCCTTGCCTCACAGAAGGCTCCGATGCCGGCCGCTGGCCCAGGCACCGGCCTAAGTGGGGTGTTTTTTTAAAGTGCAAATAAGGTTTTAAACAAAACCGGTTCTGTCTCTACCAAAACAATACTGTGTGAGCCAGGCATGGTGACGCACGCTTGTCATCCCAGCATTCTGGAGGCTGAGACAGAAGGATCACAGTTTGCGGACAGCCTCAGCTATGTAGTGAGGCCCTCTGCAACTCAGTGAGACCCTGTTTCAAAATAAAGAATAAAAAATAGGGCTGGGGGGGGGTGCAGCTCAGAGATAGAATGCCCCTGGGTTCTGTCCCTTGTATAGCCCCCCTAAAATACTGTGTGATGCCCTGTTGTCTCTAGGCTCCGCCTCCCACTTCCAAATGCTGGGAATTCTGTCTGGACGCCCTCACTCTGGGCGAATCACTGTACATAGGAGTTTCTTTCTTGGTATTGGGGATCGAGCCCATAGATGGTCTTCCTTTGAGCTACACCCCCAGCCATTTTTATTTTGAAGCAGAGTCTAAGTTGTCAAGGGTTTTGATGAGTGGCTGAGATTGGCCTTGAACCTGCCATCCTCCTCTCTCAGCCTCCCAATATGGGGATTACGGGCGTGTGCCGCCGCACCTGGCTGTGAGGCATCTTTCTTAGACTTATTTTTCCCATACGTCTTTTCTTTCTCTGGGAGCAATAAATACAATTACATGATAGGAAATAGAAGAAGTCATGCCGCCTTGCTCTGCCCGCCCACCCTCCAGGAACGGCCAGTCGTGCCTGTCCTCTGGCTCGGCACTGGGCGGGCAGAGGTGGCACCGCTGGGCCTCATGGGCGTCCTCCCTCTCTTCCAGGACACCGGGGTCGGCAAGTCAAGTATCGTGTGCCGCTTTGTGCAGGACCACTTCAACCACAACATCAGCCCCACCATCGGGTAAGTCGCGGCCCCGAGAGCTCGGCCGCTGTGGGGACGGGCAGCGGGACCTCCGACCCTCCGTGACAGGGCTGCCGGAAGCAGCCTCCAAGCCCTACATCTGGGCTGTGTCCCTGCCAAGACTCTTGTTTCTCCCAGCAGCGGCCCCGGGCTGTTTCCTTTTCTCCCAAGCATGATTCTGCAACCCACGTTGGCTTTATTTCCAGACAGAGATGCTCCACAGGACAGGTTCTTGACGGTTCTGCCCTGACTTGCTCGCTGGTAAAC
This sequence comes from Muscardinus avellanarius, assembly GCF_963383645.1. Lineage (NCBI taxonomy): Eukaryota > Metazoa > Chordata > Mammalia > Rodentia > Gliridae > Muscardinus > Muscardinus avellanarius. Next base: position 62,994,236 of record NC_137803.1, on the reverse strand, counting down.
TCCGGCCTGTTGCTCCCTGCACATCTGAGCCCGGACAGTGCGCAGAGCACATGATTTTCCTTTCCCGGATAAAATGAATGCCAGCTGCTGGGCGTGGTGGGCACACTTGTAATCCCAGCATTCGGGAGGCTGAGACAGGAGGATCGCGGTTCGTGGACAACGTCAGCTACCTAGTGAGGCCCTCCGCAAATCAGTGAGACCCTGTTTCTACATAAAGAATAAAAAATAGGGCTGAGGGTGTTGCTTGGAGGTAGAATGCCCCTGGGCTCCATCCCCAGTACCACACACACACCCACAAAAAAAAAAAAAAAAAAAAAAAAAGAAAAAGAAAAAGAAAGACTGCCGGCATTTTCTCTCTTCCTTACACTTGGAGGCGCAGGGAGGTGGGGCCACCCTGAGACCTCACAGTGCAGGAACCTGTTCCCCTCCTGTCCCCTTCCTTGGAGAGCCACCATCAGAGGTGCCTGTGTCCTTTCCAGCACCTCGCCTTGGCCTCGCCTGTCTCCCTCTCTCTCTCTCTCTCTCTCTCTCTCTCTCTCTCTCTCTCTCTCTCATCTTTCTGCCCTCTTAGAATTTGGCTTCCTTCCTTCCTTCCTTCCTTCCTTCCTTCCTTCCTTCCTTCCTTCCTACAGAGCCCAAGGGCATCCTACCTCCAAGCTACAGCCCCACTCCTAAGGTACTGAGTCTCACTGTGTTACTGAGGGTCTGCTAAGTTGCTGAGGCTGGCCTTGAACCTGCGGTGCTCCTGTCTCTCCCCCAAGTGCGGGGACACCCGGCTGGGCAGGTGCTCCACCTGCCACATGCATCCTCCTCACTGCTCTCTGGAGCCCAAAGGAAGTTCAGGCCTGCGCCCATCATCCTTAGGTACTGACTTTTACCGACATAGTTTAATTTCACAATTTATAAAGCACTCAGAAGCCGGGCGTGGTGACGCAATCCCAGTGAGGCTGAGACAGGAGGATCGCAAGCAGTGGGACTCTCAGACCCTGCTTCAGAATAAAAAATAAAATAGGGCTAGGGGTGTAGCTTGGAGGGAGAGTGCTTCTGGGTTCAACCACCAGTACAAAAAAAAATTACTCAAAATATCTTTTCTGGAACTTTGATAAAATGTTTCAAAGCCCCAGTTTCAGAAAGGTAGCAAGAATACTTCTAAGGGAAATGTATGATATTCATGGAGGACTTAACCTTTTTTTCTGGTACTAGATATTTTACCCAGGGACGTTTGACCTCCAACTGAGTGTATCCTCAGCTTTTTTTTTTTTTTTTTTTTGTTTGTTTGTTTGTTTTTGTTTTCTTCTAAACTGGGCATGGTGGTACATGCTTGTAATCCCAGTACTTGGTAGGCTGAGACAGGAGGATCGCGGGTTCACAGACAGCCTCAGTTACTTAGTGAGGTCTTCCACAACTTAGTGAGACCCTCTTTCAAAATAAAGAAAGAAATTAGGGCTGGGAATGTAGCTCAGAGGTAGAAGGCCCCTGGTTCCATCCCCAGTACCTCCAAAAAAAAAAAAAAAAAAATCAAATCAGTTTTCTAAGTGCTTTTTTGTTTTGTTTTGAAATTTTAGAGCATTTCCCCGAGGGGGGGCTAACCGGAGTACCTGCTCTCCCATGAGTGGATGTGGGAGCCGGGAGCCCTCGGCTCCGGCCGAGGGGTTCTACTGACTTGTGTGACCACGGCCCTTTGGCGTGATGAGGAAGTCTTGGCTGTCTTTTCAGGGCGTCTTTTATGACCAAAACTGTGCCTTGCGGAAATGAGCTGCACAAGTTCCTCATCTGGGACACGGCCGGCCAGGAGCGGGTGAGTGCGCCCTGCTGTGGGCTTTCGGGGGATGGAGGTAGGCTTCTGAAGCTTCCTGCGTGTTGGGCAAGACTCCACTGTCTGCGAGTGACAGAAACCGGCTTGAAAGGATGTAAGCAGAAGGGGCCCGAGGGGCGAAGCTTGGCGAGGCCGGGTCAGGTCAAGTCCCCACCGGGGCGCCAGGGCCTGTATTTCTGTCTATATTTCTGTCTGTATTTCTGTCTGTATTTCTGTCTCTTCCCGTCTACTGGAAGTGAAACGGGCGTTCCCTTTCCTTTCTGGGGTTCTTGTCTATGAAGTGCAAATACTGACACTTTCCGCCAGCAGGAAGCCGAGTGGGAGTTATTGTAGAGACCGGGGATGGAGGAGACCGAGCACCCTTGCGGGCAGCGGGAACCAGGAGTCCGCAGCTGCCGTCTGGACACTACTTGGGAGGAGCCGGAGCCACAGGTCACATGTGGACCGCTTTCTCCAAAGTCCATGCGATCGCCAAGAGAGGTGCGGGCCACGCCGAGGGCCTGTGGGCCCTAGTGCCCGGCAGAGGCCTTCGGGTCCCACCTGCGAGTTGCCCACTTACACCCTCAAAGCCAACGCGGCCTGCGTTGCGATCGGGGAAGGCTCCAAGTGTAGAAGCCGAGGAGAGGGGCTGGTCTAGGGTGTAGCTACTCCCGAGGCTCCTTGTTTACTTGGCGTCTTGGAGGTAGTTTCCTGGGATTCGCATAGTGTATTTGCACAGTGTCTTTTTTTTTGTGTGTGTGTGGTACTGGGGATGGAACTCAGGGGCATTCTACCTCCAAGCTACACCTCCAACCCTATTTTTTATTCTTTACTTTGAAACAGGGTCTCACTAAGTTGCCGAGGACCTCACTAAGTAGCTGACGCTGGCCGTGAACCGCCATCCCCTGGTCTCAGCCTCCCGAATGCTGGGATTACAAGCGTGTGCCACCATGCGTGGCTTGCACAGGGGCTTTTTTTTTTTTTTTTTTATCTCCTTCTCTCAGTTGGGGTCCCAGATCCTGGTTTCTAGGATTGCTTCTCTGCGGGAGCATCTGGAGTTTGGTGAAGCCCTGGTCACTCTCAGGAGGCTTCTGATCTCAAATTCACGCTTGAGGCGTTTCTGGAGTTGGTTGGCACGGGCAGTTTTCCTCCCGTAGCCCGCCGCCCGATCTGCCTGCTTCTTTTTGCCTCGTCAGAAGTGAGGCTGCACACTCAGTTGTTGGGCCCTGTTGACCCCCTCCACGTCTGTGAGCCCCACCAGACCCAGACCCGCCGCTCCAGCAGCCCCAAGGGACAGCGCAGTCCCGCGGTGGGTCCCATTGGCCTGGGAAGTCGAGCGGTGGGGCTCTGGCGCCCCTACCGACAGGGCCGGGGAACACACCCACCGAGGCGGGCTGGTGTCTGGCTGCAGAAGTCAGCGGCCCGGAGGAAAATGCAAGCTCTCTTCTGGACAGTGCAGGGATGGATGCAAGCTCTCTTCTGGACCTTGCGGCTGCCTGGGCTCCTCTTAACTCTTGAGTTGCTGGGGCCGGCTGCACCCGCCGTCTACGGAAATAGCCAGCTCAGGGACTGACCTCTGTGCCCTGCCCGCGTCCCGAGTGGATCTGCAGGCTCTGTGTGTATTTTGGGGATTGTTATATAACAGAGCAGGGAGCTTTTTGGCTTTCTGTTGTCCTTCTGGCCCTGAAATCTTTGTTGGCACTGAGCATTAGGTGTGAGATTATGCATTGCTGCCGTGTGTGTGTGGGGGTGCTTCCTGGTGACTGTGTGTCCCGCGCATGCACGCACGCACGCACACATGCAGCCCACATGCATGGTGTCTGTCCCCACTGACGAGTGAGGTCGTCGAGGCGCAGAAAGGTTAAGCAGCCTGCTCACCATCACGTGGCTAATCAGGAATAAAGCTGACATTTGAATCTCACCGTCTGACACCTGAGCGCTGTCGTTCTGTTCTGATAGAAAAATCCCGCAAAGGCCATGTGGTTGAAGGTAAAATTACACAAACTCCCACCACCCAGATATCTCCAGTATTAACATATTAACAGCAAATAATCATTCTTGCTGGGCGTGATGGCGCACACTTGTAATCCCAGCATTCGGGAGGCTGAGACAGGAGGATCGCGGTTCACGGACAACCTCAGCTGCTGAGTGAGGCCCTCCGCAACTCAGTGAGACCCTGTTTCCAAATAAAGAATAAAAAATAGGGGCAGGGGGTGTAACTCGGAGGTCGGATGCCCCCAGGTTCCATACCCATCACTGCAAAACAAAACAAAACAATCCTTCAGCTGCCTCTCCTGTGTTGATAGTGTATGCTTAGCGGGGTCTTCGGGGTCTTCATTCTTTATGGAGGCTCTTCTTGTTCTCTAGTACACTGTCGTGAAGGAGAGGTGTCTGTGGATGGAAACAGAGCATTGAACGTTTACTACCTTTTCTAAACGCCACTCCAAGGGCTGACGTCTTCTGATGAAACGTGGTACTCTGCCAAGCCACTACTGCAGTTTGGCAGTTACTATCTTAACAAAAAAAATTAATAGCAGTGGAAAAATTCCAGTTGGTTGTATTTCTAATTCTTATCATTGTTTTTCCTAAAATATAGCTATAGGTTGTAGACATGTGATTGTATTAATACAGAATTGTGTGTGTGTGTGTGTGTGTGTGCGTGTGTGCGTGTGTGTGTGTGTGGTGCTGGGGATGGAACGCAGGGCCTTGTATATGCTAAACAAGTGCTTTACCACTGAGCTACATGCCTAGACCTTCAGCCATAGTGTGTGTGTGTGTGTGTGTGTGTGTGTGTGTGTGTGTGTTTTGATGGCGAAGTTTTCGATTGTTTTGGCAGCTTGTCACTGGCTTTAATTGTGCTTGTAATGACACCGTCTAATATTTGAGCTAAAAATAAATCCCCACGGTTGCACGCACTCACTGCTAATTGTTCTTTCTCATTAATTATCGAGCCCCGTGAATTTTATTAGCCATCCTCATCTTGGTAGAAATCTGCTACTGTTCTGTCTTTTCGTGCTTTCAAGCAGTGTCTCTGGGTTTATGAAGGGACAGTATAAAGATGGTGATTTCTGCGCCCGCAGGGGAGGTGAACGTGCGGCCCGGCGTCGCGTTGTGCGAGCGACTCTGTGTGGTGCACCTTGAGCGACAGCTCTGAGCGCTGCTGACCGTGCTGCGCTCTGGGGACCGTCCTACTTACCGCCCAGTACTAATTCCATCTTTTATTTGTGGCACAGAGTTGTGTGTTCTTGAAAAATTGTTTTTCCCTGCTAGCACTGGAAATTTATTTAAAAGGGCCTTCTATTGCCTTTCTGTTTTTGTTTGTTTGTACTAGGAATGGAACCCAGGGGCATTCTACCTCTGAGCTATACCCCCTGCCCTTTTTATTTCTTATTTTGAAAGAGCATTTCGCATAGTGCTAAGAGTCTCACAAAATTGTTAATGTTGGTCTCAAAACTGCTGTTTTCCTGTCTCAGCCTCCCAAGTGCTGGAATTACAGGCATGAGCCGCCAATGCCCAGCCGGGTCTGTGTACCTTCTCCTTCCTTCCTTCCTTCCTTCCTTTCTTCCTTCCTTCCTTCCTTCCTTCCTTCCTTCCCTCCTCCTCTTCCTCCTCCTCCTCCTCCTCCTTCTTCTTCTCCCCCCACCCCCCCCCCTCTCTCTCTCTCTCTCGTACTGGGAATTGAACCCAGAAGCATTTTACCTCCAAACTATACCCCAGCCCATTTTTAAAAATGTGGAAACGGGTTCTCACAAAGCTGTGGAGGGCCTCCCTAAGTAGCTGAGGCTGGCTTTGAAACTGCAGTCCTCCTGTCTCCGTCTCCTAAGTACTGGGTTTATGGGTTCACAAGCGTGCACCACCACGCCTGCCTGGCTTTTTGTACTCTTGAAAAATTATTTTTCAGCCAGGATGGTGGCAAATTCCTGTAATCCCAGAACTTGGGAAACTGAGATGGGCAGATTACAGGTTCAAGGCCAGCCTCAGCAATTTAGCAAGACCCTCATTAACCTAGTGGGACCCTCACTGAATTGTAGGGGGCCTCATTAAGTAGCTGAGACTGTCCGCAAACCGCAATCCTCCTGTTTCAGGCTCCCAAGTGCTGGGGTTACAAGTGTGTGTCACCACGCCCAGCTAACATTTCAGTCTCAAATGAACCAGTTGCAGATGTCAAGTTGATGGATTGGTGGTTCTGTCGTTAGGATAAAAACTCTCCAGGAAGCTGGGGATGGTGGTTCGTAACTCTAATTTCAGTACTTGGGAGGCTGAGACGGGAAGAGCACAGGTTTGAGGCCAGCCTCAGCAATATAGTGAGATTCAAGGACTGGGAGCCTAGCTCAGAAGCACAGTGTCCCTGTTCAATACTCAGTAACAAAAAAAATAATCTGCAACAGTGTTTGACTCTGTAGTGTTTCTTCTCTCCTCCTCCTCCTCCTCCTCCTCCTCCTCCTCCTCCTCCTCCTCCTCCTCCTCCTCCTCCTCTTCTTCTTCTTCTTCTTCTTCTTCTTCTTCTTCTTCTTCTTCTTCTTCTTCTTCTATTAACATCAACTTTCCTTTTTTCTTGTGGTACTGGGGGTTGAACCCAGGAGCATTCTCTCTTTGAGCTACACTCCCAGAACTTTTCATTTTGAAAAAGGCTTTGCTAAGTTGCTCAAACCTGTGATTCTCCTGTCTCAGCCTCCCAAGTATTGGAACTAAAGGCATACCTGGCTGTAACCATGCCCGACTCACCAAGGGGTGTGTGTGTGTGTGTGTGTGTGTGTGTGTGTGTGTGTGTGTATTACTGGGGATTGAACCCACGAGCATTCTACCTCTGAGATACATGCCCAGCTTTATTTTATTTTTTATTTTGAAACAGGGTCTCACTAAGTTGCAGAGGTCCTCACTAGGTAGCTGAGGCTGGCCATGGACCTGCGATCCTCCTGTCTCAGCCTCCCAATTACTGGGATTACTGATGTGCGCCACCACGTCTGACTTTTCCATGGCCTTTAAAAGACATTTGTTAGCAAGGCATGGTGGCGCACCCTTGTAATCCCAGCATTTAAGAGGCTGAGACGGGAGGACCATGGTTTGTGAACAGCCTCAGCTACTACTTAGTGAGGTCCTTTGCAACTCAGTGAGACCCTGTTTCAAAATAAAAAATAAAAAATGGGGCTGGCACCGGGTGTGGTGGCATACGCTTGTAATCCCCACACTTGGAAGGTGGAGACAGGAGGATGGTGCAAATTTGAAGCCAGCCTCGCTGGCTTAAGAGACCCTGTTTCCAAATAAAAATATAAAATGGGTCTGGGAGTATAGCCCAGAGGTGAAGGGTTTCCAGGAACCCCAGTACCACCAAAAAGAAAAAAAAATAGGCCTGGGGGTATACCTTAGAGGTAGAATGTCCTTGGGTTCTATCCCCCAGCACCGCAAAAAGAAAAAAAAAATTTTTGTCCCTTCTTTTTGGCTGAGAACGGCCCTTCCCCAAGATGGAAGATGGTTTAGAAAGAGCCCTGTGGAGCTGTGCTGTGGCTGTTGAGTTGTCCCGACGTTCCCCGTGGCAGGAGGACACTTTCCCTGGACCCCCCCTTGCCTATTCCACAGCAGGCAAGCCCAGCCTTAGAGATGTTGGGTCTCTTTCTCCAACTTGTCTTGAAAGCGGCCGAGCCCTGCGTTCATCTTGTCTGCGTCATGCATCCTGGAGTGTTAGCTGTTAGAATCACATTAACTGAAAGGTGCGCTGGTCCTCATTTGTTTCTGTGCTGACTGTTAGTTTCTGGGGCATCACCAGGTGCTTTTCTTTTAACGTGAGTGTTAATGTTGAAATTGAGTTGGGGGTTGCAAAGGAGGCAAAACCCAACCAAGTTATTGTGTGAGACCAGGCCTCTTTAATTAACTGGCACCTTTGGGTGAGGTCTGCCAACTGTAGGGGAGGGACCGATGACCGGGCAGCAGAGTCACAGGCAGCAGAGTCACGCTGCAGAAAGGAAGTGAGGGTATTTACGGGGTGGGGCTGGCGGCACGGGAATGCCAGTCCTCTGGTGACATCTGGAGTCTGCCCCGCGATGTCTGGAGTCTCGCGATCTCTGGAGTCTCGTGACATCTCTGCTTCTGGCTTCTGGGGTTCCGCCTCCTGTCCCGTGAGGGGAGGGGGAGGGACCCGACCTATCAGTAAGCAGCTGGGTTGGGAGCTGATTCAACGCCATACTCAGTCCTTCTCCACACTCTGCTCTTCACATGCTCAGTTCAGTGGTTCTTGTGTAAACAGAACTGTGTAACCAGCACCACCATCAATTTCAGAACACTCGAACCACTTCAGAAGGAAACTCTGTGCACACTGGCGGGCACTCCCCATTTCTCTATGAGTTCCCCAGCCCTAGGCCACTTCCTTTTTTTTTTCTTTCTTTCTGTAGATGTGTGATGCTGAGGATCGAACCCAGGTCCTTGTGCATGCTAAGCACACACTGAGGTATATTCCCGAACTCCCAGGCAACTTTCTATCTCTCAAATTGCCTATTCTAGACATTTCTTTTTCTTTTTCTTTTTTCTTTCTTTTTTTTTTTCTTTCGCGGGTCTGGGGATGGAACCCAGGGGCATTCGACCTCCGAGCTACACCCCAGCCCTATTTTTTTTTTAATTCTTTATTTTGAAACCGGGTCTCACTGAGTTGCAGAGGGCCTCACTAAGTAGCTGAGGCTGTCCACGAACCACGATTCTCCGGTCTCAGCCTCCTGAATTCTGGGATTACAAGTGTGCGCCACCACGCCCAGTTTATTCTAGACATTTCTTAAAAGTGGAATTATGCAAACTGTGATCAGTTGTGATTGGCTTCTGCCAAGGATTATCCATGTTGTAGTATGGATGAGCATTTTTTTTTTTCTTTTTGTGATACTGGGTATTGAACCTAGAGGCATTCTACCTCCAATCGACACCTCCAGCCCTATTTTTTATTCTTTATTATTCTTTATTTTGAAACAGGGTCTCACTGAGTTGCAAAGGGCCTCACTAAGTAGCTGAGGCTGGCCACAAACCATGATCCTGTCTCAGCCTCCCAAATGCTGGGATTACAAGTGTGCGCCACCACGCCTGGCAGCATTTCTTACCTCTTTGTGGCTGAATAATATTCCATTGCATGGATATACAGTGGATCTACATTTCTGGTGTCAAATACCCAAAATAATTGACACTAGAAATGCCTTAGATTTGGGATTTAGAAACTTTTTTTTTTTTGGTGGTACTGGGGTTCCTGGAAGCCCTTCTACCTCCGGGCTACACTCCCAGACCTATTTTTTAATTTTTGGAAACAAGGTCTCTTAAGCCAGCGCGGCTGGCTTCAAACCTGCGCGATCCTCCTGTCTCCGCCTCCCAAGCCCGGGGATTACAAGCGTGCCCACCACACCCGGCTAGAAGCGTTTTTTGAATATTTGCATATGTATAATAAAGTACCTTGGGGTAGGAGCTAAGTCTAAACACAAAACTCATGTATGTCTCATGTATACTATCTGCACAGGCTGAACGTAATTTTATATGGTATTTTTGGTGTGCCTTTTTTTTGTGTGTGGTACTGGGGACGGAACCCAGGGGTATTCTACCTCTGAGCCACACCCCCAGCCCTATTTTTTTTTTTTTATTCTTTACTTTGAAACAGGGTCTCACTGAGTTGCAAAGAGCCTCAGTAAGTAACTGAGGCTGTCTGTGAACCGCGATCCTCGGGTCTCAGCCTCCCGAATGCTGGGATTCCAAGTGTGCGCCACCACGCCTGGCTGGTGTGCCTGTGTTTTGACTCTGACCTGTCACCGGAGGTCAGGCGTGGAATTTCTACTTGTAGAATCACATTGACACTCAGGTTTCAGGTTTGGAGCATTTCAGATTTTGGATTTAGGGGTTAGGGTTGTTCAGCCCGTACCATATTTTGTTTACCTCTTCACAAACTGATGGATGTTTGGGCTTTACAGTTGTGAACCATGGTGCTGGGAACACTTGTGTGCAAGTTTTTGTGCGGACGTATGCGTTTCGTCTGTTGGCTGTGCATCTCGTGGTGGGATGGTGAGTCACTGGTAGCTCTATGGTTGGCCTTTACGAGAACTTCCAAACCGCTCCCCAGGGTGCCGCTCCCGTGTGTCCCATTGGCAGTGTCAGGGGTTTCGGTGTCTCCGTGTTCTTACCAGCGCCCGTGTCTGCCCACCGCAAGGTCTTCAGAAAGCGCCTGCGTTTTCTTCTAAGGGTTCTACAGCTGTAGCTCCCCTCGTTCCCTGCGTTTTCTTCTAAGGGTTCTACAGCTGTAGCTCTCCTCGTTCTGTGATGCACTTGGACTTCGTTTCTGTGTATCTTATATGAAATAACTCTGCTCTGTTCCCTTGCATGTGGTATTGCAGTTTGTTGAAAAGACTATTCTTTGCTCAGTTGATTGTCTTGGCGTCTTTGTGGAAAATCAATTGACAATAAACGTGAAGCTTTTATTTCGATTCTCAATTCCTTCCATCCATATTCTCATCCTTATGCCAGCACCACATTGGCTTCACTATTGCAGCTTTGTAGAAAATTTTGGAATTGGGAGGTGGGAGGTCTCCAATTTTGTTCTTTTCCAAGATATGTTGGATATTTTGGGTCTCCTGCATCTCCACATGAATTTTAATATCAGCCCATACATATTTACAAAGGAAAATTTGATTGGGATTTTGATAAGGATTGTGTTAAATCTGTAGATCTTCCAAATTAGAAACGATCATTTAAATTATAAGTGGCAAGCGGGTTTCATCTCTTTAGAAATTACTGTAGATTAGAAATGCAACACTGATCTCGAAGAAGATTTTCTGAATAAATCATTAAATCTTCTGGCTTTTGAAGTGTGCTCGCTATAGTACACCCATAATGAACTATGAACAGAGATATGAGCGTCGAGCCATCACTCACTATACAACCTGCCGGCCCATCAGTAAGCTTCTGCTGTGGTTGGGTTTGAAATGTCCCCTAAGACCTCAGAGAAAGCAGCAACGTTCAGAGGTGAAGCCCTTGAGTCGCGAGATGGACTTAAATGGGCCTGCTGGGTGGTGACATAAGCGGGTGGGATGTGAATGGAGGAAGCAAGTCTCTGTGGGCGTGGCCTTGGGCTATCTCTGTCCCTAGTTCCCCCTTTCTCTCTCTCCCCCTCCCTCCCTCCCTCCCTCTCTCTCTCTCTCTCTCTCTCTCTCTCTCTCTCTCTCTCTCTCTCCTTCTTAGCTGCCATGACCTGAGCAGCTTTCCTCTGCCGCCATGATAGTTCTGCCTTGGAGCCAGCCAACCCTGGACTGAACCTGAAACCGTGAGCCAAAACCCCTTTCCTTGTCTAAGCTGCGCTGGTCAGGCATTTTGGTCACATTGACAAAAAAAAAACAACTTACGGATACAGCTGGAAATTTATGGTATGTGACTAAGTTATGTTTTATTAAAGGAAAAGTCACCTTCAAAATGGCATAACTTGCAGCTGATTTAGTTTTTCTCAGCAGTATAAAATCTAACCGAGGTCCAGACTTTGACAGAATGTGGTGGTGCTCTTCAGTGGCGGATTCAAAAGGCCTGGACCAGCCGGCGTGGAGGGCACGCTTGTCATCCCCGCGCTGGGGAGGCCGAGACAGGAGGATCGCAGGTTCAAAGCCAGCCTCAGCTACTTAGTGAGGCTCTCAGCTACTTAGTGAGACCCTGTTTCCAAATAAAATATTAAATAGGTCTGGGACTGTACCCCAGAGGTAGAAAGCCTCTGGGTTTCATCCCAGTAACACACACACACACACACACACACACACACACACACACAGAGGCTTGGGCCACTTGCTAGTGTGCATACTCTTGTTTTCTTTTCTTTCTTTTTTTTTTTTTTTTTTTTTTTTAGTGGTACTGGGGTTTCTGGAAGCCCTTCTACCTCCGGGCTACACACCCAGACCTATTTTTACATTTTCATTTGGAAACAGGGTCTCCTAAACCAGCATGCACGGCTGGCTTTGAACCTGCGCGATCCTCCTGTCTCTGCCTCCCAAGCGCGGGGATTACAAGTGTGCCCACCACGCCCGGCCCATACTCTTGTTTTCAATTGTGAAATATTCCAAGCATTCCAGAAAAACACAGAAAATAATGTAAACATCTGTGCTGGCACCACCCACGCTTATTTAACCTTTTGGGCTTCATTGTTTTGTATTTTTTGCTACTGGAGATTGAACCCAGGGCCTCACACGTACACGGCAAGTGCTCTTCCCCTGAGCAGACAATCCCAGGTCGTCCCCTCTGTCAAGAGCGGCCCCTGGGACCAGGGAGAAAAGGTCATGCTGCTCCTCCAGGAACTGACAATTTAATGGACACAGTCAGGGAATTTAGGCACCCTGTGCTGCTGAGCTAGACTGAGTGTTCACCTACTTTTGGTTAATTTTTTTTTTATTTTTGGTATGGGGGATTGAACCCAAGAACATTCTACCTCCGAATTATACTCCTTAACTTATTTTATTTTTTATTTTGAAACAAGGTCTGGCTAAGTTGCTGAGGCTGGCCTTGAACCTGCATTCCTCCTGTCTCCGCCTCCCAAGTATCTGGACCACAAGTCAGGTTAATTTTGCATGGCTCGCCAGCTCCATACTTCGCAAGGTTAGCTGGGGCAGAGCGTGCCGTCAGAGTGCCAGGGCACACTGCCTCCGCTCCCCAAGGCCTGGCCTTCTTATTCGTCATTTGTTTTTCGGTACTGGGGATTGAGCCCAGGGGCATTGTACTTCCGAGCTACACCCCCAGCCCTATGTTTTAGTCTTTTTATTTTTTTTTAATTTAATTAATTAATTTATTTTTTGTGGTACTGGGGTTCCTGGAAGCCCTTCTACCTCCGGGCTACACTCCCAGACCTATTTTTACATTTTTATTTGGAAACAGGGTCTCCTAAGCCAGCGCGCGCGGCCGGCTTCGAACCTGCGCGATCCTCCTGTCTCTGCCTCCCAAGCGTGGGGATTACAAGCGTGCGCCACCATGGCCGGCCTAGTCTTTTTATTTTTGAAACAGGGTCTCACTAAGTTGCAAAGGGCCTCGCCAAGTAGCTGAGGCTGTCCGGGAACCACGGTCCTCTCTGTCTCTGGAATGCTGGGATTACAGGTGTGCGTCACCACGCTTACAGGTGTGCGTCACCAGGCCCGGCTTTGTATTCTTAATATTGAGATGGACGGTGGCTAAGCTTCCCAGGCTGGCCACAAGCATGGGGTCCTCCTGCTTCGGGTTCTGGAGTAGCCGGGGTTCCAGGTGTGCACCCAGGCCGGCTCTTCCTTGGCTCGTCTCAGATGCTGCCCACATTCCTGGCTTGGAGCCGCCCTCCCTCCATCTTCGAAGCCAGCAGCCTGGCAGCTGTAATCCCTCCCTGGCTGCTGCCTCCACCAGTGAGGACCTCGCGATCACGGGGCCAACTAGATAAGTCATCTTCCTATCTGAAGGCCAGCTGATTTGCAGCCTTAATTCCTCCCCACCCCAACCCCGCCTTGAACTGTGACCGAGGCACAGGTCCTCAGGGTTAGGGCATGGACAGCCTTGGGGGCCCTTACCCCCTGCCACCCCCTCCCAGTGTCCCCACCGCTGGATGAACAAACTCAGTGTAGACCTGGATCTTAATTCCCTAACTTGAAGCAACACTGCACTTCAGAGGAGCCACGGGAGAGCAGGAAAAGCCCGGATTTGGAGTCAAGAGCCCTGGCTCAAGGTCTGGGGCTAGCATTTAAGAGCTGTGTGTCTTTGGGCAATTGGCCAAGCTAGTCTGAGCCTCGGTCGTCTTACCTGAAAAGCGGGAGCCAGCCTTCTCCTCTAGCCTGTGCTCAGGGGGTTGGGGTGTGACCCAGAGCAGGTGTTCAGTCATTAATTGTTTGTGGAGTCCCTGCCGTGGGCAGGTTAAGGGTTCCGGGAAGGGTCCTTGGGGTGGTGGCAGCTGAGAAAAGGCCTGGGACGTGGGCGAGTGGCCAGCGGAGGGCGAGGCCTGGGAAAGGCCCGCATGGTCCGGCCCAACAAGGAGGCCAGCGGGAAAGGGCTTGGCCTTAGACGCCACAGCGTGCAGCTTTTACGCTTGGTCAATCAGAAGGATTTTGAACAGGAAAGTGACACCATCTGACGTCTCTGTAAGAGTCGTTCCAAGTTCAGTTAGCACCGGATGCTGGTGTTCAATTCAGAGCTGGGGCTGCTGCATTAGGGGTGACCTTGAAGCTGGGGCTGCGGACGTGGACATTCTTAATACTCTGCTCTCCTCCTGTGTGTACATTAGAAACTTTCCACAGGAAGAACACAATAGTGTCTACAGTCTTTGAAACTAAGTGTCATAATCCAGGCCAGGCATGGTGGCACACTCCTGCAATTCCAGGACTTGGGAGACTGAAAAAGGAGGCCCTCAGGTTTGAGGCCAGTCAGCAACTTAGGGAGACCTGTTTTAAAAATAATAAAAAATATTATCCAGGCGTGATGGTGCACGCTTGTCATCCCAGTACCTGGGAGGCTGAGACAGGAGGATCACGGGTTTGAGGACAGCCTTAGCTATTTAGTGAAGCTCTCTGCAATTTAATGAGATCCTGTATCAAAATAAAGAGTAAAGTAGCCGGGCAGCCGGGCGTAGTGGCTTACACTTGTAGCTCAAGGGAGGTTGAGACAGGAGGATCGCGGACAGCCTCAGCTGCTTAGTGAAGCCCTCTGCAACTCAGTGAGACCCTGTTTCAAAATAAAGAATAAAAAATAGGGCTGGGGGTGTAGCTCGGAGGTAGAATGCCCCTGGGTTTCATCCCCAATAAATAAATAAATAAATAAATAAATAGTAAAAAAAAAAAAAAAAGCTGGGTGTGGTGGTACACCCCCGTAATCCTAGTATGTGGGAGGCTGAGACAGGAGGATCACAGGTTCGAAGCCAGCCTCAGCAGCTTAGTGAGGCTCTCAGAAATTTAGTAAGGCCCTGTTTCCATTATAAAATATAAACAAATAGGTCTGAGGGAATAGCCTAGAGGTAGAAGACCCTGGGTTCCATCCCCACTACCACCTAAAAAAGAAAAAAATTCACAGCATACAACTTAGCATATCAGCTACTGTCACCCAGTCCGACAGTGCTCCTCTGTTCAGTCCCTGTGCCCCGCAAATAAGAAAGAGAAAAAGCCAGAGAGGAAAAGAAAAAGAGAGGAAGGAAAATAGGAGGAAAGATAGGAAGAGAGGAGGGGAGGGAGAGACAGACATCCCCTGTCATTTGCAAAAGTCGCGTATCCTCTTAAATTTCTTTGAGAATCTGGACATAGCTAAAGAAGGGCCACCGTCACCACTGGCCGTTACCAGGAACAACCCTTGCTAATAATTTGGCAGGCCGTCTCCACACTGCCAGGTGCTGGGCTGTCTGAGCAGGCATATCAACTAGGCCCTCTGCTGTCTGTGGAGGGCTCTGCGTTCCAGGGGGCTTCTGAATGGTGCAGGAAGGGCGTTCAGCCACGGGGTTCCCATCAGCCCTTGCCAGCCCCTTGGGGTGCGTAGGAATGTCAGGAATTCTCTTCTACCACTGCCGTCTTTACTAGAGTTGAATCCAGGGCTGTACCTCCAGCTACACCCCCCAGCCCTTTTTAATTTTTTATTTTGAAACAAGCTCTCACTACTATGTTGCTGAGGCTGACCGTGAAGGTGCAGTCCTCCCATCTCAGCCTCCCAAACCCGGGGCGACTTCCTTCTCAGACCCCCTGCTGCTGGCCTCTTTTGGCCTCGGCCCTGGCTCCTGCGGGCCCAGCTGTGTGGCTCTCCCGGGGGTGAGGGCTGAGCACAGGCTGCACGGAGTTAGCTGGACACTCACAGAGCGGATGGGCTCCCAGCCTGCGTTGTAGCCGCCAGCCGCCCGGCCCAGTGTTCTCTGGAAATCAAGCCAGGGCCCGGCTGGGGCGGCTCTCCTGTGGAGGCAGAGCCCCGCTGAGCCGCTCGCTGGTCCCCGTACCTGAGGGACCACTGCTTATTCCTGACTCGCAGAATTTTCCTACTGTGAGATTTCCCACGCTGCCAACCTGCATTTAAGGGATTTTTCCTCTAGCGGTCCCGGTGGTCTGAGGGCCTGAACGACTTCCTGGTGTCCTGCTTTCACCTTGCCGCGTGTGTTTATGTATGCATAGACGGGCGGGTGTGTGTGTGTCTACACGTGTGTGTGCAGGTGTGTGCATGTATTGTGGGTAAGGTGGTTGGAAGAGTCGTGAGCAGGCCAGCGCACAGGCTTCGCCTGGAACCACGGGTTCCTTGGTGACAAGTGTTGGCACAGGCCTGACCAGCCTCCGCTCCCCTCTCTGGTCCCCACCCATCTCCAGTCTAATTTTACACACTGAAAACCAGGACCTTCTCTGAGTTCAGTTCCCTCCACACCATGCCTCTAAGGAGGGTTGTGGTCACACGAGGTTCCTAGATGCAAAAAAACTACAACCTGAAAGAAGTTGAAAGTTTTTGGCACATTATGAATTAAAATTAAAATAAAAAAACCTAGGCGCGGTGGTACACACCTATAATCCCAGGGTTTGAGAGGCTGAGACAGGAGGACTGCAGCTTTGAAGCCAGCCTCGGCAACTTAGCAAGCTTAGTGAGACCTTGTTTCAAAATAAAAAATAAAATAGGGCCGGGCGTGGTGGCGCACGTTTGTAATCCCAGCATTCGGGAGGCTGAGACCGGAGGATCGCGGTTTGTGGACAGCCTCGGCTACTTAGTGAGACCCTTGCAACTCAGTGTGATTGCTTCAAAAGTAAAGACTAAAGAAAATAAGGCGGGGGGTGTAGCTCGGAGGTAGAATTCCCCTGGGCTCCATCCCTAGTCACACACAGACCAAAAAAAAAAAAAGTAAAACTAGAACAATTAACAGGTTTCTTTTCCACAGAACTTGTCAGAGTCTTTCATATGCTACTAATAAATATAAACCTCCCAGAGACCATGATTCTATGTAGTGTTTCTCAAACTTATTTTGCCAGGAACCCTTTTTTCCCCCCTTTAAAAAAAATTTTTTTTTTTAAGCCTGTCGGGACGTAGTGTTCTGCAGCAGAATGTTGGGAAAATACTGTATTCTGCCACCTTGCCTCGTGGGTCACGTAATCGTTTTCAAAAGCTCGTGTTTAATTGCTATGCCCAAATTCCATGATCTGAATAAACCAAAATTTATTATTTCTATTCCCTTAACATCGAGATCGCTTTCAAATTTTTACTGTAGAAGGAATTCTGGTGGCTTTGTGATCATCAAGTCTGCAGACATTTGCAGGACCCCAGGAACCCGGTTCCCCTGGCCCTGCCACTTGCTGGAGCTGGGGACGGCCGGGTCGGCGGCCTTTGGGCCTGGGTGTCCAGCGAAGGTCACGGGGCGGGAGGTCACGGGGCGGGGCTCGCCGGGGAGGCTGGCCCCGCCCCTCCCTTTCCTGCGCTCCCACCCGCTGCCATCAGGAGGCGCTGCTGCCCCGCCGCGGGCCTGCCAAGATGCGCCAACGAATCCTTTGCTTTTCAAGTTGTTTCAGGTGTTTCCTTAGAGCGATGCAAAACTAGGCAGCAGCCACCTGCGGAAGCGGAGTCCACGTGCTTGAAGGGCGTCGCCTTTGTTTTTACCCTCTACAACCCAGCCATGAAAAAACAGAGTCAAAGCTACCATTCCCTTCTTTTTTGGGGGGCTTTTTGAGATTGAATCCAGGGTGTGCCCCCTCCAAGCTCTACCTCCAGTTCTTTTTCTTTTCTTTTTCCTTTTTTTTTTTTTTTACTGTCGTTGTTTTGTTTTGAAACAAAGTCTTGGTAAGTTGCTGAGGGCCCTGCTAAATTGCTCAGACTAGCACCCAGCCTGTGATCTTCCTGACTCGCCTCCCAAGTGCTGGGACTACAGGCAGGTGCCACCACGCCTGGCTCCCATCCGGTTCTTCGGCTTTATGCAGTCCCCAGCTGCTAAAGTGTGTGTGTGTGTGTGTGTGTGTGTGTGTGTGTGTGTGTCACACTGGGGATGGAACCCAGGGGCTTTCTACCTCCAAGCTACACCTCCAGCCCTACTTTTTATTCTTTATTTTGATACAAGGCCCCACTGAGTTACGGAGGGCCTCACTAAGTAGCTGAGGCTGGCCAGGAACTGAGATCCTCCTGTCTCAGCCTCCCAAGGGCTGGGATTGCAGGTGTGCGCCGCCACGCCCGGCTCCCGCTTCAAAGTAATTAAATGACACCAGAATGTCATCTGAACCCTGCTTTGACCTTCTAAATATCGCATTGGGTCATTAGGGGAGGAGAAATTTTGAACTGGCCTCTATTGTGCCGATTTCCAAACGACCTTTCAAGGTGAGACCTAAAAATGCAGCTGTATCAGCTTCTTGTGACTGTGGACTTTATTTCCAGAAGAATCTCTTTCTGCGAGCGTTCAGTAGTTCTTAATTCTGACCTCAGGGGAAATGGACTCGTGCCCCGTGGGTCTGGGGCTGACTGTGGCGCGCTGCTGTTGTATTTTATGGGAAAGCAGTACGTCCACCCTAGGCTTGGGCGATTGATTGCTTTGTCCTCCACAAATACGGCCCTTTGGCCACTGCATTATTGGGTTTGGGAACTGAGATGCGACCTTTTAACTCATCAAAACCCCAAGTCTCCAACAATAAAGCCCTTTAAGTGGTTTCACCAACAGATTTATTTCACAGCGATTCCGTTTGGAGGAAGGAAAGAATTACTAATGCACCATACGCCGGCTTCTTTTCAATAATTCATGAGACCCGAACACCACTGGCCTTTTGAGATTTCGCCAGGAAGGAGCTCCGTCTTACACCTGCCCACCGTGTGTGTGTGTGTGTGTGTGTGTGTGTGTGTGTGTGTGTACACATGGCTGTCTGTCTGTTTCTCTTTCTCTCTTTCTCTTTTTGCAGTAGTGAGGATGGAAACTAGGGGCATTCTACCTCTAAGCTACACCCCAGCCCGATTCTTTCTTTCCTCCTTTCCTTCTTTCTTTCTTTCTCTCTCTCTCTTTCTTTCTTTCTTTCTTTCTTTCTTTCTTTCTTTCTTTCTTTCTTTCTGTGGTACTGGGGTTCCTGGAAGCCCTTCTACCTCCGGGCTACACTCCCAGACCTATTTTATTTTTGGAAACAGGGTCTCTTAAGCCAGCGCGGCTGTCTTCGAACCTGCGCGATCCTCCCGTCTCCGCCTCCCAAGCGCGGGGATGACAGGCGTGCCCACCGCGCCCGGCCTTATTCTTTATTTTGAAACAGGGTCTCGCTGAGTTGCAAAGAACCTCAGTAAGTAGCTGAGGCTGGCCTCGAACCGTGATCCTCCTGTCTCAGCCTCCTGAAGGCTGGGATTACAAGGGTGCACCACCACGCCCATCTCTTTTGATTGAGTTACAAGGGTCTTGCCTGTGTGTGTGTGCGTGCGTGTGTGTGTGTGTGTGTGTGTGTGGTACTGGGGATTGAACCCAGGGGCATTCTGCCTCAGAGCACCACTCCGGCCTGATTTTTTTGTTCTTTATTTTGAAACAGGGTGTCACTAAATTGAGGAGGGCCTCACTAGGTAGCTGAGGCCGTCCCGAATCTGGGATCCTCCTGTCTCAGCCCCCCAAGTGCTGGGATTAACCGTAGTGTGCTACCACGCCAAGCTGGGTCTTGACTTTCGAGAAATAGTTTGCATTGACTCTTTTCTTTAGGCGAAGGCTATTTTTAAAAAAGGAGGGGGGAGCGTTTTTGTGAATTTGGGCTGGGAGGACACTGGATATGCATTCCCAACTCGCAGCAAAACAGGATTGTTTCGACGACCCATTGCCTTTCCCCGTTTGAGCAGCGATTCTGATCAATTCTGATGGTTTTTGACGGGTGAGGAGGAGATGGCCAAAGGGTGGGCTAAACATAGTTGTAAGGAGCACACGGGGCTGGGTGGCCTGAGGGGCGGTCAAGGCCTGCGGGTCTGGAGCTAGGTTTGCGGTGGGCGGGGCCTGGCCGGTGGGCGGGGCCGGGGCCCAGCTGCCGGGGATCCCTCCCCATCCCCCCATAACAATGGCTGCTTTTTAATTTACCTATTTATTTGAGTTGCGAGGCTTTCTACCTCTAAGCTCTACCCAAGGCATCGTACCTCTAAGCTACACCCCCAGCCTTTATTTTATTTTATTTTATTTTATTTTATCTTTTGGGAGCCGTGTCTCACTATGTTGGGGAGGCTGTTGCTAAGTTGCCAAGGCTGGCCTCGACCCTGCGATCCTCCCGTCTCTGCCTCCCAGGTATTGGGATTACAAGCTGGGCCACCATGCCCGTCCTGTTGTAGTTTTTCATTTGGAAGCGGGGTCTTGCTAAGTTGCTGAGAGCCTCGCTAGGTTGCTGAGGCCACTGAACCAGGGATCCTCCTGTCTCAGCCTCCCGTGTACTGGAATTACAGGCATGCACCACCATGCCCGGTGCCACTTATTAATCTATTAAATATTAAGGAGATCTTTCAGGTCCAGCGCTGGCGTGGCTTTGGGAAGGGAGGTACTCTCTCGTAGGCAACATGGAAGCCTTTTGCTTCTTAGCTTCCCAGCCTCCAGGACTGTGAGGAATAAATGTCTGTGTTTCCAGCGGAGTCCAAGGTATTTTGTCATAGCAGCCAGAGCTAAGACGTATGTGCATGTAATGGAATATTCCACGATTGTTGTAATGGAATATTCCACGATTGTTAAAATGACGGCGAGAAGTTTTGTTTATAGGAAAAGATATCTTTGATATACTATCAAATGAAAAAATAGCACCAACGCAGCACATACAGTATAATTTAGGATAAAATGTGTGACAGTGGATTGCAGGTTCGAGGACAGCCTCAGAAACTTAGTGAGGCCCTCAGCAACTGAGATCCTGTTCCAAACTAAAAATTAAAATAGGGCTGGGGGTGTGGCCCAGAGGTAGAATGCCCCTGGGTTCCATCCCCAGCGCCAAAAGTATAAATAAATAAAATAGGGATGGGGTGTAGTTTGGCAGTAGGATGCTCCTGGATTCAATTCCCAGTTCTAATAAAAGACCGGACTCTTTCTCAAAATACACATAAGATCCATGTGTTCTGAGAACAATCATGTGCCTTTGGGGATGGAGGGCCCTAGAAAGCAAAGTGTGTGCTTCCTTAGCTTTCTGGAGTGCAGTGGTCTGACCGCCCACTGCTGGCTAGGCCAAGGTAGACCAGAAGGCCCTGCGTGTGGGAGCGCCACAGCTCCTCCACAGCTCCTGGAGACGGCCCTGCAAGGACCCATTGCCCTCCCCGTGGAGTACAATTCCCTGCCGTGTAATTCTAATGAGATTGCCCTGAGCCGGTCACGTTGCAGTAAACAGTGGGCAGCAGAGAAAAGAGACTCACAGGACGGCGCCATTTAGGATAAACTTCGGTCTGGGCTTCTGCCCAAGAGGAGACTTCATGGTCCAGAAAGCACGCATGTATTTGCAGTGAGGGTGGCAAAATTTATTATTTAATACGAGCCCTGGAAAAATCCTAAGGGGAATTTGCAGATCCCAGTGGGTGAGACAGGATGCACGCTTTAATGTTTAATTGATGACGGTTTAAAGTCTGTCCTTTCAGTTGACCCACACCTGTCCGTTGTTCTTCTGCAGTTCCACTCGCTGGCCCCCATGTACTACCGAGGTTCCGCCGCGGCCGTGGTGGTGTACGACATCACCAAGCAGGTAAGAGCATCTCCTGCAGACTCGCCAGGCCGTCAGGCTGACTCCGCTGTCCCAGACACCAAAGCAGAGACTCACTGCACAAGTCTCGCTAGGAGCCTGCGCGAGACTTCACTGGAAGGTGGTCAGGCTAACACCTGCTGTACGCTGAGTGTATTCCACTGATGTGCAACAGAGCGTCTCAGATTCATCTAAGTTAAACAACAAGTGTTCATGTAAAAAACTGACTGTCAGCTGGGTGTGGGGGCACATCCCTGTAATCCCAGTATGGGGAGGCTGAGACAAGGAGGATTGCAGATTTCAAAACAGAAAATAAAATAGGGCTGGGGATATAGGATGGAGTCCCTGGGTTCAACCTCCAATACCACATGGAAAGAAAGAAAGAAAGAAAGAAAGAGAGAAAGAATTGTAGAGGCTAGTGACCTTGCCTGCCATTACTGTTCTCTAGAATGTCAACTTTTAAGGAAAAGAAAATTTTCTTCTCTGCATGTTTTCTACTTTTCCTTCCTTCCTTCCTTCCTTCCTTCCTTTTTCGTAGTACTGGGATGGAACCCAGGGGCATTCTACCTCTGAGCTACACCCCCAGCCCTATTGTTTATTCTTTATTTTGCAACAGGGTCTCACTGAGTTGCAGAGGGCCTCGCTAAGCAGCTGAGGCTGTCCGCGAACCGCGATCCTCCTGTCTCAGCCTCCCGAGTGCTAGGATGACAAGCGTGCGCCACCGCGCCCGGCTACCGAATCCTTATTTTCTGTGCGTGTTTCGGTTGTACCACGTAGACCGCCAAGGGTGTTTTTACGTGTGCGTAGTAGAAGGTCAGGCTGACGTGTCATTGTCCCCCCTTCCCCTGAGATTTCCGTTTCTTCAGTTTCAGTTGCCCGAGGTCAGCTGCTGTCAGAGAATAGTACACGGAAGAATCCAGAAAGAGAGTGCAGAAGCGTGACTTTTTCCGTAGTAATAGCTAGAATTCCTCTGCTTTGGTAATGTCGCTGTTAATCTCGTACTGTGCCTACCACGTAGACTTTCTCAGCGATGTCCGCAGAGGGAAAGCAGTCTGGGAGGCCCTGGGAGGCTGGCGGCTCTCAGACGACCTTGGCAGTGTCCCCAGGGTGAAGGAGGACTGGGTTTGATCACCCCGTGGAGGCGCTGAGGTGTCCATCGACAGATAATTGCAGCGGCCGATGCCTTTCTCTCTTCCTGGAAGCTGAGTCCTTTCTTCCTTTCTTTGACACGTGACTCGGCGCAGGCAGCAGCGTAACGAGCTGTTGCTGTCAGAGTCCACGCGTTCTGGCACCTTCCGCCTAAACGTGGCGCCCGCCGTGGCCCGTTTCCCGGAGGAGCCGGGTGTGGGTGAAGGCCCAGGAGAGCAGGACTCCACAGAGATGTATTTCTTGCCCGAAGTAAGCGTGAACGTTTAGTGTTGCCATCCGTACGTGGAATCAAGCCAGGCGCAGTGGCGCAGGCCTTATCCTAGTTCTTAAAGCTAAGACGAGAACATTACAGGTTCGAAGCCAGCCTCAGCAACTTAGCGAGACCCTATTTGGAAATAAAAAATAAGCCAGACGTGGTGCGCACGCTTGTCATCCCAGCATCGGGGAGGCTGAGACAGGAGGATCGGAGTTCGTGGACAGCCTCAGCTACTTAGTGAGGCCCTCTGCAACTTAAGAGACCCTGTTTCAAAATAAAGAATAAAAAATAGGGCCGGGGGTATCGCTCCGAGGTAGAATGCTCCTGAGTTCTGCTAAAAAATAAAAATAAAAGTAAATAAGCCGGGCATGGTGGCGCACGCTTGTAATCCCCGCGCTTGGGAGGCGGAGACAGGAGGATCGCGCAGGTTCGAAGCCAGCCCTGCGCGCTGGCTTAGGAGACCCTGTTTCCAAAATGAAAATGTAAAAATAGGTCTGGGAGTGTAGCCCGGAGGTAGAAGGGCTTCCAGGAACCCCAGTACCACCAAAAAAAAAAATAAATAAAATAAAATAAAATAAAAGTAAATAAAAGTAAATAAAAGTAAAAAGAACTGGAGGTGCGACTTGGAAGTAGAATGCCCTTGGGTTAAACGAATCCCAGCACCAAATAACAACGTGTGTGTGTGTGTTTTATGGGTGTGTGGTGCTGGAGACTGAACCCAGGGCTGCTCAACCGCTGAGCAACATCCCCAGCCCTTATGATTTGAAATTAACATTATTTTTAGAACAAAAAATTGCTCATATGATTTTCTTCAACTTCATCAAGTTTAATTTTGGGGAAAAAGGAGCCTTTTATGTGTGATTTGGGTCTAATTTGGACAATGTTAAGCACAGGCGTTTCCTAAGAATGTTTCTCCCCACCGAGTTCTGGGGTTTTATTGCTGCTGGGTTGGAGCATTGTGTCGACAGCCCTTCTCAGCCGTTTGTTACTCATCTGGTTTAGGATTCATTTCACACCTTGAAGAAATGGGTCAAAGAACTAAAAGAACACGGCCCCGAGAACATCGTCATGGCCATTGCTGGAAACAAGTGTGATCTCTCGGACATCAGGTGAGGCTCATTTCATAGTCCTGCCTTGTTGTTCTTCCTGTTCTCGGTGGAGTGGTTTAACTGATGGCTGCTCTCTCGTGAGAGTCAGTGTGGTACGATTCCACCGGGGTAGCATTGAGGGAAACGACACAGCCTGGTGAGCCGCGCAGAGGGGACGGCCGGACGAATCCCGTGCGGGCGCTCCCCTGGCTGCCACGGCCCCTGGCCGTCGTAGCTTTATTGTTGTTTCTTATCCTATCGCTCCCGTCATTTTCACCACTTACACGAATTTAGTGACACTTCCGTGGGGTAAAGGGGCATTTGAGCTCTTAATATTTTCCATAGCATCCCGTGTGTGTGTTCTTTCTGGATTTTAGCCTAGTCCGGTCTGTCTGATATCACCGTTTTGTTCTAAAATCTGAGAGAGAGATGTCTTAAAGAAGTACTACAGCCGGGCATGGCGTCGTGTGCTTGTAATCCCAGGACCTGGGAGGCTGGGAGGAAGGATCGCAGGTTTGAGGACGGCCTCAGCAAATAGTGAGACTCTTATTAGCCTAGTGAGACCCTGTTTCCAAATAAATAAAATTGGGCTGGGAGTATAGCTCAAAGGTAAAATGCCTCTGGGTTTAATTCCCAGTTCCAGAAAAAGAGAAAGAAAGAAGGAAAGAAAGAAAGAAGGAAAGAAAGAAAGAAAGAAAGAAAGAAAAAATTAAATAAATAAATAAATAAATAAATAAAGGAAGGAAGGAAGGAAGGAAGGAGACCTTTGAGCGCCAGCTTCCCCAGTGACAGTAGTTCTCAGGATTCCCTTTGCCTGGTGTCTGCGTCTGTTTTCGGTAGCTGTATCAGAATACCAGAGGCTGAGTTTCCTATAAAGAAATCGTATAAAGAAAAGATGCTGCCGTGTTTTGCCTGGAGGTTCAAGGACAGGGCACTGGTGGCGTGGGGAGGGCTCCCTGGCTGCAGGTAACATGAGAGAAACAATCAAGGGGAGCAGCTGTGTGCAGAAGAGATCACTGGCCAGGGAGGAAGCCTGAGATTCTCTTTACATAACAAACTATTCTTGCAGGAACTCGCTAGAATTCCAAGAGAACCACATTAATCCCTTTCAAGGGTGGTACACAGGAGGACCTAATCACTAAGCCCCGCCTCTTAAAGGTCCCACCACCTCAACACCACCACACGGAGACTGTGCTCCCAGCACCTGAGCCTCTGGAGGACACACTCCAACAGACCCACAGCCCGGCACTCAGAGGGAAGTGTGTAGGGACCCGTCATGTGGACTGGAGATTGACGATGACTTTATCTCGCATGGGGAGCTAGCCATTTTATTAAAAAAAAAAAAAAAAATCTTACTAAGAAAAATGTAAGCCAGGCATGGTGGGCACAAATATGTAATACTTGGGAGGCTGAGGCTGGAGGGTCCCAGGTTTGAGGCCAGCCTCAGCAACTTAGCAAGACATTCAGCAACTTAGTGAGACTCTGTTTCAAAATACAAAATAAAAAGGGATGGTGATAGAGCTCAGAGGTCGGATTCCCCTGTTTTCAAGCCCCAAAATCAAAAAGAATAAAAGAGAAAGAAAAAAGAATGTATAGGAGGCCTTCTTTGTCCATGGTAGACACAGTGTGAGATCCCGGTTGAAGCCTGAGACTGCAGATTAATTAGTGCCTAATCTGTATCCAACATATTTTTTCTTTACATACATACCTATGGTAAAGCTTAATTTATACAGTAGGAACAGTAAAAGGTTAATAATAGCAACTAATAATAAAATAGAATAGTTATAACAATACACTATAATGAAAGCGATTTAAAACTTATAAGTTGCCGGGCGCGGTGGGCACGCCTGTCATCCCCGCGCTTGGGAGGCGGAGACGGGAGGATCGCGCAGGTTCGAAGCCAGCGCTCTGGCTTAGGAGACCCTGTTTCCAAATAAAAATATAAAAAATAGATCTGGGAGTGTAGCCCGGAGGTAGAAGGGTTTCCAGGAACCCCAGTACCACCAAAAAAAATAAAGAAATATAAAACTTATAAGTTGTTTATTTCTGGAATTCTCCATTTGATATTCTTGGACCCAGTCGATTGTGGGTCACTAAAACCATGGAAAGGAAGATCACTGCTAAGGGGTCCCCTGTATTGAATCTGTGCTGTCTGTATCCCCTCGGCCAATTTAATTCTCAGGAGTTCTAGCTGTTGGTTTTCATAAAGACAGCTGCATTGTGCTTCTGGTTCTGTTCCTCAAATATGATTAAACCAGAGTTAAATAACCGATGAGAGTGGGTCTTGCAAAAGCCCTTGCCATGGCATTTGACAAATCGCTGTTTTCTCTGGGATTTGAAAGCTTTATATCACGTTGCTTGAGTTGGTTTATCATAACAGCCATGAACACCGCTTAATCGTTTGTTTTTCTGGGGGCCGGGCAAATCTTCTGAACTCCCTGGACTTGGTTCAGGGATCTGCTGCTTTTCTGTAATCCCGAGATGCTTGCGGGCCTATGGCTCCCTGGAGAGAGGCTCCAGCTTGCTCCCGGGAGGCGCGGTGGGCAGAGGGCCTTCGCCGGGCGCTCCTGACGCCCTCGGGTGGTAGAGGGGACTTTGGGCAGAGCCCAGCCTCGTGTGTGGGGACGCTGATGGACTGGAATTCCTGAGGAGAACGTTTTCGGGTTGAATGGTGTTAGGACTCTTGGTCACATGGAACTGAAATCACACTGAAGTTATTTTTAGGCGCAAGGGGGACGTATTGGAAGTTACTGGAGTCCACGTGGTAAGAAACAGGGTTGCCCTGGCTGGTACTGGAGAGCTCCCAGCAGTGGCCTTTGTAGAGGTTAGCCTGGACTCCCCCGTGTTGCCAGGAGGTGCCCGTGATCAGGGAAGGGGTTCAGGTTCAGGAGATGACAGTCCTTGAAGGGGGGCCTCCCTACATGGTTGCAGCTCGGTGGACAAAACCTGTCTGCCACTCTGCCTCCAGGATCTTAAGACACCCCACTTCTCGGGGAAGCCGCCATGCATGGGTACCGCCTTCTGCAGTGCGGGCACTCTGGTGCCAGCTGATGCCTAGAGATTCAGTCCTCAAGATGCCCGGTTAACATAATCCACCCGTCTCATCCGATGATAAATGCTCCCCATTCCCCCAATGGGGAAGAATCCGGGGCGGTCAGCTGCTGCCGTCAGGTGTTCTGGGAAAGTCCTGTTTCCACTAGTCCAGCTTCAGCAAGGTCTGAACGGAGCTCCCCAAGACCCTGCAGTTGCGGTTTAAAGCGCAGAATATATATCTTTTGTTAGATACAAAATTATTTTATTTTTTTTGGTACTGGTGATTGAACCCAGGGGCATTCCACCTCCACGCTGCACCCTGAGCCCTTTTAATTCTTTACTAAGTAGCCGAGGCTGGCCTTGAGCCTGCTATCCCTGGGTCTCATCCTCCCAAGCGCTGGGATGGCAGGTGTGTTCCACTGTGCCTGGCTAACAGGAATGATTTCACATGGGGGTTGATTTCTGAATCATGCAACAGCCGACTATCCTTCAAACGCGACTAGACTAGATCAAGAAGAAAGACGAATTGTATCCTTTGTAGGTTTTGTTTTTAATGGTGTTGGGGATCGACCCTAGGGCTTTGCTCCTGCTAGACAAGCACTCTACCACCAGCCTCTGCCACCGGCCCCTCGGGGTACAAGGCTTGCATTTCTTATATTTATTCTGTGTGTGTGTGTGTGTGTGTGTGTGTGTGTGTGTGTGTGTCTGTGTATGTTTTCCTGGGGATGAGATCCAGGGGCTTTTCGACCTCTGGGCTATACCCCTAACCTATTTTATATTTTATTTTGAAACAGGGTCTAAGTTGCTGAGAGCCTCACTTAAGTAGCTGAGGCCAGCTTTGAACCTGTGCGATCCTCCTGTCTCAGCCTCCCAAGCGCGGGGATTATAAGCGTGCGCCATCTTATATTTGTTAAGTGATTTTTCCGGACGGTATTGTAAATGGGATTATTTTCTTAATTTCAATTATGGCATGCTCATTGCTAGTGTATAAAAATGCAATTGATATTTATCATATATCCTAAATGAGTTACCAAACTCATTAATTCTAATATATATATATATATATATATATATATATTTTTTTTTATTTTTACAAATTCTCTGGAGTTTTCTTTTCTTCTTTTTCTTAATTTCCTTCCTTCTTTTCTTTTTTTTTTTTTTTTTTTTGTGGCACTAGGGATTGGACTCGGGCATTTTACCTCCAAGCTACAACTGCAGCCCTTTTTATATATTTATTTTATTTTATTTTTTTTAATTTTCGCTACTGGGGATTTAACCCAGGGACAGTCTACCTGTGAGTTACACCCCCTAGCCCTATTTTTTATTCTTTATTTTGAAACAGGGTCTCGCTGAGTTGCAAATGGCCTAAGTAGCTGAGGCTGGCCACAAACCTGCGATCCTCCTGTCTCAGCCTCCCAAGTATTGGGATTACAATCGTGCGCCACCACGCCCGGCTTTTATTTTATATTTTGAAACATGGTCTAATGAGGTCCTCAACAACTTTGCTGGCTTCAA
Source organism: Muscardinus avellanarius (assembly GCF_963383645.1). Lineage (NCBI taxonomy): Eukaryota > Metazoa > Chordata > Mammalia > Rodentia > Gliridae > Muscardinus > Muscardinus avellanarius. The sequence continues at coordinate 62,965,823 of NC_137803.1, read as the reverse complement.
ACCTTTGATCCTCCTATCTCAGCCTCACAAATACCGGGTTTACAAGCCTGGGGTTTCTACATACAAGATTACGTTATCAGTAGATAAAGAGTTCTGCTGCTTTTTCTGTGACCTGGGTATCTTTTATTTCTTGTTGCTGAGTCGGCCTCACTAGAATTTCCAGTACGATGCTGAATGAAGGCTTATTGAATAACTACAGTAAATAAATGTATAAAGAGTGGACGACATTCTTCCTTCGTTTTGAGCTTAAGGGCAGAGCATTTCATCTTTTTTCATTAGCCATGATGTTAGCTGCGGGTCTGCTCTAGACGGTGGGCATATTTGTCTGAGATCTTTTGTCATGTGGGCAGTTACAGTCGCACATTTCCCTCTGAGCACTACTTTTTTTTTTTTTTTTTTTTGGTGGTACTGGGGTTCCTGGAAGCCCTTCTACCTCCGGGCTATACTCCCAGACCTATTTTTACATTTTTATTTGGAAACAGGGTCTCCTAAGCCAGCGCGCGCGGCTGGCTTCGAACCTGCGCGATCCTCCTGTCTCCACCTCCCGAGCGCGGGGATGACAAGCGTGCCCACCACGCCTGGCTCCTCTGAGCACTACTTTTGAAGCATCCAGTGAGTTTGGTTGGCTATGTTCTGTTTTCAATCATCTCAGAACATTTTCTGACCCATTGTTTACCTGGTAGTGTATGGTTTAATTTCCATACACTTGCGAATTTTCCAAATATCTGGCTAGCAGTGATTTCTAATTGAAGTCCATTGTAACCTGAAACATACTCAGTATAATTTTAATTACCTTAGATGTTTTGAGGTTTGTTTTATGGCTTAGCACACGGTCTATCATAGAGTAAGTTTCGTGTGAGCCCGAGGCTAGTAAGTTGCTGTTGCTGTTGTTGCTGTTGGTGTGTGTGTGTGTGTGTGTGTGTGTGTGTGTGTGTGTTGCTGGTAGTTGAACCCAGGGACATTCTACCTCTGAGCTATTAGTCCTGTTTTATTTTTTGTTTTGAAATTGGGTCTCACTAACTTGAGGAGGGCCTCACTAAGTTGCTGAGGCTGGCCATGAACCTCTGGTCCTTCTGTTTTACCCTCCCAAGTACTGGGATTATAAGCATGTGCCATCACACCTGGCGGGTAGTAAATTTTTAGTATCTATTTTTATTTCATGCTCTTCTCCCTTAGAAAGAGAAGAGAGATTGACATTGAAGCCCTTCTGCAGATTACCCTTATCTTGCTAAAATTAATTTTAAGATTATTTATTTTTAGGATTATATTTCCATGAAAATTGATACTAGTATCCCATTCATAGTAGTATAATTTCCTTTTTAAATGTTTAAAAAGCTGACATACGTGTATATGTCCACCCTGAAAATCTGAAGGAATATGAACCCCTACAAAAACCTTCCTAAATCTAAAAAGTGGGTTCAGCAAAGTGGTGGACACAAGGTCACAGTGTGACGCAAGCACCTGACACACACCGCCAAGACGAGGAGGGTTGATTTGCTCGGGCTCCAAGCAGGAGGCTGGGATCCTTGGGGTAACATGGCGGGGAGCAGAGAAGAGAGGTGAGAGCTAGTGTCCACTGCTGAGTGCAGGGAAAAGAGGAGCCCTGGGGACACCACTGTCTCTGGCCTCGCCCCCAGGGACCCCACCTCCAACCGAGCCCCACTTCCGACACAGCTGCCCGTCTACCGCGTGAGATCTGTGGTGCTTTAAATCCAAACTGTAACCGTGTTAGAGCACTTGCCTAGCCTGTGCCAGGCCCTGGACTTGATCCTCAGCATTAAAAACAAGCACACAAACAAACAGAAACCCAGCCATAACAACGGTAAAAGCCTCCCATCTGGAAAAAGGGAGGGGCGTCGGCTGAGTTGGTCTCTGCCCAGGGCATGTGTGTTTCCGCGAGACAGGAATGGTCTGGGAAGCCACGGGGCTGGTGGCCTACGGGGTCCCTGCTTGTTGGACACTTTTCCAGGGCAGGAGAATCAGGTTGTTGGCCAGCCAGTCTGGCTGCTCTAGATTCTGCTTGCTGGCACGGATTTTCTGGGTAGTTAGCCAAATCCCTAAGCCCCAGACCTTACCCAGAGCTTGGCCTTCTTTTACTCTAATCCACAATGCTTTGCTCTCCTCCAGTTCCCAGAAGATATTTTTCTTTTGCAGAGGAACAGAATGTAGGTGCGTGTGTGTGTGTGCGCGCGCGCGCGCGTGTGTGTGTGTGTGTGTGTGTGTGTGTGTGTGTGTGTGTGAGCAGAACTGGTCTCTAACATTGATCCTATAAGCTTGTCAGTCCTAAAAAGGAGCAGAACTGCCTGGGTGTATTTGAGTTTGCTGGGATGGAGGTAGAATGAGCTCTCTGAACCCGACTCAGCCCACGTGCGGCATTAGCGTGTACACGTGCTTGGCAGAGGAGAGGCCCCTTCAGCACGTAGTGTGTTTCATGTCCGTGCATGCTCCAAAAGATGCTACAGAGTCGGGCGTGGTGGCACACACCTGTGATCCCAGTACTTGGAAGACTGAGATGGGGCGATCGCAGGTTCAAGGCCAGCCTCGGCAACTTAGCGAGACCCTGTTTCAAAATTAAAAGTAAGAAAGTCTGGCAGAAAGGAGGGGAAAGTATGTGAGTTACCTGGTCAAGATGACAGGAGACGCCGGTGCAAGCGCCAAGCCAGGGCCCGTGACGAGGTTCTATAGCACTCAGGGCCTGGGGACTGCTTAGAAATCTTCAGAAAGCCTGGGAGCTCACGAGAGATTGCACAACCCTGTCCTGGGCAGAAAAGTGGGGTGATCGTATGTTGAAAAGAAAGAGAAAAAAAGAAATAGGCAACCTCACCTCTTTGGCTTTAGAAGTTTCATGAATATAAGAATCCACAGGGCTCTTGTCAAAAAGTGATCCGAGGATCCAGGTCCAGAGGTTCTGATCCAGTGAGAGGAGGGAGGTCTGTGGTCCTGGTGCTTGGGATGCTGAGTCTGTGGTCCTGGTGCTTGGGATGCTGAGTCTGTGGTCCTGGTGCTTGGGATGCGGAGACAGGAGGATTGCAGGTTTGATGTCAGCCTCAGCACTTTAGCAAGACCTTCGGCAGCGGAGAGATTGGGTTTCATTCTCTAAAGGGCTGGGGTGTGGCTTGGTGTGGGATGCAGGAGATGCTGGGGCTTCTTCCCTGTCCTCTTCCTTCTTCCAAGAGATGGAATCGCGTTCTGCAAGGTCCCATGCACTGGCGTCTCTTAAGCGGGGCACTGAGAGACGCTGCCCGAGAGTCAAGAACTTCCCTTTAGGGCAGAGGTTGTAAAATGTGAAAGTGGGACCGGAGAGTAAGAGGGAATTAGGGAGATTGTCCTGCCAGTTCGCAGTCATTTGTCAGCGGGGGAGTTCTGATGGTTTCCGTGTGCAGCGGGCTCCTATGGGAGTACAGGAAAAGCGTAGAAGGACCTTTCTTGAAGCTTTGTACTCCATTTGTGAGGCCAGGAGAGGAGCCAGGAGATACCTCATGAGCACGACACCACCGTGTTTAATAAAGTTCCAAGTGGTGCGATGCAGTCCAGAAAGGACAAAGGAAATTAGGGAAAGTCCAGTCACCTAGAGCAGTAAAGTGTGGGTGACGTGTCAGGGGCGGGGCTGTGACAAATGACGTCAGAGACGGAGCTGTGGTGATGACGTCAGAGGCGGGCTATGGTGGATATCGTGTCTCATCCCAGTATTATGGAGGCTGAGACAGCCTCGGCGATTTAGTGAGACCCTGTTCCAAAACTAAAAATAAAAAGGGATGAGAGTGTAGCTCGAGGTAGAATGTTTCAGTACCCCTCATATACTAAGTAAATGAACAAACTAAATAACAATTTGAGACGAATAATAAAACTGTAATGGATTCTAAATACTAAAAATACAAAATCAACACATAAGCCACCAAAAAGGTCCGGAGACTTCATGGCGAGCATGAAATGCACTCTGCACTTTTTTTTTTAATAGTGGAACTAGGGATCGGACCCAGGGGCATTCTACCTCCAAGCTACACCCTCAGCCCCTTTTTATTTTGAAACAGGGTCTCTCTAAGTTGCTGAGGGTATCCCTAAATTGCTGGGGCTGGCCTTGAACCTGCAATGCTCTGGACTCAGCACCCCAAGTACTAGGGTTGCAGGCGTGGCCAGCTATTACCTTCCGCGCCCAGCCTGCACTTCCTTCCTGTGCAATGGGAAGGCAAAGCTGAGGGGGTGCTGTTCCAGGGTGCTTGTGCTCTGGGAGATGTGCCTTCCCGCTTTCCTGGCATTTGGGAGTCTGAGACAAAAAGATCACGGTTCAAGGACAGCCTCTGCTACTTGGTGAGGCCTCTGCAACTCAGTGAGACCCTGTTTCAAGATAAAGAATAAAAAATAGGGCTGGAGGTGTAGCTCGGAGGTAGAGGCCCCCACCCACAAAAAAGGAGGGTTGGTTGGGAGGGGTAGAAAGCCCCCAGTTTCAATCCCCAGTATGAAAAGAAAAGAAAGAGTAATGGCCAGGTCCCTTAGAGAACCCTGCTGCTCTCCGTAGGGAATCCTCCTTCAATATCACATTCTGGTATTTTCCATGAGAAACCGCCCATGTAAGTCTGGGGAGCGCCTGGCAGGGCCTCCTGGAACTTGACACCGGGACTTTGGCCCCAGGTGGGCAGCAGTCCCCGTGACGGGATTAGGTCAGCAAGGCCCCGTGGGAACAGGCATTCTCCCCAGGTCATGGAAACGCCACTGTCCACTTAGACACTTGCTGTAAAGGTGGTAGTTATTTTTAGTTTTGTGAGAGAACTTGATTTTGGTTTTAGTTCTACCGCACGAGTAAACCAATAAGGACCAGCGTTTCCAGCAGAGATTTTTCTGCTGCCGGTACTGCTAAGCTGCTGCTTTATCTGCGCATCACACAGACGTTTTGGATATTTAGGGAAAATAAGGGCTGCTGGGAGCATAACAAACCCTGGCTGTGCGTTTCCGCGGGCGCCGGAGGGCCCCGGGAGGCGGCCCGGGCATCTGCCTCCTGGCAGCTGTCAAAGGCCCGCAGTCTTCCTGGGCTTGATGCTAAGGGCATGTTATGGGAGGCTTGGGGGGATGGAGCCCAGGGGCACGCTACCTCTGAGCTACCTCTGAGCTACACCCCGGCCCTATTTAATTTTTATTTTGAAACAGTCTTGCTAGATTGATAAGTGTCACTACTTGCTGAGACTGTCCTCGAACCTTTGACCTTCTCTCAGGTGCGCACCACCATACCCAGCTTCTGAGATGGGTTTTTCTTTTCCCCTTCCCTCCCTCCCTCTTTCTTTCTTTCTTTCTTTCTTTCTTTCTTTCTTTCTCTCTCTCTCTCTCTCTCTCTCTCTTTCTTTCTTTCTTTCTTTCTTTCTTTCTTGCGGTACTGGGGAAGGAAACCTGGGGCATTTGACCTCTAAGCTACATCCCCTGCCCTGTTTTTTATTCTTTATTTTGAAACAGGGTCTCACTGAGCTGCGGAGGGCCTCACTAAGTAGCTGAGGCTGTCCACGAACCGCGATCCTCCGGTCTCAGCCTCCCGAATGCTGGGATGACAAGCGTGCGCCACCACGCCCGGCGTCATGTGCCTTTATTTAATTAGGATTAGGACTACCAGGATTGTCTCCTGAGTAACTATTAGAGTATGTGTTCTTAACCTATACACAGAAAACAACCAGGTAGAAAATAAAAGTTAAATCCTCCATTTTAATAGCAATACAAATGTATCATACCTAGTACAATTTCTTATACACTTTTTAAAAATGTCTGAATATGTAAATTTTAGGAATGAATTTAGCAAAAAGTGAAGAAGACCTAAACAGATAAAATTTTACACTCTACTACAGGACAGAAAGAATATGTAAATGAAAATGTGCATTTTTTACTTGAATAGGATGACTGTATTATGAGAATGTCGATTTGATCTAAGTCAATCTGTGATCCACTAAGATATTGGTCAAATTACCAAAATAGCCTTTGTAAAAGATTTTACAGATAGATCCTAAAATTCATCGAGAAAAACAAACAGGCAAAAATAGTACTGGCGCAGTACTAATCCCAGGAGATATGGAAATACACCTTAATGATTCAGCAGTATACCCCTGCCAGAGAACTACACAGAAAGATCCATGAACAGCCCAGAGAACCAACACGTGGGGTGGAATGTAGAAGGAGATTTCCTTGTGGTAAAGAGCACGCCGAAACCCATTGTAAAAAAGGAGTGATCCAAAACGTACTGTGGAGAGAATCAGTGAGTCAGAGAAAAACAAGAGAAGCTAAATTCAAAGTGGAACAAAGATCCAAGCATAAAATAATACGAAACTCTAAAAATTAGACAAACGGAAGAATTTTAAAATAGTTTTGGAATCGGAATGAATTGTTTAATAATGATATGAAACCCAGAGGCCAGAGGAAAACGGTTAGTAAGCCCGACAATTTAAAAACCTGCTGTGTGGCAAAGATGCCACAAACGAGACCTAAACCCAGATGAAAAATGTGGAAAATATCACATAACAGGCTTCATATATAAAGAGCACTTACAAATAAATAGGGGAAATTCTCAAATAGCGCCAAAACCAAAACCGAGCCGCGACACTGCCCAAGGACGCTGCAGAAAAAGAAACGCCCGTTGGTGCTTGCGAAAAGTTGCTCACAAGTTAGAATTACTTTCATTGTTTTAATCAAGAAAACACTTCAGCACGGCGTGGTGGGCATCCCCGTAATCCCACCACTTGGGAGACGGAGACAGGAAGATTGCAGGTTCCAGGTCAGCCTCAGCAACCTAGTGAGACCATGTTTTAAAACAAAACATAAAAAGGGCTGGGGGTTTATCTCATAGGTAGGATGTCCCTGGCGTCAATCCTCGGGAGGGAGGAAGAGGAGAGGAGGAGGAGGAGCAGGAGGAGCAGGAGGAGGTGTACTGTTGGCTCATTTATGGAAATTGCTGTGCCTAGCAGTTGGCTAACAGGGCCTGAGCTTCCGGTTCGCCCGTGGAGTGCCGGGAAGCGCTGGGAGCCTTGGGGACCTTGAGACGAGGGTGGTTGGACGAGCGGGGTGAGGGCTTCACTGTCCCTCCCATGTGTATCCTTAGCAAGAAGCTGGCGCCATGCCGTCGTCCTCACTAACACTGCTTGTCAAGATAAAACGGCTGGGTGAGGTGTTGCACCCCGGCAATCCTAGTACCTGGGAGGCTAAGACAGGAGGATGGCAGGTTCAAGGCCAGCCTCACAACTTAGACCCTGTTTTGAAATAAAGAGCAAATGGGGCTAGAGATGTAACTCAGAGTAGAAGGCCCTGTAGTTCAACCCCCGGTACCACAAGTGAGAAGAAAACACTGCCGCAGCACTTTATGTGCAGAGCCTTGCTCCAAGGTTTTAAAAATAATATCAGCTTACTTAACACTTAAAATTATAAAGCAGTTGCTGGCGTGGTGGCGCACACTTGTAATCCCAGTACTTGAGACAGGAGGATCTTGGTTCGCGGACAGCCTCAGCTACTTAGTGAGGCCCTCTGCAACTCAGTGAGACCCTGTTTAAAAAAATAGACTAAAAAATAGGGCTGAGGGTATAGCTCAGAGGTAGAATGCCCCAGATTCCTCCCCAGTAACACACACACACACACACACACACACACACACACACACACACACAAAAAAAATCTTCCAACCCAAAAGCCACTGTCCGCTGCCCCTCAGGTAGCGGTGAGGAGGGGAGCTCAGGAGGGGAACCGGGCTCCAGGAACCTTCTGCCATCCTGCAGGGGAAGAAGCCCCTCCTGCTTGTAAGCCGTCCCAGGGCCCTCCCATGGGCTGGCTCCTTCCTGGAGTTCCTGCCTTCCCTGCCCCCTGGGCCTGAGGCAGCTGCCCTGTTGCTGGGTGACACCCACACACAAAACACGGGGCTCCGGTGGGCGGCACAGGCTGCTGAATGTTCCAGAGCCCACAGGAATGTGCCTGGCCTAGCTCGGCTGGGAAGCCTCTGCCGCCTGGGGATGGCTCTGCCCAGGCGCCTCCCCAGGGGCCTTCCTGCCCGGCCCCCTCCTGGCCCTCTACCCCAGGGCTTTCTGCTCCCTCAAGGCTGACCACACTCTTGTTAGTGTCCCCTGCCCGCTGCCCACCTGACTGGGGTGTTTGCCAGGCAGCCGGTCCTGGGAGGGTCCCTGACACCAGAACCCATGCTCCCGGCCTTGCTGGGTCGGCCCGCTGGGGAGACGGTTTCTTAAGGAGGAAGGGCGCTCTGTGCCCCGTATCTCGGTAGCATCATGCTGGGGCCGTGAAGGAGCCCACAGGATGCTCCTGGGGCCGGGCAGCAGTGCGGGCCCAGAGAAAGGCAGCGGGAACAGGGAGGCAGGGGAGGGGCCGTGGGCTGAGCCCGAGAAACAGCAGAGCACATCTGTGCAGAATGCTTTGGGTAAACTGAGGAAGGGTGGGACACCGAGCCCCCTCCTCCCGAGGCCCCGGGTGCCCCCCGAGTGCTCAGAATCCACTGAAGAGTCTTGGCAGAAAAGCTCCATGGACTCGGCTTGAAAGGCCGCGCTGCGCTCAGGGGCTGCCAGAGGCTGGAGGAGCAGGCGGATCCCGCTGCCGTCAGAGTCAGAAACAAAGAGGCCAGCGGCCTGGGGCGGGCCCAGGTCCCGGGACCTGGCTGGCTGAGACGGGGCGATCGCAGGCTCGAGGACAGCCTCAGCAACCTAGGGAGACCCTGTTTCAAAATAAAAAAATACAGGGGGCTGGGGATGTAGCTCAGAGGTAGAATGCCCCTCAGTTCAATTCCCACTTAGAGCGAGGAGGAGGCGGGGCTTGGCCAGGATGCTCAGCGTTAACACTTGGCCCGGGGAGGACAGGTGGCGTCCAGGGACTCAGCGGCTTTGGGTTTGGGAAATTAGCAGGCTTACGGGGCGAGCTGCACGTGTGGGTGAAGGTGTCCAGTCAGACCGCGTGTGTGTGTGCGTGTGTGTGTGCGTGTGTGACTGGTGATTGAACTGGGGCATTCTATTCTGAACTACCACCCAGTCCTTCTTATTTATTTATGTATTTATTGACTATACTGGAGATTGAATTTGGAGGCGTTCTACCTCCAAGCTACACCCCCAGACCTTTTTATTTTTTGAAACAGGGTCTTGCTAGGTTGCTAATGTGGGCCTCAAACCTGTGAGCCTCCTGTTTCAGCCTCCCAAATACTGCGGTTACAGACAAACGCCACCATGTCTGGCTAAAAGCTGTCTCTGACATCAGAATTGACGAGCCGCGTGTTTACGCCTTCACAGTTCGTGGCAGTCCACCCGCTCACTCGCCTGCCATGGCGCCCGGCATCTAGCAGGGACCCAGTGCTTGTTGAACGGTGGCCCAGAGCCGCGAGCCCCAGAGTCCCACGTCGTCAGCGTGGAGGCCGGCACCGGCCGCCTTCAGGGTCTGTGCTGCTCAGACGGCTGGACGGTTTCTCCGGGCTCCACCTTCATGGCTGCAGGAGGCTGGCACCACACGCATGCTCACTCCACCCAAGGCTCCTCTCAGCTGCAGGCACGCTGTCCTTCCCATGCCGAAAGATGGCCGCCCTTGAGCCAGTCCCAAGGCCAGCTCCCCGGCACACGCGCAGACCCTGTTTCAGGCTCCAGCCGTGCGTCCCAGGATTCTCAACCTAACCACACTCTGTCCAGCCAACTACAAATTACGGGGCTCCGGGACTTCTCAGACTCGGAGATTTGCTAGAACGAACTCAGGGATTCAGGAAAAGCTGGTCATGTCGGCACAGGCCTCTGACAGAACTCAGGAGGCCAAGAGAGGAGGGCCGCAGACTCCAGGCCTCTTGTGCACAGAAACTTAGCAAGACCTCATTTCAACATAAATAATAAATTAGGGCTGGGAGGCGACTCGGGCAGAATGCGCCTGGGTTCAGCCCCTGATACCAAAAAAGAAAAAACCCAGGAAAGCACGTTATTTATGATTAGAGTTCTGAGACAAGGGATGCCGCTCAGGAACCGCCATGGAGGAGAGCTCAGAGGAGACGCGGTGGGGTGAGGGCGTCCAGGCCTCCTGGCACTGCACCTGCTCACCAGCCTGGAAGGCCTCCAGGTCTCGTGTTCTGGTCTTTGTTGAGGCCCCGTTAGCTAGTCATGATTGATCAATCCTGGCCTCAGGAGCTGGAGAGGAGCCCATCGTGGGCTTGGTTTCTCTGCAAACAGCCCAGTCCTGCTGCTATCCAGGGGCCCCAGAGTATCAGAAATCCAGGTGCGGTCAACCTCCGCTCCCTGTGACTGTCAAGACTCTCCACTGGCTTGAGGAGCTCTGTACCAGGAACCCAGAGCAAAGACCACATCTGTACTTTCTATTAGAGCACAGTAATGCAGACATTATGGCCGATTCCAGTGGCCGGAGCCGGGCGCGGTGGTGCACACCTGCCATCCCAGGGACTTGGGAGGCCGGAGTGAGAGAATTGCAAGTTCAAGGCCAGCCTGGGCCACTTAGTGAGGCCAAAGGGCTGGGATGTGATGAGTTCGGTATCAGGACAGCCTGGGGTCGGTCCCCAGCAGTGGAGGAGAAAAAAGGGAGGGAGGAGAAAAGGTTAGTGCATCTGTTCACACTGGAAGGACTTTCATTGGTCCTCCATAGCCTTTGAGTAATTATCTGTTCTTTAATCATGTTTTAAAAAAAAAAACATATTAAGCCGGGCGTGGTGTCGCAGGCTTGTAATCCCAGTGCTTGGGAGGCTGAGACAGGAGGATCGCGCAGGTTCGAAGCCAGCCTCGGCTACTGAGTGAGGCTCTCGGCAACTTAGTGAGACCCTGTTTCAAAATAAAGTATAAAATAGGTCTGGGGGTATAGCCCGGAGGTTGAAAGCCTCTGGGTTCCACCCCCAGTACCACAAAACAAATGAACACACAAATTGTGGGCTGGTGGTGTCGTTCAGTGGTTATGCACTCGTCTGACGTTTGTTGTAAGAATCAGGGTTCAGTCCTAGCCCCCCCACACACACACAGGAAATCTAGTTTTGCAAATTTTAGTCGGCTTCGTTTATATTTCTAGATCAGACGCCAGTCTGGCCCCCAGCTGGTTCTGGATGCTCTGCCCCGGCACATGGGAAGGTTATATTTATAGCCAGAAAACTGACCTAGGGAAAGGAAGTACGGTAGAGAGAGCGCGTGACTGATCACAGCTCACATCTGTCCTATTCACACATGGTTTGAACAGTTGTGACTGGCTGAGACTAAGCCACTTTTCTTTTCTTGAAGCCAGGAATCGAACCCAGGGGCATTCTACCTCTAAGCTACAGCCCAGCCCTATTTTATTTTCCATTTTGAAGCAGAGTCCCACTAAGTTGCTGAGGGCCTCACTAAGTTGCGGAGGCTGGTCTTGAGCCTGCAATCCTCCCGTCTCAGCCTCCTGATACTGGGATTACGAGCGTGCGCCACCTCGCCTGGCCGGCTATGGTATCCTTTACAAGCATAGGCTACAGTCTCTGCACACATCAAGTCAGGTTAAGGTTCACGATGTAGAGAGAAGCCTTTAGGCCAAACATAAACTATGAATGGAGGTCGGCTTAGGCCAGACCTAACTAAATTTAGCAGGTGTGTGGGATGACGCTCCCCGCCCCGCTCCACCTTGACTCCGTGTATTTAGCAGTTTGAGGCCATGCTGAGCCCCTCCGGCCTCTGCTGCGCCTGGAAGAACAGCCTCGGGGCGCGGGTGCAGCGGGTGGTCGGGCTGTCTGGGTCACCTGGAGGACACCCCTCCATCTCCGTGAGCGTGCCCTCTGGGGCAAGCCATTTGTCTAGGAAGAGGGCTGAGCACCTCTCCATGTCGAGGGCTGGTGCCGTGGCCCCGTCGTCCTCAGGACGGATTGTGTCACAGGGACTATGGGTTCTCTTTTCTCAGCCATCCTTCAGTCTATGTTGCCTCGCACCGCCGCCATTAGAAGAGCTTCCAGAGTCTCTGCCTCCCTCCCCTCTCCTCCGTAGACCAGTTTCCCTTGACCTGGAGCTGCCCCTGTGACCCCCTGTTCTTCAGAGGCCACAAGGTTTAAGACAAGGCCTGGTTTCTTCCTGTCCCCGGCCACGACTCCCACGGACTCTCCCGGCACCGGCACCGGCCACCGTGACCTGCTGCCACTCACACAGCGTACCGTGCGTGTGCGAAGCCACCACAGCGCCCGACGGCGATGGGTGGAGACTCCATCCACCTTCGGTGATCCGAGGAGAGAGGCACGCTCCCGCTCTGGGCCTTCGCCTGTGCTGCTGTGGTACAAATTCTCACCCGTCTTTTTGGGTCTCGTGATCACGCTGAGGGCGACTCCTCCAGGGCATCTTCCTGAGTCCCACGGATCAGAGCGGGTCACTTTCTACCCTCCTCTCCTGAACTGCTTTGTGTCATGGGTCCAGCCACCGTGGATTTGTCTTGACTGCTCTAAGATGTAGGTTCTAGAAGGCAGGGCCGGTGTTTCCCTGGTACCCGAGGAGGAGCTGGCATACAGCAGCTAATAGCCACACGGTAAACACTCACTAAATAGATAAGTAAACTTCTTAGTTGACGTATTTTAGAACTACGGCTGTTTCAAGTCTATGGATCGACTACAGCATCTTCACGTTGAAAAAGAGATTTTTAGATGCTCCTTTAGATGGCGTCCGTGGCCCCAAACCTTTGCCTATGAAGGTGAAGGTCCAGGGGCGAGAGCTACTACCGCTGTCATCCCAAATGGTCAGAGCGTTCCGAGATTTTCTCTGGTCTGTGAAAGACAACACGCGTGTCCCTCATTCCTGGACCCCTCATGAATATCGACACCTGTAGTAGTGTTCGGTCCCACAGACGGCAAATACTATATTATTTGCATATGACCTACGCGTCCCCTCCAGTGTACCTGAAACCATCTCTAGATGACTCCGATGCTGAATCCTTTGTAGCGAAGTTGTCATACTCTGTCATTTAGGAGGTGACTCGAGTGGGAGGAGTCTGTACACGCTCGGCACAGGGACAATTATTTTTCAAATATTTCCAATTTCCAGTTGGTTGAATACCTTGCAGACGGTGAGGGACTACTGTTTACAAAATGCCCCACAAGAGCTTGTACACGCTGGGCGCAGCGGCACACGCTTGCAATCCCAGCATTCGGGAGGCTGAGACAGGGGAATCACGGTTCGCGGCCAGCCTCAGCTACTTAGTGAGGCCCTCTGCAACTCAGTGAGACCCTGTTTCAAAAAAAAAAAAGACTAAAAAATAGGACAGGGGGTGTAGCTTGGAGGTAGAATGCCTCTGGGTTCCATCTCCAGTACCGCAAAAAAAAAAAAAAAAAAAAAAAAAAAAAAAAAGCATGAAACACAGACACACCAACAAGGTTGTTTTAATAATTTTGAAATAGAGAAAAGAAAAATTGAAACTAAGCTGCCTTAGTGCTCTGTGCACGAGTGTGTGGAGGTCATATGCAGACACCAGCGGGCCTGGGGTTCCAAGATGGCGCCTCGGGTGGCAGGGAGGGACACTTTGTTTTCATAGGTGTGGGGGCAAAGAGCACGAGGGGCCCAAACTCGCCCTTTTATAAGGTTGTAATCCCACATACGAGGGTGGAACCCTCGTGGCTTAATCTCTTAAAGTTCCACCCCTTAGTATTCTTTAATGGCAGCTACATTTCACCGCGAGTGTGGGAGGGGGCAGACATGCGAGCCCACCCCAGCCCGGGCTCTGATGGGGAGTGGATGCCGCCGTGGTCACTGTCTGTCCCGCCCTGACACGCGCTCCTCCGTGGGGACGGGGAGTCTACTTTATAGGCGCGTCTCGTCTCCACGGTTGTCAGAGACCACGTCTCCAGGCTGAGCCCACACTGGGGTTTGGTTACGTGCCAGGTGATCAGGCTGGTATCTGTAGGGAAGGAGGGGCTGTCCCACGCGCCCTGAGCGCCGGCTCTTGGCGCTCTGTGGCTGTTGGCGTGAGCGCTCACGCCTCTCCGGGTCTCTCTTCCAGGGAGGTCCCCCTGAAGGACGCAAAGGACTACGCAGACTCCATAGGAGCCATCGTCGTGGAGACGAGCGCCAAGAACGCCATTAACATCGACGAGCTCTTTCAAGGAATCAGTAAGTGCCTGGGATTGCATCTCTTCTGTCTTCTCTTCTTTCTTTTTTTTTTGGTCCTGGGGACTGAACCCAGGGGCAGTCTATCTTTTAGCTTTTTTTCTCTTTTGAGGTCCTGGGTTTTTGTGGGGTTTTTTGAACTAGGAATGGAGCCCAGAGCACCGCACCTGCAAGGCAGGCACTTTGCCACTGAGCTACATCCCAGCCCCCAGTCTTTTAGCTACAGCCCTTTTTTACTTTTTATTTTACAACTGGGTGTCATTAAGTTGCTGAAGGTTTTGCTAAATTGCCGAGGCTGGCCTCAATCCTGCGGTCCTCCTTTCTCGGCCCCCCACGTACAAGGATTACAGGTGTGCCACACTGTGCCTGGTCTCACATTTGTGCTTCAGGGAGTCCGAGGATAAAATTGTAGTGCTCTGAAGTAGAACTTTTCCTCCGCGGGAGTTCTGTCTGGTGCCATGGCTATGCGTGCTCCTGAGCCCCCGGGGCCGTCGGCCGTTCCAGTCCCGAGCCCACTCCACCTTCCCTTCCCGCTCCCCGCAGAGGAGTCGTCTTCCTGCTCTTATTTACACTCTCATCCGAGGCGCGTCGTCCACGCCGTGGTCGCCTGGTTGAACCCTTCTTGCTGGCGCTCCCCCGTCCTGTTGGAAATCACATCCTCCGTCCCCTGCCTGTTCTGACGACGGCGCTCTCTGTACTCGCCCCTCCGGGGACATCTCAAGTTTGGCTTGAACTCAGGACGGGAGTTCTTCCCCAAGAGCAAACTCATTCTTTCCTCGCGGCGTTAGGTTTTTCTGGTATGTTCAGCTGTTCCACGTTGGGGCTTCACAGGTGGTTTTCTTAACGTCCTGTAACCGGTACGGGAGCACCTTTTCTTTTTTTTTTTTTTTTTTTTGGTGGTACTGGGGTTCCTGGAAGCCCTGCTACCTCCGGGCTACACTCCCAGACCTATTTTTACATTTTTATTTGGAAACAGGGTCTCTTAAGCCAGTGCGCGCAGCTGGCTTCGAACCTGCGCGATCTCCTGTCTCTGCCTCCCAAGCGCGGGGATGACAAGCGTGCGCCCACCACGCCCGGCGCGGGCACCTTTTCTTCGCACAGCTCCTCTGTTTTGCAGAACCGTGCCTCCGCGTGCGCTCTCGGGCCCACAGGGCACACGGCGGGGCTCAGGCAAGGGGCTCGGTGTCCTATGGGCCTGAAATTCGCTAAGCAACTGAGATTGACGGAAGTCGTCATGAAAACAAAACTCACACGAGAATCTCAGAAAGAACAACATGCCGAGTGGCAAGCACTACTGTCTTTGTTCTGTTTTTCTTTTCTTTCTTTGATTTTTTCTTTCTTTCTTTCTTTTTAGTACTGGGGGTAGAATCCAGAGGCATTCTACCTCCAAGCTATGCTCCCAGCCCTATTTTTTATTCTTTATTTTGAAACCGGGTCTCACTGAGTTGCGGAGGGCCTCACTAAGCAGCTGAGGCTGTCTGTGAACCGCGATCCTCCTGTCTCAGCTCCCGAATGCTGGGATGACAAGCGTGCCCACCGCGCCCGGCTAAACATTACTATCTTAGAGGATTTCTTTGAATGGTTCAGCCAGTGCACATCCTTTCCCGGGTATGAGGTCATGATGGCTCACCATGATGGAGATTTTGAATAATTAATTCCTTGGATCCTGGCGGTCTGCTTCATTTGGGAAGAAATGCTGTTTCTCTTAAAGCACTGGGTACTTATGGCTTCAAGGTCACTGATTCCTCTGACTCACACTTTCAGGGCTTAGCCCGTAGTTGGCTGACGCCAAGGCAGAAACGGGATGGCGGCAGGGCATGGCAGCGGAAAAGCTGCTCGGCCATAGCTGTCAGAAGCAGAGAAAGAGCCGGGCGGGGCGGGCACGCTTGTAATCCCCGCGCTTGGGAGGCTGAGACAGGAGGATCGCGCAGGTTCGAAGCCAGCCATGCGCGCTGGCTTAGGAGACCCTGTTTCCAAATAAAAAAAAATGTAAAAATAGGTCTGGGAGTGTAGCCCAGAAGTAGAAGGGCTTCCAGGAACCCCAGTACCACCAAAAAAAAAAAAAAAAAAAAAAGAAGCAGAGAAAGAGCCGGGCGGGGCGGGCACGCTTGTCATCCCAGCACTCAGGAGGCTGAGACCGGAGGATCGCGGTTCCTGGACAGCCTCAGGTCCTTAGGCCCTCTGCAACTTAGTGAGACCCTGTTTCAAAATAAAGAATAAAAAATCGGGCAGGGGGTATAGCTTGGAGGTCAAATGCCCCTGGGTTCTATCCCCAGACCCGCAAAAAAAAAAAAAAAAAAAAAAGAAGAAGAAGAAGCAGCAGCAGAGAAAGCCGGGCGTGGTGGCGTATGCTTTTGATCCCAGGGCTTGGGAGGCTAAGACAGGAGGATCACAGGTTTGAAGCCAGCCTCAGCTACTTAGTGAGACCCTGTTTCCTAATAAAATGTAAAATAGGTCTGGGAGTATAGCCTGGAGGTAGAAAGTCCCTGGGTTCCATCCCCAGTACCACACACACACACACACACACACACACACACACACACAAAGAAGTGGATAGAGACAGCAAGCAGCCAGGCAGACATAGTCCCCAAGATTACACGCCAGTGATCACCTCCTCCAGCCATGTTCAACCTCTGAACCTTGCTGCATTGCCAAAACACAAGCTTTTCTGAAGCACAGTGCGTAGACGAACCCTAAGTCCCCAACACCCATCTAGCTCTGCCTGCCTGTCACCCTGTTCACCCATCTCTCTCCACCTCTCCATTCTCCACCTGTCTTCCTGTTTATCCGCAACTCTATCCATCTGTCTTTCCCTGTCTGTCCATATACCTATTCACCCATCTCTGGCCATCCATTCCTCTCCCTCCCTCCCTCGCTCCCTCTCCTGGACACACTGGGATTTCCACTGGCCTCTTTGGTCCTTCAGGTGAATTTCTTCACAGTGGGGTTTGTAGCCAATTATAGATTGATTTAAAACACAATTCCAAGCATGCTTGAATATTTTGCAATAAACTTCTGGTGTGTTCCTTTCCTCCATTCCTACTTGTACTACACGCGCACCTCCCCAGCTGAAAATAGAACTAGATATTGCTGACCCCCATGTGCCCCAAACAGCGTTCCAAAGGCCAGTGTGCTGGGGAGAAAAGACAGTCAAAAGCCAGAACAAGCGGTGGGAGCGAGCGGCCTCTAGGAAGGTATGCTCAGACGAAATCATTCGCAGCGGCTTGGTGGAGAGACAGGCGATCTCTTTTAGATCCAGGGTGATCGGAGCGAGACAGCTGCGTTTTATGAACATGAACTAATCTGTTTTCTAACTGGAAGTCGCCTGCCAGCCGCTGTCCCCTCTTGAAGGCGGTGACCTGCTTTGTTTGACGTGGCAGCTTGCCCTCGTGCGTGGGTCCTCTGCTCGGTGTCCCTCTGGGCCTCTTCTGGGGCTCATCTGGACCCTCCATCTGCATGCACGTGACTACTGCCCTTCCGAGCGTCTCTACCCAGGATCTGCTCCTCTCTCTCGGCGTCTCAGTAACCCACTCACCACTGACCCAGCACCTCACCACCACCACTGAGAGGAACGGAGGCTTATTTGCTTACGGTTCTGAAGATTCAGTCCGTGTTTATGCACTTACCCCTGCTGCCGAGCAGGAGCTGGAGGTACAGGACCTAGGGCATGATGGTGGGACACAGTGAGCAGAGGAAGGAGGTGAGGGACCCGGGTGAGTTCCCAGGGACCATCTGCCAGGGACCCGCCTGCAGTCACGCCCTGCCCGCAGAGGCCACGCCCCAGGACCCGCCCACGGCCACGCCCAAGGGACCCGCCTGCAGTCACGCCCTGCCTGCAGAGGCCACGCCCCCGACACCCACCTTAGAACAGGGCTGCCTCCAGAATGCTCAGAGGCATTTTCAAATAATAATGCTTGGGTTCTTATACCTTGAATTTGAACGTTAAAGGTTTCCTCTGTGAGTTATAAGAAATATCTTTGACCAAGAAAGTGATCATATATTTGAATTTTATTTATTTATTTTGTGGTACTGGTGATAGAACCCATTGTACCTCTGAGCTACAGCCCCATTCCTATTTTTTTATTCTTTTATTTTTGAAACAGGGTCTCACTAAGTTGCAGAGGGCCTCACTAAGTAGCTGAGGCTGTCCGCGATCCGTGATCCTCCTGTCTCAGCCTCCCACATGCTGGGATTACAAGTGTGTGTCACCACGCCTGGCTTGAATTTTTAAATCAGTATATGAAAACACAAAGAACCTTTAGTTGCTGTTTACATACTGCCGTGTTAAACACACAAACCAAAGGATCTCAGGGCCTTCCAGGTGAACTTCTCCATTTAGGAGATGGGTTAAAGCTGTGGTTTCAGCGCCTGATGCTCCGTAGCCGGATTTGTGCCCCATCCTCCTGGGATGTAGGCTGGCTCCAGACCCACCCCGAGTGCTCCTCCCTCCCCTGCGGACCTCCCTTCCTTCCTGGTCCAGTCCAAGCCTCTTTGTGTCCCCTTGCTCCAGCTCTCACTGAGAGTGCCTGCCTTTTATTTGAGTACTCATGGTTTGTCCTATAAATTTGACGTGTGAGCATATTCTATCTGGAAAATAAAGAATAAAATAGGGCCAGGGGTGTAGCCCAGAGGTAGAATGTCCCTGGCTTCCATCCTTAGTAACACACACACACACACACACACACGCGCGCGCGCACACACTACTCAAGAGATCGTAGACAATGGAGCAGAATCATTCCTGAGACGGCTCGTCCTGTTTTATGAGCCCTTACTACCTATTGCGTTAAACAAAATGGAGCTTGCTCAGCTGTAAAATAGAACACATTCATGTCATTTGCAGGAAAATGCATAAACTAGAGAATATTCTGCTGGGATCAGCCAGTCTCGGAAAGTCAGGGGTCATAAGTTTTCTCTCATCTGTAAAAGCTTGAGAGAAATAGGGAACGAAGGGCCGTCGGTCACGCAAGGAGCAGTGTGTGTCAGAGGAGGCACCCGGCCGCTCTAACACGCCCGGGGAAGGAGGAAGGGAGACGGGTGCGTGCGGGGAAACCTGCCAAGTAGTGTGTGCCCTGTGACTGTCATTTCAGACTCACTAAGATGGATAATTAAAACGCACCAATCAACAGATTTTAAAAAGAGAAAGTACCGCCAAGTGCTGGCGGGCTTGATTGGTTCACCAACCTGGATGACTCCAAAAGTGAGGGTCCAGGACAGAGGCCGTGCAGCTGCGCCCGGGCCAGGCTCCCGCAGGGCTGCTGCGGAGGAGCCCGCGCCCGGGAGGCCCCAGAGCAGCTGCGGTGCGCGGATTTATGTGTGTGTGTGTGTGAATGCATGCTAGCCCCCGCTGAGAACTGTGATCAGATGTGGAGTCTGGACTTTGTTCTCACTGCATTCCCGTGGGGGCATTTATAAAACCCATTTTTTGTCTAGACTCTCAGGGAAAGAACTCCAACAACAACCCTAGCAGAATCTTACACAATCCCAACCATATTCAAATAAACACTCTGGCCTAGAATTTATGTTTGAGAACAGTTTGTTACGGAGACTGTGTGCTTGAAGGCTGTTTTTTAAGAGCAAACGCACGCAGGGGATCTCAGAGCCTTTTGAGATGTTGGCCTGGGGACTTGAGTCTGGTGATTGAGCAGGCCCGAGGACCACCTGGCACCCCGTGTGTGGCAGCTTTCCAGAAGCATTCTTCCACGCGCGGTGAGCTTTGGTTCCTGGGACCGCAGAGTGGAGCTGCCTGTGTTGGTCCACAGCGCCGATCTCTGGTCTCAGGAAGGGCACTGCCTCTCCAGAGGGACTGGCTGGCCTCTGACCTGCTTGAAGGTGACAGCGAAAGCGTTTCCTCTCTTCCTGCTTCGTTTGAAGTAGGGCTGATTCCACCTTGGCCCAGGCCACGTATTTTTTAGAAGAAAAGCAGGTCCCCAATCCTACTAACTTGTCCCTGGAAACGGACCAGGCCCTGGCCAGGAAGCATGGGCGTTTCTTCCCACCAAAGGCCAGTGAGCCCACCCAGAGCCCGGGCTTCTGGGGACCCCTGCGCTGTCACCCATTCCTTCCATACTGGTTATGGAGGGACTCACTAAGTAGCCGAGGCTGTCCATGAACCACTATCCTCCGGTCTCAGCCTCCCAAAATGCTGGGATTACAAGCGTGCGCCACCACGCCCGGCTTTTTTTTTTCTTTAAAAATTATTTTATTGCCGGGCGTGGTGGCGCACGCTTGTAATCCTGACCTCGGGAGGCGGGGACAGGAGGATCGCGCAGGTTCGAAGCCAGCCGTGCTGGCTTAAGAGACCCTGTTTCCAAATAAAATATAAAATAGGTCTGGGAGTGTAGCCTGGAGGTAGAAGGGTTTCCAGGAACTCTAGTACCACCAAATAAATAAATAAATAAATAAATAAATAAATAAATAAATAAAATATTTTATTAAGGCGAGCATGGTGGCCCCTACCCGTAATCCCAGTACTTGAGAGGCTGAGACGGGAGATTCACAGGTTCAAGGACAGCCTCAGTGACTTCGCGGGACTCTCAATATTGTAGCGAGACCCTGATTCAATATAAAATATTTGAAAAAGGGGACATTCTGGGGATGTAGCGGAGAGGTAGAATGCCTCTGAATTCCCAATGCCCAGTGTCACCAAAACAACTTATTTATTAGTGCATTAAATTATACGTCACAGTGAGGTTCCGCGTGGTAAAAACACACAGGCACACGGCTGTTGGCGTGCCCCACATCCCGCCTGCGCCCCTCTGCCTCCCCAGCGAGTCAGCGAGGTGGGTAGCTCACCTTCGCGGGGCCGTGCGCCATTGGGACAGGGTCTGTCCTCGGGCCTCCTCCCGCCCTCTCGCCCTCCCGCACCCCTCAACCCGGGGTCTCCCGATACGTCCTGTAGGGTCTGTCTGCTTCCACGTAGGAGAGAAGACACACCACCTTGACTTTCTGAGACTGACTAGCCGCACTCACGTGAGGGTCTTCTCCCAGGCACATCCATTGCCTGCAAATGGCGACCTTTTTCTTCTTAATGCCTGAGTAAACCTCCACTGTATGCAGATGCCACGTGTTCCTTTTCCGCTCATCTGTTGATGGGCACCTGGGTGGCTTTCAGAAGTCGGCTCCTGTGAATCGTGCTGCTCTAAGCGTGGGACGCGCGCTCGAATCCCAGCACTCGGGAGGCGGAGACCGAGGGTCGAGGTTCCCAGGCAGCCTCAGCTACTTAGCGAGGCCCTTCACAACTCAGTGAGACCCTGTTTCAAAAATTAAAAGGCTAAAAAACAGGGCTGGGGGTGTAGCTCAGTGGTACAATGCCCCTGGGTTCCATCCCTGGTACTGCAAAATAAATAAAGAAATAAATAAATAGACTAAAAAGTAGGGCTGAGGGTATGGCTTGAAGGTAGAATGCCCCTGGCTTCCATCCCCAGTACTGAAAAAAAAGGGGGATGAATGTATCACCCTATTATATATATGTGTGTGTGTGTGTGTGTGTGTGTGTATAGAAAAAAAGTATATGACACTTTTGTTGTCTTATAGTCCTGGGGTGAAGCCCAGGGCCTTCCTTCTGGCTGCCAAGCCCGCAGGCTGCGCTGAGTCGCATCCCCGGCACCGAGAGGTCTGTACAGGATACAGTGTGATCTCGTTTCAGGCGTTCACTGGGGTCTTGGAACACATCCCCTGTGGATAAGGGCAGACGACTTAAAACATTCTCTTGAGTGAGAATTTGAGCATTCTGAAGATAAAAGACCCTGGCCCCTATAAAAGCCAGGTTCCACACCTCATTGGAACACATTGCTAAGAGTTTCAAGCATGAGACGCCTCCCGGAAAGACTGTGCACCCAAGACCCTCGCTCGTCCATTCGGGAAGGAAAGGAGGGGCGGGCAAGAAGGGAAAGACGCGGGTGGGCAGGCTGCCGGGTCGCTCCGTCCGCCGGGTCTTGCATACGGGTTTTCTGACTTGGGGTGCTTTTCCTGGGAAGAAACCCTGGGAACTTAAGACACGAGGCCCGTAGGGGAGGCGGAAAGGGAGGCTGGAAGGCTACTGCTGCTTTGCCCACGTTCCAGTTCACGCAAGGGCAGCGTGAAGTTGAGGTGACCCGGGATTCGACTTTGATGCTGCCCCAACTGCTCAGACTTCAGCTCCTCGTGCTGATCCATGATGCCTTCTAGTCTTCTAAGTGAACCAGGGCAACAGCTTGTGTCAATCAGAATTACAGTTCTAGCCAGGAATCTTTCCGATGCATAAGCTAACATTCCCATTGTGGTGCGTAGTACACACCCCAAATAGTGCCAATTTAAATAAGGATATAGCCGGGCATGGTGGGCACGCTTGTCATCCCCGCGCTTGGGAGGCTGAGACAGGAGGATCGCGCAGGTTCCAAGCCAGCCTCAGCTACTTAGTGAGGCTCTCAGCAACTTAGCGAGACCCTGTTTCCAAATAAAGTATAAAATAGGTCTGGTCTGGGAGTGCGGCCCAGAGGTAGAAAGCCCCTGGGTTCTTCTACATACCACTTAAGGTTAACAAAGTAGATAGATGAAGTATTCTGTTTATTTCCCATTCATTGTGATTAAAAGAACAAACCAAAAACCAGCAGGGCCAGAAGAGGGAAATGCACACTTGCTGTGCTATTTTTTTCTAGATTAGGACTGGACTTTTTTTTTTTTTTTTTTTTTTTGCGGTACTGGGGATAGATTCTACCTCTAAGCTACACCCCCAGCTCAATCTATCTATCTATCTATCTATCTATCTATCTATCTATCTATCTTTCTTTCTTTCTTTCTTTCTCTCTCTCTTTCTTCCTTTCTTTCTTTCTCTCTATCTTTCTTCCTTTCTTCCTTTCTTTGTGGTACTGGGGGTGGAACCCAGGGGCTTTCTACCTCCGGGCTACACTACCAGAACTATTTTATACTTTATTTGGAAACAGGGTCTCACTAAGTTGCTGAGAGCCTCACTCAGTAGCTGAGGCTGGCTTTGAACCTGTGCGATCCTCCTGTCTCAGCCTCCCAAGCGCGGGGATTACAAGTGTGCGCCACCACGCCCGGCTTATTCTTTATTTTGAAACAGGGTCTCACTGAGTTGTGGAGGACCTCCCTAAGTAGAGGCTGGCTGGGAACCTGCAATCCTCCTGTCTCAGCCTCCCCAGTACTGGGATTACAAGCGTGTGCCACCACGCCCGGCTAACACAGCCCATTTTAAAACATTTTATTGTCTTAAGAAGAAGCATATACCCGTTAGTTACCACTTTCCTATCCCCTTTTGTCTGTTTTGTGTTTATATGTAAAGGAAAATTTTTAAATTAAGTCAATATAAGATTACTTGTATACAACATCAAATTCTGTTTCTTATGACTGATATTGCCATAGGACATTCTAGTTAATGCTCTAGGTACATTGGCAAAATGAGGGCTGGCCAGCTAAGAGTTAATAACTGCACCACCAGGAAGATTAGACAGAAGCCTGTTGACTGTATCCATTAATGTCAGGCAGCGGGAGAGAGAGGAGCCATGGCGGGAGCCATGGCGGGAGCGCGCTGGTGCCAGAGGCTGGGGTCTCCCACTCCCAGGAGACCCTGGTCAGGAAGCCCGAGGTGCTCATTTGACTTTCTATATGTGAAGTTAACTTCTCACAGTGAAGCTGCGGAGGCCAGAAAGCGGGAGGGGCAGGCATCCTCCTGAAGCACCTGTTTCCTCTGTTTTGCGGTGGTACTGGGACGGAACCCAGGTGCACCCTACCCCTGAGCTACACCCGCAGCCATTTTGGTATTTTAGAGTGAGTCAGTGTCTCACTAAGTTGCTGAGGCTGGCCTCGAACTTAAAACCTCCTGTCTCAGCCTCCCAAGTTCTAGAATTGGAGGTAGCACCTCTATTTTTTCTTTTAGTACTGGGGATGGAAACCAGGGGGATTCTACCTCCAAGCTACACCCCCAGCCCTATTTTTTATTCTTTTATTTCTTTGAAACAGGGTCTTACTGAGTTGCAAAGGGCCTCACTAATAGCTAAGGCTGTCCACTAACTGCGATCCTTCTGTCTCAGCCTCCCAAATGCTGGGATTACAAGCCTGCGCCACCGCGCCCGGCTAGCACCTCTATTTCTATATGGCCAGCACATGAAGTCGAGGTGTTGAGGCAAATGTGTGCAGGGTTGACTCAGCCTTGATTGCCTTTCTGTTCCAGGCCGCCGAATCCCCCCCTTGGACCCCCACGAAAACAGAAACAACGGAACAGTACAGCTGGGGAAGCCCCCCGCGCAAGCGGGCCGGCGGTGCTGCTGACCCGGAGCCTGGCGCGCGCTGCCAGAAGAAGCCAGGGCCCCCGCCAGGGCCTGCGAGGACCCTGCCTGGAGTCGCTGGAGGAGGGCCGGCTTCCTCCTGGAAGACCTGCAGGGACCAGGGCAGGAGATGTCCCTGGAAAAGGACCTTAGAAACCCCTGGAAACCCCACCACCACCACCACATGGCCTTGAGTGCGTGGAGTGCACCCAGTGGGATTACACTTGCTAGGTACTAGGGATGGTTGCCTTTTGCACTAAAAACATCAGAAAATTGGTGGATTTGAACAGTCCTAATGTACTGTGCTCTGCTCTCCCGTCAGCGAGCAGAGTCCGGTACCTTCTCCAGTGCCATTACTTTTGTCTAACCAGCCTTCAACAGAAGGCAAATTGATGGTAGAAGGTTAGTTTCACTGGCTTTGGAAATAAGTCTTTGTTTATTACTTTTCTGAAGGCGCCTGGAAAAATAAAACGGGCCCGCCCATTCCAGCTGCGACTTCAGCAAGTTTCGGTCAAAGGAAAATGTATCAGAAATTGTCATCTGTATCTCTTTTAATTGATAAGCATTTTTTTTTTTAAGTTTTGCTCATGTATACACAAGCCCACCAAATCAGACCAAAATACGGCATACGACTTTGGATGGAGTGGCCTGGTTTGGAAGAGTCCGTCATTGATTCCTACAGAAGCAGCAACAGACGAGGTTAGATATTCTGCAGGGGCCCACGGGCTCACATCACCCGTGGTAATGAATTCCTACTGTCTTAGAGACATTTCATGCACAGAGTATTACTTTACTGAGAGTGTATGTCATGGTATCACGTCTAGGGGAAAAAATAACGAGGATGTTTGCCTCTAAATTGTAGGGCAAACTTCTAATAATAGCAATTAATCATAGGTTACAGTAAAGCCAGCTAGAGGAAATATTACCACCTTAAAATACTAAAGCCTGGAGCCTATAAAACCAGTGAAAGCATTTTAAAGGTTGCCAAGTTTGGGAGGAGGTAACGGTGAGCTGGCGGCCCGGCCCCGCGGTGCCAACAGACTGAGTCTACGACCCCACGGAAACCTTCCCATTTGGTTAAAGGCGTTTGGAGACAAAGGGCTTTGGGGAGGTGACGCGTGGGAAGGAAGAGAGGAGGCCCACTGAAAATTCAAATCCTGCTTCTGCTCCAACCTGTGAACTCCGGACTGAGAAGCAGCTGGTTTCCTAACGGGGCTTAGATTGAGAGGTGCAGTGTGCGGGCCGGTGGGAACCGTGGAAGGCCAGGCAGGAGATGGGCCGCCGTGCATGCCGCATGATCTTGGCTCCCTTCGCCCTGTGCGTTGAAGGGCCAGCCAGTCTTTATTGACAGCCTCCGGCGTCAAAGTCAGAAGAACCCAAGCGCCATCTCAACTCAGGGGGGAGCCGCGTGTGGGGACCCGGCATGGCTGATGGCTGTGCCACCAGGCTCCTGGTGAGAGATACTGCACCGGCTGTCTGGAGAAAGGGCAGGCCTGGAGAGCCTGGGGCCCGGTTTACACTTTTTTCTGTTTTCAGTAATCAAGGAAACGGCCAGGTTCCAGTCACAAACTTAGGCCTTTTATTTCAAGGATGCGCTGTTGATTTGATGGTCTTTCGGCTCTCCGCAAGCCAGGAGAGAGTTGATCGACACTCTTAACAGTGTGACAGCTGGAAAACGCTTATTTTGGTTCAGAATGTGTCACCCGCAGACAAGTACCTCAGCTCCCTTGGCAAGGCCGTCCGTGCGTAGACAGCACCCTGCAGGCATCGCTAGGGGTTCACTGCTCTGCACACAGCCGGCATTGCTGCTGCCTCTGGAGGCTGAGCAACGCTCCTGCCTCTTGCCACAGGTTAAAGACAAAAAAGAAACTGCGTTGAGCGCGATGTGCCCTATTCCCCGGTGACGCGCGGGCTTACTCTTGGACCTCTCCTCGCGCAGCTGTCCCTGAGAAGACTTGCTGTCTCTGTAGCCAGCTGCTCAGGCTTCTGAGC
Source organism: Muscardinus avellanarius (assembly GCF_963383645.1). Taxonomy (NCBI): domain Eukaryota; kingdom Metazoa; phylum Chordata; class Mammalia; order Rodentia; family Gliridae; genus Muscardinus; species Muscardinus avellanarius. The sequence goes on along the minus strand of NC_137803.1, from coordinate 62,939,539 downwards.
TAAGGTGGGCGCACCCCTGCGGAGACCGTCACCGCTCTGGGCTGGGTGCGGTGGTCTTACATAACGTGGCATCTTAATCGCATATGCTGAGCTACCCACCAACAAGCCCCTGCTTTTATGTTAGAAGCACACAGAAGATAAGAAACTGTTCTCTCACCATCCATATTGTCTTAGTTATGAAAGCTGGTCCGAGGGGAGACACACACACACACACACACACACACACACACACACACACACACACACTGATCAGAGCAACCAGCAGAGAGAGCAGGTTGTACTTGGACTCAGCGCTGTCTTCTCTGAAGGTCTATGCTCGGGCCTTGCTTCTCCACCCTTTCTTTGGCTGGGGATTTCTTCCTGGCCGCTCTCTTCCCTGAACCATACCCACACAGTCCTACGGAAAGGCCTGGGAATCCCTGTTGTCCCAGACTGTCAGGTGGCTCCGTGCCATGGAGCATCCTTGGCATTCGTTTTTAAACTTTGCTCCCCCATCTTCTTTCATGTGTGGGACGCATGTGTATATGTGTAGATATGATTTTAGATTGGTTGCGCCAACATGTGCTCCATTTCAAGCTGGCCGGGCTTGGCTCGTGGCTTGTGCTCTGGAAGGCAGCCGTGGCCGCTCTCTGGAGCTCCCCCGTGGGGACCCCTCAAGGATGTCAGTGCATCCTGCAAACATTTTACTTAGGTACAGAACCGACTGGCCACTTTACAGTTTAAAATGGCACACCAGGGTACTGCATATGACGTTTCCTTGTAAATAAGAGGCTGAACACCTGAATCTAGGTTTCCGCCAACAAGAAGGGCTGCGCCCCGTTTCCCGAGGGAGGCTGAGCTAGCTTCTGTCCTGACTCGGAGCCGGGCTCAGACCACTCCGGCGTCTGGGTCTCCATCGCTGGCACCGTGAGCCCCGCCCAGTGGCCCAGCGGCGATGCTGCTGCGTGCAGCGGCTGCCTCCCTGGGGTTTCTGTAAAAGGCTTCCGTCTGGGCTGGACCCAGGCTTTGCATCTAGAAGACGCCGCCACACAACAGGGCCTTTGCACCTTGTACTTACAGTAAAGCAGTTCCCTCGGCAGGGCCCAATTGTATCTATTATTTTGGTTTAACATACACTGATTCATACTAATAAATATTTTAAGTGTTGCCGTGTTTGTCCTTTTATTAAGATGTGCGGTGTGGTTTTTCAATTATGGTCAACTCTGAGTAAAGAGTGGAAAGTCCCCACAGAAACGCGCGCTTGTGCAGAGACACGGCAGGGTCCCTGAAGCCCTGCTCGCTATCGCAAAAGCTTGTCTTCCACCAAGGGAATAAATAAAATGCGTCACGGTCGTATGACGAGTGCTGGGCAGTTAAAGTGAACGCGTCGGCATGCCTTTCAAGACCAGTCTGCAAGCCGGCGTGGTGGTGCCCGCCTGCAACCCCGGCACTTGGAAGGCTGAGACACGAGGACCGCAGGGCAGAGGCCGGCCTCAGCAACTCACCAACTTGGGAGACCCTGCTTCAAAACATAAGAAGGGCTGGGTGTAGCTCAGACTAGAGTGCTTCCAGATTCAATCCCCAGTACCAAAAAAGAGAGAAAGAGAAATAGAAGACGGTGTGTGTCGGTAAATATAATGAAAAGAGCCTCCCGCGAGGAGGGCAGCGTGTAAATTGGCACCCTCTTTCTAGACAGCGGGCTGGCCATCTTAAATCTGAGTATTTGATTTGATCGTGTCCTAGTAGAATTAGACCCCAATTCTACTCTGCCATTTCTAGGAATTAATTCTAAATACGTAAGTGTGTATACCACACGTGTGTCTGTATGTACCTACTGCTGTATAACACGTATGGCCAAAAAAACATGGTCTGCTTGCCATCGTACCGTTGCCGGGGGCCAGGTGTGGGGCCCGGCGCCTGGCCGGGGACGGCTGACACGCCGTGCAGTCCTCCCGCTGTCGACTGAAGGCCCCACCTGGCTGGGACTCAGCCCAGGGCCGGCTCCCTGGCTCTTGGCCCCTCTCCTCCTCAGGTGGGCTCCACGGGCTGGGCAGCCTCCCCATGTGCCGGGAGCCCCCGTGGGTCCAGTGCCAAAAGCGGAATCGGGTCGGCCTTGCTCTCTCCGGTCACGCGTGACTTCAGTGACTTCTGGCTTTTTAGGCTTACATATATTATCAGGATCCGACACGCCGGGCGTGGTGGGCACGCTTGTAACCCCAGTACTTGGGAGGCTGAGACAGGAGGGTCGCAGATCCACCGCCAGCCTCGGCTTCTTAGGCCCTCCGCAACCTGGTGAGGCCCTGTTTCAAAATAAAGACTAAAAAAATCGGGCTGGGGATGTAGTTCAGAGGTATAGAATGCCCCTGGGTTCAATCCCAGCACCACAAAAATAAATAATAAATAAATAAATAAATAAAGGATCCAATGCTCTGCCATTTCTCCATGGGGCGGGGAAAGGTGGGGAGGATACTTAAAGTTTCTGGAAGGTTCTGGGTGGTCGGGCGCCACGGAGAGCAGTGGTCTGCTGTGGTCCTTGTTGCCAGGCGAGGGCTCCGTACCAGCTGGGGTGGGGCCCCCTGCTCAGCCCCTGGGAGGGGAGTGGGGAGCCGCCCAGGACTGTCTTTGAGAATCTTACCTGCAATGCAACGGGCTGATTCCTCCAGTGCACCCCTGCCTGCCCTGGAGGAGGCGGGAGAGGGACGACAGATGGCCACCCCGTAGCAGCTTCCCGCCCCAGCTGCTCGGCTCACGGCCCTTCACCCCGCAGCACGTCTGAGGGTGAGGCGGTGCTGGGAACACTGGGCTACGGCCGGCCCGTCCCCCTCAAAGCCCATGTGGAGACCTCGCAGCTGCTAAGGGGGGAGGCTTCGTCAGACTGTCGTATTTAGAAGGGGGCCTTGGGATTGATTAGGATTAACTAGGTTCATCAGGACAGAGCCCTCCTGGTTGAATTCTGAGGATTTTTTTTTTTTTTTCAGCACTGGGGATGGAACCCAGGGGCATTCTACCGCCAGGCTACACCCCCAGCCCTATTTTTTATCCTTTATTTTGAGACAGGGTCTCACTAAGTTGCTGAGGCTGGCCACGAACCATGATCCTCCTGTCTCAGCCTCCCAAGCGCTCAGATTACAGGTGAGCACCACCGCACCCGACTTGAAGGTCTTTTCTTTATTTGCCCAGCTGTAGAATCCTGCTATGGCAGCGGCCACAGCAGAGCTGGTGTTGGCTATGATAACGGGGGGTGGGCTCGTCAGCTCAGGGATGCCTTTCTGTGACCCTACTGTCGCTTCGGTAGGTCTCCAGCCATCAGCCCGGTGGAGGCCCCTCTAGTCCACCCGCCTCCCAGTGCACCCCCTGCACGGCAGGCCTTCTCTCCCCTTCAAAGCCCCCGCTAACATGTGCTCCCTAGCAGACCGCCACTGGGCTGGGAGGCAGAACTCAGGGTTCTCTCCTGGGGAATGAGCATTCTTTCCCCTGATCCTCAGAGAGCTGGAGACAGCAGGCTGATCTGTAAGTCAAGCTTAAACACCGCGTGTGAGAGCTGGGCGTGGTGGGCACGCTTGTAATCCCAGCATTGGGGAGGCTGAGACCGGAGGATCGCGGTTCGCGGACAGCCTCAGCTCCTTAGTGAGGCCCTCTGCAACTCAGTGAGACCCGGTTTCAAAATAAAGAACAAAAAATAGGGCAGGGGGTGTAGCTCGGAGGTTGAATGCCCCTGGGTTCCATCCCCAGTACCACCACCACAACAACAAAAACAAAACAAAACAAAAAAACACCGTGTGTGAGCAGCAGTGTATATTTTGCACACATCACAATGAGTCTGGGGCAAGTGTGTTATTTTTATTCTTCACACTCAGGTCTGTGCACAAGGCCAGGAATTCATCAGGTATTACCTTGGAGGGTCAGGAAAGAAGAGACACTCACACTGCACGGGCCCTTGTCCCTTGTGTGCACTGACATGGAGCGTCTGAGGTCCTCACTCGGCTGGAGACGGGGCCAAGGGCTATCTCTCACCCAATCACGAATCTTGATTGAGCTGGCGAGGAAACACTTGTGCCGTGTGACTTCATTCTTTAATTTTCTTTTTTCTTTTCTTTTCTTTTTGGTACTGGGGATTTTAGTCCAGGGGCATTTTACTCCCTCCTCCCTGATGCCCTAGAGACAGAAGCCACACAGGAGGCCTGTTCAGTAGTGCCACGCGGCGCTCTGGGAGTTCCCGGACACCTGGCCTAAGCAAGACCTCTCCAGCTGCTCCTCCGCCTAGACTACCTGCTGGTTCTCGTTTCCCGAGACACAGCCCTGACTGACATAAGGGCTCTGGAGCAATCTGGAGACAAAGTCGTGCTCAAGGAAGGTATATGTTTTAAGAAAAGTCAAGTGAAAATTATTCAAAGCCACCAGTATCTCAAGTAGCTTGGAGTCCATTTGAATTGCAGAAAAAAGAGTAAAAATAATTGAATCGACTCTGCCAAACCTAAAACACAGCCATCTCCAAGAATATAGAAATGGGACAGGGACACAGGTCTCCCCACGTTTGCTCTGACAGGCAGCTATGCAGCTTAAAGTGTTTTCTAAAATGGACCAGCCTCTCCCTGTGAGCCCCGTCTCAAGGAGCTTTGGGGAGAGAGAGTGAGGACCAAGGATTCTGAATTAAATGTGCCTCTTTGTGGAATTTCATCTTTAAAAACTTTTGTGTGTGTGTGTGTGGTCCCAGGGATGGAACCCAGGGGCACTCTACCTCTGAGCTATACCCCAAACCCTATTTTTTATTCTTTATTTTGAAATAGGGTCTCACTGAGTTGCAAAGGGCCTCACTAAGTAGCTGAGGCTGGCTGTGAACCCGGATCCTCCTGTCTCAGCCTCCCGAATGCTGGGATTCCAAGCGTGCCCACCACGCCTGGTGGCTCATGTGTTTTAAAGGGTTTGTTCCTAACCCATGTCACTACTGGGAGGCAGTGCCACCTTTAAGAGGCAGGGCCTAGTGGGAGGTTTCCTGGTTATTGGGAGTGTGCCCTTGAAGCCCTGATATTAAAACCCCAGCTCTTTTCTGCCTCTCTTCTCTCTCTCCCCCCTCCTTTTCCCCTCCCTCTCCCTCTCTCCTTCCTAACCTCCATGAGGTGAACAGCTCCCTCTGCACAGGCTCCCATGATGCATTGCCTCGCACATGCTAACGGGCTCCCATGATGCATTGCCTCGCGCATGCTCTCTACATGTCCACCAGCTCTATTTTGTTATAGTATGGAAGGCTGAGTAACACAAGTGTGAAGGCTTGGGGCTGGAATGTCCCCAAGAGCTCATATGTAGATCCCTGTCCTCCCTGCAGCGAGATTCAGCGTGGGGCGCCCGGCTGGAGGCCACTGTGCAGGGCGTGGGGCCACACGCGTCCCTGGGACCGTCCTCTCGCCCTGTCCTCTGGCTGAGAGAGCTCTTCCCTGCCATGTGCCCTGGCCCTGTGGCTTGGAGCTCACCAGCACTGGACTGAGCCTCCCAAACGTGAGCCAAGGAGGCCTTTCCCTCTCTCCTTGCTCTTGTTGGGTGTTTGGTGATGGCGGCGGAAGACTGACTAAAACGAGGAGGTGTTACCTGACCTGTTTTCCACCTCACTGCCTCTGCTCCCTCTTCCCTAACAGTCATTATGTGGGGAGACATGGAGCATGAGCTCTCACCTTGAGAAGGTTAGTGTTGTCAAGAAACAGGAAGCCGGGCCTGGTAGCGCACACTTGTCATCCCAGCATTCTGGAGGCTGACACAGGAGGATCGCGGTTCGAGGGCAGCCTCAGCTACTTAGTGAGGCCCTCTGCAACTCAGTGAGACGCTGTTTCAAAATAAAGAATAAAAAATGGGTGCCAGGCGTGGTGGGTGGCGCACACTTGTAATCCCCGCACTTGGGAGGCGGAGACAGGAGGATCGCGCAGGTTCGAAGCCAGCCGTGCTGGCTTAGGAGACCCTATTTCCAAAAAATAAAATAGGTCTGGGAGTGTAGCCCGGAGGTAGAAGGGCTTCCAGGAACCCCAGCACCACCAAAAAAAAAAAAAAAAAAAAAAAAAAAATTGGGCTGGGGGTGTAGCTTGGAGGTCAAATGCCCCTGGGTTCCATCCCCAGACACACACACACACACACACACACACACACACACACACACACATGCTAGGGTATAGCTCAGGAGTGGAGTGCCCCTGGGTTCAGTCCTGGGCGACACACACACACTCACTCACCTGGCTCCAGCCCTCCTTGCTTCCTGACTCACCTGTCATCTCGCCCTCTTACATGTGCTCCTACATTCTGATTCCACCCACCACGGAACCTTGACTAGAGCCAAGCTGATGTTGGCTCTGGAACTCCCCAGGTCTGTGAGCTAATACATCTCTTTATAAGCACCCCACCTCCGGCATTTTGTTACAGTAACACAAAACGGACTGAGATAGGGAGTCGCAGAGAGGGAAGCTGAGGCTGGGCCTCTGGAGGGACGTCACAGGGAAGCTGGCTCCCATTCCCCGGCCTGGACAGAACACTCGCGGAGTGCGGGGAGCGCGGGCTTTAGCCGCGGCCTGGAGCCGCTGCAGAGTCCTCTGCAAGGTGCTGATCACAATGGGCCTTACCTCATGGTGTGCTGTGCTCGGGGATGACAATGCGTGGGGCATCTGTCTCCACAGCCCCAGGACAGTGGCGCCGGCACTGCGGCTGGCATGAAGCTCGCAGCAGCTCTGTGAGGGACGGGTGCTCTGTGAGGGCCGGTGAGGGAACGAGCTGTGACTTGCCTCCCAGGGAGAAGTCCTCGCTCCGATTTTCATGTTAGGTCAGCTAGGCTGGAAAAAGTCGGAGGGCACGGCCTTCACTATGGGGCGTCTATGAAGGGTCCGGAGTGAATGTAGTCAAGGAGCCGGAGATGGAAAATGTCCAGGCCAGAGCCTCAGAAGACGCAGAAACGAGACTGGACAGTCAAGAAGGCACCCACAGGAATGATGTCAGAGGTAACGGAGAGAGGGAGGGAGAGGGCTGCCGGAGGGACCTGTGTCCTGGGGTGTAGGCCGCAGTGCTGAGCTGAAAGAGAAAGTTGTGATTCAAACAAAACCTGGAAAAGAGGCCGGGTGTGGCACGCCTTGTAGCCCCGTACTCGGGAGGCTGAGACAGGAGGATCTTGCAAGTCCAAAGTCGGCTTCGAGCCGGGCGTGGTGTCACACGCCTGTCATCCCAGCACTCGGGAGGCTGAGACCAGAGGATCGCAGTTCGCGGACAGCCTCAGCTACTTAGTGAGGCCTTCCGCAACTTAGTGAGACCCTGTTTCAAAATAAAGAATAAAAAATAGGGAATGGGTGTAGCTTGGAGGTCAAATGCCCCTGGGTTCATCCCCAGACCCAAAAAAAAAAAAAAAAAAAAGCCAGCCTCAGCTACTTATTGAGGCTCTCAGCAACATAGTGAGACCCTGTTTCCAAATAAAAAAATATAAGCTGGGCGTGGTGGTGCACGCTTGTTATCCTAGCATTCGGGAGGCTGAGACCAGAGGATCACGGTTCGTGGGCAGCCTCAGCTACTTAGTGAAGCCTTCCACAACTTAGTGAGACCCCGTTTTAAAATAAAGAATAAAAAATAGGGCTGGGGGTATAGCTTGAGGGTCTGGGAGTGTAACCCTGAGGTAGAAAGCCCTGGGTTCCATCCCCAGTACCACAAAAAGTAAAAATAAAAACAAAGCCAAAACTGTAGCGGGAGACGCACGTAAACATTGCTGCTTGGCCCTCTGTTCATGGTGTTACTCAAATGCGCACCTTGTTTATCAGACTCGGTCGTGACCTCTAAGAGGATAGCCGTCCACCTTGGAGGACGTGAGCAGAACCATTCGTTTTCTGCCTTTGATTTTTATTTTACTGACTTCCTTTTCTATCCAGAAAGCCCATTACAGGTTCTGCCCAGCAAGGCGTCTCCTCAGAACCTGGCGTTCTTGAACACAGCCCAGGCCAAGGAGAAAGGCTTTGCTCCGGAAGTTAGCAACGCTCTCTACGTGAACACAGAGAGCTCTGAGGCTCCAGCGCCAGGCAGCGACCTCCCCAGGTCCTCAGCAAAATCCACCCAGAGTAAGCAGGGCGGCATCCCCAAGGCTTCGGGGAAAAGCCTCCAGCCCAAACACGGAGGCATTCCTAAGTCGCCGGCAAACAGCGCGCAGCACAAGCAGGACAGCATCCCCACGCCCTTGGCAAAAACGATCCCACTCAAACAGAAGAGCGCCCCCAAGTCCTCAGCAAACAGCGCGCAGCCCAAGCAGGGCAGCATCCCCACGCCCTTGGGAGAGGCCATTCATCCCAAGGACAGCAAAATGCCCAAGTTCACAGAGGACACCCCCCAGTCCAAAGACGGAGAAATCCCCAATCCCTTAGAAGACACCTTCCAGCCCCCAAAGGGAGGTATCCCCAGGTTCTCAGAGGACACCATCCAATCCAGGCAAAGTAAAATCCCCATGTCTTTAGAAAAGACCCCCCAGTCCAAAGACGGAAAAATCCCCAAGTTCTTAGAAGACGCCTTCCAGCCCCCAAAAGGAAGTATCCCAAAGTTCTCAGAGAACGTCATCCGGTCCACAGATGGCAAAATCCCCACGTCTTTAGAAAAAACTACACAGTCCAAAGATGGCGAAATCCCCAAGCCCTTAGAAGATGCCTTCCGGACCCCAAGGGGAAGTACCCCCAAGTCCTCAGAGGACACCATCCATCCCAAACAGGGAAACACTCCCAGGTTCTCAGCAGAAACCATCCAGCCCCAAAAGGGAACTATCCCCAAGTCCTCAGAGGACACCATCCAACCCAAACACGGCAAAATCCCCGCGTCTTTAGAGAAGACCACCCAGCCCAAAGATAGGGAAATCTCCAAGCCCTCAGAGGACACCTTCCAGACCCCAAGGGGAAGTGTCCCCAAGTCCTCAGAGGACACCTTCCAGACCCCAAGGGGAAGTGTCCCCAGATTCTCAGCAGAAACCATGCAGCCCAGAGAGCCTGGCATCCCAGAGATCTTTAACAAAAACGTCGAAAGCGTCGCACCGGAGGAAGACGCCAGCTCAAAGCCAGGGGAGCAGGCGACGGAGCCCCTGGAGGAGGACATGGTGAGGACGATTCTGAGCAAGGAGGAGTTCGACGAGGCGCTCCGGGAGGCTGGGGAGAGGCTGGTGGCCGTGGACTTCTCGGCCACCTGGTGCGGGCCTTGCAGGAGCATCAGGCCCGTGTTCCACTCCCTGTCTACAAAGCACGACGACGTGGTGTTTCTGGAAGTGGATGCCGACGACTGTGAGGAGCTGGTGAAGGCCTATCAGGTCATCTGCCTCCCGACCTTCCAGTTTTACAAAAAAGAAGAAAAGGTTAGCGAGTTCAGTGGCGCCCTTAAAGAAAAACTTGAGTCAGTCATCGAGGAATTAAAGTAACCATGTATTCTGGGGACATTGTAAACAGCCAGTGGTTTATAGCCTGTTGTTTTTTGTTTTTATTTTAACAATTTATTTAACAACAACAAAAGATTAGGTATAACAAAAGTGTATGGTCCAAATGGTGTTGCTTGTAAATTATAAATACGAAGTCTAATCCTTTTCAAAACACAGTCTAAGCCGGGCGTTGGGGGTGCAAGCTTGTAATCCTAGTACTTGGGAGGCTGAGACAGGAGGATTGCAGATTCAGAGCCAGCCTCAGCTACTGAGTGAGGCCCTGTTTCCAAGTAAATAATAAAAAATAGGGCTGGGGGTGTAGCTTGGAGGTTGAATGCCCTGGGTTCCATCCCCAGTACTGCAGAACACACCGCACACACAGAAAGTCAAAGTATTAAAGCACATTATGACCATGTTTTTGTTGAGGGTGAAATTTGAAACTCCTTGGGGAGAGATCAAAGTTCACACTCTCCCCTCTCTTTCACTCTGTGTGTGTGTGTGTGTGTGTGTGTGTGTGTGTGTGTGTGTGTGTATGTGTGTCTGGGGATGGAACCCAGGGGCATTTGACCTCTGAGCTATACCCCCTGCCCTTATTTTTTTATTTTGAAATCGGGTCTCACTGAGCTGCAGAGGGCCTCACTAAGTAGCTGAGGCTGTCCGCGCACCGCGATCCTCCGGTCTCAGCCTCCCGAGTGCTGGGATGACAAGCGTGCCCACCACGCCCGTCTCTTTCCATCTTGACTTTATTTTGCCATTTGTCTTTGAAAATTCTGCTCATCGCTTGCAGCCCCGTTGACGTTGAGCTAATTCTTCTGTAGAAAATATGACTTAAAGATGTGCAGTGAGCCCTTTCCTCGTGCTCACGTTTTAGGGATTCTAAGGTACTTCTGGACACGGGGCTTGAGAGAGCCCAGTTCTTAGCTAATCTCCTCCTGGCGGAAGCCTGCCGAGGCTCCCGCAGGCCAAGGCTGTTCCCAGGCCTCAGGCCCAAGACTCTTCACCAGTCTACACCCAGGAAGTCTGAGATGGAGCCTTGCTCAGAGTCCTAAGTCCTGGTGATCCTGGGTCCACTATGACATCAGTGCCCTGCTGGCCAAGTCCCTGCTTTGTGTCCCTGGAAACTGGGTCCCTGCTTCCTGCTTCCTGGGGACTCCGAGTCCAAAGGTCCCGTTCTGACAGCTTGGTCCAGAGCGATCTGTTCTTGGTTAAATAGCTCCGTTGAGGTAACCGATGTACAAAGAACTGCACACATTTAATGTGGGCAGCAGACGCGTTTGCCAAGCGCACACACCTGTGATCCCAGCACCAGCAGCTCTGTGCTGTTTATCATCGCTGTGAGAACCAGTGAGTGCCAGGCGTGGTGGGCACGCTTGCAATCCCAGTACTCGGGAGGCTGAGACAGGAGGATCGCCATCGGCGGCCAGCTTCAGCTACTTAGTGAGGCTCTCAGCAACTTAGTGAGACGCTGTTTCCAAATAAAACAAAATAGTTCTGGGAGTGTAGATCAGAGGTATAAAGCCCCTGGATTCCACCCCCAGTACTACAAAACTATAAATAATTAAAAAAATAAAAATATTTTTATTCATGCAATGTAATTATATTTATTTGTTTATTTATTTATTTGCGGTACTGGGGATGAAACCCAGGGGCACTCTACCTCCGAGCTCCACCCCCAGCCCCTTTTTTATTCTTTATTTTGAAACAGGGTCTCACTGAGTTGCAGAGGGCCTCACTAAGTAGCTGAGGCTGGCCGTGAACCGCGAACCTCCGGTCTCAACCTCAGCGTGCACCACCACGCCCGGCCATGCTGTAATTATACATAACAGCGAGATTCAGTGTGTTACAAACACACACGCACGTCTCACTTGGTGCATTTCCTTCCGGCCCTGTGGGAGAGATGGCCTTCCAGAATGGCCCAACCCAGCTGGAACCTCATTCCTCAGCCCCCGTCCCCTGCCAGCTCCCTCCCCAAACCCTTTCTGCGATTCTACCGCTCTCGTCAATTTGACTGAAGTCCCTTTTATTTTTATTTTTATTTATTTGTATGTGTGTATGTGCGTGCGTATATGCGTATGTTACTGGGGATGGAACCCAGGGGCTTTCTACCTCTGGTCTACACTCTCAGACCCACTTTTTTTAGACTTTATTTGGAAACAGGGCCTCACTAAGCTGCTGAGAGCCTCACTCAGCTGAGGCTGGTTTCCAACCTGCGATCCTCCTGTCTCGGCCTCCCGAGTCCTGGGATTGCAGGTGCGCCGCCGTGCCCGCTTCCTCGTTCCCCCTAGCTCCCACATGTGAGGAAGCACCTGTTAGCCTTGACTTTCGGAGACCGGCTGATCTCACTTCGGGTAATACTCTCTAGTTCTGTCTGTTTTGCCGCAAATGACAAAATGACAAAATGAAATTTTGTTCTTTGTGACTGAGTAAAACTCCATGTGTGCGGGCCTCCGTTCATCTGCTGACGGACACCGAGGCTGGCTGCGCACCGTGGCCCCTGTGGATCGCGCTGCCGTAGCATGGGTGTGTATGGGTTACTGGGATGTCCTCATTTCTGTTATTTTGGAAAGGTGCTGAGGAGTGGAATGCCGGGGTGAAATGGCGGCTCCATTTCTAGTCTTCTGAGGAGCCTCCACACTGACCTCCATTGCGCTCGACCAATTTACAATCCCACCAACAGTGTAGAAGAGTCCCTTCTCCCCACATCTCACCAGCATTGCTTGTTGTTTGTATTCTTTAAAAAAAAATTTTGTGTGTGTGTGGTGCTGGGGATGTAACCCCGGGACATTCTATCTCTGAGCTACACCGCCAGCCCTATTTTTTATTCTTTATTTTGAAACAGAGTCTCACTGAGTTGCAAAAGGCCTCACTAAGTGGTAGCTGCGGCTGTCTGTAAACCATGATCCTCTGGTCTCAGCCTCCCGCATGCTGGGATTACAGCGTGCACCACCACTCTGGGCTTGTGTTCTTGGTGGTGACCATTCTAGCTAGAATCAGAATGGAACTGGTTGGAATCTCAAGGTAGTTTTGATATTCATTTCCCTGATTGCTAATGGTGTTGAACATTTTTTTCATATATTTTCTGGCCATTTGTATGTCTTTTGAGAAGTGTCTGTTCAGTTCAACGCCAACATTTTCAACACCACAATTCCCTTTAAGACCAAAAGTTCTAACTTCTCTTGAAAAGTGGTAAAACCTGGCAATCTAAGGTTTGCATTACTTTAAGAAACCAATGTAAGCTGGGCATGGTGGTGCACGCCTGTTTCCGGACTTAGGAGGCAGGGACAGGAGGCTCATAGGTTTAAGGCTAGCCTCAGCAACTTAGGGAGGGCCTCAGCAACTTGGAGAGACCCTGTTTTGAAGTAAAAAATGAAAAGGGCTAGATATATAACTCCAAGGTAGAATGACCCTGGATTCAATACCCAGGACCAATCAACTGACCAATTAATCAATAGATGGAAGGAAGGAAGGAAGGAAGGAAGGACAGATGCAGTCTGACTGTAGGAGCCAGTGGCAGTGTCCTCTTGGGGGCGTGCGCCTCCAACCCTCCAGTTGGGGGCAGCCGCCATGGGAGCCCCAGCTGGTGCTGCCCCTCACCAGCCCTCCTAGGAGGAGCCTCAGTCCAGGCCCCTTTGCGCAGTTCTCAGCAAATAAACTAACCTATATACTTGGCCCTTTTTCCAAAAATGGGTTGAAATGACCTACAAAAGCAACTAATGATGAGGCTGGTAAGAGGAAATTAGAACCACGAAAGGAACACCTCGCCAGCCAGGGGCGCGGCGGCGCTCTGACCGAGCGGGGAGCTCTGCTCCGGGCTTCCAGGCCGCGGGAGAGAGGGCGCAGCCAAAGTCCAGCTCCTGGCGCATTCCTGGGAAGGAGCTGGCTGCAAACTGTTCCTTAACTGCATTCCTGAGTGTGTGTGTGTGTGTGTGTGTGTGTGTGTGTGTGTGTGTGTGACACTGGGGACTGAACCCAGGGGCATTCTACCCCTGTCCAATTTTATTTTTTATTTGGAAACAGGGTCTCCCCGCCTCCCAAGTACTGGGATTATAAACGTGCGCTGCCACGCCCAGCTCTCAATGAAACTTCTTGACTGGATATTTTTGTACTCGGGGTTGGACCCAGAGGCATTCTACCTGTTATAGCCCCAGCCCTATTTAGTTATTCTTTGGTGGTACTGGGGTTCCTGGAAGCCCTTCTACCTTCGGGACACACTCCCAGACCTATTTTCTATATTTTTTTTATTTAGAAACAGGGTCTCTTAAACCAGCACGGCTGGCGATCCTCCTGTCTCCACCTCCCAAGCCCCGGGATTACAAGTGTGCGCCACCACGCCTGGCTTATTCTTTATTTTGAAACAGGAACTTTCTAAGTTGCTGAGGCTGGCCTTGACCCTGCGTTCCTCCTATCTTAGTCTCCCAATACTGGCACTCCAGGTGGTGACACTGTGTGGGCAAGATATTTTTATTTTTTATTTATTTAATTAATTAAATATTTTTTCAGGTCTGAGGATGGAACCCAGGGGCATTTGACCTCCGAGCTGCACCCCCTGCCCTATTTTTTATTCTTTATTTTGAAACTGGGTCTCACTGAGTTGCAGAGGGCCTCACTAAATAGCTGAGGCTGTCCGCGAGCCGCAATCCTCAGGTCTCAGCCTCCCGAATGCTGGGATTACAAGCATGCGCCACCACGCCCGGCTCGATCGAGATATATATATATATATATATATATATATATATATATATATATATATATATATATATATTTGGTGGTACTGGGGTTCTTGGAAACCCTTCTACCTCCGGGCTACACTCCCAGACCTATTTTATATTTTTATTTGGAAACAGGGTCTCTTAAGCCAGCTCGGCTGGCTTCGATCCTCCTGTCTCTGCCTCCCAAGCGTGGGGATTACAGGCGTGCGCCACCACGCCCGGCTCCGGCTCAATATTTTTTAAAATAATAAATTTCAAACAGTTTTCCACGTGCCTCTTCCTGGTATTGCCCTGCAGTAAATGGAGAAGCGCTTTCGGTGGGAGGCTTCCAGACGTAAAGACGGCGCGCAGCTCTGGGGCTTTCAGCACATGGCTTGTACTGCTGCTCTTTTAGAGGTTGGTTTCTTTTTTATTATTGAATTATATTGTAAAGTCTACATTTCGAACTTAAAGAAGAAATACTTTGTACTTACATCAAGGGCACATTTAATCAAGTGGAGTAAAACCGACAAGAGACCAAGTACGTGTTTTTTTAAAAAACGAGTCCATGTTTTAGCTATTTTGAATCATACTTTTCCTATCAGAGACTGATCTTGCATGCATGTTAATTCTGATTTATCTCCCCACATCTTTAAACATTAAATGCAGCTTCGCACAGCTGCGCTGCTCTCGGTGTGCCCAGCTGTTCTTTGTCCTCTGCTGGACAGAACTGCCCAGGACTTGTTTTTTTTCCTCTGGTTTGTTTCCATTTTCCCTTGAACTAGTTTTATCACATCGGCGTAGACGCACAGGCTCAGATTTCACGAATTAACCCACCCCCTGTGCTACCAGAGTCCTGTCTGGACAACTTTGTGAGCGCCCAAGACACTTTCAACCACACACGTTGAAGGAACAGGGACCCTGAAATCTAACTGGTGTCTTACACAAGCCAGCTGCTTTTTTCTGGGACTGCAGTGTCAAAGGCATTTCTGCCAATGGGCTTTACTGCCTGTCAGTTACTTTGATGTCACGGACCATGGTCTCAAAAACTCCTTCAAAATAACTGCAGCAGCAGCAGAGCTGGGCATGGTGGTGCACACTTGTAGTCCCAGCACTTGGGAGGCTGAGACCAGAGGATCAGGACTGGAGGCCAGCCTCACCTACTTAGCGAGGCCCTCTGCAACTCAGTGAGACCTTGTTTAAATAATTTATATTCACCCAACACCTGGAAGTTAGGGTATATCTTTGCTTAGAATCCTCTTGTGAGTGGGCATGGTGACCCACACCTGTAATCCCAGTATTTGAGAGGCTGAGACAGGAGGATGGCAGGTTCCAGGCCAGCCTCAGCAACTTATTGAGGCCCTCACCAACTTAGCAAAACCTTGTTTCAAAATAAAAAATAAAATAGGCCTGGAAGTATAGCTCAGAGGCAGAATGCTCCTAAGTTCAATCCCCAGTAAAATACACACACACACACACAAAAAAAAAAAAAAAAAAAAAAAAAAAAAACTATTGTGATTTTTGGCAGAGTTTCCCAGAACTTGTAAGAGAACTATAGATATGACATTCTACATTCGATGGAGATGAAAATTAACTCAGAAACAAAGTGAGCCAAGAGGAGAAGTTCATGTACAAATCTTGAAACAATAATGGCCCTTTAACCAGGAGCTGCACCGAGTCCTGCGGTGAACAGAGACCCAGAAGGCTTGTTCCGGCAGCACTAGGCCAGGGAACGCCCACGCCGCAGACTAAAGGCTGAGGGAAATCAAGATTTTGAAATTCCAGAATAGACAAAAGGTGATTGCTTTGAAAATCAACGTGTTGATCATAGAAGGTGGTCAAGAGGGCAGGGATGGGGGCTGAGAAAGGCAGGTCCTGAAGACAAAGCAAATGCCACCCTGCGACACGTGGCCACAGGTGTGTCCTCCTACCTGCACAAGGTGAAGGGCATTTTCAGGTTGAAATGGCGGTTTCCAGAGAGACCCAGCAGGAGAAGAACAGCACAGGGCTGCTCTCCATCACCTGAACTTAGTGTTTAAATATGAAATAAATCACCAGGCATGGTGGAACACGCTTGTAATCCCAGCACTCGGGAGGCTGAGACAGGAAGATCTCAGTTCGCAGCCAGCCTCAGCTACTTAGTGAGGCCCTTTGCAACTCAGTGAGACCCTGTTTCAAGATAAAAAAAAAAAAACAAAAAAAAAAATAAAGCTGGGGATGTAGCTCAGAGGTAGAATGTCCCTGGGTTTCATCCCCAGTACCACAAAAAAATAAAAAAATAAAAAATAAATAAGGCTAAGTGTGTAGCTCAAAGGTAGAATGCCCCTGAGTTTAATTCCCAGTACTGCAAAAAATAATTAAATAAATATCTAAATAAATAAATCCCCCGAGGAAGGGATCTCTGGTCTCTCGGAAGACACTACTGGTAGGTATTCTGGTTTTTGTTTGTTTCTTTCTTTCCTTTTTTGTACTGGGGATTGATCCCAGGATCATTCTACCTCTGAGCCCCCCCCTTTTTTGGTGGTACCGGGGTTCCTGGAAGCCCTTCTACCTCGGGCTACACTCCCAGTCCTATTTTACATTTTTTATTTGGAAACAGGGTCTCCTAAGCCAGCGCGCACAGCTGGCTTCGAACCTGCGCGATCCTCCTGTCTCTGCCTCCTGAGCGCGTGAGCCCCCTTTTTTTATTTTTTATTTTGGAGTAGGGTCTTGTTAAGTGACTGGGAGTCTTGCTAAAGTTGCTGAGGCTGGCCGCGAAACCGCGATCCTCAACTGAGCCTCCCCATGCTGCGTTTGCAGGTGTGCAGATGACTTGGAGGTCTTGAGAAATGTCTTGAAAACAGGCTGTTTCTGTCTCCCTTGTCCCGCAGAAGCCACAGGGCTTGGCGTTCGGAAGCAAAGCTGAGTGCAAACCCAACACTCAGACATCAATCAGTCTGCCGCCAGCCTGGGAAGGCAGGGAAGCCGGATGCTTCTTAGCTTAGAGCACAGGTGAGCTAGCCGCCCACAGAAGGCTTTCAAATGTCAGGCGGCAGTGGCTGTGAGAGTGTGGTCTTACTGTCAGAAAGAGCTGGATCCAAGCAGCATCTCAGCGTAGCAATTCCAAATTCTGCATCTTCATGGCCGGCTCCTGATGACATTTCCTGGGCTAATTTCATCTCTTCCTATGAGCTCAGAGTTACTCACATTGTAAAGGTCCTCTCGCCAGGCACGCTTGGGATCCCAGATCGCAGGTTCGGCCAGCCCTATTTAGTGAGGCTCAATTTAAAAATAAAAAATAAAAAATAAGGCTGGGAGTGTAGCTCAGAAGTAGAATGCCTCTGGATTCCATCCCCAGTGCCCAAATAAAAAAGTCCTTTCTCCCCATCTTTCCTCCCTACCTTCATTTTATTTTATTTTTATTTTTGTGGTGATGGGGATTGAACCCAGGAGCATTCTACCTCTGAGTCATCCCCTGAGCCCTATTTTATTTTTAAACAGGGTCTTGTGAAGTTGCTGAGCCTGGCTCGGAACCTGCGATCTTCCTGTCTCAGCCTCCCAAGTACTGGGATTACAAGTGTGTGCCACCACCCCCTCTCCTTCCTTCTCTTTAAAAATATCAACCTTACAAAGAAACCTTATATATGATATAAGCACATAATCAGTGCCTTTATAAACCTTTGTTGAACTAATGAAAGAAAAAGATGCCACTTTCAAAGAGTCTGTTTTGGCACCTGAGATTTTAAAAGTATTTATGACCCCACACCGTTGGATTGCTATTTTTATATACTGTATTACACATCAGACACAAAAATGCTGAGATAGTGGTGGTTAAGTAAGTTGGATACCGGTTGCCATTATGGTCTTATTCTTTCCTTATTAAAAAAAAAAAAAAAAAAAGAGCCGGGCGTGGTGGGCACGCTTGTAATCCCCGCGCTTGGGAGGCTGAGACAGGAGGAGTGCACAGGTTCAAAGCCAGCCTCAGCTACTTAGTGAGGCCCTTTGCAACTCAGTGAGACCCTTCCAAAATAAAGAGAAAAAAAATAGGGCTGGGGGTGTACTGGAAAAAAAAACTAAAGGTGCTTAGCAGACTGAAAATTCTATTTTGAATTAAATAGATTAATTTCCAGTTTTTTTTTTTTTTTTTTGTAATACTGGGGATTGAATTCAGGGGCATTCTACCTCTGATCTATAGCCCCAGCTTCTTTCTTTCTTTCTTTCTTTCTTTCTTTCTTTCTTTCTCTCTCTCTCTCTTTCTTTCTTTCTTTGTTTCTCTTTCTTTTTCTCCTCTTTCTTTCTTTCGCAGTACTGGGGATGGAACCCAGGGGCATTCTACCTCCAAGCAACACCCCCAGCCCAATTTTAATTTTTGGTGGTACTGGGGTTCCTGGAAACCCTTCTACCTCCAGGCTACACTCCCAGACCTATTTTTTAATATATATTTTTATTTGGAAGCAGGGTCCCTTTAGCCAGCATGGCTGGCTTCGAACCTGTGCGATCCTCCTGTCTCCGCTTTCAAGCGCGGGAATTACAAGTGTGCGCCACCACGCCCGGCACCCCAGCCCAACTTCTTATTCCTTATTTTTAAACAGGGTCTCACTGCATTGCAAAGAGCCTCACTAAGTAGCTGCAGCTGTCCACGAACCGCAATCTTCCTGACTCAGCCTCCCGAATGCTGGGATTACAAGCTTGTGCCACCACACCTGGCTGTTCTTTATTTTTTTGAAACAGGGTCCCACTAAGTTGTGAAGGGCCTCCCTAAGTAGCTGAGGCTGGCCGGGAGCCTGGGATCCTGTCTCAGCCTCCCAAGTACTGGAATTAACAAGCATGCACCACCAGGCCCAGCTTAATTTGTTTTTATTTTGAAACAGAGTCTCCCTAGGTGGATGGGTCTCACCACTTGCTGAGACTGACCTCCAACCTGTGATCGTCCTGTCCCAGCCTCCCAAACACTGGGATCACAGGCGTGCGCCACCAGGCCCGGCTTTAATTTCCAGTTCTTAGGACTCTTTTATATTTTACTTGCTGAAGTGTGAGATTTGAAAATACTAGTTTCTCCTTCTGGATGGAGATTAGGTTGCTTTCCTACAATTCAAGTGAAACACTCCCAAGCCTTTCCTCTGCAGGGGAGGGGCTGACTGATAGGCAAGGAACAGGGTTCTTTAAGGTCAGGGGCTGGCGGCAGAGTCCAGCAGAAGAAGCCAGAGAAGCCAGTCGTGAGGCCTTCATGAAAGTCAGAATCTGGAGTTGGGTGTGGATGGAGAGGAGGTGACTGGCCGCGCAGGCCCTGGAGGAGCCGCGACCTGCACCGCGGCGGCGGCCGGGCTGAGGCTCCGCACAGAGTCCTGGGGCGAAGTCCTGGCTTCAAGGGCTTCCTGGGTGGAACAAGTCTACCCCTCCCTAGACCTCAGCAGCACACCTGCTGGACTTTCCAGGGTGTGATATTAGGAGATAGAGATGTATATATTTGTACACACACACACACACACACACACACACACACACACACACTGGGACTGAGCTCTGGCGCTTTCTACCTCCACATTACAAGTTAACTCCAGCCCTTTTTATTTTTCATTTTGAAACAAGGTCTCATGAAGACCTAAGGGTCTGATTAAGTTCCTAAGGCAGAGCTGGGACCTCAGTCCCCCCCCCCCAATACTGCAATTCCAGGCCTGTGCCACCATGTCTGGCTTATTTTTTAAATATATTTTAGTATTTCTCCGTGGATTTTGGCTCATAACCCCCCCTTACGCTCTTGACCTGAGAATGTCGTTCAACTTGTGAGCTTACCAGTGTGCGTTCACACTCCTTGCCATGTGGCATAGAAGGGGACATTGTTTTCAGTTTTCACACCCTACCTTTCTCAGTTCCCGTACCTGCTGTCTTGACCAACCTTCTTTGTACTTAGCAGTTTCTGTGATCAACATGTCAATTTTCAAATAAATCATCTGTTGTCTTTTTGTCTTTTCTGAAATTTCAATATCTTTTTTTTATGCTACTGGGCATTCTTTTATTTATTTATTTATTTATTTTTGGTGGTACTGGGGTTCCTGGAAGCCCTTCTACCTCCGGACTACACTCCCAGACCTATTTTTGCATTTTTATTTGGAAACAGGGTCTCCTAAGCCAGCACGCGCGGCTGGCTTCGAACCTGCGCGATCCTCCTGTCTCTGCCTCCCAAGCGCGGGGATTACAAGCGTGCGCCACCACGCCCGGCCCGTGCTACTGGGCATTCTACTTCTGAGCTATAGCCCATCCCTTTTAATTTATCTTTTATTTTTTTTGAAACGGGCTCACTAGGTTGCCGAGGGTCTTCCTAAATTGCCGAGGTTGTCCTAAACCCGTGGTCCTCCTGTCTCAGCCTCCCAAGTACTGGGAGAGGTTGTAAGCCTGCGTAGCCACACCCAGCTTCAAAACCTTGATTTCCCTAAGCCTTTAAGGCAGGCCTTTGGAACTCAGGAGGCCCCAAGACCCTCTTCATTCCAGAGAGAGCCTGCTCCAGACCCTTGGGGAGGAGCCGCTGAGGAATCTGAGTGGACAGCTGGCATTTGTGCCTCCACAGACCTCAGGACCGGGTGGGAGACTTTCAGGAAGGCCAACACCTGGGCACACCTGGAGGGCGGCTGTCCAGAGGCGTGCTGAGGCCAGCACCAGCGCTGCCGACTCCGTCTGCTTCTTTGTCCTCGCTCATAAGCCACTAAATGCAAACATTTCTCTGAGCTGCTGGAGCAACCGGACCCCAGGAGAGGGGTGGGAACCCTGATTTTTCGACCTGATTTGGTCCAAAGCACAGGTCAACAAGTGGGACGTGTGGCTCGGCTGGGCGGCAGTGCCAGGGACCAGAGTGCCCCGTCAGAGCAGCCTGCAGCTGAATGCAGTTTCAGGACGCCATTCCCGGTGCCCGCTGCGCACTCGCTGGTGTGGGGAGTTGCCACACCTTTGGGGTCACAGACGCCTTCTCTGTTAATCGTGGTAGTTTGAGGAGGGAAAAAAAGACAGTTTGTTCTTCCTGTAAAATCCTATAAACTGTCTGTGCCTGTATTCCACATTGTGTGTGTGGTACTGGGAATGGAACCCAGGGGCATTCTACCTCTGAGCTACACCCCCAGCCCTATTTTTTATTTTTGAAACAGGGTCTCACTAAGTAGTTGCAAAGGGCCTCACTAAGTAGCTGAGGCTGGTCACGAACCCCGATCCTCCTGACTCGGCCTCCCAAGTACTGCGATTACAAGCGTGCGCCACCATGCCCGCTTTGTATTCCTACGTTGGACTACACCAGAAACTTAAACCGTGCTGCGTGTACACAGGGAGAGGCGGTGCCCAGCTTCCCAAGGATCGCTGGACACAGGGACGTGGTTGGTGTGGACTCCCAGGGATCTGAGCTGCCATCTCTGCGTCCCCTGCCTGTTCCACAGAGTCCTGGCCAAAGTCAGATGCTTTCTTTGCCCTCTGTGACCTCACATCCGAGTGGCCATGTCCCTGGGCTCTGAGCAGCTCCCTCCCTCTCTGTCTCCTTGGCGTGTGGAGTAGAGCCTTCATAGCAAGGAGCTGCCTCCACCCTCAGGGCCAAAATAGCAAATCGAAGCCCTCAGTGCCCACACAGCGAAGGGACGGGGGCTGGCGGGCCCCCCTTTCCTGTCCAGCTGCTCGTGAGCCAGTATCTGCAGACTCCGGGCGTCAGGTGCCCCCGTGCCTCGCCGCGCCCCGCCAAGCTGCTGAACAGGGCAGTTCAAGGGTGATTTGCTAACGCAAACGAATAAGGCCACAGGCGCAGGTGTATGGCCACTGATTGGGCATACATGCCCCTCCCTGTTCCAAAGAGAAGCAGTCCGTCTTCAGGTGCAGTGGTCAGCAAGATCCACATACTGGTTTGCTGCAAGGCTCCGTGAACTTTCTACTGTCGGTCGTGACAGAGTAGGAAGAGACGCAGACCCCGTGGAGTGTCACGCGGCCAAGAGCACGGCGCCCTGCCCCTGGGCCAGGAAAGAAAGAGGAGGCAGGGGTCTTGGTAGCAGGTGGAGATTGGCTGCCTGCCACTACTGAGGTATCCAGGGCCACTGCTCAAAGATTGCTGCGATACCCCCTCCAGATTAAAAGATAAATTCTGCCGGGCGAAGTGGTGCACGCTTGTAATCCCATGGCTTGGGAGGCTGAGACAGGAGCATCTCAATTCGAGATCAGCCTCGCCTACTTAGTGAGGCCCATTACAACTCAGTGAGACCTGGTTTCGGAATAAAGAATCAAAAATAGGGCTGGGCTGTAGCTCAGAGGTAGAATGCCCCTGGGTTCAATTCCCAGCACCGAAAAAAAAAAAAAAAGATAAATTCGTGCCCCTCTGCCTCTGTCCCAGCCACAGAGAAGAAGGCAGAGCCCCAGCAGTAGAGCCCCTGAGACAGAGCAGTGTTCCCAGCGCAGAATGCGGTGAGCAAGAATGTACAGAAAAACTGCAGAGAAAGGGGGCGAGGAAGCCAGCGATTCGGGCTGAAGTGGAGCTAAACTCACTGCCGGAAAGAAAACGTCTCTTCCAAATGGGGTTTCACTGAGTTGCAAAGGGCCTCACTAAGCAGTAGCTGAGGCTGTCCTCGAACCATGATTCTCCTGTCTCAGCCTCCAAAATGCTGGGATTGCAAGCATTCCCAGCCTGGCTTATTATGCCAACCACATTAGTGCTTAGAACCATGCCAATCTGACTCCTGGAACCATATTGTCTTGGTCCACATCCTCACTGTGGCAATACAAAATAAGCAACCACGCAACCCAGGAACAGGAAGATTTTATTTGCTCACGGTTTCTGGAGATTTCAGGGTTTAGTCCATGTTGGGCTGCTCTGCAGAGCTCGGGCACAACAGCAGGGAGCAGGGAGGGAGAGTGAGGGCTCCGCTCTCACATAACAGAGGCCAGAATCCAGAGAGCCAGGAATCAAGGTGATGTGGGGACACAGCGAGGCCGCAAGGCCACACCCAGGACCCACCTGTCCAGCCACGCCCAGCTGCCTAGGTCACCACCCAGTACACCCATCACAATGGGTTTATCTAACCCTCACCACTTAATGGCATAAACTCTGAACGTTAATGCTTGAGCTCCAGGGGACATTCCGTATCTAATCATAGCAATACTAATGTTTGCATAGCCCTGAATGAACACCAAAACATTTTACCCCCAAAAGTGGAATGTGAGACGAACTCTATTACAAATGAATGCCCTGGGCACACCGAAGTGAGAGGGAAAGAGAAGCCTCATCAGAAGAGCTTTCAAAAACATTATTCTGATTGTGTGTTGCAAAGTAAAAACCAAAGTGAACTGAGCGCAACTACTGTACTCTAGCCAGCAAATCTAATTTTCACATGGGCCTGGGCTAGCGATAATATGACTTTCTTACGTGCATATTAGGGTTTAACAAATAAGCAAACCTATGGAGAATAATGAGGTCTCATTGTTGGAGAGGAGTTACAAAGAGAAAAGGAGGAGAGGGCCGGGAGGGCTCCACAATGTTGGTTGCGATGTTTCAGTATGAACTCACGGTTTTCATACCTATACAGATGGATATGTGTGCATAGGTTTGTTTTGGCATATGTCCTTTCTGAACTTTGTCCACTGAAAAAGCCAAGACTCTCCGGTTGCAATGAGCACACCTAGTGGCCAGATCTTGGTTTCTAAGTATCATTAACCAATAAAAGGGACCAGTGCCTTCAGGATGCGGCAAGGACGGTATAGGAGGGTGCTGGGAAGGAAGCCGCTGAGAAAAAGACCACTGAAGCCAAACTGCAGGTCCAGTGGCCAAGTGTGGGGGGAGTGGGCACTAGCGTAAACAATGAGAGGAGCGGGGTGAAAAAACATAAATATTTTTGCTGGACGTGGTGGCACACGCTTGTAATCCCAGCGTTCGGGAGGCAGAGACCAGAGGATGGTGGTTAGTGAGGCCCTTCGCAACTCAGTGAGACCTTGTTTCAAAAATAAAGAGACTAAAAAATAGGGCAGAGGGTGTAACTCGGAGGTGCAATGCCCCTGGGTTCCATCCCTGGTACCACACACACACACACAATTATGAGCTCTTACTTATAGATTAGGGAGCGAATAAAAAGCAACTGAGGAGAAGGGACAGTAGGTTCCAGTTAACAAGTGCAGGAGAAATTATGGAAACAGGAAATTATTGTGAGGCAAAGTAATTGTTACAAGCAAGCTACACGCCCAGCCCTATTTTCCATCCTTTATTTTGTAACAGGGTCTCAATGAGTTGCAAAGGGCCTCACCAAGGAGCTGAGGCTGTCCGCAAACCGGCATCCTCCTGTCTCAGCCTCTGGAATGCTGGGATTACATGTGTGCGTCACCACGGCCAGCTAGCAGGAATTATTAATGGCTGCGTCACTTAGAGCAAAGTCTGACTAGGAATGGGGCATTTGCATAGTCTTGGAGTGTTTAGCCACAAGGTAGTTATTACCAAAGGAAAGATGGTAACTTTACGTTGCAGGAACCTGTCAGACACCACTTTAACCCATGGCTATGGTTGTCACCATCAGTAATAAACTGGCATCGGGTAGCATACCGCCACCCAGGATACGTGAGGGTGTACCCTTGCCCAAACTGCTGGACCTCAACCTAACCAGACAAGAACACAGAGCCTTCCAAGCCTGGACTGCCGCGCAGGATAACAGACCAATGGCTTCAGAGGCGTCCAGGTCTTGGAGGACGAGGAGACTAAGGTCCCCTCACACAGCAGAGGGGACTGAGGACTCAGGACAGCTGAGCGCAAGCTGGTGTCTGACTGTACCTCTGACAAGCCGAAGGACACTCGTGGATGAACTGGAGGAGTTCTGATGAGGTGTAGAGATTCATTTTCAATACTGAATCAATGCCATTTTCTTCTTATCAATAATGGTTCTGCTGCCGGGCGTGGTGGCGCACGCTTGTCATCCCCGCGCTTGGGAGGCGGAGACAGGAGGATCGCGCAGGTTCAAAGCCAGCCGCGCTGGTTTAAGAGACCTTGTTTCCAAATAAAATATATAATAGGTCTGGGAGTGTAGCCCAGAGGTAGAAGGGCTTCCAGGAACCCCGGTACCACCATAATAATAATAATAATAATAATAATAATAATAATAATAATAATGGTTCTGCGGTTATATCAGATTGACTGTAGGAAAAGCTGGAGAAATTATCTATGCGGAAGCCTAAGATTATTTCAAAATACAAACTAGGAAACATATGTGGAGTGCATTCTTGTTCCTGATACTGGACTCGATCTGGAATGTTCCCCCCAAAAAACTCACGTGTTGAAGGTATGGTCCCAGCTGGGTGGGGCCAAAAGAAGTATGGTCCCCAGTGCAGCAGGTGGGGGTCATCAGCTCTGACCTCACTAGCCCCTCTCAGGGGTTCATCCTTCCCTAGCTGACGGACCACCAAGAGGTGGGGCACGGAAAAGAAGAGGGTCACTGGGCACGTGCCCTGGACGGACTCTCCCCTCCTGCCCCTTCCTCTCTTTCTGCTTCCCTGGCTGCTAGGAGCTTCCCTCTGCCACACCTCAGGCCAGAGCCAGGGAGCCAGGAGTCCAAACCCATCTTCCCCTCTACATTGTTCTTGGAAGGCATTTTCTCCTTCCTTTCTTTTCTTTCTTTCTTTCTTTCTTTCTTTCTTTCTTTCTTTCTTCTTTCTTTTGTGGTGGTACTGGGGATGGAACCCAGGGACATTCTACCTCCGAGCTACACCCCCAGCCCTATTTTTTATTCTTTATTTTGAAACAGGGCCTCACTGAGTTGTAAGGTATTTTTGTCACAGCAACAAAAAGAGTTATAACTAACACACTGACCATTTGTGATGAAGACAGTAAGAATATTATCTTTGCCCGGTGTGGTGGCGCATGCTTGTTATCCCAGCATTTGGGAGGCTGAGACGGGAGGACTGAGGTTCACGGACAGCCTTAGCTACTACTTGGTGAGGCCCTTTGCAACTCAGTGAGACCCTGTTTCAAAATAAAGAATAAAAACTAGGACTGGGGTCCACCCCAGAGGTAGAACGCCACCACTCAGAGGTGGAATGCCCCTGGGTTCCATCCCTAGTACTGCAAAAAAAAAAAAAAATTATCTTTTATAGATTGCATTACTCTGACTCATGGTTTACATAACTTCCAGGGATACTTGTCTTCCATCTCAAGGGTTTTACAAAAGAGAATGTACCATCAGGGGCCAGATATTGTTGACTACATTGCCAAACAGTTTTGAAATTTACATACTCATTTCCAAACTTGCGTGGTTACTAAGTCTCCTTGGTGGGCGTAATCTAATTTGAGCTTCATGTATTTCTTCTGAAATTCAATCACGCTGGAAAGATTGATGTGAGACAAGCCACGAATTATTCGAAATGCCCTTTGTAGACACTTAAAAGAGGATGAGTAGTGTTTAAACCGATGACTCGTGTCTGAGTCTGAAGAGTGATATCATCTCTAGTACGTAGGGTCACAATTCTTCAGGATCTATAATTCTATTGATAACTGACCAGATTAAAAATAGGAATAACTGCTGGGCGTGGTGGCGCACGCTTGTACTCCCAGCACTTGGGAGGCTGAGACAGGAGGATCCAGGTTCACAGCCAGCCTCAGATATTTAGTGAGGCCCTCTGCAACTTAGTGAGACCCTGTTTCAAAATAAAGAATACAAAATCATCAGAGGTAGAATGCCCCTGGTTTCATCCCCAGTACCACAAAAACAAAACAAAAAGGAATAATTGCAGCGGCCGTGGCCATGGCCATGCTCAATCCGTCTGTTGAGGTTGTGTCTAGTCAGTCTCCTCTGTTGGGGAAACTGGTCCGGGGATCCTGTGGGGTCTGTCTGTCTGTCTGTCTGTCTGAGACACATGCACAATACTAACTCTTCTCCAAAGCGCAGAGCAAGGTAAGGGTGTGTTGAGGGAGAGCCCCGTGGAAGGAGAGCCCCCGCTGGAGTTCTGGAGTCCGCATCCTGATGCCATCTCTGATCTTTTCGTGTTACCAGCATGCTCTGGTGTGAGCAGATCAGTCATTTAAAGGGTGCCGAGAGGAGAGATACAGAATCGGCAAAGGTGTGAGTCGTCAAGGGTTCGAGGGCTGTTGTCACCTCTGCAAGGAAGTAGTCCTGTGAGTCAACTTGGCCGATGCACGAAATCTCTTAGGATTTTTTTTTCTTAATTCCAAAGAAAGACCTCAACCTGAAGAACCCCTCAATACATTTTCCCAACAAGTTCCCATGGCATGGCTGCTTAAGACAAATTTTGGGTGTAGATTTTAACGATTCGCTAGTTATATTTCAGAGAAAACAGGAAAACTACCAAACAATTTTGATGATGGTTTTGAGTGTCTAACAAATTATATTTCAAAGAGAAATAAAAACTTACACCAATCATTTGTTAGAAGCTTACTATTTGCCAAACACTGCTAAGCATTTTATATACACGATCGCATTTAGCAATAAGTGACGTGGGTTGCATCATTACCACTGTACTGAGTTTAGTTGAACAGCAACCCCGTGGCTGGGATGCCGCTCTGTCTGATGCCCGGACACCTGTTGGTTCTGGACCGATTCCCGGTGTCGTGAAGGCCGCACACGGAGCCCGAGCGTTCAGCGACCACACGCAGCCAGGCAGGGCGTCAGATGAGGGCTGGTCGCTTATCGTATATTTCGGTTTCTTCCCACTGAGTTTCCTTTAAGAACAACTGTGCTGGTGGGAAAGCACGCTGGCCGCTGCAGAGGGCCTCTGGTTGTGTGCAGGGGCTCCCGTCTGCCACCTGTCCAACACAGGGTGTGCAGAGGACTCAAGGGTGTCGGGGCACAGGACAGAGTCAACGGCGATGGATGAACTCAGACTATTTTATTTTATACCCACACATACATACACATATATGTGCACACACATATATACACACACATATATATACATGTAGAGAGTGAGATACAGATATAGATAATATATAGGTGTTGGGGATTGAACTCAGGGTGAATAGTCTACCTCTGAAGTATACCCCAAGCCCCATTTTTATTTTGAAACAGGGTCTCACTAGGTTGATGAGAGCCTCACTACTTGCTGAGGCTGTCCTCGAACCTGTGACCCTCCTGTCTCAGCCTCCCAAGTACTGAGATTATCTAAGTACAGGCAAGCACCATCAATGTTAGAGGGACGAATGGCTGGCCCCTGTAGTAGGTGGAGCGGGAGTGGACGTGGCTCGTGGAGAGGATGGGGGGCCGGAGACACCCTGACATGTTCCTGTTGGAGTGTGGGCGGGTGGTCCAAGCCTTTGGATAAACAGCGCGTTCTGTATTGAAAGAGGAAATAGCCTTGACCTGGCCAGGCACCAGTGGGCTCGCCCTGTGGATTGAAATGACCTGATGGTCAAGAGGTGAGTGTATAAGGAGCTTCTCTGCGAGGCCACTGCTGTACGAGAGCCTGCAGCAATTCGCATGTTCACCGATAGGGGACAAATGACTGTGGTATGGTGCTCCACTGAATGGATAGAGTTCTTAGGAGATCCAGTTAGATCCGTGCCTACTGACCCGGTCAGATGGCTCTAAAACCTGTTAGGTGAGTGTGCCAGGATTCTTATAAACAGCAGCAGCAACAGCAGAAGTGATGTTTTTACAGTATGGATATAAAGTTGAGGAGTGACCATCACCTGGCAGTTTCTGGTTCCCGAGAGGAGCGGGCCTGGGAGGTCTAGGAGGGGTTTCTAGTTTTTTGCCTCGAATTGTGGCACCTGTTACAATGGCATGTATTGCTTCCACAGTAGAAAAGATTAACAGAGAAGCAGTTCTTTGAATTATCTGTGGCGCTAGGGATTGAACTCAGGGGCAGTCTACCTCCAAGCTACGTCCCCAGCCCTTTTTATTTTTTATTTCTGTTTTTTGAAACAGGGTCTTGCTAGGTTGCTGAGATTTTCTTCAATAAAATAAAAAATTAAATAGGGCTGGGGGTGTAGTTGGTGGTAGAACACCCCTGGGTTCAGTCCCCAGTGTGGAGGAGGAGGAGGAGGAGGAGGAGGAGGAGGAGGAGGAGGAGGAGGAGGAGGAGGAGCCGTTGTTAGGAGAGTCCTCGCAGTCCTCTGCTGGAGGAGCAAGGGCACAGACCTTCCTGGTGCACTCCAGGGCCCCTTACCAGCTTCCTGGATCCCAAGAGGCAATTAGTAGCCGCAGAAGTGGCGACCTGAGCCGTGAGGGCCGATTCCTGGGTCAAGGGTAAGGGTGTGTCTCAGTCTCATGTTGTGTTCCTTCTGTTCCGGGGCGTGGGTAGGAGCTGTCCTGTCTCGTCCCCACTCCTGGCGAGCCTGGTCTAGATCCTGTCCCTCCGGCCCTCCCAACAGTGTGCAGCACCTAATTGTCACGGTGACGTCACTTCCTGTTGGTGTGTGGGCGTGCAGAGGGCAGGTAGTCGGAGAGGCAGAAGATCCAGATTTCTCCACAATGTATAAATCTGCTGACTTGCCGAAGGCCAGGACTAGAAGGCGTTTGCCTGCAGGGACTGAATCTCAGCCTCCCAGATGCTGGGATGACAAGCGCGCCACCGCGCCGGGCTGCTTTAACTCTTTAAAAAATGACTTCATTGAGGCTGGGCGCGGTGGCGCGCGCTTGTCAATCCTGCATCTGGGAGGCTGAGACAGGAGGATCGTGGTTCAGTGACAGCCTCAGCTACTTAGTGAGGCCTCTGCAACTCAGTGAGACCCCGTTTCAAAATAAAGAATAAAAAGTAGGGCTAGGGATGTAGCTCGGAGGTAGAATGCTCCTGGGTTCCGTCCCCAGTACCACAAAATAAGTAAATAAATAAAATGACTGTTTCCTGTTTTCTTTTATCTTGGTGTGTGTGCAGGTACTGGGGATAGAACCCAGGAGCATTCTACCTCCATGCTACTCTCCCAGCTTTTGTATTTTTATTATTTATTTACTTATTTATTAGCACTGGAGATGGAACCCAGGGGCACTCTACCCCTGAGATACACCTCCAGCCCTATTTTTTATTCTTTATTTTGAAACAGGGTCTCACTGAGTTGCAGAGGGCCTTGCTAACTAGCTGAGGCTGTCTGCGATCCTAGATCCTCCTGTCTCAGCTTCCCAAATGCTGGGGTTACAAGTGTGTGCCACCACGCCTGGCCATCATTATTATTATTATTATTATTATTATTATTATTATTATTATTATGTGGTACTAGGGATGGAACCCAGAGGCATTTTACCTCCTAGCTACACTCCCAGCCCTATTTTTTTACTCTTTATTTTGAAACAGGGTCTCACTGAGTTGCAGAGGGCTTCACTAAGTAGCTGAGGCTGGCCGTGAACCGTGATCCTTCTCTCTTAGCCTCCCGAGTGCTGGAGTTACAAGTGTGTGACACCACGCCCGGCTTTATTTTTTATTTGAATCAGAAGTCTTTCTAGGGTGCCAAGAGTCTCGTTAAGTTGCTAAGAACCTACGATTCTCCTGTCTCGGCTTCCAAAGTATTGGGCTTACAGGCATGCCCCACGGCACCTGAACCCTCACTCTGGCTTTAGACAGTCTGAACGGCCCAGCCTTTCAGCAGTAGGTCCTGCTACTCATCACTCGCTGTTTTCCTCGTGGCTCATTACACTTTCTTCAGCGAGTTGGAAGGAGCCCTGCTCGTGTCCAGTCCGGCCTCCGCACAGGCCGTTCCCTTGGCCTGGAACATCCAGTCACCCTTCAGAACACGCGTCTCGTGGCTTCCCGAAAGAGACTGCCTGTGAACCCTGACTCCGCTCCCCCGGACGCGCTCACACTAGCCTAGACCTCGTGTTCCCAATGTTGGCCACAGTTCTGATGAACTTGTCATGTCGTTAGGGATTCCTCCTGGCCTCTCTGGCTTGAACGTGAGGCTGTAAGGCCAGGAACCATAGTTCATCACTAGCACGGACTCTGCCACCGTGCCAGGTCCACGGCAGGAATTTAACATTTAACTCTACTCAGCACCAGGCGTGGTGGTACATGCTGGTAGTCCCAGCATTTTGGAGGCTGAGACAGGATCCCGGGTTCGAGGCTAGCCTTGGCAACTTAGCGAGACCCTGTTTCAAAATAAAAAATAAAACAGGGCTCGGAGGTAGAAAGCCCCTGGGCTCAATCCCTAGTACCGTAAAACAAAACAAAACCCCCAAAACCGCCACTACTACCAACAACAATAGCACTACCAAGGAACAAGTGCTGGATTCAGACGCTATTCCAAGGTCCCGCGGTGTAGTGAGCCATCTGATCCTTGAACACACCGTAGGCTGGCCTGACTTCGCAGGTGTGAGACAGTGCGGCCAGCGGCAGGGGTCTGCTAAGCCCACCCGGGACGGAGGACGCCGGCTCTGGTGCACGGCCGCCACTTCTCTGCCTACTGTCTTGCTGCTGCCTCCGACTTACCCAAAGCACGCCCTTTACAAGTTCACTGAACTGAGCTATGCAGGGAATTCCTCATCTATTCAAGATTGTACAGCGCTTCTATGGTAAAGACTAACTCCTTTAACCGTGGAGAGGAAAATGGGTACACTTTGATACCATCTGTCTACACTGGAAGCTTTTTCTTAAAATGTTGCCAAACCCCAAAAAAGATAATCTGTCCCAAGGAAAATACTATTAATGATTCAAGTCAAAATAATGTACAAGGCCTTCAAAGCTCTTAGACTCATGAAAATTAACCTAGGGAAATATGCGACATATTTAAGAGTGAATATACATACATTCATACATACATACATATTTGCCAAACTTTAAGAGAACTATCTGTGTTGCATTAATCTAAATAGAGCAAACAGAATAAATATCAGGCCCCATTTTTCACCATTTCTAGCTTAAGTATTAAATAATAGATGTCAGTCATAATTAATTAGTGATACTGGGGATGGAGGGGCAGTCTACCTCTGAGCTACACCCTCACCCGATTTTTTATTCTTTATTTTTAATTAATTAATTTTTTCGTGGGGCTGGGGCTGGAACCCAGGGGCATTCTACCTCCGAGCTACACCCATTCCCTATTTTTTATTCTTTATTTTGAAACAGGGTCTCACTAAGTTGCAGAGGGCCTCACTAAGTAGCTGAAGCTGTCCGCGAACTGTGATCCTCCGGTCTCTGCCTCTCAAATGCTGAGATTGCAAGCATGTGCCACCATGCCCAGCTTCTTCTTCTTTATTTTTTAAACAGGATCTCACTAATCTATGGAGGGCCTCACTAAGTAGCTGAGGCTGGCCATGAACCTGGATCCTCCTGTCTCAGCCTCCCAAGTACTGGGATGACAAGCGTGCCCGCTACGCCCGGCTCAGTTATATTTTCAATTGTTGCCCTGGTCAGTATGGGGTGTCATTTGATCACAGCTTGGGGGGGGGGAGCAAAACTGCACAGAATATAAAATCGGACAAATTCCCTACAGTTTAGTTCTATTAATGACATGCAACGCTCCAACCTGTGTATTCATCTTCAAATTTGAGACAAAAGCAGCCCTTGCCAACTGTTATAAAGTTTTTCTGAGCAGGGTGTGACGATGTCTGCAAAGTTCTTTGTAGTATTAGAAGAAAGGTACCCATAAATACCAAAGCATAAACCACTCAGTGCACTGTTTGATGAGGGTGGATGATTCAGGAGGACTCTTAGTCATTATTAATACAAAGCCCTAATATAGTAATAGGAGGACTAATCTCAAGATGTTTCATGTTTTCTTAGACTATCTCTAGTATCTAGAATATACAAAGAATTGAAAAACTTAACTCTAACGAAACAACCCAATCAAAAACATGGGCAACTGGACTATATAGACACTTCTCAAAATAAAAATACAAATGGCCAATAAATATATGAAAAATGTTCAACATTATTAGCAATCAGGGAAATAAAAATAAAAGCTAGGTTGATATCCCACCTAACTCAAGTTCGGATGGCAGTCACCAAGAATACAAATAGCTGGGCATGGGGGCCCATGATGTAATTCCAGTACTTGGGAGGCTGAAATAGAAGGATGGCGGGTTTGAGGCAGCCGGGGCAACTTGGCCAGATCCCCAGCGACCTAGTGAGAGCCCGTTTCAAAATAAAAAAGGAGTGGTGGTGTAGCTTGGAGACAGAATGCCCCAGCACCACCAGCACCAAATCAAACAAACAAAGCTTCACATTGAGCATTAAGTCCTGGTGGCCAGGCAATCGTCGTCTCTTCCAGGAGGGACCAGGAGCCTCGGCACGCCGCCCTGTTAACTGGCTGCTTGCACAGTGAGGTGTCCCGTGTGCTCTCTGATAAAAGAGGTGTTTATCTGGCTCTGGAGGGGCCGTTTTAACAGGGCGAGGCTGCCAGTGGAAAAGAATTCTAGAGAGGCAAAAAATGGAAGTTTGAGAAGATTTTGAAGGTTGTCAGTTCACAGCTAAATATACGCGGGGCCCTATCATCTTAAAGACTGATTATCGACCCTAACTTCAAAAAACACATAAACCTGAAGCCCCTTCCGATGAGTGTATAATTTTCGTATTCTCCTTCAGCGATAACCGATATTTTATTTATTTTTATTTTTGCTGGTACTGGGGATGGAACCCTTCTACCTCCGGGCTACACTCCCAGACCTATGTTTACATTTCTATTTGGAAGCAGGGTCTCCTAAGCCAGCGCGGCGGGCTTCGAACCTGCGCGCTCCTCCCGTCTCCGCCTCCCGAGCGCGGGGATGACAGGCGTGCCCACCGCGCCCGGCCACGACAACGGATATTTTAACATAAATGTTGTGAATACAAAGACCTCGGAGTAAAGGGAAGCTCTTCCGACACGCCCACCCCGGGTTCTCCGGGTGACCCCCGAGTCCGCGAGGCGCGACCTCCCGCGGCCCTGCGCTGAGCGGCGGGCCGGGGCTCCGGAGGCGTCTACCCCGGCTCCGGGCCCGGCACTGCCCGGGCGCCGTCTACCCCGGCTCCGGGCCCCGCTGCCGCCGCCTTCCCGAGGCCGGGGTCGCGGCGGGCCCTCCCGGGATGGGCCGGGCCGGGCCCCGCTCTCGCCCGGCTTTCCCGGGCGCGCTCGCCGCTCCGGGGACGCGGGTGTCCTCATCTGCTCCTGCGCAGGAAGCAGAAGGTGCCGGGATGACGACAGGGCGTGCAGCTGGGGCGGGGTTACGCGGGCTCTGCCGCGCCTCTGCCTGCTTTCCGCAGGGCGGAACTTCCATTTCTAACCAGGGGCTCGGGCCAGCCTTCCCAAGACTTTTTCCCGTAAGCGCGGGGAGCCAGAGAGGGCGTCCGCGGGCCCCACCCCACTCGCCCCGCACAGACCGCGTTCGCCGGCCCGCCCCGCAGGCAGCCGCGACTCCAGCTCCCAGCAAGCACCGCGCGGGGCCGCCCCGCCCCGGAGCATGCCGGGAGTTGTAGTGCGCGGGCGCCTGGCGCGTTCGCCTTCCTCCCGTCAGGCAGGCCCACTCGGAAGACGGAGGGTGGAAGGAGTAGCTCTCTAGCGCCGTACTCGGAGCTCGTCGCGACGGAGCACGGCGGCGGTCGCCCTGGCGTCACGTGGGCTGCGCGGAGCCGCGCCCCGCCCGCTCACGCCCGGGCCCCGCCCGCGGGCGGCGCGCAGTGCGCAGGCTCCGCGGGCCGCGCCGCGCCGCGCCGGCGAGGGGGCGGGGCGAGCGCGGGGACGCCGGCCGCGGGGGCGCGCACGCCGGCCGCGCAGCCGTCACGTGGGCGCCGAGGATCGCAGTGCGCGCGGCCGCGGCGGCTGGTGTGGGGTCGAGTCGGTTGCGAGCGCCGGGGCTGCCGAGCCAGCGGACGGCCGCCGAAGCCGCGCCGGAGCGGCCGCGCCGAGGCTCGGAGCGCAGGCCGGGCCCCGTCCCGAGCGTGGCCGCGCCGCCGCCGCCGCCAGCCGCCCACCGCCGCCGCGGGCGCGCCCCCGCTCCGCGCTGCCTCCGATGGCGTCGGCCTCCGGGGCCATGGCGAAGCACGAGCAGATCCTGGTCCTCGACCCGCCCACAGACCTCAAATTCAAAGGTAGGCCCTCGCCGGCGCCGCCCTCCCCGCCCGCCCGCCCGCGCCGCCATCTTGCCGCGGGGGCGCTCGGTGCGCGGCGGCGGGCCGGGCGTGGGAGGGCGGCGGCGAGGGAGCGGCGGGGAGGCCGGCCGGCCGGCCCGCGGTGGAGCGGGGCGCGGAGCCCAGCAGGAGCGGCCCCTTCCGGCCTCGGGGAAGGTGTAAAGTGACTTCCCGGCGGCCGCCGCGCTGTAGCTCAATGCCTGCAACTTTGTTAAAGATGTGTGCGGGGCCCGGAGCTGTTCCCGTGCACACGTAAGCACTCCCGTTGCATCGAGTTGAGAAGGAAAAAAAAAAAACACAAACCTAGATCGTTTGGCATTGGGAAAGTCAGTCGTAGAAATCTTAAAAAATTATTATTTCTTTGCTGTGCTGGGGATGGATCCAAGTGGCATCCTCCCTCCGAGCTACACCCCGGCCTATTTTTTATCCTTTATTTTTTTTTGACGCAGGGCCTCACTGAGTTGCGGTGGGCCTCTTGAAGGAGCCGCTGCTGTCTTTGGGCGAACCGCGATCCTCCGTCTCAGCCTCCCAGATGCTGGGATTACAGGCGTGCGCCACCACGCCCGGCTGTATTCTGGCATTCTGAATACTTACTCTGCAGGCTTTTCGGTTTTAGTGTATTTATAAATTTCTCAGTGGGAACGAGTGAACTGTTAGGTAAGGATCTGGGTTTAAGGCAACTCTAAGAAACCTTCCCAGGTATAGTAAGGCAGTATTTTTGGAAGCAAATTTCAGTGTGTTACAGGATTTAACATAGTTTTAGATGGAGGGGCGCTTTGAGGAGGCATGGGATTTCTTTTACTAAAGTAGCCATTATCTTAAGTGCAAGGAGTTTTTGTGTGTGTGTGATATTGGGGAATTGAACCCAGAGGCATTCTACCTCCGAGCTACACCCCTAGCCCCAGTTTAAAAATTCTTTATTTTTGCCGGGCGTGGTGGCGCACGCTTGTCATCCCCGCGCTTGGGACGCAGAGACAGGAGGATCGCGCAGGTTCGAAGCCAGCCTCGCGCGCTGGCTTAGGAGACCCTGTTTCCAAATAAAAATGTAAAAATAGGTCTGGGAGTGTAGCCCGGAGGTAGAAGGGCTTCCAGGAACCCCAGTACCACCACCAAAAAATAAATAAATAAATAAATAAAATAAAAAATTCTTTATCTTGAAATAGGGTCTCACTAAGTTGCAGAGGGCCTCACAAGTTGCGGAAGCTGGTTGCGAACCTGTGATCCTCCTGCCTCAGCCTCCTGAGTACGGGGATTACAAGCATGCACCACCACGCCCGGCAGAAGTGCAAGGAATTTAATGTTAATCTTTATGATGTGTATTTTTCCCCCAGTATAAATTGCGTTTGCCTTTTGACAGAGGAAGTTTTTTCTACCACTTATGTGTGAATTGCCATTAGGGACTTAGTTTTAGGCCAGGAAATGCCTAAGACTAGGGAAGGTTTCTCCCTGTAAAGTTGTAGTGTTGTAAGGAGACTAATACCAGAGAACCAAGTTTCAGAAAACAGCCCAAGCCCACTTTGCACAGGGGGTCGCGAGGCAGCCTGAGAAAGCGACCAGAAACATTACACAGTGGCCGATCCGCGTTGCCATTGTTCTGGGTATCGAAGAGTTAAGATTCTAGAACAGGTTGTTCTGGTGCTGCCAGTGAGAGTAATAACAGCAAGGAGACCCAAAAGGCCTTATAAATGATAAGAGACACCTGCCGCCGGAGCCCAAAGGCAGGCGCCCTCCTGCCGGCTCTTGTAGGAAGTCTCCGAGGAGTAATCTCCTCCGCTGCTGGGGAAGTTGCTGGGAGGGAGTGGCTGGTCAACATGGCCCTGAGACCGGGCACGTGCTTCAAGGTCCCAGAGTTTGTGTGCGCTTCTGGTAAAGGGACCGGGGACTGGAGAAAAGGGGCAGGGTGAACTAGAGGGTGTCACTTGGTGTTTTCTTACTGTTCCCTCATTAGGGTGAATAGTTTGCAGTGATGGAAAGCTCCGTGTTAAGCACACCGCCCCACACTAAGTGGAAGACTCATCTAGAACCCAAAGTCTGAAGCCGGGTGTGGAGGGCACGCTTGCACTCCCAGCGTTTGGGAGGCTGAGTCGGAAGGATCGCCGCTCGCGGACAGCCTCAGCAACTTAGGCCCTTTGCAACTCAGCGAGACCCTGTTTCAAAAAAAGAATAAGAAATAGGGCTGGGGGTGTAGCTCAGAGGGAGAATGCCTCTGGGTTCCATCCCCTGTACCTTAAAAAAAAGAAAGAAGAAAAATAGGGCTGGTGACGGTAGATTGCCCCTGGGTCCCATTCCCAGTACTGACTGAAAAAAAAATAGAAAAACGAGAATGCAAGGTCTGCTGTGCTTCGTTAAGGACATCGGAGGTCCTTTAACTGCCTTGTTTTAAGCCCACAGCTCTCAGTTTACGTGAAGGTCTTAACAAGATAGTTTTGCAGAATTTTTTTGTCATCCTCTATGTTTATTTTAATTATTTTTGATCTACATTTGTCTAAGATGGTTTCTCCAGGTTTGCCTCACTTAATTCTGAAGTGGGATGGTTTTTCTTTTATCTGCATTATATGTCATCTTGATGAATTACTATTTTGCACAATTTTGGAGAAGTATATAAGAGCATAGTACATTTTTTTACATGATTCAATAGTTAAAAACTTGTATTTGTTTTATATAATGACTAGTATACAGAAGTGCTTTAATGATGACATAGCAGATTCTGGTAGTTGCCTCTTTAAGTTTCATTGTTTAATAAATAAATTTGACCTAGATTTTAATATTTTATGTGAAAAATTAATTTTTGTCCTTAAAATTTTTTGTCTACCTATTAGTTTGGGAATAAAGTTTGAATGGGAAAGTTTAGAAAATGCTAAATTCAGTATTCAGTGGTGGTGCAAGCTTGTAATCCCAGCCAGGTGATCCTTGTCGCAGACAGCCTCAGCTACTTAGTGAGGCCCTCTACAACTTCCTGCGCCTCTCTTTAAAAAATAAGGGATAAAGCCGGGCGTGGTGGCGCACGCTTGTAATCCCTGTGCTTGGGAGGCAGAGACAGGAGGATCACACAGGTTCAAAGCCAGCCTTGCTGGTTTAAGAGACCCTGTTTCCAAATAAAAATATAAAATAGGTCTGGGAGTGTAGCCTGGAGGTAGAAGGGTTCCATCCCCACTACCACATCCCCCCAAAAAAATTAGGGCTGGGGTAGAACGCCCCTGGATTTCATCCCCAGCACTGCCAAAAAAAAAAGTGCTAAATTCTAAACATGACATGTTCTTCCCAGAGATCAGGGAGAGGAGGAAAATAGACGAAATCATCGTTGAAGGTGCCCGTAACAGTGGAGAACGGCAAACAGCAAGCTCCCTGACCCGCGGTGTGGCGGCCCCCCGCGCGTCTTCCAGTAGCAGCACATTGCTGGGGAGCGGTGTGGGTGGAGAGTGTTCCTTGTTCAGATATTTAGTGACTTTTGAGGCGGTTCCAAAAGTTCCTCGTATTTCACACTGGCTACATCAGATCTCGGAAGCATCCCTTCACTGCTTCTCTAAAATACTACTGCTCCATTCCTTAAAAGCTGCCAAGGAGTTCTTTTTTTTCTCATTTGTGGTGTTCAGGATGGAATTCAGGCACATTCTACCTCCGACCTCCACCCCCAGCCCTATTTTTCATTCTTGATTTTGAAACAGGGTCTCGCTGAGTTGCGGAGGCCTCACTCAGTAGCTGAGACTGCCTGCGAACCCGGATCCTCCTGCCCCAGCCTCCTAGCCTCAGCTGGGATTACACGCGGCAGTTATCAAGTATTCCTCTAGCCTACTTTTGTCTTATTTTTTGTATGCCATCAGGCCTCGCCTTTCCACGGTGGGCTGCCTCCTCTATACACCCGCTTGTTTGCGTACATCCATAGCTGCTTCTCGCGTCTGAGATTCTTTGTTTCTTTGCTTTTGCCGGTAAAGGTGAAACCTCTCATAACTCATACGTGTTCTCTCAGGCATTTTCTCTATCATGCTTTCAACCACTGGTTGCTTCTTTTTTTCTTTCGTGGTCCTGGGGGTTGAACCCAGGGGGCGTTCTACCCCTGAACTACACCCCCTGCCCGATTTTAGGTTTTGCTTGGAAATTGGGTCTCACTAAATTGCAGAGGCTGACTGCGAACCTGAGATCCTTCTGAGTCAGCTTACCAAGGCCTGGGATTAGAGTTGTGTGGCACTTCGCCAGGCCCTCCTTCGACGTAACACAGTTTTTCATTTTGAAAATAAACAACAGCTCCTGCACCTCCATCCTGCTGGTCCATTTTCCTGGGTCCTCCTTTTCTTTTGCATTCACATTTCTTGAAAAAAATAGTTGATGTTTCCTGTCTTTGCATTTCCTCTTCTCATTGGCTCCGCAGTCAGCTGGAGTCCTGCTCCTGTCTGGATGATGCACACTCGGTGCCACCTGAATTGACGGCTCCCAGCTTCTACCTCCTCAAGCTCTTTGGCAGTTAATATCACTGACAGTTTTCTTTAAAAACTCAATTCTTGCCGGGTGTGGTGGCGCACGCTTGTAATCCCCGCGCTTGGGAGGCAGAGACAGGAGGATCACGCAGGTTCGAAGCCAGCCGCGCGCGCTGGCTTAGGAGACCCTGTTTCCAAACAAAAATGTAAAAGTAGGTCTGGGAGTGTAGCCCAGAGGTAGAAGGGCTTCCAGGAACCCCAGTACCACCAAAAAAAAAAAAAATAATAATAAATAAAAAAATAAAAGATAAAATAAAAAAAAATAAAAACTCAATTCTTTTTTTTTCTTCTTTTCTTCCAGTACTGGGGATGGAACCCAGGGGCATTCTAGGCTACATCTCCAGCCCTATTTTTTCATTCTTTCTTTCTCTCTTTCTCTTTTTCTTTCTTTCTTTTGCATACTGCTGCCAATTTTTTAGGGGGTGGTACTGGGGGTGGAACCCAGAGGCTTTCTACCTTTGGGCTATACTCCCAGACCTATTTTATACTTTATTTGGAAACAGGGTCTCACTGCATTGCTGAGAGCTTCACTAAGTAGCTGAGGCTGGCTTCGAACCTGCGCGATCCTCCTGTCTTAGCCTCCCAAGCGCGGGGATTACAAGCGTGCGCCACCATGCCCGGCTTGTATTCTTTATTTTGAAATAGGGTCTCACTGAGCTGCAGGTCTCACTAAAGTAGCTGAGGCTGCCTGTGAACTGCCATTGCTGTCTCAGCCTCCCAAATGGAGGAATTACAAGCGTGTGCCACCATGCCTGGCTAAAACTCTATCCTTTTGACCTTTATAACAATTATCTTCTTACTTTCTTCTTTGCTCTTTTTTTGGTCATTTGTGGCCTTTTTCTTAAATGCTCAATTTCCTGAGACTGATTTGGTTTAATCATTATCTCACTGAACTCTCCTTATTTAGATTTACTGTCTTGAGATTTTCTTTTTATTATTTTTCTCTACACATATTGGTCCACGCTCAAATTTGTGTTAATTCACTTTACAGTCAGTTAAGACTCCTAGCTGGGCCTGGTGGTGCATTCCTGTAAGCCTAGTACTTCAGAGGCTGAGATAGGAAAGGTCATAGGTTCAAGGTCTCAGCCACTTAACAGGACCCTCAGCAACTTAGTAATACCCTGATTCAAAATAAAAAACAAGCTTGGGGGGTCTAGCACAGAGGTAGAATGCCCTGAATTCAGCCCCCAGTACCATAAAAATGAAACATGGGACAACGTATATTTGGATTTGAATATTCCTTAGACTTTTTGAAATCAGCGTTCCAAACTTTCTTAGCTACCCGAGATTACCCGTCTTCCTGTATTTTTTACTTTGTTTTTAATGGCATTATGATTACTTAGGTCGTGATGCCAACAACACTGAGCACATCTAATAGTTAAAGTGTGTCCTTACCTGTGCGATAACACCTCGACTGTCGTCTTTAATGTGTCTCTGCTGCAACACTCATTGTTTTGAGAATTTATTCAGTCATGAACCTAATTAATATAATTTCATTAGATTTGAGTGTATGCTATGTGTCAGGTGAGATGAAATACGATTAGAATTAGTTTGCGTAGACAGGACCCTTGTTTTCACGGGGCGGTTCTAAGGGAGCGACGGACACTGGTCCATATTCAGATGAATGAAATGTAGTTAGTGAAGATGTTAGTCGAGCTGTGACATTCTAAGGGGGCCTTTGATCTGCTCAGGGAACATGTCACAGTTGAACTAGGAGCTGAGTAAGTGGACGTTATCTGGGGGAAGATGAAAGGAAAATGCATGTACAAAGATCCTTATGGTAGGAGGGAGCATGAAACATTTATAGGCTGAGAGAGGTTGCTTTGGCATTAGTGGAAATAACTCGAAGAGTGCAGTGCTGTTTTAGTAGGTCAGGTCAAGAGTTGCGGTTATCCTAGGCCCTGAGGGGTTTTAGGGGCTTGGGGTGAGTACAGGTAGAGGGAAAGCATTCAAATAAGCCGGCTCAACCCGAGTAAGGACTGGGAGTGAGGAGATGCGTCCGGGCTGCGCCGTCTGGCAGGAGGCGCAGGACTGAGGAGTGCTGTGCTGGGTGGGCAGAGTTGGAGGTCAGATCAGCCTGGGGCCAGCTGTGCCCTGGGAGATGGGCTGCTTCCCGGCCGCTGCCGTAGCTGGAAGGAGGGCGGGCGGCCTGGGGTGGGTGGAGGGCTGGGAGCCTCGCCTGGGTTTCCTTAGGTTTGTAGAGTCCTTTAGGTCTTGTCAGGGTGCTGGTGAGAGTGCCAGGTAGGTATTTGGTTGTATGGGTGTGTACTCAGAGTGCTGGCCTTTGGATTCCTTATTTCCGGTGATTATTTTTTATCTTTTCTCTCCTGGTCTATTTCTCAGTCCTGTTGAGCTTGACTTCCACATTGCTACTAGAACTACTGTGTGTGTGTGTGTGTGTGTGTGTGTGTGTGTGTGTGTGTTACTGGGGATGGAACCCAGGGGCACTCTACCTCTAAGCTACACCCCCAGCCCTATTTTTTATTCTTTATTTTGAAGCAGGGTCTCACTAAGTTGCGGAGGGCCTAAGTAGCTGAGGCTGGCTGTGAACCGTGATCCTCCTGTCTCAGCCTCCCAAGGACCGGGGTTACAAGCGTGTCCACCATGCCCCGCTATGCTTACATATTTTTTAAAAATTTTTGGTCTACTTGAGGATATAATCATTTCTTCTATCTTTACAGTTCCAGAAAATGGGTTTTGGAGTATTTTGTTGACTGGCCCTATTTTTTTGTTTTGTCCCTTTTCCAGAGTGAGAGGCAGTACTGGGTGATTTTTTGATCCCGATTTCAAGGTTTGCAACTATGACCAAAGGAGAAGGGCACTTTTCCGCAGGTAGAAAAGACAGTGGTGCTTCCCACGCCACGGGTTTTTTCTGTGGGTTCAGTTAACCATGATTAACTGGTCCCCACATATTTACTGAGAAGTTCTAGAAACGAACCATCCCCAGGTTTAAATTGCATGCCATTCTGAGTAGCTGATGAAACCCCGTTACCTTGCTTGAGACCTGACGAGCCCCTTGATGGCACCGCCACGTTGTGTATGCAGGTGACCCGTATCTTGCTTAAAAATGGTTCCAAGAGCAACAGTGGTGCTGGCACTTCTG
Organism: Muscardinus avellanarius; assembly: GCF_963383645.1. NCBI lineage: Eukaryota > Metazoa > Chordata > Mammalia > Rodentia > Gliridae > Muscardinus > Muscardinus avellanarius. The sequence continues at coordinate 62,896,945 of NC_137803.1, read as the reverse complement.
AGAACCTGGGTGTATGCCACAAAGAAACCCTAAAGTGCTTACTTCGGGAGGGGATGAATGTTCTTGTCTTGATAAAGGGGAGAGAGGCCTAGGCTTGAGGTTGCAAAGATCTGCCATTAAAGTATTTGTGAATGTGTGAAGAAGGAAAAAGAAATTTATGCTGGTTTTGCTTTTGTACATCAAACGGAAAATTATGGCTATGGTGCGTGATAAGTACTTAGGCAAGTTGGAAAAACTATTAAATTACAGGGTTCGTCGCTCTCCTTGGTTTTAGAATCTCCTGTAGTCTGGAACATACTTCCACAGGCCAGGGGAACTACTGCATAGAGAATTGGGAAAGCTTGATTGATTCAAGTTCTTCAAAGTTTGTTGTTTTTTGATTGTTGTAGGTTTCTGTACAGTCCACCTTGTTTTAAGAATACAATTTACCATATATATTTAAGGTATACGGGGTACGGATACATACAGGTAGGAAAGTGATTAATGGGCACATGAACATTCCCAGCATCTCAGTTTCTTATTTTTTCTTTTATTCTCATGAGAAGAACAGCTAAAAATCCCTCTTGTGGCAGGAGTCCCCAATACAGCGCATCTTTACAGTGGCCATGTTGTGCTGTCTCTAGACTTGTCTGCCCTGGTGTCCTCCGTCCGCCCTCCACGCCCTCCTTGGGAGGCTGGCTGAGAGGAAGCACCCTTCCTGGTTTCTGGTTGCCTCTGTCTTCCCTTGACTAGCCATTCAGGGAAGGAGATAGGAGATGCCCTGTCCTTTCTTTGAAGCCAGGAGCATTTTACCTCCAAGCTGTAACCCTAGCCTTTTTTAGTTTTTATTTTGTAAAAGAGTCTCACTAAATTACTGAGGCTGGTTTCAAGCCTGTACCTGCATCCTCCTGTCTCAGTCTTCCAAGTATTGGAATTACTGTTTTCTTTCAATCCTAAAAAAGTTGCTTTGAAAGAAAATGAAAAGCAAAAGGGCGATTATTTGAAATGCTTGTTCATTGGATTTATTACACTGAAATGTGACTCCGGTTTAAACATAGGAGAGCTTTCCGTTTGTAAAGCATAGGCCCTCTGCCTTATCTTAATGATTCAGATTTAATGATTAACATTTTGACATGCTTGGTTAGTTGTGTTTTGTTGAATAAATCTTGGATAGCCACATTTTATCCCTTGATACTTTGAGTTTACATTTTGTTTTGTTTTCGGGTCTGAGGATGGAACCTAGAGGCATTTGACCTCCCAGCTACACCTTTCACAGTATAATCATGATACTGTTATTACTTCAGGTTAACTGTAAATCTTCAGTAGCATCTAATCTAGTCTTTTGAAATTTCCAAGTCTTACTGTATTTTAGGTGTTTTTTTTTTTTTTTAGTCTATGCATTGCATTTGGTATCTTAAGTTGTAATCTTAGGCGGTACCTCTGGTACTGGGGATGGAAGCCAGGGGCATTCTTTTTTTTTTTTTTTTTTTGGTGGTACTGGGGTTCCTGGAAGCCCTTCTACCTCCGGGCTACACTCCCAGACCTATTTTTACATTTTTTATTTGGAAACAGGGTCTCCTAAGCCAGCACGCGGGGCTGGCTTCGAACCTGCGCGATCCTCCTGTTTCTGCCTCCCAAGCGCGGGGATTACAAGCGTGCGCCACCACGCCCGGCTGAAGCCAGGGGCATTCTACCTCGGAGCTACACACCTAGTCCTATTTTGTATTCTTTATTTTGAAGCAGGGTCTCACTGAGTTGCAAAGGGCCTCACTAAGTAGGTGAGGTTGTCCATGAACCCAGATCCTCCTGTCTCAGCCTCCCCAATGCTGGGATTAAAGTGTTGCACCACCGCGCCTAGCTCTTACCTTATTTTTTTTAAGTCACCCTATTGATGTGTTGAGAAGACCGTTGTCAGCTGTTTTAATAGAATATCCCATATTCTGGGTATGTCTTAATGCAATTCCTGTAAATTTGAGCTTAAGTTTGCGTTAAAGTACTTCATAGACGCCATTGTGTCCATTCTGGTGTAGTCTGGTTGCTTTACTTTTAGTAAGAAGCTGATGGGTGGTGACAGCCTAACCCCCTTAGAAAGTTGCACAAGTAAGACATTGATTTTATTTATTTTTATTTTTATTATTTGCGGGTCTGAGGACGGAACCCTGGGGCATTCAACCTCCAAGCTACACCCCCTGCCCTATTTTTTATTCTTTAGTTTGAAACAGGGCCTCACTAAGTAGCTGAGGCTGAACCTTGATCCTCCTGAGTGCTGGGATTACAAGCGTTGCCACCACGCCTGGCTGAGGCAGCCATTGATTTTAATACATGGAGAAAAAAGGCTTGAAAGAAAACAGTGTCAGCAGCCTTAGCTGTACTTTAGGATAAGGTTATCTTTTGGCTTTGTGTTTTTACTTCTCTGTTTTTGAAGTCTCTACAGTGAATATGTAGTGCTTCTTGGAAGAGGAAAAATTAAAATAGTTAAACTTAATACTGTTGGAAGGTAAACCAGAGCTTTCAGTTTTCGCATATACAAATATATTCATTAATAACTATTTTTAGAGTTTGAAGTCATTTTTGTAATAAGGGAAGATACATAAAGACATGAAAGAAGTTACAGCCATCTGAAAGTCACCAGAATCAAAACGGAGTCACACCTATCAAATAGGAAAAGAAGCCAGGAGGTGGGACGGGTAGATGGCAGGCTTCTGCCGGGCCAGGAGCCACAGCCCAGCACTAAGGAAGGCCACTGCAGCCTTCTGCAGAGAGCACTCGGGCAGGGCTGCTGGTTCGCCGCCTGCCTCTCCGGCCCTGGACTGCTGCCACCCCGTTACTGATCCTTGTAGCCAAGGATTATTATTTCAAGCGATTTCTGTGCTCCTCATCTTGCCTTTCAAATTCTCCCTGCCTCAGCCTCCTTGAATGCATCGTTTTGGCAGGGATGTTCCCACTGCAGTGCGCTTCCAAATGTATTGATCTTTGGAGAATCTGTAGTTTAGGTTTATCAACTCACTAACAGTTGACAAAACAAAGTCTGAATGAAAGTAAGTCTAATTTATAACGACTTTGTGACAGTTAGGTTATAACTACATAAATGTGGTACATTTCATTGACCTCTGACTGTTAGCATCAGTTGGTGGTCCCTTGTGAAACTTTAAGTAGCTATGCGTGGGGTTATATCTGACAGTGCGCCACCGTGCCCGGCTAACGAGACCCTGTTTAAAAAAACAAAAGTTAAAATAAACAGTTGAGCTGGGCTTGGTGGTGCACACTTGTAATCCCAGCATTTGGGAAGCTCAGAGAGGGAGATTGTGGTTCACATACAGCCTCAGCTACTTAGGCCCTTTGCAACTCAGTGAGATTCTGTTTCAAAATAAAGAATACAAAATAGGGCCAGGGGTGTAGCTCAGAGGTAGAAAGCCCCTGGGTTCCATCCCTAGTACCAAAAAAAAAAAAAAAAGATAAAAAAGAGTTGAGTTGACTGTATCCATGGGTCCTATATTTTCAGATTCTACCAACTGCCTGAAAATACTTTTTTTAAAAAAATTTGTGACTATTGAACATGTACAGATTATTTTTCTTGTCATTCTTTGTAATTTATATGGCATTTACCTTGTATTTGCTATTGTAAGCTAGACAGAATTTAAAGAATAGGGGATTCTGCTGGCTCTGGTAACATATACTTGTAATCCCAGTACTTGGGAGGCTGAAGTTAGGAGGATCGCAGATTCAAGGCCAGCATCAGCAGCTTAGGGAGACCTTGTTTTCAAATAAAATTAAAAAGGGCTGGGATATAGCTTGAGGTTGTGTGCAGGTTAAATGCAAATACCTTTTCATCTTTTATTTTATTAGTTTAATTTATTATTATTATTATTTTGGTGGTACTGGGGGTGGAACCCAGAGCCTTTCTACCTCCGGGCTATACTCCCAGACCCTTTTTTTTTTTTAATATTTTATTTGGAAACAGGGTCTCACTAAGTTGCTGGAAGCCTCACTGAGTAGCTGAGGCTGGCTTCGAACCCGTGCGATCCTCCTGTCTCAGCCTCCCAAGCGCGCTCCACCACGCCCAGCTACCTTTTCATTTTATATATAGGGCTTAAGTGGCAACAGATTGTGTGGGGTCCTGGAACCAGTCCCTCACAGACACTGAAGCATCATGGGAGATGATAAATCTCGAAGAGGCTTCAAGGACTTCCTAGAGAGGCGGCAGCTCAGCTCGGCAGCAGCAGAGCCCTGGCCGAATGGACAGAAAAGGACGGAGGCAGGAGTCACTGGATACTTTGTAGGGAGGCAAGGCTTACACCTCAAGAAGAGTGGGGGCCGTTGGAAGAGTGAAAGACGCTCCTGGGTGGGGGTTGCTGACTCCCGTTTTAGGGGGAACCTGGCAAAGGGCGACTATGGGAAGGCGTGTAGGTGATCTCAAGGCAGGTGGTGATGCCCTGGTCATTTGCAGGATCCTTAGGCAGATGTGGTCCTCGGGATCTATCAGTAAATGGCCTGGGAGAATCCTGCAGCCTCCAGGGCTCTTAGTGTTGTGTCTCCGTTGCTTCAGGGATCTATTGATGGGCTAGTGAGCAGTGTACAGGGCAGGTCTGCAGGGCCCCAGACCTGGGCTGACAGGACGGGAGAGAGACTGGCGTGGGAGTGGCAAGCCTGGAAAAGTATTGAAAACGAGTTATAAAATATGTTAGAGTTACAGAATTAGGCTTCCTGTGCCAGGCATGGCACAGCCCTCTAATTCTAGTACTCGGGTGGGGGGATTTCCTTGATACAGGAGGATCATAGGTTTAGAACGGCGCCAGCAGTTTAGAAAGTCTTTCAGTAACCTGGTGAGATTGTTTTAAAATAAAAAAATTAGAAAGAGCTGGAGCTGTAACTTGGAGGTAGAGTGTCCCTGGGTTTAATTCCTAGTATTTCCTCCCCACCAAAAAATTGTTTCTTTGTTCTCCCTTTATGTCTCCTTTCTACCTATTTTTAGTCTGTCTTACCTCAGGAAGACTCTCTAAGCAGTCTCCGCGGCCAAGAAGATGAATCGTAGCTGGCCTCAGAGGAAGAAGCTGTTCGTAGCCTACACGGAGGGCCAGCTAGTACTAATATTTTGGTGTATTTCCTGTGGACACAGCTGTAGTTAGCTGTTTGACAGGTTTGGAATGTTTAGGGCCTGTACACTTGGAGATAGTGGCCCCTCTGAGAGGGGCAGAGGAAGCAGCCTTGGGCTCTGGTCCTAGGAGCCCCTTCCCCACGGCAGCTTCTTCCTCTGAGGCCATTTCTAAAGCCTCATTTTCTGAGCCACTGAAATTTCAACTTATATCTTTGTCATAAACTGCGTGTAGTTTGTTCTTTACAATAAAAATTCCTTAAAAAGGATTGGATTTTGTGATTTCTGAAAATACATTTGACTTTATGATGCTGTAACGTTTCATTTTGTGTGACATGTTTCACTTAGATTTTAAATGGTGTGAAAAATGCTTAAAGTTCTTCCAAAGTGCATTCTCTTCTGCTTCCTTATGCCTTACCTATCTAGGTTATAAAAATTAAACTTGATATGGATTACCTATTTCAGTGTTAATAGAAGTAATCAAATACATGCACATTTTTTTTTTTTTTTTTTTGGTGGTACTGGGGTTCCTGGAAGCCCTTCTACCTCCGGGCTACACTCCCAAACCTATTTTTGCATTTTTATTTGGAAACAGGGTCTCCTAAGCCAGCGCGCGGGGCTAGCTTCGAACCTGCGCGATCCTCCTGTCTCAGCCTCCCAAGCGCGGGGATTACAAGCGTGCGCCACCACGCCCGGCAAATACATGCACATTTAATGTTCAATTTTGAACACATTTTTCAAGTAATTTCTAAGTGTGTACACAAATTTTCTTTTAGAAGGCTACAAAGTAGAAGGATGCATAATTTATATAAAAATGATGCAAACAAAAATGTTCCGTCTCTGTGTAGAAACAGTTTATTTTCTCATTTTCAAGGTTGTTACCAGGATTGTTTCGGTTAGAGTGAGCGCTCTGCATGAGTCCTGAAGAGCATTCCTCAAATGTTTTCCGAGGTCACGCAGTCAGTCGACTTGTGCTGTCGGAGTGACCGATCACCTCAGGCTTCTCCTTGGGTGGACTGCGTTCTTTAAGGTTCCCAGGTGATCGCAGCGTTACACGGCGCAGTGCTAGAGCAGGGCCACAGAGTTGTGCACGCGCCTAAAGTGAAGGAGCGAGACTTGCCCGGCCTGGCCACCAAGTAAACGGATTTTAGATTTAAGCCATTTTAATTCAACTTACTACATTAAGAAAAAACCATAGTACATCAGCAACGGAAGCTCGCCTCTCCTCGCCCTCTCAAAGGTTTTCCAAAGGAATGAAGAGAATGATTGCTGGACACCCCCCCCCCCCCTTACGGGAATTAAATCCAGGGGCGTTCTCCAAGCTATACCCTCAGCCCTATTTTTATTTTGAAACAGGGACTTACTAAGTTGCTGAGACTGGTGGTGAGCCTGTGATCCTCCCCTCTCAGCCTCCTGAGTACTGGGATTGCAAGCATGTGCCACTACGCCTGGCTGGTTTAAGTTTCTTCATTTTCTTTACTTTTGTGGCACTAGGGATGGAACCCAGGGGCATTCAAGTTACATCCTCAGCCCTCTTTTATTTATTTTGAAACCGTGTTTCCCTAGGTTGATGAGTCTTCCCTGTTTGTGGAGGCTGTCCTTGAACTTCGATCCTCCTGTGTCAGCCTCCCAAGCACTGCCTGGCTGGTTTAAGTATTTTTATGTGAAGGTGATAGATGAAGATTTAACTGCATGTCCAGAATAGTACCATGCTGTATGAGAGTAACTCAAAGAAAAGACGGGGCCTGCTGATTTAACTTCTAGTTGGATCTTCAGGCCTCTAAAGTGGGAAACTTAATTTTAAGTGGCTTTCGGAGGTTTTTCTCATGATGTACTCTGAAGTATTTGATTATATAATACAATATGAATTGACAGAAGTAAGCACTTTAATTAAGCTTTCAAGCATTAGAGGATTAAGTAAAATAAGGAAGTCTTGCTCTTGCATTCATCTCGAGGTCCATGCTATTGTGAATTAGGGAAATTTTATAAAGGTATTTCTTAGTACCGAACCTTTGTGAGTAGGAAAGTGCGTGTTCACCGACATTGTCAGGACTGCCGAGGCTGCCGGGTGTTCCTAGCCGCTGGGGATCTGCGTGAGCCGAGGGCAGGCCCGTGCCTTGTGGCCTCACTTACTTTAAGCCCTCTCTTTCAGTGCAATCCAGGAAAGGTAAATAAGTTGTGTTCTGAATTTTGGTACCTGATACACATTCGAGGAAATGTTTAACGCTGACCTGTGGGACCAAGAGAAAGGCCATTTAGAAAGCTTTTTCATGTATTGCTAATTTGACTGTACTTTAATACTCTAGCAGTCTTGGTCTTGTGATAATTAGAAAATAAGTAGACTAGATGATAAAGCTCAGACCGCAGGGAGTGCAGGCCCTGCAGGGAGACGCGGTCCCCGCCCACCTCACCGCGCGCACTTGTGTCCCTTGGGGTCCTGTTGAGCTTCTCTGAGTCCATCTAACGTGGTGATTTTATTAGTGGAAGTGTCCCCCTTGTGTGCTTGTTACAAGGGTTAAATGACATGATTCAGCAGCCACACAGGAGGAGAGCCTAGAAAATGCTGTTAGGAATACTTTTATGATTACTGTTCTCATTACTGCTGTTACTAGGGAAGTTCTTAGTTATGCATTCCACATCCTGGATACTATATGTTTCATATGCAGTTATTTTAAAGATAACATGACATATATTCAGCAGTAAATCCTTAGGTAACGGGGAAACCGTTTAATCAGCGAAACAGCCTAACTTGCCAGAACCTGTGGGAGCGAGCAGGAGTCATCGCCTACGTGGCTGTAGCCCCGTCACTTACGTTTCTGAGCGGAGCACCCAGCCTTCCTGGGCCTCACCTTTCCTAGTTCATCAAGGTAGGATGAGAGAGGGCAAATGCAATGGTTGGAGCGAGTGATTAATGAAGGCCTACAGCCCTACGCTTGAAACAAAGCATGCAGTTTTGATAGTTTTTGTTGATGTACATTGATTAAAAAGTTCTTGTGAGCAGGCGTGGTGGCGCACGCTTGTGATCCCAACGCATGGGAGGCTGAGACAGGAGGATCGCACAGGTTCCCAGCCAGCCTCAGCTACTTAGTAAGGCTCTCAGCAACTTAGTGAGACCCTGTTTACAAATAAAGCATAAAAATAGGTCTGGGAGTATAGCCTGGAGGTAGAAAAGTACCTGGTTTCCACCCTCAGTACCACACACACAGACACACACACAGACACACACACGAATAAAAAGTGGTGATGGGGTGTAGCTTGGAGATAGAATGCCCCTGAGTTCCATCCTTGGTACCGCAAAAAAAAAAGTTCATGTGATCATTCAGCCATATTCTGGTGTGTAGCTATTCAACAAATGGGCACTGAGCAGTTACTGTGGCTTAAGCCTGTTGAATTAATGGTTGTCTTTTCTTTTTCTTCTGGTTCTGAGTATCAAACCCAGTGCATTCTACTTTGAGCTATACCCCAACCTTTTTATTTTAGACCAGGAAGGATCTTGCTAAGTCGGTGAGGGTCTTCCCAAGTTGTAGAGGCTGGCCTTAAACCTGTGGTCCTCCTGTCTCAGACTCCCAGCACTGGAGTTACAGGAATGAACATACCACCACATCTAGCTTGAGTAGTAGAATGAGATAAAGTCTCAGTAGAAAAAGGACAGCTGAGTCACGAGACGGGTGTGCATTACGTTCCATGTGAATTGGACGGCCCAGCCAGATTTCTTCTCAGATAGGTATTCAATGCACTTTGCGTTTCATTTTGTGCTCTTAATACCTAGAAGTCACTGACTTCATCTCTACATCACAGCCAACGACCTGGAGTGACTCAAGAACTCCAAGGCCTGGAAGTCCGGCCTGCTCAGCTTGTGTGTGCTGGCGGAGGAGTTAGAGAGGACAGAGGCCTTTGTAAGGAGCGCGCGAGAGCAGCCTGAGCTGCGCGTTGGTTTGGGGTCGCCTTCCCGTCCTCACAGGGAGCGATGGTCGGGGTTCCCTCTGGGCTGCACACACTGGATTTGCGCCCGGCTGAGAAACCCTGATCTTGGAGAACTGGGCTTTTTCATAGTGTGCTGCACAGACTCCTGGTTCCAGAAGGCCTTAGCTCATACTGCACGTACAGGTACCTGTGCCTGTCCTCAGGAGGGAGGCATTGTCATATATAGCTCCGTTCCTGGCACAGTACCTTTTGAAAGGGTCTTTGGGGTGAAGTTCATCTGCTTGTAAGACCTGCAGAAGTGCTAGGCACCCATGGTGCCTTGTCTTCCAGACAGACTTCAGAATAGCTGCCCTGAATGTGGTCAGGGATGACCGTATATGTGTGCTGCCCATTCTTAACCTCTATCTCAGAGTCCTTTTCTATAGCTTATCATTCTTGCCTGAATCTGAAATGCTTCACACTGTATACCACTGCTTCTTCTGAATCAAATTGTGTGTGGGGCTTATTGGGGATTAAAACTAGGGGCATTCTACCTTTGAGCTCCACCCCCAGCCCTACTACATTTATTTTTTAAAATTTACTTATTTTTTGGGGGGGGGTGCAGTGGGGATTGAATCCAGAGGCATTCGACCTCCATGTTATACCCCCACATTTTATTTCTTATTTGAAACTAGGGTCTCACTAAGTTGCCAAGGCTGGGTTTGAACCTGTGATCCTCCTGTCTCAGCCTCCCGAGTTCGGGATTACAGGTTTGAGCCACCAAAGCCAGGCTAAAATTATATTCTGTATATGATAAATAAATACTGAATTCAGGTTAATGATCTGTATCCTGAAGTGCTTAGGAGTAGTATCTTCAACTTACTTTGGTCTACGTAAAAATGAAGTGGATGGGCTGATGAATGAATGGGCAGAGCTGGCTAGGTAGGTCTCAAATATAGCAAACTACTGACATTAGAGCCGGGAGGTGAGCGTGTGAAGGTTCACACTACGATTACTTTTGTGTGAAAAGGTTATAATAATAACGTGTGCGGGAAGCCAGCTGCTCCCTGCCTTCATCTGATCTCTTTGGAGCTGAACTCGTCTTGGCATTTCCAGAAAACTATAATTCACTTCAGAATAATAGATGAGTGATAGCTATTTATTTTGCAGTACTGGGGATGGAACCCAGGGACATCGTACCTCCGAGCTACACCCCAACCCTATTTTTTCTTATTTTGAAACAGGGCCTCACTGAGTTGCAAAGGGCACCACTAAGTAGTAGCTGAGACTGCCCTTGAACCACGATCCTCCTGTCTCGACCTACCAAATGCTGGGATTATGAGCGTGCGCTGTCACGCCCAGTTTATTTTTTTCTTTTGTATGGAATATTACTACATTATAAACGAAGACATTCACCTCTGACATAGAAAGTGTGTGTCCAACAGTGCCTGTGCCTGGTGACTAGTATCCACGATCTTGAAGTGGGTTGTTTCAGCAGTTACTGCCTTTTCCTTAATCTTTTTTTTTTTTTTTTTTTTTTTTTTTTTACTCTTTGAGGTACTGGGGATGGAGCCCAGGGGCATTCTACCTCAGAACTACACCTCCCAGCACTATTTTTTTTTAATTCTTTATTTTGAAGCAGAGTCTCACTGAGTTACAGAGGGCCTCACTAGGTAGCTGAGGCTGTCTGCAAACCTGGATCCTCCTGTCTCAGCCTCCTGAATGCTGGGATTGCAAGTGTGTGCCACCACGCCTGGCCTATTTCCTTAATTTTAAACTAAGCATTCATCCTATTGAGCTAAAGACAGCTTTTTTTCACGTATAGGGATTAAACTTTAGGAACACTTTACGTAAGTTGTTTCAAATATTCAATTTTTAATCTAAATTGCATTTCAATGTTTTTCAGTTTTTATAAATCATAATCAACTACCAGCTTTAAAAAATCCTTTTTATTGTTTTGCATAAAGGGAAAATGGATACTGTTTAAATCATCAAAAAGTAAATACTCACAGTTACAGTTCCCAGGAAAGTTCCCCTTGTAGTTTCTTTCAGTTATTCCCTCCTCCTGTTGAAAAGGCAGCTGTTCTTCTTTCTGGTCACTACTTACTTGTTTTGTTTAACCACTCCAGTATTGCGCAGGACAGATTTTCGTTTAACCTAGCGGGAGATGATTGGCATAATGCAGTGCTTTTTGCCTGTATTTGACCCTGATCTTCATGTTTATAGTTTGTTTCATGACATTCCCTTTACTGTCCCAAATGCGATTTGCATATAAAATTACTTAACATACACTTTTTTGGGGGGGGCATTACTTAATAGGGATGGAACGCGGGGGCACTCTGCCTCCAAGTGACACCCCAGCCCTATTTTTTATTCTTTATTTGGAAACAGGGTCTCACTGAGTTGCAGAGGGCCTCACTAGGTAGCTGAGGCTGTCCGCAAACCACGATCTTCCTGTCTCAGCCTCCCGAATGCTGGGGTGACAAGCGTGCCCACCACGCCCGGCTGGCATTTTCATCATTATGTTAAGAATATACTATAAGAAATGGAATTGTGCACAGATCTCTTAGATTGAAACTTTTAAAAGAAGGCTTAAAAAATAGAAATTGAAAGCCGGGTGTGGTGGCCTACGCTTGTAATCCCAGCATTCGGGAGGCTGAGACTGGAGGATTGCGGTTCGTGGACAGCCGCAGCTACTTAGTGAGGCCCTCTGCAACTCAGTGAGACCCGGTTTCAAAATAAAGAATAAAAAATAGGGCAGGGGGTGTAGTTCAGAGGTCGAATGCCCCTGGGTTCCATCCCCAGACCCGCAAAAAAAAAAAATAAAAAAAAAAATAGAAATTGAATTCGTGTTTACTAAAGAAATTTTGTGAATTGAGTATGAAATGAAGAAAACACACTTCATGTGTCAGGTTGCCACCGGGTAAGGGTGTCATTGGCCATTTGGTAATACTTGTTTGCATACAAACTTCAGTACGTTGTTATGTTGAAGTTATATTCATTTAGTTTTGAATTCTTCTTTTGTTGTGAATCTAATTAAAAATTCCTTGTCTTTCACTTTTACCTTACAGGCCCCTTCACAGATGTAGTCACTACAAATCTTAAATTACGAAATCCATCGGACAGAAAAGTGTGCTTCAAAGTGAAGACAACAGCCCCTCGTCGGTACTGTGTGCGGCCCAACAGCGGGATTATTGACCCAGGGTCCACTGTGACTGTTTCAGGTAGTAAAGTGTGCCTTGTATTTATGCGGTCTTGCGTTTTGACATTTTATGATTGGTTTATTTAATAATGTTTCATCTGAGGGAGGAAATAAGACTTTTGTGTGTGTGGTGCTGGGGATTGAACTCGGGCATTCTACCCTTGATCTATACCCCCACCCCTATTTTTATTTTTATTATTTATTTATTTATTTTTTGGTGGTGTTACTGGGATTCCTGGAAGCCCTTCTACCTCTGGGTTACACTCCCAGACCTATTTTACACTTTTTTATTTGGAAACAGGGTCTCTTAAGCCACTGCGGCTGGCTTCGAACCTGCGCGATCCTCCTGTCTCCACCTCCCAAGTGCGGGGATGACAAGAGTAATTACGCCCGGCCTTATTTTTATTTTTTATTTTGAAACAGGGTCTTGCTTAGTTGCTGACAACCTCACTATGTTGCTGAGGCTGTCTTTGAACCTGCGGTCCTCCTGTCTTAGCCTCTCAGATACTGGGATCACAGATGCATGCCGCCATGCCCGGTTGGAAATAGTTTTTCTGTTCTTCTGGTTGTGTCTTTAAAGACTTCCCTCTGTTATCACACATTATGCAACTGGTACAGAGAAACTGTTACCCTCATCTGTGCGGGGTGTGGTGATTATTGTCCATTTCAACTTTGTACGGAGCCTTTATTCCTGTAGTTCCCCACCGCCTTCTCTGTCCTTGTTATTTTACCTTTGACAAATGACACCGTTTGGGGGCCTAGGTCTCTAGGGTATTCTGTATCCCAGGGAGCTGTAGAGGTGTTCGCATTCTTTTGTTAAAAACACACTGCCTCTTTCTGCCTGTTGCTTTACGTCATGTGAGTCCTTATGTATGGCTTGCACTTCGAGTTTTAGTGTTATGACTCCCTTGTGTGTTTACTCATGGTTGAAACGTATCCTCGGTTCCTGCTATATGTGGAGTCCTCACTGCGTGAGAGGTCTGCTGCGCCATAGTTAACCCCCTGTGAGCCGCTTCTTGCCTCGCTCAGGCCCTTGGCTCAGGCCCTTGGACTTGAAGCAGCGCACCTCGTAGCCTTGAAAGGTGGCCCAGGAACTGCAAGAAGTAAGATCTTGTGAGCCTTCCTGGAGGCGGGGCTGCGCGGCCTCTTCCTGGAGGCGGGGCTGCGCGGCCTACCGCGGACCCTTGGCTGCACAGCAGGATGCTCACTGGGGAGGGCAGTAACTCACCTGGACCCCTGTCGCAGATCAGAACTCTGCGGGCGGGGCCTCAGTGTGCACAGTAGGGGAAAAATCCTGATAAGAACTCCAAAGAGACCAAAATAATTCTCTAATCCGTTTTCTGGTTTTCACATCCACAGCAGATAAAAATAGCAAATTATACAGCGAAGAATGGAAACCTAGAGCAGGCCTATTGAGAGTACTTAGAAGCCTGACCTGAGCTGGGCGTGGTGGCTCATGCTTGTAATCCCAGTATTTGGGAGGCTGAGCCAGGAGGATCATGCAGGTTCTTAGCCAGGCTTAGCTACTTAGTGAGGCCCTCTGCCACTTAGACCCTTAAATGAATAAATATACGGCTGTGGGTGTAGTTCAGAGTTAAAATGTCACTGGGTACAATCCCCAGTACCGCAAAACAAACAAGCAAACAAAAACAAACAGTGGAGCCCGACTGCACAGGCACAGTTCCTGGTTAAGTCCTTCCTCGGTGAGTAGGTAAATCCCCAGATGCAAGAGCGAGGGGGCTGTGAGCCTCCTCGCAGTGCTGTGTGGGCCTGGTGGCGGGGTGGTCGGAAAGGAGTGCGTTCCTGGCGCCAAGTCAGCCTCGCTGGGTTGCCCTGGGAGAGCTGCCGAGGAGGATGGAGGAAGGACCAAGGACCCTTGGTTTTGAATGTTGCTCTCTGTTTTTAAGCCTTTGGCTAAATTGGAAGAATAGGATTACTTCAGTTCACATGGCAAAACTGCTGTTTTTTTGAGGGCTTCTCATTAAGGACATTTTACAGCATTAATATTTTTAAAGAAAATTTCTACTTCTCAAAGCACTTTCTCCCATATCAATCCCTGTATTGAACACTGGACTTATTAAAACTTCTAGTTGAGCCGGGCGTGGTGGCGCACGCTTGTAATCCCAGCGCTTGGGAGGCTGAGAAAGGAGGATCGCGCAGGTTCGAAGCCAGCCTCGGCTACTTAGTGAGGCTCTCAGCAACTTAGTGAGACCCTGTTTCCAAATAAAATATAAAATAGGTCTGGGAGCATAGCCCGGAGGTAGAAAAAAGCCCCTGGGCTACACCCCCAGCACCACCAAAAAAAAACCCACTATAAAACCTCTAGTTACTGATCCCATGAGTTAGGGTTTCTGTCCACCAGTTACCACTTACCGCTTTCTCAGTCAGGGTTTCCCAGGACCGTGCCTCCTCCGGCGCCGTCCCTGAGCTCTGATGTCCCGCTCCCCACCCAGTCCCTCTAGCAGTGTTGTGAGGACTGGCTTTTGAAGTAGACCCCAGAGTACTTCTGAGACTGTCTCCTTTTGTCACCTGGGTTGCGCTCTTAACTAGAGCATGACTGTCATAAGGATATACGTGTTTTTCTTTTTATCCACAAGTGTTTGAGTCACGGTGATGAACAGCCTATAGCGATTGTGTGGCAAAGGGTGTGACTGGAATTCCGTGTGCTTCATCTGCATTCTGAGTCATTTACACTGTGCACCTTTGGTACTGTGTATCTGCCCCTTTGAAAACATTTTTTTAACCATGGTGTGAGTTAATGGACTTCTCACACGTACCATATGAATAATATTTTCTTATATAATTGGTAATTATTATGTTTTTTTAATGTTGTCTCACAGTATTAGCAGGGAAATGATATTTAACTGTTGGGCTATACCCCTAGTCCTGATTTATTTCTTATGGTCTCTTACAGTGAATCTTTGTTACATGAGTTTAACATGACATAAAAACCCAGGGATTCTTTAAAAGAATAAAAACCTTATAGGCTACTGAAAATCATAAGTTCTCAGAAAAAAATTTAATGTTACTGTTGGGACCCTAGAATAAATTCTAAACATCAAGAACATATTATTTACTCTCATATTTTCTTAGAATCAGATTTAAACAAATAGGTGAACTTTACTTGTATAATTGTTTAAAATCTATTTTGGGAAATGAATTAAAATAATATGTGATAGTAAGTTTTAAGTTACTGTTTCTCCTGTAAATACCCAGTAATCTAATATAAAAATATCAGTAAGTGCTAAAATGAAGCCTATATTCATACTATAAATAGTTTTGATAAATTAAGTTTACAGACTAGGCTTGGTGGCACATGTCTGTAAGCCCATTACTTGGGAGGCTGACACAGGAGGATCACAGGTTCAAGACCAGCCTCAGCAACTTAGCCATACTCCCGGCAACCTGGCACTACCCTGTTTTCAAACAAAATTAAAACGGGCTGGCAGTGTAGCTCAGAGATAGAACACCCCTGGGTTCGATCCCTAGTATTACAGAACAACACCAAAAAATAAACAAAACAAAAAACCCTGCGCTTACAGACCCAAGAGTAGCTAATGTTGGCAAAGTTTTGCAAACTTGTACGACTAACTTGAAAGGAGGTAGCCATAGAGTGTTTACTAAGTAGCCTGTGTTAGGTTGTGGGTTGTTAAGGACTTAGGAAGCCAGGTGTGGACAGTCTAAAAGTGATTGGAAACCTGGGCATGGCGGTACATACTTGTAGTCCTACTACGTGGGAGGCCGAGATAGGAGGATCAAAGGTTTGAGGACAGCCTCAGCAGGTAGTCTCATCAGCCTAGCAAGACCATTAAAAAAAGGGGGGTGGGGGCTGGGAGTGTAGCTCAGAGGTGTAATACCCCTAGCTTCGATCCCCAGTACCACGAAAATTAAAATAATTAGGATCTATGAAGTTAATTTTGGATCCTTGTTGGAGATAGTCCGGTCTTGGTGACCTTTAAATTTTCCTGTTAGGTCATAGGAATGGTGACTCTGCAGAAGACAATATAACGTGTCCTTTCTTCTCTAGTAATGCTGCAGCCCTTTGACTATGATCCCAATGAAAAGAGTAAACACAAGTTTATGGTCCAGACCATTTTTGCTCCACCCAACACTTCAGACATGGAAGCTGTGGTAAGTATAGAAGGCACATGCGATTTACTGGGAGGCGTTTGGTTTAGACCATGGGTTTTGTTTAGCTCTCCACAGGGAAGCCTAACTTTTAGACTAAAAACAACCCTTTGAATGTATTTGTTACAGATGATGCTAATTTCAAAAATGGAAAGGCTTTGACATAGTGTTTCTTAGAAACAGTTTAGAACGGTGACTACCAAGAGTAAAGCCCTGTGATGGCTAGCGCCGGCTGTCGAGGTCTAGGCTCACGCAGGTTCTGTGCCTTCGGCAGGGACCGCGGTGGTGGTCGCCGGCCGTCCCCCAGCGCCCGGAGCCACTCGGCTGGAGCCGGCCCTGCAGCGAGCCTGCCGCCATCTTCATTGTCTCATGTGTGCTTTTGTTTGATTTTAGTGGAAAGAGGCAAAGCCTGATGAATTAATGGATTCTAAATTGAGATGTGTCTTTGAAATGCCGAATGAAAACGATAAGCTGGTAAGTAGGAGAGCGAGGGCGTTGGAGCTGCTGAGCTCGGATGCTTCGATGGCCTTGGCGGGGTGTGATCCGGCTGGCTCGCTGGGGACAGTATTCATTTGAGCTATTTTGTAATATGCTTTTTCATCCAAGGAGGAGGAAATGCTTCTTCAGTCCATGCTGCAGGATGGGGGGGTTAATTTAATTCTCCTAAATTTTGGCCACTTAACCACTTAAAGGTTTTTTTTTTTTGAGATATATAGATGATATAAATGTATATATATGCACACACATATGTACATGTATACACACACATAGGTATAATTAAAGAACAAGATAATATAAACTACTTTTTGGTAACTGTCAGTTTAGCGATAAAGAATTTAATTTAAGGCCGGGCGTGGTGGCGCACGCTTGTAATCCCCGCGCTTGGGAGGCAGAGACAGGAGGATTGCGCAGGTTCGAAGCCAGCCGCGCACGCTGGCTTAGGAGACCCTGTTTCCAAATAAAAATGTAAAAATAGGTCTGGGAGTGTAGCCCGGAGGTAGAAGGGCTTCCAGGAACCCCCGTACCACCAAAAAAAAAAAAAAAAAAAAAGAATTTAATTTACCTGGCTAGTTCATTCTCGGTTTGGTGTTTCTCAAGATTTTGCTTTTAATTTTGGTCAAAATTGATGTTATAATATTTTTTAGTAAATAATCTATTGTTGCTTATTGATTGGTATGAGGCAAATAGGAAGCGGGCACTAAGGAATAGATGTGTGTAGTTACAGCAAACCAAGCCAAATATAGTTATTTTTTAAAAATTAGGCATTAAGGAAACACCTAGAAGTGTAAACAGGAAAAGCACATGCAGTGAGCCCATGGAACCTGTGGCCAGCTGTAATGGTCCCCGCTCTGTCGTTATTCTTACTAAATCCCCACCACGTTCTCTTGCTCAGGTTAAGGCAAATCCCAGGAGTTAGAGGAGTTAGCCTATTTCTGTCTATCTCTTTCAGAGGACTGTAAAAGAACAAAGTATTTTAATATCAGTGCTGCCATTGACCTGCCTGTAGAAGTCTAACGTGCCGCTTAGTAAGACTGTCCAGGCCGCGTTCACACTGTCTCCCGTGTGATGGATTTGGGTGTTTTTTTGCAGCTGGCTTGACTTGAGATAAAAACAAAATCCAGATATGTGAACGTTACTTAAATTTGGAATTCCCCCTCTGTTTTTCTCTTGAAAAATTATGAATACCACCTGAACTAGGTTTGCGTGTAGACTTTCTCACATACTGGGCTCCACGGATTCTGTCCTTGGGGCGCCGTTGGGCTTTTTCTCTGTCCTTAATATTTCCTAGATTCAAGTTGGATAGAGGCCTCATCAGCTGAGGTGCGCTCTGCTGAGGTTAGGGTGGTGAAGACTGCTTTCTGCTCTGTGTGTGTGGTTCGTTTGGTGACGTGAGCAGCCATTGCTGTGCAAGTTCTGAGTGCTTTTCACCAGAGCCACCCACTTGCCCAGGAGCAGTGTCTGAGGCCGCTCAGTCGGCACAGCTGAGAGGTGGGAGGGGTACTGCAGGCCGCTGGTGCGGTGGGTCAGGACAGGGCCGCCGCTGTGCTGGTGCGGTGGGTCAGGACAGGGCCGCTGCTGTGCTGGTGCGGTGGGTCAGGACAGGGCCGCTGCTGTGCTGGTGCGGTGGGTAGAGGACAGGGCAGCTGTGCTGGTGCGGTGGGTCAGGACAGGGCTGCCGCTGTGCTGGTGCAGTGGGTAGAGGACAGGGCCGCCGCTGTGCTGGTGCGGTGGGTCAGGACAGGGCCGCCGCTGTGCTGGTGCGGTGGGTCAGGACAGGGCCGCCGCTGTGCTGGTGCGGTGGGTCAGGACAGGGCCGCCGCTGTGCTGGTGCGGTGGGTCAGGACAGGGCCGCCGCTGTGCTGGTGCGGTGGGTCAGGAAGGGCCGCCGCTGTGCTGGTGCAGTGGGTAGAGGACAGGGCCGCCGCTGTGCTGGTGCGGTGGGTAGAGGACAGGGCCGCCGCTGTGCTGGTGCAGTGGGTCAGGACAGGGCAGCTGTGCTGGTGCGGTGGGTCAGGACAGGGCCGCCGCTCTGCTGGTGCAGTGGGTCAAGACAGGGCCGCCGCTGTGCTGGTGCGGTGGGTAGAGGACAGGGCCGCTGCTGTGCTGGTGCAGTGGGTAGAGGACAGGGCTGCCACTGTGCTGGTGCGGTGGGTCAGGACAGGGCCGCTGCTGTGCTGGTACGGTGCAGGGTCACTGCTCTGAGGGAATCTGGCCACATGGCCACAGCTGAGGCGGCAGTGTAGCCCAGGTGTCTGAAACGCACCTGGGGCTACATAAAAGGTGAGCTTTTGTCACTCCCCAGTACACTGCAAGAACAGTTGTGAGGACCCTGTGCTCATCTAGTACTGGATCAGTGGTTGTGTTTATAAGGGGGTAAACGCGGAGGATTTCTTTAGTGTTTTTTTTTTTTTTTTTTTTGTGGGTCTGGGGATGTAACCCATGGACATTCTACCTCCAAGCGACACCCCCAGACCTATTTTCTATTCTTTATTTTGAAACAGGGTCTCACTGAGTTGCTGAGACTGTGGACGAGCCTGGGTCCTCCTGTCTCAGCCTCCCCCTGCTGGGATGGCGAGTGCGCACCGTGCGTGCACCCCTGGTGATGCACGCCCTTCCCTCCTCATGCTGCGTCTGCTGTGCTGCACGTGCTCCGGGGGCTCCGTGACGGCCCCTTGCCGTCATTGGTGCTCAGACTGCTGGAGGTTCTTCAGGTTGGTTCTTTTGACCTGACAGTCTTTGGTAACTTTCTTGGTGTCTCGTGAGATTTCTCCAGGCCCGGACCTGGAGTTCTTGGAGCAGCTCTGGGCCCTTCAGTGGGAGGAGGAGTCTCGGAATCCAGTGTGGGCTGGGCCCTGGGCTTGCCGGGATGTCTGCCAGACGGTCCGTTCTTCTGGCCAAGATGAGAGGGCATTCATTTGTCATTTAAGGTATTTTTTCCAAGGGCGGGGTTTTATGGATGAAGCCACATGGCAGCAGCACAAGGATGCTGTGGAGATTTTGGTTTCCTATGATTGCATTTTATGGCTAGGATTTGTCTTTGAAGATACTGGATAATTTGGAATGTGTAAAGTCTTAACTGATTCTGAGAAGGGTGAGCACTTCTGTGAATCAGCTCAAGCAGTATTTGGCAATAACTGCCTGATGACTCATGGTTTATTAATCTTGCCGTTTTGATTTTTGATGGATATTTTTAATTGTTTGGAATTTTCAAGTTTTGCATATCAAATAAAACAGCACTGCTGGGAGTGGTGGCGCACGCTTGTAATCCCAGTACTTGGGAGGCTGAGACAGGAAGGTCACAGGTTCAAAGCCAGTCTCAGCAATGTAGAAAGGCCACGGAAACCTAATAAGACCCTGTTTCAAAATAAAGAATTAAAATAGGGCGGGGATGTATCTTGGAGCTAGAATGCCCTGGGGCTAACTCCCCAGTCTCCCTCCCCACAGAAGTGCTTTGTGGGCGGGGGAGAAGCATCACCATTTCAGATTTATATAATCCAAATGTATGAAAAATTTATAATACACGCAGGTTAGAGGTGGCCATCACTGATTCACGTGCCTGTTATGAGGACGAAGGCTAGGCGTAGCTGGTATTACGACGCGGTGTTTCCTAAGCGGGGAGAGTGCTCGTGCGTTGGGAACTGTGACTCGTACGCGGAGTCACATTGTGTATTTATGTGTCAAAGGATCTTAGAAGACCTGCAGTAAAGAAGTATGTTTAACCAGCATTTTCATGTACTGTAATTAACTTCTGGAATATCCAGTGCTCTGAAAAAGAACTTTTTGGAAAGAACTATTCCTGCTTTAATTCATTCTTGTGGTGTTAACCTGAGGATTCCGTAAGAAATGCTAAGCACTGAGAAGTGTATGTAAATTCAGTGCACAGACTCAGTTCCATCTGTTGCTTATGTGACTGTCGGGTCATTTTAATGCTGTGTCTCATGCTCTTTGGGAAATAGGAGCGTCAAGCATCACATGTCGTCTTCATGATAGTGGGAAGTGTGCGACTTCATAACTACAGATGCACACAAAACACGCTTTCATATTACTTTCTGAAATTTGGTTTTAGGGAATTTGCGTATCAATGGATAGTGGTTCCTCGTGATAGTTTAGTTTTAGTTTAGGTTTTGTTTTGTTTGCTGTTTTATTTTTTGTTATATTCTTTGGTGGTACTAGAGATTGAAATGAGGGATGTTCTTCCTCTGAACTACACCCCTAGCCTTATTTTTAATGTTTTTCAGTTTTGAAACAGCTTCACTGTGCAAGATTAGTAATGCATACTTATAAAGGACAGTATAAAATATGTTTTTTAGTTTATTTTTTTGTGGTACTGGGGTTTAAACCCGGGGCATTCTACCTCAGAGCTACATCCCCAGTCCTGTTTTTATCCTTTATTTTGAAATGGTCTTACTAAGTTGTGGAGGGCTTCACTAAGTAGCTGAGGCTGGACACAAACCTGCACTCCTGTCTCAGCCTCCCAAGCGCTGGGATTACAGGTATGCACCACCATGCCTGGCTCTGCTTTTTAGTTTATAACTGTGATGGCATATATTATTTGAGATATTCTGAATTTTTTTAGTGGTTTATTTACTTACTTTTTTTTAGTAGTTTATTTACTTAGCACTAGCAATGCTGGGGATGGAACCCAGGGCCTTGTGCATAATAGTTCTAAACCTACTACTGTTCCTCCTTTCCCTCCCCCTCTAACGCCCTAGCCCAGTTTTTCTTAGCTTCTATATTGCAAAGTGTTTTAATATGTAACTCTCCCGATGGCATATATGAAGCAGTGGAGAGGTTTGCATCAGTTAGTAATCCTGACTGTGTATTATTACTGTTGTTTCCACTCAAGTGTACAGTGTGCATCATTGCCATTGCCAGGGATGTTAATGTATACACCCTTCATCGGGTATAGTTACCAGTTTTTTGTCACCTTAAAAAGTTTATCATCAGAATTTAATATTCAACTTAGAAAAGTTTGGTTATTGTTAATAGTTTTTGTGGTCCTGGGGATTGAACCAAGGAGCATCCATCCCCAAGCTATACCCCTGAGCCTGTTTTACTTTGAACCAGTCTTGCCAAGTTTCAGAGGCTGGACTGGGCCTGCAGTCTTCTGTCTCAGCCTCCTATGTACTGAGATTACAGGTGTCGCCACCACACCTGGCTAAAATGTGGTTATTATTGAAAGCAGATAGATTTGAAATAAACTGTCACAGTTGTAGATGTTTTTTCTCAAACATGGTATAGCCAGCAGGTCAAGGTGACTTCTTTTTTCTTTTCTTTCTTTCTTTTTTTTTTTTTTTTGTGGTACTGAGGATTAAACCCAGAGGCATTCTATCTCTGAGCTACACCCCGTGGCCTATTTTTTATTCTTTATTTTGAAACTGGTTCTCACTGAGTCGCAGAGGGCCTCACTAAGTAGCTGAGGCTGTCCGCAAACCGCGATTCTCCAGTCTCAGCCTCCCAAATGCTGGGATTACAAGCGTGTGCCACCACGCCCAGCTTGTGAGACCCTGTTTTAAAATAAATAATAAAAAAATAGAGCTGGGCTGTATCTCAGAGGTTAGAATGCCTCTGGGTTCCACCCCCGTACCGCAAGTGAAAAAAGTATTTTAAATTACAAAATGGTTCTAATTTATGTGCACAGTAGAGTGAATTTTGTTTTGGAAATTTGCTCTCTGATTTGAATCACAGATGAGTGACCAAGGAAACCGAGGGACCATTTTATTTTAAAACAAAAGGAGTAAAAAAAAAATTATTAAATTTTCTGGGTGGCAGGAATAAGCACCGACTGCCTTTGGGCGTGCTGAGCGTGCGTCCTCGCCGCTGGAGCAGCGTGTGGCGGGCTGTGGTGTGAGCAGTGTGTGCCGGCAAGGGCCTGCAGTGTCCCCTCGAGTTACTCCATGCTCACCTGAGGAGCACCAGCGCCCTCCTGCACGTGCCGCCGCAGTGCGCACCGGTGCTCAGGTGGCTTCCAGCCATGAGCTCATCTGGTTACGTCAGCGCTGGGTTTTGAAACACTAATGTGCAGTTAGTGATAGCAGGACTCATTGTGTTCTTAAGGATTTAATGATATTTATGACATTTTATGACCTATTCAGTATATTGTGATAATTTAAAAAAATGTTTAGGTGTCCTTACTTGTACTGGACATTTTCTATATTCCTTAAGTATATTGCATTTCATACATGTCCTCCATTGAATATTTGATAATGACATATTTTCTAGGAGAAAGTATTTATTTTAGTGATGATTTTGGGCAATAAGAATAGAATTTTAGTGAGTCGTACATACTTAGACATTTGATGGTTAGAAGTGTACATTATTTTATGTTAAGGTATAGAATACATATCAATTAGAAGTTATTTCAGAGTTTGTTTAAACCTTTCTGTATAATTTTTTTTTATTTGTACCAAAGGAATTTGAGAAGATAGGAAGAAAACTGTGGAGTTTATGGTATGCTAAGAGTTTGTGTGTGTGTGAGTATGAGTTCTTGAGTAAAAAGAGGTTTATAAATCATTACATTTTTAACCTCAGAGGAAATTGTCCACGTTACGTGTTATCAAAGGTAAGAACAGTGGAAGTGCTTCGTTCAGGTGCGGATGAGCGCGTAACTCGTAAAATGAACCGCAGAGCTAGAGAAGCTCTCGTGTCCAGACGGCATGAGGCTAGAGCTCATGTTTGTATATCTGGTAACTGGACATGCAGGTAGATCGTAGCTCATTTTGTTTGGGAAATAATCTAAGAAGCGCGTTCAGAAGCTTTGGTACTTTTTGCTTTAACAGCCAGTACTTATTAATGCTGCTTCTTATGCTAGCACAGTTACGTTGAGTAAATGTGAACGGTTTGGAGGCTAATGCTTCTGTGTTGTCAGTCATTCCCAGTAAGCAGGAGAAGTCGGTTGGGTTGAGCCTGAGATGTGTTTCCCATGCCGCCTCAGGGTCCCGCCCCTCCAGGGACTGCTCCGAATGTCACCTCGGTGAGCAGCGCCACCGACACAGCCGCGGCAGCTGGCAGTTACCACACGAAGAACGAGCCCAAGGGACTCACTGTGTTCAAACGGGAAAAGCAGAAGGTTTGTTAGAGGGCGCTAACAGGCACAGGTGCCTTCCGGTGCCGCTAAGTTATGTACGGAAGCGCGTTGCGGCGTGGTATACGAAACAGGTAGAATAAGAAAACTTGGGCTGTGTTTGAGTTACAGTAGAACCACAGAGCATTGGCTAATCATTCCTACGATGACTCTTCAAACAGTGAGCCTTAGAAAGCGGCAGCAGTGAGCAGGACACTAGCATCAGGTCTCAGTCCTGGGGGAGAGGTCTGGGCAGCCCACGGTACAGGGGCTCTAGCTTGTTGGGCTTAGGGTAGCAGCGCCCCAGTTAGGCAGGTGCTGCAACACTGCTCTTCAGACAGGCCTCTGAGTCTGTAAAAAAGACAAATGAGATTATATTTTATATTTTCCTATCAAATACAATTATAGTAACTTCCTCATAATGGTCATGGTTGGGTATTTGCAATGCCCCAGGCTAGGAGAATTTTTAGTTAATGCCCTTAGTTCATGAGAGAGAGAGGGAGGGAGGGAAGGAGGGAGGGAGAGAGAGAGAGTGAGTGTGTGTGTGTGTGTGTGTGTGTGTGTGTGTGTGTGTGTTATGTTTAACATTTCCTGAAGCAAAATGCCACCCCACCCCCATCAGTAAAGTAATAGGAACCTTTTGGTGGTGGAATGGGTACTGTGTGATTCTCTTGACCATTTCTTGTTTACCTACAAAGAAACCCCCACAGTTCTTTTTCTGGTATTAGGACTTGAATGCAGAGGTTTCTACCACTGACCTATACCCCCCAGCCCTTTGTATGTTTTCATCTTGAGACAGGGACTTGCCCATACTGACCCTCTGCCAGTGTGTTCCCTGCTGCCTCAGCCTCCTGAGGACCGGCTTACAGGGAGCGCCAGCACCTTGCAGGAACTCACAGCCTCCTTAGGTTGTCTGTAGAGCAGGTGTGCGGGACCCCTGGGGGCCGGCGTCAAGGACAGGCAGTCGCAGAGAAGGCAGACACAGGTGCTCCTGAGTAATATTTTTCTGAAAAGGGGGCTGTAAGCCGATTTAAGTTTGGGAACCTCTGGCTTATATTTTGATTTGATTTAGCAGATATGCATACTAATAAGGCTTTGAAAGAAAGAATCCTTAATCTAAATGTCTAGTACTTTTTTGATTTGTGATGTTGAGTCATTTACTTCTGGGAATCCTGACCGTAGAGAAAACAGTAAATTGTTTGTTGGAGTGGGGAAGAACATTTCAGGTGACTTTTATTTAGATACTGTGTTTTAGCTCACTGGTTAATATTTTAGTTCTGACAGCCATGCTGTAGTCCTTGCTTTTTAGGCTTATTCCCTTCCTATACACTGACATCCTTAGTCCTAACAGTCACAGGACGCTCTTGCAAACACCTCCTTACAGTTTGCCTTGCCCTTCCGTTTCCAATCCCAGTGGAGTTACCTGGAATGTTGGGATTGACGTTCTGATGGCTGTTAGATAGGAAAACGACAGAAGGTGGGTGGATGGAAAGAGGCACACGGTGGGAACAGTGGGACACGCACAACATGCGTGTCGTCTTCGTAAGCTGACGCACAGCCGTGAGCGCCCTGTGTTCTAGTTGCAGTGTAAGTATATTGTTAACATAATGCTACTGTCCGAGTGTGTAAGAGTCACAGCATGTTGAATCCTTCTAGTTTCCTTGTTTCACGGTTCTCAGAACAACCAGTCTCCTCTTTCTGGACCAGTCTGAAGCAGCTCTCAAGGAACAGCCAGACCTCACTAATGGAGCTCCCGAATGGCAGCGTTTCCTTAAGGTCACATCCGCTTAGTGTTTCCACCAGCCCGCCCCTTAGCCTCCAACTAAGCTAGTTATATGTACTTAGCCATGAAATATACATAAATAAATTAGATTTCTTTGCATCTGCTGTGTATGTTGACTGGTCTGTAGGGGATTGAAGCGTGTGTGGCTCGCTCACTTGTGAGGTGTGGCCGCGCTTCACTCTATCGTCTTTATATTCGCACCCCACAATTGGTCATGCGACTTTTTTTTTGTTATAGAAGCGATGTTAAAATCACGAAAACTTTCAATATAAAAACAAAAAATCGCCGGGCGTGGTGGCGCACGCTTGTAATCCCCGCGCTTGGGAGGCGGAGACAGAAGGATCGCGCAGGTTCGAAGCCAGCCGTGCTGGCTTAAGAGACCCTGTTTCCAAATAAAAATATAAAAATGGGTCTGGGAGTGTAGCCTGGAGGTGGAAGGGTTTCCAGGAACCCCAGAACCACCAAAACCAAAAACCCACCACCATTCAAAGATATTCCTCCATGCATTATTTAAAAATCATAAAGAACGAGAAGCTACCCATCAAACTTTAACAGAAGTGCAGTGTTTAAGTAATTTTGGTAAGGCCCAGAATAGATGTTTAATGACATTGTGTCATTTAAAATAACTAACCGGGTGTGGTGGCACACACGCTTGTAATCCCAGCATTTTGGGGGGGGCGGAGACGGAGGTTCGTGGACAGCCTCAGTTATTTAGCGAGGCCCTTCGCAACTCATCGAGACCCAGTTTCAAAAATAAGAAGACTAAAAAATAGGGCTGGGGTTTAGCTCGGAGGTACAACGCCCCTGGATTCCATCCCTGGTACCGCAAAAAAAAAAAAAAAATAGTAATAATAAAATAAAATAATTAAAATATAAGCATATAACTCAAAGCAGGGTAGGGTTATATGGCACTAATTTTATAATTGAAAATGATAGTTAAAATATAAGCCTATATGAGCCAGGTGTGGTGGTGCATGCTTGGAATCCCAGCATTTGGGAGGCTGAGGCAGGTGGATCACTGTTCATGGGCAGCCTCAACTCCTTAGCGAGGCCCTCTGCAATTTAGCGCCTGTTTCAAAATTAATGATAAAAAGTAGGTCTGGGGATGTTGCTTGAAGGTAGAACGCCCCTGGGTCCCAGCATTAGCACCACAAACATTACCACCATCACCCTTCTCAGCTGAAAAGTCTGCAAAGTAGAAAACTCTACAGAGAGATCCGTGCACACCGAACCTCACTGGAACGTGACTCTTTCTGCGTGCATTTAGACCTGCTGGCCAGATCACATGTTCTTAAATACTAGTTTTGCCCCTGAGCAGTTTCTTTACACTTAATATAAACTTGGCGGCAGGGATGGTATGGTGGGTGTGTGGCCTCTAACCTTAGGAGTTTTGTGGGCTCTCAAGGGTAATGTTCTAAATGTCTTTGTTACCTGAATAAAGCAGGTTTGTGTCCATCTAAGTTTTTCTTTTTAATCTCTGGTTGCTGGGCTTGGAGCGCGGCCTTTGCGTGCGTCACCACGAACCGTCCCCAGCCTTGTGAGGGCTTTGACCTTTGGAGCTTTCATGAGATGAGCAGGGCTGCGCTCCCTGCTCCACCCTCACTGTTAGGTGTGGTGCCTGCTGTTGGGGGACGTGCAGGGGGCGGGGAGAGCACAGGCTCGGACCACCAGGACCACTGCGCTTTGTCCCGCCCTGTGCCGTGCTGTGTGCGGTTCTTCCTCCATTCCAGTCTTGCCTCCGTTTCCTGCTTTCATTAGCAGAAGCTGCGCCTTTCTTGGCATGTCGTTTTGTCGGTGGTTTCTCCTTTCTCTGGGATGCTTGGGGTCCGCTCCCGTCTCCAGAACCTCCTTTGGGCCGCAGGGTGGAGCGCTGTAGAGGACCCTCCTCGTTGGGCTTTGGCATTGCTCAGCATACTTTGGCCGAGTCACTACGGAGGCTCAGAGAGTTGGGTTTCAGGGTGAAGTGGTTCTGTTCTCCCAGCCGCTGGGGTACTTAGGAGCGAGCTCCAGAGGCACGTCGCTAGGATGTGTGCTCCGTGCTACGGACGGTAAGTGTGGGCCGGTGCCTGGCGAGTTAGTTGGTATTACCTGGCCTAGTCCTTTTCAAACTGTTGCACATGGCCATAACATCTGGTACTTTAAAAATTCTGTTAATGAAATTAAAGATGGTCAGAACTCTTCAAGAATTTCAAGAAGTAGAATTTACATCTTGTTTGTTCAAAATCTTTGAGGTTCAGTGTTTAAAAATTCCACTGTCTCTGTACTACAGAACGATATGGAGCCTAGCAAAGCCGCCCCACTGAACGCATCGAAGCAGGATGGACCCATGCCAAAGCCGCACAGTGTTTCCCTCAACGATACGGAGACCAGGAAGCTGATGGAAGAGTGTAAAAGACTGCAGGGGGAGATGATGAAGCTCTCGGAAGAGAACCGGCACCTGCGAGTAAGTTGCGCCGGTGGCGGCGAGCTCAGGAGCCGTGTTTCGGCCATTCAGCCGCCGTTGTCGCGCGCGCGCGCGCGTGTGTGTGTGTGTGTGTGTGTGTGTGTGTGTGTGTGTGTGTAAATAGAGCCTCCCTAAGTTGCTGAGAGCCTCACTAAGTAGCTGAGGCTGGCTTGAACCTGTGCTATCCTCCTGTCTCAGCCTCCCAAGCGCAGGAAGTGCAAGCCTGCGCCATCACTCCTGGCCCATTCAGCCGTCTCCCTAAAGCTCTTCCCGGGCGCTGTTCTCCTCTCTCCGGGTATGACTGTGTCCCCCTCTGTCTTGGTCCTCCCGGCCCTCCCACTTTGAGCACGCCAGGCTTCGCCTCAGCACCTGCATGGTCGGGACACGGCTGCGTGCCTGGCTGGTTTCTGCTGCCCTTCCCCTCACACAGCTCCCCGTCCCACTGTGCTGCCAGTCGCTACTTACGGAGCTGTTGAGCGTGTGAATTCAAGTCGAGAGGTGCGGTGAGTGTAAAGTACCCGACAGTGGTTACTACCAAAGAAGAAGGGGATCTGTCCTCCCTCTCGTGGGCAGTAATTCCCTTGGACAAGAACTACTTCATGTGTGTGCGTTCACTACACAGACACATGGCAGTCATTCACAGCTTTGAATGTAAAGGTCAAGGAGCATTGGTTTGAGTGTGTACAGTTCCTAAATAATTTGCCTTTAAAAGACCCGAATACTTTTAAGCTTTTCACATCAAAGTCGAGGGCACAAAAATGTATAAATAAGTAAGCTACGTTCTGAAGTTCATCTGCATTTGATTATTTCTTCTGTTAAAAGTATGTAGAAACTACTACACTCTTAAGTCAGAAGCACTGAATTGCGAATTGCGTCTCTGACTTTATCTCGGGTTGCAGTGCCCCTTGAGGGCCCCTCCCCGCAGGCCTGTCTCTAGATCGTGGAAGGGCATCTCTGTTTCACACCCACCCCACGGGATCGTAGGGCGCTGTTCTGGTATGTGTGTACGTGTGGGCGGCCATGGGACCAGCGCCACTCTACATGGAGACCCACCCTCAGCCTTGCCGAGTTGCCGAGGCTAGCCTTGAACTTGGAATCCTCCTGTCTCAGCCTCTAGGGCACTGGAATGACAAGTTCTGGTCTTTGAATGAAGTGTATTCTTTAGAATGTTCAGTGGATTTTTTTTTTTAAAGGCCACTGTGTATCTCCTGATGGGGAGGCAAGAATGGAAACCATAGGAGCAGCATGGCTGGGGAAGGACTGGGAAGCAGGCGAGGGAGCAGGAGTTGGCTGCCAAGGCTTACTCCTTGTCTCTCTAAGTGGTTATTTTGTGGTGCCGGGGACTGAACACTGTGGCCCTCTGCCTCTGAGTGACAACTTCAGCCCTACTTTATGTTTTGCTTTGAGGCAGCGTCTAAGTTGCTAAGGGCTCACTAAATTGCCGGGGCTGGCCTGGAGCCTTGGAGCCTCCTGTCTCAGCCTCCCAAGGACTGGAATTCCAGGCCTCCATCCCCACGCCTGGCCCCTCTCTGCTCTTTGTGCAGGTGTTCTAAATGGCACTTTATTTGAAAGAGGAATCTGTTTTTTAAAAAAAAGAAACCTGACAGTCCATGGGCTCATCGAGGGCTTCAGCTCCTTGGCGTGTCCGCAGCCGGCCCTCACTGTCATGTATCCTTGCCGCCCTGTCTGAGCAGCCCCTTTGACTGCTTCCAGTTCTGTGGTACTTACTCCAGACTGGCCATCTTATAGGAGTATAAGCACAGAATCTGTGTTTTGGAATGTATTTTTCAGTTCCAGCTTGTGAAGTCAGTATTACTGAGTACTTATTGTGTACTTTACCCCCTCCTAAAGGTCCTCACGGTGACGCTGCAGTTGAGTGGTTCTGAGCCGTGTGGCCGTCACTTCAGTCTGCTTTTAGACTCCGTCACTCCGGGGCGTTTCCTGACGTGGTTACAGTGAATCCCTCGCCGTAGGCACCCACAGTCGGCTTTCTGCCCCAGTAGACTTTGAGTGCCGGTAGTCTGCTTGTGTGAATGTTTGTTTTAAAAATCTCTCTGCATTTTTCCTCCTAGGATGAAGGCCTCAGGCTCAGGAAGGTAGCGCATTCGGATAAACCTGGGTCCAGCTCAGCCGCGTCCTTCAGAGATAACGTCAGCAGTCCGCTTCCTTCACTTCTGGTTGTGATCGCAGCCATATTCATTGGGTTCTTTCTAGGGAAATTCATCTTGTAGAGTGGAGCATGCAGAGTGCTATTTCTTTTTTTTTCTCTTGACCAGAAAAAGATTTGTTTACCTACCACTTCATTGGTAGTACGGCCCGCGGTGACCATCTTTTGTGTGTACAGCGTCATATAGGCTTTGCCTTTAATGATCTCTTACGGTTAGAAAACACAATAAAAACAAACTGTTCGGCTCCTGGACAAGTTGTATATTACCAGATCATCACTAGCAAATGTCAGTTGCACATTCAGTCCTTTATGAAATTCATAAATAAAGAATTGTTCTTTCTTTGTGGTTTTAATAAGAGTTCAAGAATTGTTCAGAGTCTTGTAAATGTTATTTTAATAATCCCTTTAAATTTTATCTGTTGCTGTTACCTCTTGAAATATGATTTATCTAGATTGCTAATCCCACTCATTCAGGAAATGCCAAGAGGTGTTCTGTGGGGAAATGGTGCCTCTTACAGTGTAAATTTTCTCCTTTACCTTTGCTAATATCATGGCAGAATTTTTCTTATCCCTTGTGAGGCAGTTGTCGACTGAGTTTTTCATCCCTACAATCCTGTCCCGTGGTATTTAACATAAAAAATAAAACTGTTAACAGATTCTTGCTCGATAGCTCGTCTGTGTGTGTCGTGTCATTAGGGGGGTTCGAAGCCAGTGCGTGTGGGCACGGGCATTTATAACCTGTGCTTTTCTCTTGCTTTGAGCCCTTTTGTAATTAGAAGTCCTCATTCTATGAAGGGAAGGAATTGGTACACTTACTTTCAGGCTACTTCTGATATTTTGGAAGAAAATTATTTTTAAGAAATGGAAGCCGGGCGTGGTGGTGCAGGCTTGTCATCCCAGTACTCAGGAGACTGAGGCGGGAGGATCACAGGTTTCAGCCGGCCTCAGCAAGTTGTAGCACCCTCGCGACTTAGTGAGGCCCTGCTTCAAAATAAAGAATAAAAAATAGGGCAGGGGGTAGAGCTTGGAGGGAGAGTGCCCCTGGGTCCCATCCCCAGTTCTGGAAAGAAATGGAAACTGAGTAGCTGCCGGTGCTGGTGCCGGGAGAACGAGCGCGCCTTGGGCAGGAAATGTGCTAGGCGTGCGTCCTGGTTCTTGCCGGGAGGAAGGCGTGCGCTCCTCAGTAACAGCCATGTTAAGCAGATTATTTTACTGCCAACAGTCAGCCTTTTGGAAGAGGCCAGCTGCCTCAGTTGACCACAGTATACAGATTGGGTTGTCCTCATGCCTTATTGTCTGGAAGCTTTACTCTGCGCCCTGCTTGCTGGGATCTGGCTTCGGGGAGGTGCGCTGCTGCCGCCCGAGACCCAGTCCCGAGACCAGGGCCTTGTTTGTGTGACAGCCCTGTGTGCACCACGCTCTCTTTATTCTTCTGGAAGCAATGTACTTTAATTTTGCCCATTCTTTTGTTTACAGGAAACAAGAGTTGTGTTGAACGTGTGGTGTGTTCTTTCAACAATAAAATGACACTTAGAGAAAAATGTGTATGTAATTCAGAATTCTGGTAAAAGAAGTAATGTTCTTAATTTCTCTTTCAAAAGTTTTTCTGAAATTATTATATGGTATGGAACTGCTTTGGGGCTGTAATTTTGAAAATACACTACGTAGGAAAGAAATTTTAACAATAAGGTAAAACCTTTAGAGATTATGTCGCCAAATTGTTATCTGTCACTTGAGAAACATTCAAACGATTGTTTCCCGAGCTTTGCACATCCTGTTCGCTGACTTTGGTGTGTGCATAGACTTAAAAATTGACTTTTTTGAAATCACCAAAATCAGAAGATAAGTAATCGTTATTTTCTAGCGTTCAAGGGAAATTAAACCATTGCGTGAATAAATAAGCTATTTAAAAATGTGGCGAAGTGTTATTTTTCTTTCCACAATAAAAACGAAATTTAAACAAATGTCAGCTTAATATGATGGTTCGTCTGTTAACCTTCTGTTAAGCACTCACAGGCCTTGGCTGGGCTGCCTCCATCTCCTGCTTAGTGACCTAGAGGTTGAGTATCTTTCAGTAAGAGATGGAAGCCGCTCATTTCTCAAATCCACACGCTGCCCCGCTGTTGGAGAGGCCAAGCTTCTAGGCAGAGACGCTTGGACGGAAATCGCTAAGGGGGGGGACTTAGGTTTTTCCTGCATTTCTTTTTAAAATTAAAATTTCCCTATATTTCTGATTGCAGGAATAATGTGCACATTTTAAGCAAGTTGGAAGTGTTTTATAAAGAATAAGGTTGCTGGGCGGTGGCACGCGCTTGTAATCCTAGTACGTGGGAGGCCGAGACAGGATTGCCGGTTCGTTGACAGCCTTAGCTACTTGGTGGGGCCCTCCCTACTTAGTGAAACCCTGTTTCAAAATAAAGAATAATTAAATAGGGCCGAGGGTGGAGCTCGGAGGTAGAATGCCATCCCAGTACCACCAAAAAAGAAGGGGGGGGGGTCGAATTCTGCCATTTAGTCCCAGTTACTGCGGACATTTTATTTCCCTGTAACAATCTCAACCCCTAGACAAAACTAACGAACATTTGGTCTATAAGGTCATTTTTTTATTTCTATTTACTTTCTGGTGCTGAGTAATGAACCCGGGCACTCTGCCTTTGTCTGCATCCCCACCCTATTTTATTTTTATCTTGATCCAGGGTCTCACTGAGTTGTGGAGGGACTCACTGAGTAGCTGAGCCCAGCCATGAGCCTGCAGTCCTGTCTCAGCCTTCCAAATCTGGGGTCACAAAGGATGTACTCCATGCAGGGAAGATACAACAGCCAAGTGTCTTAATGACTGCTTAACCTTCTCAGCACTGTTGGTAACTTAATAAGTAATATAGGCTTTTAAGAACTCGGAGCACAAACAAAATTATTTTTGGGGGGAGAAGCTGCTAACAACCTAAGTTCTAAAACCAAAGTGGAAATGAAGTGGCAAAGTACAGAGGTCGGTTCTGAGGCACTGAGGTTTTCTAATTTTAGTGCGTCCCAATTACACAAAAGTCACTGTAGCCGTGGAGGGTGAACTTGTTTTGTGCGTGCTGCTGTAGTTGAGAGTGTAGATCCTATTGTGGGTGCACATATGAGAGCCAAGCCTTGGTAAGCTTACAGAAGTACGCCACTTGAAAAATGGCAGATTTTTGAGAATCAAAAGAAAGTGTTTTGCAAAGTTTTTCTTTGTGTTTTTAGGCACTTAACCCATCAAGCATGTTTTATGAAATTATTGAAATAAAGTTTAGATTTTTATTTAAAAGTTCAGTGATCGATCGCTTTTAATGTGTTTAATGAATTTTCATCCCTCCGAAGGAAAAATCCACTCCCTTTGGACTTTCTTGGAATTCGTCAGCGGGAGAGTTTTATTAAATATGTCTTAAGAAGCCATGGTTCCTTACTGAGAGAATGTGTTCTGTAATGAGATGTCTAGTGGTGGGTGCTGGAGGGGGATACCCAGGAGGAAAGTATATTGGAACATAGACCTCAGGGTTCTCAGCACATACTTTCCAAGTGCAGATTGCGTTTGCATCCCAAGGTGATGGAAGCGGCCACTATTTTTCAGTGTTCAACAAGCTTTTTTTTTTTTTTTTTTGGCGGGTCTAGGGATGGAACCCAGGGGCATTCTACCTCAGCCACATCCCCTGCCCTATTTTTATTCTTTATTTAGAAACCGGGTCTCACTAAGTTGTGGAGGGCCTCACTAAGTAGCTGAGGCTGTCCGCGGATCACGATCCTCTGGTTTCAGCCTCCCGAATGCTGGGATGACAAGCGTGCGCCACCACGCCCGGCTCCACAAGCTTCTTAACACCCACATGTGGTTGAGGTAGAGAATAGTGCAGACGCTCCAGACAAGACATACTTAAATATGTGAGCGTGTCTTCACCCAGCACTCGCAGAGTCCTGGTGGAGGAAGCTGCTGGCCCACCCTGGGGGCACGGCGCGCTGTCGCCAGAGGCGTCCCTCCCCTATTCTGTTTTCGTATTTTAGGGAGCAAGCCCCGTCAATGACCCGGGGCCTTCGCCCTTTTCCTGACCACGGCCGCAGCTGCTCGCCGAGGTTCAGGTGGCGCTGAGCTGGTGCTGCGGCACGTGTGCGGGCAGCGGCAGCCTCGCGTCTTCGCCGGGGCCTGCCTTCAGGGTGTGTGTCCTCTCGGCCCCACACTTCGCGTGGTCTTCCCGTGGTGTCTGGTGCCCGTGGTTTCCCTGTGTGGCAGCAGCTTGGATCCGCAGTGGCGATGGTTTCGGCTGCGGGCAGTACTAGCGTGGAGTGATGCCCCGTGGTGCCCTGTGAACAGGCCCCGCCACGGCTGCTGAGGCACTGCTGGTGCCGACGGGTGTGCCGGAGGCCCCTCTGGCACAGGTGTAGGTGACGCCACGCAGGACGTGTCCGCCCCTGACTTCCCTGGATCTCGTGTTGGTGTTTCCCGGCCTCAGGACTGCTGAGGACCGTGGTGTGGCCGCGCCCTCGTCCTGCTCTGGAGTGCAGAGCCAGCCTAAGGGGAGTCGGGCGTGCAGTCGGGTGTGACGCCTGCTTCCTGCACGTCCTCCGTCCACGCGCTGCGGGCTGGGTGGCCGGGTGGCCGTGGAGGTGTTTCTTCTGGGCTGGAAAACCAAGAAATGGCATAACGGTGGGATTCCTGCATGTGGAAAGTGTTAAGGTTTGGAACGCAGCCCTGCAGTGCCACGCGGCGGCCATTTCTGGAGCAGGGAGCATTGTGCGGACGATTCCAACTTGCTTGGAGCCCGGTTACCTGCGTGTCCCCTGTATTCATCTGAGTCTGCGGCCCCTCCTCTCTCAGGAGGAAGGACCTTCTCCCCTGCAGGGTTACACCTGATGACATATTGGGCTGTAGGGGATCCTGCCATCGGGGGTAACAGCCATGTGTCCCTGGACAGTCCGATTATGGACTCTGAGTACTGGGAATACGTGTGAAGTGAACGGTGCAGTTACCAGGGCATATAGAATTCAGAAAACTTTGTGGTTTTGGAAAGCAGGAGGAATAATGTACTGAAACCTAATTCGGCTAAAGGCTGGAGGCTGGCTGTGAAGCGGCTCAGGGTTTGCGGGGTTTCGAGTGGGGCTGCAGCTGGCCTGACGGTGGTGGGGTGTGGGGCGTGAAGCGGGGGCCTCGGGCTGGAAGCTTGTCTGCGCTGCATGACCGCCCAGGAGGTATAATTCTGGCTCTGCCACTCTGAGCATGACCCGGGCAGTTTATCTCTCTCCCCAGCTTTCTCTCTACAGGAGGGATGATAACTGCCTGTTTGTCGGTGTGGAAGGGTCACAGGTGCAGCCTGGTCTGTGGGTGGCTTGGTCGAGGGCTGAGCTGAGCATCCGTGGGGGAGAAAGCAGGTGTTCAGCTGAGGAGTCGTGTGTGTATAAACGGAGTGGGGAGTCGGGCAACTGGGTTAAACTATAAGGTGTGGGGGGACAATGGGTATTTGCCACTAAAGGCCTCATCAGACTGTGGCGGAGACAGCAGGAGGAATAGCCGTGCGGGGGGCTCAGCAGGCTTGGCTCCAGGGCCCCAGTCTGCGCTGGGGCAGACCCAAGCCCACCCAAGGATGGCCGCAGCCCCACTGAGCTCTGCTCTTTACACACCTTTCTTAACCTCTAAGGTTGTGAAGACCAGGCATTTTAATAAGTTACATGTCTACTCTCTAATCAAGGAGCAGGGTATCACCGCAGTTAAAACTAATAGCTTAGTCTAATTTCAGCGTTCGGGAGACAGAGATGGGAGGATCACGGTTCGCGGACAGCCTCAGCTACTTAGCGAGGCCCTTCGCAACTCAGTGAGACCCTGTTTCAATAAGACTAAGCTGGGCATGATGGCGCACACTTGTAATCCCAGCGCTTGGCAGGCTGAGATAGGAGGATCACACAGGTTCAAAGCCAGCCTCAGCT
Organism: Muscardinus avellanarius; assembly: GCF_963383645.1. Taxonomy (NCBI): domain Eukaryota; kingdom Metazoa; phylum Chordata; class Mammalia; order Rodentia; family Gliridae; genus Muscardinus; species Muscardinus avellanarius. Next base: position 62,860,750 of record NC_137803.1, on the reverse strand, counting down.
ACTTAGTGAGGCTCTCAGCAACTCAGTGAGACCCTGTTTCCAAATAAAGTATAAAATAGGTCTGGGGATATAGCACAGAGGTAGAAAAGCCCCTGGGTTCCACCCCCAGTACCACACACACACACACACACACACACACACACACACACACAAATAAGAAGACTTATAAAAAAGGGTTGTGGGTTTAGCTCAGAGGTAGAATGCCCCTGGGTTCCATTTCCAGTACTAAAACAAACAAAAAGCTAATAGCTTAGCATGGTACCACTAAATAAATAAATAAATAAATAAATAAATAAATATTAATAGCTTAGCCGGGAGTGGTGGCGCACACTTGTAATCCCAGCACTCGGGAGGCTGAGACAGGATAGTGGTTTGTGGACAGCCTCAGCTACTTAGTGAGGCCCTTTGCAACTCAGTGAGACCCTGTTTCAAAATAAAGAATAAAAAATAGGGCTGCGGGTGCAGCTCAGAGGTGGAATGCCCCTGGGTTCCATCCCCAGACCCGCAAAAAAAAAAAAAAAAAAAAGGTGTAAAATTCCCAATCTTCTAACAGACGCTCAGGCATTTTGATAAACTTTGAAGTAATTTTACACGGGTGTTTGCATAGAACTCCGGCCTCAGAGCGCACTGTTTCTCTTTTCTGGGGTGGGACTAGGCTCCCTTCTGTCATTGGACGGGCAAAGGACACCTCTGTCTGGACCCTCGGCCTGCACTTGCCGAGCTACTCCCCGAGAGCCATCCTGTGTCCAGCATCGACCACGTGCCGTGGAGGACGGGGCTGCCCTGTTGCATCCCTGGTTCTGCTGGGAAGCTCTGCAGCCTGGAGGTGCTTTCCTGAAACTCGGGGATTATGAATGAGTTAGAGACAGGCCTCCGCAGGAAGAAGACCTCCAGAAGACCCCCAGGGGAGGCCGCCTGCCCAAGTCTACGAGAACCCCACCTGCCCAAGGGCCCTCCTCCGCAGTCCGCGAGAACCCCACCTGGCGGCGTGCCCAGCACAGGGAACTCGCCCAAAGAAACTTCTCCAACTTGCGGTGGTTCTCCCTCGGGGGCAGTGGGGGCCTGCTCAGCCGCCCCGCCGACCGCCCCAGCCCTCTGTCAGCCCAGCCTCGCGGCCACAGGCCCATTCAGGTCGCCATCAACCTTGCCACTCGCGCGGCTGCTCCTGGGCCTGGTCCTCGCCGACCCTTCCCCAGCCAGGCCCTCAGATCAGGGCTCCCGTGCCCGATCCCTTCCGAATCAGAGACCGGCGAGGGGCACGGTTTCCTGACACTGCGCCGTCTCTCCCTTCTCCTGCGCTGCGAGGCATCGTCGTGGGGCCATCTCAAGGCCTCCCCACAGACCCCGCAGCAAAGGGCTCCGCTCCTGCTCCTCCTCGGGCCAGCGTCACTTCTGTCTCCCTTCCTCCTCCATCCAGCCCGAATAGCTCCCTGAATTCAGACTCACGCGCACAACCGTCTCCACCATCCGTTTGGCATCTCAGGCTAGATACAGCCTATCCTTGTGGATTCTGCATTTGAAGACGAACCTTGTCTTGTAATATTTTAACCACTATGGGATGTTTGAAACAGGAGTCACAAGCGTTAACAGGATCCCAGCGTCACCTGTGGTTGGCGCTTCCTACGCCTAGGTAAGTACTGTCACCCCCATCTAGAGGGGAGGGGGCTAGACTCCAAGACCCCCAGTGGATGCCTGCAACCGCACAGGCAGTACCAAACCCCTACACATACAATATTTTTCCTATAATTTTTTTTGTGTGTGTGTGTGGGTCTGGGGCTGGAACCCAGAGGCATTTGACCTCCGAGCCACACCCCCTGCCCAAGTTTTATTCTTTATCTTGAAACAGGGTCTCACTGAGTTGCAGAGGGCCCCACTAAGTAGCTGCGGCTGGCCTCGAACCGCCATCCTCCTGTCTCAGCCTCCCAATGCTGGGATGACAAGTGTGCGCCACCACGCCTGGCTTTTCCTATACATTTATAAATTAGGCAGAGTAAGAGTTACCCACTGTACTTTCACATTTTCATTTGAAGGAGGAACCTCATCGCTTTTCCTTGGCATATCCTATGGCCAGGACCGCTACTCTTGAGCGTCGGGGCCATAGTGGAGTCAAATCAGTGTAACTTAAACAAAGCACTCCACAGTTGATCTGGAGACCACGATGGCTGCGAGGTGACTGGCGGGCAGAGAGTGTGCGTGTGGACTCGCTGGACTAAGGGAAGATCTGTGTGGAGACGCGGGAGCAGAGCAGCACGGGTCCCACCCTGCTACTCGGAGTACGTGCAGCTTAAAACTTACGAGTCATTCATTTCTGGACTGTTCCATTTAGACTGTGGTAAATTGTGGTACCCAATCCTTGGAAGGATAACCATGAATTAGGAGTACGCTGTAGCGATATATGATTTCCTAATCTCCCAGGACGTACCAACTCAATTTTTCTAGATGGTACTGCTGAGTTTAAGGTGTACATAAAAGGGTTCTTTTTAAAATTTTTGGTAGTGAGGGTTGAGCCCAGGGATGTTCTGCCTCTGAGCTACAACTTTAGCCCTTTCTATTTTGAAAGAGTCTTGCTAAGTTGTTGAGGCTGGCCTTAAACCTGCAAACCTCCTGTCTCGGCCTCCCAAGTACTAGTGCCTGGCTCATAAAGGAGCCTCAGTGGTACCAGTCTGTCTCTTCACCCAGGGGCCATTTTCATTGAGTTGGAAGTTGAGCAGAAGAAATTGGGCTTGTGGATTTTCTAAGAAGCCACAGAAAGAGTTTGCACTCAGAAAAAGACCTTTGCTTTAATTATGCGCCTCCAGCACCTCGCCTAACATTTTTATACCATAAGTTATACCATAAGTACCTAAACACTTATACGTCTCTTTATTTATTTATATATATTTATTTATTTATTTATTTATTTATTTATTTATTTATTTATTTTTCCAGTACTGGGGATGGAACCCAGGGGCATTCTACCTCTGAGCTACACCCTCAGCCCTATTTTTTATTCTTTTTTTTTTTTTTCAGGGTCTGGGGATGGAAGCCAGGGGCATTCGACCTCTGAGCTACACCCCCTGCCCTGTTTTTTATACTTTATTCTGAAACAGGGTCTAACTAAGTTGTGGAAGGCCTCACTCTATAGCTGAGGCTGTCCGTGAACCACGATCCTCCGGTCTTAGCCTCCCGAATGCTGGGATGACAAGCGTGCGCCACCACGCCCGGCTTATTCTTTATTTTGAGAGAGGGTCTCACTAAGTTGTGGGGGCCTCATGAAGTAGCTGAGGCTGGCCGTGGGTCTGTGATCCTCCTGTCTCAGCCTCCCAAGTACTGAAGTTACAAGCATGGGCCACCACCACGCTTTTTAACCAGTAAATGAAAAGCTGGGAGCCCTCAAAATCAATTGTAACAACATGTGGTCCTGCCACCAGGTGGCAGTGTGGTCCTATTCTGGAGGTACAGAAGACCCAAGATGGGTAGCTGTGCTAATACATACATTTCTTTCAAAACCCACATCTTGAGCAAAATCAGACTATTATATTTTTATTCCAACCTTAATTACAGATTGAAGGAAGCTTTCATCTTGATTCTAAGAATAGACATAAAGCACCTCCCTCCACTCTCAGAAAGATGCCGGGTATTGAAACCGTTTGTTTTCCCAATATAAAATCGGGCGCATTACAGCAATAAAGTGGGCCGGCCCTTCTGAGGAGAAGGAACAATAGAACAACACCTTTCATCACCTCTGCCTTTCACCTGTATGGTGTATGTTGTCTAAAGCATTAATTTTTTAATAATACCTTATAATTCCAGGAGGTATTAGAAGCTTATCTTCACCTGGTCCTTCCCTGAAACATTGAAGAACTCTGATTTAATGATTGAATGATTAGATTCTAACATATCTACAGATTAGAAGCTAATCATATATCTCTATATCTCTCCTCTCACCCGCCTACCCAGGCTAACACACTTATGGCCCGTCTTGTCCCTCAGTTGTGAGTGTGACCTCCAGCCGAGAGGAGAGCACAGCTCAGACAAGGACGGGAAATAGCAGCGAGTTAGAACAAAAGCACCTCCATGTTTAGGACATTGCATATGCTTGTCTTCGGAACTCTAACGGGAGGAGCCTCGATGGCCTTAGTACTGTGGAAACTCGATTTTACCTCTTTTTCTCTGCTCTCAGCAGCCGTAGCCCCTGCTGCTGCCCACAGCCCCGGGGCCGACTGTCAGCACAGACGCCGCACACCCACCACCCTTCCCCAGAGCTGAGGACCGAGGGATCCCGAATGCCTGAGTGGAGCCTGGAGGGACGGTCACTGCACCAGGTGGAGGTCGCAGTAGGGGAGAGGCGAGGCCCTGGGCTGGTGCAGGTCTCGGCCCCAGAGCGCCATCCGGGGACTCAGCGTGAGCTCTGGCAGCCAGGTAGCCCCTCCAGCCCGCCTGGACCCTCCCATCCAGAGAGGTGAAGGCTGCTTGGCCAGGGATGTTGGCAGAATGGGCCGCCAAGTGCCCACAGGCCTGGGCGCTGTGCATGTGCTGGGAGTTAAGCTTGCTAATGAGTTGACCGTAAGGAAGGGGACGACTCTGTGTCGTCTGGGTGAGCCCAGAGTCCTTAGAAGAGGGACCCCTGAGACTGGAGCGAGGAGAGCCCCGGGCCGGGTGTGAGGGGCTGGAGAACGGGCTGAAAGTCAATGGAGAGCTACATGGCGGCGGATGTGCACATGGGAGTCCCAGCACTTGGGAGTCTGAGGCAGGAGGATCGCAAATCCAAGGACAATCTCAGAAAGTAGCAAGACTTTGAGCAACCTAGTGCGACCCTGTTTCAGAATAAAAAAATAAAATAGGGTTGGGTGTAACTCAGAGGTAGAATTCTCTTGGGTTCAGTCTCCAACGTACCCCTTCCCCAAAAACACAGCCAAGGGAGGCAGTGGCCTCCAGAATCTGGAAAAGCAGAAACAGATTTATCCCTGGAGCCTCCAGAAGGGGTCTACGTATGGGTCTGGCCCTTGGATTTAATCTTGGATTTAATCTACTTTTGACTTCTGATGTCCAGACTTGTAAGATAATGGCTCTGCTTTTTTGGTGGTACTGGGGGTGGAACCCAGAGGCTTTCTACCTCCGGGCTATACTCCCAGACCTTTTTTTAAAAAAATATATTTTATTTGGAAACAGGGTCTCACTAAGTTGCTGAAAACCTCACTAAGTAGCTGAGGCTGGCTTCGAACCCGTGCAATCTCAGCCTCCCAAGCGCGGGGATTACAAGCGTGCGCCACCACGCCTGGCTACAGCTCTGCTTTTTTTAAAATTAGAAGATTTTATACAGAATCACGGATTTCACTGTGCCATACGGGAACATGCAAGTAATATACCTGATCACAGCCACCCTCCAGTCTCCACCCTTTCTCTCTCCTTCCTCCCGAATCTGTGCCGTTTTAAGCCACTAAATTTGTGGTGATCTGTTATAGCGGCTGTGGGAATCTAACACGCTGGTGTTTTATATTGCAGGTCACCCATGCGGTGCGTGCGGGGTGGTTCCAGGCTTAAATCACAGCTCAGACAACCCAGGTAGTGCGCCTTCTTCATTTTATGGTAAAGTGGTGTCTTCCACCTGATAGCTAGGGGATGAAGGGAAAATTCACTTTTAGTTCTCTTTGTTTTGAAATTTAGTCTTAACCCACTTATCCTCACAAACTCCCCGGAGGCAGTACTGTTTTTAACAAATTTTCCCTGTTTAAATGGCCTCCTTAGTCACCTGCTCTGTCCTGATGGAGTGGGTGTCAGGTGACTTGCAGCAGGGGAGGGGGGAGGGGGCCCGCCCCGGAGCTCCTGGGGCTTCTCAGAGCCTCCGTGGGGTGGGCAGGGGCAAGGGGCGGGGCCTAAGATGCAAAATGGGCGTGGCCTTGTGTTTGCACGGGCGGGGCTATGGTGATGACTGGGCTGTGGGCGGGGCCTCTGGGCACTGCTATTCTTGCCTGGTACCCACTGGCCCATGCGGCCTCTGCAGACACCCAGAAACTTGTGTGGTGTCTCCGCAGCTCCGTAGACCCTTCCCCTCTGGGTGTGGCCACTCCACAGCGCCCCGAGCCCCCGGGGCCGGTGTCCCCTCTCCACCCCTCGTCCCTCACTGCCCCTCGCAGCTCCCTGCTCCGTGCAGACCCTTGTCTTTTCCTCCCAGCAGCTCCTGGTCTAGCCACGGCGCCCGAGGGCTGGCTCTGAACTGAGGTCCCCGGCTTTGTTGCAGCGCCTGTCCCAGACTAAGCCTGTTTCCCAGCTTCTTGTTCAGTAAAGGGGCCAAGCACTTCCCCTGTGTCCCCAGGACCATACTCTGAAACCTCAGAGCCTCGAGCTTTAAGGGGTATGTTTAAATGCAAGCTTCCCTCAGCAACTTCGCAACCCTATTTCAAAATTAAACATAAATTTTGGCTAGGCATCCAGCTCAGAGGTAGAAGGCCTGTGGGTTCAATGCCCAGTACTAAAATAAAATAAAATAGCTTTCCAGCTGAGCATGGTAGCACACACCTTAGCAAGGCGGTCAACAACTTAGTGAGACTCTGTTCTAAAATAAAATATAAAAAGTGGGCTGGGCCTGGTGGCACGTGCTTGTAGTGCTTGTAATCCCAGCATTCGGGAGGCTGAGACAGGAGGACCACAGTTTGTGGACAGCCTCAGCTACTTAGTGAGGCCCTTTGCAACTTAGTGAGACCCTATTTCAAAATAATAAAAAGTAGGGCTGGGGTGTAGCTTGGAGGTTGAATGTCCCTGGGTCCCATTCCCAGTACCGAAAAAAAAAAAAAAAGGCTTGGAATAGTTCTTGGAGGTAGAACACCCCTGGGTTCAACCCCCAGTAACACACACACACACACACACACACACACACACACTCACACTCACTCACACACACGCTCACACAACTCACTCTCACTCTCACACACACTCACTCACACACACTCACACTCACACACACACACTCACTCACTCACACACACACTCACTCACACACTAACTCACTCACTCACACAGGCATGCTTTCCAATTTGCTGTAGGCGTCTCCGTGGCAGAAGCAGAGCTGGGGCGGGAGCAGGTGTCTGTCAGTGAAGCCTGCGTCCCTCACACCCTACAGTGTCTGGCAAGCTGCAGGCAGTCGAGGCTGGCTGGGCACCGTCTGGTGCGGTGGCTGGCATCTGGTGGGGGAAGGAGGGCGCCTGCCTCCCATAGTCGGAGGGACATCTTCCCCCCACCTGGCCAGGTGTACTGGAAAGAAGGAGTCCCCTCCGCGCTGCAGAAGCGGCTCCTGCCTGAAGCCGTCTGCATGGGGTGGAGGCAAGCTGGGGCACCGGGCGTGCCAGCTGAGAGGTTCACGGAGTTCACTGGGTAGGTGACCTGGGGAGGATAAGCACGTCTCCTCCACCTCAGGTACTTGCAGTTAAAACTCATTTTGATTTTAACTCTTTGGAGGGGAGTAGCTTTGTGTCCACTCTTTAACGTGTCATTTTCTAGTGAGGTTCTTTGATCCCTAAGATTGCATTTTTATTGCTCACAAAGAATAAACAGTCTCTGTTGTGTCCAAACCACAGTCCGCAAGTTCATCACGGAGCCCTCTGCAGAGCAAGCAAACAATGTAGAAAAAACACCATGCAGACCTGAGAACGAAATGCAATTGTTAGGAAGACCTCGGCACTCAAACAATGTAGAGAAAACACCATGCAGACCTTCTGAGAACGAAATGCGATTGTTAGGAAGACCTCGGCACTCAGAACAAAAGGCATTCTGGGAGCCCAAGCAGGCCTGCTGGTTCCTTTTGAGTAGAGATCAGGATAACAAATCTCATGTGTGACCTGTCTGCCTGGCATAGAGCATGCTGGCCTCCTTTCTCTCTGTTGACAGAACTCTGCTTCTGCGTGGGGTGGCACTGTGCACCCCGTGGAGAGGAAGAGAGACCTGCGGTACTGTTCTGTACAGTCAAACATGGAGGGCTTCTAGGAAGGCCTGCCTGGAAGTTGGACTTTCCTATTGAAGCTTCCACCACTTTCTCGTGTGCTTCTTTCCTTTCTTTCCTTTTTTTGAAATTGAAACATGAGTTTAATTGGCTCTACCTCTAGTAGCTATCTCAAGGCCATAAACTAAAGAAGCTACGTGTGGTGGTGCACGCCCACAAAACCAGTTCTTTAGTGGTGGAGACAGAAGGATCAAAGGATGGAGGCAGTTTCAGCAACTTAGGGAGGCCCTGTTTCAAACCAGAATAGGGCTGGGGATGTAGTTCAGAGGTAGAATGCCCCTGAGTTCAATCTCCAGTACCACCAACCAACCCACCAATCAACCAACCAACCAGTCAACCAACCAACCAACCATCTAACCAATTAACCAATCAACCAATCAAACAACCAATCAACTAACCAACCAACCAACCAACCAACCAGTCAACCAACCAACCAACCAACCAGTCAACCAACCAACCAACTAATAACTAACCAATCAACCAACCAATCAACCAATCAACCAACCAACCAACCAACCATCCAATCAACAAACCAATCAACCAACCAACCAACTAATAACTAACCAATCAACCAACCAATCAACCAACCAATAATCAACTAATAACTAACCAACCAACCAACCAACCAACTAATAACTAACCAATCAACCAATCAATCAACCAACCAATCAACCAAACAACCAATCAAACAACCAATCAACTAACCAATCAGCCAACCAACCAACCATCCAACCCACCAACCAACAAACAAACCAATTAACCAGCCAACCAACCAACCAACCAGTCAACCAACCAACCAATCAACCAACCAACCAGCCAATTAACGAACGAACGAACGAACCAACCAACCAACCAACCAACCAACACAATCCCCCAAACTCAGAGAATCGCAGAACTCTCTGCTCTAACATATTTGAGCTAAGGCCAGCTGCTCTCTCCCTAGGTTTCATGTTTTGTGAGGGAAAACAAAGCCTCACTTTACTGAAGCCATTTGTGGTCAAATTTTATGCAGCTCCAATGTATATACTTGACATTTCAGCAATATCAATGTGATTATACTTTTTGTCTGTTTCTTATTAAATCGTTCCAGCTACCACATGCCAATATTTGGGGAAGTCCAGTCCCTTCATCTTGAGTCCTGTTCTGTCACCCTTCCTTTGCTTACAAGTGGCCAAAGGTGTCTGCCCTGCTTCCAAAGCCAGGCAGAGAGGGAGCAAGTGCTGGAAAACCTGGCTGGCGACCAGCAGGGCTGGTCATCCAATGCATGGTGCCACTGCCAACTGTACCGGAGCGGGCATTCTCTCCATCCACAACTGGCCTTTTTTTTTCTTTGTGGTACTGGGGTTCCTGGAAGCCCTTCTGCCTCCGGGCTACGCTTCCCGACCTATTTTTTATATTTTTATTTGGAAACAGGGTCTCTTAAGCCAGTGTGGCTGACTTCAAACCTGTGCGATCCTCCTGTCTCTGCCTCCCAAGCTCAGGGATTACAAGCGTGCACCACCACACCCGGTGCTGGCCTTTTTGTTTTTTGTGCTAGGAATTGAATCCAGGGGTATTCTACACCTCCTAGCCACACTCCCATCCCTTGTTTTTATTTTTTACTTTGAAGTAGGGTCTTGCTAAGTTGCTGAGGCTGGCTTCAAACCTGTGATCCTTCTGTCTCAGCCTCCCAAGAACTGAGATTACAGGCATGCACCATCATGCCTGGGTTAGTCTTTTCTTTTTAAAAAATGTATATAAAATCACATTAATTCAGCTTCATTTTTGAAGGCTATTTTTGCTAAGTATACAATTGTAGGTTTTCATGTATTTTCCTTCAGTTCTTTAAAAATTGTATTGCATCGTCTTTGACTTTCGCTGTCTCTGTAAGTAGTCAGATGTCAATTTACTTATTGGTCCTTTAAAGGCTTTTAAAAGATACTCTATTTGTCTTTGGTTTTGGGCAGTTTTAATATGATGCAGTGAAATACGGGCTTTTTTTTGTTCGTTTATTCAGTTTAGGGCTTGGAAGATTTGTAGACTATGTGACTTGTGTTTCATTGGCTTTGGGAAAATTTCCATTATTATTTCTTCTAATTTAGCTTCTACTTGAATTCTTTCCATCCCCAGTACTGCAAAATAAATAAATAAAATAAATAAATAAAATCAGATAAAAAGGGCTGAGGGTGTAGCTCAGTGGTAGAACACCCCTAGGTTCCATCCCCAGTCCCACAAAACAACAAAACCATCTTTTTGTTAGATTGCGGTTGTCTCTCGGTGAGAATGTCTGCTAAACACGCACATCCGAGCCATTCCCTGATTATGATTCCCAGCGCATCCCTGTGTTCAACGTGAGGCGGAACTTCTTAACTGCGGTGGGATTTCACATCCTGGCCCCTCCTCCTTCTGCCCCCATCTCTTGGCCCTGCTCAAGAATGATGGACTTTTTTCTTCTTTAGGGAATAAAGCCTGGAACATTCCAAGTCTTACACTCTGTGCACACAGTTTACCAACTGACCCCCCAGCAAGCACCCAGCCCCATGGGCAGACCCCGGGAAGGCTGGGAGCCCCGAGGGCCCAGGGTCTCAGCCTCAGGTTTACTAGTTTTCTTGTCATTTTCTTATCTGAGAAAGTAGGAGGGAAGAAGGCAGTAAATACTTCAATATTTAAAAGCACCAACTCGAACCACATTTATGTGGACATTGTAATTATGACTCTACTGAGTTAATGAACTTTATCCTCCCCTTTTTTGGCTGAAAGGACATAAAAGGGAACAGTAGTAGATGCTCTGAGCTTTTCAAAGAAAACTGCAGTAAACGGGCAGCAAGCCGTGTGGGGGCCCGGCCGTGATGGAGAAGTCCTGATGGAGAGGTTCTGATGAAGTCCTGATGGGGAGTTCCTGATGGAGAGGTCCTGACGGGGGAGATCCTGGTGGAGAGGTCCTGTTGGGGAAGTCCTGATGGGGAGGTCCTAATGGAGAAGTCCTGATGGGGAGGTCTTTTTGGGGAGGTCCTGATGGAAAGGCTGTGATGGGGAGGCCATGATGGGGAGGTCCTGATGGGGAGGTTTTGATGGAAGGGTCCTGATGGAGAGGTCCTGATGGGGAGGTCCTGATGGGGAGGCCGTGATGGAGGGGTCGTGATGGGGAGGCCGTGATTGAGAGGACCTGATTGGGAGATCCTGATGGAGAGGTCCTGATGGGGAGGTCCTGATAGGGAGGCCATGATGAGAGGTCCTGATGGGGAGGTCTTGATGGAGAGGCTGTGATGGGGAGGTCCTGATGAAGAGGTCCTGATGGAGAGGTCCTGATGGGAAGGTCCTGGTGGAGAGGCCGATATGGGGAGGTCCTGATGGAGATGTCCTGATGGAGAGTTTTGATGGGGAGGTCCTAATGGGGAGGCCATTATGGGGAGGTCCTGATGGGGAGGCAGTGATGGAGAGGTCCTGAAGGGGAGATCCTGATGTGGAGGTCCTGATGGAGAGGTCTTGATGGGGAGGTCCTGATTCGGAGGCCATGATAGAGAGATCCTGATGGGGAGGTCTTGATGGGGAGGTCTGATGGAGAGGTCCTGATGGAGAGGTCCTGATGGGGAGGTTCTGATGGAGAGGCCGTGATGGGTAGGTCCTGATTGGGAGGTCCTGATTGGGAGGTCCTGATGGAGAGGCCGTGATGGAGAGGCCGTGATGGGGAGGTCCTGATGGAGACGTCCTAATGGAGAGGTTCTGATGGAGAGGCCATGATGGGTGGTCCTGATGGGGAGGTCCTGATGGAGAAGTCCTGATGTGGTCCTCTGGTGTGCCGGGTGGGCGGGGGTTGCAGAGCCGTGGGCTCAGTAAGCTCTAGCCAGGCTTCTTAGGGTCTGAGCTTGCCTCGCCACGAAAAGCCACGCAGAAGGAGGGCGGCTGTGGGCTGGATTTAAGATGGTTTGTGAACAGGAAGCGAGAGGGCGCTTGGGAAGCGGGAAGAGCATCCTTGATGGTCAGTGGGGAAGCCCCTCTCACACGCAGGCGCTGGCCTCACACATGGGGGCCAGCCACATCCTGAGCTGTGGAGGGGTTGCTTCAGCAAGAGGGTCGCGGCCTCTCCTTGGCCCGCTGGACCTCCTATTGTTCTTCCTGTGCTTGCCAGAGACGTCCCCACCAGGGCCTGGACACGGCTAAGGGCAGCCGAAGGGAGGGAGAATCGACCCCGTTCCCATGAAGCCTCAGAGTGGGTGCAGCTCTGTTCATGTTTTTCCTTAAGATTGCATCTGGGGGTTCTCCCTTAGATCTAACCACCAGCCCTATTTTATATTATTGTTATTATTTGCAGTATTGGGCATGTAACTCAGGGGCATTCTACCTCCGAGCTACACCCCCTGCCCTATTTTTTATTCCTTATTTTGAACAGGGTCTCACTGAGTTGCAAAGGGCCTCACTAATTGGCTGAGGCTGTCTGCGAGCCGTGATCCTCAGTTCTGAGCCTCCCAAATGCTAAGATTATAAATGTGCACCGCCATGCCTGGCTGTATTATTTTTGATACTAGGGATTGAACCCAGGAGGATTCTACTTCTAAGTCACACCTCCAGCCCTATTTTATTTTTTACTTTGAAACAGGGTCTTGCTAAGTTGCTGGGGGGGGGGGTCTTGCTGAGGCTGGCCTTGAACCTGCGATCCTCCTGTCCCAGCCTCCCAAGTACTGGGATTACCAGCGTGCGCCACCACACCTGGCTTGTTCTGTCCACTTTTTAACAGAGGCACAGTTTTGTATTTGGCATTATTTTTCTTGTGTGACTTCCTCTTCTCTTACCATTGCAAAAAATCACGGGGTCAGAAGGGCGCTTACTTCAGTACTTGCTGTCTCTGTAGTGAGAAGCCAGGGCTGGCGCTGGCCCTCTCCGCGGCGGAGGGGCTGGCGGAGGGGGTGAGCTGGGGCCTCCCCTGCAGGCCCCTCTGTTCCCTGCCCAGTGCACCCAGAGATGTCGCCATCGTCCATTGGCCGATGGTCTGGATCGTTCAGGCTGCCTGATACTGGGGTCTGCATCAGTGGCTGGCTCGCACTGTCTGTGGGGAGGCCATCTGGGCTCCATTTCAGCCCGACCCCTCCTACTCCCCGCTGTTTCCCCTCTGGTCCTCCAACTTTAAAAGGCTGCGGTGGGTGTGCCCCTTTGATTTGTGGCCTAGCTGTCTACTTTTAAATTAAAATACCTGGCAGACAAAAGGCCCTGCTCTTGGGTGGGGAAAGCAGGTCTCTGAAGTCCAAGGGGCGAGAGCAGGGGGGTGGGTGGTGAACAGAGTTGATTTCAGCACCCAGATGTCCTGGCTGCCAAGAACACGGCCGCCCGCCCGCAGCAGTGGTGTTAATAAAAGCGGGGTATTTAGGGGGGCTTGTGGACCACCCACAGAGCCTGGTGTAAGGGGCATCCGCTCTTGAAGAGGGGGCAGCCTGGGGGCAGCAGCTGGGATCACGAGGGGGCCCAAATGGGGGCTCAAGGAACGGGGAAGGAAGCTTGTGGGGGGAGCTTGTCTTGGTGCCGAATTCAGAGGGCTGCTGAATCTGCGCGTGGGCAGCGCTGTCCTGGTGAGTCAGCACCCACAGGTGTCCCCTGCACGTGTGTGTGTGTGTGTGTGTGTGTGTGTGTGTGCCTGCGCGCACCCCTCATTTGAAAATTGGAAATCTGAAATGCTTGTCAATCCGAAATATTTACAGAGCAGATGTGATGGTGCCGGTGGGGAAGTCCACCTGCCTGACCCCTGTGACAGGTCGAGTTCAGAACCAGGCACGTTAAAAAGCCTGTAGAAAATGGTATCGCGCAGCTGGCTGGCGCCTGCTGGCACTCCCAGCCACTGGGGAAGCCGAGGCAGGAGGCTTGCAAATTCAAGGCCAATCTGGACAGCGAGACCCTGTCTCAAAAAAAAAAAAAAAAAAGAAACTGGGGGTGTAGCTCAGTGGCAGAGCGCCCTGGGTTCAATCCCTAGTAACCGCAAAATTAACAACAAAAAACGTTACAATTAGTCCGTGCTGTGTGTAAAAGGTATACATAGGGCATCAGTAGGCGTTGTGTTTACTCCTAGGTCTCAGCCCTGAGAGATCTGTGTCTGTGAACATTCCACCCCAGGCAGGACTCCTGAATGCTTCTAGCCCCAAGTGTCCCAGGAAGGGACCGTGACCTGTCTCCAGGGCCCCTGGGAGGACGCCGCACACCCCCCACCCCGCCATCAGCAGAGACGTTGAAATGGCGCCTTTGACGTCTAACCCTGAGGTTTTGTGATCTTCAGAGGGACACATCTCCTGCTGTTTTTAAACGCACACGTGTTAAGATGAATCTCCAACCTGAGAAAAACATAAAACTCAAGCTTTGTGTAAAAAAAAAAAAGAAAGAAAAAGAAAAGGAATTTAGTTAGTGGGTCAGAAGGAATCGAGGTCTGGGTTAATACTGAAAGAGGCACTTGGACCAACTCGCGGTGGGTTCCACTCTCCCCAGACCTCCCCGATCGCTCGGCTCTGCGGTGGCTTTGCGGAGCCTGACCCCAGGGCGCAGGCCTGCGGGGCGCCATGGACCACACCCTGCCTCCCCGCTTCTCTCAGGGAATAATTATTCCTGACACTTGTTGAACAGGAGAACCGTGGGAGGGATGGGGCACAACCGGATGGTTTCTCCTCTGTGACGTTTTCGGGGCTGCGGGGTTTGGGTGGGCTGCGCCCAAGCTTCCTTCCTGGCCGCTGTCATCCAGCGGTCGCTGTGACATCCACCGGATGGGACACACCTGGAAACGCAGTCATCCCAGATTTCTGATTTGAGCCCAGAGTGTAGATCGTTTAAACCCCGCAGGTTACGTGCGAGTGGTGATGCATGGCTGTGCTCCCAGTGCTTGGGAGGCTGAGGCAGGAGGCTGATGGAAGTCAGCCTCAGGAGGGTTTTGTTTTGTTTTGTTTTTTTGCGGTACTGGGGATGGAACTCAGGGGCATTCTACCTCCAAGCTACACCTCAAGCCCCTATTCCTCCCTTCTTTCTTTCTCCTTCCTTCCTTCCTTCCTTCCTTCCTTCCTTCCTTCCTTCCTTCCTTCCTTCCTTCCTTCCAGCATTGTATGTTCCAGGTATGCCCCTAGCCCTATTTTTTTAGTTTCTTTATTTTTTTAATTTTCATTTTATTTTTTATTTTTTGGTGGTACTGGGGTTCCTGGAAGCCCTTCTAGCTCTGGGCTACACTCCCAGACCTATTTTATACTTTTTATTTGGAAACAGGGTCTCTTAAGCCACCGCGGCTGGCTTCCAACCTGCGCGGTCCTCCTGTCTCCGCCTCCCAAGCGCAGGGAATTCAAGCGTGCGCCACCACGCCTGGCTTTGTTTCTTTATTTTTGAAACAGAGTCTCACTGAGTTGCGAAGGGCCTCACTAAGTAGCTGAGGCTGGCTGCGAACTGTGATCCTCCCGTCTCAGCCTCCCAAATGCTGGGATGACAAGCGTGTGCCACCACACCTGCTCAGCCTCAGCATTAGTGAGACCCTGTTTCAAAATAAGAAATAAAAAGGGCTGAGAGTGTAGTTCAGAGGCAGAATGCCCTGGGTTCCATCTCCAGTGCCCCAAACAAGCAACAACAAAACACAAAAGACCCAAGAACCCTAGAGACGCATGGCCCTGCTTTGGCTTCTTGCAGTGGATGTGATACCGCGAGCCTCCGCTGCCCCGGGGAGGACCAGGGCGTAGCATCTGGGGACAGTTTGGGAGCTTCTTAAAACTACAGCAAAATGAATCACCTCCAAAACAACAAAACAAAGAGCAGGAATCCGAGTGTAGAACCAAGCAAACAGGACGAACAAGAGGAAAGCTGTCTGGAGATTCATCACATCTCCCTCCATCTCCAGGGCAGCTAAGCAAGCCAGGCCAGAGCACATGTCTATCATACCAGTACTTGGGAGGCTGAGAAAGGCGGATTGCAGGTTCAAGGCCAGCCTTAGCACTTTGGGGAACCCTCAGCAACTCGGCGAGACCCTGTTTCAACATAAAGATACAATAGGGCTGTGGGTGTAGCTCAGAGGTGGGACGGTCTGCAGTTCAATACCCAGTACAATCAATCAGTCAATCAGTCAGTAAATATGAACACAGGAAGTCAGAAGTGGATGGTGGGAGAGATTCAGACCACATTAGATAACTCTTCCACATGCCGACCCACTGCTTGGCTTCACTCTAAGAGAAAGAAGAGAAACCCGCACTAGAAGGGACGGGCGGGTCTCGCCGAGCTGTGGCCGGTCGTGGGTCTTGGCAGCTGTGGGCGCCCGTGAAACACCCGGCCCATCCTGCCCTGAGAGCGGCGCTCCGCACGGGCTTCCTTCCGTGATCATCCACAGAGCGTGGGCCCTTCAGAGACGCCCCGGTGGGGCTGTGGGGACCGGTCTGCGTGGTCAGCCTCCCGCGCACGGCCCAGGCCCGCTTGGCCGCTCTTGTCACGGAGTCACGCCCGACGTGCCGGGCTTTCCAGCTGCTCACAGGCCTGGGCTTGGCCAGTCAGTTATTAGGACCCAGTCACGTTAAAACAAAGGCATGGTGGCCACGCTTGTCATCCCCGCGCTTGGGAGGCTGAGACGGGAGGATCACACGGGTTCGAAACCAGCCTCAGCTACTTACTGAGGCTCTCAGCAACTTAGTGAGACCCTGTTTCCAAATAAAGTATAAAATAGGTCTGGGGGTGTAGCCCAGAGGTAGAAAGCCCTGGGTTCCACTCCCAGTACCACCAAAACAAAACAAAACAAAACACCAAAGCAGTGGGCCGTGGCCTCGTGTGTGTGCACGTGTGTGTGTGAACACATACACGTGCACACACACATGCATGAACACACGTGTGCTGGGTGGATCGGACAAAGCAAAGAGGAAAAATAAGGGTGGATGGGTGGTGACGGACGCAGCGAGGTGTTGAACTCACCGTGCCCTGCCGTGTCCGGGCTACAGCGCAGTGTGACCCACCGCTTCCGTCCACAGGAATCTACTTCCTGAGCTCCGTACAGCGTCGTAAACCTGGCATGCGCACCAAAGCGAAGCCCAGAAACCGCAGAGGGAAAGGGTGGTTTGCACAGGCGTGGCTGAAACCGCAGCTGGTGATTCCGTCCGCGCCAGGCCCGTGCGAGGCTGGCCAGCACGGCGGGAAGCGTGCGGCCTAGGAGTCCGTTTCTAACACTTCCGAGATGGAATGTTACATGGCAGAATTTGAAAAATGTTCCGTGGTGGCCGCATGGCCTCGGGGATAAGAGGAAAGTAAAGGGGATTCATGATTCGGGCTGAGCTAGTGCCAGAGTGCCAATGGCGGTCAGGGTTCAGGTGGCCCTTGTTGGGAAATGGGGTGTCCACTGAACAGTGCAGACACAAACTCGCTTCCTCTGACCCTGACTTCAGGAATACCCACGGCTAGGATCTGCTAGTGGCTGCACACAGATCACAAATTGTAGCTCATCTAACGATTAAGTGATTGAATGAAACATAAAATTCTGAGCCGGGCGTGGTGGCGCACGCTTGTCATCCCAGCATTCGGGAGGCTGAGACGGGAGGATCGCGGTTCGAGGACAGCCTCAGCTACTTAGTGAGGCCTCTGCAACTCAGTGAGACCCGGTTTCAAAATAAAGAATAAAAAATAGGACTGGGGGTGTAGCTCGGAGGTCAAATGCCCCTGGGTTCCATCCCCAATACTGAAAAAAAAAAAAAAAGAAAAGAAAAAAGGAAAGAAAAAGAAAATTCTATTGCTCTGGTCCAAGAAAAAAATTAGGATTGAAGTAACTTACTTCAGTATTTCCAGCTGTCAAGTTCTTAACTCCTTTCCTCATCTTTCTGTCCTCCAGACACAAATGCACGGTTGCATGTACACACACACATTCACACATGTGCACACATAAAGGCACACGTGTGCACCTCTGCACCTCACAGTGCCACTAGTGAGCTGCATTCCGGAAATAGTCTGTTTCTCAGGAAGCTCTGAGCTCCCAGGAGCCACAACGTGTCCTATTGCCACCTCAAAGTATTTGTTGATTGTCTACATTCCGATTTACGTGGGCATCTGTGGAGCCATCTTCAAGCGTGTCTCGGGAAGAGCATGTGTCCCTGCTGTCCCTCTGGGTAGGCAGGGTGGGTGTTTTCCTGTGCGCGCTTGCGACTGGGGATTGAACACGGGGCATTCTACCTCTGAGGTACACCCCCAGCCTTTGCGTGTGTGTGTATTGTGAAACAGGGTCTCACTAGGCTGCTGAGGGCCTCAGGAGGGTGCAGAGGCTGGTCTTGAACCTGCGCTCCTCCCGTCTCAGCTTTCACCTGCTGAGACTGCAGGTGTGTGCCACATGCCCGCCAACCTGGTCACAGGCCTGGGCACAGAGGGAGCAGGGCACTGAGCGCCCCTGGGTGCAGGCCCTTGCGGCTGGGCATAGCTTTGGGCGCTTGGGGGCAGCAGAGGGCAGCGGACGCGGCCGGGCAGCAGGGCTGTGGGCGCCGGGCCTGGGCCTGGGGCTCCGGAGGGCGGCGGGGAGGGCTGCGCTCAGGCCTGGGGGGCGCCCTGGGGGACGGCCCGAGCTCTGGGAGCGGCCCGCTGAAGGAGGCAGGCGGCGGCCTGCCTTGTTGGGTCAGCAATCCGGAGCCCGCTGTGGAAGCTCCAGGGAGAGAGAAAGGGCTGGGCTCCCCTCTAGGTCCAGCTCTGCAGCGGCCATTCCTCCACCGCAGGCGCGCTCCGCAGAAACCCAAGCTAAGCCTTGTTCCCAGGGCCAGGCAAATATTGCGTTAGCTCCGTGAGAGAAGTCCTTTTTGTGAGTGGTTCCCGCGCAGCGGATCTCCCCTGCACACGCGGGGAAACGAACCCGGCCAGCTGCCCGCCGCCATGCCAGGCTCAGCCGACAGGTCCCTGAGCGCGGTGCAGGCAGGCGCAGCCCGAGGGACGGCGCGTGTGCACACGGCGTGTGCATGTGCCTGAGAGTGTCGATGTGTGCCTGCAGGTGTGTGCACACGTGTGTGCCTGCAGGTGTGCGCGTGTGTCGGTGTGTGCACGTGTGTGTGCGCGCGTGTGTGCATGTGTGTGCGCGCGTGTGTGCGTGGTTTTAGGTGCCCAGAAATTCCAGTGCAATTTCACCTTTCATATTAATCAGTGAACATTTTCTTTTCCATCCTGTACCCTGTAAAGATGGACCCCAGGGGCACTCTACCTCTGTGTTACACCCCAGCACCCCCTTTTAACTTTGGAAACAGGGTCTTGATCAGTTCCTAAGGGCCTCACTAAGTTGTCGAGGCTGGCCTTGAGCCCACAGTCCTCCTGTCTCTGTGATTGCAAGGGGGTGCGTGGGCTTCCCCCATTTCTCCAGGAAGAGGCCAAGAGGGAATACTGGTGCTGAGACGGCAGCGAGGGCCATTTACCTCGTCCCCACGGCTGGCTGGTGGAGTGGGAGGTGGCAAGAGGTTTTTGGGGGAGTGGTTTCAGAAATACAGATAACTACAAGCCTGTGACACACACACACACACACACACACACACACACACACACACACACACAAAGAAAGCTCTTAAAAATAAAAATTATGGGTGGCACATGCCTGTCGTCCCAGTACTTGGGAGGCTGAGGTAGGAGGGTCACAGGTTTGGAGGCAGCCTAACTTAGTGAGACCCTGTTTAAAAATAAAAATAAAAATAGGGCTGGGAGTGTGGCTTACAGATAGAATGCCCCTGGGTTCAGTCCCTGGTAACCACACACACAAAGTAATTAAACACGATCCTTTGGGTCTATCTGTCTTCTGATTACACTCACAAAGGAGTTTCTTTAACTTTTATTTTTCTTACTTCAAGTTGGTCAAATCCGAAACTTCGCTGGGCGTGGTGGCGCACGCTTGTAATCTCAGCATTCGGGAGGCTGAGACGGAGGATCGCGGTTCATGGACAGCCTCAGCTGCTTAGTGAGGCCCTCTGCAACTCAGTGAGACCCAGTTTCAAAATAAAAAATAAAAAATAGTGCTGGGGGTGTAGCTCAGAGGTAGAACGCCCCTGGGCTCCACCCCCAACACCACACAAGCACACAAAAATAAATAAGTAAAAAAAAAAAAAAAACCCGAAACTTCTATTACTTAAGTGAATCACTTGCTTTGTGGAAAAAAATAGAAAATGAATATAAGCAAAGAAAGAAGGTCTCAGGGCAAGCTGTGGAGCCTGGACTCTGCCAGGCCGGCCGGAGCTTGGGAGCTCCTCGCCTGGGGTGTTCCGTGCACGCAGAGGTGCTCGCCTAATCTTATTTTATTTTGTATGGAACTGCAGCCATACTGCACTGCTGTTGTGTGACAAGTGCTCGTCCTTAGTGACAGGTGATCGTTTTGCCCACCGTGGCCTAGTCTGCTCCCTGTTATTTCATTTTATTTTTCAATATTTTTTTTCTTGCATTCCTAGAGATGGAACCCAGGGACGTTCTACCTCCGAGCTACACCCTCTATCCTACTTTTTATTCTTTATTTTGAAACAGGGTCTCACTGAGTTGCAGAGGGCCTCACTGAGTAGCTGAGGCTGTCCGTGACCACCTGTCTCAGCCTCCCGAGTGCTGGGATTACAGGTGTGCACCATCATGCCCAGCTTACACCCCAGTCCTTTTTATTTTTAACAATACATAAAAAAATTGAAATAGAGTCTCACTGAGGAGGCAGAAAGGAAGTAGGCAGGCAGGGAAGAGGCCTCGGTAGAAAAACTTAATTTCCTGGGGGGTGAGGAATACTAATTAACTTCCAAGGCTCCTAAAAGTGATCAGCTCTTCCAAGGTTCAGAGATAAGAATGACCAAAGCTTCACAAAACCATCTGTTTACTAATCAACAAACCCAGGAGACATTTCTGGAGCAAGTCTGACACCTCTAACTGAAAGAAGGAGACCCCTCAAAGGACATGCAAATACCCTATGCAAATTTTAAGAACTGCCTCCCAGACTCCAAGTAACAGAGGAAATACAGAGATATATAAACCCCTAGAGCAGTCACCAGGATGGTTACCCACTCTGGGAACCCCTCCCCTTTGGGGAGCTTCTCTCTCTCGCAGGTCGTGTTGGCTTTGAGAGAAGGTGGGGTGCAACTGAAGGCACTTGGCCCGCTCGCGTAGTGACCTGAAGGCCTCCACTGGACATCAAGGCCGACCAGGGCCCCTAGGGGTGACCTGCACTTCTTTCCTGGCAGATCACCTGGACTCTGGGAGAAAGCAGCTTGCAACTGAAGGCATTCGGCTTGGGCTACCCTCAAGTATTGTCCTGAAGGCAGCTGCTGGACACCAGAGTCCCAACAGCCCTTAGAGGTGTTCTGCCACTTTCCCTATTCCTTTCTGGCAGATTGTGTGGACTCTGGGAGAAAGCAGCTTGCAACTGAAGGCATTCGGCTTGGGCTACCCTCAAGTACCGTCCTGAAGGCAGCTGCTGGACTTCAGAGTTCCGACAGCCCCTTAGGGGTATTCAACCACTTTTCCCCATTCCCTGCTGCTTCCAATAAACCTTTTACTCCCTTCCTGCCGTCTGCGGGTGTCATTCTTTGCTCACCGCAGACAAGAATCCGGTAAGGAAATGCCGGGTTTCTTCTCAAGAAACCCTGTTTCATCACTATGTGGCTGAGGGACTCGCTAACTTGCTGAGGCTGGCTGGCCTTGAGCCTGCGATCCTCTGATCTCAGTCTCCCAAGTTCTAGGATTATGGGTGTGTACCAGCATGCCCAGCTCCTGTTGACCATTTTATATCTTGAATATGAAGAGTGGAAAGTAGCCCAGTAGGGAACCTGCAGGGTCTTTATCGTGAAGCCCCTGGCCCTCTAGCTTTCCTGGGCGCGTGCAGTGGACACTGCCGGGTGCCGTGTTCCCCTCTGGATGTGATGTCTCTGCCAGCGCTGATGTTGAGGCCCTCACAATTGTCCCGCTGCTCTGTGGGCCGGAGGCCACTCCCTTTGTCTCCGAGGTATCCTCCTCCCTGAAAGCTGTCCCTGAGTGTGGCTGATGAGGTTAAGATATTAATTCCCGTTCCCTCATCAGATGGACATCGACTGCGAGATTAGAAGGGGCAAAAGATGTGCTGGGAGCCACCCAGCTTCCCAGGGGAGGGTGTGGAAGTGGGGGAGATGGCGTCCCCTGGGCCCAGCCATAGGCCTCGAATAATCAGCATCAGCCTCTCTTTCTTGTCACCAGCACAAGATGAGGCCACATCAAAGAGGCTGTTTCAGAAAGGAATCCCTGAACAGGCTGGTGGGTGAACAATGCCAGAAAATGCCCGAGGGACCGGCGGGGCGCATCCTGGGTTGAGCCCTCTCTCTGGCCTCCTCTCTGGCTCTGGACTGGGCCCTGCCACAGCGCCCTCCTGTGCTCAGCCAGGGCACAGTCCCCCGTGCCGCCACTGGTCCCCTGAGTTTTTTTTTTTTTTTTTTTTTTTTTTTTTTTTTTTAAGTACTGGTGATGGAACCCAGGGCCATTCTACCTCTGAGCTATACCCCCAACCTTATTTTTTATTCTTTATTTTGAAACAGGGTCTCACTGAGTTGCAAAGGGCCTCACTAAGTAGCTGAGGCTGGCTGTGAGCTGCTGGAACTTTCCAGGGGCAAGAGACTTGGTCGGGTTCAGTTTTGTGCGTGTGTGTGGCATAACTTTACCTTTCAGTGACACGGACAGCCTGGAGTGTGAGTTCTTTCCCCCGTCATTGTGTGTGTGGGTGGGGAAATGGGGACACTGGGATTGAACCCAGTGGCGGTCTTCTACCTCTGAGCTATATCCCAACTCTGTTTTTGACTTTTTGGGGTACTGGAAATTGAGCCCAGGGGCATTCTATCTTTGAGCTATACTCCCAGCCCTGTTTGCAGAATCCCACGCCTGACCCCAGTGCGGTCGCGGGGAAAACACAGGTGCACTGAAAATGCCGTCCCACGTTACCTTCTGGCCCCATGCGCAGCCGTGTGGAACGCGAGTGAGTTTGTGTTTAGACTTGGGTTTTAGCCCCAAGATTACCTCCTTCCAGATATGCAAATAGTCCCAAATCTGAAAAACTATGAAATCCGAAACACTTCTGGTCTCAAGCATTTCAGATACGGGATTTTCAACCAGTATTTCCACTGACGGGGGTGGAGTGGGACAGCCACCGCTTCTAACTCCCAGCGCCGAGTGAGAACAAGCAAGGACTTTGTTGACGGCATCCAGGGTGGCCTGGAAGGCGCGGACGCCGAGCCCGCGGCCTCTCCTTCGGAGCCTTTGCCTGTTCCTTGCCTCTTCTACTATTCTCGTCAGGCTCTCATTCCTTCACTTTTACATTGTTATTATTTTTTAAAAATTGTGATACTCGGGATCGAACCCAGATGCACGCTAATCCCAGACATTTTGTTTGTTGTTTGAAACGGGGCCTCACTAGTTCGCCGTGCTCACAAACCTGTGCGCCTCCTGATAGGTTCCACACCGAGGCGGCATCTCTCCAAACGCTGGCCTGGGGATGTCACAGGCAGTGTAGTGCAGGGCTCTGTGGAAAGCAGTACAGGCATCCGGTGTGTGCTGGAGACTGGTTCCAGGATGCACTGCGCACACCAGAGTCCCCGGATGCTCCAGCCCCTCCGATGAAATGGCGCACGTTTGTGTGATGGGCTGGGTCTGGTATGTCCCCAAAGGCTCATGTGTTGAGAGTATCTCGGGCGAAAGAGCTGAATCGTGCCCTTGTCTCATCAGTAGATGCTGAGGATGGAACCCAGGGGCCTCTACCTCTGAGCTACACCCCTGGCCCTATTTGAATTTTTATTTCTAAACAGGGTCTCACTAAGTTGCAGAGGACCTAGGTTGCTGAGGCTGGCCGCGAACCTGCATCCTCCTGTTTCAGCCTCCCGAGTGTGGGAGGACAGGACTGTGCCACCGCAGAGGCCCGGCTGGTGCTTTTCAGGCCTTAGGGTAAGTCGAGTCCCTGGGAGCTTCACGAAGCGGAGCTAACTTCTCTTCCCAGGGGGTTCCCATTCAGTTGGGCTGAGCCCCCAGGAGTTTTCACTTTTCCTAAGAAGTTTAGGCACAAAACAATCATTGCAAGAGGCTCATGGGAATGAAAATATTTTAGAAGCCATAAAGTGCCATGCAGGTTTAAATCAGTTCCTGTTACACAAGGTGAAACAGCGACGTGCCCCCGCTGAGAGCCTTTCCCGGGAGGACCTGTCTGCGGAGTTGGGCCAGTCTTTGGCCTGCTTGGCATTCAGTTAGTCTAATCCAGCCTCTTGGAGGTTTGCGGTGCAGAAGGCATATTTATTTATTTATTTATTTATTTATTTATTTATTTATTTTTTTGGTGGTGGTACTGAGGTTCCTGGAAGCCCTTCTACCTCCGGGCTACACTCCCAGACCTATTTTTACATTTTTATTTGGAAACAGGGTCTCCTAAGCCAGCGCGCGCAGCTGGCTTCGAACCTGTGTGATCCTCCTGTCTCTGCCTCCCAAGCGCGGGGATTACAAGCGTGTGCCACCACGCCCGGCCTCAGAAGGCATTTTTATAATAGAAAGGCCCCAGGGACATGGCTAGGCCCAGTGCGCATCCATCCTGGCATCCAGTCCTGCCCACCGAGCCTCCACCCCAGCCTCCAGGCTAGAAAGAAGCCCAGTCTCGTCTGGGCCCGTGGAGAGGGCTTGGGACGGATGTGCTCGTGGGCAGTGTCCTCTCGCTCCCACCTCCTGAACGCGTGTGCACAGCTGTGCACACTTCTGGCTGTGGACTGGGGGTGGCACCTGGGGCGCGCACAAGCAAGGGCCATCTCGGAGCCTCTCGCTCCGGTTCCCTGGGTGCTGGCCGGTGTGGCGCCAGGGGAGGCCGCGCCTTCCTCGATGGGCGTGTCTGTCCACCTGAGAAGGCTGGAGAGGGGCTGCACGCCCTCCCTCCTTGAGAAGGCAGCGACCCAGGGCCTTCCTGGGAACGGGCCGTGGTGTAACAGCCGCGTCCAGCAAGCCAAGGAGCCCTAGTTAATTTCATGGTCATTTCCACGCTGTTTACCAAAGGTTCTCGGCTCCGATGTAAGGCTCCCTAATATGGCAGTACCCAAGGCTGGCCAGCATGTGGCCGAGCGCCTGAGACGCATAAATATTTGTAAAGAAGCAAATGCACTTGGAAGCGTTTTTCTGTCTCGGCCTCAGAGTGAGGCCATTTTATAGATTATTCCCAGCAGAGATTTAGCAAACATACCAGTGTCCAGACCTTCGGAGGCCCGTGAAGCCCGGGGCGGCAGTCGCTTTCCGAGGCAAGGTGACTTGTTGTGCAGAGAGAGCGGCCGGGAGCCCAGTGGGGCGGGGACGTGGGTGCTCGCTTCACCCACTCGGACTTGGGTTGCAGCCGGGCGTTTGCTGGACTCCATGCGACCTGCGCGGCCTCTCTGGGCCGGAATCGCACCGTCTGTCAGCCAGGCTTGCTGTGGACGGGGGTGAGGCGATGCGTAGACAGCGCGTGGCCAGTGCCCTGCCCTCGTCACGCATGTTCCCTTCCCTTGGATTATTGTATTTCTTTTCTTTTTCTTCTTTTTTTTTTTTTTGTGTGTGTGCAGGATCTGAGGATGGAACCCGGGGACATTCAACCTCTGAGCTACACCCTCTGCCCTAGTTCTTTTTATTCTTTAATTTGTTTTTGTTTTTTATTTGGTGGTACTGGGGTTCCTGGAAGCCCTTCTACCTCCGGGCTACACTCCCAGACCTATTTTTACATTTTTATTTGGAAACAGGGTCTCCTAAGCCAGCACGCGTGGCTGGATTCGAACCTGCGCGATCCTCCTGTCTCTGCCTCCCAAGCGCGGGGATTACAAGCGTGCGCCACCACGCCTGGATTTATTCTTTAATTTGAAACAGGCTATCACTGAGTTGCAGAGGGCCTCACTAAGTAGCTGAGGCTATCTGTGAACCGCGATCCTCCGGTCTCAGCCTCCCGAATGCTGGGATTACAAGCATGCGACACCACACCCGGGTGGATTATTGTATTTCACCAGCCTCAGGCTTCTGTCAGATCTCACGTTCTTTCCCAGGATGCCCCTCTACAGCCTGCTGTGTTCCCGCAGTGGAATGGAGCCCATTGCTCTTGGTCGGCGTGCACCGAAGACGTCAGCGTGCCGTCTCGGAGGGATTGTTTGATGTGCTTCTGCTGAGGCCGCCCAGGCCGAGCGTCTGCTCTGAGACGCCCCCGTCAGACTTCAATCAGTGACTTTATGTCCTGTCCTCTAGATGTGTCTTGAGGACGCTTCCTGGACTGCGAAGAGCAAGGGCCGACACGCGGTTGTTCCTTTTTCTGTCAAATGTTCTCCCTAATATTTTATCATTTAGTCATCAAAATAACTGTGTGTGAGAGATGACATAATCCAGCTTTGCAGGTGGGTAAACTGAGTCTGAGAGGGATCAGACAAAGGCAGGAGATCGACGCTCGGTGGCACAGCCTCAGATGACCTCTCCTGGTCCCAGATCTAGAGCGTGTCACCATCACACGGGCTTAGAAATCAGAAGCTGCCATGTGGGACCCCCCCCCCTTCCCCGTAGTTTTACTCGGTTTTCTGGGCGGATCCCCGTAGGCGTCAAAGGCTTCACACAGGCCTCGTGGAGTCACCGCTCTGTGAGCAGGCTCGCTGGAGACAGGGCTCAGAGAGAAGTTTTCAGGATGAAAGATTAGAAAAGCACCATCCTGTAAGAACCACAGAATCGAGCTGTGTGTGGTGGCCGCTTCTAACACTTGGGAGGCTGAGGCAGGAGGATGGCAGGAGGATTGCAGGTTTGAGGCCATCCTCAGCAGCCTAGTGAGGTCCCCTGTTTCAAAGTAAAAAAAAAAAAAAGAAAAGGGGCTGGGTATGGTGCGCACGCTTGTAATCTAGTTCTTGGGAGGCTGAGACAGGAGGATCACAGCTCGTGGCCAGCCTCAGCTACTTAGTGAGGCCCTCTGCAACTCAGTGAGACCCTGTTTCAAAATAAAGAATAAAAAATAGGGCAGGGGGTGTAGCAAGGGGGATGTAGGTGTAGCTAAGAGTTGGAATGGCCCTGGTTCAATCTTCAGCAACACACACACACACACACACACACACACACACACACACACACTCCCTCAGAATTGAGGGCCCAAAGAGGCTGTTTCCTTCCTATGACGGCCAGGGTACCTGTATTGAGCAGTCTGTATCGTACCCCTGCTATGGGCCGAGCTCTGCAGAGTGCGGGGGACCCGAGGTCCACCCTAGTGGACACTGCGATGGGTACCACCCTCGATGGACGCGGTTCCTCTTGATCCTTGGGGAGGTCGCGTTCCCCGGTCCCCACGGCACCTGTGTCAGACCTTCATTCAATTCTCCAAATCCACAGCAGAACAAATGGGTCTGAAGAAGGGCAATGGCTTTTCTCCAGACCAGGGCACTGGGTGGTTGGCTCAGGAGAGCACCCCTTACCTCAATGCCTGGGATGAAGTGTTTCAGATCTCAGAGATTTTGAATTTCAGAGTATTTGCATATGCACGATGGGATATCTTAGGGGGTGGGACCCATATTTAACCACAAAGTTCATTTAGATTTCCCGTGCACCAGACACAGCTAGCCTCAAACTAATTTATAGATATTTAAATACGTGTGCGCATGAAGGGAAGCGGGGGGTTTTCCACGCGTGCCCTCCCGTTGGCTCTGAAAGCTTCAGGTTTGGGAGCGTTTCCTAGTTTTAGTTTTCAGGTGGAGGAGGCCCAACTTGTGGTCGATCCATACCTTTCCAAGCTTCACTGAGCTTCACTCCAACCCCACACAGCTGCTCTGCTGCGAGGAGAGGACGCGGCCCAGCCCTTCCCGCTGTCTCTGGTGGAGGAACACGAGCCCTTCTTCCCCGGTCACTTTCCCAAAGCTCTGGCCTTTCCTCTGTAGCCATTCCTGGTGGTGGCCACGTGGAGGGTGCTGCTGCAGGAAAACCAGCCTCTGTGGCCCTCAGTGCAGGGCCCCGTGACCCCGGGGCCAGGAGAGCGTAAGGACCTCCTCCAGGAAGGTCCTCTCCACACTCAGGAAGATTAGGTCCCAGCTCCCCACACGCCTGCCTCTGAGCAGGCCCGCTGCTTTCCAGCCCCAGGAAGACGCTAGGTCCTTTCAAGTG
This sequence comes from Muscardinus avellanarius, assembly GCF_963383645.1. NCBI lineage: Eukaryota > Metazoa > Chordata > Mammalia > Rodentia > Gliridae > Muscardinus > Muscardinus avellanarius. Next base: position 62,832,759 of record NC_137803.1, on the reverse strand, counting down.
ATGCCGCATAAACCCAGTCAACAGGGAAACAACTATAAGAACACAAACTGAACCAATCAAGACACAACTAAGCCAGGCGTGGGGCTCGGGAGGCGGAGACAGGAGGATAACGCAGGCTCCAACTCAGTGAGACCCGGCTTCCAAATAAAATATAAAACAGGTCTGGGAGTGTCGCCTGGAGGCAGAAAGCCCCTGGGTTCCATCCCCAACACCACAACAAGCAAACAAACAACCAACCCCCTAATAAAAACCGAAAACAACCCTAAACACAACCATGCAGATGAGCTCATCCTGAAAAGGGAGGCCCCGTTCTGCTCAAATCAAGACATCTGGCCACTTCGTGTCAACAGGACAAAGAGCCTTTTTCCCCAAGCCAGGATTTTATGTCTTTAATCTTTTTCAGAAGAAAGGAGTGCTCATTCCGCTTGCATCTTATCGCATAACTGTCTATCATAAAGATGCCCTTATCGCCTCTTCCTTCTGATTGGCTGGCTCTGAGTGATTCTCACGGAGTGATTCTCACGGACGTTATTAGCTGGGCTCCTGAAACAGTCACACCAGCGTCCCCTGCCCTCAGCCAGGACCAGATTCCTAGGCACTCCTGAGGAATCTGCAAGAATCTTCAGGATAAACAAAGGCAGGACGGTTCTTTGTCTAGACGGCCCAGAGAGCCTTCCAGTGGGGCTGCGCGTTGGCACCTGCTCGCGGAGTCCAAGAACCTCAGCAAACTCCAGCGGTCTCACTTGCTGGTTTCGTTGCCTGAGTTGAAACGGCAGAGAATAGATAGAGATGGAGCGCCTGGCGCCCTCCGTGGCCAGGCAGCAAGCAGGTGTTGTTTGTTTATTTATTGTGGTACTGGAAATTGAACCCGGGGACACTCTACCTCTGAGCTACACCCTCAGCCCTATTTTATTTTTTTATTTTGAAACAGGATCTCACTAAGTTACCAAGGCCTCGCTACATTGCGAGGCTGGCCTCAAACCTGTGATCATCCTGTCTCAGCCTCAAGGACTGGGACTGCGGGCGTGCACCGCCACGCCTGGCCCGGCTGCTCTCTTTTTGCGGGTTTTTCACCCTTTGGCCAGTAGCTGGATGACAAGTTAGGGCGGCGTTGGGAAGGCTCCTGGAGTGCAGGAGGCCAGGGACTCCCACCAGATACATGAGGAACCGAGCCCAGCCACGGGATGGACTTGTCCAGGGAACCTAACAACTGTCGTGGGCGAGGGTGGAGCCTGGGTATGGCCCCTAAGTCCCAGGGCACCTACTGTGGAAACCCTTGTCTGATGAGAGCAGCCCGGTCTGGAGAGATCGGGAAGGGCTGCGCGCGTCAGAGATGGTCCAGCTCCTGAAGGCCCAGCGAGGAGGAGGGGAGGGCGGAGAGGTGGAGTGGAGGCAGGAGCCGGGTGTGGTGCAGACAGCGCCTCCCTGGGGCTGGCTTGTCTTCTGGGTCTAAGAAGTTTGCAGCTTCAGCTGGGTGTGGTGGCACAGGCCATTGCGAGGGCTTTGGAGGTGGAGACTCTCTTTCAAAGTAAGAAAACAAAGCCGGGCTTCGTAGCACACACTTGTGACCCTAGCATTCGGGAGGCCGAAACAGGAGGATCACAGTTCACAAACAGTCTCAGTTACCTAGTGAGGCCCTTTGCAACTCAGTGAGACCCTGTTTCCAAATAAGGAATTAAAAAAGTAGGGCTGGGGGTGTAGCTCAGAGGTAGAATGCCCCTGGGCCTCATCCCCAGTACTGCAAAAAAAAGTAAGAAAACAGACGAATGAATGAATGAATGAATGAGTTGGGGTGTATGTAGCTCAGAGGTAGAATGCCCCTGGGCCTCATCCCCAGTACTGCAAAAAAAAGTATGAAAACAGACGAATGACTGAATGAATGAATGAATGGGTTGTGGTGTATGTAGCTCAGAGGTAGAATGCCCCTGAGTTCAATTCCTAGTACCAAAAAAAAAAAAAAAAAAATGGGGCTGGGGGCCTGGAGGTGTGGCTCAGAGGGAGCGCACCCTGAGTTCAGTCTCTAGCAACACACACACACACACACACACACACACACACACACACACCATAAACAAAGAACAACAACAAAAAACAAAGCAAAGAAGGAGAAGGCGGCAGGTGGCAGCTTTCCTTCCAAGTGGGCCGGGCACTCAGTACCAGGGGCAGAGCCCCCGTGCCCCCAGCAGTTGTCTAGTTTCTCTTTCGTGGCTGTGCACATAAACACAGCCTATGGCGTTTGCTCCACCGAGAGCCAGCCAGGGGGCAGGAAATCGGATCTGCCGCGCTGCCCCCGGGCGTGGCGGGAGTTGATGTGCTGGATGGGGTGTCGCTCAGGGCAGGATGCTCCTGGGTTCATTCCCCAGCTCCAGAGCAGACAGAGACGCGTGTGTGATTTTCGTCATATTGAAAGCCACATAGATGCCTGAGCCGAATAGAAACAAGTACTCAGGTGGGAAGGCTTGGCGCGGCACGGTGTCCCTAGCAGACAGGTTGGCAGACAGCCTGGGTGACTGGGCTGCGCCGGGTTTTGCTGGGAGTGGAAGTACAACAGAAACAGAGAAAGATACCTGGCCGGCGAGGAGCCGGGCCTCGCAGGAGGAGGACCACTCCCTGGCTGGGTGGGGAAAGCCCGTGTGCTGCATGTGCAGCCAGTGGTCAGTGTCCAGAAAAGCACAGGGCAGCTAAAGGAGACGGCGCCGCCCCTTCCGGCAGCCCTGCAGCACCCCGAGCACCTCCATGAATCCTTTCAGAAGCCTCTTGGGAGGTGCCGGTGTCTGTGAGCCCTCGCCGTTCCCAGAGCCCGGTGCCCAGTGCTGGGGAGCTGACCTGGCTGTCACGGCCAGTCTGGGCAGCGGGCCCCTCTCAGGGTTTGGCTACCAAATGTCATCCGAGAAGCTCCAGTTTGAAGGTGGGTGAGGGTGGAGGAGGGGGCTCCTGGGGCGTGGCCTGGGGCCTCCTCTCCTGGATGCCCCGAGCTTGCCCGCTGTGGCTTCTGCCGTGGAGCTGACTGGCGGGGGCTGACCTCTGAGCTGTAAGCCTTGGATAGATCTTGTTTCCTCTAAGTCACACCTGTCGGGTATTTGGGTGTGGGGCAGTGGGGTTTGAGCCAGGCAGTGCGTGGCGGGCACCTGGCACCCTGCTCACCCCCTCCTGTTCCTGGTGTGTCCATTGAGCCACAGGACAGACTTTTTTTTTTTTTTTTTTTTTGCGGTACTAGGGATGGAACCCAGGGGCATTCTACCTCTGAGCTACACCCTCAGCCCGATTTTTTATTTTTTATTTTGAAACAGGGTCTCACTGAGTCTCAGAGGGCCTCACTAAGTAGCTGAGGCTGGCCGCGAACCATGACCCTCCTGTCTCAGCCTCTCGAGTGCTGGGATCCCAAGCGTGCGCCACCACGCGTGGCTCCTTTCACCCTTTAGGATGGGCTTCTTCGTGCTTTCCTGTGGCCCTGATGGGCCACCCTGTCACCCGGTGTCACTATGGGAACAACTACAGAGATCTCAAGAATGGCACAAGCCAGGGATCTGGGGGAGGCCCACACCCTGCACATCCTCACGGGCACCCTACACACAGGGTTCAGAGGTGACATGAGAAGCCACGGGCTCCTGTGGCAGAGGATCGTGGTGAGGATGGATGGGGAGGCCCGCGCAGGGTGATGCACGCGGCCACTGCCCACTGCCTGGCAGAGAGGTGACCATGGGCACTCACCGTGGAGCCCAGCCTCGGCCGGGCGGCGGTGTGGGTGCAGGTTCCTGTGTTCTGAGTGGCCCCCAAGGCCACAGCTCCTGTCCCTCCTAGGGCCCATCCCCGTAGCACTGCCGCTGGGAAAGGAGGAAATGGGGGGTATTGGTGCCCTGCAGCCCGGGGGCCTTCTTGCCCCTTCCACCATACAGGGCACAGCGGGGCAGGGCCAAGGAAGAAGTGTGCCCTCACGGCTCACTGGGCCTGCCCGTGCTCCGCCAGCGCTCCCCAGCCGCCAGAACAGTCCCTTCCAGTAGCCTTTAAGAGCCGGGGGCTTGAGCGTGTAGCAGACGCAGCGATGCACCCCAAAGGGGCAACTCACAGGGGCGCTGGCAAGGGCGGGGCGGGGTGACGGCGCTCTGCCAGGGCGGCCCCTCCCTGTCACTTCCTCCCCCCTGTTTGGCCGCCAGGGCTCAGCTGGGGGTGAGTGAAGTCAGCTGGTTATTGAGATGAAAGGGGAGGAGGGGGAGGAAGAAGCTGGGCCCAGGCTCCCTCTCCCCCTGGAGCAGGGCCCTGAGCTGCGGTTTGAAATAAGAGCTGCCTGCAAGGATTCGACCACATCAAGAAGGAGAAGCCCCGCAGAGAAACTGGGCGAGGCTGTGCGCTAGAAGATGTTGGAAGACAGGAGCCTGTGGCGGCCTGAAGGTGGGGGCCCTGCAAGGGTCTAGTCTCACCTGACCTTCGACCTTGTGCGCAGAGTGATGCCCTGAATGCCAGGCTCGGCCCTGTGATCGCCAACTTAGAAGGCCTGAGTGTGCCCCTCTTTGAAAGTTAGGCTCAACCCTTGGGCTCCATTCACTCTCTGCGGACCACACCCCAGCCTCTCCCACTAGAAGCGGGTTTCAAACGTGAATTTCTGGGAGGAGGGGCACAGACACCATTCTGTTACCACAGTGACTGATCATCTTCGAACGTGCTCACAGTTCGGCTCGTGTGATCTCTGCGCTCCTTTGCTCAGAGCCTCCCAAACTGACCACCTCGAGGAAAATTAAACCGCACAACCAACCGTTGTGCGCCCAAAGGGCAAACACCTGGACCAGCGCTTCTCTGTCCCTGCGTCTGCGTTTTCACTTGCCGCAGGATTTTTTACTCTTTGGTACTGAGGTTTAACCCAGAGGTGTTCTACCTCTGAGCTAAAAACTGAGACTTTTTATTTTGATGTCGGGTCTCAAGTTGCCGAGGCTAGCCTGGAACCTGCGATCCTCCGGCCTCTGCTTCCGAGTACTGGGCCACCCTGCCTGCCCTGCTTGTATCTTTACCTTGTGGACTCAGGCATGCTCTGAGCCGTGGGGGCTGCTGGCTGGCTGGCTGGGGAGGGGGTTTCTGACATGTCCCCTCTTGAGGCTCGCTGGAAATTGGGGCCAGCTGGGGGCAAGCTTGCCAGGGAGCCGCTCAGGATGGCTGATTGTTTCTGAATTAAATAAATGAGGATGTGATTCAGTTAGAGACGGCATAATAAAAACCGAGCTGGGTTTATGCTTAGCAGGGCAGAGGCATGTGGAAAAGCACGAAGCCCCTCCCTGCAGCCGGGAGCGGGCTTTGAAGCTCCAGAGCCTGGCCTCTCCAGAAACACCCCCAGATGTTTCCCTGCAGATAGTTACACCGCTTGGGAGAGCATCAGGGTTCGGTGGAAAGGAAGGTTCCACCATGTGCATCTCAGAGCCCCACTTCTCTGTTGAAAGTGTCGGCGAGGACAAACACACGTTCCTCTCTGTGGATTTCCAAGTGGGTCACGGATGCCTCAGAATCACCCAGTGTGCTTTTTAGGGACAGAGCGGTCCTCCCTTATTCACAGAATATATTTGCCCAGACTCCCAGGAGTTACTTGAAACCACTGATACTGCCACCCTAGTGAGCCCCTTAGGAACAAGGGATTCTGTTGGGCATCTTTAGAGGCGGCCGGGCTCCTGCAAAGAAAGGTGTGTTTGAATGTTGTCCTTCCCCTTAGCCAACGTCTTTAATTCTTCAGTTTCTTCATCAGTAGACAGCCTTTCCAGTGGCTTTCTATTCCTCGGTCCAGACATATTACTTAGAGGGTAGCGTACACTGTGTGGAAACACTGCGCGGAGGCCCATTCCTGTCCCAGCCAGCGCTGGAAGGCAGGCAGGAGCTCACAGCGCTGCTCAGAGCGGCACACAGAGCTGCGGGCTGCAGCTCGGAGGTGCAGCCCTTGCCCGCGGGTAAGCTCCCGCGGTGATCCCCAGCGGTACACAACCAAAACCCGAAACCACAAATAAACTCAGGAGCTGTTTATTTCTGGAATTTTTCCACTTAATATTTTTGGATTGCGGTTGACTATGGATAACTAAAACCTTGGAAAGTGAAATGCTGGATGAAGAGGAGCATGACTGTAGATTTTTTTTTTTTTAAAAAAAGACGGTGATGGTGTTAATACATTAAATTTCGATCGCCAAGCCAAATCCCAGAGAGCACCTCACAGGAAAACAAGATCCCCTGTGCTATAATTCTCTATGGCTTCTGGTTCTGTTACACTTCTTTTGGCAGGCAAACGAGACGGGAGGAGATGTCATGGTGGGGCATGCCCAACAGAAACGGCCAGGACCCCATGGCAGGCCGCCTCTGCCGGCTTCTCAGTGTTTACTGGAAACCCTTGCATGGACCTGAACTCACAACCTGAGGTAAAGCTGTCAATCAATCTGGTTACGCTGGCAGTGATCAAGGCTTGGCACACAGGAAGTCCAGGTCTCTGGATTTTTTGTTTGTTTTTGGTACTGGAGATGGAACCCAGAAGCACTCTACCTCCCTTATTAAATTGCCAAAGGTCTCACTCTATTGCTGAGGCTGGCCTCGAACCTATCATCCTCCTGTCTCAGCCTCCCAAGGACTGGGATTACAAGCGACCACTCCCAGCTCCGGCCTCTGTTCTTAGCCAGGAAGACAAGATGAAAGGCAGCTGCGGCCACAGCTGGTCTTCTTCAAGACCCACGCTTCTGGGGTTGTTCGTTCTCGCCGCTGTTTTCCTTGGATCTGTTCTTCTTGAAGAGGATGGCCCATGGGATGGAGAAGCCATTTGTTTGCTGAGAAATGAGGAGGCTGACACAGATCTCCAGGGCAACATCTCATTCATAAAATGAGCTCCAGGTTTAATAGGAACAAGAAAGCAAATAAAAGTTCAGGGCTCTGATCGCTTGGGTAGAGGAAAGTTGGAGCAAAAAAATTTTTTTATTTTTTCGTGGTTGAAGCCAGAGGCGGTCTACATCTGAGCTCCACTCCCAGGCGCATTTTACTTTTTACTTTGAAACAAAGTCAATGTTGTTGAGGCTCTTTCTAGATTGCCGAGGCTGGCCTCGAACCTGCAATCCTCCTGTTGCACCCTCCCAAGTACTGGGCACAGGCAGGCGCTTCCGCACCGGTATGGAATGAATTCTCGATGGTTGCCGTTCTAACTGGAGCTACGTGGAATCTCGGTGTGGCTTGGATTCGCACTTCCCTCACTGCTAATGATTTTGAACATTTTTCACTATTTCTCGGCTATTTGTATTTCTTATGAACGGTAATAATTGCTGGCGGCATTATGAACGGTAATATGGCGGCATTATGAACGCCATTATGAACGGTGATAACTGCTGGCGAGGAAGTGGGGACACAGGCACTCTTACTCACCATAGGTGGGATCGTGGCGGCTCCTCAGAGGCCTAGAACGGACCCACCATGGGACCCAGCTCCACCACTCCGCAGTGGCTTCCCAGAATTAAAGCCAGAACGCTCGAGTCAGGCACCAGATCCACGTTCACAGCACTCCAGTTCTAAACAGCCAGTCACGAGACCAAGCGAGGTCTCTAGGGGAACAGCTAAAGAAAACGTGACACGGACACGCAGTGGAGTGTCACTCAGCATAAAGAAGGACACATCTCATCATTTTTCAGGAAAATGGATGGAACCGGAGAGTACTATGTTCAGTGAGGGCGCACAGTCCCACACGTCAGGGGCCGTAGGCTTTCCGTCATGTGTGAAAGCTAGAGAGAAAATAAGAGAAAGAGACTCCAGATGAACGGGGAGAGAGCCTGGTAGAAGAGTAACGGGCGGGAGGAAACACGCGGTGTCCACACCCGAAGGTGCCACCTCCAATCCCACCAACGTGTCCGGGGAGGGAGAACGGGGGCCGGGCGGGGTGCGGAGGGAACGCCAAGTGCTGGTGCGTGGATGTTTCTGTCTTTTTTTTGGGGGGGGGTTCTGGGGATGGAACCCAGGGACATTCTACCTCTGGGCAACACCTCCTGCCCTATTTTTCATTCTTTATTTTAAAACAGGGTCTCACTGGGTCGCAGAGGGCCTCACTAAGTAGCTGAGGCTGTGCGCGAACCCGGATCCTCCCGTCTCAGCCTCCCGAATCTGGGATGATAAGCGTGCGCCACGCCCGGCTGTTTGCATCGATTTAAAGCAAAGGATGATGCATCGTTACAGTGAGCCAATGAAAAGATATACGTAAAAAGAAACACGTTGCTCTTGGGTCCTGAGCCAGGGGAGGTGTTCACGGCCACAGCTGTCTCCCCTGAGCAGCGGCTGGAGCGGCCTGGAAGGGCGAGGTGCCCCACGCAGTGTCCCGAGACAGTCGCCGGAAGCCCCTGGCAATCCTATCGGGTCAGAAGGCACTTCGCAGGAGAGGAAACAGCCTTCCTGGAAACCACTTTGGCCACGGGGCCGTGTGTGTTTGATCCCTTCGCTTGCAGGGGTATTATGTCAGTTCCAAAAAGACACGAGAAGCTTGTCAAAATGTGTTTTTCCATCATCGTGCCCTTCTGACAACCAAAGCACCAGCCCTCCTTCCTCTCCTCCTGTCTCTCTCCTCGCCCTTTCTTCCCCTCCCGGCCTCTCCCCTTCCTCCCAGAATCCTCCCGCCAGGAACCCCGAGATTGGGCTGACCGACTGTCATCACGGGCCTGTCTCTGCAAAGGCACAGCTGCATGACAGGTCTTTTTGGTAATCATGGTGTTTTATGAAGATTAGAAAAATAAATAACTTTCTTAAAAGTATTGCGGTTGGGTGTGGAGCTCAGCAGTGGAGCAGTTGTCCAGCATGCTCCAAGCCCTGGGCTCCATCCCCAACGCCAAACACACGTGTGTGGACACACGCACACACGCACACACGCACAAACACACACACGCACACACACGCACAGCTCGATGTGAGAGTGTACACCTGTAATGCTGATGCTGAGGCTGAGACAGGAGGATTGTAGGTTTGAAGGCAGTTTTGAGACCCTTAGCAAATAAGTGAGACCCTTGTTTCAAAATAAAGCAAAAAGGAATGGGGGTTTAGTTCAGTAGTAGAATGGCCCTGGGTTCAATCCCAGTACGAACAACAACAACAACAAAAATATAGTAAGTTTTGAGGATTGTTTTCTTCTTTAGAACTTCAGAAAAAAGTCAATGATATTACATAAAGAAACGGAACTGGTAGAACTCTTCCTACGCTTTCCTTTATTTTTATACTCAGGAGTCAGTGGAAAAATTGGACCTTTTCGAGATCACACACCCGAGGCAGTTCAGCCTGTTTTTGCCCATGTGGAGAAAGCCTATCACAACCGATCAAATTATCTAATTAAAATAATGACACAAGGCTGTTTACTTGGGCCCGAGGAAGGTCAGCTCGAGGTCCCTTCTGTGTCCTGCGAGGGTCCCTCCCCGCTGGGCAGCAGAGGCCAGCTCCACGCACCCACGTGGCCAGGCCTCGACTGCCCGTCAGTCTCAGGGCCTGGTAGACGTCTCTTTGTCTGTCTCCATTCACAGAGCGACTTCGGATGTGAAAGCACCCTGCGGCTCTCTGGGTGACCCGTGGCTCGGTCTCCACCGGGGGCTTTTACATAAGAAGATAAAGTCAAGATCCACAGAGCACGTCGACCAGAACTTCAGCGACGCGGCCCCGCTCTGCTGGTGCCCTGTGCGCACCGCCAGGTAGCTCCGTGGACCAGCGCGTCACCCGCTGCTCGGCTGTCCGCGCCCGGTGGGCACACGCCGCTGGAGCCCGGCGGCCGCTGAGGCTCAGGCCATTCACCATCAGCCCACGTTCAAGCAGGTCAAGTTTCCTGGTCTGCGGTAAGGGTTTGGGGCACAGAAAATTATTAGTATTCAGGGTCTAAGTTGCTGAGGCTGTTCTTGAACCTGCGATGCTCTTGTCTCAGCCTCTCAAGTACTGGGCTACAGGTGTGTGCCACCGCGCCTGGCTTCCGGGAAATTTCACAAATGCCACGCGTGTCGCCTTGTCGCTTTGGGAAATGGGAAGAGAAAAGGAGAGGGAAACGTCAGTTTCTACAGGGAACTCTGACTTCTTTATAGGGAACTATGTCTTCTTTATAATGGCTTTCTTCCTTCCTTCCTTTCTCTTTCTTTCTTTCTTTCTTTCTTTCTTTCTTTCTTTCTTTCTTTCTTTCTTTCTCTCTTCCTTCCTTCCTTTCTTTCTCTATTTCTTTCTTCCTTCTTCCTTTCTTTCTTTCTTTCTTTCTCCTTCCTTCCTTCCTTCCTTCCTTCCTTCCTTCCTAATTGGTACTGGGAATTGAACCCAGAGTCATCTCATCTCTAAGTTACATCCTCAGCCCTTTTAATTTTTTTAATTTTATTTTGAAACAGTCTCGCTAGGGTGGCAGTGAGTTACTGAGGCTGGCCTCGAACTTGTGATCCTCTTGTCTCAGCCTCCCAAGTACTAGAAATACAGGAGTGTGCCACTACACCGACTATGACTGTTTGCTTTTTTGAAAGTTTTTTTTCTAGATACAGATTTCCAAGTTGATAGTCTTCTTTGCTCAGTAAAGACTATGAAGAGTTTCTTGTTTGTGTGTCCAGAAATTCCCATTGCATTTGAAAACACCGATTTATTTATGTGCTTGCCTTGTTAAACCCGAACGAGCTGACATCGGTCTCCTCTTGCTCTGGCCTCATGATGCTCTTTGGAATCGTTGCATATCACACATATTGAATTTTGCTCTTTTTAAAAATTTAATGTGGGCCTCAGTTTGTCTGTCTCTCTTGCCTCAATCCTAGGGATTGAGCCCTGAGGCACTCTACTTTTTTCTTTTGCGCCCTTTGTCTTTTTTTTTTTTGAGACAGGGTCTCACTAAGTTGTGGAGGGCCTCACTAAGTAGCTGAGGCTGGCCGGGAACCCGGATCCTCCTGTCTCAGCCTCCCAAGTATTGGGATTACAAGCCTGCGCCGCCACCACGCTGGCCTGAGCTGTTTTTCTCTTGAGACGAGGTCTCACTAAGTTGCCCAGGCCGGCCTTGAACTTTGGAGCCTCCTGCGTCAGCCTCCCGAGGCTGGGATTCCAGGCGCAGGCCTGGTCTGTGCCTCCCTCTGGGATGTTCCTTGCTACGCGCTGGTGCCCTGCTCTTGGTCTCCCAGCTCCAGCTCCACTGATTGAGTGAGTGAAGGAAGGAGGGGTGAACGAGGGCCAGAGGGAAACTGAGAATCGGCATGCCTATAAAACACTGGTGCTTCCGAGCCACCACATGATCTCGCAATGGAACAGGAGGCAGAACCGCGGACGCCAGAAACGGAGGTAACCGTGAGAATGAGGATTGGCTGCCTATAAAACACGGCGCCTCCAATCCGCCACGCGACTCCGCCGGCCATCAGGACTGTGCGCGGCTCTCCAGGCGCGTGGCCCGTCGGTCCCTTTCTCCACAGCCGGCTGACTCCCTGGAGGGGCCGGGTCCGAATAAAGCAGCGGTCTCTGGCAACCCGGGTGGTGTTTTTACCTCCCTCCGAAACCCCCAACTCTATTTTCAACCATTCAGAAACTCCAGGCGTTTCTCACTCAATGCCACATCCTTGGATTCTAGGTGAGCAGACAGGAGGCTGCAGACTTGAGCAAGGAAGGCCAGACCCGAGTTGCTATTTGTCCCGCCTACCCCCTTTGTTTCCCCAAGCCTGGAGAATTCTGGAAGTCCTGGCATTAAGGTGCTAAGTGTTACGGATTTTAGTTAAGCCCTAGATATTTGCAGGCTGTCTGGCTGTAAGCAAAGGGCCTGGGGCCGGGCATCAGTGCGCCTGTAGAAACAGATAAACTCTTGGTGGTGCTCACCTGTCATCCCAAAACTTGGGAGGCTGAGGTAGGAGGATTGCAGGTTGGAAGCTAGCCTCAGCAATTTAGTGAGACCCTGTTTCAAAAAAAGTGGGGCTGGGGTGTAGCTCAGAGGTACAGGTATCCAGGGTAGAATCCTCTGTCTCTCACACGTGCGCGCGCACACCACACACACACACACACACACACACACACACACACACACACACAGCATCAACAGGTTTTGCAATGACAGTCTATCATTTTGCAAACGGAGAATGCCACCCACAGAGCCCGTGGACACCCTGCGTCGACGGTGTCCAGGGTGGCTGGCTTCTGCAGATCAGGCGCCAGGGACCAGAGACGCAGCCACAGGCTGATTTCAGAAGCGTGCAGAGCGCAGCCGGGGCCTCCTGTGCACCGTCCTCTCCAGCGCCCAACCCCAGGTGGGGGCTGAAGGCCTGTGAGCTGAGGGCGCGTCTCCTCCTCCGCCCCTGGGCCCCGCTAGGAGGACTAGCCGGACGGGCACTGATGGGGCGTACCAGGGCGGGGATCCCCTGGTGAGTGAGGCCGCGGGGTGATCCTGCCGCGGAGGGAGGCCAGGGCGCTTGGTGGGAAGCTGCGGGCCGACTCGACTCGTTAGGAGAACACTGGGGGCCATCTTGATGCAGTTTGTGTTTGTAACACACACACACACACACACACACACACACACACACACACACACACACACTTCACGGAGTAACGGTCCTTGCCTAAAAGTAGACTCCATTAAGATGTATGACTACAATACACCAATAAGAAATAAATAAACAAGTAGATGTGAGCCGAGTGTGGTGCACAGGCCTGGAATCCCAGTACTCGGGAGGCTGAGACGGGAGGACCACAGGTCTGAACCTGGCTGCAGCAATAAAGCAAGACTCTAAGAGATGTAACAACTTAGTGAAAGCCCGTTTTTGTTTTTTAAGTGGAGATAAAGCGTAGCGGCGCCACACCCAAACTGGGAGGAGCCCGATGGGCGCCGACGCCGGTGACGGTGAACACGTGGGCGCGGCTCTTGTTGTCAGCTACCTGAGGAAAGAACAGCCAGAACTAGGCTGCAAGTTTAGGCAATTTTTAATATTACAAAGGTAGAAAGAAGGGACAGGAAAACACGGCACTGAGGGGAGGAGTGCAGCCTTGAAAATAAGACAGTGGAGCTTTTGGATACAGAACCGTTTTTATAAGGATTTGTTATCTTCTGTCTTGCCCAGCAGTACTCCTCGTGACCCTGGGCGCGGACGCCCATCCTGGGGCAAGCCTTTTGATTATGGTCTAGCTCGCATCCTGTTTAGTTTTCCACTTGCTCCTGACCGAAAGCAGGTGTAGGTTTAACAAAGTCAGAGATGCCGTCCTCCTGGTCCTTGGGGAGTTTTAGCTTATCTGCTAGAATTTATTTATTATGTAAACGTGTCTTTAAAACACGAAGGCCCTGGGCTAACAAGTCTTTTGTATTTTTGCACTGCACCAAAGCTATTTTTCTTTCTTTCTTTTTTTTTTTTTGTGGTACTGGGGTTCCTGGAAGCCCTTCTATGTCCGGGCTACACTCCCAGACCTATTTTTATATTTTTATTTGGAAACAGGGTCTCTTAAGCCAGCGTGGCTGGCTCTGAACCAGCGCGATCCTCCTGTCTCTGCCTCCCAAGCGCGGGGATTACAAGCGTGCACCACCACGCCCTGCAAAGCTATTTTTCAATACATTTTTCCAAAGCCATTTCCCAATACCAGCACATTCCCTATTATAAATAAATTACCTTTCTTTAAAAAATATGCTTTATATGTATAATTTTTATGGTACTAGGGATTGAACTCTGAGTGTTCTACTTCTGAGCTATGCCTCAGCCTTTTTATTTTATTTATTTATTTATTTATTTATTTATTTATTTATTTATTTATTTGGTGGTACTGGGGTTCCTGGAAACCCTTCTACCTCCGGGCTACACCCCCAGACCTATTTTATATTTTTAAATTTGGAAATTTAAAAATTTCCTCCTGTCTCTGCCTCCCAAGCACGGGGATTACAAGGGTGCGCCACCACGCCCGTCTATTTTTATTTTTTGAAACAGAATCTCGCTAAGTTACCGAGGCTGGTCTTGAACCTGAGATTCTCCTGTCTCAGCCTCACAAGAACTACTATTACAAGTACGTATCACTACATGGGACTTTTAATATTTAAAAATTTAATTTGAAGTTAATTCATGTTAAAAACCTTTGAGATGCTTGTCTATAATATCTTCTAAAATTAGGATTAGAGTGGGGGAGCTGAGTGTGGTGGCGCACACTTGTAATCCCAGTGCTTGGGAGGCTGAGACAGGAGGATCACAGGTTCTTGGCCAGCCTTGGCTACTTAGTGAGGTCCTCTGCAATTTAGGGAGACCCTGTTTCAAAATAAAAGAATAAAATTGGGCTGGGGGTGTAGCTGAGAGGTAGAATGTCCCTGGGTTCCGTCTCCATTACCAAATAATAATGATGATAATGGTAATAATGATGATGATGACGATGATGATAACGGCCTGGTCCTGATCCCTCTGGGCCGTGCTATTCCCCAGCGGTGTAGTGCAGTTAGGACGTGCCAGGCGTGCAGAGGTGCCAGGGAGGTCCCAGAGGTGCCAGGGAGGCCCCAGAGCTGGCCTGGCTCGTACACGGGACTCCCTCCCCGGACCCCTCCACCCTGCACGCTGCCTCGTGGGGCCTTCGCGCCTTGCCTGGGGAACGCACACTTGCGGAGTCACTTCTTGAGGACTTCTTGGTGGCTTGAGCCCTTAACTTCTGAACACGTTGCTGCTTTGCTAAGGCGAATGCTTTGTGAGTGCTCGCCGGGAGATTCAGAGCGACCAGGGAGTTGAAAACTGCTGAAAAAGCCGTACTGGCAGCAGGAGCAAAGTCAGAGCGAGAGGCCGGCTGCCCTCCCCACTCTGCTCTTCTGGACAGAGGGCAGAGTGACCAGGACACCTGGACACGGCCGACGGGCAGCAGCCTTCCTACCTCCGCCCTCGGACATCTCTTGTCAGGAGGCCCAGCACACCGCGTTCTTATCGAGAGTGGCGTTCAGCCTGTGAGTGGGCCTGGGGCAGGCGGGGAGGTAGATCCCCATCTCTCCCCGGCCTCTGGGCTTGTGGGCCTGCGTTATCACCGGCTGGGGCCTGGTCGTCCTCCTGTAGTGGCTTTGCGTATCATGGATATGTTTCTTTCTTTTTTTAGTTGTATTTTTGTTTGGAGGAGACAGGGGCTAAAACTTAGGGCATTCTACCTCTGAGCTACTGCCCAGCCCTTTTTATTTTACAACAGGCTCTTGCTAAGTCGTTGGGGGGGGGGCTCTCTAAGTTGCTGAGGCTGGCCTTGAACTTGCAATCCTCCTGTCTCAACCTCCCAAGTAAAGGCCTACGGGCGTGTGCCACTATGCCCGGCTGCTTCTCTTACATGATGTCAACATGTACATGTTCTCAGCCTCTCCCTTTAAGCACAGTACAGTTAGAAGAGCAATCATTAAGAGGACAAACACTGACAAGTGCTGGTGAGAATTTGGAGAGACGGGAGCTCTTACACGCTGTCGGTGGAGTTGTACGTTAGCACAACCATTGTGGAGATCAGCATGTAGGTTCCTTAAAAACTAGGGATGGGCCCGCCATAGGACCCAGACACTTCCTGGTGTCTTTCCAAAAGAATTACAGCCAGGATCCTACGGGGACACGCGCGTGCCCATGTTTATGGCAGCTCAATTCACAGTAGATCAGTCATGGAACCGGACCCAGCAGCCATCCGCTGGATGAAGAACACGTGCTCTAAACACACACGAGTTCTGCTCGGCTCTAAAGAAGAACAGATTATGTCATTTGCAGGGAAATGGATGAGCTGGAGGACCTGAGTGAGTCAGCCATGTTTCCAGATGGGAAGCCAGACGGAAACAGGCCATGGCGCGGAGGCGCGGGGAGGGAGACCTGCGGGGAGGGGGGCCAGGGAGGTGGGCGTGGGAGACGGGGCTGAAGGAGGAGACAGCGCCAACGCCGCTGTCCACGTCCACAGGTGAGCTGTTACTGCCACCTGCACTGAATGCACGGAGGAGGAAGCGGGATTCCCACAGAGACACACTAGGAGGTGTGTTTGTGTGTGTGTGTGTGACACTGAGCCTCACTGAGATGTGTAATTACAATGCACTAATACAATTATATAAACATAAGCTACTTGACAACTGGGTGTGGTGGCGCACGCTTGTAATCCCAGCATTTGGGAGGCTGAGACACAGGAGAATCGCGGTTCGCGGACAGCCTCAGCCACCGAGTGAGGCCCTCTGCAACTCAGTGAGACCCTGTTTCAAAATAAAGGATAAAAAATAGGGCTGGGGACGTAGCTTGGAGGTAGCTACTTGATGTCAAAAAATGTTGAATCTCACTAAACCAAACCGTACTTCAAGACAGCTGGCTATTTGAGGCTGTTCTGTAGTGAGCGCCATGTATCTTTGAGAAGTGGAAACTATCAGCAGCTGCTTGAAGAATTTCAGGCTTTTGCCTGTCTGTCTGTCTGTCTGTCTGTCTACCGAGGAGCTGCCCAGCTCTGATCTACAGAAGCAGAGGCTCCAGCCAAATGGGGACGGGGCTCCCCCACATTTGCCCCCAGGCAGGACTCTGTGGCCTAGGCCTTGTCTAGAGCACCTGGCAGGCACCCTGCTGGGCAGTTTTCTCCGTTTTGCTGGGCCCCCCAGCAGGAAGCTCTGGCAGGGGCTGGAATGAGCAGCAGGTTACTGCAGGTCCTGATCCTGTCTGGAGAGGTTGGTCTTCTTCAGTGATGACCTCCACCTGCCCGGGGGCAGGCCAGGTTGTCACTTTACCACAGCCCTAGGCTTACCCCGTGAGATTTTCAGCATCCACAGGCCCGGGATGCCGACCTGTGCAAAGCCCCAGATGTGGTCACTCCAGTTATTCACGAGAGGGAGCCGCCTCATGAATAATTCAAAGATGCCTTTGATCCGCCTTCCTCCCTTTGCAGGCTTGCCTAGGCTCTCCAGAAGGGCTGAGTGTCTTAAATATGCATGGGTATCTTGCCCTGGGCTGCTTCTGCACATCTGTCTGCTGAATGTTCTGAGGACTTGTAGCAGCCTGTGCAAAATGGTGCTGACATGCTCCCGAAACAGGTCCCAAAGCAGGGAAACGAGGTGCAATGGCCCTGGGGAGGTGCGGGGACAAGACAGGCCACCCTGGCCGGACAGCCCCTGCTGGAGCCCGTCTGCCCAGAGTGCTGAGGCCCCTGGTGCACCGTGCCACACTCTTCTGGTCTGCCTAACAGCCTCCTTTCTGGCCTGGGTCAGAACTCTCCTGTGGTTGGCAGAACGACCCTCCAAAGACACTTGAACCCCGAGTCCTGGAGCCTGTGACCGTGTTGTCTCCTGGCAAGAGTGCTCTGCAGTTAAGGCTACGGAACCTACGTTCAAGAGATTATCCTGAAAGATGTGGGGGTCTGATCCAATCCCATGCCCCCGTAGAGCCAGGACCTGTTTCTGCTGGAGTGCAGGAGCTGGGGCATGTGCCAGTCGGCTTTTATGTTGCCGTGACCCAAATATCTAACACCACAGCTCCGAGGAGGGGAGGCTGATTCTGGCTCACGGTTTCAAAGGCCTTGTCCGTGGCCGGCGGCGCCATGCTCCAAGCCTGTGTTCAGGCACAGCATCGCGGCAGAAGGGCCCCTCAGCTCACGGCAGCAGAAGGCAGGGGAAGGACAGGGACAGATGGAGTCCCCAGGGCGCACCCCAGTGGCTTCTCTAGCCACCCCATCTGCCTACACTTCCACCACCCGCCAGTGGTTCACCTGAATGATTGACCCACCAAGGGAAGAAGCCGCCAGTGAGTCATAGCCCCATACTTAACCTTTTCACCTCTAAACGCTGCTGCATTGGGTACCAAGCTTTGAACACACGAAACTTTGGGTACACAAGCCCTAACAGGCAGGAGGAGGGGCTGGAGATATCCAAGGTCCTGGGGCACTCCATGCGCCGCTCTGGGATTTTTTCCCATTAATTTTTAATTTTGAAGCAGGGTCTTGCTAAGTTGCAGAGGGTCTAAGTTGCTGAGGCTGTCTTTGAACCTGTGATCCTTCCGTCTCAGCCCCTCAAGTCCTGGGATTACAGGTGTGCGTCCCCATGCCCGCTTATTGTGGAGTCATGACCCGGTCTACCTACTGACCTTCTATCAGCACATGATCTGATCCCTGAGGCCGTGCGCCCGCCGCTGACCCCCTGGGGCTCTCCCTGCACACCCGGCACCTGGCCCGGCCTCTTCCTAGTTTTTCTCTCCTTTTTGCAGAGCTTTTGAAGCTCAGTGGAGTGCAATTCCACAAACTAGTTCAATTGTCATTTCTCTGAACCAGAATTACAACCCCAGATGGACACACTTTGTATGTGTGTTTGTGTATGTCTTTCTGGTCCACACTTCTAAAGAAACTATGTCAATAGCTTTATTGGCTCCAGATCAGCAGAAGTAGAAAGGGGTAAGCTCTGCCTTTCAACAAAGCAATCACAAGTGCCGGGCATGTCTTCCCCCAAGACTTATTTATGGCTTTCTCTCCGGATTTTTTCCTTTGGTCGTTAGGACCCGCACGCGGCCTTTGAAGTGGTCTCGGCAGGTTTTCTGCATGTGTGAGGGCTGCTCTCTTCTCTGCAGGCTGCTTTGCTTTTCCCTCACAACTCCCAGTCACCGCAGAGGGGCCTGTCAGCCCTGCCAGAGACTTGTTCCTAGGGGGAAGGTATTACTATGGGGCAGCAAAACTACTGTGTGAAATGTAGCCGTGGCTTCTTTTTTTATTTTTATTTTTATTTTTTGGTACTGGGGTTCCTGGAAGCCCTTCTACCTCCGGGCTACACTCCCAGACCTATTTTTTTTATATTTTTTATTTGGAAACAGGGTCTCTTAAGCCAGCGAGGCTGGCTCCAAACCTGTGCGATCCTCCTGTCTCTGCCTCCTAAGGGCGGGGATGACAAGCGTGCGCCACCACGCCCGGCATAGCCGTGGGTTCTTGTTCTGATCTACTTTAGAAAAAGAATAGCTCAAACTCATCTGCTGTCAGTTTAAGCAGTTTTATTATCACAAAGGCAGAAAGAAAGAAGGGACAGAAATTAAAGCATTAAATAAATAAACGCAGTGGAGCAGTTTGAAAATAAGTGACTCAAGTTTTGGATATGGAACAGTTTTTATAAAGAATGCTGTCCCGTATCCACGCTTAACCCGTCATCTTCCTGACCCGACTAGATCCGCCCCTTCTCCGGGGCGAACCTCCTGATGTGGGGATTCGCCATCTGACATCCTGCCGACCAAACGTCTTCTCCATAGGTGTAAGCTCAAATCTTTAAGACCCCAAATGTGTTATGTGGTTAGAAGTCAGGGATCTCTGCGCCATCCCACATCCTAACCTATCTGCTAGAAGTTATCTTTCCTATAAACTTCTTTTTAAAATGCAAAGGCCCTGGGCTACCTCTGTTTTCTTGCTAATCACCCTTGGTGCCCGAACGCTACAGGGTTCCTTCCCTGTCCTGGGTGCTCAACACCCACGCTCTGACTATTTTCTATATTTTAAAGTTAATGCTGCCGGGCGTGGTGGCGCACGCTTGTAATCCCCGCGCTTGGGAGGCGGAGACAGGAGGATCGTGCAGGTTCGAAGCTGGCGTAAGAGACCCTGTTTCAAAAATATAAAATAGGTCTGGGAGTGTAGCCCGGAGGAAGAAGGGCTTCCAGGAACCCCAGTACCACACACACAAAAAAAAGTTAATGCAAAAGCATTTGATGTCAGTACACTTTGAAATTAGTATCGAAGACGTTTCCCAATACCGGCACAAAAGGCAGAGTTTTGTTTGTTTGTTTGTTTGTTGTTTTGTTTTGTTTTTGGTGGTACTGGAGTTCCTGGAAGCCCTTCTACCTCTGGGCTACACTCCCAGACCTATTTTATAATTTTGTTTATTTTTGGAAACAGGGTCTCCTAAGCCAGCGCGGCTGACTTCGAACCTGCGTGATCCTCCTGTCTCCGCCTCCTAAGCGCGGGGATTACAAGCGTTTGAAGGAGGGTGCCCTGGAGCGGTGGTCTTCCAATGCTACCTTCAAGCGACACTGTAGTTAAGGCTTTGTATCCCGGCGTGGGAGAGCGGGCTGTGTCCTGTCTGACTTGCTCCCTGGTGCACAGCATGCCAGTTTTTGGGCTGCGTGTGACTAATCCCGGATGCAGCATTTCATACAGCGCTAGTTTGCCAGGAGTCACGCCAAGGTAGAGCAGCCCTTCCCTTGTCCGAGGACGCGTTCTTGCTGAGTGACCGCTTCGGTCTTTGCCCGGCTGCTGGTGTCTAACATTCGTCTGGGGCCCTCTGCGTGACAAGTGTCGTAGATGTCCTCTGGCACCTCGACTCCATGAGCTGCAGGCCCTCGTCGTCTTCCTGGGGACTTCTCCTGGGGACTGCGCCCTCATTCTTCCTGTCAAAACTGGGGAAAGGGCAGGCAAGAGTCCTCCCTCCCCAAACCCTGTCTCATTAGATAGGGACCTCAAAGCTTCTCTCTGCTAGGGACAGCTGCGTTGGTCCTCTTCTCATCTCTGCCGGCCTGGGCCAAGCCTCCTCCTCTTGCGCCCAAGGGCCCTCGTCCCCACGGCCTCCCATCCCTGTGGCTTTGACTTCCTGGCCACCTGACCCACTCTTCCTGGCCCCGTGGCGGAGGCGGCACCATTCCTGCTGTGTGACAGGGTCTCAGCTGGGAAGAGAATTCCACAGGGCTGGAAGACTCTGGCAAAACTGAACCCATTATACCTCTTGACTTTAGTTATAATAATGATAATATTAATGAAATTTGAATATTGCTTTGATTGAGGATTGATGTTTTGGAATAATATGAAAATTGATGTGAATATGATTGGAAAATGCCCTAAGATTTGTGCTGGGAATAGCACTCAGAAGAATATGACTATGGGAGAACTTTCAAAAAGCTACATAGAAAAGAGCGCTTTGCTCCTCTGCTTACAACACCTAAGTCACTTAAGGTTTTAGTCATGAAAGGAAAAGGTTAACTTTAGGCAAATTATACCTACTGTGCAGGGCCCTCCGTATGTTGCTTATAAGTTAGGGGGTCGACTGTGGTATCCCACTCAGGGGGCTAGCGCTAATCACAATACTTTTCCACCTCCAGCCATCCTCCACTTTCCTTTAAGGAGTGTATGATGAATGGAAAGCACAGAGTTAATATTACTGGAAAACGGCTTGACGTCACGACTCTGCCCTTCCTACAGAGGGTTGGGCAGGCAGGGACCTCCTTGGTGCCTGTTCACTAAGGCACAAAAGAGTTTTCTTGATAAACAATTTAATAGGTATTATAGAAAAGTAGGTATAGGTATTGTATGCTAAAAAAATAGAATAAGTTCAGTGGGTGTTTGGTGTTTGGGTCAAAATAAGTTAATAGACTACCTAGTGGCCAAAATAGCAGATAAAATTAGCAGTTAATTTTAGAAGTAGATATAGTAAGTCTAACATTTAGAGGATAGAATAAGTTCAGTTAAAGTTTATTATGTGTGATGTAGAGTAGTAATAGGTCTTGTGGGTCAATTCATTACAAATTAATAAAAAACAGGAAAAACAGGTGGCTTCGAGGTGCGCCTGCTACGTGGAATTCAGGTTAATGAAAAACTAAATGAAAAACAATGTATGTGTGATGTGGTTTTGAAAAACTAAATGAAAAGCAAAATACATATGATGTGGCTTGCTGTAATCTGTCAGATTCATGTATAAATAAAGTCTATTCTAGGGCACAGGCAGAGATGCCTTCCCCTGTTACTAACCCCGGCGTCTCTCTTTCTTCAATTTCTCAGACCCTACGCCTTCTTCAAGGCCCCTGGACTGGCTGAGGCCGGACCCCGGCAGCCCTGCAGCCTCTGGTCTCCATGGTCTCTTCCCACTACACCGCCCTGTGGCCTGCTGCCCATGTCCTTGAGCCCTTCACATCCAGCCAGGGTGAGATGTCACACCCAGCACCACAGCCTCACCTTCATCCACGGCCTCCGTGGTGCCAGTTTGCTAGGAAGATTGTTAACGCTTTCTTTGCTCGTAGGAACCTTGTTCCAGATCGAAAGAAGAAGCCGGGTGTGGTGGCACACATTCACAGTCCTAGTACTTGGGAGGCTGACACAGGAGGATTGCAGGTTTGAGACCAGCCTCAGCAACTCAGCAGGACTCTCAGCACCCTAGTGAGACCCTGCTTCAAAACATGAAATAAAAAGGGTTAGGAGGTATCGTTCGAAGACAGACTCCTCCTGGGTTGAATCTCCAGTCTCTCTCTCTCTCTCTCTCTCTCTCTCTCTCTCTCTCTCTCTCTCTCTCACACACACACACACACACACACACACACACACGGGCGGGGGGTCCTAAGAGGACAGAGAAATAATAAGAAATAGTTCAGAATTGTATCCAAGCTCCCGAGACAGTACACATGCCCTTTGTCCGCCTCTCAAGTGCGTCTTCCTGACCCCCGCCCCTGCCGAGCTCCCCTGGCCCCTCTGCAGAGGTCCCGCCCTCTTCTCCAGCCTCGTCTCCACGCACTGCACTCTGGAGGCTGGTGCGCGCTCCCGTGCCCGCTGAGGAACATGGAGAAGCCTTCGCATTACCCATGGACTCGCCACCCAGGACTCCACGCCCTGACCATGGACTCGCCACCCAGGACTCCACGCCCTGACCATGAAAAAGGCCTCATCGAAGTCAGTGGCCAAATCGTAACCAGACCTGTGGGCGTCAATCTCACACGGGGCCTGAAGGGTCCAGTTATGAAAGGCTGGATTTTATCTTTGCGTTCCCAGGGCCTGGCAGATTCTACAATAAAGGAGGCATTATAATTTTATTAAACTAACACATGAATGGCTCTCCCCAGTTTATCAGGGCAAGGCTCTGGGGTGGAAACACAGCTGCCCTCAACCGCACCTGTCTCCGAGAGCTTCCCTCAGGGCGGGGGCTCAGGTCTGGCGCTCCTTCGCACCTCGGAGGGCCATCTCTGCTACAGGGTGACCAGAAGCAGCCTGAGAGCGGGGCGGGCGCTTTAGAAACTGACCAGAGGTTAGCCTGCTTTCCAGGGTCACCCTGTGCTGACACCTCTGGACAACGACGCCGAGGACACTCACCCTGCCAGGGGGCCCCTCGACCGCAGTCCCCCCACTCAACACATGAGGACACGGGCCTCGCCCGTCCACCGCACTGGCTTGTAATTTCTGGTTATCTTCCTTAAATCGCCAATCAGACTACACTTGCTTTATGTTGTCTTGTTTTTAGGATGAAGCCTGAATTTTATCGTTGCTTAACTAGGGCCTAGAGTCTACAATAAAGAAGCTATTAAACATTATTAAATTAAAAAAAAAATCAATGGATTTCCTCAATTTCACAGAATGTCGTCTGGTAGGGAAATCCTTTGCCAAATAAGCAAGCAGTGAGAGAACAGATTCACAGTCCGGATTTATTTATTATAATCTCGTGAAACAATATCCTAAGGTTACTGGAGAGCCAGCCGATGACTTTATACCCAACTCCTGCTGTGTGTGATGTTGGAGCTCATGGTTGCCTATAAATGTCAACTCAAAATCTCCCTCTCTCTTTTTATTGGTGCATTGTATTCATACATCAGAGTGGGATACAGACTTTTGTAGACATACATGCACACATCGCCCAGTCAGCCCCCACCCGATCCCCACCCCATTCCCTCCCCATCCCTCCTTCCCATGCTTGGCTTAGTGGTTGACATCTAGTATTCTAGCAATTTATCCAAAATTAAAAATGATAATCTCACATAACAGTTTCAGTTGTCTGATACCAAGATTTTGATGACTTAAAGATAACATTTCGATATTTCTTTTTGCTTTCTTTCTTACCAGAGAATATTTTTTTCTATTGTTTTAGGTGAAACTATCATATATTTATATATTTATTTTTCAGAAAAAAAATCTATCCTAATATGGAATATGGATTCTAGATACCCAAAACGATCTTGAAGAAGAACAAAGCTAGGAGATATATATTTTCTGATTTCAAACCATATAAAGCTACAATAATTGAAACAGTGCAGTACTGTTATAAAAGCAGATATATAAACCATTGGAGTTAAATAAAAGCCTAGAGCTAAATTCTTCCCTATATTGTCAAGTTATTTTTGACAAGGTTTCCACGAACATTTGGTGGTGGAAATAATAATCTTTTAACTAAATATTGTTGAAAAATAATAATTACATGGAAAAGAATAAAATTGGACCCTTACCTAACACATATACAAATATTAACTCAAAATAGATAAAAGATCTAAATATAAATCTTAAGACTATAAACTTTTAGAAGGAAATCTGGGTCATAAAACCTCACAACACTGAAATTGGCAGTGATTTCTTGGATATGATTTCAATGGCACAGGCAACAGAAGAGTATACAAACTCCCTAAAAAATAAAAAAAATTGTATATCCAAAGACAATGTAAACAGAGTTAAAAGTTACTGATAGAATGGGATAAAATATGTTCAAATGCTATATCTGAAGGTATATTAATATTCCAACTAGAAATCCTAAAAATTAACAATAAAGGCAAACAATACAATTTAGAGATAGGTAAAAGACTAACATAAATAATGAATCTCCACAGATAACTAATCTTAGTTGTCTGTTGGATGGAAAATCTTGTTTCTCTAGTTCTGATGTGTGTTACCTATTTCTTCTTTGTAGTTAATCTCTTTGAGTATTTTCTCTAGTGCTGGTTTTGAAGACATAAATTCCTTCAGTTTCTGTTTGTCATGGAAGCTTCTTATTTCCCCATCTAATTTGATAGAAAGTTTTGCTGGGTAGGAAATTTTTGGCTGTAAGTTGTTTTCTTTCAGAGTTTGGAATATGTTACTCCAAGCCCTTCTGGCTCTCATAACTTGGTTTGGGAAGTCTGGAGTGATTCTAATTGGTTTGCCTCTGAATGTCACTTGGCCCTTTGTTTTTGTTGCCTTTAAGATTCTCTGCTTGGCTTCCACACTGGTCATTTTGACAATTATGTGGGGATCCTCTTCTCTGATCCTGTCTAAAGGGAGTTCTATAAGTTTCCTGGACCTGTGTATCGACCTCTTGCTCTATGTTTGGAAAATTTTCTGCTATTACTGCCTTGAAGAGATTGTTGATCCCTTTGGTTTCACTTTCTTTTCCCTTCTCTATTCCAATTTTCTTAGGTTAGCTCTCTTAAAATAGGCCCATATTTCTTCAATGTCAGATTCCTGCTGTCGGATATTTTTTCCTGGATTAGAAACTATGCGTTCATTTTTGGATTGCTCATCTTCTAAGAGCAAGATTCTGTTCTCCATGTGTTCTAATTGGTTGTTTGTGCTTTGAATTGAGGCCTTTACTTCATTAATTGCATCCTTTATCTCTTTTTGGCTCTCTCCGAGTTCTTTTCGAAACACCTCTATTATTTCTACAGTTATTTTCCTGATTTGATCTTCTAGAAATCTCTGATTTTCTGTTTTATCGGGTTCTGATGTTGTGGGGTTGTGTGCATTCATTGCTCCAGTATTATTCCTCTTTCCCATGATTTTGGATGTTTGTGCCTTCTCTGGGTTCTTCCCTTGGGTCACTATGACTTCACTTAAGGTGTTCTGGATCTCGAGTCAGTAGTATCTCAAACCCCACTACTCCTTTACTGGGTTTATCATAGAGTCTCCGACCCAGAGAGTCGATAGAGGCTGCTTTAGACTGTGGGGGGTGCCAGGTTGCACGTTCTCCTATGGTGTGATATCTCTGCCACCGCCCCTCCCCCACTGGGTCAAGTCCCAGGGAGTACAGTACTGGGATTTCTCCTCTGGGGCCCGTAATTTGACTCACTGTTGTAGAGTACGCAGATGTAGCTGTACTGGACTCGGTGAATTCGCTGCTGCTGCCGCCGGTGGCATTATGGCGCCGCTGTCACGCCCTCGGCCGTGAGGCTGGCTTATTTCTTCTTGGTTTTGAGTTCCACTCTGAGTCCCTGCAGCGCGTGCTGAGCTCAGCCACTGGGAGCTTTAGATGCTCCCTGTGCTGAAAAATCCCGCCTGGCTGTTCCGCAGCGGCTCACCTCGGCTTGCTGTAGCCGTCTGGTGAACTCGCCGCTGCCGCCGGCAGTAAAACGCTGCTGCTACGTCCTCGGGCGTGAGGCCGGTGTATCTCCTCTGTGGCTCTGAGCTCTGTTCTCAGTCTGCTTTCTCTCTGGAGACTGGTGATTTTTTTGTTTCTCTGGTGATGGTGTTTTCTGGGTATGAAAGGTGCTGATTTTGTGGTAATGGAGATTGGTTGTTAGCGGGGCTCTTAAGCCCCACTTTTCTCGGTTGCCATCTTTCCGGAAGTCCCTCAAAATCTCTTAAGAGGGGGTGAAATACAAAGGCCTCAGTTAATTAATTTTTCACTACTTACTGCCTGCCTTGTACTTTCAGGAAGAACATGTGCCCGTATATTCTATCGAGATTTCTGAGCTTATAAGAAGGGCCAGGGCAGCAGACGTGGGCGTCGCAGGCGTTTCCGGGGCAATGTGGCATCTTCTCCTCCTGGCTCCATCATCATGACCACTTGGACATTTAATCAACGAATGGAAATCACAACCACCACTCTAGCCGGTGACTGACTGCTGGTTCTCTGTTATTCACAGGAGAGATCAGAAAGCTTCCACCCACTGGCACAGATTTCTTCCGTCTCGCATGGCTGTGTGTCACACCCCGCGCAGAAGAGAGGCTTTCCAGGTTTCACCGTCCAGTGTCATTAGGAGCCCCGAGAGTCTCGCCTTCTTTTGAGGAAATGTGTGGGCTTTGCTGCCTTTGACCTGGGCAGGCGGCAGGGCTCCGTGTCAGTGAGCGCGAAGGCTGGCCTCTGCAAATGCCCGCTGGCTCTCTGATTTAGTAGCAGAAAGCCACTCTTTGGGATGTCAGAGGCTGTTAGCTTTGGAGGCCTGCTCACAGTTTGCTGGGTCAGGGTCGGGTTGAGAATGCCAGTTCATCGATACTCAGAGTGTGTTTGGGCCATTTGCTGACTGGACAAGAAAGGAGAACTCTTCCTTCCACATCCACACACCTCTAGCGAGTGTCACAGGGGTCTCTGCGAAAGAGGCTCCGGCACAAAGACTGGGACCCTCGCTCTCCCTGGCCCCTCCACCTCAACTGTTTTTCCTTTGGGGCTGTGCTCACGGGACATGAACTAGCTCTGAAAACGTAGGTCTATTGGAGCTGTATTTCCTGGGATGGGGCTCACCTGGGAGAAATCTGGGAGGGACAGAGTGAGACAGGGTCTGTTTCCCTGTGCAGTGGGTCAGGGCTGGGTAGAGGACGATGCGGCTTGAGCCTCAGGTTGCTGGGCTGCTGCTGGTCCGGTTGCCCTTGGCAACACTGGAGAAGGTCCAGCTTCCAGCGCACCCTTCTTCATCTCTAGCTAATCCTGTAGGTGGGTGGGCCCTGAGGCAGCGGTGATGGGCATTAGACTGTCTCCTCTGGAGAACTCTAGAAATAGGCAGGCCCTTCTTTCTCTGCAGGTAGCGGAATGAAAACCGCTGCCCAACAGCTTCTGATGGGAGTCGGCCGTGGCCCAGGAGCCTCGTGGTGAGTGAGCAGAGGACCCCCGGGAAGGCCCAGCCCACCACCCGCCAGCGTCCAGGCATCCTGCTTTATCTCTGAACTGTGGGCAAAGGTTCCAACTGCTGGGGAATTAGCAATCCCAGCCGCCCTTGAATGTCTGCACCATTAAGTAACGTGACTTTTGTTTCAATGCCTGTGACCCACAAAGTGTTACGTAAGTGTCGCTTCCTTTGCTGTGTCCGCTCACAGGGTAAGTGGCTGGATTCACACACGTTTGTAACAGCATTGCGGGGCTGGGAGGGCGATCGGGAGCTGAAGGTCTAATTACTCATTACTGACGTGCTCGAGGAAGCGCCGACTGCCCGCCTCGTGTTTTCCCGCCCTGTTGCTGTGGCAGGTATCACCGGGGCCTCTGTCCCCTTCCTCAGCCAGACCATGCCTGGATAAAACCGGACAGCAGCAGGAGCCTGCGGACAGGGACCCCCTAAAATAGACCCTCATGGGGGCAGGAGAGAGCATTCCAGCTCAGGGGCAAAGAAAGGACTTTCTTACCGCCCGCCCCGTCACCACAGTAAGAGGATTGGGGCTTGTTGCTTTAAACCCCTTCAAAGATTGACGACGCAGACTCGGCTGGGATCTGCGTGGAAGCGCCCTCCGGGATGCTTCTCAAGGGCTCACACTCACTGCATTTCAATTTCGAGGACTGAATTCCTAAACATCTACCGTGCGGCGCAGCGAGCTTCTCATTTCAGAGGTGTTCTGGAAAGAGCTTGACGTTTAGCGGGGAGGGGTGTGATTTGAAGTCTTTAGCCTGGCACCTTGAAGCATGGAATGGTTCTGGTGATTGTATTTGCAGACAGGTTCAGTAAAAAAAAAAATCACTCATCCTGTTAAATGTCTTCTGTCTGGGGCAGGAGCAAACTTTTTTTTTGTCTTTGAGGATAGCACAATGATGTTACAGGATGAGCTAGTTTGCAAATCACGGGAAACAGAGGAGAGGGCTAGAGGGTGGAGGGTGCCCAGGGGAAGGGCGGGGCTCTGGGAGAGTGGCGCGAGGCTGGCCTGCTGGGCTGCTCCTGGGGCGCCAGCTCACAGCAGGGACCCATGCGGGGTGTTGGCCGCGCCCGCCTCTTGGGTGCACTGGGCCCAGATGTGACTGGCTGCTCCCTCCACCTGGAGAGGGCGGAGGCCCCACTGCAGGGCCTGGAGGGGGTCAGGCAGGTGACTGGGGCCCTTGGGCTGGGACATGGTCCCCAGCAAGCAGCATGAACCCGGGCAGGCTCTGACCCCCAGTACTTTGCTTGGGATGGGGTCTTGGTAAACATTTTCCCCTCTGATTTTCCCCTCAGATATGAGGGAAGTCACTTCCACCCCACGCTGTTCCTGTGGGGTATAGTTTACTTTGGGGACCGAGGTACCGACGATCACCTGGTTTCCCGATTTTTCATCCCAGTCACCAAGACACATTCCATTTCCTTACTTTAGAAATAGGTGCACACGCACAGTTTAAGTGGCGACCAGCTTTCTGCAATTATAACAATAGTGATGTCAACTTAATACGAGGGCCGGCTTATTCTGGCTCTCAGTTTTGGAGGCTTCAGGCCGTGGTTGGTTGGCCTGTTGCTTTTGGGACTGTGGAGGGGCAGCGCAGCATGGCGGGGCACAGGTTAGAGGGAGCTGCTCACGAAATTGCCGCTGGGAAGCCCAGACACAGAGAGAGGAAGAAACTGGCTTTGTGCATCCTACTTTGGGACACGCTCCCGCTGACCTAGATCCTTCAACCAGGCTGCTCCTCTCGAAGGGTCCCACTGCCTGCCGTTAGCACCAAGCTGGGACTAAGCCTTCAACCCTTAGGCCTTTGGGGGACACTTAAGACACACACTAAACCACACTTGGTCACACATGCCTGTGATCCTAGTACTCGGGAGGCTGAGGCAGGAGGATTGTAGGTTTGAGGCTAGCCTCAGAAACTTAGACTCTCAACAACCTAATGAGACCCTGTTTCCAAGTAAAAAAATAAGGTAGGGTGAGGGGTGTGGCTCAGAGGTAGAATGTTCCTGAATTCAACCTCTAGTACCAAATATAAAGATAAAAAATAAAAAAATAGAATTGGGGTGTAGCTCAGAAGCAGAATGTCTCAATCCCCAGTACAAAAAGAAAAAGAGGGAGGAGGAGGAGGAGAAGAGGAGGAGGAGGGAAGGAAGAGGAGGGAAAAAAGAGGAGGAGGAGGAGGGGAGGAGAAGAAGGAGGGAAGGAGGAGGAGAGGAGGAGGAGGGGAGGGGGAGGGGAGGAGTAGGAGAGGAGGAGGAGAAGGGGGAGGAGGAGGGGGAGGAGGAGGAGGAGGCTGAGACTGGAGGATCGCGGTTTGCGGACAGCTTCAGCTACTTAGGCCCTCCGCAACTCAGTGGGACCCTGTTTCAAAATAAAGAATAAAAAATTGGGCAGGGGGTGTAGCTTGGAGGTCAAGTGCCCCTGGGTTCCATCCCCAGACCCCCCCCCCCCCAAATACAGATAATAAGCCCGGGTGGTGGCACATGCTTGAAATACCAGTATTTGGGGAGGGGAGGACGGAGACAGGAGGATTGCGGTTTGTGGACAGCCTCAGCTACTACTTAATGAGGCCCTTTTGCAACTCAGTGAGACCCTGTTTCAAAAAATAAAAGAATACAAAGTAGGGCTGGGGGTGTAGCTGGGAGGTAGAATGCCCCTGGGTTCTATTCCAGACCCGAAAAAAAAAAAAAAGAAAAAGAATACAGATAATAGCTGGGCGTGGTGGTGCAGGACTGTACTTCCAGCACTTGAGCGGCTGAGACAGGAGGATCATGGGTTCCAGGGCTGCCTGAGTAACTTAGCAAGACCCTGTTTCAAGATAAAATACATACATACATACATACATACATACATACATACATAGGCCTGGAGTGTATCTTGGAGATCGAACTTCCCTCCTAGTTCAGTACTCAGTACCAAAAAAAATACAAATAATAATAATGACTGTTGGCGAGGATGTGGGAAAATAGGAACTCAAACACTGTTGGTGGGACTGAAAATTGGTACAATCATTACACATATGCTTAGACCTTGAATGTACACTTCTGGATCCCGAAGGAATCCTTTCCTGTTAAATATGGGGAAACTGAGGCACGGGTTGGTGGAACAACATTCCTAAGATAGAGCTGGCTGGCTGTGCCAGAGAGCGGTGGGGTCTTGGACCCCAGCCTGGCACGCTGCCCGGCTCTCTGCACCACGCCTGCCTTCGGGACCTGTGTCTGGAAGTTGTTGGGGGAGTTCCTGCCACAGGGCACATCTGGTAGCCGAGGGTGAGCCTTCTCCTGGGTCTTATCCTTCGGCTGGAAGCGAGCCTAGGGGACCTGAGTGGCAGTGCTCTGGCGCGGTTCCCTGGGAAGCCGAGCTCCTCCCACCGGGACACACCTGCCCTGTTCCTCTGCTCCTTCTGTGGGGCAGAGGACAAAGCAACACGGACCTTGACTGACAGCCCGGGACACTCGGGCACGGCTGGTTTGTCCTTTTCTGGGCATTTGATGCATTTCCTTTGTTTTATATATAGTTTTCCAGGAACAGGCAGAAGTTCCCATCACACGGATATTAATACCCACGTGAAAGACTTGGAGGAAAACAACCACCAGGAATTTAACCATCTAGCTACTGAGTGGGGAGGGAAGGGGAGAAGAGAGGAGGAGGAGAAAAAGGAGAGAGAGAGAGAGAGAGAGAGAGAGAGAGAGAGAGAGAGAGAGAGAGAGGACAGGGCTGGGGTTACAGCGACTTCTATAAAGACATGTCCCCAACAACCCAAGTTCCTCCTGCCAGATCCTCCTCTTGAAGGTCCCAGCATTTCCCAATAGCATTTCCCAATAGCAATACAGGCTGAAAACCAAGCCTTTATCACACAGGCCTGAGGGGGACTTTGAAGATCCGAACCCTAGCGTCAAATTATGGAAAGATATATCCTGGTTCGTCTTTTAGAAGCTTCACTGAGCGATCCTTAGGTCTTGTAGCTATAGCCTGTGGCAGTACTTTATGATGGGAATGTGTGACCTCCTGGTCAAGACACAAAAGGGAGAAGGAAAGGGCTGGGTCCCACTATCCCCTTTGAGGACACACCCCAATAACCTAACTTCCTCTCCTTTGCCCCTCCCCCAAATTTCTACCACATCCCAATCCCTCCACCCTCGGGAGCCAAGCTTTAACACATGGGGCTTTGTGGGCCACTTATGATCCAAGCAGCAGCAAGAGTTGGAAGGCTGCCCTGATGTCCAATGAAAGATGCCCTGCCTGGCGGTGGACTCTCAGAGGTAGTGGTCTGAGAAACATGGCTACCATTTGGTCTTTTGGAGCAAACGCAGACGCTGCTGAAACTGCTGACGTTCAGCACGGCTGACGTTACAGAACAAGTGTGAGGACACGCTATGACCCCCTCTTGCTTCTCCAAAAGCGCAAGCCACCACCTTTCAGGGCATCGGCGAAGGGCAGTTAATGAGGCTTTTGAGGGGTGATTGGACTATGATTCTGTTTATTTTGGGGGGAGAGGCCAGTGTACTGGAAATTGAACCCAGGGGTATTCTACCCCTGAGCCTTAAACCTGCAATCCTCCCGTCTCAGCTTCCCAAATACTGGGGTTACAGGCATACACCACTGTGTCTGACTAGGGCAATGGGATCATCAGTTTTGGTTCTTGGGATTGAACTCAGGGGCATTCTATCTCCAAGCTACAAACCTAGCCCTTTCTGAATTCTCATTGAAACAGGGTCTCCCTGAGTTGCTAAGGGCCTTGCTAAGTTGCTGAGGCCGGCCTCAAACCTGTGTTTCTTCCATCTCAGCCTCATACTAATATTTATTGTTTAAATCCTGGCAAGTGACTTATTCCTAAGTCAGGCATGGTTTGACCAAACCTGGGTGTCTACATTGGAGCCCGGGTGCTTCTAGAACAAGTCATTGGTTTTCTTCCTGACGCAGTTGTAATCGTGCCGGGCCTAGGGAAGGCTGGGGAGGGGGACCCTCCCGGCAGGGGCTTGCCTTCGCACAGGAGTCAGCCCTTCGTGATGACGTGTCCATCTCCTCTGTGAAACACGAGCACTGCAGTGCCATAGCACTCATAGGGGTAAATCAGATAGCCGCCAAGTTCTTGACCCTCGCATGTGGCCGATTTCAGTGAAGTCACCTTTGGCGTTAGCTTATGTACTTCCTGTCCTGAGCCCCAAGTGTCACTCTGTCCTCTGACGGCAAAATCAACTGGGCATGCTTTCGAAGTACTGATTCCTGGATTCCCACAGTGGCCTCTGTGGTCCAGTAGGTCCAGTTTGGAAGTGGGGATCTGTATTCCTAGGTAGCCCTTTAGGTGATAATGATTCAGATCCAGGTTTTGAAGTCTTTGCTGTAGGCCTCTCTCTCACACACAAAAATACTCTTATATATTTCTCCCCAACAAGCCTTTCAGTTAGAATTATAATTGAAAAAAGATATTCCTTAGCCTCACAATCAATTTATTTATTTATACCAGTCCCTCTTCTAAAGGATTTTCAGTGGCAAAAAGAGCTCTATGATATAAAGAAGTTCTTCAACTTTCAAAAGCATTCCGGGCCACGCTGCCCTGGAGGGATGCAGGGGATGTCACACATCTGGTTCTCGGGGGTGAGCAGAACCTTCCCGTCCCAGTTTCCCTCCAGATGTTAAAGGCTCTGAAGAGATGGCGCCAGGCTGGAGCTCTTCATGAAGCTGTCCTCAGAGAGGCCTGGCTGCACTCGTGACCCTCAGCCGAGGTCCGTCCACGCAGATGTGCCCCCGTGAGCCTGCCCTTCACTTATACAGACCTCTTCACTCCTTGCAGGTTGCACACACACACACACACACACACACACACACACACACCTCAGAGGCCAAGAGCAGAAGACAATTGCCTTGCGTGTGCAAATGGACATCCAGGAACAGACAGATGGGTGGACGGGCCTCTGGCTTCTGCAGAATCCAGATGAAGTACATACCGTTCAAATTCCTTCTCGGCCTGTTCAGTGCCTTCTCAGGGTTGCTGAAACTCAACTCAGAATCCCAAACACATGCTGGCTCAGAGCAACTGCGATTGCAAACACGTGGCCCAGCGGCTGAGCGACGCTGCGGGCGAGGGTGGTGGTGATCGGTGGGGTCGTCGCGATGCACGCGCTCCAGTGCCCTGCCTCGCACGCGCGCGTGAACGCAGAGCAGCGCCGCGGAGCCCTCGTCACGCTCTCCAAGATGGGAAGGAAAGTTTGGACCTGAGTGTTACAGACGTCAATGGAAAGCGCCACAGGGAGCAGGATGCTTTGCTGGGGCGTCATGCAGCTGTGGGCTCAGTTTCTGAGACGAGAGAGACCAAAATCCCCGAGCGCCGAGTCCTGTATGAAGACACCTTTAGGTCACAAAGCAAAAATGAAAGTCTCTATTCTTTTTCCGTTTAGAAAACATGCCTGTCCCATCAGCCAAAGCTGCTGGTGGGTCCCAGGCAAACCAAGTGCTCGTATCAGAAAATAGCCATTGCTTGGAAGGTACACTGGCGGGTGGTGGTGGCCGAAGCCAGCCCCGCTGGAGACGCTCGGTCCTCAGCCTCCCAGGTACTCTGGGAAGGCAGCGCTGGTCTCGACGGCGCGGTGTGAGGGAAGGTGGTCCCGCCACAAGGAGAAAACGAACATGTGCTACACGGTAATGCTGACAACGGCGACTGCCCGTGGGCCGCGGCCGCTTAACATGCCCCGGGCTGCTGAGAGGCGGGGTGGGTCGGGAGAGGGCCCCGCGCTCCCCGTGGGCCCAGGGTGCTTCACTCCACCTGCTGGTCTCCGCGTCTTCTCTTCTCTCAAGAATACTTAGCGTGTTCTCAAGTGACGGCCCTTGAGAATACGCTAAGTGAACCTGGCTAAACACCCAAGGCCAGGCTGTCTGCTTTCACCTATGTGAAATGTCCAGAACATGTGAACTGGACAGTCGGAAAGTAGATCAGAGGCTACTGGGGGGGCGTGAGGGCAGGGTCGTGGCTATTGCTTAATGGTTGCAGAATTTCTGTTTGAGGCGATGGAAGGTTTTGGGGGCAGACAGTAAGGACAGTTGCACAGCCTTGCAGACACGACTCTCCAACGGCTGGAATGGCAGTGCGCGGTATATATGTTTCATCACGATGGCAGATGCAACTGGAGGGTAACCTTGACCGCAAGGTTCCTGGCGCCTTTGCACCAGTGAGGGTGGGCTTCCCGGACCAGAGCCCGTGCACTGAATCGTGTGCCCTGGGGCTGTGGACACTCAGTGTTCTGAGGACAGAGATCAGACGCACGGGAAGGGGTTTGGGGCCGGTTCTCAAAAGCCAAAGAAGAGGGACACGTACAGTGCATCTCACAGACCTTTAACTTTAGAATCCTGGAATTCAGGTGGGGGGAGGGCTCTTTTTGCTGTAGAAATCTGGAATTTTGTCACCTTTTAAGGTAGAAGGGACAGAGGCCCGTGTCTTCTGAAGCCGAGCCTTGGATAAGTCTGGACGCGGGTGTGGCTTGTTTTCAGAGTGCGGTAGGAGCTGGACTTGGGAGAGCGAGTCGGGTCGGGCTGGGGCGGGCTGGGGCGGGCTTCCTTCTCAGCCAGCACTTTGGGGCGGGGAGCCTGAAGGCCCCAGCAAGGGAGTGCGGGTCTCCAATCCCTGACCACCTCCCGAGGCCCCAGAGCCGCCGCCAGGCTGGACTCTCCCAAGCAGCCTCCAGGGGGCGCTCTCGGCCGTGGGGTGCCGGCGGCGGGAGCTTCTGTGGCCAAGGGTTGTAAGGATGTTGATCAGAATTTTCTTCCCCCAGGGGAAGGAAGGCTCTTCTTTCTTTTTCATTTCTCCTTAAAAGACATAAAAGCAAAAACAGAACAGCAGCTCCTCCCCTTTCCTTCAAAGCACTGGCTTCTTCAGATCTGGGGACTTGAGAGTTTAAAGCTGGTCATAATTTCCGATGGACATAATATGTATTTGAAATTCTTTTCCACATCAAATTAAATGTGTCTTGGACTGACTTCCTGGAAGCGGTTTTCATTAGAATAATCATCTTCAGCTGAGTGATCAGTCGGATACCGCAGAGGGGAGGTGGTGGGGTCACTCGCCTGACCTCTGGGGAGACGGACATTTGGAGATGACTTCTGGGGGCATTTGCTGAGGGAAAATTGTCCTTTCCCTAGGCTCGGAGTCTGGGGGCCACCAGTGACTTTCCTGGAAAAATCTTTTTTTTTTTGTTAATCCAAATGGAAAAATAAATACATAAAGTAGTCTCAACAAACCAACCAGGTTCATTGTACTTCTTCCTGGCTGCCGGCTCCTTGGTGGTGCCAGGATTATATTGACCATTCAGGTCAATTAGACAGTCCCTGAGCCGGGTGTGGTGGCCAAGCGTCACCCCAACATTCCGGAGGCTGAGACAGGAGGATCGTGGTTCAAGGACAGCCTCAGCTACTTAGTGAGGCCCTCTGCAACTCAGTGAGACCCTGTTTCAAAATACAGAATAAAAAATAGGGCTGGGGGTGTAGCTCAGAGGTAGAACGCCCCTGGGTTCCATCCCCAGTATCACACACACACAAAGACAGAAAGAAAGAAACAAGAGACAGGGACGCTCATGGAGCGGCTCTGTTAGCGTTTGATGACTGTCCTGGACTCGAGTTTGCCTTTGTGTGTAATATAAACGGCGCCTGTGTACACCCTGTGCTTTACCTAGCTATGGGGGATTCCAGAACGACGGAGAAAACCCTCCGGAAGTTCCTTGCTCTCCCTTCTCTCTGATACATGGCTTGTTTACTCCAGGCTGTGAGCCTTGAGCGTGTCTTTAATCCCGAGCCAGGGTTTTTAAATCTAATACATCCATAACAGGTAATTATTCACTTTGAACTCTTTGCCCCACACCCTGCGGGACGAGGCTGGGAACCTCTAAGCGCTGAAACAGCTTCTTCCTATCAAAGTGTCAAAACTCATCAGGCACATGACGAGAGGTTCCTTGGCTTCCTTTAATCTGTCCGTCTTCTCTCCTTTTATGCTAATGTTTGCCACGACGGTCTAGTTTTCTTCCTGGTGGGTTTCCCTCAAGCCGGCGCTGGCCGGACCCTTAGGAATTCGCCCATGCGCACAACCTGGCGGCCTTGAAGAACTGCGCTCACTCCAGTTTGTTACTCCTGCCCGCGGTGTTATTCCTGTTTACAATTTGTCCAGGAAACTCCGGGCAGATGCAAAACTGGCTTTTGCTCCGTAAGGGCCTTTGATCTGAGCGGCCTGGATACCTGCGGCTCGCTCTGTGTGCCAGGCTTGTCACAGCGTCTGGAGCCAGGTCATCCTGTGGGCCGGGGTTGGTGACAGATGGCCCGGTCTTTGGCTCCTGTGAGCTCCTGGCCCGATCTCTTTATCCCCAAGGTCTCCTTCTGGATCCATCTCCTTCGCGGAATCCACGGGCACATCGTCCACGCCCCTTTCCAACACGCCGGAATAGCCAGAGTGCTGCGCTAACCGTATTGCCAAATCATTGCACAAGGTGCTGCAAGTGTGCTTTCCTGTCCACAGGGAATCTCTCTGGCCTTCCCAAGTGTTCTGAGCGGACTGAGGTGGTGGAAAAAATCCAAACGCGGCCTCAGTCATTTCAAGAACGCTCACTGCAATTGACCAAGACAGGCTCTTTATTCATTAGCACTCGACCCAAACTTTATATGACTTAGGATAATTAGAGCAGGGAGAGAAAGAGAGAGAGAGGGGAGAGGGAAGAGAGAGAGAGGATAGGAGAGGGAAGAGAGAGAAGAGAAAAGAAGAGGAGGAGAAAGAGAGAGAAGAGGAGAGGAGAAGAAATAGAGAGAGAGAGAAGAGAGAAGAGAGGAGAGAAGAGAGAGAAAAGAGAAGAGAGGAGAGGAGACAGAGAAGAGAGAGAGGAGAGGAGAGGGAAGAGAGAGAGAGAGAGAGAAAGAAAGAGAAACAACCAGAAAGCAGGCTGGCAGTCCATCCACCATGGACTCACCTGGCAATGATGGGGGTCCCAGGTCCAGTTCACTGTGACTCTGGTCTTCAGGGCTGACCTTACCCAATGCTCAGCCAGACCCAAAATGAGGGCTTGCCCATGGCTATCAGCAGAGCCGCTGGCCAGCATTCATCTCAGGTCGGCATGGCGGGGTGGCTGGCTCCGGAGCAGATACCTGCGGGTTTTCAATGTCAGGTGCTGACAATTGTACCAGTATTGGGGAGAGGCGTCAAAATGTATTAATGTACCAGTATTGGGAAAGATTTTCAATTTTCAAAATATATCTTTGGTAGTAAAAAAAAAAAAAAAAAAAAAAGCCAGGAGCTTCAGGGAAAGGGCTACAGAATTCCAGGCACCGAGGGTGATTAGCAAGACAACAGAGATCAGCCCAGGGCCTTTTTCATTATAAAGATAAAATTTCCCAAGGATGTGGAAGGATGCCATAAACCTTCAGGAGATTCCAGAGTCTGATGACCAATGAACACATTTTGGAGTGTAACAAAAGGTGTGGGGGTCTGTGCCGGAGACAGAGCTGGTCTATCAAAAGGCCTGCCCCCCTGCCCCGGAGAAAGGGCGGATTTCGGGGGGTCAGAAGACTGGCTATAAAAATACTCTGTGTCCGGGAATCTTGGGTGACTTCGTCCGGGTCATCCCACTATGTTACTTTGCTGTAGTGATCTCCTCAGCTTTCCCTCTTTGTAATGGTGCTGTAACAGTTATAACTGTAACAGAATTGTTGGTGACTTGTTTCCGGCCACCCCCCTATACTATCCTCTGATAGTACAGGGCTGTAACTGTATTCTTTATTTCTATCTTTGTAATAATACACTCATTTAAGTCTTCAGCAAGAGTTCAGACGAGTGCAAATCTATCCCAAGTCTGGACAAGGACCCGCGTTTACGGGAACAGTTTCCGGGAGCCTAACGGAGGTCGCGGGAACAGTTCCCCAAATGTAACAGCAATCACAGACCTCAGGTTCCTAGGGACGCCGTGTAGTTGTCAAGGGGCTCCTGGTCAGCAGGCCTCGCACCTGCGCATGGCCTACCATGCCCGGGCATTGTACTTCATGCCTGGTGCCTGCCTGCGGCCCCTGACACCCTGGGTGCACTGTGCCTCGCCTGTGTGTGCTGCGGGGTCACTCGTGCACACACACCACGTGTGAGCCGCGCCCAGGGTGCTGCGGGAGCTAATCCCCTCTCTGGCTTTATTGAAGCTACAATTATGTGTTCCACACACTAGGCTCCTTTGTAGTATAAAGGGGTTTGCACAATGTCAGCTCCAGGGGCTATACTCAGAGAGAGGAGGTGCCTGGTGCAGATGAGCGGAGCTGACGTGAGGAGCCCATGTGGGCGCCAGAGCTCTCCTGGTGTTTCTTCCTTCCTCTCTCCTGAGGCGCCTCTCAGTGCTGACGCCAGGACTCCTCTCAGATGGGAGGAGCTCAGCAGACTTAACTGAAGGGCGTCACCCAGCTACCCGGATGTCTATACCCAAAGAATCAAACTGGATGGTTCTGTGACGTTAACCCCACTGATTTTCTTAATTGTTAATGATGGAAATTCACTCTGAATGCAGATGCAGTGAGAGCTAATGGAACGGAGTCTCACTGGGGCAGGATGACTCATGAATTGAGACACTCGCTCTTAAGTTTGACTTCGCCCTTGACCTTGCTGGCGACCTTTGGCCCATTGCCTCCCCTCTGTTTCCTCGAGGTGACGATGGCCAAATGATGTCAAGGGGTATTTACTTGTCATCAAGAACTTGTATGCTGAGCCAAAAGTTTATACAGGAGCGCACTGAAGAAGTTAGGCTCTGCCCACACCCGACATCAGAATATTCTTAGTTTATTTTTGGCACTGGGGATTGAACCCAGGGGTTCGATAATAATAAAAAGGGGTTCAAGAATAATTAAGTCTACCTCCAGGCTAGAATTTATTATTTATTTTGAAACGGGATCTCACCGAGTTGCCGAGGGTTTTGCTGAGTTGCGGAGGCTGGCCTCCACTGTGGTCATCCTGCCTCAGCCTCCCAAGTACTGGGATTACAGGTGTGTGCCACTGGACTTGGCAAAATATCCCTTATTTTCATCAGTATGTTACAAAACTCAGGGCCTGGGGGCTGTGGGCACAGACAGCTTAGTGGCGGAGCCCTTGAGAAGCGCAGGAAAGGCCCTGGGTCGATTCCCAGCATCACAAAAATAGAGTAGAAAAGACGCCAGTGTTTGGAAGCCACGGAGACCCACAGGCCAGTGGGCTGAGCGCATTTTCTTTTATCCTGTAGTTATTTTGGCAGCAATGACAGCTCTGGAGTGCTCTGGTCCATCACCAAGGAGAGGGAGGGGAGGGGGAAGGGTGACGCAGCCCTGAAGGGAAGGCCCGTCCTACTTGTGAATTCAGCTAAGCACAGAGGCCCTTGGAGTTCCGAGTTCCTGCCTGTGCTTCTGGCCTCCGGATTCTCTCCCTCCTCCTAGTAAGGAGCTGATTACAGGTTAGGCTTCCTGGGCTTGCCCTGGGCCACAGTGGATCACCTTGATGACAGGCCCAGGGGCATCTGGGGCGTTGCTTTCCTTGGGTCAATCTGTAGCTTTCTTAGCAGTTTAGGAAATTGTAGAATTCTTGTTGCTGCCACACCAGGTTCCCACAACCAGTGAGCTAGTGTCACAAATGTGGAATTCATCAGTGTGAATTCCTAAGTGGCTATGAAGAGCAGCCATGGATATTGATTGAATGCTAGTTTCCAGTGTCAGAATGAATTCCCTATCACATGCCTGGATAGTCCAGCGTGATGGTTTAATGTGTTTCTAATCATTAGAGTGACCTTGTGCACAAAGATGTAATTTATCAATATAAATAGTTGACAGTAGGAGTTAGTTTTCCTAATAAAAAATTTGAACGGAAGGGATCGCTGACTGCTTTAGGATCAAAGGTTTTATGAAATGAATTGGGAATAATGAATAATGAATCAGTTGATACGTATATATTTTTAAAAAATCTGGCTAGTTTGTGTGTTAGCAAGAGTTCTGTACAGTGCACTCCAGGAGGGAGGAGCGGTGTGAACATCATTTATGCGGAGGAATTCTAGCCAATGATGGGCGACCTGCAAATGACCAGCATGGGGTTATTAACATC
Organism: Muscardinus avellanarius; assembly: GCF_963383645.1. Lineage (NCBI taxonomy): Eukaryota > Metazoa > Chordata > Mammalia > Rodentia > Gliridae > Muscardinus > Muscardinus avellanarius. The sequence goes on along the minus strand of NC_137803.1, from coordinate 62,792,294 downwards.
CTAGACATCAAGTGAACAGCGCTTGGGTGCCTCAGACTTGTGTTCTGTCCCAGGTGTTTAGTTTTAATTAATTTTTTGTAGTACTGGGGATGGAACCCAAGAGCATTCTACATCTGCGCTGTACCCCAAGCCCTGTTTTTATTCTTTATTTTGAAACAGGGTCTCACTGAGTTGTAAAGGGCCTCACTAAGTAGCTGAGGCTGGCTGCAGACCCGGAACCTCCTGTCTCAGCCTCCCAAATGCTGGGATTACAGACGTGCGCCACCACGCCCGGCTCCCCAGGCACTTAATTTTTAGAGAGAAATTGTCACCCCTAGAGGACCCCGAAGAGAGAGATGGTGGGGGGGGTCTCAAAACCACCCCAAGTGAGGGGTGGTTAGCATGTCCCGTTGGAGAATACCAATTCGCCACCCATTAAAAGACTCTTTCATGGAGAAGGAAGCAAGCTGTTTTCCTGGGACAGCGGTTAACGTTTCAGAGAAAGAGATAGCTCCTTTCAGAACAAGGAGTATCTGTCTTAGAGTACAATCGGCTTTGGGAAGGCGTTCCTGGGTCACGGGCACTATTTGTACCTACAGGTGCTGGAGAAGTTCTTCCTTACCCATTGACAGGAGCTCAGTAGGGCTGGCTGCCAACTCTCTTTTTTCATCAAACCCCATTAAACCTGTTCTCATCAGTCACAGTATTATTGTAGAGACAAGATGAATGGTAAAGATGAAATTTTAAAAGAGAATAAAATCGTGACTCTCAAAGAATAACAAAATGGATGTGTGTCGGAGAGTTCAGTGAACCCGACGCGTAAGTTTACCGTAAACCTTCCTGAATCGGTAAGTCTACCTCGCTCGCTGGTGCAGCCGGTTCAAAATAGAACTCGAGCACCACGTCTCTCGAGTCAGATGAAGAAAGATGGCCAGGTTTACAAATGGGCTCAGACGCAGATCGTATCCGTTTGCGGGTACAAAAGTGCCGCAAAGCTGGCCAGTACCCACGGCTGATAACCGGTTCCTCCTGCTCACGATTGGCATGTCTATGGATGGCGCTGGTCGCGTGACTTTGTTTTCTGTGGGCTACTGTTTATCTTCACAGAACTGTTAAGCACACTGGTCAAATACAAATGGAGCCAGGTAAGGTGGCACGTGCTTGTAATCCTAGAGGATCACAGTTCACGGCCAGCCTCAGCTACTTAGCGAGGCCCTTTGCAACTCAGTGAGACCCTGTTTCAAAATAAAAAATAAAATAGAGTTGGGGGTGTAGCTCAGAGGAAGAATGCCCCTGGGTTCCATCCCCAGTACCACAAAAAAAAGAAAGAAAGAAAAAGAAAAAATGCAAATGGATACGCACACCTGAGAGGCATTCCAGGATTCTATCGCGAGGAGGTCTAGTCATCTGCTTTGCCCATTTCAAGATCTTCTACGATCGTCCCCTCCATGAATTAACAAGTGAAAATGTTCTCTGAGGCACCAGGCAAATGGCTAGTGCTCAACATCCACGACTTACGATAGGTCGCTATTGATCTTTGCCCAGTTTCCTGGAGCAGACAAGCCCCTGGTGGTTAACGTGAGGACTTCTTTACCACAGTCTTGACCACCATGGCTTTTGCTCCCTGTAAAAATATTACTCACAGCTGGGCGTGGTGGCGCACGCTTGTAATCCCAGCCTTTGGGAGAGTGAGGCAGGAGGACTCGGGTTCGAGGACAGCCTCAGCTACTTAGTAATGCCCATTGCAACTCAGTGAGACCCTGTTTGAAAGCAAAAAATAAAATAGGACTGGAAGCATAGCTCAGAGATAGGACACCTCTGGGCTCATTTCTCAGTGCCACAAACAAACAAGCAAACACATGCTTGCCCAGGACATTTCCTAGGTCAGGCGTACACTTAGACTAGCGTGCCGTGTGAAGCAGAGGCCCGCTCACGAGCAGTCCGCGTGGGCACCTTGCACTCAGCGAGGCCTGTTTGGCTTGGGTGTGTTCTGTATCAACCCCTCACCCCACGTGAACTGTCGCAGGCTGAATTTCTGGTGGTGGTTGAAGGCCAAGTCGTGGGCCGTACCCGCTGTAAGCCAGGGGACTGGAGGGTTTTATTCCATTTATCCTAACCTCTCCCAGAGAGATGATGCTTTCAGGTGTTTGGAGCAGACACCAAATGCCAAAAATACTCTTAGAAGAGCCTTTTGACTTTGGATGCACCTGTTGGCCGTTCCTTGGTGCAGCTCTCAGCGCCCGTGATGCCCTCAGCTGGCCTGCCCCCAGCCTCCGTGTCACCCTGCTCTGGCCAGCGCACGCTCTCTTTCTGCTTGGTATTAACTGTGCGGTAAAGCAGATCGGCGGGGAACATGTCCTGGGTCTTTGAGTGTTTACTCAGATTACACAGCCCCTGTAACCCGAGTTCCCTAAAGACAGGGCTTTTGTGATTACGGTCAGCTGCCTGCTTCCTCCTGGCCCATCAGCTGGACCGTCACGTTTGGGCATGTTTGCTGGCGCTATAACAGCTACAGAGAGCCCAGAAGGCCCCGTGGGATCCTGGACATTGGCCTCATATTTGCTGCCAAGATCTCTGTCTAACTGTCAGCATCACGCTTCACCCTCAGCCCCGGGATCCCTGACCCCCAGCTAAGACCCAAGCGCTCAGCTCACCACGGAAGGAGATGGCAGCTCCAGTGAAAGTGAGATCCTGCCGCAAACGTCCCAGGGACAGAGACGCTGGGACCAAAGCTGAGCCTACTACCGAGGGGAGGCTTGGTGTCGGGGGAGGGCAGAGCTACGTTGTTCCTTAGGCCGCCGCGGTCTCGGGAGCGCCAGCCAGTGCTACGTGTGGGCCTCAGAGTCCTTTCACCGAAGCCGCCTGCCCACGCGCAACCTTTGGTGTGGGTATTTATAAGCTCACTTGTGTCCCAGTCACCGTGCTTATTAAAGACATAAATATTTCACCTCTGAGGGAAGATGAAAATGGTTTTCGCAGATTTCCTGGCAGGCCACGGCCCCTTTCATCTGCAGATTCCAGTCTAATAAAGGATTGATCTAGGGAGCAGGCCTGGTTTCCAGTCACATTCCTGACGCGTATAAAACGAGACTGGCCTCTACCTTAGGATATTTGGAATTTATGGGGGCTTTGTTGAACCATGTTGAAATAGAAAGCCCCGATAGAATAAAAAAAAAAAAAACAAATTCTATAACTCGAGGATGCGTCTGTGATATGGAAAGCCTCTTTCCCGTGGGTTGCCCGGTCGCCTGTCTTAACTGGGTGCTGCTGTGTGGCCGCACTCGCTTGCCGTCTCTGATGCCCTGGAATGATTTTAGTTGCATAACCAAACCTCTGCAGGAAGACTCTCCTTGTATGGAAGAGGCATTCGACTGGGTCAGAGGGCAGAAAGCAGAGGCCGCAGGGCTCCGCTGAAGTCGCAGGGTGGGTTTGACGCAGGGTGGGTTTGGAAGCCAGAAGAGAAGCCTTAGCCATGGGCTCACGAAGAAAGCAGGCTCGGGGGAGGAGCAGCAGAAAACACCCACGTGCCGTGTGCAGGTATATTCATACCGCTTTGAACCTCGCCGTGATCTATAATTACAATACACCAAAAAAGTAGAAAAATAAAACATAAGCCGGGCGTGGTGGCGCACGCCTGTAATCCCAGCATTCGGGAGGCTGAGACAGGAATATTGCGTTTTGCAGACAGCCTCGGGTACTTAGCGAGGCCCTCCGCAACTCAGTGAGGCCCTGTTTCAAAATAAAGAATAAAAAATAGGGCTGGGAGTGTAGCTTGAAGGTAGAATGTCCCTGGGTTCCAGCCCCAGTACCACAAAAATAAGTAAATAAATAAATAAACCCATAAGTACGGGGGGTGGTGTCAGAGACAGTTCCTGTTGAGTGGTGATTCATGCCTGAAATCCAGGCTACTAGGGAGGCTGAGGCAGAAGGATGGTAGTTTGTAGGCCAGTGTGCGCGAATTAGCAAGACCCAGTTTCAAAAATTAAAAAAAAAAAAAAAAGGGCTGGGGTGTAGGGTGTAGAATAGGAATTCAGGACACGTATAGCCCCGGAACTGCAGCCCCAGCCTGGACAACAGGTGACAGTGTTAGGAAGCCAGGTTTTCTTCCTCCCCTGACGCCTGGCAAGCCAGAAATCTAAAGCCCGAGCACAGCGACCCATGGGATGGAGTCTCATGTGCTGAGAGGCAGGCTCTCGGGAAGTGACAACGTGAGGTGCTGGGCTCATGGAGGACTCGTCCACTGATGGCTGGACGGTACCAGGAGGCGGGCTGGTTGGAGAAAGTAGGTCACTGGGAAGCATTCACCCCTGCTCCCCAGCTGCCGTGAGCGGAGCAGCTCTCCTTGACCACGCCTTGCCATGCTGAGCTGCCTCCCCTCAGGCCCAGAGAGACGTAACTGGCTCACCTTAGACCCCTGGAACTGTGAGCCAGAATCAGTATCACTTCCCATCAGTTGTCCTTGTCAGTGTTTTGGTCACAGGGACACAAAGCTGGCAGGACACTGGCTGCTCACTTAGAGGATGCCGGGAGGCTGAGGAAGGATACTGAATACCATTGTTTGGCGTGCCAACAGGTACAGACGTTGGTTTTTCTAAGCCACGCTCGTTGCAATTCAACCAGACGAATACTTCATTTATGGGAGAATGTGATTTTGCAACACAAACAGGATAGGGCTAACCCAAGTAGTCCTGGGCTTTGCGGCAGCCTGCTGTCCTATCCTCAGCCCGGGCTGACTAACTGCCCTGGGTCCTGGATGCTCTTGGCCCAGATGCTGGCAGCAGAGAAACCGCTATCGCAAGGCCAGACTGCAGGGGAGTCTGAGGAGCGCCTGGGAATGTGGAGTTTCTAACATCCACTCCCCTGGGAAGAAAGTTCAATCCCTGCCACCCCAGGGCGCACATGGCCTCTGAGAGGGACCGGATTTTCAGATATTGTGCCTTTCGCAATGTTATCAGACTAAGTAAAAATAAACTTTTTGTTTAGGTTGGACAATAACATAGGTACAGAAAAATGCATGGATTTGTGCACGCCCGATGGCTTTTTATAGACGGAGCCTCTTGTGTTAGGGTTTGGACTGGCAAAGCCCCTCCACCAGTGCAAGTGGCTGCAGGAGGTGGGTGGTTGTGGGCTTGGCCGTGGGGACTGTCTCTGTCCCCGGCACTTCCCCATCTCTCTCTGCTTTCTGGTCATCGTGAGCCGAGGTGGTTGTTCTTTTCCACCAAGCCCTAAAGCCCTGCCACCGAGAGCTGGCTGACTGGAGACTGATCTTAAAAGCCTCCCAAACCACGAGCCCTAAATAAACCTTTTCTTCTCTATGTTGGGCTTGTTAGGTATCTTGGACCTGACTAAACCACCATGTAATCAGCTGCCAGATCAGGCTCAGACAGAAGGATTGCAGGTTCAAGGCCAGCCTCAGCAACTTAGTGGGACCCCCAGTGACTTAGCAAGACTGTGTTTCAAGATAAGAAAAAGGCTGGGGGGGGTAACTTGGAGGCAGAATCCTCTGGGCTCCATCCCTAGTACAAATAAAAAAGGAAAATAAAAAAGGAAAGAAAAGAGAGAGAGAGGAAGAGGAAAGTAGAGAAGAGAGATAGATATGGGATACTCCAGAAGCCTCCTGCAGCTCTCTTTTGCCCTGACCCTTGCCCCCAAGGTAGCCACTTTTATTTTATTTTATTTTATTTTAATTTTTGTGGGTCTGGAGATGGAACCCAGGGGCATTCAACCTCTGAGCTACAACCCTTGCCCTATGTTTTCTTCTTTATTTTGAAATCGGGTCTCACTAAGTTGCAGAGGACCTCACTAAGTAGCTGAGGCTGTCTGCGAACCGTGATCCTCCGGTCTCAGCCTCCCGTATGCTGGGATTACAAGTGTGCGCCACCATGCCCGGCGAAGGTAGCCACTTTTAAACTGTGGGTACGCAGGAGCACGGGGGTGCGCTCTCTCGCGTCTGGTTTCGTTTGCTCAGGATCACAGACGCGGGAGCGGCCCCTGTTGGTGAGGGGTCCGGAGCTGCCGCCTGCGTGGGGGTCACCGGTTTTTCATTCACCAGCAAAGTCCCAGCCCAGCAGGCATCCTAAGGAGTGGGCATTTGATGGCTTCCTCATTGGAGTACCGTGAATACAGTTGCTGAGAGCATGTCTGGGCTGTGCAGAGTTTGTATTTCTGCTGGAGAGGTGCAGATCCCTAGGGAACGATCCTAAGTCACAGGGCATGTGTACGGTCAACTTTGGTGCCGCCGGGTGGGGTGGTACACTCCTGCAATCCCAGTACTTGGGAGGCTGACAGCAGGGCCTCAGTCACTTAACGAGACCCTGTTTCAAAATAAACAGCCCTTTCCCACCCTCCTGTCTCCCCCAGTTCCTCAACTTTCCAAAGGGACGGACCTGGATGTGGGGCAGTGCCAGCCAGTGGAAATGATGGGGTCCCTCTCAGTGGGTGTCTGGGTGCTGGACCTCGGCACATTAGCACCCACCAACCCCAGGCCACGTCTGCATGGGGTGCACAAAGTCGTGCTGATTCAGGTCCGGTCGTTTTAACTTCGGCTGGTTCACAGCCTGCCCGTGGCTCTCCGTGCCCACGTCTGCACCCAAGTGTTTAGCACCCACCTGAGTTTTAGCCTCATGAAACATAGCTTCTTACGGGAGGCTGAGACAGGAGCCACACAGGTTTGGAGCCAGCATTGGCAACGTAGTGAGATTTTGTTCAAAATAAAAAATTGTAGCAATGCTATTATACATTCAACATATGTGAAATTTGGAAAGCCTGGAAGCTAGAGCCAAGCACCAAAATTGGAAATAAAAATCACCTTTAATTTCTCTCAGACATTCACACCTTGATCATTTTTAAAGGCGAAACAAATATAGTACTTATACTCACAAATTTGGATTCTGATGTTTTAATTGCATGTTAATTATGTCTTGTCATGCCTCGTTTCCTCTTGCTTTATTCCTGAGGTTTTTTTCCCCTGGACTTAGAGGAATCTGAGCACTAAATGCTTAACCTGTTCAGTCTCTGTTTTCGTATCTGCAACCAAGCGAAGAGCAGCTGTGAGCAGGTAGCGTGACTCTTTCTCTGAGTCTCATGAGGTCGGGTGCGTAACAGGCCCTTCAGAAGGCCTGCTTGGTTTCCTTTGGTGGTCCTGTGCTCTTGTCTACACCAGGGGCATCTCTGGCAGCTGGTTCTGAATGTAAAGGGTTAACCGCAGGAGACTTGTGGGCTGTTCCAGTAACCAGAATCCTTATCTGGGAGCAGTCATCAGGAAAAGTCCGTTTTCTGCACTACAAAGGCTCTGCTTTCTTCTCTCCTCTCCAACCAGAGCTCTTGAGATGGAAGAAGACTGTTGGCTACAGTTCTAAAAACTGCAGATAAAGGCTTTGATTTGTTAATTAAATTTTTACTATCTGCATTTGATATCTCAGCCAAATTGTATCCGCTGCCGAAACAACAAGAAAGCCCTTCACTTCAAAGGGGCGCCCACCCCATGACCTGTAATTATGGAATTTATTGCGGGCTGAAGGGCTGTCTGGGCTGCACCTGCCGCCCGGCGCCCCCCAGCGATGCACCCCCTGCCTGCGATTTTAGCGGGTCCTGGCTCCCTTGTGCGTCCAGCGTCCCGGCCCGGCGCGGGCACCTGTCCTGGGACGAGGGAAGGCACGATTGCAGACCCTAGCAACTTCCCCTCGCGCCCTTGGCAACCTGAAAGGATCTCCTCCCTGCTTCTCAGCTCATAGATGTCTTGGTGAAAAATGGCTTCTTTAATGAAAACATGAAAGGCCAGAGCCACGCTGGGCGAGGTCGGCCTTGGCTCTAGGCCCAGGGGCCCAAGGCTGTGTGAGTGGTGGGGCAGGGACCACCCACCTCCGCCCCTTTGAAAGGCCTTTGGAGGTCCCCTGTGTAGGCTGCTGTCCAGCGAGGCCACGACTGGTGTCCATCACTCCAGTCCAAACCTACCCCTCCCCAGACAGCCTCGCCTTGGCGCTAAGGAAGCCCGCTGAGTTTCGGAACGCCGCCCTTCAGGGCAGACTGGTTCCAACACAGTCTTTGCTTTTCCTTAATTTCTTTTATCTTTATTTGTAAAATTCCGTTTTGTTTAAGAAGAAGCGCCCAGCCGGGCGTGGTGGCGCACACTTGTAATCCCTGCATTTGGGAAGCTGAGACAGGAGGATCGCAGGTTGGCGGACAGCCTCGGCTACTTAGTGAGACCCTGTTTCAAAATAAAGAATAAAAAATAGGGCAGGGAGTATAGCTTGGAGGTTGAATGCCCCTGGGTTCCATCCTCAGACCTGCAAAAATAAATAAATAAATAGGCCGGGCGTGGTGGCGCACGCTTGTCATCCCCGCGCTTGGGAGGCAGAGACAGGAGGATCGCGCAGGTTCGAAGCCAGCCGCGCGCGCTGGCTTAGGAGACCCTGTTTCCAAATAAAGAAAATGTAAAAATAGGTCTGGGAGTGTAGCCCGGAGGTAGAAGGGCTTCCAGGAACCCCAGTACCACCATAAATAAATAAATAAATAAATAAATATAAATTAAAAGAACCGCCTGCCTCCACGCCACTTAGGGAAGACACAAAGTTTAACAGTAAACACCGGATTCAGTTTAAAAAGCTGACTAAGCTCATCCCTCCCCCTTCCTTAGGTGAAGCCTGGTGGTTTCACCACTGGGTGGTCTCGGTCATGACTAGGGGACTTGTCTACAGTACGCGCGGGGATTTACCCATGGGGGGGATGTTTCCTGGGAACATCAAGGGTGCTTCCCAGGAGACAAACCAGCATGGAGCTGTTGACCCAGGTCTGAAAACACAGGCTGCCGGTGGCGATCAGGGAAAAGCCATCTTGTCTTGTGACAGGCGGCCCACCTGGAGGAAGGACTTGCAGTCCATCTGCGCTTGCGGGCTGCTTCTGGGGGGCCGGGAGATGAGGACCCGCCACCCAGGCTGTGCAGGTGGCGCGGGTGTCTCTTGGCTGCAATAAAATGCCCCGAAGTGGAATTTCTCTCCGTTAGACTTTCTGGAAAGACACAGTCTAGAAGAGTAGTCAAGGCCACATTTGCCCCCAGATTAGAAGCTGCTTCTGTTGCTTCCGAGGAATTAACCCCAGCATGCCGGGCATTAATTCTCCGCCCTCCAGATTACGGTAAGACCGCTTAGAACTTGGCTGGAACCCATGAGCCCTTTCGTCAGGTTCAAAGAAAGAGTAGGTAACGTCAGATCTTAAAGAGCAAAAATCAGAGACAAAGGAGTGGGTAGAATAGAGAGAGAGGGGACACAGCACCCCAAACCCACAGTCTTACGAAGACAAACATCTTGTTCAAAATAAAGTCAAGCCATAGGGATGACTGAACCAAAGAAAGAGAAGCATTTTTCTTTTTCTTTCTTTCTTTCTTTTTTTTTTTTTTTTTTGAACCCAAAGGCATTCGACCTCTGAAATACACCCCCAGCCTTTTTCATTTTGAAATAGGGTCTCGCTAAGCTGCTGAGGCTGGCCTTGATCCTCCCGCCTCAGCCTCCCAGGCACTGGGATGACAGGTGTGTTTTTTTCACCAGTTTTTAAAAAAAATTTTCTCTTTTTCTCTTGTCTACCTCAATATGTTTTTTGTCATGAGCTTTTTGTGTGGCTCTGAATCCAGAGGGGACCAACTCCCCAGCCGGATGAAAACTTTAACAAAAATACTGTAATCGCGTTTGTTCAAAGCCTGCCAGCTCACGCTTCCCACACCCCCACGCGAGCGGGCACGCCTGGGTGGTGGGAGACAGGAAGGGGCGTGGGTCTCCCTGGTGAGTCCTGCTCTGTGTACCCGGGGAGAGGTGCTCCCAGCAGAGGGCCAGCTCCCCCACCTCCTCCCAGGGCAAGGAGAACCAACCAGTCCCCAGATGAGAGCTGTTCTGTCTTTGGGCAGGAGTACTTCATGAAAAACAAAAGCTTCTGTTCCGTGGTCACCACGTGAGGCAGTCCACGAGCTTACGAGTCCTGATGCGGGATTGTGGTGGCCTGACGGCCAGAGAGGGCCGAGGAAGAGCGCAGACAACATGGACTCAGACCTGCCGGGCCCCCTCCCCATTCTGTTTCCGGCTTCTCAGCATCACCGGCCGTCTCTGGTTATGCCGGAAAAGCACAAGGTATAGTCTGTCTCCACGGCTCTCCAGCCCGGTTCCCGAGCATCACAGAACTCGGGGGCGATTCAACATGAGTTTGGTTGTTATATGTCCCATTTCTTGGAGATGGCGATGAGAAAAATATATGGTTAAGATTCAAATCCAGCTGGGTGCGGTGGCGCACAGTTGTAATCCCGGCACTCGGGAGGCTGAGACAGGAGGATCATGGTTTGCAGACAGCCTCAGCTACTTAGTGAGGCCCTCTGCAACTCAGTGAGACCCTGTTTCAAAATAAAGAATAAAAAAAAGGGCTGGGGGTGTAGCTTGGAGGTAGAAGGCCTGTGGGTACTATCCCCAGTACTGCAATAGTAGCACACCTGTAATCTCAGTTCTTGGGAGGCTGAAACAGGATGATCGCAGGTTCGAGACCACTGGCAGACATTTAGCAAGACCCATGGCAACTCAGTGAGAGTTTTTTAAAATTAAATTAAATAAAAAATAATAAAATAAATAAAATTAAAGGCATGGTGGCACACGCTTGTAATTCCAGTACTTAGGAGCCTGAGACGAGAGGGCACACACAGGTTTGAGGCCAGCTGCAGCAGCTCAGTGGGGCTCTCAGCGACTTAGTGAGACTCTGTTTCACTAAGGACAGAAGAACACAGCAATCCCAAATTCAAAGTCTTAAGAAGACACACCTCTTTTTCAAAATGGACATGAAGTCGAATAGGCCTGGGGGTATAGCCCAGAGGTAGAAGGCCACTGGGTTCCATTCCCAGCAACACACACGCACATGCACGCATGCACACACACACACGCGTGCATGAGAGCAATTCGAATTCCTAGACCCCTAGACAGCAGTGGTAAACCGATGTGGAGTCTGCTCAGTCATCTATTAAGGGCCAGGATGAAGTCTTACGGTGGCCACAGATGGCCCAGGAGCAGTGTCAGTGGGCCTGAGAAGCTCACCCTCCTTCTCTGCCTCTGCAGGGCGACCGACTGGTCTAATAAAACACGGCACAGAATCCTCCAAGATACTGCTCTTCCTGCTCTAAAAGAAAAAAGAAAAAGAAAAAAAAAAGCAAAAGCTGGAGGTTGTAACTGAGGGACTGCCCAGCGGAGGGCTTTCTTTCATTCTAAGGAGTGAGTCAGTAAAAAGCCCACGGGCCTGTTTTGACAGTTTCTTTCAAATGCCAGCACTTTGGCACAGAAGACCAGAGGTGGGGCTAATCTCCTTGGAAACAGGCGGGGCCGCTCTGCACCCTCCGAGTGCCGGAGACCAGCGCCGGGGATGGCATTCAGCGTTTGATGCGTTCATCCTTGTCTGGCGTAACGCGTTTCAGTCCTCAGGGAGGACTGCCGGGCACGCGCTTCTCCAGGCTAATGCGCCGTCTGCTGCTGCTGCTGCTGCTCAGGTCTGCCTGGCTCCTCCCAGCCGTGAAAAGGCCAGGGCGCCCAGAACGACAGGGGCGCCTTGAGATCAGATCCCCGAGCAACACTTGGAGGAGCGCGGGCCTGCGAGCCTGACACCCGCAGAGGACTGCGGGCCTGAGACTAGACTTGTTGGGCTGCGCCACTGAGACTTAGTGGTAGGTTGCCTACGGTGTAGCCCGGCCTATTCTGATTAGCAGTGGTGAGAGAATGGAAAACTCTAAGAGGTGGGCCTTTGACGGATGGGGAGGCCCTTGAAGGGGACCGTGGGCTCTCAGCCCCCTCCCTCCCTCCCTCCTCTTTTGCTCCCTGGCCACAAGGCCGGTTTTCCTCTGTGCCTGCATGTCCCATCACGACTTGCTACCCCACCATAGGCCCAGACAGAGGGGCCGGCTGATTACAGACTGAAACCTCCAAAACCTTTTGTCTTTGTACGCTGATTATCTCAGGTGTGTGTTATAGTAACAGGAAGCGGACTAACACATGGCAAAGAAATGAAAGAGAAACGTTTTGGAGCAACATGCATTGCTCCAACCCGTCCAACCCATCCCGCCCTGGGTGCCAGCACCTGTTGGAGGGGATCCTTCACCTCCTCTAGGGAGAGGAGGGAGAGGAGACCCCACTGGGAACTAGAGCCAGCTGTGGGTTTGTTACTGTTCCCTCTAAGTAGAATCAATGAGTTTAAGAATCAACTGGATTCCGCGAGCATCTTATAAAGTCCCGGTGCATCAAAAATCTCTGGAAACAGCCGGGTGTGGTGGGCACGCTTGTAATTCCCACACTTGGGAGGCAGAGACAGGAGGATCGCGCAGGTTCGAAGCCGGCCACACTGGCTTGAGAGACCTTGTTTCCAAATAAAATATAAAAATAGGTCTGGGAGTGTAGCCTGGAGGTAGAAGGGTTCCCTCCCCAGTACCACACACACACAAAAAAAAAAAAAAAAAAAAAAAAAAGAAAAGAAAAGAAAAGAAAAGCTCTGGAAACTGAAGTCCTTCGCACTTTCCCCTAGGAATAGCAGTCAAATAACTTTTAAAATCTAGAAAACAACAGATTCTCAACAAATGCCTTCTTCCTTTTTCATTTCTTCCTCAAGCTCTGTGACTAGGGCGTGTGTTCCGATCTCAGGGAAGTGCTCCTGCTCCATCACCAGGGCGGCTTTATCTAGTCCTTATCGCCCACACCGGTGTGTTTGCGATTTGCAGTCTCTGGCCTTCTGTCTGTGAAGGTTTCCTTCTGCTGGAAGGGAGCCGTGGAGCTCTGCATTTAATATGGCTGTGCCTACAGCTTACATAGCAGCTCAGCTTTTATATTGGTTTAATTTCTTTCTTTGATGTTCACTCTTTTTTTATGTGTGATATTGAGGATTGAGCCCAGAGGCCTTCTACCTCCAAGTTATGCTCCCAGCCCAGTGTTATTTCTTACTGGAAACAGGGTCTCACTAAGTTGCCACGGCTGACTTTGAACCTGCGACCCTCCTGCCTCAGCCTCTCACTGAGACATTCCTGTAATCACCACCACACCTGACTCTGATGTTCACTCCTGAAAGATGTTTTTGCCATGAACAGTGCACTACGGGTCGAGGAGTCTCTCTTATCTCAATGCCTGTGACTAGAAACAATTCAGATTTGGGGTTTTGTTTTAGATTTTGAAATATTTGCATATACATAATGAGGTATCCCGGGGATGGGTACAGATTTAAATACAAAATTCAGTTATCTCATAGATGTGGCCTGAGGATGACTTTCTACAATATTTTAAATAATTGTGCACAGGAAACAGAGTTATGTGGTGTGGAATTTTCTGCTTGTGGCAAATTGCCTGAGAAAATTCAGGTTGGCTCAAATTCAGACAAAATTCAGGTTGGCTCTAAAGAAGGCTTGGATTCCAGAGCATGCCACGGCTCGGATCTGGAGCATTCCCCCGAGAACCGTGCGTTGACGGCTGGTCCAGGTGCTCAGAGGCGGGCTTTGGGGCGGCGAGCTGACCATAGGGGCTTGGGCCTCCTCCAGGGGTGACACTGACGGCTTCGTGGCTGGCTGGACTCGGGGGTGGTGGAGGCTGCAGGCGTGTGAGCTGGAGGGAGGCAGTGGCCCTGCTGGCCCAGTCCTTCCTTCCCCCACCTCGGCCACCCCCAGGCTAGCGGCCTTCCTCCGCCACGATGTTTCTGCCTCGTCTAAAAGCGGTGGGGCCAGTTGACAGCACACCGAAGCTGCTGACCTTGTGAACTAAACGAACCTTTCCTGTTACGCTGTTTTCCTCAGGCATTTCGCCACAGTCCCAGCAGGCTGACTCGCAGGGCCTTGTGGTTTCAGGTCCTTTCCCTGCCTTCCATCCCTGGGGGGCGCTGACTCCCTCTGGCCGGCCCCGGAGCCCCAGGGCCACTTTCTGCCTTCCCTGGTGTGCTGCTGAAGCCCGGCCACCAGGCAGAACGACTTGTTGGGAGACGCGCTGTCTGTAGTCTCCGTTTTAGGACCTGCTCCCTGTCCTGGTTTTCTGCTGGCGTACTCGGGTCTCTCCACATGTGTCTTCCTTAGACTTAAGCCTGAGGTTTATGTGACGCCTCGATTCCGTCGACGAAGAGATAATGCGTGGCTCTTCTGCCTGGCACTAGTTACTGAGCATGCGGCCCAGTTCCTGGGACCTAGTGAGGAAAGACGGGGAAGCAGACCTCTGCCGTGCGAGGGTCACGCCACTGTACCATGAGGTGGACGTGGGTGCCTTGGGAGCACCTGTGCTGGGGTCCCAGTTACAGCCCTGCCCTGCAGGACAGAGAGGGGATGGACAGGGAGGGCTGGGCCAGCCTGGGGAGCGTTCTGGCTGTGACTCCATTTAAAGAGCTCCAAGGAGCCGGGCGTGGCGACGCACGCTGGTAATCTCAGCACTCCGGAGGCTGAGACCGGAGGATCATGGTTCTTGGCCAGCCTCAGTTACTTAGTGAGGCCCTTTGCAACTCAGTGAGACTCTGTTTCAAAATAAAGAATAGCCAGGCGTGGTGGTGCACGCACGCTTGTAATCCTGCACTTGGGAGGCGGAGACAGGAGGATCGTGCAGGTTCGAAGCCAGCCATGCTGGCTTAAGAGACCCTGTTTCCAAATAAAAATATAAAATATAGGTCTGGGAGTATAGCCCAGAGGTAGAAGGTACCACCAAAAATAAAGGAAGAAAGAAAGAAAAAAAAATTGGGCAGAGGGTGTAGCTAGAAGGTAGAATGCCCCTGGGTTCCATCCCAAGTATAGCCAAAAAAAAAAAAAAAAAAAAAAAAAAAAGGTTTGGTCTCCAGTGTAGTGATGTTAATAAGAGGTAGTGAGTGGGGCCTTTAAAAGGCGGGGCCTAGGGGCCTCCAAGGCCGGCATCAGCCTGCCTTGAGGCATGACCAGTGCTGGGGCCTCCGAGGCCAGGATAAGAGCCTGCCGAGGGGTTAGGCCGGTGCTGGGGCCAGCGAGGCCGGCATCGCAGCCTGCCATGAGGCATGGCCGGTGCTGGGACCTCCGAGGCCAATATCGGAGCCGGCCAAGGGTTAGGCCGGTGCTGGGGCCAGCGAGGCCGGCATTGGAGCCTGCCGTGAGGCAAGGCCGGTGCTGAGGCCTCCGAGGCTGGGATTGGAGCCTGCCGTGGGGTTAGGCCGGTGCTGGAGCCAGTGAGGCCGGCATCGCAGCCTGCCGTGAGGCATGGCCGGTGCTGGGACCTCCGAGGCCAGTATCGGAGCTGGCCGAGGGTTAGGCCGGTGCTGGGGCCAGCGAGGCTGGCATTGGAGCCTGCCGTGAGGCAAGGCCGGTGCTGAGGCCTCCGAGGCCGGGATTGGAGCCTGCCTTGAGGCAAGGCCAGTACTGGGGCCTCCGAGGCCAGGATAAGAGCCTGCTGAGGGGTTAGGCCGGTGCTGGGGCCAGTGAGGCTGGCATTGGAGCCTGCCGTGAGGCAAGGCCGGTAATGGGACCTCTGAGGCCGGGATAAGAGCCTGTCGAGGGGTTAGGCCGGTGCTGGGGCCAGCAAGGCCGGCATCGGAGCCTGCCGTGAGGCAAGGCCAGTACTGGGGCCTCCGAGGCCAGGATAACAACCTGCCGAAGGGCTAGACCGGTGCTGGGGCCAGCAAGGCCGGTATCGAAGCCTGCCTTGAGGCGAGGCCAGCATCGGAGCCTGCCGTGAGACATGGCCAGTGCTGGGGCCTCCTAACCCGGGAACGGAACCTGCCGAGGGGTTAGGCCGGTGCTGGGGCCAACGAGGCCGGCATTGGAGCCTGCCGTGAGGCTAGGCCGGTGCTGGGGCCTCCGAGGCCGGGATTGGAATCCTGCCAAGGGGTTAGGCCGGTGCAGGGGCCAATGGCCAGCATCGGAGCCTGGCGTGAGGCAAGTTTACTCCTGCAGCCTCCAAGGCCGGGACCAAAGCCAGCTTAGGGGTTAGACCGGTGCAGGGGCCAGCGAGACCAGAACTGGGGCCTCCCATGAGGCAAGGCCGCTGCTTGAGCCAGCGTGGTCTGGATCAGTCCACTGAGTAGCCAGGCCACTACTGGGACTATCAAGAGTGGGATTGGTACTTGCAACGCAGCATGCACAGAGAAATATCGCAGAAAATATAAATCAGACGCTTCTCTTAATCAGCAATAACTAGGAGGAAAAGGACAACAGGAAGAGGTTGAGCTATAGAAAGGGCCCTATAGTGAAGCAACTAATGTGACCAATCAGAGGGTATGTAATACTGGAGGACGGAGCCTCTTTAAAACGCAGGAGGTACATAAACAAATGTATCAAAGTAAATCACCAAAGAAGCGTGGGATGGAGGGAGGGGGAGGGAATGGGATGGGGGCTGGAGGAGGGCTAATTGGATGATATGTGCTTGTATATCCTCTCAAGTCTTGTACTCCAATGTGATTGATATATGACTACAATGCACCAATTTAAAAAATAAATTAATAAAAAAAAAGGCGGGGCCTGTGTGGCAGGCGGCCACTGGGCATGCCCAGGTCTCTCTTCTTGCTCCTCTACATCTCCACAGAGACGCCTTTCACCCTGAAGCCTCCCCGGGGCTGAGCCAGTGCTGGCACCAGGCCTTGGACCCTGCAGAGCTCTGAGCTGAAGGAACACCTTTTCTTTATAAAGTTCTAAGCCTCGGGTACTTTTTTATAGTAGTGGAAACTGGGCCAATATAGATGTTATCTTGCGAGCGATGTGGAGCCACCGACGTCGTAAAGGAGGGCCTGACTTGATACGTTTTTGTTTTGCGGAGTTCACTAATTTATTATTTTTCAATGCTGGGGGTTGAACCCAGGGCTCTGCACGTGCTAGGTGACTGTGCCACCCCTGCCCTGCCTCTAGAACGCTCGCCTTTGATGAGAAGAGACAGGCGAGGCCGCGGGTGGCATAGACACCTGCCTGCAGACTGCTTTTAGTTGGCTTTTGGTACTGGGTGTTGAACCCAGGGGCATTCTACCTCCAAGCTACACCTCCAGCTCTATTATATTTTTTATTTGGAGACAGAGCCTCTCAGAGTTGCTGAGGGCTTTGCTTAGTTGCCGAGGCCAGCCTCAAAACTGTGATCCTCCTGTGTCAGCCTCCCGAGTACTGTGGTTGCAGGCGTGCACCACTGTCCTGGGCGTGTGGCCCCGTCTGGGGGGCTGTGAGGAGGTGGGCTTGTGACCTGAATCCCGGGGCCAATGGCAGTTCATTTATGGGACACAAGGCACAGCGAGGGTGGGGGGCAGGGGCCAAGCAATGGGCCTGCTGGCTGGGGAGCCCAGGTGGGCTTGGCTGGAGGCGGTTGTTCCTGGGGACTGAGCGGCAGGCCACAGATTTGCCCTGAAGGCACAGGGGTGCCGGGCAGATTATTATAAAATGTTTTCTCCACAGTGTGACTTTGCTTAGAATAACAACTCTGAGGACATTCTCAGTGTCACCCGATAAACCGCGACCCAGTGAAAATCTCTCTGTCTCCCTCTCCCTCTCTCTCTGTCTCTCTTCCTCTCTCTCCCTCCCTCCCTCTCTCTCTCTGTCTCTCTTCCTCTCTCTCCTCTCTCTCTCTC
This sequence comes from Muscardinus avellanarius, assembly GCF_963383645.1. NCBI lineage: Eukaryota > Metazoa > Chordata > Mammalia > Rodentia > Gliridae > Muscardinus > Muscardinus avellanarius. The sequence continues at coordinate 62,774,780 of NC_137803.1, read as the reverse complement.
TCTCTCTCTCTCTCTCTCTCTCTCTCTCTCTCTCTCTCTCTCTCCCTCTCCCCCTCTCTTAAGGGGGAAAGAACAGCAAAGCCAGGTCATAGACAGTCGGGAGGCAGAGCTTCCTGGAGTGAGCTGAGGCTGGCGAACTTTCCCTGTGGTGGGCTCTGACCCCTGAACACAGACTTGGGGTGAAGTTCTCCAGGTTCCAGGAAGGGAGAACCCTGGATCAGCCGCGCTGGCAAACAGAGCCGAGCTTGGCTGGGCCCCCCTTCATGGCGAGAGCTGTCTGCCCGGCCCCTTCATTTTGCAAATAGTTTCTGTCCCGTCTTCTGCTCTCAGGAGGTAAATGCATGAAAGGATGGGGCCTAGGGCGGACCGGATGGGTTGCAGCCAGCTAGATGCTGCGGGCCTCCTCTCCGGCTGCTGCCCGAAGGCTGGAGCTGCACTGGATCTCACCCAGAAGGCTCTGTTGACCCTGGAGGATTATAAAAGAGAAATGGGGGCTGTCTCCATGGGAACGCGTTTGCATCTCTAGTTGAGGTCTCTGATCTAAGTCCACCAGGCTGAGAACCCAGGTAGGAGAATGTACAAGACTCCCCGGTCTGTCTTAGCCCAGCAAGCTGAAGAGGCCGAGGCGCCTTCTTAGTGTGGCCCAAGTCCCCGGTGGGGCTGCTCCCGAGGGCGTAAGCCTCACCCGAGGCGCTGTGGCACCCGCAGGTGTCTGGCTGATACTGGGCCAGGGGGAGATTTCACGTCCTGCGGAGTGACAGAGGGCTCTTCAGGGGGCGGGGCAGCGTCGGTCCACCCACGGTTAGGAGGAGACTCTTGGGGGGCCAGCCTTGCTCCTGGCAAACCCCACGTCACTTCAATTTAACAAAAAGTTGAGTTGCCCAATGAAAGTCCCGCAGAGGCCTCCCCTGGTATTCCTGGGGTCTCCTGAGAGGCGGCCCTTCTCTCTGTGTGTGCTCACCAGCAAACACCTGAGATGACCAACTTGTAAGAGGAAGGTTTATTTTGGCTCACAGTTTGAGAGGTTTGGGTCTGTGATCGGTAGGACTTGCCGCTCTGGCCTGTGGCGGCACACCACATATGCTGGAGGGAAACTCTTCATCTCTTGACCAGGGAGAGAGAGGTTCCAGGGTCCCTGGATGCCCTTTGAAGGCACACCCCCAGTGGCCTCACTTCTTCCCACCAGGCCCCGCCTCTTAAAGGTCCCACCACCTCTGAATAGTCTGGGGATAAGCCTTCAACACGTGGGCCTTTGGGGACACTTAATGTCTAAACCACAGCACTGTGGTGCTATTGTACTCGCATACAATAGGGGGATGCTAGGGAGAAGATGGCCAGCATTCAGTTACCGAAACTCTCCACCTGTGACGTCTCCAGGGCTAAAAAGGCTCACGGCCTGAGGCTTGGTCCCATGCAGTGTGTGCAGAGCTGGGGCTTTGGGAACTGACTGACCCGGGCCCTGAGCTCAGCCATGGCTCAAGCCCATCCAATGCGTAGTTGATGGGCCACTGGGAGGGGAGGAAGCTGTAAGGAGGGCCCAGTCGGAGGGAGTGGGCCCTCGTGAGACCGTACCCCAAGGGCTTGCTCCCCCACCGCCCTGCTTTCCAGCTGCCGGGAGCGGAGCGGCTTCCTTCTGCTATACCCCTGCATGTGGGGCCTCCCCTCAGGTCCGCAGAACAGGAGCCGGCCAAGCACAGCCCCCGCCACCGCAGCACGAGCCCACCTCTTCCCCTCTACGGTGCTCCCTCGAGCAGTGTGTCTCAGTGACCACACAGGTCCCCGGGAGGACGGCACCCACGGTGCCAGCGGTCAGGAGTGTCAGGACACCCGCTGTGTCAGGGGTCAGGGGTCAGGAGTGTCATGATGCCTGTGGTATCGGGGGTCAGGTGTCCCAGAAAGTCCATACCCGCGGTGTCGGGGGTCAGGGGTCAGGCGTCTCGGAAGGACGACACCTGCGGTGTCCGGGGTCAGAGGTCAGGCTAGCGGAGGCTGAGGAGCTAGGCTTGCCTTTTTGTTCCTGCAGCCAGCACCGGGGAGGGAGGACCCCGCAGAGGAGAGCTGCCTGCCACCTGAGACTCGTCTTGCTGTCAGAACTCTGCGTCGTCCCCTCATTTCCTCCCACGAATTATCTCTCCACTTCTTCCCTTTAGAAAATAAAACTTCTCTGTCTGAACTTAATCAGTTTGCCTTTTGAAAATCAAAGGATCACCACCGTTGATGAACCAGACCTCTCTCCAGGGAAGTTCCTGGATCCGAGTGTGCTGGTGCCCGAGGTTCGGGCCAAGACTTTCTGTAGGTGAGATCTGTAGGTGAGTCTGCGCTGGCTGCACCTGTATTCTTGCACATCGTGTAGTTGCTGGCAAGGGCTGAAGTGCACCGGTGTGTTAGAGTTGGCGCTATTAATCAGAGGAAGAGACGCTGGTGGGTTTTATCCTATCCGTTTGTATTGCAGTGCAAGCAGCTTTTGAAACGCCAGGTACCCTCGTGAGATGAGGGAGCCAGAGAGCAGATTCTACAGCGGCCCGCAGGCAGTCTGCCAGAGCTGACTGCCCCCCTTCCCCTCCCATGCCTGCTGCCTGCTGCGTGCCTGCCTGGCAGAGGCTCAAAGCCCTGGCACGACTCTCTCCAGCCGTCATGGGAGCCACAGAGTCCAGGAAGACTGTGTGGAAACAAAAGGCTTCCTTCCTGTCTGAGAAGTGAAGCCATTGAGAGGAAGGGGGCAGGCTGAGCTTCAGAACCTTCTGCTGGGGTGAGACACGCTTTGGGAATAAGACATACCTCATGACCAAATATAAGGACTGACGTTAATTCATATCTTCATATTCCAAAGTGATGCAGCCTCCAGGCACCATAACTAGTATTCAGGGTGCCCCGCAGGGAGAGAAGTGGGTTTGGGGGCTCATGCAGCTCGGCAGGTGCAGGCGGCTTCAGACTGGTGTGAGTCCGCACGTTGGTGGGACCAGAGCCTCCCGGGGCACCGGCAGCCCCTTTGTGAGCTTCTGACCTGCTGTGGGCACTGTCACCCTCTGCCTAAGTCCTCTCCATGGAGATGGGCAGCTCCCAGGCTCCTCTTGGAGATGACCTTTGTGTGGCTGTGAGGCCCTGGCCCTCTGAGATGCCACCGGGCAGGTCCTCAGCAGGTGTCTCCCGCAGGGCCAGGCTGGGCCAAATGTTTATGTCTCCCCACGTCTCCTTGACAACCCCACACAATGCCCCTCCTGAGCGCCTCGCCCCAGCTTACGGCCTCCGCCGGCCTCTGCCGGAGCATCTGTGCCGCCGACCCTCCGGGCCGCGGTCCCTCTAGCCGGTACCCTCTGTCCCCAAGGGCCACCGTGCCTCGGCTGCGCCAGGGAAGCGAGCAGACCCTGCTCGGCCCTTTCATCGTCGTCTGGAATTTACAAAGTGCTATAAACCAAAAGATTTTTCAGGCCTCATTGGGCAGCAAAACCCGATCTGAACTGTCACGAGCCTGCGGACCGTCTTCCCAGATGCTGCTTAGTATAAGTAGTCCCAGGTGTCTCTGCAGAGATGTTAGCACGTGGCCGGAATCATTTCCTGCTCTGCCCCTCCCCAAATAACCATCCGGGTCTACTCGTAGAAGAATCCAGCGCGCCACGATACCAGATGCAAGGACATTTGTAAAGTATCTGATTACACTCTCTATCCTCTTCTTTTTTGGGGGGAGTGGCGAAAGTCAATGCATTTTGTAAAACATAAAGTCTATGTATTTGAGAATAATTTAAAATGGTTTTGTGGTACTGGGGATGGAACCCAGGGGCATTTTACCTCTGAGTGACCCTCCCAGCCCTAATTTTTATTCTTTATTTTTGAAACAGGGTCACACTGAGTTGCAAGGGGCCTCACTAAGTAGCTGAGGCTGTCCTTGAACCATGATCCTCTGGTCTCTGCCTCCCGAATGCTGGAATTGCAAGCATGTGCCACCATGTCCAGCCCTAAATTTTTAAATTTCTTAAAATTTAAAATTTTTTACTTCTAATTTGTAAAACTTTTTTTGTGGTACTGAGGATGGAACCCAGGGGCATTTTACCTGTAAGTGACACCCCTGACCCCATTTTTTAAATTATTTTGAATCAGGGTCTCACCGAGTTGCAAAGGGCCTCACTAAGTAGTAGCTGAGGCTGTCCTCGAACTGAGATCCTTCTGTCTCAGCCTCCCAAATGCTGGGATTGCAACTGTGCAGCACCATGCCTGGCTTGTAGGGCTTTTTTTTTTTTTTTTTTTTTTTTAATTTCAAATGTGGAGTAGAGAGAGAGCTCTTTCTTCTAAGCCATGAGGCAATGGGATGGGCCGAAGTGGAGCCTGGGCCACCCTGGGGATGCGCTCACAGGAAGCAGGAGGACAGAGCCCTCTGGCACCTGGAGGCCGGGGAAGCAAGTCCAGGGCCCACAGGTGAGAAGAAAAGCCCTCGTCCTTCTGGCTCCTGAGAACTTGCAGGACTCAGGGTGGACCAGCTGTGGCAACAAACAGCACCAGATCTTGGGAATTTGGCCCAACAACTTTATTTTCCCCCACGTGGGTCGGTGGAGGAAGCAGGAGGGGCTGCTTTCTAGCCGAGCCTTCCAGGCACCAGGGAGCTCACCCTCCATCTTCTCCAGAGCCCTCCCCGGGGCCTCTGCACATGGCCAGCAACCTAGGAGCGAGATCACATTCTGGAGATTTGTTTCCAGTCTCTGCCTGCAGGTGACCAAAGCGCTGGTGCTCACGTTGGTCAAACTCAGGAATGGGGCCCGCTGGCTGCAGGCGTCCAGCTCTGAGACGAGGACGAGGAGAAGGAAGTGGTTTGGGGAGTGCAGAGGAGGAGGAGAGTAGCCCAGTGATTCCCAGAGAGCAAAGGTAAGGCCTGGGGCGTGCAGAGGCCTCACAGAGCAGCGCAAGGTAAAAGAAAAATTGTAGGAAGGGTGATCACAGCGTGGCAGCCACGGCCCTGACCCAGTGTGGCATGACGAGTGAGCTTCAGGCCCCAGAGCAGGCAGGACAGAGGAGAGCTACAGATGGTGCTGGAAGCACGAGGCCCAAGAAGCCCACTGAATAAAAAGAAATCCATAGCTGCGATTGCAAACACAAGAGGCCCGTACCATCCCCGCGGGAGAGCTCCAGCGGTCTGGAAGCCCAGGCGAGCCCGGCTCCTGCCTCCTGGAAGCTCCCAGAACAAAGGAAGGCAAGTTTGACAGCTCTACAAAGCCAGAGGCAGAGAAGAGAGACGATGGAACAAACTTCCCAGCCGCTTCCAGACTCCACCTTTGTAACAAGGGCTGTACAGACCCTGGGAGGTAGGGCAGAGACCGCAGGGCCCAGGCCCTGTGCGCACCGCGGGTGCCCACAGTCCTGCGGGGTGTCTGGGCGTGAGCCACACACGGGCTGTGCTCCGCCACCCCACCCACAGGTTCTCAATTCACCTTAGCACCTCTGCTGGTCCTGGAAGTGCCTGAGGAGGAGCAAAGACCAGGCCCCAAGCTAGTAACTCGAAGCAGTTATGAAGCGCGACTGCTCCGTCCGATTCTTGGGAAAGCTCAGTTGGAAATAGACACATCATCCCTTCCTTGGGAACTGTGGCCCAAACCGCCTCAGATGGAAATGATTTCTCAGGATCTGTCTGTGGAACATCATGTCTTCAGCAGCTCCAAAATCCCAGGTAATTTAGGGGCAATTAACGGTCTCCTTCTGAGGCTCACCCAAACATCAAGACTTGTCTCCTCCAATGTCTAAAAAGAACTTCCAAAGTCCCTCTGCCAGAAGTTTCCGTGGGGGTAAAACTGCCCGCATCGGGGCAACATTTGAAGTGGTGGGAAATTCTTCGCTTTGTTTCTGTGCCAACCAGCATGACAGCGCACTGGGGAGGCCGGAGCCCAGGGCGCACGGGCCGCGGCCCTGCCCCTTTGAAGTGGCGCAGAGCCCCGCTGGCCCCGGGAGCCCGGCCTCTGGGGCTGCCCTTTGTTGGGCTCCGACTTTCATTACAGACAAGTCTTCTTCAGCTACTTTGGGGCTATCACGATGCCACCCAATGAGAGCCCAGAAACGGTCAGGCGAGGTCTAGTTCCCACAACAAATCGCCTCATGTGTTCCCAATCTGCAGAATTCTTACAGTCTGAACAATAGAAAACAAGGAATGTAGTCCTGGTCTCAATCAGGGGTAATTTTGCCTTCCGGGGACCTTCGGCAATAGCTGGAAACATTTCTAACAATTGGTATTTAGTGGGTCCCATCCTCGTGCGTTTTGGGGAGCTTTTGTCTCCTGTGCTGACAACACGGGCTCTTGGGGTCGGATAATTTGGTTTCCAAAACGCACAGGTCCACTGGAGGACCAGAGCAAGTGTCTCACTGAATCAGGAGATGGACAGCCACCTGGAAGCTTTGTCCTGTGGACAAACACCGTGAGTGGAGAAGAGAATTCAAGCCGGGAGTGGTGGCATGCACCCATAATCCTAGTACTTGAGAGGCTGAGACAGGGAGATAGCAGGTTCAAGGCCAGCCTTGGCAACTTAACAATACCCTCAGAAACTGAGGGAGGCCCTGTTTCAAACTAAAATAGTATAAAATAGGGCTGGAGGTAGAATGCCCTGGGTTCTATCCACAGTAGAGAAGAAGAAGAAGAAGAAGAAGAAGAAGAAGAAGAAGAAGAAGAAGAAGAAGAGGAGGAGGAGGAGGAGGGGGGAAGAGGAGGAGGAAGAGGAGGAGGAGGAGGAGGAGAAAAGAAAGAAGGAGAAGAAAAATTGCCATACTGGCTTGGTCAGGAAGAAGCTGGGCGCACTTGTGTGTGGTAGCAGGATAAGCGTGGGGGTCCGGGGGACCCGCTGGGGCCCTGTTTGTATAAACTCCCCTAACTGTCCCTGTAAATGGGGAAGTGTAGCCAACCCAGCCCAGGAAGAGGATGTGATGAGAACTTTGGGCCCTACAGGAGCAAGGGTCTGAGGCCCACTACCAGGCAGGGCACCACCGTTACAGGCTGGTAACTCCAGAGCAACAGAGAAGCCAGTGCAGTGTTACAGAAAACTGACTCCTGCTTTGAGACCCACTGCAGCGGCGCGGTGTACTTCCTCCCACTTATCTCCTTTCTATGTTTTTGTAGGACTGAGGACTGAACCCAGAGGTTCACTAAGATGTACCTCCAGCCCCTTTCTATATTTTTATTTTGAAACAAGATCTCACGAAGTTGTTAAGGCTGGCCTCAAACCGGCGACACTCCTGTCTCAACCTCTCAAGTACTGAGGTTATAGGTGTGCACCACCCTGCCTGGCAATCCCCCTCTTTCACGTTTCCCCCAGGAAGAGGTACACCTGCTCGCTGGGAAGAGGTGGAGAAGGACATCAAAGGACACAGGATGTAGACCAAGCAGGATCGGGGCTGCATGGCCCAAATCACCCTTCAAGGGAGAACTTGCTTTCTGATTGTCAGCCAGTCTCAGCCAGCAGGTCCTGGAAGGTCCACCTGGGCAGCAGGGAGGGAGTCGCTGCAGGCCACGCCCACATCGGCGAGTGGGCGGGGCGGGCTGAGTGACCAGGAGGCTGACTCTCAGGCAGCTCCGGTTCTGCCCTCTCCGAGCTCCTCACCTTGCTTAGCCACTGAAATTTGCACGAGAAGCTGTCTCCACGGTGACCACCTGTCAGGACTGTCAAGAGTGAGGGCAGGTCCGGTCTTGCAAGGCCCCTCACTGACCCCAAAATTATAATTTAATTATAATTATAATTAATAATTAAAATTATAATTAATAATTTTAATTATTAATTATAATTGCAAGATGGTGTTTCCGTGAGCATCCCGCTCTTTTTTCTAAATTATAATTTAATTATAATTATAATTAATAATTAAAATTATAATTAATAATTTTAATTATTAATTATAATTGCAAGATGGTGTTTCCGTGAGCATCCCGCCGCTGTGACCCTAGACTCTTCAGTGGAAGTTTGTCCCCACAGGGACCATCTGATGACCACAGCTTAGAGGAAGGAAGGTTTATTTACTTATGGATCTGAAGATTTGAGTCCACTTGTGTGTGTGGTTGTGTGTGTGTGTGCGTGTGTGTGTGTGTGTGTGTTCCATTGTAAGCCAGCTACGAAGCGGGATCCTCCAGAGGACATTTATATCCAAACTCTAACAGGCGGAATGGGAGAGGTACCACAGAAGGTCGACCAGCAGCCCGAGACGTGTCATGGGAGGGCTCCAGGGACTGGGAACCTTTTTAGGCGCCCATGGGATTAAGCACACCATACTTTTTCTGTAAAAGGGCAGATAGTGAGTACTGCCAGTCGGGACCCTTGCACCTCCGCCACGTAGAGGTCGTTGCACTAAAGGGGTCCCAGGGGTGCGGAGCAGTGTCCAGGCAGCACCATGGGCAGCTTACCCGTAGTTAGCTGCGGTTGGACCCCTTGTCTCCTTCGCAATCATTTGGATGGAGAGGAGGCCGACACACCCCTTAGCACGGGCTGCTTCTTCCCGTTCCTCTGTCCGGTGTCTCCCACACTGACCCGCCCAGCCTGGGGAGGCTGGGGCTCCTTCCCCACGCACAGGGGCACTAATGCTTCAGGCCAGGGTTCACACCCCACAATGAGAGCTACATTTTTACTCTGCAACACAGGACACACCCAGTTGACCTGATCAGGCGATGGGGTGCTGTTTTCTTCCCCCTCCTCTTACTCTAAGACCTCAGTTCAGATGCCTTCAGCAGACATATTGAATCTCACTTTCCCTCTCAAGAAGTGGGGTTCACAGAGAGACTGCTTGCCCTCCATCAGTTAAAGCAGGTGGTCCATTAACAGGAAAGCTCCTAAAGGAAGTTCCCACCGCCCCAAGATATCTTTTGTTCCTTCCAGCTTATTGCTCTGGTCTGAGCTTTTAATCCAAGTACCAACTCATCATTAAAAAATGGCCCAGCGCTCAGCAGCAAGACTCCAAATGCTCAGGTTTTTAAATGGTCAAATGATCTTAATAGATGCTTCTCAAAAGAAGACAAAGAAATGGCCAATATCACTATCCATGAGGGAAATGCAAATCTAACCACAGCGAAATACCATCTCACCCCGTTGGACAGGGTCTCATCAAGTTGTGGAGGGCTTCCAAAGTTGCTGAGGCTGACCTTGAACCTGCAATCCTCCTGGCTCAGCCTCCCACGGACTGGGATTATAGGCGTGCACCGTGGTGCTTGGCTAGGGCCACCGCATTGTAGGAGGAAGAAGACGCCGTGAACATAACTGGGCAGAGGCCTAGTAGAAGAGCAGGCAGAACACAGCCCCAGGGCAGCCAAAGGCCAGAAGCAAAGAGCTTGCATGGGAGCCTGGCGTGGGGGCGCACGCTTGTCATCCCCGCGCTTGGGAGGCTGAGACAGGACGATCGCACGTGTTCGAAGCCAGCCTCAGCTACTTAGTGAGGCTCTCAGCAACTTAGCGAGACCCTGTTCCCAAATAAAATATTAAAAAGGTCTGGGAGTATAGCCTGGAGGTAGAAAGCCTCTGGGTTCCACCTCTAGTACCATAAAAAAAAAAAAGAAAAAAAAAGAGCTTGCATGGGGAGATCATAGGGTCGCAGGCTGGTGGAAACAGACCTGGAGAGCAGCTTACAAAGCTCACAGCCCAACGCCCAGCTCACAGATGCCGAAGCCGGGTGGTTAATGATGAGTTTCACGTCACAAGGAAAAGCTCCTAAACTCAAATTCACTTGTCTTCATTTCAGTCCAATGACCCAAAGCTTGCTCACAGGTGAATGAGTGAGGGAATAAATGGATGTTTGTGTGTTTGTTTATTTTGTGGTGCTGGGGATTGAACCCAGGGGCACTCTACCTCTGAGCTACACCCCAGCCCGATTTTTTAAAATTTTTAATTTGAAAGAAGGTCTCCCTAAATTGTGGAGGGCCTCACTAAGTAGCTGGAGGTGGCTGTGAACCTGCGATCCTCCTGTCTCAGCCTCCCAAATGCTGGGATTACAGGCGTGCGCCACCACGCCCGGCTGGATGAACGTTTTTAATATACGCGATAAAGAAAAGAAATGAAGTCACAACTTACTTTGGAGTTTCGGGAGTGCCATCAAAAGCAAAGCGAGTCGGCTTGTGAACACCGGGGTCCAATACTGAACGCTGAAATGAGGGCGTCTGTGGCTTCCTTGTCTGTCAGGCAGAGGCTCGAAGCACCAGAAGACTTGGCTGTCTGCGTCCATCCGTCACCTGAACATGATCAGCCCAAGTCACGGTGGGCAGTGGGGGGTTGTATGTGCCGCAAGAAGGGATTGCTCAGGAACAGGCTGAAAGTAGTAATTTCCCTGGCTTCCTAAACTCATGGCTGCTGTTACAGTATGTCTATCAGGCCATAACGATTAAATGAAGACTCTAGAAGCAACAAAGTGGACGACAGAGAAGAGACGCCCCCTTGTCAGAGAAATCAGCTGCGTCCTGGAGATAGTTTAGGAGAAAAAAGTAAAGTCTGTCCCAGTTCAATGCACAGATTGAAAACATTTTTATCTCTTTTTAAATTAATTTTTTGTTGGTGTATTCATACATCATAATGGGGTAGAAAACTCGTGTGGACAGACATGTCGTTCTAATCTCTTGAAATGCCGTGGAGGGAGAGTTTCGGGAGCCGAGTGGCCAGACCCCAACCCTAGGACCCCACTTGGCCTCACGTCCACGGGGCCCTCACTAGACAGCCTGGTCCCTGGGGTCCCACAGGGCCCTGCGATTGGCCCAGGCTCCCGTGGGGGGCGTGGCGCTTGTGTTGGTTTGTTCACCCACCCTCATGGACACCAATGTTCAGGTCGGGCACAAGATGGCAGGCGATTCCATGAAATCGCAAAGCAAGAAGAAAAAAACACTAAATCCCAAATTGCAAGTAGTGATTGGTGCTCTGAATGGTCGTCTAATGGAGGGCGACTTGGGGATGAGAGAGGCGCAGGGAGCAGCGGGCCCGCGGGGCCGCCTCTGTCTGCACGGCTTCTGATGGCCCTAGCCACGAGCTGCTGTGGTATGGGAGGAGGGCAAGGGCGGTGCGAGGCCTTTCCTCAGGAGCCTGGCTGAGATTCAGGTGGCAGTGGTGGTGGGCAGCTGAGGGGTCTCAGGCACAGAACTGACATTGGGGCCCCTTAACCCTGGGTCTGGCAGCCTGGTTTCCGCCCGCACGCGCTGGTTCTGCAGGGCCAGCTGCAGACATCCCCGAGGTCTCAGAACCACCGTCGGGGTGGGGCCGCCATGGGGGCAAGGGAGTTGAGGTCCAGGCCCCATCGCTTCCGCTGGAGTCTGAGTGTCTGTGCGAGCTTCACTACGGGTGCATCACCTGGGAGAAGGAGCTGGGGTCTCTGGGCTGGACCCTCACCTCTCCACCGCAGCGAGGGATTGGGCTGAGTGATTGCTCTTCGCAGAGCCATTCCTGAAGTTGAGAGCCACAGAGGAACATCAAGCCACAGAGCGACGCTCAGGACCAGAGGGAGGGATGCCAGTGTCAGTGCTGTATCATCAACAGAAGGCACTATATAAACACGTGACCTGTTAATTAATGATTCTCCTGGTCATGGGAGACAAGAACGTCTGAAGTAGTTAAATGAGTGTAGTTGGTCGCTGGAGGTGTGGACGAGGCCAAAGAAATAAGCAATTTTTTTTCTTTCTTTCCTTCTTTCTTTCTTTTTCTTTTTTTTGGTGGTACTGGGGTTCCTGGAAACCCTTCTACCTCCGGGCTACACTCCCAGACCTATTTTATACTGTTTTCTATTTGGAAACAGGGTCTCTGAAGCCAGCGAGGCTGGCTTCGAACCTGCGTGATCCTCCTGTCTCCGCCTCCCAAGCGCGGGGATTACAAGCGTACCCACCACGCCCGGCTGAAATAAGCAATTTCTGATTCACTTTCTTACCCCAGAAGACCTAGAATATTTCCTCTCAATTTTGCAAAGATCCCCTCGCTAGGGCCTAACGGGGACGGCGCCGGGAGCCTCCCGTCCCCTGTGAGGAGAGGGGCACGCACAGGGGTTTCCTGAGCTCCTGCTCCATCTGGATCAGCGTCTGCCAAAGTCCACTTGGCTTTGGTCTGCAGGTGGCGCCATTGCAAGATGGCGGGGCCTGTGGGAGGCGGGCCCACTGGGGTCCTGACCTTGAAGAGGATGCTGGGGCCTCGCCTCCTCTTCGCTCCCAGTGAAGAGCTGAGGGGATTGGCTCCGCCTCCTGCTCCCAGCATGATGTCTGTGTGTAGACATGTTGTGATTTACAGGTACAAGTGTATTTAAAACGTGCTGACTCTATAATGGCGTTAGTAATTACGGTCATTAAATACATTTTCAATCTATGGATCTAAGAAGTGCAGCTCCCACGTGGTAGAAAGCACAAACGTGTTTATTTTGCAAGTGAGACCTCCAAATTTGGAAAAGATGGAGGATTCCCGTCTTATCTTATTATTTTTGTCCTGGGGATTGAACTCAGAGGCATTCTACCTCCAAGCTGTTTTATCCAACTGAGCGTTACATTTTCATTTTGAAATAGGGTCTCTCTAAGTTGCTGAGGCTGGCCTTGGACCTGTGATCCTCCTGTCTCAGCCTCCCAAGTGCTGGGATTTTAGGTGTGTACCCTGCTTGGCTTGCCTTATCTATTTAACCCATAGCAGTCAGTGACCGTTGCCCCACTGAACTGTCCTTTGTCCAGCTATTTCTGTTGTGATATTTCCGTGGGGCAAGTCAGCGTTGGCCACTTACTCTCTGTCCTGGCATGGGGGCTATATTTGGTAAGCAAATGTTCCCCGGGCCCTGTTCCCTGAGGGTTCCTGACCAAGCCTCCCTCACACCTGGCCGAGGCACTTGCAGGACAGATCCAAAATAGCTCCACCCGGGCAGTCTTCTCCCGGCTTCGTCCTGGGCACCCCGTGGAGGGGGCGTTTCCATGACCCACGCCTTTGTGGAGTGCTGGTCTGTTTCCTTCCCTTTCCTGGGCCTTGGCGTGGGCTGGAATGTGGGTGGGAGGTGTGGACAGACCGAATGCACACCCCCCGGGCCGCCTCTTGGCTCACAGAACCTCACTCAAGTGGACAGTTGGCTTCTCTGGGTTAATTTGAGACACACCCCGTCTTCCCACTTTGCTCTCCTACACGGACTCAGCCTTTACACCTGGCCTTTCACACGACGCTCACAGTCAGGACTCCCAAACCAATTTTCATTCTTAATTTACTTCCATTTCTACGATGCGATGAATGGAAGCTTCCCGAACATAGTTTCCTGTCTTGCTGTCTTGGTCTCTCATAGACAGTGTTCCTTTGTGGGAGCTCGATGAGAGCTGGGATTCTCTGCTGAGTGCCCATGTCTGTCAAGCAATGTGTTGGGGAGAAGACACCAAAGCAACAACAACAGCAAAATCACAAAACACCACGCCAGTGATCTTACATTCTTCTAAAAGAGGGTGGGGGGTGGAGATTTGTAGAGTAAGAGAGAACAGTCTTAAGGCCCAGCTGTGTGTGTCTCATGTAAGACAAAAGGGGCAGGGCTGGGATCCGTGCCTTAAGCCAATCAGTAAAAACATACCTTGACGTTTCTTCAGGGTTATTTTCTCTTTACTCATAAAAAAGGACACTATCTGTTTCCTTCCTTAGCACGATGTTCTTCAGCTTTACTCATTTTCCTGCAAAAGACACAAATTTCCCTCCCTCCCTCCCTTCCTTCCTTCCTTTTTTCTTTCCTTCTGTCCTTCTTTTCTTCCTTCTCTCCCTCCCTCCCTTTTTCCTCCCTCCTCTCCTTCCTTCCTTCCTTCCTTCCTTCCTTCCTTCCTTCCTCTTTCTCCTTCCCTTCCTTCTTCCCTGATAAGTTGGGTCCCTCCCCTATGTGATCTCACAGTGAGAACAGGAGGTGGAACCCCGGAAGCCAGGAGTGGAGATATCCCGAGAATCCAGGTGCCTTGAGACTTCAAATATCATAAGACAGACTCCAGAGGTCGTGAGACTACAGATGTCGTGAGAATCGGCTGCCTATAAGACATCGATGCCTCCCATCCACCACGTGACTCAGCCGGCAGATCAGGACTATGTGCAGCTCTCCAGACGCGTGGCCCATCGGTCTTTTCCCCCACCGCCGGCTGACTCCCTGGAGGGTGCTGGGTTGGGTTCGAATAAAGCAGCGGTCTCTGATAACCCGGATGGTGTTTTTACCTCCCTCCTAAACTCCCGAACTCTATTTTCAACCTTTCAATGCTGATAAATGATTATACCTCACTAGTTTTTCTTGGTGTCTGTTGGGTATTTTTCTAAAAGTTACACCCTCTTGTCGGTGCCTTGGAGGGTACATTCCTGAGAAGTCCAGGTTCTCTGGGGAGGCTGGGTTTGCAGGCAAGGTCCTTGCCTGACCAGGATGGCGTCAGACCTCTACCTTCAGCTGTGTGGGGCACATCCTTGGCCCATGCTGCTGCAGACTCTAGACTTCTCCTCTTGGCCTCACACCTCCAAGGCGGCTCTTGGCCCCTGGGGAAGAGGACAGGGTCCTGTGGCCTTACCAGCCCAGAGCAGCCAGGCATAGACACACCCAGAGAGGATCTGGGGCCCATGGTAGTAAAGCCAGCAAGGTTTTGGGGGTAATATTTTGCCTTCTCTGGAATCCTCTTGGTTTCAGCCAGCATGCTCATGACTCTAATTCCAAATACCTGACAACCACAACCCAGAGGAGGAAGAGTTATTTGCTCACAGTTCTGGAGGCTGGGTCACATCGGCGGAGCTCAGATCATGGTGGAGAGCAGCGGAGAGAAGCCAGGGGAGGGGACAGAGACACGTAGAAACACCTATATATAGTCCCCACTTCCTCCAATCACACCCTACCCGCCAGCCTTACCACCCAATACATGCATCAATAGATATGAGATCAGGACCCTCGCAACTCAGGATTTTGCCTCTGAACCTTTTTGCATGGCTGATACGTGCGCTATTCCGGGGGACAGCCTATATTCAAACCATAATACTCTTCCACACTCCAACACCCTCACCGAAGTTGGCCCTTTCTGTGAACATTTAGAAGGAGATATGAGGGGGCTACCTTCCCACTTCAAACAGAAGACAAATTAAAAAGTTTTTTTTTTTTTTTACCTTCTGGTGCGTTGAGGAGGTAAGCACATTCTCTTGTGTCTGGCGCTATAAACACACTCTTGGGAAAACGTAAACAGATTTACGTGAAATGCCTTAATCCCCCAGACACTAATGACCCCATGAAAGGGCAAGAGGGTGAGATAATATTTGCTCATGACTGCATCTCACCTTTGACCTGGCGATCGCCTGAGTTAATTCCTAAAAATCTCCTGACTTCCTTTTATTTTACTTATTTATTATGATTTATTTTTGGTACTAGGTATTGAACTCAGAGTGTTCTACCTCCGAGCTATACCTCCAGCTGTTAGAAAAAAATCTTTGTATTTCCTAAGATTTATTTATTTATTTATTTTTGGTACTGGGGATTAATCCCATGGTATACGGTCCTTGAATTGATACAGAAAATACACTGTGTAAAAGGCTACACCCCAAGCCCTTTAAAACATTTTTTAAAATTTTGAAACAAGGTCCGGCTAAGTTGTTGAGGCTGGCCTCGAACCTGCGATCCTGCCATTTCTGTTTCCCAAGCACTGATCACCAGCGTGCACCACCGTGCCCAGTTCCCGAGTTCCTTTTAGATCCAGATACTGTGCTCCTGCGCTCGGCAAGGGAAGGTGAGCAGCCATGCTCTGGCGGGGAAAGGCGTGTCTCATATTCATAAGCAAATACTACAAGAGAAGAAGGTCCCTGTATTTAAAACAAGTCACAATATTTAAGTTCTAATCCATCTGACTTTCGTATGCCCCGAGTCTGAAGCGATTCTCAGCCACTTCCACATATAGTGACGGCAGGTCGCAGGCCCCTAAGGACAGAAGCCCACGGAGTTTGGGAGGGACCCTGCTTGGATCTGCCTGAAGGCTTTCCTCCTAAAGTACTTTTCCAAAGTTTGCAATCCTTCTCTGACCCCGTCTATCTGGTAGCTGGAGCCTTTCCTGGCTTCCAAGCTGCGGTTGGCTTGTCTTCTGGAAGCAGGGGGCCCAGGGCATGTCCCACCACGCACGGGCTTCGATTACGGCAGGATCGTTCCTGCTGCACTCCCACAGCGTAGACTGTGATTACACAGTGTATTTTCCGCGTCGACTCAAGGGCCAAAGGAAGGTCAGTGGTTGGTAGACTTCACGGTGAGCACACGCTCGCTCCTTTACAAAGGAAAAGGAAGTTGGGAGGAGAAGTGCCCTGCCTGCCTCTACGCCCCGAGGAAGGGCGGCAAGTGCTGGGCTCACTTGCAGTATCTGAGGTATTAATTTTGTTTTTTAAAATGACTCCAGTTCTGAAAATAAAGTAGAAGTCAATTTAAAAGTCGGGGGGACCCAAGAGGAAATGACTTAAATATCCCTTTCTCCTTCCTTTGAGTTAAGGTCTCCAGTGTCCACGTTCTGTTATGTCTTTGGAAATAAGAACCTGTGAGGTTTATTTTCATTTTATTTGTTTATCAATTTATTTTTCGAGTGCGCGGGCCTGGACGTGCATGTGGGAGCTGAGATGGGGCCTGTGGTCGCTTGTCAGGAGGGGCTGCGGCCGCAGGAGAGGCTTGCCCTGGCAGCTGCAGGACACCTGCCAGCAACGCACAGCTGGACCCATCCAACTTTTTTCAGAGTGTGATCATTATTTTCTGACAAAGTGGCCACTGTCGGCTCGACAGGCTCCTGGGTCACTCATCTGTAGAGAACAATCCTAGCCCGGGTGATGATGTTCACCTGCAATCCCAGTGCCTGGGAGGCTGAGACGGGAGGATCGCAGGTTCGCGACCAGCCTCAGCAACTTAGTGAGGCCCTGTTTCAAAATAAAAAATAAAATAGGGCTGGGGTGTAGTTTGGAGGTAGAACGTCCCTGGTTTAAATCCCTGGTACCAAAACTAACTAATTAGCTAACTAAAATAAACAAATAAAAGGGGTTGGGGGTGTAGCTCAGAGGTAGAACACCGTGGGTTAAAGTCCAAGAAAGAAAAGGAGGCAGAAGGGGAGGAAGCGGAAGAGGAGGCAGCCAGGCCCCGCAGTGTTTCCTTCTAGGCCCCTGGGCCTCTGGCAGGTGACTGGGGCCACCCTGATGCTGATGACGGGTCAGTACTCCTAAGTCATGACACAGCACAGCGTGGGAAGGCTGGCCCACCCCGTGGGGGCTCCAGTCACTTCCAATGGAGCCGAAGGCATGCTCTAAGGTTAGGCTGGAGACGAACTCAGTGCCCTGTGTTGAAAAGCCCGATTGGATTCTCTCCTGAGACCTTGAGAATGTGCGAAGGACCTGCATTGCTAAAACGTCCACAGCAGCTGCTGGGTGGGCGACACGCTGCACAGAGCTGGAGGAGGGAAGAGACGTGTCATCCCTTCCTGATTTTCCCTCCGAGCCGAGCCCCCCGCCCTGGGACGTGACCCTGACCTTCACCTGTGTAGGCTGCCGTGCTCCCTGGGTGATGCTCCCTGGGCCATGCTCCCTGGGCGGTGCTCTCTGGCCGGTGACCGACAGTTAGAACCCAAGGAAGGCCTGCTGGCCTGTGGCTGGCGGAAGGCATGGAGACCCAGCCCTCGTGCTCCCAGAGCGTCTTATTTGAGAGGCGCAGGAAGGTGCTGGACTTCAGGATGGGGCAGCCCGTGGAGCCGTACGGCTCTCATACAGGCTGTGCCATGGCCCCTGTGGACGAGCTGATGGGGGGGGGCTGTATCCAGGGCTTCCCAGGGCAACACGTCCTCACCCTGACTTTCCTGAAGAAAACTAGAAGGGGGGGAGGAAGGAAGGGAGGGAGGGAGGAGGGAAGGAAGGAAAAAAGGGATGGCAGGGTGGAGGAAGGGAAGAAAAGAAGGAAGGAGGGGGAAGGGTGGAGGGAGGGCTGGGTCTTATCTGCTCATACCACGTCACCACTGTCAGATGCTAAGCGGGCAGATGGGATTCGGCAAGGCTGAAGCCACCGCTGGAGCTCCTGAGGGTAGACCTTAACAAATTGCCCCTCCCGCTTCCCTAAGCTCCCCTGGAGAGCGAGGACGGAAGGCGGGGCTCAGGCCCCCTCCTGTGATCTACGCATCACGGGCATAGTCCATGTGATCAGGTCCCGGATCCTCACAGCAGTGTGTGAAGTAGAGAAAGCTGCCTCGATTCCTAGAGGGCAGGGGCTCGGGTGGGGTCTCCAGGGGCTTACTTGGGATCAGAGATGGTAAGTAGGTGATTGTGCAAAGGCTGGAGTCCAGGGTCGTCAGATTTTACCCAGGACTGACTGGGCCTGAGATGCTCTGTTCTACGCATATCAGACCAAGCAGGCAGGTTTCCGCTTCACTGTGGGATCCACGTTTGTCTCAAGAGCAGGTGGGCGCCCTCCCCCACCCCTGCCTTTGCCCAGGCGGGCAGCTGGGCTCCAGCCCCGGCTAGAATGGAATAAAGCCAGGAGCCAGCACACATCAAAGAGGCAGGGAGGAGGCCCGCCGCTTCCTCCTGGCTCTGGCCTCTAGCACGTGTTTTCTGGGCTGCATAAAATTAAGCGTGGCAAAAGGATTGGGGGATCTCGTTCCCCAGCTCTGTGCAATCCAATTACAGCTGGTGGTGGGTGGGTAGGTAGGTCACGGATGGTGAGCAAAGCCCCAGAAAGGCTTTCGTGGGGGTGAAACAATTCTCCACCACAGCTGAAGCTGCTTCAGAGGGGAAGGCAGAGACCAAAGGCACAGATTCGCAGTCACTCGGCAGTGTCATAGAAAGGCTTAATCTGACTAATATTTCAAAAAATTATAATAAACGGGGCATGGTGGCACATGCTTGTAATCCCAGCATTTGGGAGGCCCAGACAGGAGGATCAGGTTTGAGCATAGCCGCAGATACTACTTAGTTGAGGTCCTTTTGCAACTCAGTGAAACCCTGTTTCAAAAATAAAGAATAAAAAATAGGGCTGGGGGTGTAGCTCGGAGGTAGAATGGCTCTGGGTTCCATCCCCAGATCCCTAGTACCGGAAATATATGTGTGTATGTGTGTGTGTGTGTGTGTGTGTGTGTGTGTGTGTGTTAGTTTGAGCTATGCTTTAGAAATTTCTCTGGGTTACAATAATTTGCATCAGCAGCCTCCTGAGCACCCGCATGCGCTTTGCATGAATGTTGCACAAGGCTCCAGAGAGCTCTGGGTGCAGAGGGCAGACAGACATTTGAACCTCCACAGTCCCAAACAGCTGAGGCTGCAGTTGGGCGTGCACAGTGCTGCAGAATTAGAGAGGGGGGAGCATTAACGTCTCCCCTAAGACGACCTTGTACCTGAGTGCTGTCTGGGACAAAGGGCGAGGGGTCCAGGCTGAGAGAGGAATGCTGGCCAAGTGTGGACACTGGAAACGCCACAGCATGTGTGGAACTGGCTTCTGGCTCTTCACAAATGCCAAACATGAATGCTCTCCCTGCCGAACATGTAGGATTTCAGGTTAGTCGAGTAGATCACAGATCTTCCTACGTGGTGTTAGAATGCTCAGATTTGGGAGTTAAAAAAGCTTGAGTCAGCTGATTAGAATGGCAGTCATCAAGAATACAAACAAAGATAAACGTCGGCACAGATCATACGCTGTTGGTGGGGTTGTAAATTAGCACAACCAGCCGGGCGTGGAGGTGCACGCTTGTAATCCCAGCATTTGGGAGGCTGAGACAGGAGGATCATGGTTCATCGACAACCTCAGCTACTCAGCAAGGCCTTTTGCAACTCAGTGAGACCCTGTTTCAAATATAAAAGATTAAAAAACAATAGGGCTGGGGGTGTAGCTCGCAGGTAGAATGCCTCTGGTTCCATTCCCAGTACTGCAATAAATAAATAAATAAATAAATAATAAATGAATAAATTAGCACCACTACAATGAAGATCAGTACGGAGGCTCCTTCAAAGACTAGGATGTAGTCACCACATGATGCGACCATACCACTCCTCGTAATCTTCCCAAAGATGAAAGCCAGAAAACCATAGTAACCATGCATGCACAACTCACAGTAGCCAGACTATGGAAACAGCCTCCGTGCCCACCAGCAGATGAATGCATAAAGAAGAGGAGGACAGGACGTACACACGGTGGGGCTTACTTGGCTCTGAAGAAGAGCGAAATCGTGTCGTTTGCAGGAAAATGGATGGAACTAGAGAACATCGCGCTGACATCAGCCGGTCTCAGCTGAACAAAATAGGAAGAAAGGGGGGAAGATCAATAGTAAACTTAAGTAAAATTAAGAGTAAATAGAAGCAGGGGGCTGGGGAAGTGTTAGGATAACGTTACGCCCATACAAAGTTATCTACCAACCTCAGTCAATACAGCGGGAGGTGGGCATATGGAGGGAATACAGCAGGTGATGGGTGTACATTTGCATCACATCGGATCTCACTGTGATGTCTAATTACATTGTGTCAATAAAAATATAAAACAAGCCGGCGTGGTGGCGCACGCTTGTAATCCCTGCGCTTGGGAGGCTGAGACAGGAGGACCGCGCAGGTTCTCAGCCAGCCTCAGCTACTTAGTGAGGCTCTCAGCAACTTAGTGAGACCCTGTTTCCAAGTAAAATATAAAGTAGGTCTGGGAGTATAGCCTGGAGGTAGAAAGCCCCTGGGTTCCGCTGCCAGTACCACCAAAAGAACAACAACAAAAGTATGAAAAAGATTAAGGACCAGAAAAAAGATGAGTTAGAACCACCCACCCACCCATCCATGAGTCATTCATGCAAGTACACTGATGATGTGCTTGGTCCAGGACATACGAAGATGAGTTGAAACTCAGTAGCTGACCTCTAAGGTCGCGATGCACAGCGACCTATAGGGCGGTTCAGGAGGGTTTCCGTGGAGCCCACGCTGCAGGTGATGGAGGCCACAGCAAGGGAAAGCCTCCCGGAGGCGGCGGCCCCTGGTCTGAGTTTTAAGTGACTGGTAGTTAGGAGGTCTGAGGAGGGTGGGAAAGAGGAGAGAGGGTGTTGTTCTAGGCAGAGGGGAAAAGATGGCGACGAGGCACCGTAAAGAAGGCTGCGATCCTGGAGTGCAGCATCTACCTGGTAACCGCAGTGTCTGAGGCTGGCGACACCTGGGGCCAGGGGAGAGCAGAGCCTGGGTGTGTGTGCGCGGTTCCTCCCCTGCTGTGCTGCAGTCCCCTTGGGGAGCCTCAGAGGGCCACACTCAGCTGACTTACTTGGACGCCCCCCCTGCGTGGCGGCTGTGGCTTCGACAGCCCCCGGGTGGCCTGTGTGGACTGGGGTGGAGGCTGTGGCCGCGGGGCAGGGGCGGCAGAGCTCAAGGAGGGCGTGGCAAGGCGGCTTGGAGCACAGGAGAAGGGTCTTTCTGATGGTAGCCTGGATGAAGTGTTGGTGTGTTGAGTGCAGAAGCCGCAGGAGAAGAAACAGGAGAAACAGTGAGAGACTCGTCCGCACTGGAGACAGGAAGGGCCGGATTGGGGCCCTGACATTAGCAGCGTTAGCAGCTGGAGGAAGGAGACAGGAAGGGCACGTCACCGGGCATGCATGGGTGGTGCCCTGCAGGGAAGCAGGAGCCCAAGGCCGCTCCCAGGGTACTGCTCCCATCAGTCGCCCCAGCTAAGATACAAGATGCTCAGTAAATTTGCACTTCAGATAAACGATTATCTCCCTTTAGTAGGAGCATAGTCTATGCAGCATTCAAAACAAGCTTACACCAATATAATTAAGTCTGAGCATCCTAGTCCTTGGGATGGAAGTGGAGACAATAGTGAAATAGAGAATATAGAAGCAGGGAACTCTTACTTCTTTATTTTTACTCTATTCTTCCTGGCGCCCTGTAACTACAGCACAGTGAGGTTCAGCGCACACAGCACGCGGCCAGCCCCCACCACGCGCTCGAGAGCTCGGTAGCGACACCTTCATAAACACACAGCATTATTCCAGCTGTCTCCCTCGTCACCCTCCTCTGCTCCTCCCCGCCTCCCTCTTGCGGTTCCCTTCCGCGCCCCACTCATCTGAAGTCCCTTTGGTTTTCTGTTTGTTTCCGTGGCTTCCACATACGAGATTAAACATGAGACCCTTGACTTTCTGAGACTGGCTCTCTCACTTAGCATAATATTCTGTAGTTCCATTTATTTTCCTGCAAAGACATTATTTTGTCGTGTGTGTGTGTGTGGGGGGTACTGGATGGAGGTGGAACCCAGAGGCTTTCTATCTCCGGGCTACACTCCCAGACCTATTTTATACTTTATTTGGAAACAGGGTCTCACTAAGTTGCTGAGAGCCTCACTCAGTAGCTGAGGCTGGCTTTGAACCTGTGCAATCCTCCTGTCTCAGCCTCCCAAGCGCGGGGATTACAAGCGTGCCCACCACGCCCGGCTGATTTTGTTCTTTACAACTGAGTAAAATCCCCTTGTGTGTATACCATACCGTCTTTATCCGCTCATCTTTGACAGACGCATAGGCTTGAGCGGAGGACTCTCTGATGTTGGGTGGGGATGAGTCCAGAGCAGGACCTGTTGTCTCCACACTGTGCAGCTGAGGGATCCAGCTGCCAGGTGGTATCTAAGCCTGAAGTCTGGCTCCTGCCGGTATATTTTTAATGTACAGAAATCATCAGTGTTTTTTTTTTTTTTTGTAGGAGTTGGAACTGTGGAATGTGGCTGAAATTTTCTCAGTCACACTAGGTACAAGGAGAGAGAATTGGTGGCCCAGGAGGGGCTCAGATTTCTAGGTGACATTGAGAAAGTCATTTAACTTCCCAGAGCTTTGATTTCCCGTCTGTAAAATGGAGAATAACAAAATCTATGCCACATACTCAAGCGTGATCTCAGGCCAAAGGCCCTGGCGCTGCCTTGCTCTGTTAGTGTTGAAAACATCTTGGTCACCATCGCTCTTATTTAAACAGGCCGTGTCAGCGTGGTAGTAAGGGAAGCCAGCGTCTAACAAGGCAAATACGCCCAAATGCTACAATAATGTTCCTATTAAGAAACAAAGAGCTGGGCATGGTGGTGCACGCTTGTAATCCCAGCGCTTGGGAGGCTGAGACCAGAAGGTTGCAGGTTCATGGCCAGCCTCAGCAGCTTAACGAGACTCTGTTTCAAAATAAATTAAAAAAGTAGAGCTAGGGGTGTAGGTTGGAGGTAGGTTCAGTCCCCAGTAACACACACACACACACACACACACACACACACACACACACAGACAAATGACAATAAAAATAACCACAAAACACTCAAAATGTACCTTACTTTCTATAGGAGAAATCTTCTACCCCAAGAATCTCAATTTTTATTAATTTTATTCATCAAAAGATGAAGAAAGCCTTTTTTTAAATATTCCCAAACATCATCTCACTAACAGAATCTAGAGAAAAGGAGTTTATTTTCTTTTTCTTTAGCCTTTCTGCACAGCGTTTGAAGATGTGTGTAATATTCATTTTCTATAATGGAAGAAAAAATGTTAATTGTTGGACTGGGCCCACCAGTGTATACAGATGGGACGCACGCACACACACACACACACACACACACACACACACACACACACACACACGATCTCCTTAGATTTTGTCTGGGCACGTTGTCCACGCGGTGAGTCACTGTTCTGTAAATACAGCAGGAAACAGGACCACCGGGACTTTTAATCTTCCACTAAAGGAGGAGTGTGAATGCCGGACAGAAAGAAATAGAACACAGAAGGGTTTGGGAAATCTCAAAACCTGATTCATCAGAGGACTCCGGTCAGCCACCTTGCAAGTGTGAAGAGGCTTGGGAAAATGTATTTGCATCTCTCTACCACTTACATCCAATTCCCATCTGACATGCACTTTCTGTTTGCGCTTGGAACAGGTGACGTCCTCACCCATTCCAACTGTCGGTCAACGCACCGAGATTTCTCAAATCTTAAATTGCCTCGGTGTAGCTAGCAGGGGGGGTGAGGCGTGGCTGTCGGGAAATACAAAAGGCACGCCAGACGCACGCCCGGGCTTTGAGCGTCTCAGACTGGGGGTGCAGATGGGGAGGACAGAGAGGCTGATCTTAATAGGTGAGAACAGGTCCTTCCAAGTTAATGTCAGGAGAGTTA
Source organism: Muscardinus avellanarius (assembly GCF_963383645.1). Lineage (NCBI taxonomy): Eukaryota > Metazoa > Chordata > Mammalia > Rodentia > Gliridae > Muscardinus > Muscardinus avellanarius. Next base: position 62,750,761 of record NC_137803.1, on the reverse strand, counting down.
ACGGGAAACGCGGCGACAGCCTCATTCATCCACCACTCGGTTCTCACTTAAAGCCAATCAGCACTGAAAACCAACCAGGAGCTCGGTGTGGGAGGCAGTGAATGCGGGTGGACAGCCGGGGACCCGCTTCCTTTTATGCAGCGGGACTGGACTCTGCTTAGTGAAAAGAACAAAGTGCCGAGGGCCGAGACCCTCGAGTTCAGCCCGCCTGGGTGGGTGTCAGCAGGCTCAGCCCGCATTTTCCAGTTGGTTGCTCATCTAGTCTTGAATTAAGAGGATTTTTGAAAGAAACAAAAACTAAAAATCCCATTGCCTGATTTGTTATGGTTCAACAGTCTCCTGGCAGAGTGAGCCTCCGCGGTCCCAAACACGGCCACCCACTTCCCGCCCCTCTTCCGCCGGGTTCTCTGCACCAGGTACAAGGCAGGGTTTGGAGGCCTGGCCGGGGCGCTCTCAGGACACAGAGCTCCCAGCACTGGTGGAGTCTCTGCAGCGGGGCTCCCTCCCTCCCCTTCTGCCTGCACCTCCATCTTCCCTTTGCTGAGTGGAGAGCAGCCAGGTGTCTGGAAGTCCTCGGGGCTGGAACAATTGATGCCATCAGTCGCCGGCTCCATATCTGTCTTGGCAGCGCAGGGTTTCATTCCAACAAGAACACAGTGGCCCAGGAGGGACTAGCTCAGTCAGAGAGGTGGAATTTCCACATGCTTTCCTCCTTTCTACCTCTCAAAAACCATAGATAAGCCGGGCGTGGTGGCGCACGCTTGTCATCCCAGCATTCGGGAGGCTGAGACCGGAGGATCGCGGTTCGCAGCTAGCCTCAGCTATTTAGTGAGGCCCTCTGCAAGTCAGTGAGACCCTGTTCCAAAATAAAGAATAAAAATTGGACTGTGGGTGTAGCTCGGAGATGGAACGCCCCGGGGTTCCATCCTCAGTACCAAACCCAAAACAAAACAAAACAACAAAAAACATACATACAAACCAAACGTCCTTTTACGCATTTTGGTTTAGGAAGGCCCAGTCTGAAGAGACTCCTTCGGGCTCTAGAGTCTCACGTCAGCAATCGCTTCACCCTGTCTAGGGGAGGAACAGGACATACCCTCTGCTGGGTTGATTAACTAAGGGCAGGAAGAAAAGGCCGCGGCGGAGAGGCCCTGCTACACACCAAGCCCGCACCGCTGCCCTGTCCCTCCGCGTGGCGTGCCCGTCTCCAGTCACGGCGTCTCGGCCCTCTGTGTGCTACCAGCTCAGAGCGTGCATCTGCGCTCTCACTCGCAGGTGACTCCACAGTCTAGCTAGCGTCTGCGTTTTTTTTTCTCTCTCCTCTGTTCTCTCTCCTCTCTCTCTCTCTCTCTCTCTCCCTCCACCCCCTACAGTTGAACCACTGGCATTCTACCTCTGAGCTACAACCTCAGTCCAATTTCATTGTTTTTATTTTGAGACAGGGCCTCACTAAATTGCTGAGGCTGGCCTTGAGCCTGCGATCCTCCCTGTCTCAGCCTCCCAAGGGCCGGGGCTTCAGGTGTGCACCGTGCTTGGCTCGCCTTGGGATCGCAGCCCTGTGCTTCTCTCTCACCAGAGCTGCGCTTAGCCTGGCGCTTTGCAGAATTCCCCACCAACTGAACATTGGGCATGAAGAGGGGAGGAGCCGGCCTTCCTGCGCTCTGCCTTCCCAGGCCCACGGATAACGAGATGCTGCTTCTTGGGCCCCGACACCTGCCTCTTTTTACATCCTATCCATTAACAAATAAAGAGGAAGGAAGGGAAGATCTCCCAGAGTGGACCCTTTGTCTATTCTGTTCCACGTTTTGTGTGTAGCTCAGAGGCAGAGCCTTTGCCCAGTACATGCCTGAGGCCCTGGGCTCCATCATCAATAAGAATAAGGTACTGAACTGAGTTAATATTTTTTTTTTTGTTTTCTCTGGAGTAAAACTACTCTCCAGTCTCTCCAATCTATTTATAGATCTAGATCCCACATCAGAAAATGTACATGAACCCCAAAGCCGCTGCCAAGGCACAAGCAAACATCAACCATCGCGCTGGTTAGGGGGCCGCCTGAGGGCTCCCGACCCACCGGGGGCATGAGTGCGGCCCTTTCCACTGCCACGTCTGCCTCCTGCTACCTGGGTCCTGTGCTTGTTGGCTTCCCATGACCTTGATAAAATACCTGTGGAAATAACTGAGAGGAGGAAAGGTTTACTCGGTCATGGCTTCAGAGGATTCTGTGTGTGGTCGCTTGGCCTGTGGTCAGGCACAGCATCAGGGTCACACGTCCCCCATGACAGCCAGGGAGCAGGGAAAGGAAGAGAGGGCTGGGTCTCAGCATCCCTCCAAGCGACCTGGCTTCCTCCCACTAGGCCACGCCTCTCCAGGGTCCTGATCCTCTGCATCCAGGTGTGTGGACGTGGCTGGCAATGACAGGTGGGAGCCTTGCGTTCCTCCAGCGGGTAAGCCGCCGGCACCAGCTTTCACTCAGTCCTGACCACTAGAAATGGACCAGCTCCAAACCCAGATACTAGAAGACCCTGACAAACAGAAGTAGGGGGAATTTGTGGAGAGGAGTCAAAATATGGAGAAATGAGAATGGACTCAGAACATAGCTGGTCACGGATGCTCAAACACAGAGACTCTGCCTTCTCTGTAAGAAAAAGAAAAAACAAAAACAAAAGCAAAACACAAAACGAAAACTCTAGAAAATGTGACATTGCACATGAAAGTAAGTATGGATAATCCCAGAGGGGGGTAAACCAAGAAAGAGGCTCTCCTAGTCCACGTGTGAGTACACACAGGTCTTGGCCAAGCCTCCCGAGCCACCCACTCAGGGGACAGATCCAACCCAGCCTAATGGCTCGTTGGCTCACACGGTCGACACAGACCTGGTGGCACAGAACAGCAGACATCTGTCCTCTGGGGCAGAGGTCTCAGATAGGTTTTGCTTTTTACTAATTGAATGTTCTCGTATTGAAAACGATTTTCTTCTTGCAAAGATAACATTAAGGCCATGAAAAACATGAAAAAACAAACCTTAGGGTGAAAGTGTCAAAAGATTTGTACAGAGAATATATTAAGAGCTTTTAGCCAGGCATGGCGGCACATACCCGTTAACCTAGTACTGGGGAGCCTGAGACAGGAGGATTGCAGGTTCCAGGCCAGCCTCAGCAACTTAGCGAGACCCTGATTCAAAACAGAAAATGAAAAAGGGCTGGAGTGTATCTCAGAGGTAGAGTGCGCCTGGGTTCTATCCCCAGTACTCGCTACAATACCCCCAAAAGAATTCTTACAACTCAATTACAAGAATGCAAACAAGCCCATGAAATGATGGGCAAGAGATGTGGACACTTAGAAAAGACCAGAGCACACTTCGGATGCCCGGGAAGCTCATGGAGGGGAGCCCCGCAGAGTCCCCGCCAGGGGAAGACAGCGGATGTCGATGAGACGCCGCCAACACTCGCTGGGTTGGCTGCGAGTAAGAAGATTGTCGATGGTGTGATGCAGCTAGAACGTTCACGCGCTGCCGGCAGGATTAAAGGGGTAAAGCCACTTTGGGGAAAACTTGGCAGTTTCTCTAGTAGCTAAGCCTACACTGACCTGATGACCCAGGCCAGCCCTCCCACTCCTAAGTTTTAAGCAAACAGGTGTGTGTATCCAGACAAATATCTGTGTGTCAACAGTCATAGCAGTCTTATTTGAAATAGCTAAGTGTTCGCTGTAAAGCTGTACAAAATTATTTTCTCCACTTATAAAGAGCCAAGAGACCATTTTTCCTTTGCCTATGGTGCTTTCTTAGAGATCTAGTGAATCTTTGTTTTGACCTGAGGTATCTCTTAGGGTTTGAGCCCAGTCTCTGGTGCTTACAATATAAGGATGTTCCTTAGGTCGGGTCTCATGGCCGCACCCGAGAACCGGCTGCAGGCTCTGCTGGAAATGCGCAGGGAACTGCCCAGGACACCGCGGGCTCCTGAACACAGCTGCTCTTCTTTCTTCTCCTTTGTTTCAAAAACGGAGTCAGGTTTTCTCTTATTGCTGAAGTCACTCGCCTGCGTGCACCGTGCTGATGCTGACTGAATAAGAAAGTCCCTCCTTCTCTCCCTCTCTCTCTCCCCCTCTCTCTTCCTCCCTCCTTCCTTCTCTTTTCTTTTCTCTCTCTCTCTCTCTCTCTCTCTCTCTCTCTCTCTCTCTCTCTCTCTCTTTGTGTGGGGGTATTTTTATATGTCCATATTGCCTTATTTCCCCGACATCGTCAATTGGGTGACAGATGGACACATTATTGTCTATTCATCCAATGGAATAAAAGAATGGATTATTGATTCATGAGACAAAATGAACGATTTTTAAAATAATTATGCTCAGGGAAAGAAAGTAGGCATGAAAGAGGGCATATGGATGATTACATTTTTACACATTTCTGTAAGATGAAATTAATCTATACTGAGAGAAAGCAGAGCAGAGATCGCCAGGGAGGGATCACACGGGACCCCAGGAAAGTCTCAGGGTGATGAAGGCGTTCGGTTTGTGCTCTGGCGATATTGTTGAGTTGGTGTCTGTGTGTGCATGTGTATATCCAACATACATGAGAATAAATCCTTATACCCTCTAAACATGTGAAGCTGACAGCAAATTAATTACATCGAAAGAAGTTGAGAGACAGTAAAGGAAGTCTTGTCTCTGACTCCTCTCTTTTCCTTAGAGAGATAAGACTCCAGTCTTTCAAGTCCCAGGGGTAGTTTTGGTAGCCGCGCCACCCAGCCGGGCAGGGAGCGGGGTTCTGCTCAGGCTCCGGACCCGCTGGACAGACAGTGCCATCTGAGAGGGCTGACCAGGGCCGGCCCGGGATCCACAAGGCGACAGCAGAGGACCAGGTGCTCCTTGTGGACATACCCAGAAAAGCATGGGGTTTGCTGTGTGTCAATCATGACGCTCAAAAGTCAATGATTTTGTGAGACTCTATATGAATTTAAATTTTAATTTGATAAAGAGGTTGGTGAGTGGGTTTGAATAGAAGGTAGAAGGGAATAAATAGATTTAGATTTTTTTTAACGGAGATCGCCTTGACTCTCCCACCCAACCCTTTTGCTGTACTGCTTTTTATTTTCAGTACGGGGGATTGAACCATCCATAGGGTATTCTACCTCTGATTGAAACCTCCAGCCCTTTTCATTTTGAAACAGGTGTCACTAAGTTAGTGTACGCTGGCCTTGAACTTTAGCTCCTCCTGTCTCAGCCTCCCAAGTACCAGAATTACAGGCGTGTCCCAGCACATCCACCTTGCAGGGCATTAATATTGTGTCTTTGCTAATCTCCCTCTAAAACAAACATCATGATTTGTTCTCCAACACCTAATACCCAGCTTAGTGGGTAATAAGCTTTGAGAATGAGTTGTTGAATGAATAAATAGGCGTATGCGGAAAATATGGGCATATTTTGAAAGTAAACAGATAGATGATAGCACGTGGTGGCGCACACCTGTAATCCCGGTACCTGGGAGGCTGAGACAGGAGGACTGCAGATTTAAGGCCAGCCTCAGCAAGTAGTGAGACTCTCATCAACCTAGTGAGACCGTGTTTCAAAATAAAAATAAAATAGGGCTGGGGGTGTATCTTGGAGGTAGAATGCCCTTGGGTTCGATCCCCAGTACCAAAGAAGAGAAGAAAAAGGAGGCCAGAAGCTCCCGCTCGGTCGTTCTCAAGGATGAGCCGATCAGCCGGGCGAGGACTCATCTGCGAACTTTACCATTCTTTGAGTGGGTTTCCTTCACCACGTTTGTTTTGTTGTTTAACAGGCTTGGAGGTGGCTGAGAGATCTTTGCAGATCTCTCCAAAAGACGCCGAGCCTGCCTTGTCTGGCTGCTTCTTGATATGGTCCAGGCGTCTGGTCAGTGCTGACCCTGCCTGTCACTCAGAGACCCCAGTGTCATCCCAGTTGGGAATTCTGGAATGACTGGAGGAAATCCAGGGCTGTGCCCCACTCACCACGCTGCCTTTAGCTCTCGGCTATAGTTTGGATTGCAATGTCCCCCAGAGCCCCTGTGCTGGAGACTGGCTCCTGGCGCGTGGTCCTGCGGGCTGGTGGGCCTTTTAGGAGCTGGAGGTTGTGGGCCTTGGGGTGCCCTCGCAGGACCCTGGCTTCTTCCTCTTTTCTTTCATTTCTCAGCCCAGGTGAACAGACTTCTTCTGCCACGTGTTTCTGTAAGGGCGCTCTGCCTCACCGCAGGTCCAAAAGCCACGGGGTGGACCAGCCTTGGGCTGAGTCCTCCAACTGTGAGCAAAAGACACCTTTTTTCTCTGTAAGTTGATTGATAGAAATCATTTGTTACAGTAACAGAAAGCTGACTGGCACACTCTCCCAGGGGTGGGACTTGCCCTGAAGCACACTTAGTTCTCTTCTTTCCTGCACTGAGGACCTCGGAAGACCTCTGCTTGGCCTGGGGACCACACTGTAAACTTTCTATTCAGATGCTCCTCTTGCCCCAGAAACCCCTGGAAGGGGGCAGCCAGAACGGCTCCTCTCTGGTCTGTGGAGGTCGATTCCAGTTAATAATCAGAGGATTTCCTGTCTTAAGGGTAAAGCGGCGTTTGCATGCCTAGTACTGTTAAACAGCCTCAGACACTTTTCAGAATTTATTAACAGCACCAACATGTGGTTTGTGTCCTGCTGAGAATTTAAGGTTATTACTTTGAAAGGAAGGGGAAGTTTTTTTTTTTTTAACCTTGAAATGTCTCACTTGCTTCTCAACTAAAAATGTTTGCTTGTTCTCCAGTATCACTTTTTAACAGGACAAACAGACTTCCCAAACAATGGCTGAGATGCCACATTCCTCTCCTCCTGCAAACCAAGGGATTCAAGATTTCAAGGTTACAGATTGCTTGATATTTCTTTCAGATTTTTTTCAAAATTTTGTCCACTCTTCTTTGACATTGATTTTCATACATATTAAGGCTTTGTAATACTGTTACCCTTCTGATTCCTGGGGAGGAACAAATACACATTCTTTCCCTGTCTTTTAATCTTAAAGTATTTTGACCATGGGACTGCTGGGATTTCTTTGTTGCTGTTGTATATTTGTTTAAGTGACAGATGAAACAGTATAGAGTTATCGTGTACACCAAGTTGTTCTGAAACATGCAGATGTGTGGCACGGCAGATCTGAGCCCGTGAACACCTACAGGACGTTACCTGTCCTTTCTCCTGTGGTGATAACACTCAAAATCCACTCTCAGCAATCTTTAAGAATACCAGACGTTGCTACTAACTATCATTCTTGAGATAAGAATTACTTGTAAACGAGAATTTTTTCTTGTATAAAAATTTCTCTTACATCTATATTCTGCTTTCTATTCTTGGCTGGGAATAAAACAATCAATCTATTATTTAAATATGTAAACCCATGTCTATGATAAAGGAAAAATGCACAGAAGTCAGCTGAGATGAAGAGGCAGGGTAGGAAAGCAGTGATATGCAGAGGATGTGTTGGTTAAGAAAAACTCAGCCTGAGTGTGGACTGGAGACCACTAGAGCTCAGGGGCAGGGCGCGAGCGGATAAAGGGAGACTGGCTTTGGTCAGCAGGCATCATATGCACGCATTCAAATAACTGCATTCCATCACTGTATACAAATAATCCATGTTAATAAATGGATTTTAATAAATGCTTTTAGAAAATGATGCAAGAATTGAAACCCAGAAACTTAGGGTTGATTGAGATGTGAGAGGCCTCTGTGCCAGTCAGGACAGGCTAGGTTTTGTTGCAATGACAAAGAGCCCCTGGTCTTAGTGTGTAAACACTGTAGGGCTTATTTCTTGTGCACTTGAACTCCACTGTGGTCTGAGTGACTGTCTTGAGCTGTCCTCTCCTAGGCCAGGAATCAGAAAACTCTGGTCCAGGGACCATCTGGTTTGTTAGCTGTTTTTCCAAACATGGTTTCATCATCACACATGAGCATCTGTTTATGCTCCCTCTGGCTCTTCTCCTGCTGTGGTAGAAGAGTGGGTCGGTTGACAGAGACTGGACGGTCTGTAGAGCCTGAAAAAATTCTACGGCCTGAACTCAGGCATGGTGGCACACACCCATAATCCTGGTCCTTGGGAGGCTGAGACAGGAAGATCACAGGCTTGAGGTCAGCCTCAGCAACTTAGTGAGACCCTATTTTAAAATAAACAAGTAAAAAGGAATTGGGGTATAGTCCAGAGGTAGAACGCCCCTGGGTTCCATCCCTAGTACACACACACACACACACACACACACACACACACACACACACACACTGCCTGGTGCCCCCTAGAGAGCGTGCGATTGTCTCTGCGGGAGAAGAGTGGGGTGCGGTGTGGGTGCGTAAATACCTTCCTCAGAGGAGACTCAGATTTCTCCTGCGCCCGGGATCCGGCTCTCTGGGTGAGCCATGGCATGACTGTGGGTTGGCCTGTCCTGGCTGACCTCGTGGCTGAGGAAAGGAAGTCTTGGATGGCACCTAGACGACTTTTGACACTGATTTTTCCAGTTGATATTTTCAACTTGGAATGCAAAAAAGGGGGTGTGGGAACGACTTTCTTAGGAAAGACACTGAATTAAATGATGGCTGGAGGGCCTCCTCTGGTACTTGCCCGCACTATGATCTTGCCTGAGGAGATTCTTCTTGGCCGTGTGTACATGCTGCCTTTAGGACCTGGGGTGCGCGCAGGGGCACGTCCTGGGGACCCTGTGGCACGCCCGCGCAGAGCTCTCCACTGGAAGCACTAGCTCACCTTTGGCCTCGAGGAGGCGTCTGGAGGCTGTCCGTCCGTTCTGGCCCTGACGGAATCCACAGTGTGCCTCTCCGTGTTCATCCTTCCTTTCCCCCAATCTGTCTTCTCAGGGAAGTGCGCTCCGTGTGTGCCTGACTTGCTCACGCTTCATCCTTCAGGCTGCTGTTTGAGAAGACTGCTGGGACTCAGGAGGCCTGCAGAAACAGCTGCAAACTGAGGAGGCTCAGGTGCCGAGGCTGGCCGCACCTGGAGGCCGGAAGCAGGGTCTCACTGAGTTGCAAAGAGCCTCACTAAGTATTAGCTGAAGCTGTCCGCAAACTGCAATCCTCCTGTCTCAGCCTCCCAAATGCTCGGATTACAAGCATCTGCCACCACGCCCGGCTTTCCTTTCATTTATTATTTTTTAAAAGTTTGAGACAAAGTCTTGCTAATTTGCCAACACTGGCCTCAAACCTGTGATTCTCCTGGCTCAGCCTCCCAAGTATTGGATTAGAGGCCTGTGGCACTGCCTGGCAATTTATGTTAGATTTAAACACGGCCGGCCTGCGGGACTGAGCTGAGTGCACGTCTTAGGGACTGGGGTGACTTGAAGATGGTTGGCCCCTAAAACGCTGTTGACGTTGGCTCCATTGGGGGATCTGAAGGCGGGAGCCATGGCAAATGCTTAGCGCCCGGCCTTCTGGAGGCAGCGAGGCGCTGGGCGTGGAGCCCCGATGGAGTCCTGCTGGCTTCATAAGAGAGAGAAAGGCCAGGGCTGTGGCTCAGTGGTACGGGTGCTTATTTAGTGCCAAAGGACACGTGCGTGTACACGCGCGCGCGCGCGTGCACACACACACACACACACACACACACACACACACACACACACGCTCCCTGTCTCTCCTCACATGATTCCCTGCTCTGCTAACAGGAAGGTCGTCTCCACATGCAGGCTCTTAACCTTGGACCAGACTGTGAGCCAAAACAAACATCTTTTAAATTTTTATTTATTTATATAAGTGCTGGGGGTTGAACCCAGGGGCACTCTACCGCCAAGCTAAGCTCCCAGCCCTTTTCATGGTTTATCTTGAAACAGGGTCTCAGTCAGTGGCCGAGGGTCTCACCAAGTTGCTGAGACTGGTCTTAAGTCTGCAATCCTGCCTCAGCCTTCCAAGGAGTGGGTTACTGTGGATTATTGTATGCCAAAGCACTTGGCCAACTTTATCTTTATAAGCTAGCGGGCCTGCGGTGTCATGTTATAAGAAGAGAACGTGGATTAACCCTGGGGCGGCCGTGAGACCTTTCCTGCTTGTGGTCAGTCTGAGGCCCCGATGGAGGCCCTTCTATCTGCTTCCAGGCTGGCTGGAGACAGGCGTTCAACACACACACACACTCCAAAGGCGTGGACCAAAGGCGTCTTGGGCACGGTTTTCAGCCTCTGCACGTGAGTATGGGTTTCAAGAGAAGGTAAGGGGCTTGCTCCAGTCCTGGCTACACCGAGGGTCGTGGTCACGATCACTGTTAGCCTAATCAATTATCTATGAATGGTAAAACACCTTGCAGAAAGGTTCCTGGCCCCCGCGGGTGCTGGGAGATGTTGGTATTTGCTGGCTTCTTGTGAAGGGCCAGAGGCCTCGGGCTCCGTGCACCTAAGGTCGGTGAGAGCTCAGCTCCTGGCCGCCGTCTACCCCGTCCCAGGTGGGGACCTCCTTGAGGCGGCACAGGGTGGCACTGCAGAGGGTGGTCTTGCAAAATTCTCACCACAGCCGGGGCCATGGTTCCATCACTCTCATTTTCTAGATGAGAAGGCCGGCTTTAAGGGACACTGGTGGACTGCCAGAACCAAGAATGGAGATGGCAGAGTCATGGAAAACGGCCAGAGTGAGCCAGGCGTGGTGCAGCATGCCTGTAATCCCAGTTCTTGGGAGGCTGACACAGGAGGATTGCTGCTTTGAGGCCAGCCCCAGCAATGTAGCGGGACCCTCAGCAACTTAGTAAGACCCTGTTTCAACATAAACAATAAAAAGGGCTGGGGTGTAGTTTGGAGATAGAATGCCTCTGGGTTCCATCCCCAGTCTCAATGGCACTTTGTCAAGGGGCAGGAGAAGGAGAGTTCACGTGCTCAGGGCTGTCGCTGGTTGGTGAATTCCACAGTGGGGGACGGCACTCTTCTCTGGGGGTCACAGAGGAGGGGGCTTGCTCAGCAGGAGGTGGAGGCAGGAATTGCAGGCGGCGCCCCTCTTGACCCGTTGCCTCCCCTCCCGCTGAGCGTTGCCTGCCCCTGTGTGAAGTCTCGGCCCCCGCACCTTCTCTTTCCCGTGGGTGGCAGGTTCTGGAGGCTGCTTCCAGGTGCTGGAAATCAACCAGGAGGCGGGGGAGATGAAACGGCTATTGGCTTTTTTCTTGGGGGGCTGTGATTGAACCCAGGGGCATTCTACCTCTGAGCTACACCCCAGACTGATTTTATTTTTTATTTGGAAACAGTCTCCCTACATTGCTGGGGGCCTCGCTAAATTGCTGAGGCTGGCTTAGAACCTGTGATTCTTCCTGTGTGTGTGTGTGTGTGTGTGTGTGTGTGTGTGCGCGTGCACGCATGTTTGTGTGTGATATGGATAGAGAGATGAGTTCGGCCACCCCCAAAGGCCCCCGACCCTTGCCTCCAGCGCATGTGACTCCTCGGCCTCAGAACCTCCTGATGGCACCCAGATGACAAGAGCCACGCACGCGAAAAGCAAGGCGACCACCTCCCAAGAATGGGGAGAGGAAATAAAAATGAAAATCGCGACCCTGCAGCGGGTCGCGAGGGCTCCGACCTGACGGATGTGTCCTTGTGCCTTTAGCAGGATTCTTGTGTGGGCCCTGAACCTCTTACGTGAGAAGATACCTTCAAATAAGGAGAGATGGCTGTCAAGGGCAGGAGTAAGCTGATCTGCCCCTACCGGGCTCAGTCCCCGAGCTGGGAGCTTCCGGTGGGCGCTTCTGTGCGGAGCGCTTTGGGGCGGGGGCCTGAAAGTCAGGTCCTGGGCCAGACGCGATCCTTGGAGGTTTGGTCTTTAGCACACGCAGGGAAACGCACAGGCTCCTTTCCAGTTCTACACACTGACGTGTCGCCACGAGAGGGTTTGCAGCAGAGACCAGAGGAAGAGAAGCCAGAAGGGGGGGGGCAGTAACACACAGCTTCCAAGCTCCTTCCGGTTGTGCCCTGTTGACCAAAGAAAAGCCTGAGCTTTGTAAAAGCTGGCTGGCCTGGTGCCCACATCTGGCAGCGGCCGCATTGTTCAGTAAGCAGGCAGTGTTCCCACAGCACGCCATGCCGGGTCCACTCTGTACATACAGAGCGTGTAGGGTCCTCGGGCACCCGGGGGCAAGGGGACGTCTGCTCATTTGGTCCCCGGCCGGCAGGTGAGAAGTGCGGCATGCGCCCTGTGGGTCCTCCTCAGACCACCTTCACCCAGGCTCGGTCCTGGGCACTGAGGCCCCAGCCCTCGCTCTGTGTGACTTCAGGTTTCTCCAGATCTTCCAGAGGTCACAGAGGAAAGGACCCTTTCCTACGCCCACGACTTTGATCTTCTGACACAATCCCACCCCTGCAATCCCTTTCGAAAGCCGCCCTCCGATCACACTGTCTACTCCTGAAAGTGAGGCCGGAGCGACACCCCAGGTCTCCACCCCATCCCTTCTGTACTGTGGGGTGAATCCAGGGCATTCTATCTCTGAGCTACTCGCCAGCTGCTTTTATTTTCTATTTTGAAACAGCGACTTGCTGAGCTGCGGAGGCTGGCCTCGACTCTGCCGTCCTCCTATTCAGCCTGCCGAGTACTGGGACCCCGGGCCTGCGCCTCCGAGCTGAGCTAGGTTCCATGTCTTAACTACCTCCCATCTGCGGCTGGCCCAGCCCTGAGCCCCACGGAGGCTTAGCGTACGGGGGAGTGGACCTCAGAAATAAGCCCTGCCTTGGCCGGTCTGTGCAGTTTGGGCCTACCTAGCCAGTCGAGGCAGGCTCAGAAGTTGAGGCCTGTTTTCTTTTCCTGGAGGAACAAAAGGAGAAAACCACATCAAGAGATTCTTTGGGGGTCTCTGCCGCAAGCCCGCAGCCAGGGTGCGGTCTGAGATAGGACAGGGGCCTCTGCAGACAGGAACGCGTCACTGCAGGCCACTCCAGCACACAGCCTGCTCAGCGGCCAAGAAAGGTCTGGGGCCTCTTTTCCAAAGCAGCCCGATGTATCTGGAATGATTTAGAGTTGTTCATAAAAATAAAGTTGGTTCCTGTGACATCAGTAATGTCTGAAATGCTGCACAGACACTCAGCGTGCGGGAGGTGCAGCTCGCAGAGTCTGCCCAAGGCTTCCATTGCCCTCTTTCCACAGAGAGGAGGAAGGGGAGGGAGGAGGGAGTGGCCAGTGCAGAATCGAGTCTCGTTTTCTAAGCTAATGTCATACATCCACGCTGGGTGACCTGGCTGCTGCTTCAGAAGGTGCCCTCTGCCTTGCCTCTTCCTGCTCCTCCAGTTCCTATAAGAAGCAGTGTGGGGTTGTGACTGAAGCACCTATCTGTGGGCTTAGCCCCGTGCGGACACTCCTCAGTGGCCGGACACTCCTCAGTGGCTGGGAGCTCTTGCCCCAGGCTCCGCCCTCCCTGGTGGGCCCCAGCCGGTCCATCTGCCCCTGGAGAACAAACAGCTGGGTCCTCGGTGTGCTGCTGTGGAGGGGTGGCTGGACCTTCACGAGGCGGCCTCGTCTCTGGGGCGCCGCCCTGGGAAGGGCTTAAGGCGGCCGCTGGGGTGAGCAGGCTGTTTCAGCAGGAGGCCACCCTGACCACTTGGCTTCTCCTGCACACAGCCAGGCTCTTCCCTGCCCCCGCCACACTGTAACTCAGCCAGGACTTCTCTGGTGGTGCATCAGCTCCTGAGCTACCTACCCTCCTGCGGGCTCCCGGCCCCAAACTGGGAGTGAAGCAAGCCTTTTCTTTATAAGGTACCCAGCCTCGGATATTTTGTTACAGCCATAGAAACACCCTTTGGGGTGTTGTCCATGTCGTGCCCTCCTCTCTACCTCTGCTCTCCAGGGGGCTATCTGTCTGTGGGCACATCCTCCCTCTCTCTGCTCTCCAGCTGAGGCGAGCTGCTGTCTTCTACCGTCCGCCGTTCCGCAAAGAGGTTGGAAACTCGAGCTTTTTGTCATTTGTACTTGTGTGAAGAGAGAGAGTGTGGCAGAAACTGTCAATTATCCCCAACACACTCACCAGTGTTCACTCCCCTTTTCTTCTCTTAGTGACAGAGCCCTGGAGTCTTCTGTAGACACAGGGCCTCCCAGAGAGGGAGACTACATTTCCCAGCATCCACAGGTGGCCGCTGTGACCAATAGGATGGGGGCAGAAGTAAAGCCCTCCCTAAAAGGAGCCACCTTGGAGCCCCAGCTCCTGTCCTCCCTAGAGGGGCAAGCAGCTGGCTCAGCCAGCCTGGGGCCGTCCTCTGCAGTTCTTGAACTCAGATAGGGAGAAATATATTTATGTTCACTGAGGCCTGGCATTGCCGTCATTTTGGGAGATTGGTGATAGAATCCTTGTAGTTTTAGCAAAGCCTGTGACTTTTACCCAAACAGGTACAATCACTGTGGTTGTTGCAAGTATCCTGACATATTTACACACTTCATATTTTTTAAAATTATAGCTGTTAAGCCTGCTGCCATACTTTGTGCTAGTAAAAATAGAATTAAACACATAAGACTGTGGGAAATCAGTTTATTTGGAAGGTCGTTATTACTATCATTGACTTCCCATGTAATTTTATGAGTTCAATAAATTTTTTTTTGCACTTGAAAACATTACTCTGAGCCTGGTGTGGAGGCATGTGTCTGTAATCTTATTAGTTGGAAGGCTGAGACAGGAATACTGCAGGTTTGAGGCCACCCTCAGCAACTCAGAGAGACTCAGCTGCTTAGCAAGACCCTGTTTCAAAATGAAATAAAAAGGGCCGGGAGCGCCGAGAATGATTTCCACCCTCCATGACACGGGAGCGACTTCCGTCACCCATCACGGAGAGCGATCTCTGCCCTCCACGATGACGGGGCAGCTTCCGGCCTCGCGACGACGAGAGAGCGACGTCTGGCCTCCAAGATGCAGGAGCACCTTCCATCCTCCGTGACGTGAGAACGATTTCTGTCTTCCATGACCCAGAGTGACTTCCCGTCATCCAGGATGCTGGCGTGACTTCCAGCCTCTGTGGATGTGAGATGTGAGAGCAGCTCCCACCCGGGGCTCTGCGGCTGACCTCCTGTGTCATTTCTGCGGTGTTGAGGTCTTTCTCTCTAAAACCAGCTGATAAGTAGAGGTCAGCGACCTTTCCGGTCAGGGTGCCATTACTGTTTTTGTCTGTTGGAGGTCTGAGTTTCTGCCCTGCGTCTTGTGAACAGACTTACATATGCCAACCCTCTCAACCCCTCCATAATCCTGTGGGCCAAATCTTCAACAGGTGAGAAAGATGAAGCCCACGGGTGAGTCGTTTGCTGAAATTCACCCTCGGGGAGCTAGATGCATGTTTGTGTGTGTATGGGGCAGGGTCCTGGGGGTTAAACCCGAGCCATTCTGTCTCTGAGCTCCACCCCAAGTGCGGTGTTTTTTATTTTTTGTTTTGAAACAGGGTCTTGCCAGGTTGCTGAGTCTCCCTACGTTTCTGAGGCTGACCATGAACCTGTGATCCTCCTGACTCTGCCTCTCAGCTACTGGGAACATAGGTGTGCACCACTGTGAGGCCTTTGACTAGACCTAGGCTTTGGCCTCCCAGCCCGGGCCTTATCCAGCCAGCTTTGGGAACAGGCCGATTCTAATTTTCACTTTAAAAGGTCCCACAGCTGGGCCAGGATCGTGCTGTGTTGCTGCTGCGGTCTGGTTCTTATTTTTCCAATTTATTTTGCTTTCTTCTTCTATTTTATAAATATATACTTCACGATTCAATGGGAGCAGCCCAGGTTTTTAAAGGCCCCCTTGAAGAGGCTGAGCTCCGCGTGGATTATCTCCTGCGTCTTTGCTGTCAGTCAGCACGCAGACCTGCCGTACCCTCGCCTCATGCATTCTGCAGGGACGAACCCCAAAAGCGCACCGGAGGAGACCAGAGCTGGCTGCGTCTCCCGGTGACACCAGGGTTCCCGCCTCACTCCTGCTGCTCCTGTAGCTCTTCGGAATGAGCCCAACACTGTTTTCTTGAAAACAGTTTTCCTGTGATCTGTGGGGGACGCCGCTGCAGTCAGCACGCTCATGCCGTGTGTGTCTGGGCTTCGAAACTCTTCTTCTCCAGCAAAGAGGGTCCTGCGCCTGGGCTGCTGGAGCCACTCTGCCTCCCCTTACTCTCTGCTGGTGGCCCCCCGCGAGTGCGCCGCCTGGGGCCTGTCACAAGACCCTTGTGAGGGTAGGCGACCAGCGCAGTGGATAAGGAAGCTGGCCTGGTAGGGGCAGGGACAGGGCATGGGGTGACGTGCGTTTAGGACAGTTCTTGGCATCCTGAGTCCGGTCCTGACGGGCTGCCAGTCCCTGGCGGCAAGGCTCCCTTCCTGGTCTCAGTGGTTGTCCTGGCTTAAAACCTAGGGGGTTGCCTAGGAGGGTGCCCCTGACAAGTTAACAAAGGATCTCACCCACCAGATGGTGCTGAAGGAAGATATCCCCGCTGGCCAGGAGGGCGCTGCGGGCTGGCCAGGCCCCCAGAAGCTGCCAGGGACCTCGCCTCACCAGAACACCCAAGTGGTTCCGGCCCCGTCACATTTGATAATTAATGCTGTTTTCTTTTGCTGTTTGGTGTGTGTGTGTGTGTGTGTGTGTGTGTGTGTGTGTGTGTGTGGTGTGTTCAAAAATTCACATTGCCTGTCCTCAGGGTTTCCAAAATCATCCCCAGTACTTTGCCCTCTCTGGATGGAAAGTCCTTTGCAGGAGCCCCACCCTCCTCGCCTGCCCCTCCCCGCCTCCCACCCCAATCAGAATTTCTCAGCTCTGTGACACTGATTTTAGCTTAGCTCCCCACACACCCCAGGGCTGGACGCTCTTGAGAATGTGCCCCTGGGGGGCCGGCAGCCACAGGAACAACCTTCCATCTTGAAAGTAGAAAACAACCAAGAAAAGAAACTTTTTAGTTTGATGCCATCCCGCTTGTTAATTCTTGCTTTAATTTCCTGCACTTTGGAGGTCTTGTTGAGAAAGTTACTGCCTGTGCCTATATGTTGGAGTGTTTAGCCTATGCCCCCCTCTAATAACTTCACAGTCTCTGGTATAATTTCTAAGTCTTTGATCCATCTTGAGTTGATTCCTGTCCATGGTGAGAGGTAAGGATTTAATTCCTCTTTCTACAAATGGATAGCCAGTTCTCCCAGCACCATTTGTTGAAGAGGCTGTCTTTTCTCCAGCGTGAGTTCGGCCCCTTTGTCAAAGATCAATTGACTATAGGCGTGTGTGTTTGTTTCTGTGTCTTCTATTCTGTTCCACTGGTCCGTCTGCCTGATGTTGTGCCAATACCATGCTGTTTTTACTACTATTGCTCTAAGTATAATTTGAAGTCCGGGATTGTGATGCCTCCTGCCTGGTTCTTGTTGCTGAGGATAGCTTTGGCTACTCTGGGTCTTTGCTTTCTCCATATAAAATTCATGACTGATATTTCTAGGTCTATGAAGAATGTTGCTGGTATTTTAATGGGAATTGCATTGAATCTATAGATCACTTTTGGCAGAATGGCCATTTTGATGATATTTATTCTGCCTATCCATGAGCAAGGGAGATCTTTCCATCTTCCAAGGTCTTCTTCAGTTTCTTTCTTTAATGTTTTATGACTCCTGCAACTTTGCTGATGAATGGAGGAGCTACATGCAAATATGTGTAAAAGTATGAATGTAGCATGGTTAACCTGGACACTCACTGTTGGGAGTGGGGAAGGAGAAGTGGGAGAGAGGGCACCAAGCACAGTCTGAATGCATGCCGTTTTCAATATGTTCTACATAGATAGAAAGGGAAGATGGCGGCGGCCGCACCCCCAGCCCTTTTTGTATTTTGAAACAAGGTCTCACAAGTGGCCGAGGCTGGCTTTGAACCTCTGATCCTCTTGTCCCAGCCCGCCCTGAAGTCCCTTCTCTGAAGTCCTTTTTGTTTCCTGTTTCCTCTCTAGCTTCCATGTCTGAGAGAAACACGAGACTCCTTGCCTTTCAGAGACCGGCTCGTCTCAGCCTGATATTCTTCAATTCCGTCCATTTTCCTGCGAATGACAATTCTGTTCTCCATGGGTGAGTAAAACTGCACTGTGTGTTTATATACTGATGTTGACCAACACTTAGGCTGTTTCCATAACATGGCGGTACCAGGTATCACTGTCCTAGTCTATGATTCTTTTGGAAAAGTGCCAAGCAAACATCTGGCTAGATGACAAACACGGGGACATGGGAACTTGCTTTTCTCCGGGACACTTTGCAGCCCCTAACTGTGAGCAAGAGAGAAAGCCCCTCTTGGTGTTATTTACACTTTACATGTTAGATGACTTAGCTGGAAGTCTCAGTATCAAAGGCAGAGCTGTCAGGAATAAGGCTTTGAAGCCCAGGGAGAGTGGCTTTGTGTCTGTAATTCCAGTCCTTGGGAGTCTGAGAAGGGAGGCTTGCAGATTCAAGTTCAGCCTCAGCAATTTAGCAAGATCTTGTTTCAAAAAAAAAAATAATAAGTAAATATAAGTAGGCTGGGAGCCGGGCGTGGTGGGCACACTTGTAATCCCAGCATTCTGGAGGCTGAGACAGGAGGATGGCAGTTCACAGACAGCCTCAGCTACTTAGTGAGGCCCTTTGCAACTTAGTGAGACTGTTTCAAAATAAAGAATCAAAAATAGGGCTGGGGTGTAGCTCAGAGGTTGAATGCCCCTGGGTTACCTCCCCAGAACCTAAAAAAAAAAAAAAAGAAAAGAAAAAAAAAGAAAAGGGCTGGCGCTGTAGCTCCACATCAGCTCTCACACATTTTCATGTTTATTTTATTCTGAGCCTTATCAGCACCCACTGCTCCCTGGTGGGTCTGGAGAAAGCTTGGATCTGCACCCCTCCTCCCTGGGCTGGGCTCCAGGCCCTCCACCCACAGGATTCAACTCAAGACAGATTTCACAGAAGCACTTTGCAGGCAGGCCCCATCCTGTTCATCAAAGCGAGCAAGGCGCCCTGCCCAGCCTGCTCTTATCTCTGCCTGACCTCGAGAGACTGGGAGGGGCCTGGGGAAGAGGGCGCTGGGGAGGAAGAGCCCCCACCAGGAGTTCTCCTGGCCCCACCCTCCTAGCACTGGTGCCTGGGGTATCTGTAAGAGAGATACCGTCAGCATCCAGGGCTGCGTGCAGCCACTCTCAGCGGAAGAGCCACACTGCGAAGGCCTCCTCAGCAGCAGCAGCAGCAGCAGCAGCAGCAGCAGCAGCAGCAGCAGCAGCAGCAGCAGCAGCAGCAGGCGGCCCCTCCTCCTTGCCCTCCTGCTCACCTCCAATCCAAGGTGAGGGTCACCTCTCAGCACCCCAGGCGGCCCGGGCTGGCGCTCTGCTCAGTCCCCGAAACTTGGGTCCTGGCAGAATTTGAATGTAGGCTGTCCTGCGCATAGGAGGCAGGTCTCTGGGGGGCATGGCCAGATAGAGAGAGAGAGAGAGAGAGAGAGAGAGAGAGAGAGAGAGAGAGAGAGAGAGAGAGTGTGTGTGAGTCCCAGCTCCGCCCTGCTGCAGCATCCGGCTCTGACCCTCTCTCTGCTCCCGGTCACCCTACCCTAAGGAGCACAGCCCGACCCCTGCTTCGCAGTGGAGGGAAGTGTATGCTAGGAACATATCCAAGTCTTGTGCGTGTCTGCACTGGAGCCCCCCCAGCCTCCCAGCGGGGACACTCCACTGCGAGGGCGACACTGTCCACGCGTGGGTGGGGGGCCGCCCGCCCTGCAGCCCTAGCGTACCCCGAAAGGGGAGGCGGCTGGGGGTCGACGCGGTCTCCACCCTAGCGTCATCTACTGCCTGTGATGTTCTCACCTCTCATTCCTGGGCCCATACTCACTTGGTTCCGAATCTTTAGGACCGCCGACATCGTTGATGGCTGAGAGCTACTGAGCGCTTATGACGCACCAGGCAAGCAAGGTCTCCACGCTTCAGGCAGAGTGTCTGAAGCCACTGGCGGCCAGAGGGGTGCCGCTCAACCCCGGAGCACGCGTCTGTAGACATCCGAGGACTGGCTGTGGGAACGGGGAGGGCGGGAAGCAGGAGAGACACGGGGTCCAAGGGAAGTGACCGGGAGCCCCAGATGGCGAGCCGCTCCGCTCGCCTGCATGGCGGGCGATGCCGGCACTCACTGCTGCAGCCAGAGCGCTACACCACACACCTGCACGTTCTCAAGCTTCCCTTCTCCCCGGCTCTACAGGAGGGTCGGTGTGAATGTGGACATTTGAGTCTGGGCCATGTGTGAGCATTTAAGGGCTTCATCATCGGAGGGGAGAAGTTCATGGACACAAGTTCAGAAAACCACTTTCCCTTCTTTCAATTTCCCCTTGCAAGGAGGAAAAACTGTATATATATATTTGAGCTACTGGTGATTGAACCCAGGGGAAATCTATCTCCAAGCTACACCCCCAACCCTATTTTTATTCTTTCTTTCTTCTTTCCTTCTTTCTTTTCTTTCTTTCTTTCTTTCTTTCTTTCTTTCTTTCTTTCTTTCTTTCTCCTTCCTTCCTTCCTTTCTTTCTTTCTTTTCTTTCTTTCATGGTACTGGGGGTAGAACCCAGGGGCTTTTCCACCTCTGGGCTACACTCCCAGATCTATTCTTTTTATACTTTATTTGGAAACAGGGTCTCCCTAAGTTGCTGAGAGCCCCACTCAGTTGCTGAGGCTGGCTTTGAACTCGTGGTTCTCCTCTCTCAGCCTCCCAAGTGCTGGGCTTACAAGTGTGAGCCACTGCACCCAGCTAGAAAAAACGATTTAAAGAATATATATAAAAAAAGAATCAGCAGGGCATTTCAAATGCAGTGTTCATTTCAGGCACAAACCAAGCCATAGGCTGCCTGCACCAGCTGAAGGTCCTCCTGGCAGACGCCCTCCTGCAGCCAGGGCCATGTTTAGTGAGTGCCTCTCTCCAGAGCTGCAGTGGTGGGGCAGCCCTGGGTGTCCCAGGCCCCATGGGGGGGCATTGCCTTCCCTTGGCAGGTGAAGGTGGCTCTGACCTCTGACCTCACCCAGTGGGGGGGGGCCGGCAGGGATGTGAGACTTTGCCAACCTTCACTACTATGGTTCGGTGAATCTGAATGACCCTACAGGTCCCTTGTGATCCAAATGTTGGTATCGGGTGGTGCTGTCGAGAAGTGGAGAAGTGATGGGCTCTCTGGGAGGTGGGGTCTTGTGGACGGCCCTTAGGTCCCGAGGGTGTGCCAGTCTTCCTCTCTTGACTTCGTGTCTGGTCATGTAAGCTCTCCCACATACACACACGTCTACACTGATGATGTGACCGTAGCCAGGAGGACCTTTGCCAGTGTCATGCTATGGAACCTCAAACATTGTGAGTGAATAAACCTTTTTTCTTTATAAGCCAGCCAGCTTGGGTATTTCACTGTAGTCACAACAAGCTGATTCATACACCCACATGGGAAGTTTTTGGGTTCTGGGCTGTGTGGAGTCTGAAATGCTTCCCAGACAGCCCCACTAAGACTTCATTTGCAGAAGAAGAACTAATCCGTGGCCCTAACGCTGGTTTCCAGTATCACTAGGGCTTCCTTTCTGGGAGCTCTGGTTGGTGGGCTGGAGGGAACGCTCTGGCATCGCACGGTGAGGTGTAAATGACGTCAGAGGATCCGAGCTTCAGGCCTGGTCTTCCCTCTGCGCCTTCCAGGGACTTGTCGGGAAAGCTCCGTGGCTCCCCCTGGAGGAAGGAGTGCTGTAAGGAGTGGTGGGTAGAGGCTATGGTGGTAGCCTTTGGAAAGGCCGAGCCCCTGAAATCATCGTGTCCTTTCAGACAGCCTCAGGGCATCTTGGATTCCTACTGCCCTCCACTTCCAGAATCTAGGCCCTTTGGGCTTTCTTGCAGCCCGCAGCTATTTGTCAGTGTCCCTGCGGTCTTCCTCTCATCAAATTTAAAATCTGGACAGAATGGAGAAGAAGGGCCAGGAGATAGAGAATGGCTGCTGCTCCCTGCTCACTGCTCTGCGGTCCCCTCCATCGCCTCCTCCCTGCACTTCCCCACCCCACCTCCAGGGGGCACGAGCCTCAGTTCAAGACACTGGAGTAGTCAGAGGTCTTCCACCAGTCTATGAAGTAGACCAGGCGGGGTACATGTGAAATTTCTACTCCCAGAAAAGTTTTATGACAGCCTTGTTGGAAACATTCTTTGGGGACTATGTCATTTACTAGGAAGCCCATTCTGAATAATGCCATAAAAAGGCCTACCTTCGCTCACACGCCAAGTCCTTAATCAAGTAACAGTGTATAGCTGGAGCCTGCGAAGACGCGGGATAAAAGCCACCACAACCCCCCAGGGCTGTCAGCAGCTGGATCCGCCGTATCCACAGGATAGGAGTGAGTGAACGGGGCAGCGAAGAGCCACTCCGAGAGTCCGCGGCAAGCACCGCGGCGATACACGGGCAGTTTCTTCATGTTGACGTTTCATTGCAAAGGGCCCTTGCCAGCTGGCTTGGCTCGCCGAAAGCAGACGCTGCCATTTTTACTTCAAATGCTGTGTTTAAGAAAGCCCAGGCACATGCTCTTTACACCAGTCACAGGCTATCATAAATGCTGCCAAACAAACAAGGTTCATAGGCCGGAAAAGTCAGACAAAATGCCTGCGATTGTACTAGAGAGAGAAAAAATCGTATCTTTCATGAAAACATGATCTTAAATTCAAAATGGTGATAAAACCTATTGAAACTAGATGTCAAGCTAGGAGTTTTTGCTTCTTTTTCTAAATGGGAAAGGTGAATGCTGTTTGAGATCGTCCTCTCTTTGATCACCTTTTCGTAGCTCCATACTTATGAGAAGATGATCTAAATGCTTGGCTCTTACTCGGCTCACTTACATTTCTCAGTATGGTCTGTGGGATGTTCTCAGAGCAGACAGCGGGGAGCCCGTCCATCTAGACGGAAGCAGCACTGTCAGGTTGTGCTGGGCCACAGACGCTCCGAGGCCCTGGGTTCTGGTAGGCACAAGTGGAGGCTGATAAAGACCAGAGTCATCTATCCATCTGTCTGTCCACCCACCAGCCCACCAGTTACCCAGCCATCCAGCCGGCCACCCACTCACTACCAACCCATCCATTCCTGATCTGACCATCCACTCACCTATCCACCCATTCACCCATCCTTCTATATATCCATCCACCCACTCATCATTCATCCATCAATTATCCATCCATCTATCCGTTTATCCATCCATCCATCCACCCACCCTCCCACTTGCCCATCATTCTATCAACCCACCCATACTTATCCACCCCTCTACATCCACCATCTACCCAGGCAGCCACCCACTCATCCACCATCTACCCATCTATCTCTCCATCCACTACCTGTCCCAACATTCAACTGTTCACTTACTTATCGTTGGGAGGGAGTGTTGGAGAAAGCATATTTTTTAATTGGTCTTAGGAAAGTGTGTTCCATGGGAAGCTAGATATGACTCTTCTAAGGGAACAGAGTGCAACACATTCATGAAAGCCAGGCACTCGAGGATGAGGAGGATTCCCCACCCCAACACGACTGCTCGGCATAGGATTCATGTGTTGGGCATTAAGTCAGAAGCTGGCTTAGAGTTGAAACTAAAAAAGGCTCATGATGTGTAGGCTGCTTGAGCATCAAAGAGCGTGACTAAGGGTGGGTTTCCCATGAGACCGCCTCTGATCCTAAGAAGGCTTGTGGCTGAGGGAATGAGCCCAAAAGAAAGTTCTTCCCACGCCCACAGCCGTTGCCTGAGAGGCGGTCGATCCTGCAGTGATCAGGAATTTGACAACTACAGGAAGAGCTGTCAGCTTTACACACCAACCTCCTGTCAATATTAATGCACATTGTTTTATAGTAAAATCCTGTGTCAGAAGATTTTGTAAGAAATGGTACACAGGGCAAGAAATATTGCCAGCCTGGGTGGTGGCGCACGCTTGTAATCCCCGCGCTTGGGAGGCTGAGACAGGAGGATCGCGCAGGTTCGAAGTCAGCCTCAGCTACTTAGTGAGGCTCTCAGCAACTTAGTGAGACCCTGTTTCCAAAAAAAAATATAAAAATAGGTCTGGGAGGTAGAGAGCCCCTGGTTCCACTCCCAGTACCACCACCAAAAAGCCAAACTGTGGAGGTGTTACGGTTTGGATATAGAATGATAATAGAATGTCTCCTGGAAAAGCTCATGTATTTGTGATTCAAAAATATTTAGAATGTGGTGGCCCATGTCTGTAATTCCAGCACCTGGGAGACTGAGACAGGAGGATTGCAGGTTCAAGGACAGCCTCAGCAGGTAGTGAGATGGTTGTCAACCCAGTGAGATGGTTGAGACCCTGTTTTATAAAAAACAGTAGGGGCCTGGGGATATAGCTGGGAGATAGGATGCCTCTGGGTTTAATCCCAGGACTACCCCCACACATACAAAAAACATTCAGAGTTGAAATCATTGAATCATGAGGGTATTAATCCCATCAGTGGGCACCTCATTGGCGGAGTGGATTTACTGGGGGGTAAGGCAGGCAGGCAGGGTGTGGCTGGAGGAGGAGGGACCCTGGGGTGTGGCCTTGGGCATGACCACGGAGCCCAGAGCTCGGCAGGCCTGACTGGGCCCCGCATGGACTGAAAGCTCCAGAGCTCTGAGCGAATCCACCGTCCTTCCTGTAAGTCGTGGTCTTCAGGCACTTTGACAGCCGTGAGAGTGCTGATTGAAACAATAGCAAACAAGATAGGTTATTTATACGATAACTCATCACAGCCTTTCATGTCAGTAAGAGTTGAAGGTCATCAAGTTGTTCGATGAACATCTGCTCATAGGAGAATTTCTCCTGTGCCATGTGGCCAGTGGCTAGCGGTTTCAGGGTACACTCTGGGGCATGGAAAGAAACATCAAGTCCATCCACGTCAGGTTAAAGAGGCCACCAGCGAGTGCGCTGTCCTTAGCGGGCCTCTGGGAGCCACGGCTGCCGGCCTGAAGAGCTGAGGTGCCGGCTCAGAGCAGAGCGGACTGGCTTCAGTGTAGAAGTCTAATGGGCTAGGCATGGCAGCCACACCTCTGATCCCAGGACTTGGGAGGCTGAGACAGGACGATTGTAGGTTTGAGGCCAGCTTTAGCAACTGAGCCGGACCCTGTTTCAAAATAAAAATAAATACATAATAAAGAAATAAATAAGAGTTGGGGGTACAGCTCAGAGGCAGAATGTCGCTGGGCTTAATCCCTGGCAACACACACACACACACACACACACACGCACGCACGCACGCACTCACACACATCTCTAACAATAACAGGTACTTCTGGCCAGTCCCCAGCCCTGGGCTTAGCAGGGACTCAGACCTCTCTGCCCCAGGTGGCCGTCATCGTGCCTCCGGGATCATCCCCAGCAAGCCGGAGGGTGCGGAGGCTGCAGAGATGAAGGGCTGCACCTGATGTCCCATAGGCCTGGCCCTGACCCACTTCCCATTGGTCAGAACCCAACAGGACCCCGCTCAGCCACAGAGAGGCCGCGGCAGCCAGCCACTGGGGAGAGGAGACACACTTCCGTCCACACCGCAGGATCGGCCAGGAGCACGGCCTCTTGAACAGGAGAGACCTGCGGGGCGCCGCGCTGGGCGCAGCAGGACTGACCCAGACACTACAGAGAGCCAGGGCCCGCCTGCTGCTGAGGAGCAGCAGAGGGGGACGGATCAGGGCGGATCCCGATCCAGACGGGATCTGGACGGGATCAGGACGGGATTGGGCAGCGCCACTTCATGCACATGTGCCCTTTCACCAAGGTGGGCCGCCTTCCATACTTCAGGCCCCTCTGGAGCTGGGTGGGCTGCTCTCGGTACGGTGGGGGCACTTCCCTTGTGTGTGTGTGTGTGTGTGTGTGTGTGTGTGTGTGTGTGTGTATGTGTGTTGCTGGGGATTGAACCCAGGGACCTTCAACCTTTTAGCTTCTCCCCCAACCTTACTTTTTTTTTTCTTTTTTTATTTTTTGTGGTACTGGGGTTCCTGGAAGCCCTTCTACCTGCAGGCTACACTCCCAGACCTATTTTATATTTTGAAACAGGGTCTCTGAAGCCAGCACAGCTAGCTTCGAACCTGCGCGATCCTCCTGTCTCTGCCTCCCAAGCGCGGGGATTACAAGCGTGCGCCACCACGCCCGGCCTTACTTTATTTTTTATTTAAAGTTTTTATTTTTATTTGCTGAGGCTGGCCTTGAACCTGCCATCCTTCTGTCTCAGCCTCGTGAGTGCTGGGATCACGGTGTACACCACCACACCCAGCTTGGAGGCGGATTTTAGTGGCCCAGCAGGTCCCGGGGGTGCAGGTGAGGGTACCTCAGACCACAATGTTCACTGAGACGCAGGCAGGAAGAACTGCTGCAGAGAAAGGAGACGGGGCATGGCCGTCTCTGCTGGCCGCATCTCTGCTATAACCAGACAAATCAGGAACTTCCTCTTCTCAGTACACGCTTTATGTTGTAGCATAATCCTGTTCCCACTCCTCTGCAAACGAGAACAGATGGGCTCTTTCCAACTTATCGGATGTCATGTAAGATTCACTTTCGTGTATGTGCCGGGGACTGAACCCAGGGACATTCTACCTCTGAGCTACACCCTCAGCCCTTTTCATTTTTATTTTTTTAATGGAACAGCAGAGTGGCATGATTTAAACGTTAAGTCCGAGAGTGTGCAGAGCATTCTGAGCCCGGCTCACACTCCTCCCCAGTACCGTGCCTTCTCATCCCTCCACCTGACCCAGCCTCTTCTTCAGTGAGCGTCTTCAGTCATCCCGATGCGTCTCTATGGCAACCAGGGCGAAGAGACTGTTGTCCTTCAGCCTAATTACTCGTCAGGCTTGCCTTTTCCACTAAAGTCTTTGACAGCTTTTCATGTCTACATTTAGACCGTGTCCTCATTGTTTGTATGGCTGCATAGTATTCCACTGTGGAGCGGTATCATTTATTCATCCAGCTCCCTGTAGATGAGGGCCTGGGTGGCGTCTTGTCTTTTGTTACTGTGGGGGATGATAGATGGATAACTCAGTAAAGATGTCACTGGGCATATGTGCAATGCTTCCTGTGGGATTCATTCCCAGAAGTACAATTGCTAGACGTCCAGTTGAAGCTTTCCACCAGGCGAGGAAAGGGAAGGCCGGGAGTGTTACAAGGAGCAGCAGCCCATTTCAGGTTTCAGTCCTGGGGCACAGTGACAACGCTTCCCCCAGGGAAGTGCTCCCTCCTCTCCTCCCCCAGAGGGACCTGTCCTCTTTCCTGGGGACACAGAGACGAGGAAGCCAAGAGCAGGGACCTGTTCAGCCCTGGGCCCCGCACACAGCGTGGAGCCGCTAGGAACGCGCCCCCTCCACCAACACACCGCAAGTGAAGGTCGCAGATCGCAGCAGCTGGCTGCGCCGTGAATTCGGGAGCTCCTTTAGGAACAGGCAGTGTGTGCTGGGTGTGGTGGCGCACGCCTGTGATCCCAGTACTTGGGAGGCTGAGACAGGTGGGTCACAAGTTTGAGGCCAGCCTGGGTAACTTAGCGAGACCCCATTTCAAAATGAAAACTAAATGAAAAATAAATAAAGGCTGGGTATAACTCAGAGGCAAAATGCCTCTATGTTAATTTGTGTGTGTGTGTGTGTGTGTGTGTGTGTGTGTGTGTGTGTGTGTGAAAAACAGCATATACCTTAATAAATAATTCAAACGGCCAGGCGCAGTGGTGCACGCCTGCGATCCCAGTACTTGAGAGGCTGAGTCGTCGGGATCGGAGGCCTGAGACCTGCCTTAGCAACTGAATGAGAACCCAGCAGCTCAGCAAGACCCTGCTTCTAAATAAATAGGAAAAAAGCTGGGCTGTAGCTCAGAGGCAGGGTGCTCCTGGCTTCAACCCCTACTACGCACACACACACGCACGCACGCGCACGCACACGTAACGGGCAATACGTGAAGTGGCATCTGGACACAAGACCAGCAAAAGGAAGAGCTTTAAAATTAGCAATTTTAATCAGTTGGATATGATTTCCTTTCCACCACCCAAGTCCCTGAGAAAATGTTGTCAAATAAATCCTCGGTTTAGCTCCACAGTGGCAGAGGAAGACTTCGATTCCTGGTAAAGTGGTTTTCCTTTTGGGGGAGGAAACACCAACACACGCAAGCTGGCTGCTCAACACCGCGGACCCAGAACAGTTACCTCCCATGGAGCTAGTGTTTCTGAACCCGGCTGTTTGGGTGCCCGCAATGTGCAAATCAAACCCGTGTCTAGTTTTCTTCCAGAGGTAGAAAGCTCGGGAAATCGAGGTCTCCCCTTCTGGCCTCTGGTCCTCCTCTCCTGGGCCAGGCTCTCAGTGGGAGCACCTCGTTGGCTCACCGGGAGCACCTTGTTGGCGTCGGTCCTCTCACCGGGAGCTCCTCGCTGGAGGTGCAGAAGCCCATCTTTTCCACAGCACCACGACTGTTTCTCTAGGGCTGGGAGCCCAAAGGAGCAGCGGGGGAGGCCAGGGAGCGCTCGGAAAAGAGCCAGAGGTGCTGGATTCGGTTCCTGCCTCCAGGGTCTCCCGCTCCAGGAAGAAAAGCAGCCAGGGCCACTTTCTGCCTCTTGTCCAGCCTCAAGAACGTTCTCTTTACACTTCCACGTAAAACCTCAGCGGTCACCGGTAATCACTTCAGGATGAAAAGGGAAAGATTGGTGGGCCAGCCCCAGGCGAGGCTGGAGAGGAGCCTGCGGCCATTGTCAGCCATCAGCCGACCCTCCTCCTCCCTCCAGGGCGAGCGCCCCTGAGTCATTCGCCTGCCTTGGGCCTTCTGCCTCCTCTTCCCCAGACCCTCTTTTTTTCAGCAGTCCTGACGGGAAGAGCAGGGGCTTAGACACTTCAGCAGGAAGCCAGCCAAGTCCTGGTGTTTGCGGATTTTTCTGAGGGAAAAAATATAGACTATGGATTTGTAACAGGGCTGCAGGGCTCTGGCTGACAATGAGCAAGTCCAGGGTTTA
This sequence comes from Muscardinus avellanarius, assembly GCF_963383645.1. Taxonomy (NCBI): domain Eukaryota; kingdom Metazoa; phylum Chordata; class Mammalia; order Rodentia; family Gliridae; genus Muscardinus; species Muscardinus avellanarius. The sequence goes on along the minus strand of NC_137803.1, from coordinate 62,721,921 downwards.
AATCAAAGAGGAACTTCACAGAACTAGCACATCAATAGGATTTTAGGGCCGGATGTAGCTCAGTGGCAAAACACTTGCTTTCCAAGTGCAATGCCCTGGGTTCCATCCCCAGTGCCATAAAAGACAAAAAAAAAAAAAAAAAAAAAAGTTATCTCAGTCGGGCACGGTGGCACACACTTGTAATCCCAGCATTTGGGAGGCTGAGACAGCAGGATTCAGGTTCTCGGCCATCCTCAGCTATTTAGTAAGGCCCTTTGCAACTCAGTGAGACCCTGTTTCAAAATAAAGAATAAAAAAATAGGGCTGGAGGTGTAGCTCAGAGGTAGAATGCCCTTGGGATCCATCCCCAGCACTGCAAAAAAAAAAAAAAAAAAAAAAAAAAAATTCTAGCTAGGTGTGGTGGTGCACACCTGTGAGTAATCCCATTTCTTGGGAGGCTGAGACAGGAGGATCACAGGTTTGAAGCCAGCCTCAGCGATTTAGCAAGACCCTGTTTCATGATAAAAATAAAAGAGCAGAGGCGTGGTGGCACACACTTCTAATCTCAGTATTTGGGAGGCTGAAACAGGAGGATCGTGGTTGGCAGCCAGCCTCAGTTACTTAGTGAGGCCCTCTGAAACTTAGTGAGACCCTGTTTCAAAATAAAGAATAAAAAATAGGGCTGGGGGTACAGTGTGGAGGTAGAATGCCCCTGGATTCAATCCCTGGCACCATAAAAAAAATAATAATAGCCGGGTGTGGTGGTGCATGCTTGTAATCCCCGCGCTTGGGAGGCGGAGACAGGAGGATCGCGTAGGTTCGAAGCCAGCTGCACGCGCTGGCTTAGGAGACCCTGTTTCCAAATAAAAATGTAAAAATAGGTCTGGGAGTGTAGCCCGGAGATAGAAGGGCTTCCAGGAACCCCAATACCACAATAATAATAATAATAATAATAATAATAATAATAATAATAATAATAATGTAGGGCAAGGGGTCTAGCTTGGAGGTATAATGTTGCTAGTTCAATCCCCAGTATCAGAAAAGAAAGAAATAAAATCCTTTTCTGGAGAGGGCTGGCTGTCCGCAGGGTGGAGGGCATGTGTGGAGCTTTTCCAGGGAGGAGCCAGCCCTGAGCAGCCAGGCAGAGCTCCCGCGGCTGAGGCAACTTCTCCTGGCTCTGTGACTAGCAGCCAGGCTGTGTCCTTTGGTCCAAAATCACCTTGATCTTGTTATTTGCATTCTAGGGGCGATGACCTTGCTGCCTTTGGTCCTTAGACACCTCCTTCCTGAAGGGATCAATCAGTGGGAAAGAGGCGGGCTTCAGATGCAGGGACGGGGGGAGGTAAGGGCACCTGGTCTCCTAAGTGTGGGTTGACCAGGAAGCCCTGAGGATCCTGAGCTTGGCGTGGATGCTGGGGTAATAGGGGACGGCAGGGTGGTCCCAGGGGCTGAGAGACCACCCAGACAGGCAGCTGGCTGGAGGGCCCTGCCCCACGGGGCGTGCAGCAGCGCAGCAGAGGCCCCGGGCCCTTTCGCTGGTGAATTTGGACTTATTTGATATCACTGACATGAAAGGGGCAGGCGTTTTCATTTATGGAGTACAATTCATACACACATGGAACTTCTATCTTTTCTTAATGGCTGTCCCAGGTTACACTCCACTAAGGGTCCACAGAAGTCTCTTCTCTCTGCATCCTCACAACACTTTTTAGCTTTTGTCTTTTTGATAATAGCCATTCTGATGGTGTGGGGCCATGCATTATCGTGGTTTGGGTTTGGATTTTCCTGGTAATTGTTGATGTTGAGCACTTTCCATCTACCTAATGACCATTTATACATCATCTTTGAAGAGATGGCTCGTCCTTCCTTCCTTCCTTCCTTCTTTCCTTCCTTCCTTCCTTCCTTCCTTCCTTCCTTCCTTCCTTCCTTCCTTCCTTCCTTCCTCCTTCCTTCCCTTCCTGCCTTTGTACTGGGCATTGAACCTAGGGGCATTCTATCTTCAAGCTACACACCAGCCTATTCTTTTTTTTAATTTTGAAACAGGGTCTTCTTGGTGTGTGTGTGTGTGTGTGTGTGTGTGTTGCTGAGAATTGAACTCAGGAGCATTCTATCTTTGAGTTATGCCCACAACTCCGACCCCTTTCTTTAAACATGGTCTCACTAGGTCGCTGAGAGTCTTGTAAGCTGACGAAGCTGGTCTTGAACCTGCGATCCATCTGTCTCAGCCTCCCAAGTCCTGGGAGGACAGGCCCGGGCCGCCCGCCCAGCTTTTCTTGTCATCTGGATCGCCCGCTTTCCCACCGCTCCTTGGTCCCAAATGCCAGGTTGCTCCAGCTTCCTTCAATTGTGGGTAAATCTACACCTTCGTAGTTTCAACAAAATACTGGAGTCACTTCAACCTCAGTTCCAGACACATTCCTTTATCCTGGACTCAAATTAATTAACTGGCATGGAGGCAGATAGCGGTGGTGGTGCCTGCCTGTCGTCCCAGTACTTGGGAGCCTGGGCCAGGAGAATCACAGGTTCAAGACCAGCCTCAGTAACTTAGCCAGATCCTGTTTCAAACTCAGATAAAACAGAGCTGAGAGTGTAGGTTGGAGGTAGAATGTTCCTGGGTTCAATGCCTAGGAAGGCACACATGCACACACGCATGCACGTGCGCGCGCGCGCGCGCACACACACACACACACACACACACACACACCCCACTCAGCATAGCTTAGTTTCCTCCAGGGAGCCCCTTGGATGGGAGGTGGGAGGTGGGCCCTGGGTGTCCCCCTGGAGACCCTCACCCCCATGCTCCCTGATTAGTCACCCCCACCCTTGGTCCTTGCACAGACCAAGGGGGTGGGTCCACCCAGACCACCCCTCAGGCCCCTCCCTCCGGCCTGAGCCGAGTCACTCTCCTGGTGTCCATCCGCTTCCTCTCCCGCGTTTTCTCTTTGAGTGGTCACAGCGCAGGCTGCTTCCCGGGGCAGGCTGTTTCTCACGGCTGGTAGTAATGTGCGTCTACTTGGTAGCCCACCGAGGCCGCGTGTTCTGCTTTGAGAGCTGAATAAATGCCAGGGTTGATGTAACTGGGCCGGAATGGAGGCGGTCGGCTGTATTTACAAATTATTTAGTATTGATAAACCATTTTTTTGACCAACTCTCCCGCTGACTCTAAATTCAATCAGTCCCATTTAACGTAGACGAACCCCAGGGCTCTTGGCTACAAGATACAGAAAGATAACATCCTAAGGACGCCTCTTAACCCAGGCACTTGCATCACGTCTGACTCTGACACCCTCGCCGGGAGATGTTCGATGGATGCTCGTATGGTTTCCTATACAACACTGATCTCAAATGACTAGCGGGGCCTGCAGAAAGGCTCCAGCTTCCCCTTGGGCATCTATTAAGAGTGGTGTCCATTGCACATGCATTTATCTGAATCCATTTTGCATCTATTTATAGTTTCCCTTGGCATCTCAGCATAATTTGCTCCATATGTCTAAACATAGTGCAGTCAACAGCATGCCCTCCTCTGTGTCGCCGAGGCGACTTGCCTGAGTTTTGGGGGTCTCTGTCCTTTAGCTCGGTGCTCCAACATTTTCTGACTGACCAGAGCCTCCCCTGACACCCCCCAGCCTCTTCTTTGCAGGCAGAGGATGTGAAATCGTCCTCGGGATGCAGGGCACTCCACCCACGGGACGCGGGATCCTTTGCGTTCTTGTCCCTCTCCGGACTTGAAATGTTTCTCTTCATGCTTGGCAGAATCATTCACAATATTAAAGAGGCAATATTCACAAGATTGAAAAGGGGAATTGTTGAAATTCCCTCTTTCAAAATTATATGACATAGAAGTCGGGTGTGGTGGCGCACGCGTGTAATCCCAGCATTCGGGAGGCTGAGACAGGAGGATCGCGGTTCACAGACAGCCTCGGGTACTTAGTGAGGCCCTCTGCAACTCAGTGAAACTCTGTTTCAAAATAAAGAATAAAAATAGGGCTGGGGGTGTGGCTGGGAAAGAGAATGCCCTTGGGTTCCATCTACAGTATCACACACAGAAAATATAACATATATAATTATATAAGAAATATATGTATTTGGTACTGGCATTTGAGCCAAGGGGTGGTCTACCTCTGAGCTACATGCCCGGCATTTTTGTAGTTTTGACACAGGGTCTAGCTAGGTCGTCTGGTCGGGCCTTGATCCAGTGATCCTGCTGTCTCAGCTTCCAAGCGCCACCCCACCCAACTCAAAACAATAATTTGTGTGTGTGTGTGTGTGTGTGTGTGTGTGGTTTCTATATCAGGTTCCTTAACACAATAATTCAGAGTAACATGTGGGTCATTAATGAAACTCATATGAATTGCATACGTTTGGATCAAAATAGATGTCATATGTCACTAGCGAAGGCCTCTATTGTATGCAGATTTGTAAATAATTGAGAACCTATCATGATTCATCTCTAAAAGAGCCTCCTAGGGATAATAACCTAATATTCAAGAGAGAGAAATTATACATCCGCACACAACAGAGAAGAGGGGTTTCATATATAAAACAAACGCACACATACGGGTGAGAATAAAGTAGTTGAGAACACAAGAAAAAGCGTGTCTGTGGTGACACACTTGTGAGACGGTGACAGCTAGTTCGTAGTAGAATCTTAGAAAATTCAAATGAACTTGAAAACGGTCCAAGAAGAAAACGCCACGTGTGTGTGAGAGGCCGGGTTCTAGCTAGGTCTCCGCAAATGCAGTAAAATACGAATCACCAGTAAAAGAGGATTGCGCTAAGAACGCGTAGTAAGTGTTGTCTAATCTCCATTCCAACAGCTGGATGGAGGAACGGCCTTTCCCCTGGGTCAAGATGGGGAAACCGAGGCTGGGAGAGGCTGAGGAGTGCCCAGGCCTGGCCCTGCTCGGAGCCTTGGCCGGCAGGTCTGGGGCCGGGCCCGGGATTCCGCACACCTGCCGTCCGCCCCGCTGGGCACTGCGCTTCCTCAGCTCCCGGCGCCCCGCTCCTGACGCGGGTCCCCAGCTGCTTCTGCGCCCCTCCGACCCTCGGCTCACTCCGCACCCAGCGGGGCTTCCCGCGCTTGGCTCCAGGGAGGACCTCGGGCTACTGGAGGTGAGGGCGGCGCCTCGCCCCTCTGTGGAGGGGGACAGGGCACATCTGGCCCCTGGAGGGACGACGGGGCGCATCGGGAGCAGGAGAACGGCCTGGTGGTCCTCAGCCTTGTGCTCAGCCTCCAGGGTGGAGCTTTGGGGGCATATTTTCTGTTCCTCATTCGCTTTCACAAGCCCAACCATGTAGCACACGGAGATTGCCCGAGAGCCACTGAAGTGGAAAAAATGCTCTCTTTCTTTGTTTTTCCTAAATTAAATAAAATATGACTTCATTTCCTACTTTGCAAGCTTAAGAAAAAAACTCCATCTCTGTCATTTTCCAGAACTTCTTTCTCTGCCATCATCCTTGAGTCTCACAAGAATCTGGGGCCTGTGCTGACCAGAAAAGAGGAGGAAGCAGCTTCTATCTGTGGCCTTGCCTTGATGCGGTTTGTGTGTGCTCTTGGGCTTTTTAAATTTTTCTTTACTGGGGGGTCGAACCCAGGGATATCCTACCTCTAACTACACCCCCAGCTGTGTGTGTGTGTGTGTGTGTGTGTGTGTGTGTGTGTGTGTGTAATTTATTGTGCTCTGGGCTATACTCCCAGACCTATTTTATACGTTATTTAGAAACAGGGTCTCACTAAGTTGCTGAGAGCCTCACTAAGTAGCTGAGGCTGGCCTCAAACATTTGATCCTCCTGTCTCAGCCTCCCAAGTACTGGGATTATGGGCATGTGCCACTATGCCTGTCTCTGCTTTCTTTTCCTTCCTTCCTTCCTTCCTTCCTTCCTTCCTTCCTTCCTTCCTTCCTTCCCTTTCTCTCTTACTTTCTTTATTTCATTTTTGGTACTGGGGATTGAACCTAGAAGCAGTCTACCTCTGAGCTACACATCTAGTCCTTTTTATTTTGAAACAGGGTCTCCCTAAGTTGCTGACGGTCTTGCTAAGTTGCTGAGGCTGGCCTCAAACCTGTGATCCTCCTGCCTCAGCCTCCCAAATACTGGGATTACAGGCATGCACCACCATGCCCAGCTTACCTATGCTCCTTGACCTATTTGGAGGTGAGAGTTCTTGGGTCACTCCTGACCAGATCAGGGAGAACCCCTCAAGGCCCCATCCCCCCATCTTCTCCTGAGTAATCCAGCTCATGGAACATGAGGCTGAGGTCCAGGGTCTGGGGCCCAGCACACAGGGCATGCAGATGACATAGGCCACTTCCTGGAGTACCCACAGAGCCTCATGTGGCCCCCTAGACTGGCTCCGTCCACTAGAACTTTCTGTAGTGATGGGAATGTCCAGCATCTGAATAGTCCACCATGATAGACGCTAGCCTCGTGGGATCGAGGCCCTGGAGTGCGCATTGAGTTTAATTCTAATAAATGTGGATTTGATTAGCCGTAGGTGGTTGGCGACTGCCATTTCGCGCTGTACAGATGTGCACTCTCTCTCCTGTTTCACAATGGCCTTGAAAGTCATTGTTCTAGGACAGCTGGGTCCTGGAGGGCAACTGCCCAGGAGGGTGACATTACACACGGTGGCTTGACTTCCTTCTCATGCCTCAGGGTGCACAGCAGTCTTCGTATCCAAGGTTTCACCTTCTGAGGTTTCAGTTACTTATGGTCCGCCAAGTCCAAAAATATCAAATGGAAAATTCCAGAAATAATTCACAAGTTTCAAGTGGCCGGCCATCAAAACATCTATGTCTTCTGAGTTGCGTGATGAAAACTCCCAGCATCGTCCTGCATCTTGGGGGGAGGAGTCTCCCGGCCACCCAGTGCGTCCTCACCCAGTGAGGCCTCCCACCCGCACCCACCCTCGTCTTGGTTTTCAGCTCCACCGCTGTGGCACCACCGCGCGGTGTCCAAGTGATTCCTACTTTACTCCACACCAGCCTCAAGCCCGAGAGTCACGTCAGCAATTTGTAAAGTTCAGGAGATACACACACACACACACACACACACACACACACACACACCCTTCCCTTAAGTGAAAAGTGAAAGTTCTCCACTTAATAAAGAAGAAATAAATGTTGGCGGCTGAGGGTGCTGAGATCTACAGAATGATAAGATTGGAGAGAGACAGACCACACATCACTTTTATTGCTGTGTATTATTGTAATTGTTCTGATTACTAGTTATGGTTAATCTCTCACTGTGTCTAACTTATAAGTTAAACATCATAGGTATGTGCATCCAGGAAAAATCATACACACATCTCTATGTATGGTGCATACATATATAGGGTTCAGTACAATCCCTGGTTTCAGGCATCCACTGGGCACTTGGGATGCGTCTCTTGCAGATGAGGGAAGACTACTGCTTTTGTTACTGCAGCATAACCTGGCCTGTACCGACTCCTACAGCTCCCGGGGCCTCCTGGGTACCCATGCCACAATGGGCGTGGGGACCCGTCCAAGTCGCTTCCAGCCCAGAGGCTCGGCCGGCTCTGGTCCCTGGACTCAGGAGCCCACACCTGCCCAGTCCGTCCTGTTCTTATTCTTTCTCGAATCATCCTTTGAGCCGCCCAGGCTTTGCCCACACCCCCTCAGCTGGCTGGGATAGCTTGGCCTCGGTATCCTCCGGAGGCCTGGACCCTAGGGATGGAAAAGTCTATTTTGGTTTTTCTCTCCTCGGCCCTGCCTAGCAACTTCTTTTTGTCAGCTCTATTATTTCCGAATGAGCTTGCCATGTTAAAAAAAAAAAAGCACAAAAGTTCTCAATAAATACGGCACTGTATTAAATTATTAATAAATCAGCTTGAAGCACAGTTACAGAGCTCTGGGAATAGAGATAAGGGAGAAATGATTCCTTTACTTCTGCCAAGTTGGCACTTGGGTCAAAGGCCTGGGGTTCTGTAGAGGAAGTTCCACAGAAACAATTTATTTAAAGGCTAACCCAGCTGGGCAGCGACAGAGGACTCAGCCCCCTCACCCCACGTCACCCAAGCCCCAAACCGGCACCTGTGAAACAGATCTCATCCTGTAACGTGTTAGCAGAAATGCAGATTTGATTTATTTATTTACTTAGTCCAGAGCCATTCTCCCCCCGAACTACACCCCAGATTGTCTTATTTATTTATTTATTTATTTATTTATTTATTTATTTAAAACAAGTTCTCACTGAGTTGCTGAGGCTGGCCTCAAACCTGTGATCATCCTTCCTCAGCCTCCCAAGTCCTGGGACTCCAGGCGGCACCACCTGCCGGCTGGCTCCATATGCATCATCGACAAAACCTTCAGGGAAGCTTCTTGGAGAAATGGAGAGCAGCGCCTGGTCCCCCCCCCCACCACCGAGGAAATCACACTCCCCAGGGGACTGCTTTGCTCAGCCTTCCCTGGCGCCTTCTCTCTCGCAGCCTTCTCAGCCTTCTCTCTCTCAGCCTCCTCTCCTCCTGCTGGGCCCGCCCGCCTTCTCTAAGCCCCTTCTAGTGTTCCCTGAGACTCTGATTTCGCTCACGCTGTGTCCCTCATTCAGATCAACACAGCCTTTCTCTTTGCACCACGTCTCTCCCGGGTGAAGGGGGGACGAGGCCAGCACCTAGCACCTAGCATCCAGCACCCAGTCCATGTACAAGCCGGGCACTGTAACACATACTTGTAATCCCACACCTGGGAGGCGGAGGCAGGAGGATGGCAGCTTTAAGGAAAGCTTTGCAGTTACTACCACACACACACTAAAAAAAAAAAGGAAAAGAAACACAATCGTATCAGTCATTGTTGGGGAGGGTGTCACGGTCGTGGCCTCTCCCAACGCCTGTCTCCTTGGTTCACTGGTGTTCGCCGCGGCTGCGGGGCCACCTTTGCCTGTGAGTGCTGCAGCCGATGTCCTGGGCGCCGGGCGCTTGTCCTCTGACAAGGCCTGGCTTCCTTGACCCAACCCCTTTGCTCTCCAGCAGCCATGACAGCGCCCCTGCCAGCCAGGCCTGGGAGCCCCGAGGCCCCTGCAGCGGATGGAAGGAAGCGCCATTGCTCCTGGACTTAGTCACCCGGGAGGGGCTCAGAGCAGTCCTCTCCTTTTGCTCTGGTTTGTTTTGGAGGCCCGAGTGTTCTCCGCCTCTATTATCCCGAGCGCCTTATTTTTCCTCTTGATCCAAACCAAACACTGTTTATCAGTCATAGGAAGGACTTAGCAATGCGTCTGCCCGTGGTGCCGCGCTGCACGGCGCTTCCTGTGCTGGGTGGCCCTGCTCCAAAACCGTGGAATAAGCCTTCAGAGGAGATCAGAGACCGAGGCTGGGTCTGAGCCAGGGCCCCTTCTCCTCCCCGCCTGTGTCGCCCGCCCCCAGGGAGGTCCTCAGATGGGAGCGTTGAAGCCCCAGCATCCCGAGCTTTCTCGAGAGTAGTGGCCACACCAGGCAGCGGAGTCTTAGCAAGGTTTATTATTATTATTGTTGTTGTTGTTATTATTATTATTATTATTATTATTATTAATTTTTATTATTATTTTGCAGTACTGGCGATGGAAACTAGGGACATTCTACCTCCGAACTACATCACCAGCCCTTTTTTTATTCTTTATTTTGAAACAGGGTCTCACTGAGTTGCAAAGAGCCTCGCTAAGTAGCTGAGGCTGTCTGAGAACCCGGATCCTCCTGTCTCAGCCTCCCAAATGCACGGACTACAACTGTGCGCCACCACGTCCAGCTTAGCAAGGTTTATACTTGTTCAACACCCCTGATCCAAACTGCTTGACATCTAGAAATATATTGGATTTCAGTTATGTTCCAGAGTATGGAATATTTGCATATATATGTATATAATGAGCTGTCTCGGCGATAAGCCCCAAGTCTAAGCACAAAATCCGCTCATGTCACACACACACACACACACACACACACACATACACACTCACACACACTCACAGCTCCTGTGTCCTGAGAGCCCGGCCTTGGTTCTTTGATTCTTCGGGGCACACTGGGGGCTTGATTTCAGAGCAGCCAGCTCAGAGCTGTCTCAGGGCCCCTGACTTGTGGCCTCAATGAACAGCGGAGCTGGCCAAGTCCGTGGTGGCTCAGGAGTTTGGAATCAGACGCAAAGATACTGTCACCAGTTACCTGGGGGAGCTGGGGTGCAGGGCAGAGGTCGACAGGACTTTGAGCAGGATGTGCAGAGTCCTGTGGAGCGGGGGAGGCAGGCGAGGAGGGCGGGCCATGGCAGGAGACAGAGGCCAGAAGTTTCTCCTGCCCTCGAGCCCTGGGGAGACCCCGAGAGGGACCTGCCTCTGGGCCTGGACCTTCCCAATCCCTGCCCTCAGAGGCCTTCCTACCTCACTGGGCTTCTTTTCTTTCTTTTGGCCCTAATCTTGCAAGTAAAAAGGAAATCACAACTGCACAGATAAAGTTCTAACATTCACCAGGTAGCCATCACCCCGAATCAGCAAGTGCTGGGATATGTGTCATTTTGCTTTTGATGCCTTCGTTCTAAATGATGCAGAGGTTGCAACTAAACACGAGAGCTGCCTTTTGTCCTCTTCCCTGGTCCTTCCTTCTCCGCACAGGGGCAGCCAGTTAAGGATCTGGCCCAGAGCCACGAGCATTATTTGAAAGAGGCTTCCAGGTAAGTGTTGCTAACGAGAATCGTGCCCCACCGCTACCGCAGAGGGGGGAGGCCGAAAGCCGACGTGTGTTTTTGTGGCGGCAGCTTCTGTTTGTCCGACAGACTGTTTGAAACAAAAACTGATTTTGTTAAGATAGAAAGAGAGGATGCATTTGGGGTCTGCCAGGGGACCGGATCCAACTCTGCAGGCCCCCACACCCATGCTTAAGGCCCTTGCGTGAGGGGACGCAGCAACTGCGTGTAACCTACGCTCATCCGCCTGGATGCTTGGGGTCATCTTAGGCGACTTAGAACACCTAACACAAGGCCAGCGCGACGTAAATTGCCATTCTCTTGTCTAGGGAACAAAGGAGAAAAACTCACCGTTCAGTACAGTGTTTGTAGTGAGTAGCTTTTATCTGTGGCTGGTTGGATCAGACGCACAGGGCTCAGGAGTGCAGAGGATGGCCAATGGTGGCTGACCTTCGTTTCATGATGGGGCTGGTGCGCTCTTACCACTTCTCCCCATCTCTCTAAGGCCCTACAGCCTCACTTCTGGGAGCCTGTGAGTACATTTATTTGTCTTGATTTTGCAAAGGACTCAGGGTGGGTTTTTTTTTTTTTTCATTTTTGAGAATGTTTGTTTCCAATGTTGGAAAATGTTCTGCCTGTCTACCCTGTTGGACCATTCTGAAAGATGTCGGTCATCTTCCAAAGCTCTTACTTTCCTCTCTCTCTGTCTCTTTCTCTCTCTCTGTCTCATCTCTCTCTCTTTCTATCTCTCTCTCTGTCCCTCTCTCTGTCCCTCTCTCTGTCTCTCTCTCTGTCCCTCTCTCTGTCTCTCTCTCTGTCCCTCTCTCTGTCTCTCTCTCTGTCTCTCTCTCTGTCTCTTTCTCTGTTTCTTCTCTCTGTCTCTTCCTCTCTGTATCTCTGTCTCTCTCTGTCTGTCTCTTTCTCTCTCTCTTCTCTCTGTCTCTTCCTCTTTGTCTCTCCCTCTGTCTCTCTGTCTCTGTCTCTCTCTCTCTCTGCCTCTTTTACCATACTCTGGGTGGCGTCTTCAGAGGTATTTTCTGGTTGTCTAGTTTTCTGTTCAACTCTCCATCAGGGGGTTTTATGTGTTTTTATTTTCCAACTTGATGACTTTATATTCCTATTCTTTCCATTTACTTGTCCTGCATGGGACTTTTATTTTTCTATGGGGTCCCTTCTTGTCTGATGATGTCCTTTTCCCCTTTGCCTCTAAAACTTATCACTATACGACCTTAGGCAGGACTGGACCTGAGTTTCCAACTGCTGAAATTGGCGATGGAAAGTCTTTCTCTGTTGCATGTTTGAAATTATCCACTAAAAAGTTTTAATGATGATATTCTTCTGGTGGCTTCTTCTGTTTCTTCTTCGTTCCTTCTACTTCCTCTTCCTCCTCTTCCTCCCTCTCTTCTTTTATTTGGCACTAGAGATCGAACCCGGGGTTACACTAAATCTGAGTTACATCCTCAGCTCAATTTTATTTTGAAATAGGTCTTGCTGAGTTGCTGAGGCTAGACTTGAACCTGTGATTCTCCTGTCTCAGCCTCCCACGCTATGAACTGGGAGATGGAGTCCAGCCTCCCACTGGGATTGCAGGCATACGGCACCTCGCCCAGTTTCTAGATCATTCGATGTCTCCATGGTTCTTGGGGTGTTCAGACTCTCACTAGTGGCTGCAGCTCCCTGTGGCCTTCCTAGCTGTTCACTGAGATGCTCTCGTGGGGGCGTTTGTAGAACACCCCCATGGTCTACCCTTAGGCCCTGTGCTGGTGAGGTTTGCTATTTAGCGTTTCTTTGGGGCTCCCTGCACCCCCTGTAAAATCAAAGTGTGGGTGCTGTAATGTGTCTGGCATAATCCAAGGGCTCTGGTCTTTACCAGATAATTCCTTTTCCAATCATAACTTCAGTGAATGGCTTCTTTAGAGCTTCTCCAGAGAAGTGGGCAGAATTTTTGTACTTCTGTCCCTAGCCCTTGGCGATCCCACTTTTCTGCTTCAGATCTCAGAGTCTGAGTCCCTCGCCCTGGAGAACCATCTGCTCTGAGCTCTCCTTGGCTTCCTCTTATTAACTGCTTTGGACTCAAGGTCCTGATTTCTGGCATCTGGAGATTTCTTTTCTAATTTCACACATGTAGAAAACCAGAAGGACTATTTTATTCTATTTCACTAGGGTTCCATATCTGGGGCGAGAAGTGGGGACACAGGCTTTCCAGTCGACTTGGTCTGGATGGGGCCCAATGCTGTGCCTTGCCAAGGACTCTTGGCACACTTGCGTGAAACTTGCCTTCCTCTCGAGCTGGCTGGAGCGGCTATCTGTACCTCGCAATCAAAAGGGCTCAGACCAAGGCAGACGTGATGTAGCCAGGAAACCACGGGACAACAGGGTCAGATGCTGAGCGGTCTCATCTCTGGGAGTCCAGCAGGGACGCTCAGCCAGGGTGCAGAGTGACTGACTTGGGAGTGAGAAATGCACAGCATGGAAAGCTTGAAGGGAAAAATAAAATGTAAAAAACCTTAGGAGGGGGAGCAGGGGAGAGAAGAGAAGCAGAGAGAACCATTTTTTTGACCACTGCAATAATCCAGGTGAGAGGTGATGACGTCGTGAACCAAGCCCATAGGAATTTGGGAAATAGGAGACTATGACGTATAAATATCCGGTCTGTGTAAACTAACTGTTTTCCATGTTTTTTTCTCGTCTAATATTTTTAGCACTTCTAATGATATCCCTGTTAAACAGATTCGAAATTAGAACGATTCAGTGATCTGAGGCCGGTCATATATTAGCGAGTGGCTGAGTCCAACTTTGAACCTAGGTCTCTGACATCAAAGCCCAGCCCTGCTCTCCTCTTTTTCCTAAGCAACTTTTAATAAGAATTGGTGAGAACTTGTATGTGGGAGGCGACGAAGAGGCGAGAGTGGGAAAGGACTCTTGAGGTGCCCAGTTATCAGTTAGGACGCTGTGACCCCCGAGATGGGACGCAGAAGGTCGCGTCTGTGGGGGAGAAAGGACATCATTAGTTCATTTTGTGAAGTCAGTCAGGCACGGGAATGTGCGGCTGGGGACCTAAGAGAGAGTCCAGCTGAAGATAAAACCTTTGAAGTCATTGGCTTATGGCTGGTTACAGAAGCCAAGGGAGAAGATACGATTGCTCTTAGCAAGTTTGGACGGTGTGGAACCAAAGTGGAAGGGTAGGATGGAGTTGTTCATATAACTTTGTGAAGCAAGAAGATGGCCAGAGCTGTAGCACGGAGCCATTCTCCTGATAGGAAAGGATGCTGTCATGGTGTAGACGTAGCGTCTCCTGGGAGAGGACACGTGTCGGCGATGCAAAGAGGTTCAGAGGTGGGATCTAATCTCATCAGTGGACACGCCCCTGGATGGACTGAGAGGTGCAACTGGGTGGTAAGGTAGGCGGGTAGGTGTGGCGCTGGAGGCGGGTCCTGGGGGTGTGGCCTTGGGCATGTGTCCATCAACCCCTGCCCTCGCGCTCCGCTTCCCACCACACGCCCTGAGCTCCGCAGACGGGCCCTGGCCCAACAGGGACTGAAGCTCTGGAAATGTGAGCAAATCAGTCTTGTTTTCTTCTAAGCTGTGGTCATCAGGTACTTTGTGTAACAGCAGTGAGAATGCAGACCAACACAGGTGGAAAAGGAGCTGGGCAAAGAGTTGGGAAGAGTCTCAAGAAAGGTAGGCAGAGAACACAGAGGGAGTGGAATCGCAAAACTAAAAGATTTCATCTTTTTTTTTTTTTAAACAAAGAGGGAGTTTTCGATGCTAATACACGCTGAAGAGGTTGAAAAAATTAAAATCTGAAAAGGAGACACTGGATCTGTCAACCACGAGGTCATCAATGACCTTTGTAAGGACAGAGAAAAGGAGTGATTCATTCTGCCTGGGGCAGGCTACAGAAAGGCTTCAAAGGAGGTTGACATTTGAGCTGGCCACGACACAGCAGTGGGCCCATGCCAGGCAAAGAAGAGGGTAAAGGGCACTTCGGAAAAAGAGAAATCATGGGGCAGGGGGTGAAAACCCAAGAAAGCAATCGTTTGGAATTCACTCAGAGCTGTGGATTTCCAGAGAAGTTGGCAGCACACGTCTATTAGGCCATGTTTTGGTTTCTACATTTTAGAGAAACTTACAGCTTCTCTGTAGACATAATAAGTGCGATTAGGAAATGCGATTGGTGATTTCCGAAGAGACACACGGCTCAGTTGTTTATGAAAACATTGTTCTCATGAGGCAAGGTGAGCAGGAAGACCGCGTTACATCTCCTGGACGGCGGCAGGATTGGGGAGGCAACGATGGCAACGATCGCCAAGTGCAGAGGCGCATGCCTGTAATCCAGCACTCAGGAGGGTCACAGGTTTGAGGCCAGCCTTGGCAACATCGGCCCTCAGCAATTTAGCGAGGCCTTGTTTCAAAAGAAAATAGGGCTGGGAGTGTGGCTGAGAGGTTGAAGGCCCCTGCGTGTAAGCCCCAGTACCATAAGTAAACAAGCAAGCAGACAAATCAGTGCTATTGCAGCCACCCTAAAGTCTCAGAGGTCTGACACAATCAGAGTTTGCTTCCCACTCCCGCGGAGCCCGGCGAGGTCCAGCAGCTCTGCTGGACACGCCGCCTCCTCCTCGTGGTGACTCCGGGATCCACCGTGCCGAGCTCTGTAGCGCTGGTCTCTCTCACCCCGACCATGTGCACAGGGAAGGAAGCCACATGTGAGAGTCACGCTGGACAGTCACCCAGGCTGGGCTGGCAGCTCCCTGCTGCTCATGTCCAGGGGCCACACTGAGTCCAGGGGCCAACGTGACCGCTACGGCCACGGGAGACACACGTGTGAGCACACTGGTGTCGGTGCACACTGGCCACACAAGCCCACGGATTATTTGGCCACTAGCCTGCCAAGTGTTAAAATATTATTTCTCTTGGAAAATGTTCGTGGCCTTAGACACTGACAATTTTCTACGTTTGGAGATGTCCTTGGTTCTCTAACTCAGGGCCTCAGTTCCAGGGGTGTGTGTGTGTGTGTGTGTGTGTGTGTGTGTGTGTGTGTGTGTGATTCAACCCAGAGCCTCTCGGTACTAGGCAAGCAATGTACCACTGAGTGGGATCCCCAGCCTAGGTCTGTGGTTAAAAACAGATCTTCACATTATCAGAACTCGTGTGCCCCTTAGGCCCTGCGCAACGGAAGCAAAAAGTTAAGAACCGCAGAACTGTGTGCTCAGGTGTTTGCCACAGGGAACTGAATTCTCCATGGGAATTCAATGGAAGGGATTCGGGAGAGACGAGGTCACTGTGGTTGGCAACGTGAAGCCTACCGCAACAAAACAAAACAAAACAAAACCAAGCACCCGAGGGGACAGCGCAAGGAAGACTCAAGGAGGCTGAGCTAAAAGAAAAGCAGATTTTGTCCTTAGGCTGCAAGAGCCAGACCTGACTTTTGCATATTAACTGTGGACCCTTCATTTTTGCTCATGAAAACTATTAGTGGCAGCCAGGTACGGTGATGTGCGCCTGTGATCCTAGTACTTGAGAAGCTGACTTGAGGAAGGTCATGGGTTTGAAGCCAGTCTGGGCAACGTAGTGAGACTCTCGGCATCTTAGTGAGACCCTGTTTCAAAATTTAAAAACAGAAGCCGGGCGCGGTGGGCACGCTCGTCATCCCAGCACTCGGGAGGCTGAGACAGGAGGATCGTGGTTTGCAGACGGCCTCAGCTACTTAATGAGGCCCTCTGCAACTCAGTGAGACCCTGTTTCCAAATAAAGAATAAAAATATGGCTGGGGTGTCGCTTAGAGGTAGAATGCCCCTGGGTTCCATCCCCAGTACTACCAAAACAAAAAAAAAAGTAAAGAAAAAGAAAGAAAGAAAGAAAGAAAGAAAGAAAGAAAGAAAGAAAGAGAGAGAGAAAGAAAGGGGTGAGGAGGGTAGCTCAGAGGTACAATGCTCCTCGGTTCAATTCCTAGTACCAGTAAACAAAACAAACAAACATTAGTGTCAATGTTAAGAAAGAAAAGCATCCATACTTCATTCCCCTCTTTTCTTTCTGGTTTCCTTCAGTTTTTTTTTTAAATTTAATTTTTTATTGGTGCAATGTATTCATACATCATAGTGGTATAAAGAAAATACTTTTGTAGACATACATGCACATCTCGCCCAGTTAGCCCCTACCACGATCCCCACCCCGTTCCCTCCCCATCCCTCCTTCCCACGCTTGGCTTACTGGTTGACATCTAGTATTATAGCAATTTATACAATATTAACATTGATAATCTCACATATCCTTCAGTTTTTAAACATGCAAAGTACCACCCACTGAAGCTGGCGGTCACCTTGGTCACCACGCGCAAGGCTCTGGAGATGCCACTGCCGTGGCCACGTGGACCTGCCCGGCCGGCGCTCAGGCTCGCTCCCAGAGGCTAGCGAGAGGCGGCCCGCGGGGCGCGTCCTGACTCCTCGCAGCCTGCTGCCTGCCGCGTTCTTCTTTGGGATCTTGGGTGGACGGTCACCCCTAAGGATGGCTTCCCCGGGCAGTTGGGAGGCCTCCCTCCTCGTCCTCTCTGCCCCACAGCCTTCTGCTTCTATGCTCATTTTATTTCTTTTTACACTGTGTTCTCCTCTCACTATTTGTGTTTTCATTTAACTCCCGCGAGAAGGTAGCGCCCATTACAAGTATTCTTCTGCATATGACCTTCCTTCTGCTTGGATTTTTTTTTCAGTACTGGAGATGGAACCCAGGGGCATTCTACCTCTGAGCTGTACCTTCAGCCCTATATTTTATTCTTTATTTTGAAACAGGGTCTCACTGAGTTGCAAAGGGCCTCACTAAGTAGCTGAGGCTGGCCGCGAACTGTGATCCTCCTGTCTCAGCCTCCTGAATGATGGGATGACAAGCGTGCCCACCACGCCTGACTTTTGCTTGGATTTTTCCTGTGAGCTCTTTTCTGGAATACATGCTCAGGGGTGAGATCGCTGAATCAAGAGCTACGAGCTTTCTTCTGGTTCTTGAAAGGTGGTCGCCATGCTCCTCTCCAAACACTGGACCAATTGAGAGCCACGCGCGGGGCGCTCAGACACCTGCTCTGTCACCGCAGTCACTGTTAGTACTGGGGCGTCTGTCTCTCTCTCTCTCTCTCTCTCTCTCTCTCTCTCTCTCTCTCTCTCACACACACACACACACACACACTTTAGCAAAGCAACTCTATATTTTCAAGAGTTGATTTATGAATTATTAAAGATTAGTAAGTACCTTAACATGAAATAAAAGTCTGTATCTTGAATTCTTCAAGCCAAACTTTCAAGAAAACATTCTTGTGTGTGTGTGTGTGTGTGTGTGTGTGTGTGTGTGCACGTGATTCTTTAACAGCGGTCTCGCCCTCACATGGTAAATCGCCCTCTCCAGGGGCATCAAAACACACAAACGGGGTGAGGAGCCGCCCCCCTAAGAACAGGTCCTTCTTCTTGGAATTCTCCTGTCGGTGACTGTCAGTCATCAGAGCAGCTAATTGGCAGTTTAGAGCCTTCAAACGCCTGTGAGTGCTCAGAATATGTGGGCGAGGAACGGCCCGGCTTCGCGCTTCTGCGCTATCAAAAAAACAGATGAGAGAGAAATGATGGGGGCGCTAAGCAGGGCGGCGAGTACGGGTGCTGCCATCGTCTCCCTGGCCAGCGTCTTGCTGCTTTACAGCTAAGAAGAAGGAAAGACATCTTCCCTGGGCCAGGTCCTACTCCCGGAGGGAACGGATGAACATGTAAAGAAGTAAATAAACATAGAAATAAAGGGGCAGAACGTCCAGCGCACCGCAGAGGTGCAGGCCCAGACAGGAGCCATGGCAGAGGAATGGGGTTTTGTTTCCTCTCATATGTGGAAGCTAGAGAGAAGACAGAAGGCACAGGGGCTGCGGCAGGGAGGAGCAGGCAGCGGAACAGTGGACGGGAAGGGGACGGTGTAAACGCGGCCGTCCACCGCGGGAGGCGGTGGGAGTCAGAGGCACCAAGCGCCGTGTGCTGTCACTTTAAATCTCACGGGGATGTGGAATTAGATGCACTAAGGCCAAAAAGAAAATTCCAGAGCCCCCAGGGTCAAGGCCCATGTTGACCTTTTTTTTTTTTTTTAATTTTACAAGCGTTTGCTCTTCACACACGTGCGCCAGAGCAGTGGAGGAGGCGGAGATGCAAGGTTCCCTTTGAGAAGTCCTTTCTCGGCCCTGGCGTCCCACATACTCATGTCTGATGAGGCTGGGGGAGGGGAGCAGGGCCGTGTGTGTGGTGCCTCTGAAGCAGCGGGGCTTGCGGCTGGAGGAAGGGAGGCAGAGGGAGCTATGCACGAGCTTCTTCTCCACACCAGGCTCTGCCTCAACTTACCTGGCAGCCCTGGAAGCCCCTGGGGGCTGGACGCCTCCTCTCTGTGCTGTAGACTCTGCCGGGGCACAGTAGAATGCACCTGTAATCCCAGTATTTGGAGGCTGAGACAGGAGGATTGTAGGTTTGAGGGCAGTCTCAGTAATTTAGCAAGGCCCTCAGCAACTTAGGGAGACCCTATTTAAAAATAAAAAGGGGTGTGTTGTTTGGAGGTACGGAGAGGAGAGAGAGGAGGAAGAGAGAGAGACAGTGAGAGAGAGATCTAGAGAGCGAGCGAGACGAGGGCTCTCTCAAGGTAAAGCTCCTAAAGACCTGTGGGTCTGACAGGCTTTCCCTCTTTTGTAATTGTGTAATTTGCATTCGTACTTATTTTCCAACTCAACGAGCCTTACAGCTTGGCATGACTGGATGTTGTCTCTTGCAAGATACTGACCAGCCTCTTCATTGGTCTGTCTTCTGTTTACAATCAAATACTTCGAAAAATCTTTTTTTTTTGGGGGGGGGTAATAAACTGCCCCTCTAGCCCACGGAGAGCCTCTCTGGAGGAGGCCGGAGCTCCCCTGCCCCCATCCAGGCGGCCCTTTGCAGTAGCCAGGGACTCTCGGGCCCAGGCAGGGCGCAGACGTGGCCGTGGTGGGTTTGCAGCGTGCCTGGGCTCTGCAGAGCCGTGGGGCTGGGGTCACACAGGCGAACAGCTTGCCGTTCCTGTTCCGTGTGCCGTGACATCTGGCAACCATGCATTATGGATTCCAATTCGGCCAAAATATTTTTCATTTTGTCGAGTTAACTGAGAGGCGGGGTTGGGATTTTTAATGTAATTCAAAACGGGTTAGCAACTCTTCTAGGTACATTTTGTTAAAAGGAAGACGGAGAAAAACGAATACTGAGCTCTTACACCTCTTGGAAAGGTCACGCCTTCAGGGTCAGGCCAACTCTCCTCGTCTTGGGTGAATTTACGGACCGCAGCCGGGACAGAAACTTGAACGTGGTCCTGCCCCTTCCAGTGCCAACAGGCGACCAGGACAGGCCTGGCAAGGTGGCTCCGGCAGCTTCCTTGCTTTTGGAGAAGAACGTGGCCCCTGGAACCTGAGCCTCCAGAAGACTTGAAAGCCAAGCTGGGTTTCCCCTTCGCCTTTATGTTTTATGAGTGTTGGGGAAATGTTGGCTGTTTACTAATTATCAAAGCTGTTTTTATGACTTCCTCAAAGGAAAACAAAAAAAAGGAAAAGATCCAAGACTATTCCTTTAGGCCTGGGATGAAAGCTTGACCTCCCGTGCTCCTGGGGGAGCGGCCCGGTTTGTAGCCCTGGAAAATAAAATGCGGAATGCCTGTTCAGGAAAGCAGGGGGCTTTGAAGTTGGAAGCCAAACAGGAACTTTTTCATGACTGGTGAACTGCCCGCTTGCCCTTCCGTGACAGACCTGTCCCACGCACCGTCCCTGTGGCCAAGTGGACGCCGGGGCGTACAGAGGAACCCGTTCTTTGACCGGGTTTCTGCGGGTGTGCTTTGTACGTTCAACTCCAGATTCATGAAAGACCCAGAAAATAAGCCCCAAGACCACAGGGCAGCTAGTGTTTGCCCCGTAGGAGCATCGTGGTCCCGTGCTCCGTAAGACTCTTGCTTAGAAACCCCAGAAACAAGGTAAATGGTAGCAGAGAACAGGCTGTTACTGCTGGAAATTTAATTAGAATGATTTAAGACTTTCAATCAAGTTTAAGTGGCACAAAAACACATCAGCTTCTTAAGAGTCTGACACTCTGGAATCGGTGCCTAGCAGAAAAACCTTTTCTTGGCGGAAAATTTTTTTTTCATATTAGTATACTCCACATATTAAGTAAAAATGCCATCATTTGCCACCAAGAATTAGCATAAAATATTCTTTCCCCCAGAGAGGATGTGAGACGCCTCCGAGGCTGTCAGTTACCGTAACCACTGGGCCCGGGGTTTACTCGTTTCTTCCTCTGGTCCCCTTTCAATGGACAGGCCCTTTATGGCTTCCTTCCTGTTGCTATCAGCGGAAATTGAACAGTAAAAATGGTAAATAACTCGGCACCACTGGTTCCCAAGATCTAGATTCTTCCTTTTATATGTTCTCTTAAAAGTCAATCCAGACGCGGCACTTTCTAAAAACACGCCGTGGGCTTGCATTTACTGTTCTCCCAGCTTTGTGTTCACCCGTGGGAAGAGTTGATGACCACGTTCCGTTTGCATCGACGCTGGTCGGTTGATGCTCGCCAGCGCTCGTGAAGCCGGGTTTGAAGCAAAATGCTTCTGACCCGAAACTTACTTGCTCTCCAAGTGCAGATTGTGGTAGCGAGTTTTTCTGAATGTCGACTGCGCTGGGATCATTTTTAACACGGGCCACCACGGTTTTCTTCACCGCATCTGTGTGGGAATGAGAAGCTGCCGTCCTTACTCCGGAAGGCAAAAGGAGGGACATGGTACCAGGGATTGGAAAACTTCAGGCGTGGAAGCTGTTTTCTGGTAAATTCCACAACAGCCAGGCCCACCACAATTACCACAGAAAAATTATCACCCTAACCGGGCTCCATTAGCCCTGTGTCTTCAGTTATGAGAAAGAGAACGTCCCGGGTCAACTCAGACTGCTCTGGTCTGTTCATCCTTTTTGAGTTGTTGTAACTGAAAAACACAGGCTGGATAATTCATAAAGAATAGACGTTTGATCTGCGGCCATGCCACCCTGAACATGCCCGATCTCGTCTGATCTCGGAAGCTAAGCAGGGTCGGGCCTGGTTAGTACTTGGATGGGAGACCGCCTGGGAATACGGGGTGCTGTAGGCTTAAAAAAAAAAAAAGAATAGACGTTTGGCCAGGTGTGGTGGTGCACGCCTGTTGCAGGGCAGCCTCAGCAACTTAGCGAGACTCTGTTTCAAAATAAAAATATAATAAAATAAAATAGGAGTGGGAGCCTAGTTTAGAGGTAGAATGCTCCTGGGCTCAATCCTCACCACCACTACTACTACTAAAATAAAATAAAATAAAAAAACCCCAAAGTTTTGTTTGGCTTGTGGTTCTCAGGCTGGGAGGGCCAAAGATCTGGGTGGCACCTTTTGGGGTGGGCTTTGCAGAGTTTTGAAGTGACACAGGGCATGGTAGGGCAGGCGGAGGCCTGGATCAAGTCTTTTCCCTTCTATTTATTGACTAGGGTCCCTCCGCCACACCTTGATCCCAGCTTGCAAACCTCCTGAAGGTCCCACCTGCAAACACCATAGTGCGATTCAATTCCCACAGGCCAAATGGGATTCAGCTTCAGCGTGGGTTTTGGGGGGACAGTCAGACCACGGAGGTCCTTGTGCTTCCCGCTCGCGTTCTTGGCGCCCTCGTGCCCCTTGGACACTTTCATCTGTTTTGGCTTTAGCCCAGCACCTGGAGAGCTCAAGCCACAAATGGCAAAAAGCCTGTTAGGAAAACCAGGAGGAAAGGGTCCATTCAAAACTAAACCAAGTCAGGTGTGGTCGTACACACCTGTACTCCCGGTGCGAGGGAGGCTGAGATAGGAGGATGGCACGCAACTTAGTATGACTCGCAGAAACTTAATAAGACTGTTTAAAAATAAAATAGGGCTGGGGGTGTAGCTGAGAAGTAGGATGCCTGCTGTGTTTAATCTACAGGGCACAAACAAACAAACAAACAAACCTAAACCAAAGTCAGGTAAGGACGCTTTGTAATTTATGAAGTATTCTCGAGTATTATCCGATTAGTCCCTCACAAAGTCTGAAGGAGAATTACTACCAATGAGGAATCGGGGCTGGGAGGGTCCACGTGGTGTGCAAGTGTGCTGTGGGTCTGAGTGACGTTTCACACCTCCACCCAAGGGACGCCCTAGGAAGGGGGTGTTCTAGGGCCTCTCCAACGTGCACACCTGGGCTCCCCTGTGAACATGGAAACCTTTTCCAGTGGGTCTGGGGTGAGGGCTGCATCCCTCAGCCAGAGGTGCTTGGCCATTCTCTTTCAGCTCTGCCCCTGTGGATTGGGCAGAAGTGTCCAGTGATGGCCTCTCCTACAGCAATGGCGCTCCTCCACCACCATGCTGTCTTCACTCTTTAAAAACAACTTTTAACAATGGCTTGAATCACGTTGGACCTCCATCTCAGATTCCAGCGCCGGTCACCCCGGGGTTTCTCCAGAAGACAAGCACCTGTGTGATTCTGCCTTTATCATGACACCGGGCAAAGCCCTGCTCTCCAGGAGTCCCAACATTACAAAGCTCTTTCCCAGTATCCAGAAGCCACCGGGAGATGTCACATACATGTCCCCCTGTGGTCATCAGAGCTGAGGGGTGTCCAGGAGGACACAGAACTCACGCAGACGAGAGGGTCCTTCTCAGACAAGAGCTACCCCCGTAGCCAGGGCCACCCCCGGCACCCTGGCGATTGTCCCTAGACGGCTTGTGGGCAGTAAGAGCCCTTCCTCATCTAGTTTATACTAGACCGGGGTGGGGGTTCACAGAGCAGTGAGTTAAGGTGCAGTGTCCCCCAGAATTGCTAGAGGATGACCTTGGGGGCTGTGGAACGCACACACACAGAGTCCCAGAAAGACAAAGTCCGGTGTCAGATGGCGCGGTGTGGTGCTGGAGAGCTTGGCCGTGGTGGGCGAGCCCTCAGAGAGAGAGCGCCAGGCCGCGTGCAGGACCTACCACCCTTCCCACGGGGCAGCCAGAGGGCGCCCTCGGCTGTAGGGGGTTATGCCGCACAATAGGGATGGTAAGGGGGCTCCTCCCTGGTGCGGTCAGGGGCTGGGGACCAAGCTTAGCTCAGCAGTTGTATGTGGAAGCATGTCCCATGAGTGTGTTCATGGCTGGCAAGCAGGATAGCTGTGTGTGTGTGCACGTGTGTGTGTGTGTGTGTGGTCTGGTGCTCAAGTTTTGGGACTGAGCAGGCAGGATGCTCAAGCATCTAGCGACATCCAGTTTTCAGGAGGGGAGAGGAGGGTGGTGTGATGGAGACCACCTCTGCGTTTGGGAGGAATCGAGCTTCCCAGGCTGGGTTTTTAGTGTTGAGGGCTGTGGGGCAGGCAGGAGCAGATGGAGCCAGTCTCGAGGACCCCGTACAGGTGAAGAGGACCTGCCCCCCGGGCCTGGCTGCCCAGGAGGTGTGCACCTACAGCACCTGCTCGGGCAGGGAGGAGTTTGTGAAACACGCTGCCTGGGCCACAGGGAAACGTGGATTCTCAGGTAAACAAGCACAAGCACACACTACCTCTGACAACAGAGAAAACAAAGGAAATTTCTTGCAACAAAACACTCCCACCCAGCCTTGTCTCCACCTCTGGCATGGTGTGGGTTTTTCTTCTTAAAAAAAAAATCCAACCGATGTGCATGAAAATCCCAGTATTTGGGAGGCTGAAATGGGAGGATTGTGGTTCGAGGTCAGCCTCAGCTACTTAGGCCCTTTACAACTCAGTGAGGACCTGTTTCAAAATAAAGAATAAAAAACAGGGCTGGAGGTAGAGCTCAGAGGTAGAATGGGGTCAATCCTGGGTACCGCAAAAAAAAAAAAAAAAAAAAAAAAAAGAATCCAAGGTGTGGTGGTTCACATGTATAATCCCAGTAAGTGGGAGGTTGAAACAGGAGCGTGTCAGGTTTAAGGCTCATCTCAGTACCTTAGTGAAACCCTGTTTCAAAATTAAAAGGGCTGGAATGTAGCTCAGTGGCAAAATGCCCCTGGGTTTAGTGCCCAGGGCCACACACACACCCTGCCAGCAAGGTGTACAGGCCAGTGGAACTAATGGGCTTCTGCGGAAAAAATGGCAGCCCACCCTCCTCCTTGGGACGCCTCTCCGGCTGCTGGATTTCAGTCCAGATGCAGATGGACTTCATGGCCACTTCTGGTCTGTCCCTGTCTTCCTTCCTTTCTTCCTTTCCTTACTTCTTTCTTCTCTCTGTGGTACTGGGGATGGAACCCAAGGGCATCGTACCTTCGAGATACACCCCCAGCCCTATTAATTTATTCTTTATTTTGAAACAGGGTCTCACTGAGTTGTGAAGGGCCTCACTAAGTAGCTGAGGCTGTTCGCGAACCTGCGATGCTCCTGTCTCAGCCTCTCCAAATGCTGGGATTACAAGTGTGCGCCACCACATCCGGCTCGTCTTTTTATTTTTTGAAACAGAGTCTCACTGAGTTGCACAGGGCCTCACTAAGCAGCAGAGGCTGTCCACACACCGCGATCCTCCTGTCTCAGCCTCCTGAGTGCCTGGATTACAAGCGTGCCCACCACGCCCGGCTTGGGTTTTTCACTTTGGGTAGAATCTTGCGGAAGAACCTGTTTTCTCGCCCCCAGCCCCCTTGCCGCACCTCGCCCTTTCTCCTTCTGTTCCTGTGTCCTGTGTCTTCCTGGGCGGGGTCGTCACTCCTCGCGCCTGCGCCGTTTGAACTGTATTGGTCTGAAGCCTAAAGTCACACTGTGCGTGATCGCTTTTCCTTTTGTACAAGTTTCCCCTGTTTGCGTTACTAATGGCCTCATTTGCTTTTTTCTCCACTCACCTTTCAAAATACTGACCCAAAGTGTCAACCCAAGTGACGCTTCCTTGGAAGCCCATCACGCGCTGGACGGTTCGTCTGCACCTGGATGTCCTGCTCCTGGGCGCAGCTGGCTGGGAGTCTCTGCCCTCGCCCCGCTCCGGCCTGGCCGGGCTGTTGGCCAGCCCGAGGCCGCTCCCGAGGCCGCCGCTCCCCTTTCCCTCCTGTCCCGTGAGCTCAGGCAGCATCTCCACCGTCTGCTACTGTCTACACCCACCGCCAGCCTTCTAGAGGCTTCCCCAGGAAGAATGCCCGGTGAGACATGTTTCTAAGACCTTGCAGATCAGAAGACACTGGACTCTCGCCACCCTTCGCCAAGAGATAGTGAGGTCCAGAATTGTAGGTTGGAAGCCATCGTCCCTCAGTTTCGGAAGCGCTGCCTCCCGGTGTCGCGATGGAGAAGGAGTGACGGGCCGTTCTGGGAGCTTTCCCACGAGGCGAGCTCTATTTTCCTCTCTGGGAAGTTTCGGGACTTTTCTTGACATTTCAGAGGGATGTGCCAGCCGGGGCAATGTTGTGGTGGATGGGAAGATGCCGAGAATTTCAGTTTAAAAACGTTAAGTCTTCGTAAGGAGCCGAAGCAATCAGCTTCCTGAGATTTCCGTGTGCTACGCTGGTGAGAACAGACGGAGCTTGTGGCTGCGTGGCCCTGCCTTCCGAGGAGGGGCTCCTGAGTGCCCACGAGGGGAAGAGAACGGAGCAGCAGCCCACCAGCCTTCGGGGACCCCCGAGGGGGTCAGGAGCCTGCCGCACCCATGCTGAGGACCACGTGGCAGCGCCTGCTCAGAAGGTGTCCGCAGGGATGTGAGGCAGACCACTCTGCGCCTAGTTCCTTGGCACTGCACCAGACCGCCGGCAAGTATACCCGACCTCAGAAGACAATCAGAAAGAGAAGCAAATGTATTGGGGTTGATGCCCTATCACTGCAAAATGGAGACTTGACATACAAAATGGAATTCAGCTGTAGAAAAAAAGCCAGAAATAATATTCCTCGCACAACGAAGACATGAGTAGAGATTTCATTTGCTGTGAAATTACAGAGAGAGATGCACATCTGCTTCCTCTGTAAACTCCCCAAGGGCAAAAATCGTGTCTTGTTTTGGGCACCCTGGAGCCTAGCTCAGAGCTCGGGGCACCGTGGAAGCCAAGTCCATGTTCACTGAGTTGAGTGGGTAAAGAGGAGACAAGGGAGCCGGGCGTGGTGGGCGCGCTTGTCATCCTCGCGAGGCCCTTTGCAACTCAGTGAGACCCTGCTTCAAAATAAATAACAAAGAATAAAAAACAGGGCTGGGGGGTGTTGCTCGGAGGCAGAAGGCCCCTGGGTTCCATCCCCAGTACCCTAAAAAGAGGAGGCGAGGGGCTCAGGCTTCTTGAGCTGCATTTGCCGGGCACATTTGGTTTGAGTTTGGGCTCGGGCATCTTCCCAGCCTGCCCTGTGCTTCTGGGTGGCCTTGGAGTCCAGGGGCGGCTTGGGGCGTGTCTGAGCCTCTCAGCATCGCTCCTGGTGAACTGCAGCCGCGGGCGCAGGATGCTTGTGGATCTGCTGGCGTCTCTCTGCAGGAGGCCAGGCATGGCATGGCCACGGGCCACTCCTGCCTGTGCCTCTTGGACGTCCCAGAGATGTTTCTAGAGCATCTTTCCCCGCGGTCTTCATTCAAGCCTCATTGAGGAGAGGAGAGCCCAGTGGCCCCGGCACCTGGTCCGGTGCTCAGCAAGGACCAGGCAGACCGTTCTCCAAGAGCCACTGGACAAACGAGGGATGAGTGACGCTGGGACCCAATGCGCTCTTCCTGCGGAAGTCAATGCAGTCTCTGCCGTGGTCCATGGAGCTTCCTGACGTCTCTACATGCAGACCCTGGCGAGAACAGATGTGTAGAGTACAAGAACAGGGGCGGGAGGACGTGCCAGGCCAGGCACACGGGGGAGAAGCAGCTCGTTTCCTTCTGGCTGCAGCCTCTGGCTGTTAGGTTTCGTGTCTGTGGGCATCCAGCAGGTCGGCGGCCAGCACCACATCCTCTTCCTGCTTGATGGCTCTCAGAAGCCCAGTCCCCCCCCCCATACCCAGGGGGAAGCCTGTGGCCAAGAATGGTCTGGTGTGAGGCTTCCCGGAGGACCTGGGGCCAGGCCCGCACGCAGGCCAAGTCCCTGGGCCACGAGGGACATCTTGGTTGTTGGAAAGGATCCTATGGATTAACTGGGAGGTTTCTCACACATGAACGTCACAAACCAATAAACTCCATATTTCTGATAACACTGCTGGCCTCTTTTGGAGCAGGACTTCAAAGGGATTAATTGGTCACTCCTAAAACAAAGTGCTAAATTAAAATCACACACACACACACACACACACACACACACACACACACACTCCCATGGCACTTCCAGAACTAAGACTTTCCCCACCATGAGGCTGGGACCTCAGTGTCACCGGGCTTCATTTGGAATTGTTAGTTCAGAGGCTCCATGGCCAGCTCGCAGATACATGTGGGGCCCCGCTCGTGCTCTGGCCCTGGACCGTTCACACCCCAGAGACTGGATTCCCTGAGTCGACTAGACACACGCACACACACACACACACACGCACACACACACACACGCCTGGGATCTGAAGACTGGGGGCTGGATAATCCCCCTAAACGTCCCACCTGTCTGAAGGTTTCCAGTGCGGGAGGGGGGCCACGTTCTCTTGCCTTTCACGGCCCCCGAGGTCAGGCTTTCTGCAAACACCGGGATTCCAGGTGGGAAAGAGCTTCAGAGAGTATTTAGAGATACTGTCTAGACTGATCTAGTTTTTGTAAATTCCCAGTTTCCTGTGTAATCTCAGGGTTCTGAGACTCTTGTGGGCTGCAAGTGGAAGGCTCTGGGTAGGCGGGGATCGTGTCACAGGGTGACTCGGCAGCGAGCACCCATCACGGGGGCTGCTTGTCCTCTGGGCGGCCCTTCCCCCTGGCCGCATCCCGCTGTGTGCAGGAGGGGACCTTGAAGGACCTTGAATTCCAGCTGAGCTGAGAGCAGGCTGCTCCCCGGCCTGGGGGACAGAGCTAGAAGGACCCAGATGCAGTCTTCTCGGCTCCGTGCCCTGCGGACTTGACACGTGAGTCAGAGCAGACTGTGCTGGGGGAGAGAGGAGTTTAGCCATGAAGGCGCAGGGCAGCCTGGCTACGCCTGCGGATTCTGCAGCGGAGCCGGAGGAGGTTAGGGCCCCCGCAGCCCGTGCTGCTGAGAACACACAGGCCATAGGCCCACCCCACGTAGCTGGCTGCATTTCAGCGTGGCCGCAGCAGAGCCCAGCCAGCTCCCTCTCCCGCTTGGCTTTGATGGGGATTCTCTCACAGAGCGGCGATCTGCCTATAACCCCGGCCATTTCCTTCGTGACCACTCTCCAGTCTTTCCCTTCCGTCGCCCTCCGCGGGCGGGCAGGGGTCTTATTATGGTGTGGATGGCGATCGTCCCCAGGAAGCGCTCACGTCTCAGCAATGCCACATACTCAGAGGTGAAATAACTGAATGGTGAGGGTTCGATGGCAGCGGAGGACACTGCGCTGATGGATGGACTGATGCGTGGGTGGTAGCAGCACAGGTGGGCGTGGCCGGGGACGTGATCACTGGGGCTACACGTATGCCCGTGGTCCCTCCTCTCACCCTTTGCTTTTGCTGCCAGAGCCTGAGTGCTGCACGCATGACCCAGCCTGACAAGGACCGAGGCCGCCGAGGCCCCACATCTGTGGGCAGATCGCCTTCCTGCCTCTAAGTTGTCATCATCCTCAGGCATCTGACTTCATGGCCGTGAGGATGCTGACTGAAACAGGCTCCTTATGGGGTATTTCCTAAAACTCCCTTCCCTTGGCTTCCACAACTTTCCCCACTTCTTCCCACCCCAGAGCCACTGGGAGAGGCATTCCTTTGTCGCTCCAACAGCCTCGTGTAGAAGAGGGATAATGGATGGTCTGCCCAAAGGGACGAGCCACGCCAAGTGCGTGGTCCAGGACCTGACAGGTGCTATCTGAGGCCACAGCTGTAACTGCAGTCTCCGTGTTTTCCTTGGGGCTTTTGAGAACACCAGCTGTAGGGGCTGTTTTTCAGATGGTTTGGGGAACTCTCAGGGTGAGAATTTGGCTGTAGATTGAGGACAAATCCTATTGCCACCAAATGGGTAGGGCCCTCTAAAAACGAGGCTGGAGACAGACCGACAGAAGAGCCTGCAGTGCCTCAGAGCAGAAGGGTCCTTCCCTCGGCTCTCCGGACCGCCCTTTCATTCATTCAGTGAGGGACGGCGTAGCCGCCGCTCTTCTTACTAGGAAAGTGTCCCCAGGACAGACCTGGAGCTGTGATTTGGATGAAGAACATTCCCCAGAAGAGTTCATGTGTTGGCAGTGTACCAAGGTTCAGAGGCAAGGCAATTGGCGCAGAGCTCTAACCTTGTTGGTGTCAATCCGTGATGGATTCGTCACTTTCATTAACCTGCTGGGCTAGCTGCAGGCAGGCAGGGTGTGGCTGTGGAAGGCAGGTCTCTGCGGGTGTCGCTCTGGGGACTGTATCTGTCCTCAGTCCCGTCCTCTGACTCTCTGCGCCCAGCTACCATGAGTTGAGCATATTTTAATCACCACCCCCTGCTGCCGTCATGTTTCTGCCTTGGAGCTGGTCAACCGTGGACTGAACCTCTGAAATCACAAACCCGGAAACCTTTCCTCCTGGAACTGTTCCCCTTGGGTATTTTGGTCTCAGCGACGCAAAGCTGGCTAAGAGGCACAAAGGATGTTTCAGAGGGCGATGCTTCCTTAGGAACATGCAGGTGGCAGGCAGTGTGCGCAGGGCGTCCGTAAGTTACGTCGAGAAGTGTTTTCTGCTCAAATCTGCCCCCCTGCCAGCATTCCTGCTTCCATTCCAGAAACATTTATTAGCTATTTCTTTGAGTCATTGCAGACCTTTGCTAAAATGAAACTTTTATCTGAAAGGACACATTTTAAAGTGCTGTCATGATCCATTAGGACTAATCTGAGGTTTCTAGCTGTCTGCTCATCCATAAAATTGAAAGGGAATGAGTGCCGAGTGTTTTTATATGAATAACACTCCAGGAAATGCGGGCTGGAGGAACAAGCATAGGCCCAGTAGAGATGAAATGCCCCTTCCTCCATGCCTTCTTCCCTTCCCTCGCTCCTCACATGAGGAGGCTGGTGCCTCTGCTAGTGACTCGGCCACCATTTCTCCCTGTGGCGTGGGGAGGGTCCTGGAGACTAGCGAGGAATGACTAGGGAAAACATCCGCAGGTGGAAGTGAGAGGCCTTCTTGGTGAAATGGGGCTGGCGGCACGGTGGGCTGCAGGGGGCCAATAGGTACCATGTTGAGAACCGCTGGGGGGTTTAGAAGGAAAGTAATTTTTGAGGCAAGAGATATTGTTTGTTGAGCCTCAACACCTTGGGAAAAGACGAATAATGTTGCAGAGCCTCAGACTCCAACTTCCTCCAGGCCCCTGCAGGGGACAGAGCTCCTCCCTCCCTGAGGGCCTCGTGCCACGTGGGAGAGGAGCCCTGGGCTGTCAGGGGCTCTGGGGCACGCGTGTGGCTCTGAGAGAGGGGGTCTGCAAGGAGACGAGCCCACTTAGCGGGGCCCAGATTGGTTGTAGAGAATTGATTCACACGCGGTCGCCCCTGGACACTGCAGGCCCTTGGTCCTGCCTCTGTGCCTCAGTTTACTCACTGATTTGATTCAGAACAGGCTGCTCTGTCTGTCCTCAGGCCCCGTTTAGACACTGCTGTCTCTCAGGGCCCCTCTCCTTCTGGTCCAGATGGCCTCTGGTCTCAGACAGAGGTCAGAACTAGTGTTAGATACACACACACACACACACACACACACACACACACACACACAGAGTCTGCTTATATATATACACACACACATTCTGACACGCACATGTGCACGTACACATATCAAATACACACATAATGTATATGCATGAAAGACCTAGAGAAATCACCAGCTTTATACTGTGCTGTGTCTGTCCAACCAACTCAGAAGCACCCCTAGGTGAAGGGCCATTTCTCTGACGCGGTGTCCATCCAAGACTCGGCAGTGTTCTGATGGAGCTCTCGCAGCCCTCCTCTTCGGGATTCCAAGAAGGAGGCCTGCACGTCAGGAGGCAAAGGAGAGCTAGCAGGTCAAAAGGAGGAGCACCCAGAATTTCTGAAAATACCGGGATGTCTTCAACAACTGCATGCTGCCTTGAAAAACTCGAGTTGTTTCTCAAAGGGGCGACTTTCCTGATGTTCTCCCACGTGACGATCTGGAGTTTGAACTTAAGTCTTGGGCCTGGTGGAGCTGAGCTTGCCGGGAGGAGGAATTTGAGGCCTTCGGGGGTGGGGAGCGGGGAGAGAGCAGGCCAGTAAAAATTAATGCTACTTTTATTTTTAAAAGAGGAAACACATCTGCTTCTATGGCCTGAAGTATGCAGGAGAGGGCGGGGGCGAGGGGCTGTTCGTGGTGTTGTTTTGAGGGGGCTGGCTGCCTGCCGAGGGTCGAGTCCCAGATGGGAGTGGGGCCCGCTGGCAAGCCTGTCCCCGCCTGCTTCACAAAGCTCCCCCCAGATGTCCACCACGAGCGCTGCGGCACCCCCGGGCGCCTGCCCATCTGCTCCGTGTCCTGGGGGCTGGCCATGGTTTAAACCACACTCCTGTGCTCTGCCTGGGCAGGAGCCGGCAGAGCGGGCTGTGCTTTTTCTCATCTATTCGCAGAAACTCTCCAGAAGCTGTATGGTCAAGAATATTCAAAACCGGCCCTTGCTGCTGCCGCCGGGCACATCACCCTGGACACTGCAGGCCCGCGGCCTGTTCCAGCCTCAGCTGCCTGCTTGCTCCTTCCTGTTCTTTCCCATCTATCCCCGGGGCCTGTTCAGGCTCTGGATTCTGTCCCCACAGAAAAGAGGGAGAAAGAAAGAAAGAAAAAAAGAAAGAGAAAGAAAGAGAGAGAGAGAAAGGAAAGAAGGAAGGAAGGAAAGAGGGAGAGAGGGAGGAAGGAAGGAAGGAAGGAAGGAAGGAAGGAAGAAAGAAAGAAAGAAAGAAAGAAAGAAAGAAAGAAAGAAAGAAAGGTTTTATCCAGGCATGGCCCTGCATAGCTGTAATCTCAGTACTCGGAAGGCTGAACAGAAGGTCCACAGGTTTGAGGCCAACCTCAGCAATTTACCAAGACCCTCAGCAACTTGGGGAGAACCTGTTTCACAATAAAAATTTAAAAAGGGGCTTGGGGTATAGTTTGGAGGTAGAATGGCCCTGGGTTCAACCTCTAGTACCAAAAAAAGAAGAAAAAAGAAAACAAAAATCCATCAACAATCCAATTGTTCTTGCCAGAAAGTTTCTGGATTTTCCTTAAGTACGTCTTAGATCCTCCTGTCTCTCCCTGTGGTCTCTGCCCCACCTGTCCGTTCCTGCCTGAACCACTGAACTGGGTCTCCTCTCTCTGCCCTCCGCACCCGCCCCCCATCTCCTCTAGCTCCTTCTCCACAGAGCAATCAGAAAAGGTGTTGGAATGAGGAGCTGGATCAGGCCCATCTCTGACTTAGTCTCCTGCAACTGGGTCTTTGATAGTCTGGCCCCACCTTGACCACCTCATACCCCGTCTAGAGCCTTTGGGGTGTCCAGCCCAAATGGCAGTCGAGCTCTGCTCTCCAGCCCACGTGGACCTCAAGGGCACCTTGCAAACTCACCCCACTCATAAACACAGTGCATTCCCTGTTTAAAAAAATGAAAGAAAGAAGGAAAGAAAGAAAATAGTTCTTTCTGGGCATGGTCCTGCATACCTGCGATCCCAGTACTCAGAAGGCTGAACAGAAAGACCACAGGTTTGAGGCCAGCCCCCGCAATTTACCAAGACCCTCAGCAACTTGGTGAGACCCTGTTTCACAATAAAAATTTAAAAAGGGCTTGGGCATTCTACCTCGGAGCCATGCCCCAGCTTTTTTATTTTCTATTTTTTGGAAACAGGGACTTACTAGGTTGCTGAGAATTTCACCATGCTATTGAGCCGCCCTCGAACCTCTGGTCCTCCTGTCTCAGTCTCTCAAGTCCTGGGATTCCAGACGTACATCACCATGCCCGGCTCTCTGAGTAATTTCCACCAAATTATTTTGGCCCTTCTCCCTGGGGTAAATGAAGCACAGCTCCATGTTTTATCCACCACGTTTGAACAGAAATGCTGGCCTTTTAGGTTTGGAATCTGGTAATGGATTCCCGCGGGGTGGGGGCGGGCGGCCCCTCCCTTGGGCGGAGGGTGGTGCTCCGGAGGAGGAGGAGGAGGAGGAGGAGGAGGAGGAGGAGGAGGAGGAGGAGGAGGCCACTCGTCTCGGGGCACGATGGGGCCGGTCGTGGCTTCAGTGCAGCTCCCCACCCTTGCTCTGACCACTCGACTGACCCTTTGGGAAGATAATTTAACAAAGAAAGCCCAGTGTAGTTTTAGATGCAGGAATACAAATAGCACCAGGAAGGAAATGAAGACCGATCCCTGCAATGAGACGGAAGCCATGAAGAGATCCGAGTCCCCAAGCTCTAACTTCTCAAGGTCTTCGAAGCCGTGGGAAAGCCCTGTGGACGCGCTTATCTGTGACCTGGGAGTACCAATTCCTAAACACTTGCCTTGACCAAGGCCTGTGGTGCCCGCCCCTAGGGGCCTCCACCAGAGGCCGAGAGAGAGAGCCCGCAGGCCCGCTGGTCACTGGAGGCCCAAGCAGCCCTGGCTCCTGCTTGGGCCCCGCCCCGCCACACCCCAGGACACCCGGGCTGTGTGCCGTGGACGGCGCGCTGCCCTCCCACGAGGCAGTGCCTGGCACACGGTGAGCAGGACGCTGCGCCCGGTTGACTTGGCACCTGCAGTCTCCAGAGAAACTCTGAATCTAGCCCAGAAGAGCTCTGCGCATGCGCAGCACCCAGGCGGCTTTCCTTTGCGGTAGCCTCAGTTAAAGTTTACTTGAGCTATGTGGATAAATGTGTTTTCTTCATCACGTTGGATACTGCTAGTTAATTCAGTAAATCTTAAGTAAGCATCTTGTATGTGCTAACCTTCTGTAGCAGATTCTGAGAAGGACACAAAGGTAAGACAGTATTTTCCCTACGGAGACATAAAACTTAATAAAAATCATGACACGAGAGATTGAACTGTCAATAAGATACCTGAGGGGGAGGAGTGAGAGAGCTGTTTATTTCCATCGGGCAGAGGCAAGCATTCGTGGAAGGGGAAGGTGTGAAAAGGGACGGGGTGAGTTTGAGCAAGTGGGGTTGATGCCAGGAGTGGAGAAGAACGTCTTGGAGAAGACACAAAGAACAGCAGCGGCCCGGGACGGTGCTGCGTATCGGTTTCAGTGGAGAGCCTGGTGAGCTTGGGCCCAAGAAGTGAGAGAGAAGACACGTGCCACAGTAAGTCACTCCCAGACAGACGCCGATCCTAGGACTTCTGTGTGGGAAGCGTCATCTATTCCTAATCAGTCAGTAAAGCGTAATCAAAGACACCTCCTAACACCCCACCGTACGATCTGAATAGTAGCCGAGTTAATGTTCTGCTGGGGTTTTATGTTGTCCTCTGTTTAAGTTATGCATTCCCAACCTCCCTTAGAGTTGGAAGGAGCCACACGGCTAAGATTTAGAACATGACCCGGAGAAGGGAGTGTTGTATGATATTTCCAGAATGATTTTTAAAAAGGAGGTGTTGGCCTTTATTGGTGTTTCCTCCACTGGGCTGTCTGGAATACGGAGACGGTTGCTGGAGCGCTTGCAGCCATCTTCTGCCCTCAGGACGAAGGCCGGATCTGAGCAAGGATGACGTAGAGTCTGGCAAGGGACCTGGGTCGCTAATGACTCTGGAAGCCCCAGACCACTTCTCTTTAGTTTTAATTCTGAAAGAAAAACAAACTCCTATCTTGTTTCTGCCTTTGTAATTTTGAACTTTACTATTAAAGGCAGTTAAACTAATTACAAAAATTAACAGCAATGTAGCTAAGATTCAACACAGGTATTATGGTATCAGAGCCTTTGAGTTTACATACTACACCAGGAAATTTTAATGTATATGTTCATAGCACTTCCTATATCTTAATTCATGTTTTCATAATTCTTTGGGAAAATAAATCATTTCCTCTAAGTTTACTATTAAAAGTCACAGTCTTCTTTTATGGAGATTATATAAGGGCACAGAAGTATATATATATATATATATATATATATATATATATATATATATATATGTTTGGCTCAAATCCCTTTCAAAAATGGGATTAAAAAGTAAGATAATACTTTCATGCAATGTCATATAAAAATATTCTCTAGGCAGTTAAACACTAAGGGCCAACTTCAGTAGACTCATAATAAGGTTTATATTACTAGACACTATGGCTTTTGTCTCTCTCTATAAAAAATCAAACATAAGGCATTAATCATGTTTTATGTCAAGAGGACTGAAAAGTTTCCATCTTTTTTTTCTGAGGATTTTTGACCAGGAGGTGTCTGAACATGTTAGGTAACCAGACTGCCACCTCGAAAGGTAACTTACGTTCTGCGGTGGCACGGAGACCCATGTCGCTGGCACCAAAGGCAGAGCCGGCTCTGCTGCTGGCTGGCCGGCTGCCTACATAACTAAGATAACTTCATCTTGTGCTCCAGGATTCCAGTCTCTCTACTTTCCCCCTTTCCTGTTTTTCTAAACTATAAAAGCAGTAGATGAGCTTTGTAAAAGAAAATGCAGATATTTCATATTGCCTTTGAGGCGGGGATCAAATCGAAGTGGGTGTGGATCCTGAGTGGACCCAGGAGGAGTCTCTAGGTACATTTTTGGGAGGGGGGCGAGTTCACCGTGTCCCACGGGAGCGTCCCTTGGCTGCGAATGGGGGCTGGCAGTTTCCTGATGGGTAGAGCTTCACGTGGTCTTTGCATCCAGATAACAACAGAGCACATTAATTGTGGCTGAATTGTGAGACCAAGAAAACGGAAGGGAGGTGGAGGGCAGCCATCGATGGGCATCTGCTCCGTGGGCAAGCTCCGGCCTGGTGATCACCTTCGTGACCAGCAGTGCAGCAGGAAGGGTATTCGCGTGTGTGTGGGGCAAGAACGGACCGACGAGGTACAGACACAAAGAGACTCTGCTGGCCCTGGAAGAGGGATGGGATGGGGACCATGGTCACCAGGGGCGGGGCCACGGTGGGCCTTGCGCCACGCGTCACGGGCCTCACCCTAGCCAAGGCGGCGGCGGCTGAGTGGCTCCGGCTAGTTCCCGGCGGATGGGAAAGGACCGGGCTTGGACCGCGCGGCTCCTGTCCTCGGCCTGAAAGGCCACCTCCCAGCGACAGACGGGCCTTGACCAGGACGCAAAGCAAGCGCAGGGCCGGGCGTGGGACATGGGCACTGGTAGCAAAGGAGAAGCAGCTCTTTGTTCCTGGAAACCAAGATTCTGGAGTTACAGATGGTCCCATTTACAAGGGTCCAGCTGAACAAGGTTTGACTTTCCAGTGGTACATAAGCGATGTGCACTCAGTTAGAAACCGCACTTGGAATACGGGTCTTTTCACAGGCTAGTCTGTTTGTCTGTCTGTCTGTCTGTCTGTCTGTCGTCTGTCTCTCCCCCCATCTCCCTCTCCTACTAAGGATTGAAACCAGGGGAGTTCTGCCTTGCACCTACACACCTAGCCTATTTTACTTTTTTAATTTGGAAACAGGGTCTCGCCCCGTTTCTGAGGGCTTCGCTAAGCTGCCGCGGCTGGCTGGGAAGCTGAGATCCTCCTGTCCCAGCCTCCCAACCACTGGGATCACAGAGCGCCACCACCACTGGATCAGTCCTGTCTGGATGCCAGGCCCCAGGAGCCATAGCTGCCAGGGACCACAAGGGGAATGACCCCACTCTACCTGTATGCGCCGGTCAGGGAGGATGGCAGCAGGTGAGGCATCTGCCACGCTGTGGTGGGGGTATCAGGAGGTAGCCCCGTGTGAGGCAAGGAACGTTTGTACATGTAACGCAGTGTACTCTAGTGCAAGCTGAGAGTACAATACAGATCCATTCGCTGCATCCATCCTGGGGCTCCGCTGCTTGCACGCGACCCGGTAATCAATGCCCACGGACGCTGAGCCTTCTTGGCTTTGCACCTGTTACCCCCAGATAAGAGATGCTACTTAGGGCTGGAGATGGAGCTTGGTGACAGAGAGCTTGCTGAGCATGTGTGAGCCCTGGGGTTCCATCGTCAGCCGGCAAAAGAAAGGGGGTGGGGGTGGAAAAAGAAAAAAGAGAAATAAAAAGAAAATTGAGGTGCTCCGAAGCAGGCACCTGCACTTGCAGTGTTTATGCTGGCCCTGTCACTGCGACTGTATCATGGGATTCAAGAGTTTAAAACCAGTAAAACACCAGCACAGAAAGGAGGTTACTTGTTTCTATTAAAACCGTGAGGTGCTTGGACTAGTCTCAGTCTAGGCCTATCACTCAGCGCGCTGCCGCTGAATTCAGTATGGGTGAGACACCTATAAAGGTCCAGGGAAATGTCATAAAACTGCACACGCCTTGCTGCGCGCAGCACTCCTCAAGTGACTTTATTTTCTCATTGCACTTTAAAGGGACCAAAATGGGAAATTTTGTAAATGATGAATTGTGAGAGAAGGTTATGTAAGGGGGAGCGGGTAGAACTCCAGTCAGTGCCCCAAGAGCAAAAGAAAGCCTTAGGACCCACCCAAACTGGGACACCACAGCCGGGGACGTCCTGGTGATGTCACAGTCAGGGCAGTCCTAGCGATGTCATAGTCAGGAACAGTTCTGGTGATGTCACAGTTGAGAAGCAGTCCTGGTGACGTCACAGTTTGGGGCAGTCCTGGTGACGACACAGCTGGGAACATCCTGGTGGCGTCACAGATTAGGATGAGTCCTCGTGATGTCATAGTCGGGGACAGTCCTGGTGACGTCACAGTTGAGAAGCAGTCCTGGTGACGTCACAGTCAGGGTGAGTCCTTGTGACGTCATAGCCGGGGACTGTCCAGGTGACGCTCGGGCAGAGGTCCTGGCATTGACATCCTGCCATGCCAGAAGCTCACAGGCGCACCCTCGCTGTGCTCTGGCTCCTCTCCTGAAGAGGAGAATGACTCTGCTGAGCTGCTGCGTCAATAAGCTTATAGGTAGCATGAGGGAGTGTCGGCTGGTATTTGTTCACCATCTCCCTCCCTGGTGGATTATGCTCCTGGACCGCGGAGGCCATGTTTGTGATTGTGCATCTGGTAGAATCTCCCCATAAAGCGGGAGACTTCTGCTTATTAAAAATCTGTTTATTAGAGCCAGGCGTGGTGGCGCATGATTGTAATCCCAATACTTGGGGGCTGAGACAGGAGGATCACATGTTCGAGGACAGTCTCAGCAAGTAGTTTTAAAATAAAAATAAAATAGGGCTGGGGGTGTAGCTTGGAGGTAGAATGCCCCTGAGTTCAATCTCCAGGACCACATGCACACAAAAAAACTTTTAGTTTTTAAAATAAAGCCTTTTATATTTTCATATTTCGTATTTATATATGAACACCATATATAAACAGACACCACCATTTCTACGTTGCCTCCGTAGGAGCCTCAGGTTTGTGTTTGCTCTCGAGATGCCCTCACGGAGCTACAGAGGGAGCCCGGGACTCTGCCGGCTCCATTTGCCGTACACCTTTGTTTAGATTTGCTGTTCAGGTGTGAGGGACACAGATGAACACGCCCCCTAGGCACCTATGCCCGTCTGCTGCGTGCTCACCGGGCTGGCTCTGCGCAGAATCTCAGCGATCCAGCCTTAACAAAGACGCGTCAGCGGTGTCTGCAAGGTTCCATGGTGAGAGCCCCATTCCTAAAGGGTAATGGACCGTTTCGCCCCCTCTTCTCCCGAGGTGCACCCTTCAGGTCCTGCTAGTTAGGATCAACGTCCCCCGAGGCCCTGCGTTGAAGGCTTGGTTGCCAGCCTGTGGTATTTTGGAGAGGCGTCGAAGCTTCCGAAGTGGGACCAGTGGAAGCCAGCTAGGGCGTGGGTGTGCCTGTGAAGGGCACACGGGCCTCCTGTTTCTCTCTGTGCGTCCCCAGGCCCCTCTAGGGCCTCACCGGCTCCTCGGCCTCCGTACTTCTACCTGGTGTACCGTGCCGCCAGTCACAAAGCAGCAGGCAGCCGGCCGTGGACTGACCCCTGGAGGCTCTCCTGCTTCTCAGTTGAACAGTGTGGGTGTTGAGTCACAGTAGTGGAGGCTAACGGCCTGATCCGCTCCGAGAGCGGCAGGTTCCATTGGTGATGACGGGGAGGACGGGGAGTACGGCAGGAAGGCTGACCGTGCCCTCAGCACCCTGCGCCCGCCGGACACGGCGGCCTCCGCGTTGGGAGAGGGTCATTGGCACCGCTACACTCTATGTGTCAGCGTGCTCTTTGTCTTGGACATACGCTAACTTGATTCACTGCTGTCTGGAAGCATAAGTACACACACACACACACACACACACACACACACACACACACACTGGAACCTCAAACGTGACCAGAGGGGAACGATCTCAATAAATACAGAGAAACAGGAATAGTAAAGTAGTGAAAAGACGGGCCCCCTTCATCGCTGTTAGCAACAGGCGCATAGACAAACATTCGGTTCCCTCCTCCTACCCGCGCTGGAGCTCTTCTTCCTCACATACTGACGCTCTAGTTTCAATTAAACTGCGCTCCTGCATCAAATCCCCCAGCTGGCTGGAGGCCGTTCTTCATACCGCCCTTTCTGTCTGTCCGTCCGTTCATCCGTCTGTCTTTCTCTCCTTTACCACACCAGCTCACTCTAGAATCAAGCACTCTCACCTCTGTTGTTTGTGGGTGTGTCAAACACTCCCTTTGCTAACTCTGTAAGCATGAGCCTCGTGTGCACGCGTGTGCATGCACGTGCGTGTGATTCTGGGGGTGGAGCCCAGGCCTCACGCATGCTTGGCAAGTACTTGACCACCGAGTGATGGATACCCCCAGAACCTCCTTTTACCGTATTTTTTCTGGCAGAAGAATTTTTTTTGGCTAACTACCTAGTGAGCATCCGCTCGATACTCTCATCTCCAGAGCGTACTGTTTTTACACAGCTTCCATCACACGCACCTACCTTGATTTAAGCTTGTCTCCTTCACTAAGCTGTGAGCACCTGCAGGTGGTGGCCGTCTTCATCACCTATTCCCAGCACTAAGTAGGCACCAGCTGTATAGCAGGCGCTTACTAAAGGTTGGGTGATATCGAGGAGGAGATGTGGGCACGGACAGCAGTCAGCGCACACCGGCTTCTGGCGTGAGTTTCTGTATCTCTGAGGGGGACTTTGATGGGGATGGCTGTGTTGGGTGTGTGCATCAGCCTCTGTGTGATCTCGGGATTAAACACCTGATAGCAAACACATCTCAGGGCTGACTCTGGGCACCCAGGCCCCTGGGGAAAGAGGCTCAAAACAGCTCCTTCCTCCCTTGCAGTGCCTGGCCAAGGAGCCAGAAGGAAACTACAGGAATTGCTGAGGGGAGGTGGGGCGGGAGGTCTCCCTGCAGCTGCTTTCTGAGGTTCCAGTGGTGGTTGTGTAAAGGAGAGGCCAGATGTGTCCCAGGTGTCGCCATGTCACAGTAAGGGACACTGGGAGAACAGGGAGAGCTGCTGAAGGCGTCCTCGGTGTCACGGTGAGCCGCTGGCCCGACTTGGAGCATCCTTGCTGAGGCAGAGCCACGGTGAGGCCGCGCTCTTACGCCCAGCTTCGGGACCTCTGCCATGGGAGGACAGCTGAGCAATTATTTCGTACCCACCCCTGATGGTATTAAATTCCCCTCTCGCCACGATAAGTCGCTTTGTCCCCGAAGATCGAAGCAAGCTGTGCAGAGCTTGGTGGCGAAATGAGCTTTCCACTTCTGCAGCTCGTTTGAGGCCGGCCCCAGCCGGGGAGCCGGCCGGTCATTGTATCTCTTCTCATTAGTTGCTGGAGCAGTCAGCATTAGTGATGGGGAAGTATCCCTTTCTGAGCGGTTTTCAATTATCAGAAGATTTAGCAGCCTTGGGGGCGGGCTCTGCGGCCTTGCCGCTCCGTGACCTCCCGCCCTGGCCTCTTTAATCTCTCCTGGACAGCGCCATCCCAGCATGCCACGCTGCGGCAGGCTAAATAAACCCCGAAATCTAGCTTTTGTGTGCTGCTAATCCTTTTATTTCCTAAATCTTATTTAATCCGAAGGGCTCCCTTTCATCTCCTTAGCTGTCCACCGGGTCACTCTGGCACCCTATTGGCGGTCCCCTGCAAGCCCCAAGATGCTTCAAAGGCTACCCAGCATCTCGCAAATCCTCATTAGACTGTGACACCTGCCAAGGGACATCCTGGAGGAAGGCCCTGCCCGGCCATGGCGGCTCAGTGAAGATCAGCCTGTGCCCTGTGCGTAGACGGACGGCTGGGAGAACTGCTTCCCGCCTGCCAACCGCATGCGTGGGTCCCCGCCTCGCCGGGCTCCCAGACGGTGGCCAGCAGGGCCAAAAGTCTCACCCTAAAACCCTGGATCGCGGGCCTGGGTTCAGGGAAACCAGGAAGGCCGATTTATGTCAAATGAATTTCATTTTGGTTTAATTTCAGTAATGATGAGCCTCAGGTTTGAGGAAACATACTAGTAACTAAGACAATTTCATTGTTTAATGGATGTCAGGAATTCGAGTCTGTACAGTACCCCAAACGGACATTTCTAATTCAATTTCTTCTAGATGCATCCTGGGAAAAGGATGTGGGAGG
The DNA here is from genome assembly GCF_963383645.1 of Muscardinus avellanarius. NCBI lineage: Eukaryota > Metazoa > Chordata > Mammalia > Rodentia > Gliridae > Muscardinus > Muscardinus avellanarius. Next base: position 62,679,667 of record NC_137803.1, on the reverse strand, counting down.
GGTAACTAAACTCCCAGCAAGTTTTATACTTATATAAAAATTTATATATATAAATTTAATATATTTAGAATTTTTTTGGTACTAGGGATTAAACCTAGGAGGGTCCTACCTCTGAACTACCCCCAGCCCTATGTTATTTGATTTTGAAACAGGGTCTCACTAAGTTGCTGAGGCTGGCCTGGAACCTGCAAGGCTCCGGTTCCTCCCCGGCTTCCAGAAAGCTTTTGAACACTGGCATTTCTAATACTTTGAAGAGTTTTTGTTTGCTTTGCTTTAATATATATTTTATTTTATTTTTTGTGGTACTGGGGGTGGAACCCAGAGGCTTTCTACCTCTGGGCTATACTCCCAGACCTTTTTTTAAAATATTTTATTTGGAAACAGGGTCTCAATAAGTTGCTGAGAGCCTCATTAAGTAGCTGAGGCTGGCTTCAAACCTGCACCATCCTCCCGTCTCGGCCTCCCAAGCGCGGGGATGACAAGCGTGCGCCACCACGCCCGGCTTGCTTTAATATATATTTTAATTATTTTACTAGCCCGTTGCAATTACAAATCAAAATGAGGTTCAATGTCATAAAATACATACAGGTGCACGGCTCTTGGTATACGAGTGATTGTTTTCCCGGAAGAATAGGTTGTTAGTGCTTGTCTGATAATGTGTTACGCCAGCATTTAACTCACAGGGTGTATTTTGTTAAAAAATAGAAGAAAAAGAGAGAGAGACCAACCTCGAAAAAACCGACTGCTTAAGAAGAGAAGAAAGATGAGCGGAATGTGCAAAATCACGGGGTCAGTCGCCATAGACACCCGCTCAAACAGAGCGAAGGGCGCGGCGGCCCCCCGGCGGTGGGAGAGGCCCGGGACCTCAGCAGTCAGAAAGCTTTCCGAATCCCAGAGCCCATTACTTTGAGCAAAACAACCCTCTGGGCTGGGGAAAGGAGAAGCAGATGTGGTACGAGAGCCAGCTAGAGGAGTCCTTGTCCTTGCCGCTCCTCCCGTGGCCCAAGAAAAGGCCCCCAGCCTCCGCAGCCGGCCTGCGCCCCGCCAGCCTCTCCGCCCAGCCTCTCCTAGGCCCGGGCCGAGCCAGGCTTGCAGTGCACCTGTGGGCTCCTGTCCTGTCCCTAGAGGAGAGGAATGTGAATGTGGGGAGAGGCCCGAGGCTCCCACCCAACACCAAGAGCCTCCTCAAAACAGCCAACGAAAATAGCCGAAGGCTCTAAGAGCCGGCACTAGGTCCCCTGTGCTGGGCAGAGCGCCAGCCGGACCTCCTCCGGCCTGACTCAGGCAGGGAGTCCTCTGAAGGGGAAAGGCTTCCTCCCCTAGGGCTGGAAAACTTCCATTCTAGTGTTACTTAAATATATACAAAATTATACACAGGCATTAAATCATGCAGAGTCCTCTTGGGATTTTTGTCTTTTCTTTCTTTTTTTTTTTTTTTTGATTGGGAATTGAACCCATTCTACCTCTGAGCTCCACCTTGCCCTTATTCATTCATATATATGTTAAGCACATATATTTAAAATGCTTGTTGTACATGTATAAATACACACATATGTATTTTTTCAGAACAGGGTGTCTCTAAGTTGCAGAGAGTGTCCTAAGTTGTTGAGGTATCACAAGAACCTCACTACCTTGTGGATGGCGGGGGCGCCACGCAGCGGGGACGCCACGCAGCGGGGACACGCCATGGCCGGTGTGCATCGCTCGGAACCTCACTAGGCTGTGAAACTATGACGAGCGACTCCAAGACAACGTGGCTCAAAAAACAACCTCCCGGAGAACGACATTCAGAGGGCGAAGGTGTCCCTCTCTTAGGGAACAAGTTGGCTTTATACATTGGTGACGTGTGTCAGTCATTATAGCCGATAGAACCTGAGGGAGAGCAGAAAGGCTTCCTCCACTCTCAAATATTCCCCCAGTGTTACTGCCCCAGATCAGATATTTGAGCTCGATTCTTCGCACGCAGATCCCAAGACCCATGGAAAGGAATCCCTCGAAACAAGACCAAGACTCATAGACGGGCAGCAGCCACTTGGCGGCGGCTCACAGGCCTGGCAGGACCCTGGCACGAGGCCTCATGTCTAAGCTGTAGGAAGAGCAGGTGGAGACGCAGTGCCAGGCAGCCAGTGAGGATTTCACCAGAAACCAGGTCGAGCGTCGTTGGGGTGGACCCGGCCAGCGTGTGAAGACACAGGAGAAAGACAGCTGACAGGTAGAACCTCCTGGCCCAGGACTCCTCTCTGGAGGTCCAGTCCTCGGACACTTGGGTGTTTCTGAAATCCTCCGTAGACGGCCCCAGGACCATTTCTCACCAGGGACAGGTGGCCCAGAGTTTACACAGACAAGCCACAAAAATAATTGAGCTCTCCTCCATCCTCGTCACCTCCGTGCACAGGCGACCGCTTCCTGCTCTGACGCCTCCACTCTCAGCCTCTTCCCCAACACCAGATCTGAGACGGCAGGTGGGCCAGGAGACGGCGCCGGGGCTGCAGAGCTCCCGTGCTGAGGAGTGGCCCCGCGATGGGCTGCCTGCCTTTTATGCGGTTGTTACCTCAAAAGCAACATGGAGCCACAGGAAATCACAGACTCTTCTACCAAACTGAGTCCAGACCCTGGCTCATTTTGGGGGCGGATACCAGCTTTCTCCTGCCCTAAATTTCCTCATCTGAGAAGTAGAGAAGTAGGACAAAGTAGACAGGAGTAGACACAGTAGAACCGGTGCGGCCGTGTCCTGAACCTTCTCTCTGAGAGGCCGAGAGGGCACCTGAGGGTGGGAATGCAGATAAACGCTACTGAGCGCTACCAGAATTAATTTGCTTCTGTTTCATGGTTAGCCGTGCTTAGGCCATTAAAAGGGTACCTGGGAAGAATTTCTGTCCCATCAATGTCTTCTTCACCTGGTCTACGGGTACAGTCTCACCTCGGGAGCAGCAAGATCACGGATGGGGACCAGGGCAGCAAAGGCCAGAGCGAGGCCAAGTTAGTTAACACTGGAATAAACGTGCGTGCCAGGGCGGGGCCCGCTGAGGAGAATGTCCCCCGAAGAGGTCACGTGTTCATGCTCAGGGCGAATGTAGCTCAATCTTGGGAGCTGTAATCACACCCGCTGCAGTGGGTTTATCTGGGTGGTAACCTCGGCTGGCCGAGTGTGTCTGGAAGAGTCACAGGAAAAGGAGAGGCTCAGGAGGTGGTCTCCTTGTCTCCTCTCCCTTCTTTATTTATTTTTATTTTATTTTATTTTATTTTTGTGGTACTGGGGTTCCTGGAAGCCCTTCTACCGCGGGGCTACACTCCCAGACCTATTTTTATATTTTTGGAAACAGGGTCTCTTAAGCCAGCGAGGCTGGTTCCGAACCACCCCTTCTTTATTTTAAAAGCTTCCTGTTCTTCACTGAATATCTCTTTGCTGTCTCCCTGCCCCACATCTCTCTGGAGGCTCTGAAGACGACGGCTAATGAGCGAAATAAGCATGTGGAGAGGACGTTTCCAGCGTGACACTCTTAGGACTTAACCGGCGGAAGTACATTCCCAAAGAGTCCTGGTCGCAGCTGACCCTGCTGGGGTCTCAGAGCTGTCATGCAGCAGAACTGGCGAGCCCGTTGCTGGAGAAGCCTTTAGCTGGGGCCTTCTCTTAGCTCCCCTGACTCATGGGAGCTTGTTCCCAGTCCCTCGGTGGATGCCTGAAACCATCAGTAGCCCCAAACACCATACAAACTACACGTTTTTCTCTATGCCCTAAAACATCACCACAATTACCAGAGATAATCTGTCCTTCCGTATTTTATGCAGTACTCTTGCACTCTGGGGGCCATTATGAGGTATAAAGAGAGTAGCTTGCCATGAGCGTGGCAACACTGCAGCAGCTAGTCCGTTAATGAAGGCGCTGCAGTGCGGGGAGGGTAGCACATACCGCGCGGACACCCTGGACAGGGAGAGGATTCGTATCCTAGGTGGAATAGGGCAGGATGGTAGTGCTGTTCGTCATGATGCCCAGAGTAGAGCAGTGTAAACACGAAGTGTTTGCCTCTGGAGTTTTCCACTTAATATGTTAGTTGAATTTGGGTAACTGAAGCTAGAGAGAAAACTCACGGATAAGGTGGGACTCCGGTAATGGAACTGTGGTGTGATGAGAAGGGAAGCTTCCTGTTCGATGGCCGTCCAGAGCAAAAGCAATCCATTTCTTGAGGGCTTTTCGCTTACGGGGAAAGCCTCCTTACCTCACTTACTGGAAGAGTTCCCCTATCTCTCCGGCTGAAACTCCCCCTTGCCTAGCTTGGCACAGATGGCAAAGAACCTTCAGATAGTTCCTTCCCCACCTCAAGGACCCCTGCTTTCCTGCCAGAGAAGCTACCCACCAGAATGTGAATTTTCCTCCTGATTAACCCATGTCACCCTCAGCCTGTAAGCAGAGAGAGGCCCCATGCTCTCCCGGAGACTCCTCAAGTTTCATCTCAGTGAAGCCTGCTCTGCGGTAGAGCCGGCTCCCTGCCTCTCCCTGCCCTCCCCCAGGTGATGACCCCATCTCGGGCAGCCCTCTCACCCAGTGACCCCAAACAGCTGATGATGACCACCAGTCAGACGGAGGGAGATTTATTTGCTCCCAGTTCTGGAGGTTTCCGAGGTTGCAGTCCGTGTTAGGTAGGCGAGTCTGTGGAGTTCAGGGGATGGTGGTGGGAAGACAGAGTGTGAGTGAGGGGGCCCGTTCTCACACCCGTGGCTGAAAGCAGAGAGAGGAGAGACAGACACAGGGTCCCCCAGGCCACGCCCCCAAGACCCTCCTCAGCAACCAAGCCCGCCTGGCTCCGACATGGCCGCCTCGTCTACGATGTGTGGGGGGGACATCCTAAATTCCAACCACAGCGGCCTGCATTCGGGGAGCCGGCCTTCTGCCTAGCGATCCGGGCAGAGCCTGTTTCCTTCTGTTTCTCAGACTGTGGAGGCGGCAACAGCTTTTCAGTGACCTGGCACAGAAGACATTACCCAGCCCGTGTTTGTGAGGAAGCCCAACCCGTTCCCAGCCTCCTGATGGGAATGATATGCAGAAATAATAAAGAAAATGCCAAGGAAATCAGCCTGCATGCCAGGAAGCCCGGGGCTTTCACTCAGCCCACAGGCCACCGCAGATCAGAGCCAGGTGTTTAGAAGCCTGGTGATGAGCTGGGCCAGGGCTCCCGGAAGGTCCCAGCGCACAGCCCGGGCGTCTTCACGTCGCGGATTCCTCCGTGTGTCTTCTGTCGGATGTGTCCTGGGTGACATCAGCGGAACAGGCCGGTCGGTGATGACGATGGCAGACGAGGGATCTCTGGGATGGAATGATGCCACCAAGAGCGAGCACCCTTCCCCACGGCTGCGAGGGCTCCACGCCCGCCACGCCTTCAACAGTGCCCGGCACCCGCCCCGCAGCACGCACCTGCAGACTGAGCACGTGGCCGGGAGCCAAGAGGACGTCCTGACGGTGGGGTGCAGCCCCATCAGAGATGGCGCCACACATGAGAGCACACACGGCCTCTGGCTCCGAGGCTGTCTGGTCTCACTAGCACGTCCTCTAGCTGCAGCCATTTTCCTGCAAACATCATTTCATTCTTCTTTATGGCCAAGTAAAGCGCCACTGTATATACAGATATATCACTTTTCCTTATCCACTCATCTGCCTGTGGACACCTCTGGCTATTGTGTATTACGCTGCTATAAACATGGGCATGACGTGTCCTACACTACTCTACTTTTATTCTTTAGGAAAGATACTGAGCAGTGGAAAACACAGAAGTATATGTCTAAGAAGGCTCACGTTTCCTTCCTTAACACCCAAGTCCAGCTCTGCCATGTGACCTCATGTATAGTGAGAACACGGACTCAGTGGTGGACAGTTCTGTTGTGTGTCCTAATCCTGGTGTCCAGCTACTACAGGGAGAGATGGAGCCAGCCCTCAACACCCTGATGGAAGAGACCTCCTCATCTTGAGAAGAGAGGACGCGCTGGCCACCATGGCACGCCACGTTCGCTGCAGACAACGGCCTGCTTCTCCAAGGAGCACCGTCAACACCGACGACAGCTGTTTGTAACCTGTGAGTGAAGGTGCTCCCAGGACTTTGCTCCTGGCTCTTTCCAGCTGATATTTCAGGTGGGGATTCATCTGCCATTGGCAAATAGTCAAAGTCCTAAGCTCATTGCTCCAGCCCAAATCCTTTTGCGACTCATGGGGATCAGCATCGTAAGGAGTGTCCACACCAAAACTTATCAGCTCCTCCCAAACCTTTCCCCCAGGTCTTGTCTCTCAGAACCCCCCCATATTGGTTCATCCCTTCTTGTGCTCCTTCCCTTCGCCACCTTCCTCCCAGCACGTCTAAGAAGTCACTCAGTCCAGGTCTCTCCCGCCGTGCTCTATGGCTGGTCCTGGACTCCACGACCCTCTCATATTCTTTCTTCTGCTTGGATTGTCTCAGTGCATTCTGGCTCGGCCAGACAGCCTTCCGACCCTCTGAGCGCAGGACACAGGCTCCTCCATCTTCACGTCACCGCAGCCTACCTTGTGTGCAAAGCCAGCTCTGGTCCCCATGCCGGGTTCACAGGCCCCTCCTGGCTCAGGCCTGGACCTTGGGCGAGGAACCTTTCCAAGCCTGGATAAGTCTGACTTGTGAGTATTAGAGTAAACGAAAGGGGATATGGGGAGACTTTCAAAGAGACAGGTATGGACATCAGAGGAGGCGCACAGCCCCAGACTGGGGATTTATGAACTTGAAATTCCTGTGTTGAGACCTCACCCAGGAGATGGAGCCTTGGGGAGGTGGCTAGGTTTTAGAGGCAGGGCTCTCAAGAATGGATTAGTGCCCTTAGAAGAGGCTACAGAGATCTCCCTCTGCCCTTGTGTCATGTGGGGAGCAGAGAGAAGGTACGTCTATGATCAGGAAGGGGGCCTCTCCGATGACCTACCGGCACCTTGGACTTTCAGCCTTCAGAACCACAGGCGATATGCTTCTGCTATTCAAAGCCATCCAGTCTACAGTGTTCTGTTATAGCATGAAGATTAATTGCATCATTAAAAATGGTGTATAATTATTTCTATAATTAGGAGTTTTACAACTTTTTATTCATCCATAATTTTTTTGTGTGGGGGTTACTGGGCATCGAACCCAGGGGCATTCTCCCTCCAACTCAAAACCCCATATCTTTTTATTTCTTCATTTTTTATTTTGAAACAGGGTCTCCTTAAGTTGCCGAGGGTCTCAGTAAGTAGCTGAGGCTGTCCACAAACCGCGATCCTGCTGTCTCAGCCTCCCAAGTACCGGGATTCCAGGCATGCGCCACTGCACCCGGCTCCACAGGTATTTCTGAGTGCTTGCTCCTGCAGGCTTCTAGACACAGCTCAGAGAGCTCTGAGCAAAGCAGAAACCCCAGAGCTCACGGCCTTCATGTCTTAGCAGTAAGATAAATAAGAAAATGTCAAATACATTAAGAAATAGAAATATCAACGGGGAAATAAAGCTGTGGAGGCACAGTGGGCGGCTTGGGGGCGAGCTGGCCTGAGAGGGGACTTTTAGTGAAGATTGAAGGAGGAGCGACTCCTGGAAGGAAGGAGGCCAGTCACGACCCCGTTGTTCCTGGCACGCTCTAGCTGAGAAGCAGGACTCAAGGTCCTGGGCAGGCTGGGCCTTCCTGGAGTGAATCGCAGAGAAACAGCCACTTGCTCCTGAGGCTGAGAGAGCAGCAGTGCCGAAAGGGCCCATTCAGCCTGCTGCAGGGCAGAGAGCGAGCAGCTGTGGGTGCCCGGGGGCTGCCGGGCCCCCTCCACCTTGGGGTTTCTGGCTTCCTCTTGGGCACTCTGCATCCGCAGTGCCGGGCGACCGCATCATTAGGGGATCTGCCCACAGGGCTGGCTGGCTGTGGGATCCCTGGAGTGCTGGCTGGGGCGCCCATGCTCAATCGGGCACTGTCCACGCGGGCCCGTCTCTTGCTCCCTGTAGGATCCCTGCAGGAGCTGCAGGACCACGGACAAGGGAGCCTCAGACAAGAAGCTGGCCACTGGCCCCAATGGCAAAAAAAATTTGGAAGGAGGGGGATTCTTTCCAGTAAGAGAAGAAGTGGCCCGGGAGCGAGCTGCCAGAGGGCGGCTGTGGCTGGGTACTTTAAAGCCTGAGAAAGAGAAGGGCGTTTATGAACCGGGGAACCCAGGGCCCCACGTGTGGGCCACAGCAGCATGCCCAGCGGTGGAAAGGCCCCGGGGTCACCCCTGTGCTCGGCAAAGCGGCAGCCAACGTGGGATTCGGGGCGGGCTGCCCAGGCCCACCCCACTCCTACATTCTCAGGATCACGGTGGCAAGGAGGTGGCCGGGTGCCTGGGCCTCTGATCTCAGTGGGAGCCTGAGCGCCCGTCTCAAAGGGCCGCTCTGAGGATCTAAGGGGTTGAATCTTGTAAAAAGTGGAACATGGCCCCTGGCTGGAAGAAACCCTTTGGAAGGGGCAGAGATGCCCTTCCCAGGGCAGACGCCCGTCTCACTCCCTGCATGACCGGGTGGTGGATCTCAACCCTTACATGGAAGGGGAGTCTGTGGTCTAGACTCTGCCCCAGAATCTGAGGGCAGGCATGGGTGGGTGAGGGTGACTCCTTCCCAGGACCAGCAGAGAGGGTTTCCTATTCTGTCCCATCGCTGCTGCCTGCCGCCTGCTGCAAGTCATCTCCCACCCACCAGGAGGACCCCACCCTGGGAAGCACACACCTGGCTCTGGGATGCCAATCTCTGCATCAATCAACACGACACCAGCTCTACTGAAAGACATTCTTTCATGCATTCAAAATAATTGTCATTGTGAGCCAGGCATGGTGGCTTGTAATCCCAGCATTTGGGAGACTAAGACAGGAAGATTGCAGTTTGCAGCCAGCCTCACTACTTAGTGAGGCCCTTTGCAACTCAGTGAGACCCTGTTTCAAAATAAGAATTAAAAAAAATAGGGCTGGGGGTATAGCTCGGAGGTAGAATGCCCCTGAGCTCCATCCCCAGTACCGCAAGAAAAAAAAAAAAAAAACTTTCATTGTGCATTGGACGCGTGGAGACCTGCACCCTGAGCTCAGAGGTGGTAGAGGAGGAGAGTAACGCTCAGGGTTGAGGAAGTGTGTTATTGCTCGGGCGGAAGCCAGACTCCGTCCTCCGTTCCCTGGAATACCAGTGGCTGGCTGTTCCTCCAACTTTTGAAAGTGTGTAAGCCCTCAGTGGAGGACATCCCCCGGCATTTGGGGTGCCTCCTCTACTGGGCTTTGACGGAGGGGGCGCCCCAGTTGTGCGGGACCACCAGCCTTCCTCCTGGAGATGGACAGGCTGGCTCCAAGGTCGCCCTGAGCACGCTCGGCAAGGTTTGCGCTAGCACCACCGTGGAAGTTTCCAGAACCTGTGTATGTGTGTATATGCTCTTCCTGACATATTTTCGGGAACATGTCCACACTTGCACACACACACACATTTTTACATGTATACTCACATACGTACACTTGCACCTTCCATATGATACCGACACATCTACTCTCTCTCACAGGAACACTGACACACACTTATGTTGTGAAACGCAAGTCCACACAACTCACATGCACTCATACAAACGCACACTCACAATCTCACGTGAAGGCTGCCACACACAGAGGTCACACACAGTTCACACTCACATATACACAATCACACTCACAGGCACAGTGACACACACAGCCCCCACCCACTCACAATCATGCTGGCACACATGAGCACACACACACACACACACACACACACACACACACACACACACTCGGGCGTTGGTGGAAGGGGCGATCTGCTTAGCAAAGATTCCCCACACTGTCCAGCTCCACAACCCGAGCCCAAGCTGCTTTGAAGAAAACTCATTTTCAGTGAGAAAAGAAGGAGCAGCCTGCTTGTAGCCCACGGAAGCAGTCCAGTGAGAAGCCTGCGCGCTCCAAGACCACTCCGGATCTAGGCATGGCAACACGCGACTCTAACCCCAGCACTTGGGAGGCAGAGACAGGAGGTGGCAGGTTGAAGGCCAGCCTCAGCAACTTAGCGAAAACTACTTCAAAATAAAAATAAATGAAAATAGAAAGGGCTGGAGGTGTATTTTGAAGATAGAGTGCTCCTGGGTTCAATTGGAAGGAAGGAAGGAAGGAGTTCAGAATCATACATCTTTCACACGCAAATTTGCATACACACATTCACACATACACACACACACACACACACACACACACACCACAGAACTCCCTTACACACTTGCAATCTGCTGCTGCCTTCAGATTTTTGATAAAGAAACAATGGTTTTTTTTTTCCCTTCTTGACGTGCACTCCTCACAGCAGGCCAGTAGTTGCAGAATCATTCATTTCAGTGCAAGATATTTCCCCACGGGCCAGGCACTCGCATGAACACATCAGCCGTGTTTTCAGGATCGCCCATGCTCACACTTTTTACTTTAGCAAGCCATGTATGTTGACCTGTCTGCACCTGAGAATACGTGTTTCTCTCCAAGACCGAGCCTGACAGAAGTCCAGCCCCTGACTCCTGGCGAGACCTCAGCCCTGCACACAGGGCCTCGGCGTGACCCAGGCCAGAGCAGGCGGCACACGGGAAGCCCTGCTGGAAAGGTGGCCCTCGGCGAGGAAGACAGCCAGCCTCACTGAGGAAAAGGCCGAGGAAGCGGTGCGCAGCGTCGCCATGCGGCCACGTCTTCATACCCGGGCCCTGTCCCCCAGTATCTTGAACTCTATGGGATTCGGGCTGGCGGAGCCTTTGGGTGGCGGGGAAGGGCCCTGGCTGAGGGAGGGAGGGCAGGTTTCTGGACACTCGGGCTGTCTGAGCGCAGGCGTGGGCCTCCCCTGCTCCCTGACAGGGAGCGCGCTCTGCTTCAGGCCTGGCTTCCAGATCCTGGTGCGCTCTGGGGCACATGGGGTGTAGGGAGGTCGACAGTTCTGGTAGCGCCATCGATGGCGGGCTTGATTCGCTACGTCTCACGTTTTAACCAGCACCGTGCGTGACCCTGCTCCAGCCTGTGTAGTTCTCCAGTCTGGGACTTTTCCTTACGCTGAAGGAGCTCCTCCAGGGAACAAGGAAAGGAAGAACTCAACTTTTTCTTTCTTGTGGTACTGGGAATTGAACCCAGGGGCGTTCTACCTCTGAGCGACACCCCATTCTTTTTATTTTTATTTTAAAACAGGGCCTCTCTGAGTTGCGGAAGCTGGCCTCAAACCTGCAACCCTCCTGTCTCGGCCTCCCAAGTACTGGGATTCCAGGTGTGCACACTGCGCCCGGCCTCAGCCTCGCTCCTGTGAGCAGGTCTGAAGATGGCTGGATGCACTGGCTCCATGTCGCCCCAGCTAGTGTGTGTATTAGAGGGACCAGCACTGTCAGTGATCTGCCGATGGGTTTAAGTTGGACACACTCCAAAAAGAATTCAAGAGCCTCTCACAAACCCTATCCCGTGTGAGCTGAAACAGAAGATGGAATAAAAGATGGAAAATAGGAACCAAATGGTAGGACCACTAAAATTCAAAAGCCTTGTTCATCACAGAACAGAAAATTTGTCTATTTAAATCTGATATTACCTCATAAGAACAAGGATCACACGTGTCTTTACAAGCATTTTATGGCATCATTGGTATGACCTGAACATACTAACTTTCTTAAAAATTACAAGCACAACTTTTGGTAAAGAACCAATGTATTATCAGTACAGCATGTTGGAAAATAACGATAAATATAAAAAGTGAGGATAATCAACTTTTTGGGGGGCTGGGTCTGGGGATGGAACCCAGGGGCATTGGATCTCTGAGATACACCCCCTGCCTGTATTTTTATTCTTTATTTTATTTATTTATTTATTTATTTTTAGGTGGTACTGGGGTTCCTGGAAGCTCTTCTACCTCCGGGCTACACTCCCAGACCTATTTTATACTTTTCTAAAATTTGGAAACAGGGTCTCTTAAGTCAGTGCGGCTGGCTTCGAACCTGCGCGATCCTCCTGTCTCCACCTCCTGAAGGCTGGTATTACAAGCGTGCGCCACCACGCCCGTCTAAAGATAAAAACTTTAACAATGTTGAGACACACTTCTTTACACACACACACAAGTGGGCACACACATGTATGGGTAACCACATATATGGGTACCCACAAATGGGCACACACAGGAATGGACATGCAACACAGGAATGGGCACATACAGGTATGGGTATGCACACACATGAATGGGCACACACATGAGTGGGCATGCACATGTATGGGTACACACAGATGGGCACACAGGAATGAGCAGGCACACGTATAGGCATGCACATAGGAACGGGCACGCACTTATAAAGATGCAGGCTGCCTTTCCACTCTGCTTTCCGGGTACTATGGCCACGTCTGCAGAGGCCAGTGGACAGAGGTGGTCCAGCACTGGACGTGCAGAGTTAGCAAAGGGGGAAAGAATGGCTGCGAGGGCCGAGAGGATGTGGGGAGGGGCATCTTACACTGTGGGGGGTGTGTAGGAGCTGAGGGGCTCCTCAGAGCCCGGGAGCGGCCCCCAGCCGCCCAGCAGCACCACTCGCGGGCACTGCCCAGAAGCAAAACCAGTGTGCCGCGAGGAGGCCGGCAGCCCGCGTGTTCCCAGGGCACAGTCCACATGGGCTGAATGATGGCGCTGTCAGCAGGTGAGCGGGTAAAGAAAGTGTGGGCTAGCCACACGGCGCGGTTTCCCCAGCCACAGAGGAGAACACGGTGGTGCCATTCGCAGGGAACGGATGGAGTTAGAGGGTCCTGGAGGGCGGCCAGGGTCAGAGTTGAGGGCCACGTGCTCTCCCTCATATGTGGACGCTGGACAGAAAACAGGAAGCCCACGGGGTCCCGTGGACATGAGGAGAGAGACCAGCGGAATAGCGCAAGGAGGTTGGGAGAGAAAGGAGGAGAGAGGAGAGAGGAGGCCGAGGCAGGAGCCAGATCAAGTAGTGTCGCCCGTCACCGTGAAAGCTTCGCTGTCCTCTCACGGACACGCTGAGGGATGCCGTGTGCACGTATGAATATATCACTCCGAATCTCTCCGTGACGTGTAATTATGATGCGCCGAGGAGAAAAGTTCTGAAGCTAAATTATTGTGATGATCCAGCGACTGTCAATTTATCCCAAACCATTCAACTGTAGGCTTGGCGCGGCCGAGCCCTGTGGCTTGTGAATTCCGGGTCAGTAAAGTTGCTCAACTATTTCAGCTAGCCGCACACCAGGAGCGCACGAAACACATCCCACATTTTCCTAGCACTTTCTTTTACCAGCTTGCCTCAGGACGGAGGCCAGTTTATGGGCATTCAGTACCTCAGTGCAGAGTCATAGCTGGTCACCGGAGGGGAGTTCTTGAATTTTAACACACATGGAGCCAGCAGATGTGCGCACAATCTCTCGCTCGCTGGTGAGCAAGCACTCTCCCTTGTCAATCCCTCTCCGGGAACGAGCGGAAGAGACACGAGTCCCGCCTTCAGAGAGGACACAGGGAGAGGGGGCCACAGTCACAGCGAGCTGGGGCCCAGGCCCGTCCCTCCGCCTTGTCTCCTCTTAACCAACAGAGCAACTGAAATAAAGGCATATTTGAAAGGAAGTCATTTTGGCAGACACAGTCGTGGAATTTCAGAATTTTCAAGACCCATAGCAATTGTTGTAACTCTTTCTACAGAGGAAGCCATGACACCCGGGAGTCCAGCAATTCCACCGCGGGGCCCAACGTGTAGCAAAGCAGAGCTGCGGCCCCGCGCGTCCCCGGAGCACGCGTCGCCTTCTGCTGAGGCGCGTTTTCAAGGCGGGTTTCCGGGCCAGCCCTGATTGTAGGTGCTTTTATTCTTTCCCAAAGGTCCAGTTAACATGCGGAACCCTATAGATCTATTTCTGTTCCTTTGCTAAGGCTTACATAAACACAAGTCTTGGGCGGAAAACGGCCTTAAGGCATGTTTTCGATTCCTTTGTCAGGCCGCATTTGTGGTTTATGCAATACAGTCACCCTTGTCCCATTCCTCCCCTGAAGACGAGGTGGCTGCGGCTTTGAAGATCGCGTCCCTTGCCCCGCCGATCTCATCAACGTACGAAACCTGGACTTCTGCTTAACACAAAAGATTTAATTACTCCCTGTTTTTCTCAACCCCTTTATTATTACCAGCAATTAACTGCAGCAGTAACGTCATCTCTATGACATCTGGAAGGCATTACACAAGTCCCTTCTCTCTACCCAAACCCTACCCAGAGCTGAGCGAGGACCCCAGGGCAGGGATCCGTGGGGTCCGAGAGGATGCTTGGGTGACGCGCCTTTCCAGCCGCGTCTGTAAAGCAAGAGACTGCTTTCTCTGGATTTCTCAGTCTGAGGCGTTTAAACTTGGGGATCCAGAAGGACCCAAAGAAGCGCATCGCAGAGTCCTTCTGCACAGACCCTGACATGCTGAACTTATCAAGGCCTTTGGGCTGTAGGAAAGCAGGATTCCGAGTTTACCCAAGTAGGAGAGCTGAAATCTGAGTCTCTGAAGGATTCTCTGCACACAGCGGAAACCTCTGGTTAAACCCACAGCCGCCGGGCACGCAGGACCCACCGGCCACACGGGCGGGCGGCCCGATGGACTCTGCAGCTCTGCGGTGGCTAAACGTCTTCTCTGCTCTCAGGCCTGAGCACTGCAGAGAAAACACAGTGTACAGACCCCTGACGGAGTCACTAGGTCAGAAAGTCTACAGCAAGGGCAGAAAGTCTACAGCAAGATCTCCCTGCACTTGAGATCTGGAGTCCAACCCCAAGAGGCTCCTCCCCAGCCCCGCCCAGGGCTCCCTGCAGCCCCGTCTGTGTAGAAGGCCCAGAGCCTCCTTAGCCGGGGCAGACTCCCTGCAGCCCTCCTGCACACAGGGAGAGTTCTGCTCAGGAGAGGCCTGGGGAGATGGAGGAGTAAGTGGGGCCCTGACACACTGGAGTCCCACCCAGGGTGGCCATAGCCCCACGGTGTGTGTGTGTGTGTGTGTGTGTGTGTGTGTGTGTGTGTGTGTGTTGCTGAGAATTGAGCAACAATCCTGAGTTTAATTCTACCTCTGAGCTATACCTCCAGCCCTATTTTATTTATTTTGCAGTACTGAGGATTGAACCCAGAGGCATACTATGTCCGAGCTATACCTCCAGCCCTATTTTTATTTATTTATTTATTGTGGTCCTGGGGATGAATCCCAGGGGCATTCTACCTCTGAGCTACACCCCTAGCCCTATTTTTTTTTTATTATTTTTATTTTGAAACAGGGCCTCATTAATTTGCAGAGGGCCTAAGTAGCTAAGGCTGGCCACGAATCATGATCCTCCTGTCTCAGCCTCCCAATTACTGGGGTTACAAGTGTGTGCCACTATGCTTGGCTCCTATTTTATTTTTAATTTTGAAAGAGGGTCTCACTAAGTAACTGAGGCTGGCCTTGAACCGGCATTCCTCCCTTCTCAGCCTCCTAAGTACCAGGCTTGCAGGAATGCACTGCCCCACCGCTTCCCACAGTTCTTGGCCCGGCCACTCCAGCCGCCTGGATTATTCTCAGGTGCAGCAAGAGCTGGGATGGGGGTGATGATTTCAGAAAGGGGAGCAAACCTGGCAACAGGGGCAGCCGACAGGTCCTCAGAGCTGACCGTGGTCCTAGGGAGGAGAGCAGGCCCAGCCCTCCAGCCTCTGGATGGACACCCCACAGGAGCATGGAGATGCTCTCTGCGCTGCAGGGGCCTCCCTAGCCCCTTCAAGAGGGGACACGTCAGTCTCCAAGTGACTCAGAGCTCAGCCATGGTGACCTCCCGCACTGACCCCTTCCTGCACATCCTCCCACTCCCCACCGACCCCCAGACCACAGAACCTGGGAGGGTAGCAGTCGATACCCTGGAGGATCAGGGCTGCGTGGAGGAGCCGAGGGTCCTGAGTCTGCCCATGAGACTCCTGGGCCAACCTGGGCCTTCATCAAAGTCGCCACTTACCATGTCCAGAATGTTCTCTTATAATAGGAGAAAGAACCTTGGAGAACAGGCCGGGGGTTCAAAGGCTTGGGAAGGGGCACGAGGTCTATGAAATGGCCTCTTCTGGGAGGCTAAGGAAGTGAGTGGCGTTCTCCTTTCCTTGTTAACATTAGAAAGAAAAAGAGGCCTGGCTTGGTGGCGCAAGCTTGCAATCCCAGAGCTTGGGAGGTGGAGACAGGAGGATCGCGGTTCTCAGCCATCCTCAGCTACTTAGTGAGGTTCTTTGCAACTCAGTGAGACCCTGTTTCAAAGAATAAAATATCCATCCTTAGTACCACAAATAAAGAAAGAAAGAAAGAGAGAGAGAAAGAGAGAGAGAGAGAGAAGGAAGGGGGATGGGGAGCTTTCTTTAAGGCATATGGTTGGCATTTGTCAAGTGTTTATTAATATAATGACTTATGTATGCCAAACCCCTTCAGAGAAAATTGTCCCAGATCCAAACCCCGCCATGAGCCAGCGCCCTGGCAGGAGCGGGGAGGACCTGGAACAGTCCCCGCACAGCAAAGCTCCTGCTGTCACTGCGCTACGTTGGTCTCTTCCACTCTCTTGGCCCCACCTCTGCGCACCCACTTCTAGCGTGACCGGTGGGCGTGCCACAACTGTCTCCTTAATAAAGCTTCTTGCTTACACCGGGATGTCTGCATTTCCCTCACAAAAGAAACAACATTCTGGCCTCGCCCTCCCTCCTGAGAGCAGGAGCAGAGACAGCCTTCCCGCGGGAAGCACAGGGCGGCCACACCAGGGCCTGGGTGGTGGTGGCTTCTTGGCCCCTTGTCTGTGTCCTCTCTCCTTCTGTGAGCGTGCTGGGGCTCCCTCCTCTCAGGAGCAAACACTGGCTGCAGCCCGCATGCTCTTGTCGAGTGTCCAGCACTCTGGGGCTGTAGTCACCCAACATAGTGTCTAAGTTTGTGGATGAGCAAATCCAGGCCACAGACTTTTCAAGCTTTCTATCAGTTGAAGATCGCTATTTTTTTTAAGTGTCTTTCAAAGGTCCATGTGTTAAAGGTTGGCGCCCCCACGGTGGCACCAGGAGGTGGAACCTTTGGGGGACTCTGAGGGGCGAGTTAGGCCATTGGGTCCCCTCGTGCTTTCCCTTGAGGGGATTGTGTGATTGTGTCTCTTCCTCCCCCTCTTTCTTCTCCGCCAACCTGAGGCGAGCACCTCCACTCTGCCACGTGTCCCTGATACGATCGCTACCTCGCCATGGGCCCAAGCCACAGGGCCAGCCAGCCGTGGACTGAAACCAGAGGTAAACCTTCGCTCTCTTTAACCTTATTTAACTCAGGTATTTGTTACAGTCGCAGAAAGCTGGCGATCACAAACAAAGCACAAGATGGCAGGCTTATGGCTAGTGGCTTGACCGGACTCGCCACACATAAAAGGTGAATTCACCCTGTGCAGCCCTGATCTAAAGCTGTCCCCCGGCCCCCGGTCAGCAGCGCCCACCTCCTCCTCATCCCTGAGGAGCAGAGGAAGATCCTGACTGTCACTCAGCTTGCCAGATAATGATGGGTTTTGCCAACTTTGATGAATTTTTTTTCTCAAACAGCTATTCACAACCTCCTAACTCTAGCCATGTCACTTAGTAACATTTTCCAGCAGCCGGGGCTGCGACTACTTGGTTCATAGATACAGTGGAGAAAAAGAGTTTGCCTTGTTTTTGTCATTGTTATCTGAATATACTTCCAGTAACAGCAATTTTGCTGAGCTCTGTTGCGTATGGACACACACAGGAGCCATGTGCTGCTCACAGCCAAGGAGGAAGGTTTTTCAGTTTTTACAGATAAGGTTCAAATTATTTTCAAACAAGCGAGAGGCTCTGTGTCCCCGGTATCATCAGCAATTCACTCGGTAAGTTGTGAAGTCAGTCGGCTCTAACCCTAGAGGCAACGGTGAGAACCAAGCTGCAGGACCCCTCCCTCTCTAGTCAGGCCCCTCCAGCTTCCCCGGCCAAGGGCCTCCCATCATTTCAGTTTGTTCTTTATTTGGAAACAGCGTGTGGCTAAGTCGCTGACGGTCTCACCAAGGTGCTGGGGCCGGTCTTGAACCTGTGATCCTCCTGTCTCAGCCTCCCAAGTCCTGAGGTGACAGGCTTGTGCCACCACGCCCAGCCACAGAAGTCCTTTTGATCACAGGGCCACTCGTTGGCTCCCTTGATTTTAGATTTTAGGTTGTTCCACAATCCGTAAATCTTAGTTGTTCAGCGTGGACTTTTATCATTCTGGTTGAAATGAGTAATACTTCATTAAAAATAGTATGCCTGAGTCTGCCCTTTATCTTACTGCTCCTTAAGTTATTAATCTTATTCTGAATCTTCATCCTAAAGAATATTATTCATCTAATTGTTTTATTTGTGTGTTCACCGTTCTAGCATCAAAGTTGTTCCTATTAAACCTATAAAGGCCACCTTCTCGTCTGTAAATATTGCGCTATTAGTGCCTTGAAAGGCAATGCTATGTTTATTTAACTAATTGCTTCTACTTAATTATCACTTCTAAACTGGGAGTGCTGTTGCATGCCTGTAATCTAAGCGCTTGGGAGGGTGAGACAGGAGATCTCCAGGTTTAAGACCAGCCTCAGCAACTTCATGAATACTCCTACATATGGCATAGGTAATTTTTGGTATGCAAATGACACTCTTTGCATGTGTGTGTGTGTGTGTGTGTGTGTGTGTGTGTGTGTGTTACAGGGGATCAGACTCGGGGGATTCTGCCACTGAGCTATCATACCCCCAGCCCTACTTTAATTTTTAATTCCAGTGTCTCCCTAATTATAGCAAGCTGGCCTCAAACCTTGGGTCCTCCTGTCTCAGCCTTCCAAGTATTGGAATTACAGGTCTGTGCCACAGCACCTGGCGACTTCTTACACTTTTAATTAAAAGTCAAAGTGGTTTTGGTTATGAATAAAATAATTGGCAAAGATAATCTTGAAGTTTGTTGCAAGTTTGACGACAGCAAGAAAGTGCCGTCTTTCTTGAAGGCCGACATATTGAAACTGTATTTTTTCCTCTCCATTTAAAAGGTTTTGGTAGGAAATGAAACCCTAAACCCTGCCGTCTCCAATCAATGATGAATTCAAGTGGATTCGGTTTTTCTGGAACCATCTCTCACTGTCTAGGGGGTGTCTAGGGGTGCCGGCCACTTTCCACGGCCACCATTCCACGGGGAGCCCTGCCCGTCTCGGCTTCCCCTTCCATTTGCCAGTTTTATCCCCAGCGGACAGGTCAGAGGGGCAATGGCTGCTCTCAGGTTGACTCCACTCAAAATCAATAACTAAATCTTCATGTAGTAAGATTATGAAATTGTAGGGACTTCATGTGACTTTATTGCTCTGTGGCTTTGATGAAGGTGATTTTATTGCTCATAATCCTCTCTGAAATAAATAAGTAAATATTCCTGAATGAAAATGCACAGTGTTTTACACATACTCCACGGAAGCCATGTTCCACAGAAATCCACCAATTTTTATTTTTTCGGTTTTAAACATCGAACAGACTTCCTTATTGAAAATTCTTTATTCTTTTCCTGCTTCTTCTTCCTGAACTCCATTTTTACATTTCCATTTCTATTTTGAGCTCTAATTATACTCATTTTAACTTGTCTAGAGGGTTAAAAATATTTTTCTAAGCTGGGCATGGTGGCGCGCACTTTTAATTCCAGCATTCGGGAGGCTGAGACCTGAGAATCACAGTTCGCAAACAGCCTCAGGTACTTAGTGAGGCCCTCTGCAACTCAGTGAGGCCCTGTTTCAAAATAAAGAATAAAAAATAGGGCAGGGGGTGTAACTCGGAGGTTAAATGTCTCTGGGTTCCATCCCCAGACCTGCAAAAAAAATATTTTTAAAAAAATATGAATGCATTCCGTTAATGTACATATATACATAAAGTAAAAAGAATAATAAAAGACATTTGAAATTCTTTTAGACATTTTCCAGGATGCTATTTTTAAAAAATAATCCATTAAAATCCAAAAGTCAAAAAAATTAAAACAAGATTAACAAATAGTATTATTCAAAATTAAAATCTACTTTTATTTTTGACATATAAATAAATCTTAAGCATTTTTGTAATTCGAGCACTTAATCTTATCTAGTTGCTACTGTTTTATTTAGATCAACATAATTATAAATTTAAGTGTAATACAAATATTTTTTCATATTGCAAAATGTTCCTTAGATTTCTTTCATCCAACTTCAGCAAAAATGTACTAATTTGTAATACCCTCTAGAACCACAACATAGAAAACAAGAGAAGTAAAATAAACAACACAAAAAAACACCCCGCCTTAAGTCGGGCGGGGTGGCGCACGCCAATCACAGGAGCCTTTAAAGACAGTCAAAGAGATAAGACACTTCAGTCTTCTTACAGGCCTTAACAAAGCAACCTACATCGTAGCAGGGCCCAGGGTTACCCCTAAGAACTGACGGCCTTCGTCACATCATGGAGGTGGGAAGAGAGACAGACAGACAGACATGAGGAAAGGAGGAAGCATATAGAATCCCCAAGGCCACACCCCAGAGACCCATCTTCTCTAGCTACAACCTACCTGCCTAGCCCACCACCCAGATTAATCCATCACAGCCCTCGTGATTCAGTTACAGCAACCCCAAACACCACTTTATGAGCATGCCAGGGGGCCGTTCTGTATCCAACTATAACACATTGCTTGGTGTCCTTAAATATCTGAGGTTTTATCAGCAGTGGAAACTACAACATGTATCCAGTTCAAGTCCCATCTCTCGAAGGTCAGCTTTGTAAATGTCATTGACAGGAGTATTCACCTGGCCAAACTCTTCCACCATCACTACTCCACCAAAACCGAGATCTGACTCGAGCCCAGCAAATCCTTATTTATCTCGGTCATCTTGAATGAACTTCTATTTCAATTAAAAGACAAAAGCCTAGCCGTGTGTGGTGGCGCGCCCTTGTAATCCCAGCATTCGGGAGGGAGGCTGAGACAGGAGGATCGTGGTTCGCGGACAGCCTCGGCTACACAGTGAGGCCCTTTGCAACTCAGTGAGACTCTGTTTCAAAATAAAGAATAAAAAATAGGGCTGGGGTGTGGCGCAAAGATAGAATGCCCTGGGCTCCATCCCTAGTACCAGACACACAAAAAAGACAAAGTCTTACTGAAAAGAAGGTGAAGGTGAAATTAAGTTATTTTCTTTCTTTTTTTTTTTTTTTTGGTGGTACTGGGGTTCCTGGAAGCCCTTCTACCTCCAGACCTATTTTTACATTTTTATTTGGAAACAGGGTCTCCTAAGCCAGCGCGTGCGGCTGGCTTCGAACCTGCGCGATCCTCCTGTCTCTGCCTCCCAAGCGCGGGGATTACAAGCGTGCGCCACCACGCCCGGCCAAGTTATTTGCTTTTAGTTACCTGGACCTGGGAAGATAAGATCATCTGAGCCCCAAGAGATATACGCAGAAGAGAATAGAGCCTGCTAGAAGAACTTACCCAAATTCCTAATTCTGCCTGATACTGGCCCCCCAAATTTGATTTTGCTCTAAGAAAAAAAAGCAATTTCCTGGGGGAGGATTGTAGTCTTGTCAACTAAGACTCTCCTCCTTCCTCCTTTCTGTGACTTCTCATAATCCTCACCTGAGACTCCTTCAAGAGGAGCCACAACGCAGGACATCTCTTCTAGGAGGTCACAGCATCTCAGGCACCACCGCTTAGAAAATTTGGTTTCCCAATATCTTTGCAGGAATAAAAAAGTTGCATCATGTATTTATTTGTAATTCTCTATTGTTTCACAGCCAGGAATTCGAGTTTGCCATGATTTTAACTGGCTAAAAGAACAAACGAAACCCATACACATAAGTTGTTCTTAAAGGGGTTTAATGTAGCTACACATACATACATGTGATCTTGAGAGACGTCTGCAGTAACCATGCGTGACCAGGGGGCCCTTGAGGAATGTGGAGGACTCTAGAAGAATTGTCAATGTCCGGCTCCGTGTTGGTCTTTGAATACAGTAATAACACTCTCTGGCATCTGCTAGGAAGCTTCTCCCCGACCTCTCCCAATCACGCAGAACTTAATGAATTTTCAAAGGGAAAATGACTTCCATTTCTGCATGCAGAGCAGTTTGTTTATGGCTATGCTTGCAAAAGAGAATCTGGAATTATTTATTGGTGATTTGCACAATACTAAATAACAGATGGTCTTCAAGAGAATAACTCTTTTGCAACTTGAAAAATGGTTGGATTTCAAATGCCCGGAGTGGAGGGAGTCTCGTGTTTCCTAAGTCCTTCAAAACACATGGCAAGGTCTAGCAAATACCTTGAAGACCAAAAAGAGCTATTCAAAACCCGAGAGAAGCCACGCACGGCCACGTACACCTGTAATCCCAGCACTTGGGAGGCTGAGACAGGATTATCACAGATTTGAGGCCAGCCTCAGTAAAACCCTGTTTCAAAATAAAAATAAAAAGGGCTGGGGTGTAGCTCAGAGGTAAAATGCCACTGGATTCCAGCCTCAGTGGCACGCGCGCGCGCACACACACACACACACACACACACACACACACACTCGAGACCCTCTAGGTGCCCCGTGGTGGTTCTGTCTTCACCAGCGTTGCCTGTGAGATGGCCTTCTCATGTCTCCTAGACACACGTGAGGACTATAAAATCTTGACCAGGTCCTCAGAGCTAGGGCCTTTCTGGGTTTCTTCCAAACAACTGAACAACAGTAACAATAATTGTAATAATAATCAAACGTCCATTTGGGTCCTGTGGCTATGCAGCGTCCAGTGTCCTAACAGAGCAAAGAGTGGGCAGAGAAGCGAGCAGGACGCTGAGGGGAGAGGGCGCGTGGCCCCGGCTTGTTTTCGCTCCTGGCTTCCCGGCCTCCCTGAAGCTCTTAGCAGGGAGACGCGCTCTGTGGGGCGGCAGCGCCGTTCAGAAATCCTGACCCCTGAAGTCTATGAGAGACAGTCGCCGCCCCTCAGGAGGAAGCTCAGGGCGCTGACTGCAGGCCAGGTCTCTTGGCCCAAGTGTCCCCAAGCGAGGGTGACAAGAAGGCGATGGACGCCCATCGGCCAGGTGCCCTGCGCCAAGGGGCCGGGAGGAAGGAGCGGAGGCCCAGGATGTGCTCTCGGCCTCTGCGGCCTCAGCCAGCCAGCCTTAGTGCTACTGGCTGATAAGGCAGAAGGGCCGCCTCTTGGGACAGGCCCCAGGCCCCTGCGTTCCTCAGTGACGCTGCAGGGCCAGGGCCCGATGCCACGGGCCCTGAGCAGCTGTGTGTGCCCTTTTGGAAAGAGACCCCAGGAAAAAAGACTCAAGCAGAGCGAGCGGGAGAAGAAAGCCGAGGAGAAAGCCCTCCCAGGGCCGAGCAAGGACAGATTGCCGGGGTGGGGACAGAGGGACAGCCCCTGCTGTGGGCCCACCCTGCGGTGACACCCAGCCAACCTCTAGCTAGGACCCTAGGACTCACCTGTCAGGCCCCGGTCTGTGGCTTGAGGGGCGGGGTGGGGGAAAGAGAGAGGAAGAGGGAGGCCCGGCCTCAGCAGCAGGTGGCCCGGCCCCTCACCTGCCCCCTGCCCCAGCCCTCTCCTCCAGAGGCCCAGCACCCCATTCCCCACCATGGCAGGTAGCGACCTCCGCCCGCCCCGGCCCCAGTGGGTGTGGACCTGGCCCCCGGGTCCCTGCCGGAGCCCCCACCCCAGTGGAAGACAGACTTCTACAAAGGAAGGTGTCCCGGCCCTCTCCTGCAGGCTGGGTGGGCCGGCACCGGAGGGAGAGGCCTCTGTCAACTCGGTAAACAGAACGCAGCAGCTTGGCTCGCAGCACCGAGGGGCTGAGACGCCCGCTCCAGTGGAGGTCTGGGGATTATCTGTGGATTTCCTGTGTTTGTTCTCCTTCCTCCTTTGCCGCGCTAATCCACATTTGATGGGAAGGGAGGCGTAAGCCCTTCCAGAAGCCCCCGGACCCTCTGTGGCATCTGCCCTGGCCTCCTCTCTGGCTGGTTTTTGTCACCTCTGGCCTCTGGTCCCAAGCCCGTGACCCCCTGCTGCTGCTGTCACAGGCCGGGCCTCCCTCTGCTCTGGAGAAGACTCTAGAAACCTCAGCTCCTGGCTCCGAACTACAGAGATTTCTGAGAGCACCCACACGCCACGCTGACCCAAGAAGGGTCCTCGGTAGGCATGACTTCTGGTGCCCTGCGCAGCGCGGAAGAAGAGCTAAGGTCAATGTACGTGGGAGGCTGAGACAGGAGGAGTGCAGGGTGGAGGCCAGCCTCAGCACCTTGGCAGATTAGTGACACCCTGTTTCAAAATGAAAAATAAAACAGAAGGATTGGAGGTGGAGCCTGGAGGCAGAACACCTCTGGGATCAACCCCCAGGGACAGTAAATTTATTAAATATATTTAAAAGTTACAAAAAGGCTGGGGATGTAGTTGGGTGGCACAGCCCCTGGGTTCAATCCCCGGTACCACAAAAAATAAAAATAATATACAATAATGCATTGTACATTTCAAAATAGCTAGAAGGATTTCTTATATACTCACCATAAAGAAATGGCGCACATTGAAGGCAGTGATATGCTAATCCCCCGCGATAATAGTCACGCAGTGTATATGCGGAAGAGAAGTTAAGTTAAAAATCGAAAAAGCAAGGGGATCCTGCTGCTCGTGCCGTCCCGGGAGCCTGGGGCCGGGGAGGGCGTGCTCACCCTCCAGTAACCGCCATTGAGGCCGCCTCTCGCTCTCAACACCTTTACAACACAACATCCCAGGATAATGTGGGCGTGGACATCAGAGAGAAAACACTTCTGTTTTTGTTTGTTTTTGTTTTTTTGCGGGTCTGGGGATGGAACCCAGGGGCATTCGACCTCCGAGCTACACCCCCTGCCCTATTTTTTTTTTATTTTGAAACTGGGTCTCACTGAGTTGCCGAGGGCCTCACTCAGTAGCTGAGGCTGTCCGCGAACCGCGATCCTTCGGTCTCAGCCTCCCGAGTGCTGGGATTCCAAGCGTGCCCACCACGCCCGGCTTAACACTTGTGTTTTTCTCCTGAGCTTTTAAAACCTTAAAAGTCTCACTAGTCCCAGGAGATGGCCACGCCAAGCCCACACCTTGACCTGGTTCTAGCCTGGTCAAGGATGGCACGGGCGAAGGGAGCTGGGGACTCTTCCGAGGTGGGGACCTTGGGACAGCCCCAGGGCAGGGAAGCGAAGCTCTGTGTGAAGAGAAGGCCGTGGGAGCAGGAGCGGGGCAGGGAGGGCGCCTGGCTTGCTCATGACACGGCTCCGGACACGGGACCCGACCGCGTGTGGGACGACCGCAGGAGACCAGCTCTCCTCATGGAGATTGAGCTCTCATGGGTGACGTTAGACCGCGAGCACCAGGGCGTCACAAATGTGGCCCACGGCCGTGGGGCTGCCCTCTGAGCTTTGCTTTCGGCTTGCGGTTTTATCTTATCTTCTGTTCATTTTGGATCTGCCTGTGGTTTAGGACGCCCGTGCTGCGCCTCTTGTCTTTCCATGACTCTTTGCTTTCCTGTTTTGTTCTGATGGGGCGGCGGAGGCAGAGTGTGAGCCCAGCACTAACAGACGAGAGCTTCGCAGGACGCGGGACCACCGGGGACCGGCTTTTCCCAGGAGAACAGACACCCTCATTCTGGATCTAGGCACACAGATGTCTGAGCTGGGGCTTCTGGATTGAACCCAGGGATATTCCACCTCCAAGCTACACCCCGGCACTTTCCATTTTTCTTTTTTTGTTTTCTTTTTAAATAGGGCCTCAGTAGGTTGCCGAGAGTCTTGATACTGGCTGAGGCTGTCCTCGAACCTGCCATCCTCCTGCCATCCTCCTGTACTTGGGAGTACAGCCTCTCAAGTACTGGGATTATAGGTGTGCGCCACCATTCCTGGCACCTACTTCATATATTATCTTTTACAATTTGCAATTATTTCCCTGAAGCCCACTCTCAGCACATAGTCAGTGCCTCTCTCTCTCTCTCTCTCTCTCTCACACACACACACACACACACACACACACACACACACACACAGCATCAATCCCGTTGATTGCAAGTGGCCTGTAAATCAAGTGTCAGTACTGAGCACACTGTGTCTAGCACCCAGTACTGAGCACGCTGTGTCTAGCACCCTTCCAGGAGCGAGCTGGACAATCTAGCTGGACAATCTCTTGATGTCTTTATACAGGAGAGTATTAAATGGCCATAATGAAGGTAACCAGAAACAGTCAGACTCTACAAAGATGTTTTTGCCCTCCCAGTTAGTTGCAAAGTTTATAGGTTTGAACCTGAGCCCTGACATTTACATCAGGGCGCCAAGCTCTGGCCCACGGCCTGATTTTGTATAGCCTTTGAGCTAAGACTGGTTCTTACATTTTTAAATGTTTGGGGAAAAATAAATGAAAGCGCGTCTTGTAGCATGTGAGCTGAGAGGAAGCACAGTCCTGGTCCTAAAGAGTTCATCGTCGGTGCGCCCACTTGCTTGCGTGTATCTAGGGCCACCTTAGGGCTGCATGGCCGCAGAGTTAGTTGGGACAGAAATTGCCACGGATCTGCCCAGCCTAAAATCTCCACTCTCTGCTCCTTGACAGCCTATCGTTTGTATGGCCAAGTGCCTTCATTTGTATGGCCTCAGTTTCCCCATCTAGAGAATGGAGAGGATTCCCGTGTTAGTCAGCTTTCTGTCACAGTGGCAAAATACTTGAGATCTATCAACTTAAAGTAGGCAAGGTTTATTTGGGCTCAGGGTTTCAGAGGTCTCGCCCACGGCCGGCTGGTGGGCTGGTGCTGAGGCGGGACCTCCTGAGCAGAGCTGCTCACCTCCTAGTGGGCAGGAAGCAGCGAGGGAGAGGAAGGAGGCAGCGCCCCCTGGCCCGTCCAGGACTCGCCCGTGACCTCGCTTCCTCCCGCTAGGCCCCGCCCCCTGGAGGCTCACTAGCGCTGCAGCTGGAGACCAGGGCCTCAACAGATGGGCCTTGGGGACACGCTCCAGATCCAGACCAGGGCAGCTGCTGACTCATAGGGCTCCCTAGTGGGGACGGGCTGAGATCACACAGGAGACTCAGGGAGCCCAGGTGCTGGCATGTAATAGCCGGGATGTGAATTTTACCCCCTTTCTCTTTGACTCCGCCACCCTCCCACCCCCGACAGCAGGTGCTTGTAAAGACACAGACGCTGTGTTCCTGTATTTATGCGAGGACGCATTGGTCTCCCCAACGCTGAAGAGCAGCCAGCTGTGGCATTGCTATTAGATTCACACCTGCACGGTTTTACTGACAGCCCAAATATGTAGGCTGGAGCGTGTATTCATCAGTGTGAGGGAGGTCCTTTCTGTCTTGATAGTTTTCAACCTCCTCCATCCTGGGCCCTATTTTCCTCTACTATAATAGCTATCTGTTACCACCATGACGCTGCACAACAAACAAGCCCGAGGCTCAGTGCGCTCAAAACATACGCTTGTTTAGCTCATAAGCCCGAGGCGTCCATGAATGGAGACAGCTCTGGCTGCCTAGGACGGACGGCCTCGGCTGCAGCGGCTGGTGCTACTTCCTGCGGATTCCTGTGTTTAGACCCCAGCAGGTAGGTGCAGGGTGATCTCATGGCAACTGCAAAGTTGCACAAGCCTCCACACCCAAGCACCTAGCACCTCTCTGGCCAAGGCAGTCACAGAGCCAGACTTAGAATCAAGCTGCTGGTGCGTGTACGGCCGTCCCCAACCCCCTCTGAGGGTTTACTTTTGGCAACTTCAGGTATATGAGGTCAATTACGGTCTGAAAATCATGAATGAAAATTCCAGAAACAATCAGTTGATAAGGCTCTTCTGAGTAGCACGATTAAATGTGAATCATCCTTTTATCCACTGAATCCACACTGTATAGGCTACCCTCCCATCAGTCACTCACTAGCCGTCTTGTTATCAGGTTAACCGTTGTGGTATCCCAGTGTTTATATCCAAGTAATGTTATCTTAATAAAGGCCTCAAACTCAAAACTAGGGATGCTGGTAATCGGGCTACGCCAAAGAGAAGCCAGAAAGTCCTTTCTGTAAGTGAGCCTTCTTGACATAATATAGAAAGAAATGTCATATACTGAGGTTGCTAAGGAGACCATATTCACATATTATTACAGCATATTGTCATAATTGTTTATTAGTAGCAGTTGTTAACCTCTTATTAATCTATAAACTAGATCTTATCAGATATCTGAAACCCGAGTATAAAGCACGGTGTGTAGGCTCAGTACCCTGTGCCTTCAGGCATCCACTAGGGCCTTGGGATGTATCCCCGATGGATAAATGGGGACTAGCGTCCCCTACCTCGAACTGCAAAGCCACATGGGAGGGCCGTGTCTAGAGAGAGGAGTGGAGGACCATTAATGCAAGCGCGTGTGTGTGTGTGTGTGTGTGTGTGTGTGTGCGCGTGTGTATGTATGTGTGTGTGCGTGTGTGTATGTGTGTATGCGTGTGTGCGTGTGTGTATGTGCGTGTGCGTGTGTGTGTTGCTTACACAGAGCTTTTCTCTCTCTTCCTTCTGTGCTCACGCTCACAACCTATTTTCAAAACAGGTTCTAAAACCCATCCAGAACAGGAAGAGTTTTTAAGAGTAACATAAGTTTAATATATTACCCCCTTAGGAGTATGTAAACCCTGACCGGGATGGACGCTGGGTAGAGGCAGGCCTCTCTAGGAGGACTCCAGGCGGGGGTGGGGAGGCAGCCGCTGGGGCCCTGTGGGAGAAGGGAACCTGCCTTCCCATTCCCTAAGGGCAGGCAACTTAGGTGGTCCCGGCCTGGCCAGTTGGCGGCACGAGTGGAAATGGAAGCTATTTGCTCAGGGAGCCCTGACCGCAGGACTATTAAACTCCCCTGGAAGCCCTGACAGCACTCCGCTTCACTCCCATTAAAATGGCCCCCGCGCCCTGGCAGCGGGTGGGCCTGGGAGTGACCTCTTCCCCACCTAGTGCTCATTCCGATTTTGCCAACAAACACATTTGTCCGCCATTGTCATAGATTGACTGAATCCAGAAAAGTCCCCAGACGTTTAATTCACTGACTCCTTTCAAAACAGGCTCCTTGTGTGGCTCATTGTACTTTTGAGAATCAATGTCCCAGCTAAAATACATCTGCTTGCCTGCAATGCCTCCCTTTCTGTATATATGTCCCTCATCTTTTTGGGTAATCTTGCCATTTCTGGCATCTGCAAACCCAGCAGTGGGTAGAGAAGTAATTGGCTCAGCCGGGCGTGGTGGCACATGCCTGTAATCCCAGTGTTTGGGAGGCTGAGACAGGAGGATCACAGGTTCCGGGTCAACCTCTGAAACTTAACGAGGCCCTGTTTCAAAATTTTAAAAAAATGTTTTTTCTTAAGCGTGAAGGAGAGCCAGAAGTAGTGGCACACAGCTATTATCCCAGTACTTGGGAGGCTGAGACAGGGGGATCACAGGTCTGAGGCCAGCCTCATCAATTTAGTGAGTCTTAGCAACCTAGCAAGACCCTTTTTCTCAGCAAAAATATAAACAAATAAATAAGAGGTAGAATGCCCCTGGGTTCAATCCTCAGTACCATGTGCGCGCGCGCGCGCGCGCACACACACACACACACACACACACACACAGAAGTAATTGATTCAACCATGTGTATATTTTTAAATTATTTGTTGCTGGGTAACAGAGAAGTCTGAGGACTCCGCTGTGCGCTCTAGCCCACCCGAGCTTTCTGTCGTCCCCTTCTCACTTGTCCAAGGCGTGCTATGGGTACACCTGTCAGGGCTGGAGCTTGACATTACCCATCCAGGATGAACAAGGGATGGATTTGTTTTCTAGAAATTCTGTCCACCAAACACAGCTAATGAAAGAGAGATAATTCTGAGTTATGTGTCCAAGGGTTCTCCAGCCCCCTGGGTTCGGAGACATTTGCTCATAGAAAGTGTAGGAGAGTTGAAAGATAGTCTTCTCCCTCTCCTCTCGCTTCCCTTCACAGAGAACACGAAGGCTCTCCTCCTCTTCCTCCTCCTCCTCCTCCTCCTCTTCCTCCTCCTCCTCTTCCTCCTCCTCCTCTTCTTCTCCTCTCTTCTTCTTCTCCTCCTCCTCCCTCTTCTTCTTCACACAGAGGACTTTCTACCTCTGAAATACTACCATAGCCCTATTTAATTTTTATTTTGAAACATGGTCTTGCTAGGTTGCCGAGGTTGGTCTTAAACCTATGATCCTCCTATCTCAGCCTCCCAAGTACAGGGATTATAGGCATGCGCCACGGTGCCTGGCTGGACTCCGGCTTTGATTCTCTAAGTTCTCTCTCTCTCTCTCTCTCTCTCTCTCTCTCTCTCTCTCTCTCTCTCTCTCTCTCTCTCTGCCCTCTCTCTTCCATTGTTCTATTTAGTTTGATTCAGAGAGGACCAACATTCCACAGGTTTGTCGAAACTCAGCGGAGTTCAGCCTCAGTCTGACAAGTGAGGATTCTCTGTGCTACGTGCCGGGAGCCAGAGACCCCGGTTCCCACAGCGAACCCCAGGGCTAGGCATCCCCACGGAGCCCCGCAGGCCCCTGGATGAGGGGAGACTAATAGTGAGGAGCAAAGGGCTTAGGGAGCTCGCAGCCTCTGGACGCCATCGGCTGATTCCTTTAGTTAAAGTCAGACACGCCGGCGTTTGTATCAACAGCAGTGTTTTCCCAGCGATTCCGTGGGTTTTCTAAAATGTGCATCTATTTAGTCTGAGACGAGACGCTGGCCGTCGGATGAAAACAAACAAGACGAGCCTTCCTCGGCCCTCGACGCCAGCCACGGACCGAGGCCCAGAAAGTCATTAAGTCACAACGCGAGCTTAAAATAACAAATGTGAAACCCAATGGAAAGCAATGTCCCCGGACATCCAGCCTCAACGTGCGCCCTGGCCGTCAGCCCTTCTGAACTTGGGTCTGGACGTCATTTGGCCTCCTGAAAACAAGAGAGAGACTGGCAGGAGGTCCAGGGAGAAGACACACAAGGGCCTCCGGGGGGGCCAGGCCCAGCTGGGCCGCTCCGTCCCAAGGGACGCCGCATTCCTGACAAATAGCTCTGCGTGGACCTCAGAGTCCAGAGTCAGCTTCCAAATCCCATAGATGTCTTCTTTTTATTTTCCTAAAGATGCTGAAAAAGTGCAAGGTATGCGGGGGTCCTCACGGGCCTGGGAATGGGCATCCCTTTGGGGGCCCAGGAGGGACAGTTCAGTGATTCCTCACAAGCACACAGTGGCCCTTGGGTCAGGGTTCTCCGGTCCAGAAGCAGGACGTGTGTCCATCGAAGTCGCCTGCAACTGTTTCCAAGCTTCTGTATTCCACCCGTTGGAGGGATGTGGACTTTGTGGCCCTTGGGTGGCCCTCTGCTGACCCCTGCCACTGGAAAATGCCAGGCAGCTGGGCACCTTCCCTCCTCGGAGAATCATTAAAGCAAAAGCCTAGAACACTTGCGAACAGACCTCGGCCCCATCGCGTAACCAAGTCAGACACCTTTCGAGACCATCGAGTGATACTATATTCAAAAGTAACTCCTTTGTGACTTTAATGGTGGCCGGGCACTTCCAGTCTGTAACAGAAAATGCAGAAGGCCAAGCCCCAAGACGGCAAAGGCTGGGGTAGGAGAGAAGGAAAATCAGTCCTAAGGGAACGCCGAGCTGGGTGTGGTGGCCTGTGCCTGTGATCTCAGTACTTGAAAGTCCGGGGCAGGAGGATCGCAGGTTCGAGGCCAGCCTCCGTCACTTAGTGTGACCCTCAGGAACTTAGTAAGACCCTATTTCAGAATAAAAACTAAAAGGAAGCCGGGCGTGGAGGCGCACGCTTGTCATCCCCGCATCTGGGAGGCTGAGACAGGAGGATCGCGGTTTGCAGACAGATTGAGCTCCTTAGTGAAGCCCTTTGCAACTCAGTGAGATCCTGTTTCAAAATAAAGAATAAAAAATGGGGCTGGGGCTGTATCTTGGATGTAGAATGTCCTTGGGCTCTAGCCTCTGTACCACAAAAATAAACAAACAAACAAACACCTAAAAGGGCTGGGCGATGGCTCAGAGGGAGAACAGCCTAGGTTGTTCTAGCCCCAGCACCACAAAAAGCGAACAGCTTGAAGCCCGAGGTGTTTACTGCTGACGACAAAGATGGAAGGCGGATCTTCCTGAGACCCGAGCTCCGCCCGTGCCGGGGGAAAGCTCTTGCTTTTTTTGGCACCAGAAAATAGACTCAGAACAGACCGGAAGAGGTTATAAAGATCCAGCTTTGCATCAACAAAAAAAGAACATTCTGACGGAGTTCAGAAAGCCGGTGGTCACCCTCGAAGGAGGGAGGGAGGGATCCTGTCTTTGAACTTGGTCAGGAACTGCTGGAGCAGCCGGGCGGGGGCTCCGGAGGGGTCCTTCCTGCCGGCCTCCAATGTTCCTCCTAAGAGGTAACGTTGATTTATTTATTTGTTTACTTATTTATGTACTGGGGATTGAACCCAGGGGTATTCTACCTCCAAGCTACAGCCCCAGCCCTTTTGGGGTTTTATTTTAAAGTAGGGTCTCCCCAATATGCCGAGGGTCTCACTAAGTTGCTGGGCCGGCCTCCAACCTGTGATCTTCCTGTCTCAGCCTCTCAAGTACTGGGATTACGGGCCTGTGGCACCAGGCCAGGCTGCAAAGGGTGAATTTGGTGTTAGGAGACTGGTCCTGGAGAGCCGTGGCTGGCTCCTTGGTAACAGACGGGGAAGCTAGAGGGCTGGCTCGTTTGCCAGTCTATCCGCAGGCTGAGTTTTTTCTGCCCTGGCAGACGGGGATGCTGTGAACGGCTTGACCCCCACCCTTCAATATTTGTACAAACAAATATGCTTTTACTGAAACTAA
The DNA here is from genome assembly GCF_963383645.1 of Muscardinus avellanarius. Lineage (NCBI taxonomy): Eukaryota > Metazoa > Chordata > Mammalia > Rodentia > Gliridae > Muscardinus > Muscardinus avellanarius. The sequence goes on along the minus strand of NC_137803.1, from coordinate 62,646,844 downwards.
CGCCAACATGCGCTCGCTAATGAACAAACTCACCCGAGAGCTGACTCACCAGTGTCCTTTGGGCAGAGCTCAGGCGGCCGTCTCACACACGAGTCCACTAGCAACCCACACAGAACCCGCTTGCATTTATTTTAATTCTCAACCTAGACATTCCTGTGAACAGAGCCAAAGGCTGCTGCCTTCAAGGTGGGCAGGGAGGGGGGACACCCAGAAACTGGCCAGAGGCTCACGAGGGCCGGCAGGATGGAGGCCCACTCGGAATGGAAAAGCCCCCAAGTAGTGCTGCCCCACAGCGAGAACCTGGCCAGCTCCCTCGAGAGTCTCAAGAACGCTCGAAGGACCAGGGGCCACAACGGTCACCAGGGGGCCAGGGGCCGTTGGAAGGGTCGATTTTGTCAAAGGGTGCCCCAACACCCAGAAAATGGAGAAGATGACCGTGTGCCCAACGGCCTGAACACCAGAATCACTGGCCAGAATCACGCCGGAGGGTGTAAAGCCGAGCAGCGGCTTGCTTCATTTGTTTGGGCTGTTTGTTTGCTTGAGTGGTACTGGGGATTGAACCCCGGGTGTTCTGCCTCTGAGCTCCAGTCCCAGCCCTTTGTACTTATTTTTGTTTTTGAAATAGGGTCTGGCTGTGTTATTACACTGTGCTTGAACCTGAATCCCCCCTGCCTCTCAAATACTGGGGTTATGGGCACATGCCACCTTGCCCCAACTTCTGGTACTCAGAACCGAGCCCAGGGACATTCCACCTCCCGGCTAGACCTTGAGCCCTTTTTATTTCTATTTTTGAAACAGTGTCTCACTAGGTGGCTGAGGCTGGCCCCACCCTGATATCCCCTTGTCTCAGCCTCCCAGGTGGGATTACAGGCACGCACCACCACCCCCAGCCTCAGCGGCACTCTTCAGATCCGCACCGTCGTGGGGCTGGAAGGATAACGTGCCGTGGTTTGCAGTCTCTGGAGGCGGCCTCTTCTCGGTGAGCCCAGGTAACTCCATCAAAGCGCGGTCAAAGAGGCCGGTGAGTTTCTCTTGACAGGCCACAAGCAACGCCACTGAAGACGGCCTCGTGGCGGGAGAGGGGGAGAATTCCATGCAGTTCCCGAGACAAAGATCATTTCCTACTGCTCCGAGGAGACTCCAGATAAATCTAGGAACGCACACATTTTAGTTTTCTGGTAAATTTTTTATTCCTATAAGCACTCGATTCTACAGTACACTTCTGAGGATAAACAGAGGCTATAATCTCTACCACAGTCGGCTGTTGAGGGAGAGCCGGTGTGAGGATGGGAGCTGGGTGTGTCTGGGTCGCAGGTAACTGAAGGCCTAGGGATGAACCACGCACCGGGATCTAGCCCAAGCCCGGGCCACGGCTCTCGGCGCAGAGTCCCAGCAGCCACGCGCGAGGAGCCGATGCCCTTTGGTGCACTGCGGCCGAGGATGGCTCCGAGTCGGCCTACTCTGCAGGACCAGTGGGTCTGCTCCACCAGCCCACAGGAGAGCCGTGTCAACGCGCGCTTCTCCTCGGGTTCCGTTCAGGATCGTTTGCCCTTTGCCCCGGAGTGCGTGACGGACACAAGTTATAAGGCTACTTCTACATCAGTGTCTTCCTGAACTAGCCCATGAAGGGATGCTATCGGATGCCACAGGAAGGAGAGAGGCGCATGGGGACTGGATTATAAGCCATAACTCAGGGAAAGGGGACGGTTTATCAAGTCGGGGGAGAAGAACGCAGCGCTCATACCAAATCCTTCCCAAGTAGATAAGCAGACAAAAACAAGTCCAATCAGACGAAACGGGATCCCGGAGCCAGAATCCCAACCACGGTAAACTGGGGGGACACGCGGGGCAGCCCTGGCGGGGCTGCTGCGCTGTGTAAGGCTGTCTGTGTCCTGTCTCTCCAGGCAGCACCCGGCACGGGTGCTAGTTGGGGCGAGGACCTGCCCCAGATGCAGGCCGGACGGAGGGATTCGGAACCCCTTGGCAGTAAGTGGAGTGAAGGTCACAGCGGATCTGCACCGGGCAACCTGAGGTCTTAGGAACGGGAAAACCAACAGATAAAAACGGCGGCTTTTCTGTCCTCTAGCACAGGAGGGGAAGACAGAACTGCCAACAACCGCTACGGGCACTGGGGCCCACATCCTCAGCTCTTTGCCGCGATCACACTCCCGATGGCTGGCGGCGGGGTGCACCACAGGCTTCGGCTGCTCGTCTCATTTCGGGTCGGGTTCATTTTGTTCACGAGTGGACACGAGGTCGTCGGGTTTACCCCACACTTTTTCAGCTGGGCCCAATGCCCCATCAAGCAGCGAGGTGCTCTGGGCCTGCTGGACCAGAGCGAGCACTTCTCACGCCACGGCAGTTTCTTGTTCTAAAGAGCCCTTTATTGCGGGCTGTTCTGTGAGAACCGTCGGGGAACGTCAGCAGGCCACAACCGTCTACTCTTCCATCTTTAAATTCCCCCTCAGAGGTCATGTTGTTGGGTTGAATGAAGAATCCGACACCATTAAACTTGCCCTGGGCCAACTCCCCTCATACCGGGAGCCCTCTGAGAAGGTCAGTACTCCAAAACCATCAGGCAGCCCATTCTCAAGATGCCCCAGGTAGGTGCCACCATCTGCAAACATCAGTTGACCGAAACCATGGCTGCAGCCCTCCTTCCACTCCATGGCATCCTTCCCCACTGGAGTAGGTGAAGGAACCTTTGGTCAGGGTCACGGTGACTTTTTACAGAAGAGGATGAAAACTGGGCTCGGCCTTTGGGGACGATGTCACGCCCCAACGCGGAGCTCCGGCAGCCCAGACCTTTCCCCACCTGCTCCCCCAGCACCCTCTCCCCCTCCCACCAACGCCTGCCCCTCTGGGCACCGCCATTCCTGGCAGCCCGAAAGCACATGTTTGAGATGGGACGTGGTAGCCAGAGCAAGCAGGTTGTTCCAGCAGATCTTTTCTAAAGAGAAGTCACTTTCCACGAGTGGTTTTGGACAGACCCTCACGATGAGATGAGAGGTCTCGGCTAACGCGGTTGCTCATCAGGACCACCCCGGTCACTGCGCCGCATGCGTGGGCTTCTCCGGCTGCACAGCCGAAGAAGTTGGGGCCACGGCTCAGGAAAGAAGTGGGATTGCAAATGGTGGTTTTCAGAGTGGAAATCTACAGGTGAATCTTGTTTGTTGACTTAATATGCAAGATATCTTATATGTTGGCCCAGACTTTGTCCTTGGGGGAAAAAAAAAAGATCTTTGATGACTGAGTCTCCCACACGCGGCTGCCCATCTGTTTTAATTATAGTGCTTATACACAAAATCCCAATTATACATATTAACCAAATAATCCCCAAATAATTCTTTTGAAGGAGGAGAGGCTAGTCATTCTCGCGGGGAACTCAAGCCTTTGCGAGTCCCCTGGCCAAGCCTTTGCTCGAGGCTGGCACAAGATGCCATAGCAGTCAACCCTGACAGCACACAGAGGTCGAAATTATCTACCAAGGATTTTACTGCAGCCAACATGAAGTGTTGCGTAAACAGGTAATTTCGATCATGTTTCAGACAAATAAAACTATGAAGTGTCTGCAGAGAAATGGAAGACCTGCAGAGAAATAAGAAGAAACAAACGGAAACTTTAAAGCTGAAATACATCATTGAAGCTTAAAACTCAGGGTGGGTTGAGTCAGAAACTAAGCTGGGAGGACAGAAGAATGAATCAGAAAACTTAAAGACAGAACAATACAAAGCGCCCAGTACTAACCATAGACGAAACTTTTGCTTTGAAAAAAAAAATCAAAGTATAAAATTCTCTGGGATTTGTGGTACTAAAAAAAAAAAAGATCCAATATTTGTATCGGAAAGTTCCAGAAAGAGAAGGACCGAAGAGGTATTCGACAAGCAATGGCTAAAAACTTCCCAAATTTGACAAAAGACATAAACCTGAAAATTCAAAAAGCTGAATAAATTCCAAACAATAAAATCCCAAAGAAATTGATGTCAAGGTACAGCACAAACTTGTAAAAACGAAATGCCAGCCAGGCGTGGTGGCAGGTACTTGTGATACCAGTACTTGGGGGGAGACGGGGAGACAGGAGGCTCGCAGGTTCAAGGCCAGGTGCGGTAGCTCAGTGAGACCCTGTTTCAAAGTGAAATATAAAACGTAGGGCTGAGGGTGTAGCTCAGACGTAGAATGCTCCTGGGTTCCATCCCCAGTACCAAAACAAACAAAAACTAAAAAGCCGGGCATGGTGTTGCACACGCAGGCACACACATCATATTGTAGCATAGCAGCTTAAAAACAAATGTAAGCCGGGCGTGGTGGCGCACGCTTGGAATCCCCGCGCTCGGGAGGCAGAGACGGGAGGATCGCGCAGGTTCGAAGCCAGCCGCGCACGCTGGCTTAGGAGACCCTGTTTCCAAATATAAAATGTAAAAATAGGTCTGGGAGTGTAGCCCGAAGGTAGAAGGGCTTCCAGGAACCCCAGTACCACCACCAAAAACAAACAAACAAACAAACAAACAAAAAAAACAAATGTAAGCTCTCTCCAACCAGTCAAAGAACAGAGCGGGGCATGGTGGCATGATGGCACACACTTGGAATCCCATCATTTGGGAGGCGGAGACAGGAGGATCGCAATTTGAGGACAGCCTCAGCTACTTAGTGAGGCCCTTGCAACTCAGTGAGACCCTGTTTCAAAGAAAGAATAAAAAATAGGGCAGGGGTTGTAGCTCGGAGGTCAAATGCCCCTGGGTTCCATGCCCAAACCTGCAAAAAAAAAAAAAAAAAAAAAAGCCACTATAGATAAATTAAAAAAGAAGTGAGAAGAAATCATAGACAATAAAGAGAGATTAAAAAACAGGAAACTAATCAAAAACAAAAAACTAAAATGGCAGAGTTAAGCCTTAACATATCAATAATTCCAACAAGTGTAAGCATCCCAGTTAAAAGACACAGACTGTGTTAGTAACGGCCATTCTCACTACCAATATTGCTCTTTTGGACATTAATAAAATAGTATGCTATATCCAAAAGAATACCAAGTTGAGTAGAAATGAAATATATGAAAGAAAAGCGTAGGCATAGGGCTCCCGTCTAGTCTCAACTCTTGCACCAGCTGGATATGGTGGCGTACACCTGTCATCTCAGTACTTGGGAGGCTGAAACAGGAAGACCACGGATTCAAGGACATCCTCAGCAACTTAGCGAGGCTCTCTGCAACCTAGCAAGACTGTTTCAAAACAAAACAAAACAAAAAAAAATGGGCAGGGCGTGGTGGCACACATTTGTAATCTTAGCATTTGGGAGGCTGAGACAGGAGGATCGTGGTTCGAGGACAGCCTCAGCTACTTAGTGAGGCCCTAAACAGTGCGACCCTGTTTCAAAATAAAGAATAAAAAAAGGGCTGGGGGGGGTGTAGCTTGGAGGTAGACTGCCTCTGGGTTCCATCCCCAGTACCGCAAAAATAAATAAATAAATAAATAAATAAATACATAAATAAATAAATAAACAACAGGAGTATAGCTGGGAGGTAGAACGCCCTTCAGCTTCAGTCCTCATTATGCACCCCGTCCCCCACAAAGCATCCTCCTGTACCAACTTCTGACCCACTACTGTAGCAGCTGTGTGGCTCACTCCAAAGGCTCTCAGTACTCTGGCGCGTTGGGAAAGTCAGGAACTGTTGGGAATGTTCAGGCATCTGAACGGCACCGTCATGTGTAGTCCGTTGGTTACTGGAGATGAGGGGACGGGTTCGTGGGGCGTCCTGCATCGTATAAGCTAGCGTGCGTGCAGGTCACCGCTTGCCCGCGGCCTCGGGCACGGCGCGCTCTGCCCTTCACGTTACTGGTTTCGTTTTCATCAGACAACTTGATGTGACAGTCTTGAAGAGGAGCACAGCATAGAAAGGTCGGGCCTTTAGGGGAGGCAGTGATTGGTATAGAACATCTGAAATTGTCAAGGAATAGTTTTCGATACAGTTTAAAGTCTCTGGGCAACCCCCTGATTTCTGTGCTCCTAAGAAAAGTGCGAGTGGAAAGCCGTATGCAGATGAGCCCCTGAGAGCCACTGCTCGCATCCACGCCAGCTTGTCCCGGCCGAATGGCTCTTTAGAAGTGCACCGGAGCCTGTTCGTTATTGTAGTGTTGAAGGCCAGCTTCTCACAGCTCTCCACGCGGGAGCCCTCGCCCGCCGGCAGCATGGAGGCGGGGGCTGGAGCCCTGCGAATCGCCCAGAATGGGCCCTGGCAGGGCACCAGAGGGGCCGTCTGTCTCCCCAAGCGGGCACGCGGCCAGCTCTCGGCTCTGTGCGTCTGAAACAGCACACACATGTGCACACACATACACACACGCACAGCACACGCACCTGTTCACAGTCACCAAGATGTCTGATATAAATGAGAAGCAGAATGATCCACATGATCTTGTGTGTCTTCACTTATACATGTTTTTTTCCCCCTGAGAATTTGGTTGAAATAAGATAGATGCCTTAGAGCGCCAGCCACGGTGGTGCGCGCCTATAATCCCAGTACTTGGGAGGCTGAGACAAAAGAATTGCAGCTTGAGGCCAGTCTCAGCAACTTAGCCAGGCCCTCCATAATTCAGTGACCTTATTCAAAATAGAAATAGAGCTCAGAGGTTGAATGCCCCTGGGTTTAATCCTAGTAAAACACACACACACACACACACACACACACACACACACACACACCTAGATAGATAGATAGGTAGATAAATAGGCAGACATCTATGATTTTAGAATTAGAAACTTAGTGAGATCCTGTTTCAAAAAATAAAAAGGCCTAGGGGTGTAGCTCAGAGGTAGAATGCTCCTGTGTTCAGTTCCCCACTCTCCCCAAAAGAAAATTCCTAATAAATAAAACCTGTTTATTTCACTAGTAGATGTAAATGTCACAAAGTATTTTGCAGGATAAAGTCAAGCTCATGAAATATTTCCACATGTAATCTTTCCAAGGAAGAGGTAGAGGAACCCCTCCCCACACCGTCAGAGGCCCGGTGAATGAATATGTGGCCCCAGAAAGTATCTAAGACCTTCCTGACCCGCCTCAGCACCCCGTCCACATAAGAAGACAGTGTCCTACTTGGGAGGCTGAGACAGGAGGATCACAGAGTCGAGGCCAGCCTCAGCAATTTAGCGAGGCCCTCAGCAACTTTGCAAGACCCTGTTTAAAAATAAAAAACAAAAAAGAGAGCTGGGAGTGTATCTCAAAAGTAGAATGCCCCTGGGTTCAATCCCCGGGATAAAAAATAAAAATAAAAATACAAAAGATGTCATCCATGTGTGCCAACTTGGGTTACCCATGCAAAGAAAAAAAAAAATGGCTTGAAATAGTTGAAAGTGCTAGCCAATTCAAAAGCCATTCATTTCTACTTAGTTTTAAAATACATCAAGAGATGCCCATCTCTTTTGTTGACGTAGTGAACATGTTTGCAAATTGGAAGTGCCAAGGCCTTTCGGGGCTCACCCACTTCAAGTTAAGCATGGGGAAGAAATGCAAGCGTGGAGACCTGGAGACTTCGCGCTCTGGGAGGCCTTAGTGGGCCTCGCTCCCATCTCTTCCTCCTTTCCCCTTTGTCCACGAATCCAGCAAATCCTTTTAGGAAGAGACGGGCTCCAGTCACCCTGCGGCCTTCTGTCGGTCTGTCCGCTGTTCTCTTTCCCGCCTGGATGCCTGCTTTCAGAATGGCGGTGCTGGGCGGGCGGTGGGTCTGGGATGCAGACCCAGGACAGCAGCTCCAAGCCAGGATGTGGAGCAGGAGACCGTGAACACCGGCAGGGCTCCATCTGAGGCCTCCAGAGGCTGTGGACCCCGGGCTTTCTTAGGCACCGGCTTAATAGCAATGCGTGCGCTTGGGAACATGGGTTTACACAGTGCGCCCAGGCACGCAGCAATGCACACGGCATCAGCACCCGGGGCCATCACGACACCGATTCTACCCAGTACCTGGCCATCGTGTCCTGGGACCTGCAGAACAAGGTCCGGACTCTTCCCCGGAGCCCCGGGCCCCGTCATCTGAACACAGCCCCTCTGTCCCATCTGGCAGCGCCTGGGGGTGAGAGTCTGCGTGCCGGGCAGGCTCTATATCCCATCAGCCATCCGCTGTGAAGCCGGCATCCTCCTTCCTGTGGTCAATGGCGCGCGATCCTCCTACACGACCCATGCCTCATCCCGGGACCTGGAGGTGACAGGACGGGTCCACATCCTCTGAATGTCCAGCCAGAGCGGCTACAGGTGCCACCCCAAAAGACGCCTCCTGCTCAGTGGGATGGGATGTCATCTGCCTCCAGCGACGAGGTAAGAAGGGCAGAGGTGACAAGCGAGGAGATGAAGACGTGCCCTGGACACAAGGAGAACGCTCCAGCTGACCCACAGCAGGAGGAATGCTCCAGAAAGTCCTCGAGAGGCAACTTTAACCAAGACAGAGCTGGCCGAGCCTGTGGGGAAAGGGGCATTGTCGTGTGAAGTTGGCGTGTTTGTAAATATGGGATGGATATCTGGAAAAAAAACTACCAAACTGTAAAAAACCTCCATCCTTTGCCCCAGAAATGTCACTCCCAGAAATGGGCCCCAAATATACGTTGGGAGGCATGGAAGATAATACACGCGTTATTTACTATGTCACTGTAATGGCGGAGTGTAAGCAACTGAAACGTTCATTAACAGGAGTGCGTTCACACGGTGCGACTACAGAAGTAATATGTGCCGTTGGAAGAGCAGGAGGGTTTATAACTGTTAGGTAGAGGGCTGATCGGTAGCATGAGAATGGTGGGTGTGTGTTTGTAATTTTTAAACCTTTTGTATGAGCATAAAGAAAACCTCTGAGAGGACACACACACACACACACACACACACACACACACACACACACATAATTACAGACGCCTGTTCAAATTGTTCTAATTGGGTGGGTGGCTAATATATTTTTTTATTAATACATATATATTTTTGTGTATGGTACTGGGTATGAAACCCAGGGGCTTTCTACCTCTGGGCTACACTACCAGAACTAAGTTGCTGAGAGCCTCACTAAGTAGCTGAGGCTGGCTTCGAACCTGCTTGATTCCCCTGTCTCAGCTTCCCAAGTGCTCGGATTACAAGCATGCACTACCATGCCCAGTTTGTTTTATATTTTATTTTATTTTTTATTTTTGGTGGTACTGGGGTTCCTGGAAGCCCTTCTACCTCCGGGCTACACTCCCAAGCATATATATATATATATATATATATATATAATTTTTTTTTTAAATTGGAAACAGGGTCTCTTAAGCCAGCGCAGCTGGCTTCGAACCTGCGCAATCCTCCTGTCTCCGCCTCCCAAGCGTGGGGATTACAAGCGTGTGCCACCATGCCCGGCCTTGTGTTATATTTTAAAAATCCATTTTTTTCATTTATTTTCTAGGTGATATATAAAAATAAAAATATGCATATCAGTGAGTATTATGCAATGTTCTAGCGAAGGCATACATTATATAGTTTTTATTTATTTTCTTGTGGTACTAGGGATGGAACACAGGGGCATTCTACCCCCAAGCTACACCCTAAGACCTATTTTTTATTCTATATTTTGAAACAGGGTCTCACTGAGTTGCAAAGGGCCTCATTAAGTAGCTGAGTGCCATCCTCCTGTCTCAGCCTCCCGAATGCTGGGATTACAAGCGTGCACCACCACGCCCGGCTCTCTTTTCTTATATTTTATTTTCACAAGGTCTTGCTAAGTTGCTAAGATTGGCCTCAAAGCCGTGGTCCTCCTGCCTCAGCCTCATCTGTTCTGTTGAATAGGCTGCCGTGAGTACAGCTGTGTCTTCGACAAACTGATACCATTTGCCTTTGGGCACACCCAGGGGCAGGACTGCTGGATTGTACATAGTTCTACTTTAATTTTTCGAGGACCTCCATATTGTTTCTATAACGCCACTACTAATTCCACTCCCTAGAGCAGCTTTGTCTCCAAAGCTCTGAACGCAGCCACAAGCGGGCTGGCCTGCCCCTCGGCTGGAGGAGGCGCGGGCATCCACAGGGCGGGAGCTCGGCTGACCCTCCCTCCGCCAGCCTGGAGAGCTGAGGGGGTTTGTGTAATGAGCCGCAGCACAGGCAGCGAAGGCCAGAGCAAGGTGCTACACACTCACGACAGCCAGGGAGAAGAGCCGAAAGGCGGAACACACAGGGGAGAGTACTTGAGAAGACGGAAATGTTCAGGGCCCCGATTTGACCATCAATGCATGTTGAGTACATGTATCATTTTACTTCATTACAAATACTATGCCAACTGGTGTGTGTGTGTGTGTGTGTGTGTGTGTGTGTGTGTGTTTGTGTGTGTGTGTGTGTGTGAATTTATCACCGTGATATAGAATTACACTGTACCAGCCAGGTGTGGTCCCGCACGCCCGTAATCCCAGTACGTGGGAGGCTGAGCCAGGAGGATCACAGGTTCAAGACCTGTCTCGGCAACTTAGCAAGACTCTTTCAAAATAAAAAATAAAATTGGGCCAGGCGTCTAGCTCAGCGGTGGAGCGCTCCTGGAGTCTATTGCTAATACAAAAAAAATTTTATAAGTTTTATAAAAAATCCATAATTACATCGCACCAATAAAAGTATTTTTAATCTCACCCTTCTCTTCCAATGTCTGTTTGCAGAGTTCAGAGCAGAAGGAGCAAGCCAGACAATGGATTCCACCCCAGGCAATTCTTCCGCTGCCACCCCAGAGAGAGGATCACAGGTTCGAGGCCAGCCTCCGCAATTTAATGAGACCCTGATTAAAAAAAAAAAAAAAAAAAAAGAGGAAAGAGAAGACTGAGGGTATATGTTGGAGATCTGATGTCCCTGGGTTTAATCCTCAGTACCAAAAAAACCATGACTCCATCTAAAAATAGAATTAGATTTGCAGGTACCATCGCTTGATTGATAGCTGGGGTGCTGAGAGGATTGGGGAGCCTTGAGGAGAGGTGCAGAACACAGGCAGCAGCTGCAGGTGGGCAGCAGCACCGTTCCCAGGGCCATGCGCGTGGTCCAGGCGTCGTCTGGCCTCCCAGGCTAGCGGCCATCTAGGGACCGTGAGCGCGGCCTGGAACTGTTGCGCTCAGTCACCAGAGCCTTCGTGTGCCAATCAAGTCACTAGTAAAAACAGCTTAAAAAATGTGTCGTGACCTATCTTAAAATAAACATATTACCAGGTACCATCAATCCATTAGTGGCTGGTCTCTTAAATCTGGAAACAAAGTTGAATTCCATAATATTACAAAATTAGAGGCAGTCAAGTGAAGACTGCTTATACCTAGGATCTGAGATCACTGCAGGTCATCCTGTGGTTCAGAAATGGATTTTAATTCAAGACAGCATATCATCTGCTAAAGAAAACTGAGCTGGGAGGCTAGCAGGTCACCACGACGCATGACTATTAGTAATCCCAGTACTTGGGAGGCTGAGACAGGAGGATCGCAGGTTCCAGGCCGGCCTCAGCAATTTAGTCAGACCCTGATTTAAAAAAAAAAAATAGAGGAAGGGAGAAGATGGAGGGTATAGCTTGGAGGTCTGATATGATATACCTAGGCTTAATCCTTGGTACCAAAAAAAAAAAAAATCACGACTCTATCTAAAAATAGAATTAGATTTGCTAATAATTTGATTAATGGCTGTTTTTTAAAAAAAGTTGAAACAAAGTTAAACTCTATAATATTCAGAAATAGAGGCAGTTAAATGAAAATTGTTTACACCTGGGATTTGTGGTCACAGCACAGCACTCTCTAGTTGAGACATGGATTTTAAATTCAAGCCAATTTATCTACTAAGAAAAAAACTGAGCTGGTAAGCTAACAATGACCACATCTTTATTATGAGGTTAATAACTGTCATTAGTTTGGTATTTTATTTTATTAGTTTGGTATTTTATTCATATATGTAAAACCTTGCTCCTACCTGTTAATTCCGTGGCTATATATTTGACCAAAGTAAAAGTCTAAATAGACAGGAATAGTGCGGGAAGTCATTCTCTAGGATGAGGAGGCTGAAATCAGCACTGTGCTGAGCTTTACAAACGCTCCAACTCCTTCTCGTTCTGGCTCATTCTGTGGATCGATTCAGATTCTGGAGACGAGAGCAGAGGTGCACACCGTCGTGTGAGTGAGGGGTCTCAGGCCCAGCCGCGAGCCCGCCCGCCCGCCCGTCTCCATGGCCACCTGCATCTGGAACACACCGACTGCCCTTTCCTTGGGGTTCTCAGAATTCATGATCAATTATCATCAAAAAGAGGCACGGCCATCGCCCCCACTCCCCGAACCGGGACGGGCGCGGACTCGGATTGCTTATATGAATTCATAACCGGGTTTTTGAAACCCTGGCCTTAGAAGTGTTCACTTAGAGGCCAGGCGAGGTGACACACACCTGTAATCCCAGTACTTGGGAAGCTGAGATAGGAGGGTCACGGGTTCAAGGCCAGCCTCAGTAACATAGTGAAACCCTTTGCAACTTAGCTAAACCCTGTTTCAAGGGCTGCAGGTGTGGCTTTGAGGTAGAAAGCCCAGGAAGGAAGGAAGGAAGGAAGGAAGGAAGGAAGGGAGGAAGGAGCAGCCCTGCCTGAGCCAGTGCCTCTTGTTTCTGAACTGAGAGTACAGCCTGCTCTTCCCGTGTCATTTCTCACCACCTGTAACGCGCAGGCGTGTGAATACAGTCACTTATGGGGGCGGGGAAGAAAGAGGGTCCAGCACATTCCCCTCTGCAGCCAGACAGGAGGACAAGTCCAAAGAGCTTTGACCTCTCATGGCAAAGAATGCAAATCCAGAGAGAGAGAGAGAGAGAGAGAGAAGAGAGAGAGAGAGAGAGAAGAGGGAAGAGAGGGAGAAAGAGAGAGAGAGAGGGAGGGAGAGATTGAAAGAGAGCGCCTGGTTATCAAGAGGTCTCTCTCCCTGGCCAGCCTCGAGGACCCATCTGTTGGCTGCCAGGAAGCTCTGCCTGAGACTGGACAAAGGAGCCCAGACGCCAGGGCTGCCGTCTGGCACCTGTGTAAATGTCTGTCCCAGCAAGAGCGACCCTCACGGTCATCGTGGCTTCATTCAAGTAAAGCTTCCCATCGACCCGAGCCTGGTCTCAGGGGCAGGCTTGCCGTATTCCTCCTCCCCCAGGAGAAAGCTGAAGGCATCTCCGGCTCACAGCAGCCCCAAACCCAGCATGGATGTCCCCCCAGCTCCAGCACAGGAAGCGCCCCCTCCCCTCTGTCCTCATAGCAAAGATTCCACTTGGAAATAACCGGGCTGGGAACTTAATTCTGACTCACTAGCGCTTTCAGCCAGGAAGCCTCTGAGCAGGGGTTCCATTGTTTGCAAGGTCAACTCAGAACCCAAGTTTAAACACTCAGAGGAAAGAGGAAGGCCCCGCGCCTCTGAACGCCAGCAGCTCTTGAATAGCTCCTGTCAACAGCCCGCTCCCTGCTCCCTTCCGGCTCCTCCATCACCGTCCTCCTCAGCAAGCAGGGGGGCAACTGCCATGTTCAGACAGTGCTGGGAAACACTCGTGAGCATGCGCGGTGCTGCACACCTGTGGCCTGGTACTTGGAAGGTCAATCCAGAAGGATTGCAGGCGTGAGACGCCCAGAAACCTAGCGAGACCCTCCTTCAAAATAAAACACAAAAAAGCTAGGGTTGTAGCTCAGAGGTAGAGCATCCCCAGTACCAAAGGAGAAAGAGAGAGAGGAAAGGAAAAACAAAACAAAACAAAACGCTCCTCCTGCTTTAGTTTTCCTGCAGCCTAACATACAAAATTCTGTTTTATAGCACAGTAGAGCATGGCCCTTCGGAGATAAGGTGCAATGTACTGTGTGCATTGATAGGCATTTACACGTTCCATTGTGCCATTTAAATAAGAACACGAAGAAATAAATTTGGAAGCGTAACCGTCACCGGTAGGTGGGCCTACTAACTGTCACCACCAACAGGGGAAACGTAAAATGGAGGAACTCGGTGGCATCACTACAGACCTAACCAGAATCGCGATAGCACGGCCCAGGGAGAAAATGTGTGCGGGGCACGCACAGGGCCCTGGGTTGTATCCCCAGCACTCCCCCAAAATGGTCTAAATTGGCATTGGGAGGTGTGTGAATAAACCTTTCAATTTTGTGTAGCAATGCAAATTGATTCAGGATAAGAATAAACTCACTGTTCCGACTTAGACCTTTTTGCAAATAACCTCCCACAGAAATAACCTCAGGGGGAAATGTGTGCTTTATGCAAGAATAGAGGAGAATCCTACTGCACCTACAGACCTTCCCAACTGTGTGCGTGAAGGTAATGTTTTAGAGTTTGCAAAGCACCAAGGAAATGGAAGTTCAAACACAGGAATACTGTTATGACAGCACATCCGAGTGCAGTAGGAACCGAGTCGGGGAATGTCTATTTGCAAAGGAGACGTGCCAGTTCCCACTCAGGCGCAGCAAGCATTTAGAAATGACATCGAAGTCCCCAGGGCCTGAAGCGGGAAGGGTCCGCTGGCCCGGAAGGGAAATTCAGGTAGCACAGCAGTGCAGGGCTTAAAGGCAGGTGCACTTGGGACCCGGCAGCCTGCCTGTGGACCTGGCACCATTTGCAACCTGTGTGGTTCAATGTCTTCATGTCTCGATTTTTCTCATCTGAAAATAATACTAATAACGATAACAGAATGGATGTCCTGATGATTCATGAGGACGTGCTAAGTTAGCATAGACGAAGCTTCTAGGAAATGCATAAGCTTGCATTGTGTGCTTATGACAAATGTTTATGTAATAAATAGACACCGTGAATCTGCTGGAACTTTGTCCCCTGGTCATAGGGGGAAGGGGGCTGGTCTTTAAGAGCCAGTAATGGGAGATCCCATTTATTTTCCCATACTGAAGACGCTAACCTAAATCAACTGAAAGCTGAGGAGATGGCTTTTTTTTTGCGGGGGGGGGGGGAGGTAACCGAGGATTAAACCCAGAGGAATTCTACCTCTAAGCTACACCTCCAGGCTTTTTTATTTTATTATTATTTTTAAATTTTGAGACAGGGTCTCACTAAGTTGCTGAGGCTGGCCTCATACCTGTGGTCCTCCTGTCTCAGCCTCCTAAGTACTGGGATTACGGGTATGCTCCACCACACCCAGCTAAGGGGGCGGCTTTAGGAGTGGCTTTTTATTTTTTTATTATTTTTTTAATATTTTTTATTGGTGCAATGTATTCATACATCATAATGGTATAAAGAAAATACTTTTGTAGACATACATGCACACATCGCCCAGTTAGCCTCCACCCAATCCCCACCCCGTTCCCTCCCCATCCCTCCTTCCCATGCTTGGCTTAGTGGTTGACATCTAGTTTTATAGCAATTTATCCAATATTAACGATGATAATCTCACAAAACGGTTTCATTTGTCTGATACCAAGCTTTTGATGACTAAAAGATAACAGTTCAATATTTCTTTTTGCTTTCTTTCTTACCAGAGAATATTTTTTTCTTTTCTTTTTTTCTTTAGGTGAAGCTATCATACATTTATTTATTTATTTTTCAGAAAAAATCTATCCTGATATGGAATATGGACTCTAGAAAGCCAAAACAATCTCAAAGAAGAACAAAGCTAGAAGATGTATATTTTCTGATTTCAAACCATATAAAACTACAATAATTGAAACAGTGTAGTACTGTTCTAAAGGCAGGTATATAAACCATTGGAGTTAAATAAAAGCCTAGAGATAAATTCTTCCATATAATGTCAAGTTATTTTTGACAAGGTTTCCATGAACATTTGGTGGTGGAAATAATAATCTTTTAACCAAATATTGTTGAAAAATAATAATTACATGAAAAAGAATAAAATTGGACCCTTACCTAACACATATACAAATATTAACTCAAAATAGATAAAAGATCTAAATATAAATCTTAAGACTATAAACTTTTAGAAGGAAATCTGGGTCATAAAACCTCACAACACTGAAATTGGCGGTGATTTCTTGGATATGATTTCAATGGCACAGGCAACAGAAGAGTATACAAACTCCCTAAAAAATAAAAAAAATTGTATATCCAAAGACAATGTAAACAGAGTTAAAAGTTACTGATAGAATGGGATAAAATATTTCCAAATGCTATATCTGAAGGTATATTAATATTCCAACTAGAAATCCTAAAAATTAGCAACAATAAAAGCAAACAATACCATTTAGAGATAGGTAAAAGACTAACATAAATAATGAATCTCCACAGATAACCAATCTTAGTTGACTGTTGGATGGAAAATCTTGTTTCTCTGGTTCTGGTGTGTGTTACCTATTTCTTCTTCGTAGTTAATCTTTTTGAGTATTTTCTCTAGTGCTGGTTTTGAAGACATAAATTCCTTCAGTTTCTGTTTGTCATGGAAGCTTCTTATTTCCCCATCTAATTTGATAGAAAGTTTTGCTGGGTAGGAAATTTTTGGCTGGAAGTTGTTTTCTTTCAGAGTTTGGAATATGTTACTCCAAGCCCTTCTGACTCTCATGACTTGGTTTGGGAAGTCTGGAGTGATTCTAATTGGTTTGCCTCTGAATGTCACTTGGCCCTTTGTTTTTGTTGCCTTTAAGATTCTCTGCTTGGCTTCCACAGTGGTCATTTTGACAATTATGTGGCATGGGGAGCCTCTTCTCTGATCCTGTCTAAAGGGAGTTCTATAAGTTTCCTGGATCTATGTATCAACCTCTTGTTTTATGTTTGGAAAATTTTCTGCTATTATTTCCTTGAAAAGATTGTTAATCCCTTTGGTTTCATCTTCTTTTCCCTCCTCTATTCCAATTATTCTTAGGTTAGCTCTCTTAAAATGGACCCATATTTCTTCAATGTCAGATTCCTGCTCTCGGATTTTTTTTTTCTAAATTAGAAACTATGCGTTCATTTTTTGAATGATCATCTTCTAGGAGCGAGATTCTATTCTCCATGTGGTCTAATCGGTTGTTTGTACTTTGAATTGAGGCCTTTACTTCATTAATTGCATCCTTTATCTCTTTTTGGCTCTCTCTGAGTTCTTTTCGAAACACCTCTATTATTTCTACAGTTATTTTCCTGATTTGATCTTCTAGAAATCTCTGATTTTCTGTTTTATCAGGTTCTGATGTTGTGGGGTTGTGGGCATTCATTGCTCCAGTGTTATTCCTCTTTCCCATGATTTAGGAAATTTGTGCCTTCTCTGGGTTCTTCCCTTGGGTCACTACCACTTCACTTAAGGTGCTCTGGATCTCGAGTCTGTGGTATCTCAGTCCCCACTACTCCTTTACTGGGTTGTATCGCAGAGTCTCAGACCATGGGGGGGCAGTTGTGGAATGCCAGGGCGCAGGCCAGAGCGTGAGACCAGGACATTAACACGGAGTAGAGGGGGCCGCCTGGGGGGCGTTTCCAGCCGCAGGGGTGTGGGCTAGTCCCTGAGAACCATCAGCTCCTCGGAAGGTGGCAGAGCCGGGCCCATGGCTGGGTGAACAGCTCCAGGAAGCAAGGTGGGCTCGTGCATGAAGACAGGCCATGGGGAACGAGGGACAGTGGCACTCGACATTGGACCCTGCCCCACAGGGTCCCTGCTGCTGATGGAGGGCACGGAGCCCTTGACTAATGCATACCACACACCTGGTGGGAGAGGCTGTGCCGCAGCCCAGGGAGCACGGCGCCTCCCTCTGTGGCCGTGACTCTGGGGCGGGGATGGCTGTTCTTACCAGGGCAGCGCTCAGCGAGCTACCGGCACCTCTGAGCTGTGGCAGAGCTCCGGGCACCCACGGGAAGCTTTAGGAATGTGTGCTGCTCTATTGGGATAAGATTGTTCTGGTCCTATTGGGGTGTATTTGTTTGTTTCTAGGGATGCTGAGCGCCAGGCTTTGCAGGCCCCTTAGCAGTTCCCAAGGCTCGAGACACGTGACGTCCAAGTCTGACTTGATGTTCATAACCCAGCATTACCCTGGCTCTTATTTACCACTCGGGAAAAGGGAAGTCAGAGCTCTTAAGTTACTGGCTTAAAAATGAGGCTTGAGAGCCGGGCGTGGTGGCGCACGCTTGTCATCCCCGCGCTGGGGAGGCTGAGACGGGAGGATCGCGCAGGTTCGAAGCCAGCCTCAGCTACTTAGTGAGGCTCTCAGCAACTTAGTGAGACACTGTTTCCAAATAAATTAAAAGTAGGGCTGGGGGTGTAGCCCAGAGGTAGAAAGCCCCTGGGTTCCACCCCAGTACAGCAAAAAAAATAAAGAAGAGGCTTGAGATGGAGACCAGTCTATATACTGTCCTGTCTGTATGTGAAGGCATCCCTGCCCATCTCACTTACACGTACGGGGAGCAGGCGTGGAGGAGGTACAGAGGGTGACGCACGCTGTGATGTGCGTGTGTGGATATGACCCTTGAATCACGCCATGCCGTGTAATTTCAGCGCACTCACAAAAGCGTGACCAGTGACGACTGCTAAGAAGCAGAGCTCAGAGTTCATCCTTGACCGCGGATGGTGTGACCAGTCCACGCTTGCGGTCCCACTTCAGTGGTCGTAATGAGATGTGGAACAGGGTGTGCATGCGAGATGGCGGTAATTAAAGAAGCAAAATTGCCGCATAGTGTGCCATTCTGTAAAAGCAGAGGGCTGAGAGAGGAGAGGAGGAGAAGCAGGAGCGGGGCAGGTGGGATGGCTGGCTCCTATGTGAGTCAATATGCCTCCATCTTAAACAAAGGTGTACACAGAAACTTCCTCTCTGCAGATGTGGGTTTACAATGGTTCTGCTATGCCTAGTTAGCCTCCTGGTTCTCCTGGTTTTCTCACTTTCATTTCTCATATTCCATGGGTAGACATGAGAAGACAGCAAAAGAAATAAATTAATGTGTTTTCCAGGGAGCTGTACCCAGAGGAAAAGAATGTTCTGGAAGGACGAGAGGATGGCCGGCTCAGCCCTACTAAGACGTGTGGGCCTGGGTGGGTGTGGGCGCTGCAGAGGCACCCCCTGGTGACAGAGCACCGGAAAGGGATGGGAGCCACAGTCTCTGGCAGTGTGGAAGTGTGTGTGTGTGTGTGTGTGTGTGTGTGTGTGTGCGCTCACTGTCACTTTCCTGCCCCATATAAAGCTCCCAGCCCTCCAGAGTGCACTAGGGCGCAGGAGAATGCTTACAGTCTCCAGTAATGGGAACAGCCAGGGCTGGGAGCCTCAGCCTTCCCCTCCCCGACAAGCCCTGCCTGCCGCGGTCCAAGAGCCCACCATGGTGTCACCTGTGCAAAGGGCCCAGCTCAGGCAGGGACATGCGGAGTCCCAGCAGGGCCACGCCAGCTGGCCAGCTGGCCAACTGGCCATCTTCCTGCTCAACCACAAGAGTAAAAACAGAGCGCCCAAAGAAAAAAACAGAGAGAGACGCTGCTGCGAGGTATGGCGGAATGGAAGACTCCCCAGGGAGCTCCCCATCCAGTCCACGCTCATCCCAGAGCCCTCGTTCCGCACACCTGCTACCATCCGAGCCCGGAATGCCCCAAGAGCGCGCATGTGGGGCTTGGCTGGTGCAGCGGCTCCAGCGGTGGGCTTTGGGGAAGTGGCCGGACCTCCAGCGCCTTGGCCTCGGCAGTGGATTGATCCTTGCAAGCCGGGGCGGCTGAACCATAGGCAGGCAGGTGGGAAGGAAGTGGGTCCCTGGGGCCCCCCCGGACTCCACGTCCCTGGCTCCAAGCCCCGCACACCAGGCTCATCGCCCCACCCTGCGGCACTTCCCAGGGCTGGGGAGCAACTGACCCTGGCCACCGGGCGCTGGCCGAGCGGTGCCATTAGAGGGCCAGGCAGCCCCTGGCTCTCTCTACAGCCCCTCTCTGGCCAGCAGGGCAGGCGACGGGGCTGTCTGCTCTTTACTGTGCGGTGTGGGTTTAGACGCGCGCTCCTCCTGCAACCTGAGACCTCACGCGCACGCGCCCCCGCACGCCTGCCGCCGGCCCCTTTGCCCTTATTCTACTTGACACTGTATTCTGCTTCGTTCTTTATTCTTTCTTCCCGCTAGAATGCACTCCACTGGAACTTTTCTTCCTTTGCTCCACTCTTCGGTGTCCCATGCATACAGTTGGTGCTAAATAAGAAACTGTTCACTAAGCCGGGCGTGTTGGCACAGGCCAGCGATCCTAGTACTTACGGGCCTGAGACAGGAGGGTCGCAGGCGCCAGGCCATCCTCAGCAGCTCAGCGAGACCTAGTGAGACTCTGCTTCTGGAAAAATAAAATAAAAAATAGGGCCAGGAGCATAGCTTGGAAGGAAGAAAGGGAGGAAAAGAGGGAGGGAGGAGAAGTTGTGGATCAAAGACTTATCTTACAGAAAACAAGCTCCGAGTAGCTGCTAAACTTGCCCAGGACCACAGAGCCGAGATTTCCACGCTGGGTGTTTTGACCTGTAAACCCCTGCTCGGCACTCTCGCTAGTCTAAGTCATCAAAAAACGTGCTATTTCTATGGGGTGGAATCCTTTCTCCAGGATTCCACTCACCGCCCAGATACTACTTGGTGGGTACGGGGTGAGCGTCGTCCCTTGCTCCCGGCTGGCCCATCCACATGGCAAACAGCTCCTGCCTCCTCCCACACAAGCCAAGTCCTCCCGAGCGGCTCTCTACCTCTCCCCCGACATGTTTGAGTTTGTTCTTCCCAAAGCACGATGCAATCTCATCTCCCAGGTGCGCAGAGCGGGGCGAGGCGAAGCCGGATGAGCCGTCTCGCTTGCGGGGTTCCCACGCGATCTCCCGTTGCCCCACCCGCTCCACCCATGCCCCACCGCCAGTCCCACCCAGCTCTTCCCTGTCTTGCCAATTCTGCGAAGGATCCCAAGCCTCCAGCTGTGTACACACTCCTCCACTAAGACTGTGTTTAGTGGGCAGGGGCAGGAAAGCCACTCGCAGCCTGGCCATCCCATCTGGGGGGCAGAAAGTCACCCACCTCCCTGGCCTCCCTGCAGGCTGCGATCAAGACCCGGCAGGCCTGCTCCAGCGCCGTCCCCTCCTGTTGAGACTCGCGGTAGCAAATTCCTTACATAATTTTCCGTCCCGGTGCCTGCCAGGCACCACTGTGTGGGAAGGGCACCCTTACCTAATGATGGTGGCTAAACCCACCATCTCTCATCCGCGTGGATGCCCCTGGGCTAGGACAAAAGGTGGCAGTTGGGATGGAGTGAACAGGGATGAGATGAAGTGTCACGGTCAGGTCTCCGCCCCAGGAAATCCTGCGTAACCTGGAAGAGAGGCTGCGAAGTTCTCCCTCGGCCTTGGTAGCAGGGTGGCACTCTTAGGGCTGGATGATGGCCGGGTCCCACCTAAAGCTTCTGTAAACTCTGCAAGGGCAAGGTTGCCGCCCACACCTGTGAAATCACAGCCAGCTCCTAAGCTCAGCGCTCCAGTGGGCCTCCTCGTCACCAACATCCATGGAGAAGCACAGCCATCGGCCCTCCCTCACGAAAGCAGGGGTCCCTGGCCCCTTCAGAGGTTGCCAGGATTGATGGTCACGCCTTGCCTCTTTTAGAGGTAGCCCACATGACTTTCCTGAGCCCTGGCTCTTAGAGATCTTTCCTCCAGAAATCTCCAGAACATTCTGTACACTATCAGCCTCGTGGAATGCTAGCCTGGCAGACATTAAAATGCTCATTTTTTTTTTCAATTAGGGGAAGTAGGTTCTTGGAAGTTCACAGCATTCAGAAGCATCTGAGCAGTTATTTTAAGTACAGCTGGCTGCTTTGATCTGGGGAATTACCTGCGCAGGCTTGGTCTGCAGGGCCGTGGACTGGCCCGCCGCTGTGCACAGACGGAGGCCAAGGGCGGGCCTGCGGGGCCTGTGCGCTGCCGGGGAGGCTTGGGCTCCGGCAGGGAGGCCACCTGCTCCTGAAACAGTGCAGCTCCCCGCCTCTGCGCGCTCCGGCCTCCCCCAGGGCTGGAGTCGTCCCTAACCGTACACCCACAGGCACGGTCACACTGCAGGTTGGCACGTTTCCCCACACTTTCCTCAAAGGCATTCGCCTGCTCATGCTTGAAGCGTTAAAGTCTTAAATGCAGAGAGAAGCCCTGAGATGAGACACAGTGAAGCCCAAAGCCAAGTGTGTATCTATACACTGGCATTAGTGTATCTATGAGTCTTAAATGCAAAAGTGAGCCCTAGGACTCAAGTGTGTGTGGGGGCCTTCACAACTAGAGAAAGCGCCGTCAAAAACACGTGGCATTTTTTTTTTTTTTCCTTTTCTGAGTGTGAGATTAAGAGAAGAAACAGAAAGTAGCGAGCTGACACACATGCTCTCTCTTGGGGGCATTGAGAAGCAATCTGGCACCCGCCCCCCCACTTCAGTGCTACGCACTCCTGCACCTGCGGCAACGACACACACACACACACACACACACACACACACACACACACACACGAGAGATCGGAACCCTGTGGAGGCGAAGGGAGCCGCGATGGCCACGCAGCTCGACTAGGCTCACGGTGGCGTCGGCTCACCAGGACATCAGAGCTCCTTTTCTACCACTATCCTGGACCAGTGCGCCCTCCCAGCCTTCTAGAAGCAGCCAGGGCCACAGCCCAGTTGTGGAGCCTGCCTGCACAGACTCACAGGGCGCAGGGGGCCCGCCTTCCCAGCCTTGAGCTGTGTCTCCCCTGGGATCCTTCCTCCCACCCAGCAAGCAAGAGCCCGGGGCGCTGCAGCTGAGCTGCGGTGGGGTCTGCGTGTCGAGACGGGTGCAGTGGTGTGGGTGGGAGTCACCCCCGGGCCATGATGCTAAGAGATGAGGGATTGAGGAAGAGAACACATCTGCAGAAAACATCTGTCCTTCCACAAAGGCAGGTGGGACCGAAGAGGCCAGGGCTAAGGGGCTCCAGGCTGGGGGCCGGGGCTAGAGGAGTGGCCAGGCTGAGCTGAGCCGGGCGAGGCCCCTGGAGGCCAGGCTGGAGACAGGAGAGAATGTGGTATGGCCTGAGGAATCACGCGTACGCACAGCCCCGGGTTATAAGGAGTTTCTGCTGGGCATCGGGGCACCCTGACTTAAGAGCTGCTTGGTGTGTGCTCTACCGGACAGGTTCCAACTGCGTGTCCCCAAGAGGTGACCCAAGTCCTCCCGCCCACACACCACTAGCCCGACGGCCGAGG
Source organism: Muscardinus avellanarius (assembly GCF_963383645.1). Taxonomy (NCBI): domain Eukaryota; kingdom Metazoa; phylum Chordata; class Mammalia; order Rodentia; family Gliridae; genus Muscardinus; species Muscardinus avellanarius. The sequence continues at coordinate 62,623,764 of NC_137803.1, read as the reverse complement.
GCCTTCTCCCCTCACTGCGACCTCTACCTCAGGAGGTGCTTGTTAGGTCGGCATGTCCTGAAAATGTGTGGCTCTGACACACTCTCCACACCCCAGGCCAGGTGCTGCCTGACGGGGGCTGCTCTCAGCCCCCACGCTGACCACAGGACCATAGCACGTGCCTCTCTAGTATGGCTTTCTCTTCCGAATCACAAGGAGAACAGATTTCATTGAAAAACTGCAGCCTTACCATCCAAGCAAATCTGCAGAGAGTCATCTGTTCAAACTTGTAACACAGGTTTTAACATCGCAGGAACCTAGGATTGAAGATATCCTCAAAGTGTTCCCGTAGCGTCCACCTGCTGTAGGTTTTCTGACTCCTGGTCCGGTTCTCTTTTTCAATGTCTGACAGAAGCCATAAATGCCCTTCAAGCAAAGAGCTTCTTGTCCAAGAAGTACACACACACACACACACACACACACACACACACGCACACTGTTGACTCCATTTCTCTAGAAAACCCTGATTGATATAGTAGCTTATTGCAGAAAATGTCCTCTTAATTGAATTCGTGGTACTTCAACAAATAGGGGTTGCAGAGTTCAAACCCCTATATTAGGGACTGCCAGGGCTACAGAAATGACAAAATGCCTATTCCTTTGCCTTACGTGGTTTACAAGCCACCAGAGAAGATGTGTTTGCAGGTAGAAAGCTGTAATCTAGAAGAGCGCACTGAAAGCCGGGCGTGGTGGGCACGCTTGTAATCCCAGCATTTGGGAGACTGAGACAGGAGGATGGCGGTTCGCAGACAGCCTCAGCTACTACATAGTAAGGCCCTCTGCAACTCAGTGAGACCCTGTTTCATTAAAAAAAGAATAAAAAATAGGGCTGGCGTGTAGCTCAAAGGTAGAATGTCCCTGGGCTCCATCCCCGGTACTGCAAAATAAATAAATAAATAAATAAATAAATAAATAAATAAATAAACAGCGTGCTGAGATGAGCTAGGTGCCCACTAACTGGAAATGTAGAACTTGGGCTCGTGGTGCCCGACCACAGGGAAGCCAGGGGCTCCATGGGCTGGGAGATGTTTGTCAGGCATTAAGGGTAAACAGGATCCGATCTGTAAAGGGCTGGGAGGACTGCAGACACGCAGTCCCAGGGCTGGGAGCTTCACGGTGCTGCAGAAAGGAGGCGCTGTGTTAGGTCTCTGTTGCTGCTGTAAGACCACAGTCGTCCTGGGTGTACGTGAAGGACTGAGACCAAAACACTCAGCCCAGAGACGTCAAAGCCCGAGCGAGTGCAGGCCCGTATGTAAAATGACATACCATCTGCATACTGCAAGTCCTACGCGTGTACACATCCACCCATATACTTTGGGGGCTGCTAGGGATTGAACCCAGGGAGTTCCACCTTTGAGCCCAGCCCTATTTTATTCATTTTGAAATAGGGTCTCACTGGCTCTCCACACACTGGTCTTGAACCCGAGACTCTTCTGTCTCAGTGTCCCACACCCTGGCGTTACAGGGATGTACCCGCCTGTACATACGAGTCATCTCCAGATGATGTATAATGCACACGCAATGTGGTGCTATGTGAACTATTATTAAACCTCTTCTTTAGGGACTAATGACAAGGGAAAATGTCCATGTGTGTTCGGCACAGATGCCGTTTCAAGAAAGTATTTTTGATCTGCGGTCAGTTGAGTACCTCCTTGAAAGAGGATACGGGAATTATCTTAAGCAGTGATAAAAAGTGCTGAATTTTCCTTGCTTGCGTCTAATCAGAGGTGAATTGAAGGTCATATTTTAGACTGCGTCCACTGGAGTCAAGGGACAAGTCACAGGGACGAGCCGGGCTCCGAGGAAGGACCCTGGAGGCATGGGCTCAGGAGGGTGGCTAATGGGCCTGGAGCTTTCTTGGGTTCTCCCTGCATGGCCCATTCCGCTGTAGATTAGGAAACAGGCCGGGCCAGCCCCCAGGCCAGTAGGCACTGCTCTTGGACTCAGGGGTTCAGAATCCACACGCGGCCGAGGAGCCGGCGGCACGCCCACTTCAGCCCTGAGCGAGCCCTGGCTGAGCGGCCCTCGCGGCCGCGGGGAGGAGGGACCTTGGCAGCACTCCAGATTCCGCTGCTGTTTAGATTTCTTCCTTCCTAGTTGCGACCTCTACCAGAACCCCCACGCGGAGCGGGCCGAGGAGCCTCTGAAGCCTCTGATTGTTTGGGGCTTGTGGGCGGAACGAGAGACTCTTCATACGCAGAGCTTATTCTGGCTTAAAATGCTCAAGTGGCCGGGCGCGCTGGCGCACACCTGTAATGTCAGTACTTGGGAGGCTGAAACGGGAGGATTATAGATTCAAGGATAGCCTGTACCATTTACTGAGACCTTGTCTCAGAATCAGAAAATAAAAGATGTCTGGAGATCTAGCTCAGTGGTAGGGTGTCCCAGGGTTTGGTCCTCAGTGATGGAAAAAGATGTTGAAAGGGTTGTTCTGTCTTTAAAAAAATCACATTGAAGTCAGGCATGGTGATGCACGTTTGTAATCCCAGCATTCGGGAGGCTGAGACAGGAGGATCCGGGTCCACGGCCAGTCTCAGCTACTTAGGCCCTTTGCAACTCAGTGAGACCCTGCTTCAAAATAAAGAATAAAAAAATAGGGCTGGGGGTGTAGCTTGGAGGTAGAATGCCCCCCAGCTCCATCCCCAATCCCGCAACGAAAGAAAAATCACATTTATACGTGTATGTGGTAACAACACACACACCAAGCACGCACCTCGTGAAGCTCCCGGAATTTCTAGAGACCTGTCCCCCCGGGTGGCACCCAGCCCCTCACCTCAGACAGGACCGCTCCCATGAGGGAACTGATGTGTCCTAGAGTGGGCGATGGCCACGGCGGCCCCCTGGCATCTGCCGGCCCAGTGGTCACCGCCACCACCGGACCCACGGTGCCAGGCGCCCAGCAGACCCCACCGGGCACAGCCGCGTTGCCGTGAGCTGGTGCAGGCGCCTCTACTTTTAGGGGATGATGGACCATGTAGTTGAAGGCTCCCGGGCACAAGCCCCGCAGGGCAGATCTGCGGCCACCCGCCATTGCTTGGCATGCTAGCTACGCTCAGAAGAGGAGAGGTGGGGTGGCGAAGGAAGCCACGGGACGGAGATCAAAGTGCTGCCGTCTTAGCAGAGTCCCGGTTCCCCGGCAGAGCTCAGCCTCTGACCTCACCCTCCCGGCTGTGCTGCCTTTGGGACACAGCTCGCTAGCCCTCTCTGGCCCTGTGATTCTAATAAGTCTGTTAATTAAGGGAAGAAAAAAAAAAACCCTTTCAGCTAGCATGAACATCGACAGCCACAAAATAATGGTAAGAAAGAGAAGGGAGAGAAAGGACAGAGGGAGGGAGGAAGGAAAGGAAGAAATCGCATTATGTTAGGATGAAGGCATTACCTAAGAAATGCATGCATGTAATGCTAGTACCTGGGAGGCTGAGACAGGAGGCCAGCAGGTTCAAGGCCAGCCTCAGCAATTTAGCAAGACCCTGTTTCAAAATAAAAAATTAAAAAGGGCCAGGGATATAGCTTGGAAGTTGAATGCGCTTGGGTTCAATTTCCAGTACAAGGAAAGAAGAAAGGGAGGAAATTTAATGTCATTTAAGAAGAAACTCGCTGAGGGCCCCACAGCATTTGAGATCGCACATTAACAAATGACTCTGATGTGGCTGAGAGCTGGCCCAGGAAAATGTCAAATAACGCGGAATCCAGCAGGGCAGTAGAGAGGCTTATTGACTCTATGATTCCACAGACCCACAGGCAGCAGCCGGGTGCAGCCAGAGCTGCATCTGTCCTAATCAGGGCTTCACGCCCAGAGAGAACTAGGAGCAGGGGTAGCTGGCACGTGTGCGTGCTGGACCAGCCTGTGAAACCGGGCATCCCAGAGGAGCCAGGGAGGGCCTGGGCTCCTCTGCTGCTGAACAGCTTGGGTGCTGCCATCAATGGCTGGAGCTACCACCAGCCCCCCGTGGTCACCGTGAGGGGTTTGCGGCCAGCCTCAGCTACTTAGTGAAATTTGAATATAAATTAGTGACAGGCACCGGCTATGGAAGAGGAGGCTGATACAGAAAAAGATCCCGCACTGGTTACGAGGGCAGCCAGCACCGGCATCCTTTCTCCACCTGCGACATGCCCTTGCTAGGGCCATGTGTTGGCGGGTGCCAGCTGGACTTGTGTTCCCGTCATGCTCTTCTGCAGATGCCCGCAGTGCCCGGCACACCGCGCACACCGCACTCGGCTTCTGTGCTCCGATGGATTCTGCAAGCGTGCTCAGATCCGCCGGGTAGAAGCGGCGTCACTAATGACTAGGAATCCTCAGTCCCCTTGAGAAGGTGGAAGTGCTCCTCTCCATTGGCAGGGGAAATGTATAAATCCCGAGGCTTTTAAAAATAAGGAGATAGAGCCATTTAAGTTTATAAGAGCAGTTATTTGTGCCAGATTCATATTTATAAATAGAATGGCAAGGTGCGTGGGTTAAACTCGAACTCTAGATTTTAAGATGTACAAGCTTCATCAGTCAAATATTCAGTTGAAGCCAAATCGCCCATAGACAGTCTTCTCAGTACATGAGATCACTGATCTAACCTTTACGGAGAACTCCATAAAACAGTGGGCGAAACGGGACCTGGAGAAACCTGCTGAAGTCAACGGTCCAGCGAACGCGACGGATCGAGCGTCAAAATGGCCCGATGGAACCAGCGAGCGGATGGACGCAGCGAGGAAGAGCGCGGAATCAGCGGGGCCCCCCAGCCGACACGGCTACAGTTATCAACGGAGCCGGGCCCAGGGGGCATGCCTGGAATCCAGGACCTCAGCAACTCAGTGAGACCCTGTTTCAAAAAATATTTTTTTAAATAGTCAAACTAAATACAAAGGGAAAAGACAATCAAGAGATGATAACAGAGGCAAAGTTACTGTCCTTAAATGAAAACCTAAATGTATTCAAAGGTACATCAGGCAAAAGATACTATCCATCCAGAAATGAGGGAAGAGAGGGAGCTCCAGTTCAGAGAGGCATAATTCCCAGAAAATCATACAAAAAGTAACGAACATTAAGCATTATCCTGATTGCTACTAACCCTCAGCAGCAGCAGCAGCAGCAGCAGCAGCAGCAGCAGCAGCAGCAGCAGAAGAAGAAGAAGAAGAAGAAGAAGAAGAAGAGAAGAGGAAGAGGAAGAGGAAGAGGAAGAGGAAGAGGAAGAGGAAGAAGAAGAAGAAGAAGAAGAAGAAGAAGAAGAAGAAGAAGAAGAAGAAGAAGAATTCTTCAGTGATGCACAGAGAGGCTCCGGGGCCCTGCCAGCTGGCCTCCGAGCCCACAACAATGTTCATAGCTAAAATCCATCCGGACAACAACATGATGAAGGAAAGAAAATAGGACCCAAGAATGTCACACCCAATCAAGATGGCACTCACGCGCGAGGGCGAAAGGTCGGGAAAGATGCAGACTTGAAAGCGCTCGGGAATCCTGGCGCCTCCGAGTCCTTCTGGAAGACAGACGAGGAAACCACACAGGCCAGGCTTCACGGGGAACCGAGGGCGAGTACTTCTGGCCCACAGGTAGTCAGGTGGTATTTACCAGGTTCTGAGGGAAAACAAGCCAGGAATTTGATATCGAGCCAGAGATTTCCATCCAAGTATTTTAGAATGAAAGCCAGCCAACGATTTATGAATCAAAATAAAGAAACAAGCCGGGCGTGGTGGCGCACGCTTGTAATCCCCGCGCTTGGGAGGCGGAGACAGGAGGATCGCGCAGGTTCGAAGCCAGCCGCGCTGGCGTAAGAGACCCTGTTTCAAAAATATAAAATAGGTCTGGGAGTGTAGCCCGGAGGAAGGAGGGCTTCCAGGAACCCCAGTACCACCAAAAAAAAAAAAAAAACAAAATAAAGAAACAAGAAATAGCACAGCCGTGGTAAAAGAACTGACAGCAAATAAGGGATTATTTACAAACAGAACCAGGGCTGAACAACCGGTGGTTACAAAAGGAAATAAAAGTGTTAGAAAAGTCAATGACCACCACCACCACCACCACCACCACCACCAAAAACAACACCAAAAACAACACCAATAATAATAATAGGTAGAGAGAGAGCCAGAAGAGGCATCAGAGGACTCACGGATCCCATTTTCCCAATAGGAGGGAGTTAACGTATCCTATCTCAAATACAAAAGCACAAGCCAGGTGTGGTGGCGCACACCTGTAATTCCAGCACTTGGGAGGCTGAGACAGGAGGATCGCAGGTTCAAGGTCAGCCTCAGCAACCTAGTGAGTCCTCAGCAACTTAGTGAGACCCTCTATCTAAATTTAAAAAAAATTAAATGGGCTCAGAGGTAAAATGCCCCTAGGCTCAACCCCCAGTATATATATACAGGGTCTCACTAAGTGCTGAGGCTGACCTAAAACTTATATCCTCCTGTCTCAGCCTCCCAAGTACTAGGCTTATAGGTGTGAGGCACCACACTCTGCCTATGTAGTATTATTTTGTTTGTTTAAGCTAACCAAGGAAGCGAAAGGCCTCTACAAAGATAATTATAAGACATTGAAAACAGAAATCGAAGAAGAGCTTAGGAGATGGGGAGATCTTCCATGTTCATGGATAGGCAGAATAAATATCACCAAAATAACTCTTCTTCCAAAGGTGGTTTACAGATTCAGTGCAATACCCATTAAATTATTAAGGCCATTCCTCACAGACAAAGGAAATTTAAATTTATTTGGAACAACAAAAAGACCCACAATAGCCAAAGTACTTCTCAGCAACAAGAACCATGCATCATAATATCTGACTTCAAACTATACTACAAAGCCATAGTAATAAAAACAGCATGGTACCGAAACAAAAACAGACACATAGACCAATGGAGCAGAACAGAAGACTCAGAAACAAATCCGCACATTTATAGCCAATTGGTTTTTGACAAAGGGGCCAAAAACATACACTGGAAAAAAGATAGCCTCTTCAACAAATGATGTTGGCAAAACTGGTTAACCATATGTAAAAGATGGAAATAAATCCCACTTTCTCACCCTGCTCTAGAGTCAATTCAAGATGGATCAAAGACTTGGAAGTGAGTAGTATTTTTAATAGAAAATTAACTTTATTTCACAGGGCAAAGAATTGGTGAGTGGGAAGAGCAGTCTATATACACCCAGACTCAGCTGAAAAGGATGTGGAGACAGCTCAACTGAAAGGCACGCAGAGAAGCCACTTCCTGAGTTTCGGTGACCTGGGGGGCTCGAGCAGGGGTCAGCTCTTCCAAGCGGCTCAGTCCTCGCAGTGATACATCACATTACATCCAGACGGAGTCATTTACGGGTCCCCTTGCGGCCCGCTGGCAGCTGAGCGGTGAAGGACGCACTGGTGACCTGCACTGCGCTAGGAAAACAAGCAGGGGCCGGAGACCTGGAGCACAGGAAAGTCAGGCGCAGGAGGGAGAAGCAGGGGTGGGCAGACGCACACTGGCCAACCACAGACCCCAGAGGCTCGATAGGGCGCAGAAGGGGGCAGCTTGAGAGGCAAAGTCAGCTCGGTAGCGAGGGGCGGGCGAGGTGAGGCGCTGACGCACGACACCTGGATCCCGCTACTTGGGAGGATGAGACAGGAGGATTGCAGGTTCAAGGCCTGAGCAGCTTAGCGAGACCCTGTTTCAAAACAAAAAGGGTAGGGGTATATAGTATAGCTTGGAGGTAGAAGGCTCTGAGTTCAATCCCCAGTACCAAAATAAATGAATTTAATAAAAGAACCAAGGGACAGATGTTCTGGCAAAGCCAAGACTTAGATGGGCCACTTAAAGGTTCCTTCTGCACCACGCTGCTTGCCGGAATCTTCTTTGGGAGGATCCTGGTTCAACTGGCTGATTCGGTCACCTGTGAGGTTTAGGCACGAAATGCTGGGCGTGATCTGGGATGGGCTGAGAGGGACAAGATCTGACGGGTGGCCTGAAACTGTTTTTGAGCACAGATCTGGAAGGCGTGTGCGTGCATAAGGAGGGTCACTGGCAAGCCACCCTCGCACCCTCGCCCTGGCCCTGTAGCCAACTAGCCGTGCCCGAGTTAAAACCCTGGGACACGCCCCTCACTGTGGAGTGATGCCGAGGTGCCCGGGATCCCAGGAGAGGCGCATCCAGGTAGCCAGGAGCCCGGCTTCCTTGATCAGAGTCAGGGGGGTGGTGTCCACGCCGGTCACTTTGCAAATAGCCACCTCCAGGACCCTCCCCTGTTTCTGAACTCTGAGCTGGCTGACCTTCGCCAAATGCGAAAAGCCAGCCCGCCCCAATCTGCACAGCTGGAGTGTGGAAACTGCCTCGAGATCCCATTCAGCGAGCTGACTCACGCTGAAACTCGGATTTATTTCCCATTAGTGAGGACGTTTAGGGAAAGGTGCTCCTCAGGTAGCCCTTAAACACTCGCACCGTGTCAACAGGCTTCACAAGCGCTGTTCGGCAGTGCCTTTACACAGTGGCCAAAAACGGACACGGGATTAAGTGTGAGCAACAGAAATTCATTTAAGAAGCAGTTGTGAGCCGGGCATGGTGGCGCACGCTTGTAATCCCAGTACTTGGGAGGCTGAGACAGGAGGATCACAGTGTGAGGCCAGCCTAAGCGAGTTAGTGAGGTCCTCAGTAACTTAGCAAGACCCTGTCTCAAAATAAAAATAAGATCTGGAAGTGTAGCTCAGAGGTAGAATGCCTCTGGGCTCAATTCCCAATACAAAATAACAACAACAACAACAACAACAACAACAACAAACAATAAGTTCTATTTCATTTAGTAATAATATTTCATATTATATAATAATAAGTTCATATAATAATAAGTTCTATTTCATTTCCCCAGTCAGACCGCGTTGGAGAGAAATGTGTAACCCTAGGAGGAGCGATACATGAGCACAAGAAGAAGCAGGTGCATGGCACCTCTGCAGGCGAAGTCTGCCCGATTCTCATTAAAAGCCACCAATCTTGGTTGCCTTTCTTTAACGCCTACATGAGAGACATGCTTTTCCTGCTCGAAGAATGGTCCCACTTCCAAACTAGTTTATTTCTTGAGACCGGACACTGAATCATTTTCAGGCGTTTCAAAAGAAAACGAAGAAACAGAAAACACCCAGGGATTCAGACTCCTTCTGGACATCTAACTGCCTCTAAATTTGCACTGTCTTTGTACTAGGAAGAACCCGCGCTTTTGGTCTCAATTAAAAAACACCGCCACATGTCTGCTAGTAATGATGACAGCAGTTTACTTCTGTTGAAATTGAAAGCCTTCCATCCACTTTGGAAAACCCAAATGCGTTTCACATGGCGCACAGACGTGCGCCAAGGCTTTCTTCTTTGTAGTTCCTTTTTGTTTTTTAAAATAGTCTTAATCATCAAAGCGTATGATTGCCATTTGGTGTCTGAAGACACAGATCTAAGCTCACACACACTTGCATGTGTAGAGGTGTTCAAATCTGTGTGTATTTATATTGATATTGATACTTATATGTTGTGGTAGAACAAACAGTTCTCCTTTCTGGGAAAAGACTATTTTCTTGCTATTGTTCATGTGAATGTAACTTGTCTGTTCCCCCACCCCCCACCCCCAGCATGTTTACTTGACATTTTTAAAGTCAGTGAAATTAATGAAAAAGAAAGAGAAAGAAAAAAAAAAACCCTGCGATGAAGAAACATAAATTTCAGCAAGCCCCACGTGACACGACGGTCCGGGCGCATGTTTTATCTGGTATTGTCTTAAAGCGGCGTGCACTTGGGGAGGTTTTTAAAAATAAATCATCAGGAGAAAAGCAAAGCAACAAGTTGACATTCACCAAGCGTGTACGGAGAAGAGGCGTGGGCTCCAACCACATCAAATGCCCGGCTCTTCACAGGCCAGCCTCACGGGCTATTCATTTGAAAAAGCAGCTTGTGCCCTTCCCCAAACAAAGGCAGATGTTCTGGGGGCGCTGGCGTGGGTCCGCCAGGACACCTGGAAGCAATTAGGGGCAGCTTGCCCTAATCGTCGATAGGAAGCAAACGCTATGCCAGGGCCTTCCATTTCTGCAGGGCTTAGAAAATGTCGGGTTACAATTAAATAAACAGTTCTTAAGGCAGTAACTTGGAAATTTTGTTTAAAAATTATCTGAAAGTAATTAATAACAAAGTTGGAATATTTGTTTGGTATTTATTCATCAATCGCATTTGCTGAAGTCGCTTAGCAGCCTCGTCTTGCTGAGCAGGCACAAAAGGAACCCACGTGCAGCTACATAATAACCACACAGCGAATCCAGAAAGCGCCCTGTGTTTAGGACGGATCTCTTGAGCGCCTCACTTTTTCACTTGTTAATTGCTAAATTAAACAATGGCTGGCCCGTTATGGATCTCAGTAGACTGGAAGTTTTAGTTATTGTTCAGTAACTTGCAAATTCTGACAGCTCTTATGTTGTAGCACCTTGCCTTTCTTACTTAACTTTGTGCCCAAGAGTTATATAAATCAAATATTTCAGGGCTATCTACTTTGGCTAAATTCAAAGATATAAGGTGAGGGGAATATTTACATGTTGGGATGATGATTGATTAGAAACTACTTAGAAATGGCAATATATATGTGGATCAAAGGGAAGCCAGACAGGGCGTGGCGGTGCTCACCTGGAATCCCGGTGCTTGGGAGGTTCAGATGGGAGGACCTCAGGTTCGAGGCCAGCATTTTAGCAAGACCCTGTTTCAAAATAAAAAATAAAATAGGGCTGGGGGTGTAGCTCAGAAGTAGAATGCCTCTGGGTTCCATCCCCAGTACTGCAAAAATAAATAAGGAAGGAGGGAAGGAAGGAAGGATAAAAAAATAGGGCTGGAGGTATAGCTCAGAGGTAGAATGCCTCTGGGTTCCATCTCCAATACCAAAAAAGAGACCGTGTCTGAGCCCACGTCTCAACATTCAGGGCCTGGGCGCAGGTCCTGCACCCCTCCCATCTTGTCTCGCTGCCTCCGGCCCCTCCCCAGGCTCAGGAAGCTTGCCTTCTCATGCTCAAAGCACACCCAGATTCTTGTTTGAAACGGGAAGCCCAGATTCGGCCCTGGAGCTCCCAGAAAAGCGCCATTTCTCGGGGTGCCCCAGGGGAGAAGATCCTGGAGGCCTGCGACCGCCTGCCATGACTGTCACCACTGATCCTGGAGCCGACCGGAGGGCGAGGACGAAGCCTCGGGGACTGAATGCCTACTGCACCTGTGGCCTGCGGTGGGCACGCCGCCACTTCTTCTCAGTTGTCCTGGTGAGACCGCGCACGTTTCCAGTGAAGAGCCTGGGACCTGAGGATGCACTGCGGCTGCTCCAGGCCTCCTCCTGTGAGCACCGGCCTCCAGGGCCGCAGGGAACCAGATCACCAAAGACAGAAGGCCAGTCGCCGTGACCGCCATTCCTTCCCACTGTTTATTGCTTTATTTTATTTTATTTTTGCAGTACTGGAGATGGAACCCAGGAACATTCTCTGAGCCACACCTCAGCCCTATATTTTTATTCTTTGTTTTGAAATTGGGTCTCACTAAGTTGCAGGGGCCTCATTAAGTAGCCGAGGCTGGCCTCGAACCTGCGACTCTCCTGTCTCAGCCTCCCACGTACCGGGATTACAAGCGTGTGCCACCACGCCTGGCCAGTTCCCACGCCTGAGGCTAGGAGAAAACCCTCCCTTTTGAAATGGACATAAAACCAGTTAAGATAATCCAGGGGCTGAGAGAAAATGTCCTGTGTTCCTTATTACCCCAAAGCATATTTGCTGTCTAGCACTGGCCTGGAGGAAAGCGCTATTCCAGGGTGTGTGCTTCTTATCTGAAATGCTCTAGTCCAGGAAGATTGTAGGTTTGGGTTTTTTTTGTATTCTAGAATATTTGAACCTCTATCTCCAGTGACATATATTCATCACACCCACCCCTTTTGTGTATAGTCATAGGGACTGAATCTGGGCACTTTCTACCTCTGAGCTACATCCCCAGCCCTACTTTTTATTCTGAACAGGTTCTCATTAAATTGTGGAAGGCCTTGGTAAGTTGCCGAGGCTGTCCTTGAACCTGTGACCCCCCTGTCTCAGCCTCCCAAGTACTGGGATTAAGAGCATGAGCCATCACTCCCAGCTTCAATCCCTTTTAAAAATTAAATTTGAACCAGGCTAGTTGGTCACCAAAGACTGCATCCGGGTGCACTGGATACTTCCGTCTCGCGTTCTGTTTTCTCCAAATGCAGATAATCAGATATTTATTACCATGCTTATCAGTAATGCATTTCTGACCCTAACCAGGTCTTACCACAAACCACTGTGTGAGTGTGTGTGTGTGTGTGTGTGTGCGTGCGTGTGTGTTGCTGGGGATTGAACTCAAAGGTCTTCTACCTCTGATCTGCACCTCTTCTAACCCTGTTTAATCTTTTACTTTGAAACAGGGTCTCACTAAGTTGCTGAGGGCCTTGCTAAGATGCTGAGGCCAGCCTCAAACCTATGACCCTCCAGTCTCAGCCTCCCAAATACTGAGATTATAGTTGTGTGCCACCACACCCAGCTATGCACCAGCTTCTAAGTGGGAATTAGTTTTCAGCCTGGACCTTTCGATCCCGGCTGCCAACAGAACAGGTTTGAGAAGCAGCTATCAAAATGGCCAATTCAAGGCGGTCAACTATGGTCGTGTTTAGTGTAACTAAAAATCGTGGAGCCCAGCCAGGGGCGACGGTGCACACCCGTAATCTCAGTACTCGGGAGGCTGAGACAGGAGGATCGCAGGGTGGAAGCCAGCCTCAGCTACTTAGTGAGGCCTTCAACAACTTAGTGAGATGCTGTTTCAAAATTAAATGACTAGCTCAGAGGTAGAATGGCCCTCAGCACCAAAAGACAAATGTAGAAGGTGGGCTGAGGAAACAAACTAGAAGTTTTTCTACCTTTGAGAGTGGTCTGTGGGTCTCTCTTCCGGGGGCCCATGGCAGCTTCCTGCTTAAAAGCCCAAATAGCCCCTGCGCAGAAGGCAGCCCAGTACCAGCCCACACGCCAGACGCTTCCCCGAGCACCTGCCCAGGGCCTCTCTGCCTCCTCCGGCCTCCGTGTCAGGGCTGCAGGATTCAGCTTCTCCTTTGTCTTCAAGTTGGGGCTGAGCCAAGCCAGCATGGCTTTGGGACAATGGAAAATCCGGGCACAGAAAGCTCGGTCGGTGCAGATGCGAGCCCCAGGAACGCCTCTCTGCGTGCTGGCCCTCGTGAACAGATGGTTTGCTTTAGTTTTACAAAGCCGTGGTGTCGAATCTAACGACCCCATCTCCACTTTATACATAAAAGGAGTTGGGTCGGAACTCGCTGCTTGTACCCTTCTCCTTCTTTGTGTGGGCGCCCGCGCTGAAATGCTCGGGGGCCTGTAAAGCAGCCGCGGGCTTAACTTGGTCCAGTTTCGCTCTGTTACCCTCCAGCTTCTTCCTGTTGCCATATGCATTTCATAAATGCGTGGAGAAGGCACGGCACAGGGACGCTCGCACACGCACACGCACATGCACACGCGCACACACGCACGCGGCCGAGTGGTTTAGCAGCTGCATGAACGTGGCTTAGTTGGGTAATCAGATACAGTGTCGTTAATGACTGTCGTTCTTTTCCTTGTCGCTGTGTGCAAATTCAGGCGGCACTTCGGCCATCCTGTATGCTTTGCGAACTGCGAGTTAAACGGCACCCCAAAGAGCGCGTGGATTCGAGCTAAACCCATCCCATCTCTGCCTTGCAGCAGCTCTGTCTCCACTTGAATTGAAATTAACTTCGTAGGTTGAAGATGCCACATCTTCATATTTCTAGGAGGAATTGTTCTACTTTGGGAAGAGGAAAATAAACAGAAGAGTTTTTAAATAAACGCCGACAGTGCACCTCTTGGTGGAACTGAGAGTCCTTTCTTAGCGCTTCCTAGCGTTTAAAGAGTCACGAGGTCCTGCAGCCTAGAGAAATGTTTTTAAACTGTTTTTTTTTCTGCCTTTTGGGGGTTCTATTTATTTTAACTTCAAAGGGGTTTGCATCCAAATGGAATCCAAAGTGGGACAATTTGCTTCAGAAGTTTGGGAGAAAAATATCTCTGCTTCCATCCGCCGGAACGGAGGAGCTCACGAGGAGGACTCCTACTCGTCTCCAACGTCCGCTCATGAACGCAGGCCCGGTACTGACTTCGCGAGGCGCTGTATGGAAGCTTGCTAAGCTGACATTCAGAGAACGAGTCCCGGGTGCGAGGAGAGCCCGCTTATCTTTTCCTGAGGTGATGCCGGGATGCCACAATGATTTGCTTGGGTTTGGGGCCGGCCCTAAACCCCTGCCCAGCCCCACACCACCTCACCTCTTTGGGAATTTGGGCCTATCGTGGACCATCATGACCCAGAGCACTACACGCGTGCTCTTCCGCCCCTTCCAGTAGCAATGCGTCTTGTGGAGCGGGGAGGAGCGTTGACTTGTTCAAAGATGGGATGCTTCCCGGTCTCCAAGGAGACCTGCTGGCCAGCAGGGGACAGAGCCGAGAGGTCTCAGGTCCTCAACCTGCTGAAAAACCACAGCCAAGGAGCCAAGATCCAGAGAGCCGCCCTGAGGGAAATGTGCGGGATGCAGTCGGCGGGGCCTTGGTTACTGTCCTGGGGAATTACTGTCCTGGGGAAGTCTTTCCCGGAACCCTTAGAGCAGGGCAGCTGCTGGCCCGAGGCTCGCGAGAAGCAAACGACCCCAAATCCTCCCTAGGCTATGGCGGTGGCCTGTGGTCCGCCCGCTCCTCTGCTTTCACGTGGGAAAGGGAAGGGTTGTGCAACCTGGTTAAAGGCTGGGACCGCGGCGACTCAGGATCTTTATTACACAAGGTACAAAAGACAGCAGAAGTAGATAAGGTCTACAAGTCAGAACAGGGCCCAGGCGCAGCACTCGGGGCACTGCCGAGGCCTCCGCCCCGGCAAATAGTGATAAATAAAGGACCGGAGCTAGAAGGTAAGGGATGGAAAATCCCCCCCCAAGTGCCAAATAAACACAGCGAAGCCAGGTCTCCACTGCCGCCTACCCACTCACCCCAGCGGGCAAGAGGAGCCTCCAGAGGCGAAAGCTCAGAGGAGGCCAGGTATGCCTTGTTTGCATATAATATAGGATTGAACCCAGGGATGTTCCACCCCTGAGCTGCACACCCCACCAGCCCTTTTTTATTTTATTTTATTTTTTATTTTGAAACAGGGTCTCACTAAGTTGCCAAGGCTGGGCTCGAACCCGTGGTCCTCCTGTCTCAGTGTCCCAAGTACTGAGATCACAGGCATGTGCTACCATGTCCAGTTCCTGTAGACTTTATTTTTTACTTTTTATTTACTTATTTATTTAGTTAGTTATTTAGTTATTTTGCGATAGTGGGGATGGAACCCAGGGACATTCTACCTCTGATCTACATCCCCAGCCCTATTGTTTATTCTTTATTTTGAAGCAGGGTCTCACTAAGTTGCTGAGGGCCTCACTGTAGCTGAGGCTGCCTGTAAACTGCAATCCTCCTGCCTCGGCCTCCCGAGTGCTGGGGTTACACACGTGCACCACCACACCTGGCTTCCTATGGACTTTAAATCACCTCTAGCAGCCTGTTAATACCTAAAATAATGTAAACGCCGTGTAAGTAGTCACTATACCATAATACTCTGGAAAAATGATGAGGAAATAAAGTTCCGTACATGTCCAGGACAGATGCAAGTCCCCACCCCCAGTATTTTCAACTAGTGGTTGGTTGATTTTGAGATGTAGAAGCCGTGGCTGTGCAAGGCCCGCTGTGCAGACCTACGAGGAAGTCCAGGATGCGATGAACAGAGCGTCTTCATAATGTCCTTAATTTCACCACAAGAGACAAGCGGGGAGCCCAAGCAGAGACGGGGTGCCTGGACCCTCTGGCTGGACCGCAGGCATTGACCGCTGGTCGCCGGACAGTGCCACCTCCTCAGGCTAAAGAATCACTCTGGCATGATTTGCATCTGCTTTGACTGGGTGCTTTGGGGTTGCTCAACCCTTTTTGAATTCCAAGAGGAAAGGACCAAGCCTGGCAGCACCCTGTGGGTTGACCCCCGCTGGGACCTCTGCAGAAGCCACATCTGGTGGAGACTATGCTTGGGGCACCATCGTCCGGGGGGGGGGGCTTTGTCCTCCCAGCTGAAGCAAGGTCAGCCATCTGGCCCCTGTCGGCCCTGTGTCCCTGTGGGATGAGCCCATCTTCACACGGATTCTTGTTCTGGCACCCTCTGAGAGCTTGGCCGGTGCCCTTGACCCAGTTCCTACCCCGCCAGCATGGTGGGCCAGCCATTTTCTGTCGTCTTTGACTCCAGGGGGCTCCTCTTGTCCATTCAGAGCCTGCCAACCCCGCTACTCTACACACCTGCCTGGCCTGTGGAAAATCCAGAGGCAAATCTTGAGAAAAGAGACTGAGAGCCGGGCGTGGTGGGCACGCTTGGAACCCCAGCATTCTGGAGGCTGAGGCAGGAGGATCGTGATTCGCGGCCGGCCTCAGCTCCTGAGTGAGGTCCCTCTGCAACTCAGTGAGACCCTGTTTCAAAATAAAGAATAAAACATAGGGCTGGGGGTGTAGCTCGGAGGTTGAATGTCCCTGGGCTCCATCCCCAGGCCCGCAAAAGAAAGAAAGAAAGAAAGAAAGAAAGAAAGAAAGAAAGAAAGAAAGAAAGAAAGAAAGAAAGAAAGGAAGGAAGGAAAGAGACTGAATACAGGAAGTTTCCCTTCTAGGGTTCATCTGTTTTCAGCCCAACTGGTCCAGAGCCCCAGTGTTTTAAAATGCTTGTGTCTATTTATCCCAACACAGACACACACACACACACACACACACACACACACACACACACACACTCCTTGCTTTCTGTATAACGGTAGAAGTAGCACCACCTAGCTCTGTAAGAAAAACAAAGCCAGCGTGCTCCCACAGACAAGGGACAGATTTTCAGTGCCTTTGCATGCACTCTTGGCAGGCCCTTTTCAAGTTAGCTTTCCACCTCTGGCAGCCCTGCTGTGCTTTGGCCTTTTCCACATTGTCCAAAGATCAAGCATCATATGTCTGAATGGCTTTTATTTTATTTTATTTTAGTTTAGTTTTGTTTTAGTACTGGAGCTTGAACACCAGGGGGAATCTACCACTGAGCTACCCCCGCAACTCTTTTTATTTTTAATTTCAAGACAGAGGTTCGAGAGTTTGACCCTCAACTTAGGATCCTCCTGCCTCAGCCTCCCGTGCAGCCGAGATGACGGTCCCGCACTCAGCCACGAGTCTTCTGAGAATTGCTCAGTATTGCACTGATGTGGAGGCTGAGTACTGCTGTAGGCCTTGAGACGTGCAATCTGGCGCCTCTCTCTGATGCCTGTCCCTGACTTAGAGACCTAAGCTGCAGACAGGTGCAACGTGATGGCCTCTGGCCATTCTTGTGTGTCCCCCGCCTCTCTGTGCAGGAAGCACACACCGTCTCACCAGCGTGTAGGTCTAGTCAGGCCAAGACTGAAACTCCCAGACTCGGAGCAGTGAGTGGCCGGCACGTTGGGGCGTCTCTGGCAGGGCCCCCTGCCCGTTTTCAGATTCAGATTGCAGTCATCTGTCCTAATGATGAAATCATTTCTGTATTTGCACATAAAATCATGAACTACAGAATCAAATATCAAGATGCCAGCTGCAAAACACATCCCAATAGCCTCCATGACATTCCACCATTACCCGGAATATCTCAAAACATACCTAAAGGCAGATTCTGCTTCTGAGAGGTAAAATACTTTTTTTTTTTCTTGGTGCAGATTTAGAGCTGAAAGGAACATGTCATTAAGGGTCAGAAAACCTAACGATTCTGACCCCTGTGAAGTCGGACCTTCGATTCTGACCCCTGTGAAGTCGGACCTTCGATTCTGACCCCTGTGAAGTCGGACCTTCGAGGCCTCAGTGATATCTAAACTATCTGAATCAAAGATAAGCACTATCTAAGCTTATTTATCAAAGACAAGTGAGCGGGTGTGTTGGTGCACACCTGTAATCCCAGGACTTGGGAGGCTGAGACTGGAGGATTGCAGGTTCAAGGCCAGCCTTGGCAAATTAGGGAGACAGTTTCAAAATAAAAATAAAATCAATCTTGGGCTATGGCTCAGAATAAGAATGCCCTTGGGTTCAATGCTGAGTACCACCACCACCAAAAAAAAAAAAAAAAAGATAAACAATATTCCACAGGCAGGGACAGAAAATTATGAGACGATTGCCTAATCCGCTAAGGATGTGTTCCATTAGGTCCTGGCCCTGCAGACCTGATCTGTCTCCTGTTTGGCTCTGGTTTGGCCTCTGGATAGTCCAAATGACAAAAGCCTGCGTCACATTCTCTGGGAAATTTGGTATCCTGTGTGATGGATGACTGTATTATTACATGAGAAATCAATTTAAGTAAAAAATATGTCAGGGATAAGTCATGCCATCGAATTGACTCATACTATCTTAATACCATCCTTCAAGTGCGCGTAAGCACTCTAAATTTATCTCGGAATAAGTATTTCCTCGTGTGTTTTGTGAAATTCAGCAAAGCAATCTGAAACTAGGGTTGCACATGGTGGGTGCATGAGGCTATCAGAAAGAGTTGAAAGCGCTTTTAATTGTGTATACTGATAGCTCTCAAGCTGTTAACTGTGGGTCAGACTGACATAAATCCAGAGAGAGCACACTGCCTCAACCATGACAGCAGATGGGCAAGCCAGACATGTGTAAGTAAAAGTTTAAATAATGCCACTTCAGTGTAATGTATGCTAGATTACATCGTGATTCATATTTAATTGTTTCCTTACTGCTCCTCACGATAACAAGTAAAAATCTTTAAACTCATTAAGAGCAAATAATATATAAGCAATATTAAATGTAACTTTCTCCCCCTGTGGTACTGGGGATGGAACCCAGGGGCATTCTACTTCTGAGCTACAGCCCAGCCCTATTTTATTCTTTTATCTCACCAAGTTGCGAACCTGCGACCTCCTGTCTCTGCCCCCCAAGAACTGGGATTCCGATGCCCCCCAAGAACTGGGATTCCGAGGCGGAGATGGCGTCCTCAGATGGCGGCCGGCACTCCAGGCGGCAGTTCAAATGCAGCGGTTCCATATCAAAGCAATCCAGTGCCTCAGAGACGCAGCCTCTGTGCGAGTCGGCTTGTGCTTGCTGACACTGGGCCGGTCCCCTCCACTCACCTGCGTAATGTTTCCAGCCTTCCTTCACGCTGCGCCCAGAGTCTCAGACGCGTCTCCTGGTTCTCTTAGACTGCAGTCCTGGGGATGGTTTCACCTTCCTCATTGTCGTCTCTAATCGCTCTCACAAGCCTCACAAAGGCATAAATTTTCACCCCGGGGGGGACAATTTTACCATTGCTGAGAATATGTAGTCTACGCTCATTCTTGTCAGTGAGCCTCCCTCCTCCCTCCCTCCCTCCCTCCCTCCTCCCTCCCTTCTTTCCTTCCTTCCTCCCTTCTTTCCTTCCTTCCTTCCTTCCTCCTTCCTTCCTTCTTTCCTTCCTCCCTCCCTCCTCCCTCCCTCCCTTCCTTCCTTCCTTCCCTCCTCCCTCCCTTCTTTCCTCCCTCCCTTCCCCCTCCCTCCCTCCCTCCCTCCCTTCCTTCCTTCCTTCCTTCCCTCCCTCCTTCTTATTAAAGTAAACTCTATAGCACTCAACTCATGGGCCTCTGATGAAGTTGGGGTGCTGAGGCCCCTCCGCGAGGTCCACACTGAGGCGTCGTGCCCCAGGTCTGCCTCCAACACGCGGAGGGGGTGCCCAGGGCCCTGCAGGGCCAGGCCGGGCTCTCCAGCCAGGTCCCCGGCTGGGTCAGATGCCAGTGCTCGGCCGCCTCGGTGCGTGAGGGAGCGGAGGCGGGAGCTGCCGCGGCCTAGGGCAGTCCCTTCCTGACGCCCGCTCTTACATTCTTGTCCTTGATGGAAGCACTTGGGGGGTGGGGGGTAGACAGAAACACAGACCAGTCTTCTTCCTGACCTCTAAGAGTCAAAAAATTGAGTTGAATAGATCAAACCATTAGGACAGTCAGTCTACAAGAAAAAACACTCTAAGTCAGGCAGCGCTTGGGAGGCTGAGACAGGAGGATCACAGGTTCACAGCCAGCCTCAGCTCCTTAGTGAGGCCCTCTGCAACTCAGTGAGACCCTGTTTCAAAATAAAGAATAAAAAATAGGGCAGGGGGCGTAGCTCGGAGGTAGAATGCCCTGGGTTCAACCCTCAGTACTATAAAAAAAAAAAAGACAAGAAAAGAAAAAGAAGATTCTAGAAGTCACACGAAGGCATACATAAAAATGCTCCTGGCCCTGAGCCATCAGGTTCTGAATTTTCTCGACAGCTCCCAGAGCCGAGGCAGAGAGTGAGGAGGACAAAGCCACCCGTCTGTCCCTGCCCTAGTTTTGCACGGTGGTAGGTGTGTCTGGCACTCGGCACCTGGCCCGCACGTGTGGAATGCCTCCGTGAAGGAGGGCGGGCGGGCACGCTCACCAGTATTTTACCAGCATGCCGTGACAACCACCAGGAGCTGAAAGCAGCGTGTGAGCATTCAATTTCTCAAGCCCTGAGGACTGGGTGGTTACAGCCCAGCCAAGCTAAGCTTTCTGGTTTGCTTTCTTTCTTTCCTTTTTTTTTTTGTTACTGGGGATTGAACCCAGGGGCATTCTACCACTGAGCTACACCTCCAGCCCTATTTGATTTTTTGTTTTGAAAAAGGGTCTTGCCAAGTTCTGAGGCTGGCCTCAAATCTGCAATCCTCCTGTCTCAGCCTCCCAAGTACTGGGATTACTGACGTGCCTACCACATATGGCTTGTTTTGTTTGTCCTAGTTTGTGTGTTCAAAAACTATAACTCTTACATATATCCTTTTCTAAGGATTCCTCAAGATAATTTTACTATCTTTGCCTCAGAAGAAGCTGTGTAGACATTTCAAGACATCTTGAATCATTGAAACATCTTAGCGGTTTAGGCAAGAGTCTCATATTAGGGAAAGCATCTGATTATTTTATTTTCTGCAATATTTCTGTGTACGCTGCACTGCGAGTTCCAATCCCACCCCTGAAGGCCCCGGTGCCGGCCTGGCCACCCGGCAGACTCTGATCCCGGCCTCTCTGGCCCCGGCACCAGCCTCACCCCTCTGCAGGCTCCAATCCCAGTCTCAGAGGTCCCAGCACTGGCCTTGCCTCATGCCAGGCTCTGATCCCTAGTCTCGCTGGCCCCAGCATGGGCCTAACCCCTCAGCAGGCTCTGATCCTGGCCTCAGAGGTCCCAGCACCGGCCTTGCCTCATGGCAAGCTCTGATCCTGGCCTTGCTGGCCTCGCACTTGCTGGCCTCACCCCACGGCAGGCTCCGATCCCAGCCTCGGAGGCCCCCGCACCGGCCTTGCCTCTTGGCAGGCTCTGATCCCAGCCTTGCTGGACCCGGCACCAGCCTCATCCCTCGGCAGGCTCTGATCCCAGTCTCGGAGGCCCCAGCACCGGCCTTGCCTCACAGCAGGCTCCGATCCCAGTCTCTCTGGCCCTGACTCCGGCCTAACCCCTAGGCAGGCTCCGATCCTGGCCTCAGAGGCCCCAGCACTGGCCTTGCCTCACAGCGGGCCCCAATCCAGGCCAGACTGGCCCCGGCACTGACCTCACCCCTCGGCAGGCTCCAATCCCAACCTCAGAGGCCCCAGCACCAGCCTTGCCTCACAGCAGTCTCCAATCCCTGCCTTGCTGGCCCAGGCACTGGCCTAACCCCTCGGCAGGCTCTGATCCTGGCCTCGGAGGCCCAAGCACTGGCTTTACCTCTCAGTAGGCTCTGATCCCGGTCTCAGACGGAGGTCCCAGTACCAGCTTTGCCTCACAGCAGGCTCCAATCCCGGCCTCCCCCGCCCGGCAGGCTCCTGTCCTGGCCTCAGAGTCCCCGGCACCAGCCTTGCTGTGCATCGGGCTCTGGTCTCTGTCACTATGAGCAGGTCGTCTGCAGATGTTCTCTTTTTTTATTTCTATTATTATTATTTTTGGTGGTACTGAGGTTCCCGGAAACCCCTCTATCTCCGGGCTACACTCCTGGATACCTATCTCTCATATATATGAAACAGGGCCTCTTAAGCCAGCGAGGTTGGCCTCGAACCAGGGTGATCCTCCTGTCTCTGCATCCCAAGCACAGGGTTTTACAAGCGTGTGCCACCACACCTGGTGTTCTTCCTTTTTATTTTCTTCTTTATTTTAATATGAGAAAGCAGTACATGTCTTTTGCAAAAGCTGGGACCCCAAATACCTAGTGGCAATAAGCTTTGCCTTCCCTCCAAAGGCAGAGGTCCACAGCTTCTCTTCGGGAAGCAGGCTCTGCTTTTCCACGTGCACCCTGGCCTCCCGCTCTGCGCAGAGGAGCGCGGTGGCCATGAGGGCTGATCACTCCCAGAACACGCAATGTATAGGCCCATCCCGGCTATGCGGGGCTCCCTCTGATACGCCCCAAACCCTTTGGCCACGTAGCATGTTGTCCAGACTTCTCGAGCATGTGTGGCAGGGGCAGTCAGTCTACTTTTGGGGAGATTTCCTCAAAAGCTCAAGGTGGACTGGACTGGATCTGTCTGCCCCTCCAATTTCTACCTTTGGGGAAATTTCTTCAGAAGATCAAGGTGGGTTGAATCAGGTCTCTGTCTCTCCAAAATAATAGCCTCCACCTCTGCCACCGGCACTAGCACCCACGCCTCTGCGCTGCCCCGCCACCGCTCCGCTGGTGCCACCTTCCTCCTGGTTCTCTGCTGAGCTCCTTCCTTACATGATATGATGTCCAGAATTCTTAAGCATGTGCGGCAGAGGCAGTCCCCCTTTGCGTTTTTTTCCCCCCCCAAAAGTTCCAAGTGAATTGGATAGAGTTTGTCTGCATCTCCTGAGTCCTGGCTGGTCCGCTGCCATCTTGGCCCCTCTCCAATATATATATATATATATATATATATATATATATATATATATATATATATTTATAAAAAGAGAAGACAGTGTATGTGTTTTGAAGAGGTTGTGAGATTGAGCACTCAGCAGCAATGAATTTTATCTCCCTTCCAAGAGCAGAGGCCCACGGCCTCACCGCGTAGAACAGGGTCTGCTGTTCTGGGTGCACTGTGGTCCCCAGCACAGCACAGAGGAGTGTGGCGGCCAGGCGCGCTGAGTTCCCGGGACACGCAGCTGGGCTTCCCGCCCGGCACTGCTCGGCTCCCTCCACCATGCCCGGCTCATTTTTCTTACAAGGTGTGTTGTTAAGAGGCCCCCGCATGCACAGCTGAAGTGGCCTTTTCTCTAATCCCTTCTGGGATGTTCAAAAAAATTGCTTTTCTTGCACGGGTGCTCCTCCTTGTCATCTTGCTTCTAATTCCGCCGTTATCCACTCTCTCTCCTGTATTCTAGATGGGAAGTTGCAGCTAGAAGTGTCTCCTTAAGTTGTCCCGATTCGACATTAAAACAAAATCTGGTGTCCAGGGTTCCCTGAGGTATGCTTGTCCTGTTCGGTGGCCGCGATCGCCACTGCTGCCATCTTGATATAATTTCTATTTTACATTCTATTTGGAAACAGGGTCTCTAAGGCAGCAAGGCTGGCTTCGAACCTGCGCGATTCTCCTGTCTCCACCTCCCAAGCGCGGGGATTACAAGCGTGCACCATCACGCCCGGCTATATCTTACATTTTAAGATGCCTTTACCATTGGCTGAAGTTCGGCCATGGACAGAACACTAGAGAAATTGGCCTCAGGTGTCCGTGGAGTGGACCAATGGCTCGGTCATTGGTGACCTCCAGATGTCTCTGCAGAAATTTACCCGAATGTCAGGGGTTGGACACTGATGTCCAACACACTCTGAGAAAAGTTGATCTCTGGTGATGTCTGGCTACCTCTGAGGATGCTAGGTCAATAATTCAACCACAAGCCGGGCGTGGTGGCGCACGCTTGTAATCCCTGCACTTGGGAGGCGAAGACAGGAGGATCGCGCAGGTTCAAAGCCAGCCGCGCTGGCTTAAGGGACCCTGTTTCCAAATAAAATATAAAATAGGTCTGGGAGTGTAGCCCGGAGGTAAAAGGCTTTCCAGGAACCCCAGTGCCACCAAAACCAAACAAAACAAAAAACAAAATCATTCAGCCACATTCGTGCTCGAGCACGTTTTGGAATCATGATTTCATTGTTCTGATCTTTCTTAAAGTCGTCATTTTCTTCCAGAACAGAAAAGCCCACAATCTCCGACACTGCAGATGGCTCTCATGATGATTCAACTTTAGATCAATTTTCACAAGGATCATGTAAAAAAACAAACAGGCGTGGGGGCGCACGCTCGTAATCCCAGCATTTGGGAGGCTGAGACAAGAGGATCACGGTTCGCAGACAGCCCCAGCTACTTAGGCCCTTTGCAACTCAGAGATCCTGTTTCAAAATAAAGAATAAAAAATAGGGCTGGAGGTGTAGCTTGGAGGTAGAATGCCCCTGGGTTCCACCCCCAGTACCGTAAACAACAACAAAAACAAAAAAACAACAACCACCGGTGGTGTGGGCTTTAGGAGCCTTGGTCCTTGCGCCTCCCCGAGGACAGCAGCACTGAGCAGGCCACTGCCCTGTGCTCCCCCCAATCACGACTCCCTACTGTGAAAGTCCAGCCCAGCTGACCTCTCAGGCTCTGTGTCCTGCCCAGCGCACTGCAGGACGTTTGCTCCCGAGCTGCGGTCCCCCAGGGAGCAAAGCCCTGGTTCTGACACACGGCTGACCTGGGGCTCTCAGAGCAGGTCGGCAGTGTCCACGGGACATGACCGGCTGGGGAATAAGCTGGCGAGTAGACAGGCTGTGGGTCCCTCGTGCCCCACGACCCCCCCGTGTGGCGGAAACCTGCCTTTCCTATGTCTTCCTCTTTTCCATTGACACCACCGAAGTTATTTATGAGCTGCTCTGAATATTCTCACACGCCTGCTGAGGTCACGAAGGAGATCCTGTCGCTGCTGTCCCGTGACCACCAGAGCCTGGGCCGCCCGGGGCTCCCGCTGCAGACTGCGGTCCGTGTGCCTGGCTTGGGGAACCCCTGCACTGTGTTCAGGGCCTCAGATTCGGAGCCGGATTTAGCAACAGCCTTATTGCCCTGGCAATGTCTCCTTCCCAATGCCGCCACCAGAAGCCAATAGCGCGCCCTCCCTAGTCAGCCTGCAGTTTCTTCCTTACTTTTCTTCCCATAGCAAAAGCAGAAAGCGGTGCAGTAGCTGGCTGTGGCCTCCCGCACCTGCAGTCCCAGCTGCTCCGGAGGCCAAAGCAAGAGGGTCGCTGGAGTCCGGTTCAAAGTCAGCCTGGTCAACATAGCAAGACCCTGTCTACAAGCAAAACCAAACAGTCACGGGGAAAACGAGCCCTATCGCTAGCACAGGTCTAGAGCTTCTTGACAGGCGGAAGTTGGTGAGGCCATCCCTGGGGCTAGTGACCGCAGCGGCTGGTCTTTGAATCTAGGACGCTGTGGGGGAGCGAAGGTTGGGCAGATTCTAGACTCACACCACCAGTCCAGCTCTCTGTGCCACGCCAGGAAAAGCCTTAGAAAAAACTGAAACGAAGGTGTAGAAGACACCAAATTACAGCTGGCCTCTTGCTTTTATTCTTTTTTATTTAAATAACAAAATCAAATATTTGTTGGAGTAAATGTATTAACTAATTGTTCTAGCCGGGCGTGGTGGCGCACGCTTGTAATCCCCGCCCTTGGGAGGCAGAGACAGGAGGATCGCACCGGTTCAAAGCCAGCCTCGGCTACCTAGTGAGGCTCAGCAACTCAATGAGACCTTGTTTCCAAATAAAGTATAAAATAGATCTGGGAGTGTAGCCCAGAGGTAGAGAGCCCCTGAGTTCCATCCCCAGTACCATAAATAAATAAATAAATAAATAAATAAATAAATAAATAAATATTGTTCTGCTGACATGTAATGGATGACCTTGACCTTTTCCATCACTATAGATAAACAGGACGCCCATACCTCCTAGGTTGCAGGCTTCTTTCAAATATTCCCTGATAGGGTAAAAGGCATCCGGTGACTAGAAGAAGCCCAAAACCTAAACACCGCCTAGTGTGCATTCTTGGTGACCAGGCTAATGTTGTGCTGAAGCAGCCGAGAATGCCGGTTACATCAGTTCCACCTGCCCAACATGAGAAGAAATCACGTTCTTGGTTTAAAATAAAAATTTGAGCCGGAGGTAGCAGCGCATGCCTATAATCCTAGTACTTGGGAAGCTGAGACAGGAGGATCGCAGGTTCAAGGACAGGTCAGCAAAGCCCCAGACTTAGCAACTTAGTGATCCCGTTTCAAAATAAAAATAAATAGGGCTGGGGGTGTAGCTCAGAGGCACAGTCCCCAGGGCCATGAAGAAGGAAGTAAATACATATAACTCAATAATTGGTTGTCTCTTGGGATGAGAAACTTTCAAATGACACAAATCTTTGTCTCCTCTTACCTAGCAACCAGGATCAGAAAGATGGAGCTGGGACAGGCTAATCCAAGACGGGAGGAGGAACGGCTCAAATAACGCGGTGTCCACAGGTAAGGGCACCAGGTACCGATCTAGCTAAAAACCCCGGGGCGCTGGGGAGCGCGGGGGATCCCGGACAATCACACCACGCTCTGTGTGTCTGTGTCACATTGAACCTTACTGCGATTACATGTGACTACAGTGACCATAAGAGTGTATCAAACGCCACCGTGGCTAGCAGGCCTTCCTTTCCAGAACCTTTTGCCGACACAGGAATTCTCATCTCCAAGATTTGCAAGCAGAGGCACTGTTAATTCTCATGGCATCCTCGGGGGCCGGGCAGCTGGTATGCGGCACGATTCCCCATAATAAGGACAGAAAGATGATAATGATGGTGGGTGTGGTGGCGCACGCTTGTAATCCCATCAATCGAGAGGCTGAGACAGGAGGATTATAGTTTGCGGACAGCCTCAGCTACCACTCAGTGAGGCCCTTTGCAACTCAGCGAGACCCTGTTTCAAAAAAATAAATAAATAAATAGGACTGGGGGTGTAGCTTGGAGGTAGGATGGCCCTGGGTTCCATCCCCAGCACTACAAAAACAAAACAAAACAACAACAAAAAGGCCCGTGTGCTGGTGCACGCTTGTAATCCCAGCATTTGGGAGGCTGAGACAGGAGGATTGGGGTTCTCAGCCAGCCTCAGCTACCTAGTGAGGCTCTTTGCAACGCAGTGAGAACCTGTTTCAAAAATAAAGAATAAAAAATAGGTCTGGGGGTGTAGCTTGGAGGCAGAATACCCCTGGATTCCATCCCCGGTGCCACAAACAAACAAACAACAACAAAAAAACCCCAAGAAGACTCCGACGGTCATCAGCACCGTCACATCCAAACACCCACAGCTTTCTGGGGAAAGAAAAAGAACTAGAAAAGTAGAAAGGGTGAAATGTGCTCTTGTATTTACGGCGACACTGACCCTCAGATTCAGCAAAGTTTTAAAAGTCTAATGTCTAAGGACTTGAATTATTGCTTTGTTCCAAAGGGCAGAAAACCTCCTGGGGAGTCAGGCATTCATTTAAAGTGTTTTATTTCGGAAGGACCCTAGCAGGGCTGAGTCCAGGAATGCTCTGGACTCCGCGGGGCCTGGGGTCCGCTCATATCCCACTGAGGTTAGCTTAGGACCCCGATCAGCCCCTGCTGGGGGGAGAGATTACCCCAGAACCCACCTCACAGCACAGACCCCCAAACCTGAGGGGCCCCAGGCCTGGTCCCTGCCTGCACCTGGCCTGGCCTGCAGGCTCAGGGAGCGCCCCTGCTGCGGCCACCTCTTCCCTAACCCGACCCCCCATACACACACACACACACACACACACACACACACACACACACACACACTTCACGCCCCACCCCTCCGGCCCTGTGAGGGGGTAAAGGACACACTTGGCACCTTCTTTCTTTGCAGGCAGCTGTGAGCCCCTTGGGGGCTCAAGGGGGGCAGTTCCTAAGGACTGGACAGCCCTGAAGGAGGGAGGAGTGGGGAGGAGGGAGATGAGAAGAAGCAGGGGGAGGAAAGACAGGGGTGCTCCAGCCAGAGGGCTGGAGGGGGCACCCCAGGAAAGAGGGGAGGAGGTGAGGGGAGGACGGAGAGGGAGAGGAGGAAGGGAGGAGGAAGGAGGGAAGGAGGGGGCCCTGGAGGGGAGAGGGAGGAGGAGGGGGAGGAGGGAGGAGGGAGGAGGGAGGAGGCGGAGGGGGCGGGCACTGGGGGCGGCGTCCTCCCTCCGGCCCCGCCCCCGGCGCCCCTCCCCGCCGCCGCCCGGCCTGGACCCCGGAGCTCGCGGCCAGTGCGGCGCGGGCGGCGGCCCGGCGGGGCGGGAGCGGGGCCGGCCGGCCGGGCGAGCAGCCGGAGATGTCCCGCCCGCGCCGCCTGCTGCTGCGCTGCCTGCTCCCGGCGCTCCTGCTGCACGGTGAGTTCCCGGCCGCGGGGACGGCCCGGGAGGCTGAGCCCGGAGGGTGGCGGGTTCGAGGCCGGCCTCGGCGATCCGAGATCCCGTCTCTACGTACAAAGTGAAGTAGGGCCGGGAGTGCAGCTCGGAGGCCCCTGGCTCCATCCCCCAAGAAGGAGGGAGGAAGGAGAGAAGGAAGGGAGGACGGAAGGGACGGACGGGAGGAGGAGCAGCGAAGAAGCAAGGGGAGCTCCGCCGAGGTCCGGAGGCGCCGGGCCTGCGGCCGGGGAGGGGCGCGGGGCGCTGGGCAGCCCGGCCCCGGCTCCAGAGGGTCCCGAGTGCGCCGAGCGCGGCCAGCTGCCCCTCGGGGCGGCCGGCGGGGGCCTCGTGCGGACCAGGTGACCGCCCGGACGTGCTCGGGCCCCCGCCTGGGGCCGCAGGGGCGCCCGTCCAGCGCGCCGTCCAGCCTGGGCTCCGCGCCGCCCGCAGGGGCCAGGGCCAGGGAGGGAGCCGCCCGGCCAGGCGGGCAGGGCCGGTGAGGGGCGCCCAGCTCCCGGGGCCAGCCCTGCAGGGCCAGGTGCGCCCAGCCCAGCACGGGAAGGGGCGACGGCGAGCAGTCGGGGGGCAGAAGACAGAGAAGGTGTAATTACAGGGTTGGACTCCTGGGCCCATCTGCTTAGAATCACGGAGCACTTTTAATCTTTGGCTGAAACATGAAACAAATCAGAGCCAATAGGCAGAGCAAACAGCAGATGCCTCGCACAGGGGGGCGGCTAGCCAGCGCAGGCAGAATTGGCCCGTCTGAAAATGGTAATTTCCGTGGAGAAAAAGATAGTATGGTCAAATGAAAAGTCATTTGAAGATTAGACATATGCAGGGTTTTTTTTTTTTTGCATCAAAGCAACTCTGTTTTCTCCCGCTTTTGAGAGATGGGGGGGCTGTAATTATAGTCCTACCCCCCAGTGTAAACTGCTATAGGAGAGCCGGCACCAGGTGTCAAAAGCCCAAGTGTATCCACACGTCTTTTGGTCTCAAATAGCCCCAAAGCTCCCGACTCGGGCCTGGGGTCTGGAGGGGCTCCCTGGGGATCTGGGGCAAGTTTCCCCGGTGCTGCCTGCAGAGAGTCAGGGTCCGGTGTAAGCGGCTAGAAGAGGCGTTCTGGGTTCTGAGTGGGAAAACTGGAGCCCGACTAGTGCACGTATGTATGAAGGGAATATAGGGCAGAAAAGGGACGTTTGCAAAGAGTAATGGGATGTTGTGATTAAGCCCGCACAAAGCGATGACTCCAAGATCAGTCTGCTGGCAACAGTATTAAGACAGAAGTCGCCCAGAGATCTACTTCGATCCCTTGGGGAGTTTTGGAGCTCAGCGCGTGAGATCAGCAGTGGGAAGGTAGTTCAACTTACAAATCCTTGGGATCTAAGAAAGGTTTGTCGAAATTAGCTACGATAATGGGAGACGCCGGAGAAAGAGATGGGGATACTTTTCCCCTCCCGTCGATTTTGACTTGACCGGAGTAGCTTTTAACAGAAAGTGGGTAGCAATCAACAGAACCCAAGGGGATGGTTTGGTGAGCGGATCCTCCTCCCTAGAAGGGTTTTGCAGGCATTTTAAAACTGTAGTAAAATGGGGCTTGCTCGTTTATCCCAGTAGAAGGTGCTTCTGCAGCAAACGACCCCACATCGTCCTAGAATGCCTAAGAAGTAGGTATTTTAATTTGTTGCCCTGCGACGCCATGTTGGGTGAGAACGAGGTGGCTCTGGACGTGCCTGTGACAGCTTTCATTAATTTAGTTGCAAACCTCCCATGAACAGTATTCGTTGCGCCACCCAGCCAGGGTGACGAGATGGCACGGGGCGCAGGGGCCGGCAGTGTGCGGCATCGGCAGTCTCTGCTTCTGGGGCCTGTTGTCTATTTCAATACATCGCAAGTCATAAATCATCCCCGAATCCTCACGGTGAGTACATTAGGTTCTGGTGAGACTTGAGCTTGTTGTTTATTTTTGTTCTTTTTTTTTTTTTTTTCCGGTACTGGGAATGGAACCCAGGGGCATTCTACCTCCGAGCTACACTCCCAGCCCTATTTTTTTATTCTTTATTTTGAAACAGGGTCTCACTGGGTTGCAGGGGGCCTCACTGAGGAGCTGATCCTCCTGTCTCAGCCTCCCGGAAGCTGGGATTACAAGTGTGCGCCCCCACGCCCGGCTTCTTTTTGCTCTTTTTAAGACCGCCGATGCCGTGAAAGCCCCGGGTTCAGGTTGCGAGGGCATGAAGCGTGCGTACACTTGAGCTTCCCTCCCCTTTGGACCTGGAAACGATTGCATTTCTTTATCCAAATATAACCGATTGCGCGTCCTGAAGAAACGCAGCTGGGAGATGTCCGTTATCACTGTTTTCTTTGCTTACATGGAGAGCACACGTATCCAGATGTCACATTCTAAAATCATCTCCAGCTCCAGAAACAGATTAGCAAGAGGTGTCCGGAATAAGTACTGTTTGAATGCAAAGCAAAGAACAGATTCTCCTTGCTAGTGGGCACATCTGACTTTTGTTGTAGAGCCAATGTTGGGAGACAGGGTCCTTTTGCAAACGCTGTTTACTTTTGTACAATTTGTTGGCTGTGTCAGAGAGATGGGGGCTTTTCCGGCTCTCCCCCTTCGTTCAAGCTTATTGTGCCGAGACTTTTAAAAATTCTGTAGATTACCAAGAGAGCGCTGAGCCGACAGAATGCAAAGAAACAAATCTTTGAAATACCTTCTTACTGAAGATAGTTTCTGCAACCAAGAAAAAGCTGTCTTCCCTGCATCTTTTTTCTCTTTGTCATAAAAAGCAAATGAAATCTTGGAAAGGAGCATGCGTCATCTGCACACAGTAGACCCAAGGCCTGAGATGTGTGGGAAACGTCTTGTTTCAGACGTGGCTGAGACGCTCCCTCCTGGTCACCTGCATTCTTCCTCTTCCTACATAAGAGAAGAAGGAAATGTATTCGGGTGGTGTGGCCGTGTGGTCACCTCCTGTTTGGGACAGACTGATAACTCGATGTCATCGATCACAGGGGAAGAAAACATTTCAGGCTAGGAATAGAAAACGATAGGCCGGTGACCCCCGCGTCGCGGCCGAAGGCCTCGGCAGGCGCGCCTTCTGCAGAGCGACAGCTGCTGCTAAAATGGCTACAGGGGAACCTTCTGGAAGAAAGCCTGCCGCCCTCCTCTGAGGACGAGTTTGCACTGGGTTCTGATCCCACATGGACAGGTCGCTGTTGAGTCCTCTCCGGTTTGGGAACGAATTATCTTGGGAAGTAGAGTGGCAAGTATCGAGATTAAAGATATGGGTGAAAATGATGAGGGGCGTTCTGTTTGAACTTTGATAGGTGTGAAGCGACGCCAGCCACACGCACACGGCGCTCGGAGGCCTTTCTCCGGCATCGCGCCCGCTCCCACCCGCCCTGCACAAGGCAGGGAGATTGCGGTGGCACCCTCAGGTGTAACCCAGCATCCTCCGCACGCGGCGTCCTCACCCTTGCCTCCCTCTCCTTACCCCTGCCCCTGCACCCCTCTGCGCTCCCCTCGTTTATCTACAGTTCCATTTTGTTTGTTATTTTCTCTCCAGAGTCCACACACAAGAGGAAATATCCAACCCTTGACCTCCCGAGTCTGGCTGACCCCATGTAGCATAATATTCTCCAATTCTGTCAAATTTCCTGCAGGTGACAATTTTGTTCTTTATGGAGGAGTAACACGTGTGTGTGTGTGTGTGTGTGTGTGTGTGTGTGTGTGTGTACTTTTACAAGCATCCCATTCTCCTTCTCCTTCTTCTGTCGATGGACAGCCCCATAGTTGGGCTCTTGTGAACCCGCTGCTCGAAAGAGGCTGCATCCATCCCTGTCATACTCCGGTTCCCTGGGAAAGCTCCTGCGGGGTGCTGTAGGGTCCTAGGGTCCGTCTTCCGAGGCTCCTCCACCCCGCA
This sequence comes from Muscardinus avellanarius, assembly GCF_963383645.1. Lineage (NCBI taxonomy): Eukaryota > Metazoa > Chordata > Mammalia > Rodentia > Gliridae > Muscardinus > Muscardinus avellanarius. Next base: position 62,591,389 of record NC_137803.1, on the reverse strand, counting down.
GCGGAGGCGCTTGCGCTAATCTGCACTCCCGGGGTACTCTTTTCTACAAGGGTTTTCCAGTTTCATCCCTTAAGCCAGCCGCGCATTCAGCAGGTTGGTTTTGGGGGCCGCCTTCATGCCAAGTGTCTCTGCTTGCCAGAGCCCAGAGCTGGGGAGGAGCTTCCCCTCCCCGAGGCTTCCTGGAGAATACCTAGGGGAAGGAAGAAAGGTGGAACATGGCGGCTCGGGGTGGGGGGCAGCGCAGGGAGGTGCATGGCACTATTGTGCCTGCCGGGGACCCTCCCCTATACCACACACACACACACACACACACACACACACACACACACACCACGGCACTGGGCATATTCGGCGTGCAAGCTTTGCGCTGTCTGTTTCAACCCAGTGTCCAGCCCAGCAACCTCGGCATTGGCAGAAGACGGCACAGAAAGTACCCACGCGCTCAAGCTGATGGAGCCAGGGGTCGCGCGTTGACGTGATCACTTCTAAAAAGAAAGTGCTTCGAGCATAAAGGTTTGCACATTGGTGGAAGGAGCTGGCACAGGCAGCATTCTTAGCTTCTGCTGACTGCAGAAGGAAACAGAAACAAGCAGAAGAACCTGCTTTGCAACCCCAGGTCCCCAGTGGTGGCGAAGTCAGTGCCGTCTGCAACTCATATCAACTCATCGCAAAACCCAGAAAGCCGCGCCGCCGCGGTTTGCCTATCAGCATCCACTTCAAAGCACACGCTGGCGGCGATGGCTGCCTATTTAATTGGGCAGGGCAATTTCATGGCCAGTAATTACCTGCATTTAATCTAAGCAGTCACACTTTCTATATCACACTAGGTCTACCTTGAGCGTGCAGAAGGTACATAAAGTATAGAAAGATGCAATATGGGTGGGATGGGTTACTCAAAACCCGCTACCCACCAGATGCGGTGGCGCACGCTTGTAACCCCAGCACTCGGGAGGCTGAGACAGGAGGATGGCTGTTCGCGGACAGCCTCAGCTACTTGGTGAGGCCCTTTGCAACTCAGTGAGACTCAATACAAAATAGGGCTGGGGGTGTAGCACTGCAAAAAAAAAAAAAAAAAAAAAAAACCTCTACGCAGAGACACCATTATTAATATTTTGAAAGTATACTTAATGGCCGGGAGTGGTGGCGCACGCTTGTAATCCCCGCGCTTGGGAGGCAGAGACAGGAGGATCGCGCAGATTCGAAGCCAGCCGTGTTGGCTTAGGAGACCCTGTTTCCAAAATAAAAATATAAAAAAATAGGTCTGGGAGCATAGCCCGGAGGTAGAAGGGCTTCCAAGAACCCCAGTACCACTAAATAAATAAATAAATAAATAAATAAATAAAGTATACTTATGGCCGGGTGTGGTGACGCAGGCTTGTAATCCCCACGCTTGGGAGGCAGAGACAGGAGGATCGCGCAGGTACGAAGCCAGCCGCGCTGGCTTAAGAGACCCTGTTTCCAAGTAAAATATAAAATAGGTCTGGGAGTGTAACCGGAGGTAGAAGGGTTCCGTCCCCAGTACCAAAAAAAAAAAAAAAGTATACTTCTGTAGCCTTTAAAATGTTGTTTAAAGTACTTAAATAGGAATATAGAGACCGACCAGTCCAAAGGTTAGTTCAGTCCAAGTGTGTTTAAAGCTATTTTTTCCCCAACAAATGTCCTGTGTAAAATGGCTTGGAATTTTTGGTTTGCCCGTCCATCTAGATACGCGGATGAGAAACGGGAATGCTCTGTGTCTAGATAATACAGATTTGTAAGACGTTGTGGAAAGTCCAGGACTTGAGCCTGTGGCCCTCACCTGAGGGAGGCCGGAGCACAGCGTGGGCACCCAGCAGTTTGTTGAGTGAGTGACAGTTGACTCGACTCTTGACAGCCAAGGGGTGAGCAGGCCGCGCCCTCCTCCTGCCCCAGGCCGGGTCAGTCTGTCTCTCTGGGGTGACCCTGTGGTCCTCTGCCGAGGACCACCTGCCATGCGTGTGCTTCCGTGGGTCCAGCTGTGTGGACAGTGAGCGTGGACCCCGGGGCGACCTTCAGAGCGCAGACCTCCGTGCGAAGGCCAGCCTGATGCTTCTTCTCACTTTGCCAAGTCTGGGTTTTCCTCGCTGTCTTTGGGAATTCTCATTCTCCGAGCAGTAGGCTGTCGGGAAGATGACTGTGGGTAGCATCACCGTGCAGTCCTTGAGGGGCCCTGCTTAAAGTAGTTGATTCTGTGGGAATAAATTACTACTGCGCGTGCGCCTGCACACACAGATTATCCCGGGTGCCGCTGAGTGTTCTGGAAGTGTTAATCTCACGTTTGTGGCCCGAGGCTGAAAGGACTTAGTCTGTTTCAGCAGGTGAGCAGCCCCCTCAGCACGCTACTGTGTTCTCCCACATCCCTCAAAAGTGGCTTCCCCTCCGCTGCCTGCTCCTCCCTGGGCATCCCCAACCCTGAGGGCGTCGTGTGGGGCCAGGGCCGCTCCTCAGTCCCATCACCCGGGAGCTGGTCCCATGACCGTCAACAGAGTCGCGTCAGGCATCCCGTGCCAGGACAGTCACCAGCATCGGCCACTTGAGATGACCCCGGCGCAGGGATTGTCTCGGGTTGCACGGACATTCCTTACTACCTTCCGTGTCAGAGTGTAGTTTAGGAGGGAGACAGAGGCACAGTGGGCGGCTTATCCAGAGCCGCCTCTCTGACTAAAAATTCATCCTTGGAATACTGTTTTCTCTGGATTCACTTACAACAAAAAACTTCTCCGGGCCCTTCAATTAACCCAAACATCTGGAATACTTCATTAATCAAAACGCCGCTGTTCCTTGTGCGTGCCTGCCCACACCCGTGTTGTCTTAAAAGGGGGGTAGAAAAGCCTGCGCCAGCCTAGACGGAGCTGCTGCCCGTTCATGCCAACTCGCCCCCGCCCGCGGCGCTGTCTCCCAGGCGCCTCATCAAGACCTCGGGGAACTTCGGGGACCCAGATCATCAGGGAAGGATGGGGTGGCAGCTGTACCCAGCACGCGGCGGTGGAAGTGCCAGCAACCAAATATTGTTATTAGCCAGCGCTTCCAGTTGCACAGATAATCCAGTTAAGTGGAGGGTTTTTTTAAAATTACTATTATAGATAATAAGCACATTTATTATTATAAATAATAGGTGTCCTCAGACAGGAACTGTTATTATCAGCAGCCGCCGTCCCTCAGTCTTGCATTGTAAGGACCAGCATGAGTGACTTATGCGATTTAAGACACATCAAAGTTTGGCATATAAGTTGTTTTATGAAAGTTGCTTTTCAGATGCGGGGCTAAAACTGCCTGCCTGCTCCTCTTTCCTTCCTTCCTCCCCCCTCAGATTGAACCCAGGGGCATTCTACCTCTGAGCTGCACCCCCAGCCCTATTTGATTTTTTATTTATTTTATTTTATTTTATTTTTATTGTGTGGGGGGTACTGGGGTTCCTGGGAGCCCTTCTACCTCTGGGCTACACTCCCAGACCTATTTTATAATTTTATTTGGAAACAGGGTCTCTTAAGCCAGCATGGGTGGCTTCGAACCTGCACGATCCTCCTGTCTCCGCCTCCCAAGCGCGGGAATACAAGCTTGCACCACCACGCCCGGCTTGATTTTTTATTTTGAGACAAGAGCTCACTAACTTCCTGAGGGCCTCGCCAAATTGTTGAGACTGGCCTTAAAGCCACAATCCTCCTGTTTCAGCCTCCCTAGTACTGGCATTACAGGTACACACCACCACACAGGCACCCTCCTTCTTTCTCTCCTCTACCCCTTTTCCTCCTTCCCTTTTTCTTTTTCTTTTTTACTGTAACTTCTTGATAATACCCCCCCCCAACATACACAAAATTATCAGTTCCTCTCCAGGATTCCAAGAAGGGTTTGGTAGTGTTTGTCTAAAGCAGTTATATTTCTTTTGTTCAGGCAAAATGGTAGAAGACCGACCCAGTTTAGTCTGCCTGCCCCGGTCCTCCAAAACACAACAGTCGCCTTTCCAAGAGGAATCTCTTTCTGTCACTGTGTCTCATCACATCTGCTGGCACTGGCTCAGGATGGCGGGCACATCAGGGGTCCTGGGCCTGGCCCGCCTCCCCTCTGCTGCAGGTCCTGGGCTGGCCAGGCTCTTCCCACCTGGGGCCATTCCCCACATGGTGGCCGGTGGGTGTCCCAGGAGTGATCCCCAGTGCCTGTGTTCTTGCAAGAAGGAATTTTAAAGGCGATGTCCAAACAGTGTGTCCTGTAGGAGAAGAGGCTGACCTCAGAGAGGGCACCCTGTCGGGGCCAAGAGGCCCCAGCCCTCGCATCTGTCTACTCCCTGTGTTTGCTCTGGATCCTCTGAAGTCATTTGGTTCCCAGGGAAGAGTGTCAGGAGCACCTACACATCTATACTAGCCGCTGCACAGGCTCTTACCCATAAACCCCCACTCAAAACCTAGGAATCCAGGTTGGGGGGCAGAACCCCAATGCTAACATGTTAAAAGTACTCTAAGAAGGTAGTGGATGTTTGGGGTTTACTTGGGCCCCTTCTGCACAACCTCCCTGAAGTTCTTAGAAGAGGAAGTTTTAGATCTTAGAAGTGACATCTGAGTGGGTGTAAGGTAGGGTCTGCCTGGCATGGGCTGGTCCGGTGGTCTCAAAGCGCGGGATCTCCAACGGCAGCCCCCCACTCCGTTCTCATGCCTGTCTCCCCACCTAAAGCTCCTTCTGCTGCCCCTCCTGATGTTTGGATGTATAGCGTGCTCCGCGTAAACCAATTCTGTCCATTCCTCAACGCATAGATGTCCCTCCAAAGATCCCCCTGAGGAATTCAAGTCTGCTTCCTTTACAAGCCCTTTTGAGGCCTTGGAACAAGATAAGAACCCCTTCAAAGCCATGTATGTATAGCTGCTATGTTTAGATAAGGGCCTGGCCTCACGGGGGCTTACTGATCCTTTTGTGTGTGGGGGGGGGGTGCTGGGGGGAACCCAGGAGCTTTCTACCTCCAGTCTACACTCCCAGACCTATTTTATACTTTATTTGGAAACAAGATCTCACTAAGCTGCTGAGAGCCTCACTAAGTAGCTGAGGCTGGCTTCGAACCTGGAGATCCTCCTGTCTCAGCCTCCCAAGCGCGGGGATTACAAGCATGCCCACCACGCCCAACTTACTGGTCCTTTTAAATAAATGATGTGGCTTTACATATTCTGGGTGTCGCCGTGAACGCAGAGGTCACTGGGTTGACCAGAAGTCCCAGGCTGGTCTCCTTCATACTTGGCTCCTCCTTCAGAAAGAAGCCTTGGCGTAGGAGCCTGCCGTACTCGGCCTCTCCTGCAGCTGAAACTGGTGCAGCCAATGCTGCTTTGGTTCCTAGACATTGGGCAGAGGTCACATCTCACACGAAAGCCTCCCATATTTTCCACTTCAGAAAAGCCAAGTAAAAGCTGGGCGTGGTGGCGCACACTTGTCATCCCAGCATTTGGGGGATTGAGACAGGAGGATTGCGGTTTGCAGATAGCTTCAGCTACTTAGTGAGGGCCTTTGCAACTTAGTGAGACCCTGTTTCAAAATAAAGAATAAAAAGTAGGGCTGGGGGTGTAGCTCAGAGGTAGAATGCCCCTGGGTTCCATCCCCAGCACCAAAAAAAAAAAAAAAAAAGATAAAAAAGAGGGACGGGTACCCCTTTTGATCTTTTGGCTGGGGTTTGTCCCTTGAAGGTTCATGCATTGGAAGCTTGGACCCTAGCGTGGTATGGAGAGGTGCTGGACCTTTAGGAAGTGGGGCCTCCTGGGAGAGAGTCGGTCCCTGGGGGGTTGCCCTTGAAGGGGCGTGAAGCTGGCCTCTGGAAGTGAGTGGGTCCTTGTGAGAGCCAGTCACTGCCAAAGAGCGAGCCTGGCCTGCGAGTCCCTCTCTGGCTGCCTGTCTGACCATGTGACCGCTCCGTGCACCTGCTTGTACCCTGCGGCGACCCAGCAAGATGTGCCCCCCCCACACACACACACATTCAGTGCAGTTACACATCTTAGATTCAACATGGACAGAGACACGACATGCACACGGTTCTCGGCGTACTTCCCACCCTGCTGTGCCCTCCTCCCCATCCATCTGGTGGAGCTTCACATACTACTAAAGTTCTCTGAATGGTCCGTCTGCCTTTCCCCTCCCCGCCTTCCCCCAGCCCCCTTCCTCTATTTTACAGGACTCCTCTTTATCCAGAGTCCTTTCGTGTTCTGTCCTCTCTCTGGCTTCCACATAGGAGAGAGAGCTACGGGAGAGACTCAGAGGGTGTCCCAAGGGTCTTACGAGCATTTGAAATAATTGGCATTGAGCGAAAGGCACTGCTGGAAACTGAGGCCAACCTTAAGGGGCGAGTGGTACCCCGGGCCCACTCCTTACAGCTTGGAGATGCCAGATAATTTGTGTGGGGTCCCAATACTAATAGTGCATTTTACCGAGTTAAGTGTGTTGGGGTAAGACGGCACCCCACCATCTGTGGGATTACAGACCCTGTTGGCATGCGGGCAGCCCAGGAAGGTGAGGACACCTGTGCCCCTGGGAGGCTAGACCCAGGTGCTCCTTAGCCCTCTCTGCAGGCTTTTGTGTGTACCTTGCACTCGAGCTTAGCTGCAAATATGCTGGTTTTGAACATCAAGAGAGGAAACTATGGACTCAGCAAGCTTGTTCCTTCTTCTTCCCTCCCTCCCTCCCTCCTTCCTTCCTTCCTTCCTTTTTGTGGTACTGGGGATGGAACCCGGGACATTCTACCTCTGAGCTACAACCCTAGCCTGATTTTTTAGTCTTTATTTTTGAAACAGGGTCTACTGAGTTGCAGAGGGCCTCACTAAGTAGCCAAGGTTGTCCTTGAACCGCGGTCCTCTGGTCTTAGCCTCCTGAAGCCTGGAATTACAAGTGTGCACCACCAAGTCCGGGTTGCTTTATTTTATTTTATTTTATTTTATTTTTTGGTGGTACTGGGGTTCCTGGAAACCCTTCTACCTCTGGGCTACACCCCCAGACCTATTTTATATTTTTATTTGGAAACTGGGTCTATTAAGCCAGCGAGGCTGGCTTTGAACCTGTGCGATCCTCCTGTCTCCGCCTTCCAAGCGCGGGGATTACAAGCGTGCCCACCACGCCAAGCTGCTTTTTTTTTTTTTTTTTTTAACTCACTTATAATCTACGCCTCCTGTGCCTGAAAAGAAAAATCACTGTGAAAACGGAACAGGTCTTATAACAGGGCAAGGCAGTATTCATTTGACATCGGTGCAGCAAATACTGGTCAGGGGAAGAAGTGTGAGACGCCCTGCCTCGTCACGCAGCATCCTGAGTTCCTGGGGAGAGAGGCTGCACGGGGCGAGGAGGCTGTGCTTGTGTTTTGTTACCGAGATACCCGCGGAGCCAACGGCTGCCGCCGAGGGCAAAATCGCCAAGGCCCCTCGAATAGATAAAAGAAACGTCAAAGCCAACAGAGGCTGCCGCACATGATTCATGGGCGACTCAGGACTGCTGTTAAAGCATTGTGTCATCGTTTAAGGGCAAGTGTTTTTGTCACTGGTAATAAAATAATAATGCGTCTTAACAATCATTGAAGTCTTGGATTCGGTGAAATCCTTTAAGTGGCAGATCCAGTTTCAAACCCAAACAGCCGAGCCGGGGAGACTTCACCCACACCCTCCGCACTCCTGGCCTTGATTAGCTTTATGGGAAGCGCTCGCAGGGGGCGAGGGGGCTTTGGAAACGCGTTTCTGAGCGCGCCGCGGCCCAGTGGGGCCGGGCGTCCTTCCTGCGTGCTCAGGCTGGCGTTTCAAGCAGAGTCTTCTCCAAGCCCCGGTGCCTCGTGACTTTGATTACAATCTATTTTAAGCTGGTCACGTTCGAAATGATCACATCGTTGACCCAACGGCATGGGCCTGGATTAGCCTTCATTCCTTGACTGCAGCGGGAGCAATCAGGAGTGCTCTCTGGGGTAATGAAGGGCACCTCCGCCTGCATTAGCGAGAGTAATACATGGTGCCACACGGCGGGGATTAAGAGGCGAGGAGGCCGACCCAAGCCCCTCGGAGGACGCGGTGTGGACGTTGACTGCGACAGGATTGTGAGCGGCTCGCTCCTAAGTGTGTCAGACTTTCTGCCTGGCCGGCTGAACAACTGAGGAGGCGGTGTCTTTACTAACAGGGCCGGGAACCAATCAAAATACATATATTTTGTAAATAGGCTAGTTTGGGGGAAAAGGAGAAAGATGACTGAGTCAAGCACCCTGGCTTTTGCCTCTGTTACTCAGACCACCCGGCCCCAGGAGGGCCACTGGAGGGATGAGGAGGACCACCCAGCTGGGCCGCTCCAACACCTTTCCTACAGGCAAACAGCTGCAGCCAGCCCCCATGAGTGACCGTGACCAGGAACAGTGGTGCCCTGGACAGAGACGGCCCACTCTTACTGTCTCCCTTGATCTTAACTCAGGCCAGAATCCTTGGCCGTACTAAACAGGGCGGTGGGAGGCTGCATTTATTTTATTTATGTATTTATGTATTTCCTTATTTTTGTGGATCTGGGGATGGAACTCAGGGCCATTCTACCTCCAAACTACACCCCTAGGCCTATTTTTTATTCTTTATTTTGAAACAGAGTCTCACTGAATTGCAAAGGTCTCGCTAAGTAGCTGAGGCTGTCCACGAACGGCGATCCTCCTGTCTCAGCCTCCCGAGTGCTGGGATGACAAGCGTGCGCCACCACGCCCAGCATAGACTTTAATCATGTTGCTATGAAGATCATGATACCACAGGTCTAGATTTAGATTTTCACTTTTTTTTCTCATGGTACTGGGGATGGAACCCAGGGGCATTCTACCTCCGAGCTACACCCCTAACCCTATTTTGTTTTTATTCTTTATTTTGAAACAGGGTCTCACTAAGTTGCAGAGGACCTCACTAAATAGCTGAGGCTGGCCGAGCCTCCGGTCTCAGCCTCCCAAGTACTAAGACGACCTAAGATGGCCCTGGCACCACCACGCCCGGCCTAGCTCTTCCTCCCAAACGCTCTCTCGTAAACCACGGCTTCCCGTGTGGTTATCAGGAGTTGGCTAATGCACGTGGCTTTCTAGTGGGTGCATTTTGTCTTGCACACATTTTGTTGTATCTTCAGACATTTGTTAAACTAGTGTCTTTTTTGTTAACGCAGAGCTGCATTCGTCGGGCTCGCCACGGAGACTTTTTGATTTGTTAATAACTTCAGCAAGGAAGCTCCAAAGAGACTGTGAGCTTTCACTGATAACCCCTTTTCTTTGCCTTTCTTTTTTTCTGAACATTAGGTAGTTTGGCATGAGCAAATTTTAGCTGATCTAAACTACTTGTACTGAAGGTAAACATATTCCTAGTGTTATTGGCGAGTGCGGATATGCGATTTCCTTATAATCATTCTTAATTGAAAGCTTATATCAGATGTTTGGTTTATCTCTGGCTGTGTGGGGTGAGGAATATAGCCTTGGAAGATAATGGAGGGAAAATATCAACTATTTCCCTATAGCAGGAAGGTATACGACTCACACTTTCTTTGTAAACAGCTCTGTAGAGAGCTATATTCATTTTTTTCACCGTAACAAAATACCTAAGACGAGATGCTTGACGAAGAAAAGAGGTTTATTTATCTCGTTTTTTTGTTTGTTTGTTTTGGTGGTTGTACTGGGGTTCCTGGAAACCCTTCTACCTCCGGGCTATACTCCCAGACTCATTTTATACTTTTATTTGGAAACAGGGTCTCTAAAACCAGCACAGCTGGCTTCGAACCTGCACGATCCTCCTGTCTCCGCCTCCCAAGTGCGGGGATTACAAGCGTGCGCCACCACGCCCGGCTATTTATCTCGGTTTTGAAGACTGATAATACAAATGGCATGGTGCTGGCTCTTGTGAAGCCCCCCCATAGCTGTATCACGTGATGGCAGATAGCCTACAGCAGCAGCTTGAGCCAGAGGGAGGAATCACGTGGCAATACCGGCCGCCAGAGAGAACGGTCAGGGTCTCACAAGAACTATGCCGACCGATGTTTTCGCAGAGCAACACCAACAGTGGTGTGTGTGGCCCGAGTGCATCCTCCCCCAGTTTGTACTGGGTTCTCTAATCCAGGGACAGCCTCTACCTCTGAGCTATACCCTTGGTCCTTTTTATGTTTTATTTTGGAATAGGGACTCGCTAAGTTGCCGGGGGTGGGGGTCTCACTAAGTTGCCAAGGCTGGCCTCAAACCTCTGACCTCCTGTCTCAGCGTGGGGAGTCCTGGGCTTACAGGCGTGCACCACACCTCAGGCTTGGCCTCACCTCTATAGGTCCCAGATCCGCTCAGCATCACCACAGCGGAGACGGGCTTTCACTCATAACAACGCACGATAGATAAACCACGTGCAGACCCTAGCAAGGCATCCTGCTGGGGCTGAGAGCTCCCGGATGTGGAACCTGGTGTCAGCAGATGGGCGCCATCCCGGGACAGATCCCAGATAGAACCCCAGCTGCCCCGGACCTTTCCTCTGCAACTCCACACGGACTCCACTGGAGGCTGGTGTTCCGTCACAGAAATCCGCGACTTACACCCTTACATGGAGCCCTCACCTCTCCTTTGACACTCACCCCCAATCTACAATGTGTCTGCTTCTCTTCTGCAACCCTTGGCTTGTTTGGCCCCCCGCCACACACACACACACACACACACACACACACACACACACACACACACGTGTTCACAGATGCGTGGGCTTGACCTCGGCTTTGGTGGCTGGTCCGAGCAGGAGACTTCAGGCAACCTGCACGCCTGTCTCGTGGACTCGCCTGAGAAGTGATCTCCCAGGACAAGAACCAACACAGTGGCCGGGCGCGGTGGGCACGCTTGTAATCCCCCCGCTCGGGAGGCGGAGATAGGAGGATCGCGCTGGTTCGAAGCCAGCTGCACTGGCTTAAGAGACCCTGTTTCTAAATAAAAATATAAAATAGGTCTGGGAGTGTAGCCCGGAGGTAGAAGGGCTTCCAGGAACCCCAGTACCACCAAAAAATAAAATAAAATAAAATAAAACCAACCCAGTGCCCCACGGTGGAGGGAGGACGCGCCTTCCGCTGACATCTGCTCACCGCGCCCACGGGGGCTGCGGACCCAGCGACGCTCACCTCCTGCGTGTCCTCCTGGCTCACTGCCTGCTCTTCTTTTTCAGGGCTGGGAGAGGGCTCTGCCCTCCTTCACCCGGACAGCAGGTCCCCTCCTAGGGCCTTAGAGAAGAGCGCCTGGCGGGCTTTCAAGGAATCACAGTGCCACCACATGCTCAAACACCTCCACAATGGGGCGCGGATCACCGTGCAGATGCCGCCGACCATCGAGGGCCACTGGGTCTCCACGGGGTGAGCGGAGGGGCTGGAGGTGGAGGAGGGCAGGGCCGCAGGAGGGAGGGCCGCGCTCAGAGGGGAGGCCTGGTGTGATCTGCAGAGCCTGAGGTGGTGCTGCGGCTCTCACGAAGAGCCAGGAGACTGAAATTATGCGGTTAAGATACAGAGCTAAGTACTGTAGAAATCCTATGCCTAAACAGAGGTTATATGGTGCGGCTCTCAGCCACACAGTAGGAGTGAATAGATCCTTGTTTACTGAACTCTGTGGGACCACTCGTATATGAAAAGAAACCATTAGCACGTGAAATTAAGTGTCCGTTTTTCACTAACCCTGAAACATGACTTGCAAGCTACTTGTGGTCCAAATATTCTAGCCATATTCTGGTAATTTAATATATGGCCACTCTAAGAGTGAGCTGGAAGCTGCCTCTCCTGGCCAGGGCACGGTTCTTAGATTCTTTGCCCTGCTGTGAAGCCGAGAGTTATCCCAGGTTCAGCTCCAGCTTATCTTCCATTAGAGCTTTTAAAAATAGCCCAAGCAGATCTGTGACTCTCTTTTTTCTCCCACCCATTAAATTGTTGAGCTTTACCAAGACTCACCCTGGGATCTGATCACCTCCCCGTGCACTAGTCCTGGGATGTGGACCGCGGCTCCACGCTCCTTGGGGAGGAATCAAGTACATACTGGGGAAGAGGAAAAAGAACTTATATAAGATGATGAGGACCCAGAGTGGTTGTTTTTTTCTCTCTCAAAAACAGGGCCTCAGGTAACTATGATATAAAGTATCTACACGCAAATGTGAGCTTGAGCTGGTAACCGCAAAGCGATCTTGTATCAGGTACCTGCTGTGTGCCAAGCACTCGCCTAGGTTGGGCAATGCAGCAGTGGGCCAAGTAATCAAAGACTAAGGAACATACAGAGCCCTGTGTGGAGGGCAGCAGGTGCCACGAGGGCAGACCAGCGAGCCCTGTTTAGTATTTTAGGATTAGGGTGGGTCTCGAAACCCTTGCGTTGAGATATCACCGGTGCCGAGACTATAGGAAGAGCTTTCTCTCTACGTGGAGGAGCCTGCAGAGGCCAGCTGATGCGTGGTGGGCAGGGGCTCTGGAGAGGCTGGAGACCCCTGACCACAGCCTTGCGGCCTGCCAGAGCCGAGGAGGGCCGAACTGGCGCTGAAGGTGCCCTGTACCCGGGCCCCGTCTTCGGGTGGGGGAGGAGCGTTATTTGCGTGTGAGATGGCGTCTGGCTGTGTTGGCCAGGCTGGCTTCTAACTCCTGGGCTCCTAGCCGGGGCGGTAAGTGTACCCCACTGCGCCCGGTTTACACAGCTCTAAGAGAACTGGGATGGCACTCAAGAGTGTCCAGCCGGGTCATGCTTGCGGCACCTCCCAGCTGTGCCGAGGGGCGCTGTGGGTGTGCTGTGGTGAGTGGGTAGAAGTGAGCAGTCGTGGGATCACCGTTAAGTCTGGAGCGTGCTTCAGACGTGGCTGAGAAGCGGGCAGGAGGTGGAGGGATGGGTGAGGTCTACTGCACAGGAAGAGAAGCCACAGATGGTCAGTGCTGAGCTGGTAGCCATACAGAAGAGCTGAGCTGGCGGTGCATGTGAGAAGTCCCAGTACTTGGAAGCCTCTGACAGGAGGATCGCAGGTTCAAAGCCAGCCTCAGCGACTTAGTGAGACCCTGTTTCAAATTTTTAAAAAAGTAGGACTAGGGGTGTAGCCCAGTGGTCAAACACCCCTTGGTTTCAATCCCAAGTACCACAAAATAAAAGATAGATGATAGATATAGATATAGATATAGATAGTGTGAGGTATAGCTCAGAGGTAGAATGCACCTGGGTTCCATACCCAGTACCAGTAAAAAAAAAACAAAAACCAAAAGAAGATGAAGAAGGCTCCTCTCAGCGGAACTTCCACTGACCACCGCCTCTGCTCCATCTAAGCTTCTCTCTTTCCTGGGGGGAGAGATGGAGGTGGCTCCCACGCCAGTGGCCCAGTGACTGGTGCTGGAAGGAGTTCCATGTGTCTTGCGTTCCTAGGATGTCACCTGACACTGGCTGACACACCTGACGTGCCGAGGTGCCCTCCTGCTTCTCGCTCACGGGTCTGTTGAGTGTTGGCAACGCGGAGAAGCGCGTGGGTCTGAGGTCCCAGTGCGGTCGCTGCACTCAGCCGCACACACTGTCGGCTCAGCCCGAGATCTCTGTGTAAGTCATAAACACAAAGGCAGATAGAGGCCAACCCTGGTGAGCCCACAGATCTGGCCTACCAGACCAGGATCGGACAGCGGCTCTGAACAATCTCCGCGGCCCGAGATGCGCGGAGGCCCCTCCTGAGCTGGCCGGCTTTCCATTGCCACGCAAATACCGCAGATACCCAGACAATCGGCTCCTGGAGGAAAGGATGATTTTATCTCGGTTTCAAAGGTCTCTTCCGTGGCCGGTTGCTCTGGGCCTGAGCTGGGCAGACCATCGTGGCAGAAGGGTTTGCGGGGAAGCTGCTCAGCTTAGGGCGGCCAGAAAGCAGAGAGGGGGAGGCAAGGAGGGGCCAGGGAAGATAGCCCCCAAGGCCGTGTCCCCGGGACTGCCTGCCCAGCCGTGTACCACCTGCCAGGGGTTTTCATCACCTCCCAGGAAGTCCATCCAAATAATAACAACAACAATACATTATTATGTAATTATTATGATATGTATTATATTACATATCAATCATATGTCATATATGTTTTATCCTATTTACTTTTATAATATGTAATTTATCATCATCACCGTCGTCATTGTTGGTACTGGGGACTGAGCCCAGGGTCATTCTACCTCCAAACTCCACCCCAGCCCTGTTTTAGTTTAATTTATTTTGACACAGGGTCTCCCCAGGTTGCTGAGCCTGGCCCCCATCACGTGATCCTCCCATCTGGGTCTCCCAAGTACTGGGTGGGGTTACAGGCGCCATTAATACTCTATCAAGTGGGTTAATCCACTGGTAAGGTTGAGCCTTCCCATCCGTCCTTCCACCTCTGAACCCCACTGCATTGCCTGGCACCGGAGCTCTAGGGGAACATTCCAGATTCAACCCACAGCAGTGTCTTGAGGATTCGGAGTTGGATCCCTAAGCAGCCGCCTGCGGGGAGCCTTTTGTGCTCCTGGCGGCCATCCCCCACACCACTGTGGCTCCCTTCCACGGGCCGCCAGGCTCACCAGGTCTTCCCTTCCTCCTCTCCAGCTGCGAAGTCAGGTCTGGGCCCGAGTTCCTCACGAGGTCTTACCGATTCTACCACAATAACACGTTCATGGCCTACCAGTTCTACTACGGCAGCAACCGGTGCACCAACCCCACCTACACACTCGTCATCCGAGGCAAGATCCGCCTGCGCCAGGCCTCCTGGATCATCCGCGGCGGCACCGAGGCCGACTACCAGCTGCACCACGTCCAGGTCGTCTGCCACACGGAGGCGGTGGCCGAGCAGCTGGGCCAGCTGGTGAGCCGCGTGTGCCCGGGCTTCCTGGCCCAGGCGGGGGGCCCCTGGGTGCAGGACACCGCCTACGACCTGTGGCGGGGCGAGGGCGGCGGCGAGTGCACCAAGGCCGTGAACTTTGCCATGCACGAGCTGCAGCTCATCCGCGTGGAGAAGCAGTACCTCCATCACAACCTGGACCACCTGGTGGAGGAGCTTTTTCTCGGGGACATCCACACGGACGCCGCCCAGAGGATGTTCTACCGGCCGTCTAGTTACCAGCCGCCTCTGCAGAACGCCAAGGTACAGCAGAGCCCGGCACGCCCTCTTTGTTAAGCAAAATGGGGCCCTTCTCTAAGGACACGGGCCACAGAGGTCCAGAGGGACCCGTGGGAGGTTGACTTCCGTGTCACGGTCACGGCGTGGGGGCGGGCCCAGGCGGGCCCAGGCGGGTGTAGGGCTCAGAGCTGAACGCCCGCTCTGGCGGAGGGAGCCGCAGTTTGTGAGTTTTGGTGCCAGCACCGGACCCCTGGTCTCTTTTCTCCACAACCCCAAGTTCTTTCTGCTTTACCAAGCGAAGGGTAGAGTCGCTGATTAGAAGGGGAATCTGGCCGAGGGGGCAGGAAACGATTAGAACTTTCTGGCGTTCTTTCCCTGAGTGATACTCCTGTAATTATATTTGAAAACCAAGCATTTCCTTCCCGCGAGTCCAGGAGATAAGCCAGTCTGGAAGCGATCGGCTCCGGGGCAGATGTCCATCAGTTGGTGGCCGGGAGGAGCAGAGGGAGCCTGACTGGCCTGCCCTGGTGCTGGCCGTCGTCCGGGTGTCCCCAGGCTCGCTGTCCCGCCCGCTCTGGTGAAGTGCTCTCTGGAATCGTGGCTCCTGATCACAGGCCCGGGGCGGCTTTTTTACGGTATCCCTTTGAGCTCAGTCCTAACTCCTCCTCGTATCACACAGGGCTTCCTTTGCCAGAGACTGCTCAGTGTTCTCTCTGCTCTTTCATCTGGGTTCTGGAGCTCCTGTAATGAGAGGAGCCTTTATTACGATTGTGGAGAATCTGCCCAGGAAGCCGGCTGGGCGGAGGCTGCTTCCCATGGGCCCTCTCAGCAGGGATGTGGCCAGCGTGAGATTAAATCCAGAGGGGCCGAGCTGGCCCAGCACGCCCTGCCTCCCGGCGCTCACCAGCTCCACTCACAAGGCCCCTGGAGTTTCAGGGTGACGCACAGTGAGAGCCAGGTCCACTTGGTTTCAAAGGCGCTGACCAGGCACTGCGGGGGGCAGCCCCTCGCGCCTGGCTCCGCTGGCGCAGGTGTCTGGGGTCCCGGGTGTTCTCTTGAGTGGGGGGCAAGGAGAGATGGAGCCGGACCTTTCAACATGGGTTTGGGGAGGTGGGTCTGCCCACTGGGGTGGTACCTGGACGAGAGGTGGTCCTGAGCCAGGCTTTACCGCATCTGTGGGGAAAATGATTAAGAAACACGGGCTTGCCGGCGTGGTGGGCACGCTTGTAATCCCCGCGCTCGGGAGGCCGAGACAGGAGGATCACACGGGTTTGAAGCCAGCCTCAGCTACTTAGTGAGGCTCTCAGCAACTTAGTGAGACCCTGTTTCCAAATAAAATATAAAAAAGGTCTGGGAGTATAGCCCGGAGGTAGAAGGCCTCTGGGTTCCATCCCCAGTACCACAAAAAAAAAAGAAAGAAAGAAAGAAAGAAAGAAAGAAAGAAAGAAAGAAAGAAAGAAAGAAAGCAGACAGACGGCGGGCTCCCGTGGGGGGCACTCTGGGGTTTGCAGCTCGTAGCTTTGATCAGAGTAAGTGCGGCTCTTTAGAGCCTCCCTTGGCATCTCTGTTTCAGAGATGGTGGCTAAGGCAGGGGGGCCGCACACTGCTCACAGCTTCCTCTGAGTTTGGTCCAGCCAGCTTTTCGTAGGTCTGTAGTGAAGGGGCTGTGAATGGTTTGAAAGAAAGTGGCCCACAGAGCCGGGCATGGTGGCACATGCTTGCAATCTCAGTACTTGGGAGGCTGAGACAGGAGGGTCGCCGTTTGGAGGTCAGCCTGTTTCAAAAAAGGGGGAGAGAGGTTAGGGGTGCAATTTAGAGGTTGAGCGCCCCTGTGTTCAATCCCCAGTACTACACAAAAAAACAGAGAGGAAGCAGGCAGGCAGGATGGCACAGTAACCTCCCCTTGGCTGAGAGCGCGTGCCACCCGTCCAGCCCCGACCCTGTGCTCACCTGCAAGGTGGGCAGAGCCCTTTCGTCCTGGCCCCTCTGGTGGGCACCGAGGAGCAGCAAATGGGCCCAGGTCAGGGAGGGGCGAGGCTGGCGTCTGAGGAGCAGGAGACCCCAGGGCAGGTGCTCAGCCCCACACCCCTGGCCGGGGTGGCTGCTCACCTCCCGGAGGCCCAGGCTGCCCTTCCTCCCCGGAGCACGTGGCCGGCTGGGCTCCGTAGCCCGAGAAGAGCAGGAGGAACGAGCCCTTCCTGTCTCACCTCGTCTCCTCGCGTTGACCAGACAGATGAACCTCCTCCGGCCTCCTAGTTCAGCTCATCCATCCACCCATCCATTAATTAACTAATCAATCCATCCACCCATCCATCCACCCACCCATCCACCCGTCCATCCATCCATCCATCCATCCATCCATCCATCCATCCATCCACCCATCCTTCCCTCCTTCCTTTCATAGTGCCTGAGTGGTACTAGGGATTGAACCCAGGGGCATCGTACCTCTGAGCTAGACCCCAGCCCTTTCTGTTGTTTCAGAACAGGGCTCACTGGGCTGCTGAGTCTTGCTGTTGCTGAGGCTGGCCTTGCACCTGCGATCCTCCTGTCTCAGCCTCCCAAGTACTGGGATCACAGTGTGCGCTGGGCTGCAGCTGGCCCTGGAACTCGCCCCCTCTTCTGGTTTGGGAGAAGGACTCTCTGTATGGTCGGTTGGGTCCCTCTGTGGCTCCAGGGAGGAGATTGATTGACAGAGTTGTGGCAGGGGCCCAAGGATGGCCAGGGAGTGCTGGACTATTTGGATTTTTTTTTTTTTTTTGGTATTGGGGATTGAATCCAGGAACATTCAAACTCTGAACTACATCCTCAAACCTTTTTGTTTCTCATTTGAAAGAGATTCCTGAGCTGAGCTGAGTGTGGTGGTGCACGCTTGAAATGTCAGTATTGGGAGGCTGAGACGGGAGGATCGCAGGGCATGGCCAGCCTCAGCTGTGCCACACAGAGCGGTGGGGCCCGCTGCAGCCCCAGTACGTGGGGGCTGAGATGGTGTCCCACTGAGACGGTGTCCCAGGTTCGAGACCAGCCTCAGCAGCTCAGCAAGACAGCTATGGAAATAATTCCCCCCAATTACAGAAGTCTGAGGTGTGGGCGGAACTTAGATATTACCCAGGACATACCACGTAAAAACCGAGATAAAGAAAGATCCAGAATACCATGAATGATATGATCCCATGAAACTAATAAGGAACTGAGTCCTTCCGGCAGGAGGCCAGCGAGCGTCTCTGAGGCGGGGAACAGAGCTGGGGGGGGAAGGCTAGGGGCCAGCACTTCAATTTGGGGACCTTTTGCCATCGGTGCTGTGACCTTATTACCCGAGCGCCACCCCACTCAGAGATGAAAAGGCCCAGCTAGGCATGGCCGACTGAGCTGGCGGCCTGGCTGGGAGGAGGCCTGGCCGGCTCGCAGAGGCACAGAGGCCTGGGCTCCCTGACCATGGCGGCTGCCTGGCCCGGGCGGCTGAGGGTCGGGTGAAGGCCACGTGGTTCTGGAGCTGAAAGGGCCCATTCTTCCTCGCCCCTCGGCCTGTGCCTCTTGGCCTGCAGCAGCCGCCGAGCACGCAGGAAGTTTTTAGAGCCTCCGCTGGACAGCCGTGCGGAGTGCCAGGCATGGCAGAGTCCCCGCTGCCACAGCCCGCGGGCTACGCGGCAGCAGGTTGTTGGGCGGCCGTGGCCGCCTGGCTCAGGACAGGAAGAGGCAGGAATGAACATCTTTAAAGGCCGCACAGCCCTGCCCAGGAGGGCCGGGGCTTCCCGCTTTGAAGGCCTGGCCTCCCTAATTGCCGGCCCTCAGAGACCTGGCTGAAAATTAGTTTAAATGCTAAACTGAGTTTGAAACCACTAGCCTCAGCCCCTGTGGAAACAGGACACCATGTAAAAATAGAAACTGCAAGTCAGTTTGTTTTTCTAAGCTTCGTGCAGCTTTGCCCGTCAAGTTCTGAGTCCTTTGGCGAATAAATTACATTCGCGGATACTCAGGTGTGCAGGGAGTTCTTTCAGGAGGAAACTGAAACATCGCGGCCAGGCTACCCGTCCTTAAGGAAAATCACGGCAGCCTAAAATAACCCCGATGCTCCGCCCAAATGGAGTCGAGCACCAGGGCAGCCACCGCCCCTCCCAGAGACCCCAGACCCATGCAGTCCGAGGGGGGTATCCGTGTGTTCATCTGAGCAGCGATAGTAGAATCAAGCGGTAATTAGAAGCGAATGGGAGCCAGGGCTCGTTAGAAACGCCAGCCCCTCGGGATCAGACTTGTAAGCAAACGATTGGTCTTTCTCCAGAATCCCGCGCCGATTTAACCACGGGTTTGTACATCAAAAGGGGTAGTCAGAAAACCAGACAGCTTTCCCCGAGTGTGCATCTTGGACTCTCCCCTGGCAAACTCGCAGCCACGGAGCTGCACGCGTGTCCCGGGGAGGGACGCGCCGGGTCCAGGGGGACCTGAGCCGGGAGAGAAGACTCCGCTCCCGTGGTGCGCACCTTGAACTCGGTTGGAGCCTGCAGGCCAGGGTCGACGAGGATTTGCGAGCTAGCCGGCCTTCTGGAGTCTCGTGAGAGGACAGTCATCCTTTGGTGCACAGAGGGGACCAGCAGCAGGACAGCCCTCAGCACCCATGGGTGCTGGGGGCATGCTCAGGTTTCATCTGTAAAATGGTGCAGTGTCTGCAGAGAACTCGTGTACAAGCTCCGTATGCTTTAAATCACCTCCAGGTGGTGTGTAACACCCAAGGCTAGCTGTGTACATAGCTGCTGTGTTGTTCAGGGAATCACGAGCGGGAGGCGCCTCCGTGCGGAGTGCTGCGTGCGGCGGCCTGGCGCTGCAGACGCGGGTCTCTGTGTTTCTTGACTCCTCCCCTGTATTTTGGCAGCCGCACAGCACGCAGGCTTGCTTTATTCAAAGGACTTAGCAGACCAGGAAAGATCTGTTGTCAGAGACAATGCAAGTGGTAAACATTTCATCCCTTAAAAGGCAAGATCGCCGAGAGGACAGAATAAAAAGCCCAAACAAGCAGGAAATCAGCCATTTTAAAAGTATGTCTTGTCCTGACTGCTTGCCCCGGTGGCCGAGCAGTGTGGGCAGAGAGGATGAAGGGAAATGGCCAGGACAGGGGACCCGGGGCACAGCAGACTCCATTTTTTTTTTTTTTTTTTTTTTGTGGTACCAGGGGCCTTCTATCTCTGTGCACTCCCAGACCTATTTTATACTTTATTTGGAAACAGGGTCTCACTAAGTTGCTGAGAGCCTCACTAAGTAGCTGAGGCTGGCTTTGAACCTGCACCATCCTCCTGTCTCAATCTCTTAAGCACTGGGATTACAAGTATGCGCCACCACGCCCAGCTCAGACTCCATTTTTTATTTTTTTTATTTAATTGACTTCAACTATTTAAATGAATTTAAACGCCTACGAGTGAGAAAAACAGTCAAGTAAAAATAAATATTCTGCTGCAACCAACCTTAAGTTTTCCCTTAAAAATACAGCTTCCTGCACCGGGCGTGGTGGGCACGCTTGTAATCCCCGCACTTGGGAGGCAGAGACAGGAGGATCCTGCAGGTTCGAATCCAGCCACACGCGCTGGCCTAGGAGACCCTGTTTCCAAATAAAAATATAAAATAGATCTGGGAGTGTAGCCCGGAGGTAGAAGGGCTTCCAGGAAACCCAGTACCACCACTAATTAATGAAATAATAATAATAATAATAATAATAATAATACAGCTTCTTTTTTTGTTTGCTGGTTTGGGTTTTTTGCTTGTTTGTTTTTATTACTGGGGATTGAACCCAGAGGCCTTCTACCTCTGAGCTACACCCCTACCCCATTTTACTTTTTATTTTGAAGCAGAGTCTTACTAAGTTGCTGAGGTTGACCTCGAACCTGTGATCCTCCTGTCTTGGCCTCCCGAGTGCCCGGCTGTGACGCAGTTCCTCCTGGCCCCTTTCATCTGACTGTTGAATTTTACAGGTAGTTTGTCCATGCAGGCACGACAGAGGCCAAGTGACTCTTGGAGGGATTATTGATGTTTCCTAAAATAGGAGAGGCCTTGTGAGCTCCCTTCTTAGATTCTAAACTTCTTAGAAAACCCATTTCTACCAGTGCAGTGTCCCTCCAAGTGCCAGGTTGCAGAAGAGTGTTCAGTTGACTTTGGCATTCCCTCAGTGTTCAGTAGCTGACTACAGTGTCGTAGGCTGTTCTCCATTGCTGTCAGAAACGACCCGACACCAGGTAGTTTATTAAGAATAGAGGTTGGCTAGTATGGTGGCACACATCTATAATCCCAGTATTTGGGAGGCTGAGACGGCTTGATCACAGGTTCGAGGCCAGCCTTGGCAATTTAATAAGACTCAGCAACCTAGCAAGAGCCTGTTTCAAAACAAAAACTACAAAAGGGCTGAGGGTGTAGCTTGGAGGTGGAGGCTCTGGGATGCAATCTCTAGTCTGTCTGTCTGTCTGTCTGTCACACACACACACACACACACACACACACACACACACACACACACTCCTAGTTAACTCAACAACCCACCCACAAAGATTTTAAAAATGGGCAAGGGACTTGAACAGGCGCTCTTGAGAGTGCTCAGGGGGCAGCCGGTGGGCACACTGTTGGTAAAGACGCTCTGCAGAGAAATCACGAGGGAGATGCGGATGGTGCCCAGTGAGGAATACCAAGTCGCCTGGCAGGATGGCTACGGACAAAACCCCAAACCGAGAAGCCGGGAGTGTCGGCAAGGATGTGAGGACGCGGAGCCCTGTGCCCTATGGGGGGGAACGTAAAATGGTCCAGCCACTGCAAAAGACGGCATGGCGCTTCCCCGAAACCTGGGCAGAATCCCACACAGCCCGGCCCTCCCGCTTCTGGGTACAGACCCACAGAGGTTGGCAGCAGAGGCTCCGACCAGCACCCACACACCCATGTTCGCCGTGGCATTATTCGTGTTGGCACTGGCCAAAGGTAGCAGCACCTACGTGTCTGTTAACAAATCAACAGATTAACAAGCTATGAGATACATGCATCTGTAGACACATGCACACACGTGTGTGCATATATGTATATATATATACACACATACGTACGCACAGTGGAATATTATTCGGCCTTAAAAAAGAAGGCAATTCTGCACGCCTGCTGCACTGATGAACCTTGAAGACAGGATGCTGGTGAAGTGGTCACCAAAAGACACACACGCACACCGTGTGACTCCGTTCCTCCGAGCACTGAGAGTAGCTGATAAAAATACAGCCGAATGATGGCCGCCGGCTGGGGAGGGCAGGGCTGGGTGCTTAGTGGGTGCAGAGTTTTATTTGGGGCAGATTAAAAGTTGTGGGCCGCCAGGCGTGGTGGTGGGCACGCTTGTCATCCCAGCATCTGGGAGGCTGAGACAGGAGGATCTGGTTTGCAGGCGGCCTCAGCTACTTAGTGAGGCCCTTTGCAACTCAGTGAGACTGTTTTGAAATAAAGAATAAAAAATAGGGCAGGGGGTGTAGCCTGGAGGTGGAATGCCCCTGGGTTCTACAACCAGTACTGAAAAAAAAAAAAAAAAAAAAAGCTGTGGGCCCGGGCGGTGTAAATGTGCTTATGCCACTGAGCCAGACACTTAAAAATGGCTCAGGGGATAATTCTACGTCAGGCGATTCTTGCCACAGTGCCTCAGAAGTTAGCAGTGTAGGAAGCTGGCCAGCCAGTACCTAAGAGCCAGGCCCTCCTCATCCCGTGCGTCCTCCTGGATCCCCACAGGCCCCACTGGTGGCAGAGGCTGTCCCCTCCTTTCTGCTGCCCCCGCGGGGACCTTGAGCTCAGGCTGCCCGGCGTTCTTAAAGGAGCACTCCTGGTAAACACCGAAGCCACCACCCCGCCCTGGCTGGGCCCTGGACCCGCTGGTGACAGCTGTGGCCACCGCCCCGCCCACCCTTGGGTCCCAGCAGCATCCCCTGAGAGCTGAGACCCCGCCCCAGCTCGGCAGCTGCTCCTGGGAAGGAAAACA
This sequence comes from Muscardinus avellanarius, assembly GCF_963383645.1. Taxonomy (NCBI): domain Eukaryota; kingdom Metazoa; phylum Chordata; class Mammalia; order Rodentia; family Gliridae; genus Muscardinus; species Muscardinus avellanarius. The sequence continues at coordinate 62,568,366 of NC_137803.1, read as the reverse complement.
GGTTTACTCCTGGGTTGAGACACTCCCTTCCTAGAATGGCTGGAAGCAAGGTAGTCACGGTTGATGTTTTAAACTCCCAAACTACAGATAGCAGGCCGACTTGTGGGAGGTGGAGGAGAGGTCGGGGGGCAGAAGGCAGCGGCGGCGAGGCGGCCTCGGGGCTCTCAGGACCTGCTGGGGAGCAGGCGCGTGCGGCTTCACGCCTCGCGCTCGAGTAAGCTCGGGGCGAGGGGCGCAGCTCCGTGGGGAAGATTCGAGACCCACTGAACGTGGGCCCCGGGGCTCTTCTCTTTCCAGAACGTGTCGGGGTCACCTGCAGTGGAGCACCCCTGCAGGGCCCGGCTGGCGAGCCCCACTGTCCTGTCTGAGATCTTAGCACTCGGAATCCACGTTCTGGGCCGAGGTTCTGGCGGACTGTGTGCAGCGGGGGCCCGGAGCCTGGACAGTAAGCACCGTGCGGGTGGTGCTGGCGTGCCGTCGTCGATGTGGTCAGCTTCGGCGCTGGGCATCGGACCCAGGGGCATTTTACCTCCAAGCTGCACGCCTAGACCTTTTCACTTTGTATTCTGAAGCAGTCTTGCTAAGCTGCCGAGGCTGGCCTCAAACCTGTGATCCTCCTGTTCCAGACTCCCAAGTTCTAGAGTGCCGGGCGTGTGTTGTCCCGTAGGAGCTCAGCTATAGCACTGGTGGCCTGGGCGCCTGGTCCCGGCCGGGGGGACCCCGTGAGTGGGGAAGCGGGGTCCCCTGAGCTCCTGGGAAGTGCTGTCTCTAAGACCCTGGGTTTCTTGCTTCAGAACCACGACCACACCTGCATAGCCTGCCGGATCATCTACCGGTCGGACGGGAAGCACCCCCCCATCCTGCCCCCCAAGGCCGACCTGACCATCGGCCTGCACGGCGAGTGGGTGAGCCAGCGCTGCGAGGTGCGCCCCGAGGTCCTCTTCCTCACGCGCCACTTTATCTTCCATGACAACAACCACACCTGGGAGGGGCACTACTACCACTACTCGGACCCCGTCTGCAAGCACCCGACCTTCACCATCTACGCCCGGGGCCGCTACAGCCGCGGCGTGCTGTCCTCCCGGGTCATGGGCGGCACGGAGTTCGTGTTCAAAGGTAGGCGCACTGCCCCGTCCCTGCGGGCCAGCACCGGGGCAGCTCTGGGGCCTGCAGTCTTCCTGACTCCCGAGTCCGGGGATGACAGACATGCACCGCGGCGCCCGGCCTGCACGTTTTCTTTTGATGGTGGTCCGAGCCGCCCTTCTGAGGGTGCCGTGCTTGGTCTGCGCTGAGTGCCGGCTCCCGGGGCAGTCGGGAGGCGCTGTGAGTCGCCACTTCCCACCCGAGCTTGCCCTGCGCCTGTCGGTCGTCCCAGCGCACAGGCGGCAGCCTGGTTGGGAAATGAGGCGAGCCCTGTGGGGCACGGCGGTCCCGTGAGCGTGGGACACCGAGGCAGCTCGGGTAGGCGCCACAGAACTTCAGGAGGAAGCTTGCCCAGGGACCGCTGGTCCCGGGATGGCCGAGAAAAAGCTCTCGTCTGTCACAGAAGGCAGACCCTGAGGATTCCCAAAGCCAGCCCCAGCTGGCTGTGGTGTCGCATGCCGGGAATCCCAGTGATTCGGGAGGCCGAGGCGGGAGGAGCTCGTTTGAGGCTTGCCTAGGACACTTATTGAAACCCTGTCTCAAAATGAAATCCAAAGGGCTTGTAGAATGTCTCTGGGCTTGATCCCCAGTACCAAAAAAAAAAAAAAAAAAGGCAAAACTCCACAAAGGCCGAGGTTTTTATCCACTTACTAGGACTTTTATCCACTTACTTTCCATGCCTCGTTTCTGGGCCTCTTCTTATTGGGGAGGAGGCTCAGAAGTAAAGTAGTAGAGGCGTTTGACACCAAAACCTGCAGCCCCTTCAAAGCCCAAGCAGTCGCTGTCCCCAAGCACAACCTTGGGGGACACGCAGGAGTTTCCCAGATAGCATCATTTGGCACGCAGAGGCGAGGTCAGCCACAGACCGGGAGCTGCAGAGCTCGCCAGTGCGGTCTGGGTTTCCGGCCACGCTGCGGTGCTCCGTCCTCCCTCGGTGCTCCTGGGTCCCCCCGGCGGGCACCCACATCCACAGCTGCTCCTACTGCTCAGATACAAACGGGACAGCATTGGCAGAGTGCCCACGCACCTCCCCCGTGCTTTAAGTCCGCTCTAGATTACTTATACTACCGAGCGCGATGTCAACGCTATACAAATAGCTGCCGTGCTGTATTCCTTAAGAATAATGGCAAGAAAAAGGTGTGTATGTAGTCAGATGCGACATTTCCCGTGCATGTGCGTGCGTGCGTGTGTGTGTGTGTGTGTGTGTGTGTGTGTGTGTGTGTTACCCAGGGGCACTTTACCGCTCTTTACCCTCATCCCCTTTTTATTTATGTATTATTATGTTTTGTTTTGGAACGGGGTCCCACTAGGTTGCTGAGGGGCTTGCTGATCGCGGAGGCCGTCCCAGCCTCCAGTCCCCATCTCAGCTCCCCAGCACTGGGGTGACGCACACCTCCACACCTGTCTTCCCGGGGATTTTTACCTGCAGTCGCTTGACTCTGCAGATGGAGAGCCCGCGCTGCGGAGTGTGGGCTGACTGTATTCGCCGTCCCTGCCGTTCGGGTCAGCACGTGGGCTCCCCCCACCCCCCGAAAACGCTTCAGTGACCGCGGCGGCCGGGGGCTGGGGCGGGACGCGCGTCGAGGACGGCCCGTGAGGCACGCCTGCCCCGCTCGGTGCCTTGAGGTCACCGAGCTCCGCTCTCTCTCCGCAGTCAACCACATGAAGGTCACACCCATGGACGCGGCCACGGCCTCCCTCCTCAACGTCTTCAACGGGAACGAGTGCGGCGCCGAGGGGTCCTGGCAGGTGGGCGTCCAGCAGGATGTCACGCACACCAACGGCTGCGTGGCCCTGGGCATCAAGCTACCTCACACGGAATACGAGATATTCAAGATGGAGCAGGACGCCCGGGGCCGCTACCTGCTGTTCAACGGCCAGCGGCCCAGCGACGGGTCCAGCCCCGACCGGCCGGAGAAGAGGGCCACGTCGTACCAGATGCCCCTGGTGCAGTGCGCCTCCTCCTCGCCCAGGCCCGAGGACCTGCCCGAGGACAGCCGGAGCGGCGGCGGCCGGGCCGGGCCCCTCCTGCCGGCCCTGCTCGCCTGCCTTTGGACCCTCCCGAACTGGGACGGCCTCGCCTAGAAGGCTCCGTACCGAGCCATGGATTCCAGAACGGGACCCCTCGCCATTCCCAGATTTTCCGTACCAAAAAGAAAGGACACTGATCCTTTTGAGGCGCTTGGGTGTCAGAGCTGGCGCTCCTCCCTCCAGCCCCGAGTCAGAAACAGCTCGTTTGAAGTTTCTGCTTTGAACTCCGTCCAGCTCGATCCCTGGCCCGAGCGAGTCAAAGCAGTAATTGCACTCCAAGTCTTCAGTCGGTTTCGGGCGAGCGTGTTTGGCGGGTCGAGGGCGGGGCCAAGGGCTTCTTATTTTTGTCCTCTTAATTATTATTGTATTTCTGAGTTGAGCTTAAAAGAGACACGTCAAGCTGCAACTTTTCCTGCCATCTGATTCCAGTTGCTTCTCGGCCTCCCTGGAAAAACCGTTCCAGCCCTAGTTTTCTCTGCTGGATCCCAGCGCAGAGTTGATTTGGGACAGCGATCAGACGCTGCAGATGGATACGGAGACGTGCAGCCGGGCGTGGTGGCACGCGCCTGTAATCCCAGTACTCGGGAGGCCGAGACGGGAGGATCACAGGTTTGAGGCCAGTCTCAGCAATTTAGCGAGCCCCTCAGCAACTTAGTGAGACCCTGTTTCAAAATTTAAAAATAAATAAATAAAAGGAGCTGGTGGTGTAGCTCAGAGGTAGAATGCCTCTGCTGGGTTCAATCCCCCGTACCAAAAATTAAAAAATGAAAAATATAGAGATGCGGGTGTGGATATGTATATAGGAGCAGACGTGGGGCGTTCAGCTAAGTCATCCTTGCAGCCTCTACACAAAACGAGGAGAATCGGAATGCTCAGAAATGTTGAGTGGAAAAAAGATCTGTAATTAAAGTTTCAAAGTAACTTAAGCCCTTTGACGTGGCGAGTTTTCCCTCGTTGAGAGCAGCCTTTGGCGTGCTCCGGTTCTGGAATGCGGCTGCTGCGTTTTGACCCTTAGTAGAGCAGGCCGCTGCCTCTTCGGCATCTGTCTGTGTTTTGTTTTTTGTTTTGTGGTACTGGGGAGGGAACTCAGGGACACTCTACCTCCGAGCTACACCCCCAGCCCTAATTTTTATTCTTTATTTTGAAGCAAGGTCTCCCTGAGTTGCAGAGGGCCTCACTAAGTAGCGAGGCTGTCCGCGAACCGTGATCCTCCTGTCTCAGCCTCCCGAGTGCTATGCGCGAGCGTGCACCACCGCGCCCGGCCGCGTCTGTCTTTGAGGATGGCAGAGACGCTGGATCTGCCCCTAGCCAGACCCTGTGTGGCAGAGCCGGGCCCCCACGGCGGGCGAGGAAACCGTGTAAAACGTGACACTTGCCTTTCACCAGGCACCACTTAGCTCGCGGCCGCCACCCTGCGCGGTTGCTTGCCTCTGTCCAGGGCTGCTGGCGACATAGGACGTGTCAGATCTAGTCTTTCTAGAGCTGAGCAGGCATCAAGCATAAGACAGCTGAAAGGCCCTACCTTCCGAAAACCAGCACTGAGGAGGGAGGATGGGATGTGTGCAGACGGCCTCAGAGCTTCCCAGTCTCCTAGATGCAGGAGTCCTGGCGCTCAGGCGAGGGCTGGGGCGCAGCCGCCTGGCATTTGCTGACGTAGATTGAAAAGTTGGGATACCTGGCCGGGCGTGGTGGCGCACGCTCGCAATCCAGGACTTGGGAGGCGCAGACAGGAGGATGCAGGTTCGCGGCCGGCCTCAGCTACTTCGTGAGGCCCTCCGCAACTCAGCGAGACCCTGTTTCAAAATAAAGAACAAAAAATCGGGCTGGGGGTGTGGCTCGGAGGTAGAATGCCCCTGGGTTCCATCCCCAGTAATGCAAAAAAAAAAAAATATATTGAAATATCTGTTCTAAGTTTCAGTTCCATCCCTGACTTATTTGGGGAACAGAGCTCTATTATGTCTAGGGTCCAGCAGTGCTGTCTTGGAGGGAATAGGCATTCTGGGGCCGAACCCGGGGACATTTTGCTTCTCAGCTAAGAACCCAGCGCCCCCTCTTTTTAGTACTGGGGATTGAACCCAGGGGCATTCTACCTCTGAGCTACACTCCTAATCCTACTTTAATTTTTACTTTGAAATAGGGTCTTGCTAAGTTGCTGAGACTAGCCTCCAATCTACAATCCTCCTGTCTCAGCCTCTTGAGTACTGGGATTACGGATGTGTTCTGCCTGCTCCGCTCCAGCGTTATTTATATGCGTGAAAACCAACAACCGTTAATTACTTCCTGGTGCTCTTGACTCCTAGCTCCTAGAAAGAGCACTTTTTGGAATCCTGAAAGGAGTCTATAGTCTCCGTAGTGGGGGCTCTAAGGTAGAAGAGGTCGCTGCACGCATCAGAACCGGCGGCTTGGTGGGCAGCAGCAGGAAGGCAGTCCCGCACCACGCGGCCTCCTCTAAGAGCACAGGGCATCTTAGTGAGATACCAGGCGAGCTTTGTGAGTCCTTTGTGCAAATTTTGAAATTATTGTCTCTTCCTGATACCGAGAGGACAGCAATCCCAGTTTTAGACCTGTAGAAGAGCAGTGTCAGCCAGGCGTGGTGGTGCACACTTGCAATCTCAGTAGCTGAAGGGCTGAGACTGGAGGATCACAGGTTTGAGGCCAGCCTCAGCAATTTAGCGAGACCCTGTTTCAAAACAAAAAATAAAATGGGGCTGGGGTGTAGCTTGGAGGTAGAATGCCTAGGATTTAATCCCCAGTGCCACAAAATAAAATAAAAAGGCAGACAGTGCCACTCTTGGAAGAGTTCTCTGACATTTGTTAGGAAGAGACGCAACTGTCTAGACTTAACCCTGCGTCAGTGGGAAGGGAAGCCCTGTCTGGGTTTAGTCCTATGCATTTTATCAATGACAGAATAATGTTTCTTCCCCCCTTATGGCCCAAATTATGTTGCCCAAGAGATGCCACCTGCTGTTCGGATGTCTTACTAGAAGAAGCAGTAATACAGCTCTGAATTCTTTGGAGTGAGAGGAGGCGCTGTCCTCGCGGAGTGAGAGGAGGCGCTGTCCACAGGCCTGGAGGTGATGATGAGAGGCTTCTGAGCCAAACACACTTGGCTCGGCGCCTCTCCTGTTCAGCCCCAGGTTTCCGCTTGGTTTTCTCAATAACACAAGCCCTCCTTCTCTCTTCTCTCTTCTCTCTCTCTCTCTCTCTCTCTCTCTCTCTCTCTCTCTCTCTCTCTCTCTCTCTCTCTCTCTCTCTCTCTCTCTCTCTCCATGGTACTAGGGATCGAACCACCCAGCCCTTTTTATTATTTTATTTTTAAAAGGGTCTCATTAAGCTGCCCGTGGCGTCCTCCAACCTGTGATCCTCCTGCCTCAGCCTCCTGGGTCCTGAGATTACAGGTGTGCACCACCAGGCCCAGCAAAAACAACTTTTTTGAATGTACACAAATATGTGACACTCTACTTGGTTCTTTACGTAAATTATCTGTTTAATCTTCACCACCAGCCGGGCGTGGTGGTGCATGATTGTAATCCCCGCGCTGGGGAGGCAGAGACAGGAGGATCGTGCAGGTTCGAAGCCAGCCGCGCGCGCTGGCTTAGGAGACCCTGTTTCCAAATAAGAAATATAAAAATAGGTCTGGGAGTGTAGCCCGGAGGTAGAAGGGCTTCCAGAGAGAGAGAGAGAGGGAGAGAGAGAGAGAGAGAGAGAGAGAGAGAGAGAGAATGGGGGCTTGTGTTACCACCAAAATTAAATTAAAAAATAAATAAATAATCTTCACCACCACTGCATGCTATTTTTTAATTCTGAATTCTTACCGGAAAGTCTAACGTGTGTGTGTGTGTGTGTGTGTGTGTGTGTGTGTGTGTGTCCGTGGGGATCGAGCCCAGGGGCATCCTACCACTGAGCTGCACCCCAGCCCTTTCTATTATTTTCAAGCAGGGCCTCGCCCAGCAGCCAGGGGCCCCCCGGTAACCCGCGGTCCTTCTCTCTTAGCCTCCCAAGCCCCGCAGTCACCGGCGCGCCGCCGTGTCCGGTGACGTTTTCTGCTGTCTCTTCCTCGGCTGCTAGGTTTTCTTTGCTTTTACTGTGGAGACCACTCAATGACGTCACCAGTGATTTTCATAAACACGTAAGTTTAGACTTCATGATTTCAAAGATGAGAAATGGCTCTGGTTTGCATACGCGGATCTTTTCGACAGCCAAGAAGTGATGTGTTGGGGAAAACCTGCTCTCTGAAGCGCCTTCTTGGGCGGGTTCCGGGGCTCTGCAACTTCCAGCCAGCCCTGTACTTCCTTATTAGCTTGGAACGAAGGCAGGAAACACCCAGAGGCACCAGTAACACCGGAGAGCCCCGCGCCAGCTGGAAGCCGGGCGGCCGGCACTGGGGAGCTGGTTTCTTAAGACTCTGAAAAATTCCATTGAAATGAGAGATAACAGACTTAAAAGGCGAGTGCTTTTTTGCATCAATAAATAAAACATCAAAGTGATTATTGAGCCAGAGATGCAAAGCGGCCATGTGCGTTTTCCAGCATAATAAATCAGTGAGTGGGAATTCAAAGGACCCTGGCTTGGAAACATAACAGAGCCTTCTATTTCGGGAGCAACCTTTCTCTCAGGGAAGGATGCGGACCGCGTTACTGGCCGGCCTCATTTTTCTCTCTCGCGTGGTTTCTGATCATTTTTTTCCAGAGCGCTGATAAGTGAACTTTTCCGTTTCCATTCACTTGAAAAAGCCCAGGACGTTAGAGAAAACAGTAGTGATAAAAATAATTGGAAACTAAATAGGAAGTCTGGAAGCCCGAGACAATACATCAACTTAAGAGGAGACGAGGCTCTTACCTCCGGCTGACCTCCTGATGTTTCCAAGAGCCAGGAGGCGCAGGTCTTCCCCGCGGCGCCTCCTGCGGCGCTGGCTCCTCTGGGCAGATGGGTAGCGTGGCCCTTCACCCCCTCGTCCTTCCACGGGGTGAGCGCGCTCTGCTATTCCCCTTCTTGGACCCCAAGAGGAAAAGACCCGCAGGAATTTGTGTTTGCCCACTGCCCACCTGACGCCTCCATGCAGACCTTCGGCTTCTCGGAGCTCAGCTTCTTTACCTCAAATTAATTTCATAACCAGGAGAGTAGCAGCTTTTCTAATACATACGCACCAACCAGTTTCCTGGATGAACAGGCAGCCCTACTCCCTGAAATCAACTGTGAGTGTATTGAAAAGACAATATTAAAAGTAGCTAAAAAGCTGGGCATGGTGGCCCACACAATCCCAGTACTTGGGAGGCTGAGACAGGAGGATCGCAAGTTTGAGGCCAGCTTCATCTTAGGCCCTCAGCAACTTTGTGAGACCCTGTTTCAAATAAAAGAATGAAAAGTAGGACTGAGGGTGTAGTTTGGAGGTAGAATTCCGCTGGGTTCAATCCCCAGCACCACACACACACACACACACACACACACACACACACAGTAAAAAATATTGATGCTGAGTCAGGCATGGTGGTACACACCTGTGATCTTAACACTTTGGAGGCTAAGACAGGAGGATTACAGGTTTGACGCCAGCCTCAGCAACTTAGTGAGACCCTGTTTTGACATAAAAGATAAAAAGAGCTGGTAGCATAGCAGCTCAGTTTCAAAGTAAAAAATAAAAAGAACCGCGAGTATAGCTCAGGGGTAGAAAGCCCCTGGGTTCAATCCACACACCCCTCTATGTTGAATACGGTGTAGACAAGGGAACTTTAAGTTACTAGTTGGGGAGAATAGATGGGAAAATACACAAGGATCCGAACTTCAATGATTTGACAGGTGTCTCCATTCTCCCTTCTTGTTAAACCCACACTGCACACCATAGCCCTCACCAGTGAGGAAGGAAGACGGCCGGCACATCCATAGGTGACAGATAAAAGGCCCCAGCCTTCATTCTGAGAAGACCAGTGAGAAGCGTACGCTTGTCCTGGCTCAAGCAATGTTTGAGCGATGGCTCCCGGGGGCTCTCCCTCTGACCCGCTCTACATCGGCAGCGGGTGGCCCTGGTCCTGGAGGCGCGCGGGCCTGCCTCGCTGTAAGGATCCCTGGCGGCAGTGTGTAGAAGGAGCAGGAGCCCAGGAAGCGGGAGCCTAGAGGGGCCTGTGCATCTTGGGACGGCGACTCCTCCTCCTTCCCCACCCACGTGACCAGCTGTGCCCGCCTCCGAGCCTTCCCCAAAGAATTGGAGTTAGGGCACCACGGCGACCCTCGCCACCCATGTGTGTGGCCGCACGGTCCACCTGTAAGTGGCATTTACGCAAACCTCACAGCCAACCCCAGTTTACTAGTGAAGAGGAAAGGCGTGCTCCCCATGCCAAGACCAAGACTTCCTGCTCCTGGGTTCGAAGGGTTGAGCCGCTTGTGTTTGATATTTTACTGACTCCAGATAAAATGGGCCAGAAAAAGGAAATCGAAGGCTTCCAATTGTGAAGGAAGAAGTTAAACTAAGTCTACTCACAGGTGACGTGATCGGAGACAGAGAAATACTCGGAAGCCTCGGAAGAGCTCGCAGAGCTGATGAATGCATTCCGCGGACGCAGGACGTGCGGAACCCAGCCGCGTTTCTGAGCTCCTGAGTACAAAAATACAAGCATCGTGCACCTGCTTGTCTTCTTTTCTTTATTGTCCAATGAGCTTTAGTATTTTTCCCTTCGCAATATTGCTTATGAACAAAAATCAGAGACGGACGCTATGTTTGCAAGCTCCGAATGCCCAAGAACAACTGTTGAAAGTGGGAGCTTGACTCAGATTAATTGTGGTGCATTTGCGGGAATTGCGTTTCCTAACCTTACCCCACGCACCTGTGATTTGACACCCTTCTTCCTATCTTTTTTTTTTTTTTTGTACTGGGGATTCTACCTCCAAGCTACACCCCCATCCCTTTTTCCTTTTTTATTTTAAAACAGGGTCTCACTAAGTTGCTGAGGTTGGCCTCAAATGGGCCATCCTTGTGTCTCAGCCTCCCAAGTGTTGGAGGTGTGTGCCACTGAGCCCAGCAACTCTACAACCTTTTTACTTGGGCCTGTAATAAAATATAGCAACCCTGATGCAAAATTCTGCCAAATAGCCAAAGGCCTCTTTAACAAGTAGGAAGACAGCTATTGGAGCAACTCCTGCAGGGGCTGCGAAGTCCCAGCGTCTTTCTTCGTGGTAATCACACAGACCGCCTTCTTCTTCGTCCCGCCACGCAGTGGTGAGATGGCAAGTCCTTGATCTTGGGTGGCAAGACTTCAGTCCATTCCTCGAAAGTTCAGGTCTCTGTTCTGCTATTCCTTCATTTCTACAGGACCAACATTAAGAGAACCAGCCAATGAGGCTATCCACTTCCATTTTTTAAAAACAACCAAAGAGCACAGAGGATTTCACAGTCGAGGAACCTTGGGCTCTGGCTCGTCCTGCTCGCACCCTCTGTCCCCCCGCACTGACCGCGGAGGGTGGCGCTGTCACACCAACACGTCCAGGACCTTGCTCAACTCTGCAAGACCCCGTGCTCCACTGGGAACCCTTGGACTTCTTAAGAAATTCCTGCTCGCTCTGGGCTGAAATCAGCCCGCTTTCACCCTTGGCCCCAGTCCTGTCTCTTCCTTCCCTGGCCGGCTTCCAATAGCTGCTCGTCCTCGTCCTGTTCCCTCCCAAGTTGAGCTTGGTCCTTCCCCGCGTCCCACAGCGCGCAGACGCCTCCGCCGCCTCTCACGCTTGCCTTCTCGGTCTCCCTGTGACGTGGCAGCTCGAAAATGCATCGTCTCTCTGAACATGCTGATAAAATACAGATGTCAAGCCGGCCGTGGTGGCGCACGCTTGTAATCCCAGCACTCGGGAGGCTGAGACTGGAGGATGGCGGTTTGCGGACAGCCTCAGCTACTTAGCGAGGCCCTCTGCAACTTAGTGAGACCCTGTTTTAAAATTAAAAAGTAAAATGTCCCTGGGTTCCATCCTCAGACCCATAAAAAAGATAAATAACCCCCTAAATTAATAAATAAAATAGGGCTGGGGTGTAGCTTTAGAGGTAGAATGCCCCTGGCTTCCATCCCCAGTACCACAAAAACTAGATAGATGATAGATGATAGATAGGTGAATAGATGATGGATAGATAGATAGATAGATAGATAGATAGACAGATAGATAGATGGATGATATAGATAGATGTTCCTGGACCAATGAAAAAGGTCTTCTCGTTGGATCGCAAGTGTCCCTCTGAGGTCCCTGTGGTATGAAAGCCTGGTCCCCGTGGGCGTGCTGGAGGCGATGGAGTCGTCAGAGGATGGGACCCAGTGCGAGGCCCATGTATGTCCCTGTCCCTGGGGCCCAGTGTGAGGCTCTGCCCTGTCCCTGGGGCGTGCCACCTGTGGGAGCCGGTCCTGCCCTGTGTGCTTTGCTTCCCGGCCATGGTGGGCTATTTTGTTTTGCCACATTTTCTTGGCTCTGAAATGTTGTCACCAGCCCAAAGCCGTTGGTCCAGCCAGTCGTGAATTGGAACGCCTGTGATAAACCTTTACACTTTGTAAGTTGTTTTTCTGAGATTATTTTTTAAACCACTGGAAAGTCAGCTAATGCATTTTCTCGTCCTGGATCCACTCTGGTGTGATGTAAGCTGTTTGTTTGTTTGTTTGTTTTGTGGTGCTGGGGTTGAACCCAGGGGCATTCTACCTCCGAGCTACACCCCCAGCCATAATTTTTATTCTTTATTTTGAGACAGGGTCTCACTGAGTTGCAAAGGGCCTCACTAAGTAGCCGAGGCTGGCCGCGAACCGCCATCCTCCTGTCTCAGCCTCCCGATGCTGGGATTACAAGCGTGAAAAGCCACGCCCGGATCAACCATCATTTAAAAAAATATGACTTAATATTGATTTTTGGAATTGCCATCCTTAAAGAAGACATAGTTATTTTAACCAGGCATGGTGGTGCATGCCTATAATCTTAGTATTTGAAGGGCTTAAAAAGGAGTATCACATGTTCACAGCCAGCCTTAGCAACTTAGTGAAACCTCACCGCAAAATAAAAAATAAAAAGGGCTGGAGGTGTAGCTCAGAGGTAGAATACATCTGGATTCAATCCTTGGTACCATAAATAAATAAATAAATAAATAAATGCCAAAGATACCTCTTTTCTGTAAGCTGATGTAGAAATGCAAGGACTCAATAAACCACTAGTATAAGAATTCTAGAAAACTCAGTCTTTCTTTTTTTCTTTCTTTCTTTCTTTTTTTTTTTTTTGGTGGTGCTGAGGATGGAACCCAGGGGCATCCCACCTCTGAGCTATGCCTTTTTTAAATTCTTTATTTTGAAACAGGTCTCACTATGTTGTGGAGGGCCTCACCAAATAGCTGAGGCTGGCCCTGAACTTGGATCCTCCTGTCTTGGCCTCCCAAGTACTGGGGTTACAAGCGTGTGACACCACGCCTGGCTGAAAATTTAGTTTTTCATGGAGAAATAGCTTCTGTGAGTAGTTGTGTCTATCTAGAAGCTCTTCAAGAGCAATATTCACTTTATGTCCCTAGTACCTGGCATCTGGGGTGTGCACCGTGTATAATCCACCAAGTGACAGATGCTTCTTGAAGAAGCTTTGAAAAGTACTTTACCTTTAGCTGAGCGAGGTGGTGCATGCTTATAATCCCAGCATTCGGGAGGCTGAGACAGGAGGATCATGGTTCTCGGCAGCCTCAGCTACTTGGTGAGGCCCTTTGTAACTCAGTAAGACTCTGTTTCAAAAATAAAAGAATAGCCGGGCGTGGTGGCGCACGCTTGTCATCCCCGCGCTTGGGAGGCGGAGACAGGAGGATCGAGCAGGTTCGAAGCCAGCCTCGCTGTCTTAAGAGACCCTGTTTCCAAATAAAAATATATATTTTTAAAAAAGTATGAAATAGGTCTGGGAGTGTAGCCCGGAGGCAGAAGGGTTTCCATGAACCCCAGTACCACCAAAAATAATAAAATAAAATAAAATAATAGCTGGTTGTCGTGGCGCACGCTTGTAATCCCCGCGCTTTGGGAGGCAGAGACAGGAGGATCGTGCAGGTTCAAAGCCAGTCACACTGGCTTAAGAGACCCTGTTTCGAAATAAAAAGTATAAAATAGGCCGGGCACAGTGGTGCACGCTTGTAATCCCCGCTCTTGGGAGGCGGAGACAGGAGAATCGTGCAGGTTCAAAGCCAGCCGCGCTGGCTTAAGAGATCCTGTTTCCAAGTTTAAAAAAAAAAAAAGTATAAAAATAGGTCTGGGAGTGTAGCCCAGAGGTAGAAGGGTTTCCAGGAACCCCAGTACCACAAATAAATAAATAAATAAATAAATAAATAAATAAATAAAAGAAATAGGGCTGGGGTGTGTAGCTCAGAGGTCAGATGACCCTGGATTCCACCCTCAGTACTGCAAAAAAATAAAAAATAATAAAGCGTCACCTTGTATAGATTCAGTGCGTATCAAAACAGCCAGTATGGGTCTGCAGGGCGAGGTGTTGGGACAGGCCAGGAGAGTGTGCTGGGCTGCAGGGCCAGGAAGGTGCACGGAGCTCTGAGAGGCGGGGTCCCTGAGGTGGGAGGAAACGTGTGGGGAAGTGCTGTGGTCTGATCGGAAGTGTTTGTACTGAGAGCAGAGACGTGGGCTTTAAGTTTATGTTTTGTATTTCTTCGCAGTGTGTTACTTGTGTTTTTGAAGGAGTGACCCCGTATTTGCGACTTTGATCTATTGTATTAGTTTAGGTTGTGTGGTTAAATTGGCAGAGCCCTTAATTTGTAATCAGCTCTTTCTTTCTTTCTTTCTTTCTTTCTTTCTTTCTTTCTTTCTTTCTTTCTTTTTTGGTGGTACTGGGGTTCCTGGAAGCCCTTCTACCTCCAGGCTACACTCCCAGACCTATTTTATATTTTTATTTGGAAACAGGGTCTCTTAAGCAGTGCAGCTGGCATCAAACCTGCGCGATCCTCCTGTCTCTGCCTCCCAAGCGCGGGGATGACAAGCGTGCGCCACCACGCCCGGCGTAATCAGCTTTTTCTTATTCACTAATTTATATTCTGCTTTATTCCCCCAAATGATTTGAAACAGCTTATGGAAATACCTACACCACCACAAGCCCAAAGAGAATATAAAAATAGCCGAGCACATCTGAACAACCAGAGCGCTGGGCTTGGGAGCTCAGAGCAGCCCGATGCGGCCCTGGGTGTGCAGGAGGTCGAGGCTCGGTGAGGGCCACACTTGACACCAGGCTCCCTGGGGGCTGCGCTGGTGACGTGACTTGAAGTCCCATCAGGCAAATTAATTGCTCAGGAAAAAGAAAAAAGGAACAAATGTTTGTGACAGCAGGGAGAGGTCTCTCCTGTGGAGAACTTCTTCAGTAAAGGAGAATCCACCTGCGGATTCTTTTCATTCCATTATTACTATTGTTCTTGGTGTGTGTGTGTGTGTGTGTGTGTGTGTGTGTGTGTGTGTGTGTGTTACTGGAGATGGGACCCACAAGTGTTCTACCAGTGAGCTATACTCCCAGTCATTCATGTATATTATTTACTTTTTACAAAGACACACACACACTCAACTCCCAGAGACACACAGAGATGTGCACTCACACACTCAGAAACATGGAGACACTGAGTTGCTGGGGCTGGCCTCGAACCTACAATCCTTGTGTCTCGGCCTCCCAACTACTGGGATTATGGATGAGCAGCAGGTGCCTGGTTTCCACTGGCTTATTCTCAGCACGGCGCACTTGTCCCCAGCCAGGGAGACAGACACTTGGTCATCTTGGTAGGCTACCTACTGCCCTGTGGCCCTTTTGCGTATCTTCTAGAAGGTGGAGTAAAGGCCCGGGTGTCCCACAGCCCAGGTCGGCCCCACATTCAGTCCACGCACGCACGGGGGCTTTCAGTGACATTTATAACCCTGCCTCGAAAGAGGCCAGCCTTCCCTGACCCCGGGCCCTTTAGAAAACACAGTCCTCCCCCTCCTGTGCGCCTTTGATGTATGTGGCTTTCATGTTGAGTGACCGTGTTCAACACAGCCCCACTCCCTCGCAGGACCGGGCGAGCAAAATTTGACTTTCATCTTTCAGTTAAACCTAATTAAGAAAATCAGCCGAAGGAACGTGCCATAAAAGTGAGATGTTATTAAGAACTAATGGAAGCCAGACGGATGCTGCGTCTCCCAGCTCCGCGAGCCACAGACCCGAGCTCCACTTCCCACCGGAGGGGCTCGATTCTGTCCCCAGCGCTTTCCTGTGACTGTGGTCGGCGGTTATTAGGTGTCAGTAAACGTCCAAAGGATGCTGTCCCATGTGGAGACTGTTCGGCTAAAGACGATTGAATGGTTTGTGTTAAGCCCGTCCAAATTGAAAAATCTAAATTACTCCATTTCTTTTTTCTTTTTTTTGGTACTGGGGATCGAACCCAAGGGCCTTCTACCTCTGAGCTGCCCCCACCCTGGCCCTTTTTATTTTTCATTTGGAAACAGGGCCTTGCTACCTAGTTGAGAGACTGTCTAAGTTGCTGAGGCTGGTCTCGAACCTAGGACCTCCTGTCTCAGCCTCCCAGGTTCTGAGATCACAGTCGTGCACCACCACGCCCAGCTTGCTCTACCCGCTCACAGCAGTATCACTTACTGTGTAATCACCATGTGAACAACCTGTGTCTGTGTTTGCCTCTCTGTGTGTCTGTGTGTGGGATGTCTCTTTGTATGTGTGTGTTTCTGAGTGTGCGTGTATCTGTGCGGTGCCCGTGTATGTCTCTCTGTGTCTGTGGGTGTGTGTCTCCGTGTTTCTGAGTGTGTGAGTATATGTCTGTGTCTCTCTGGGAGTTGAGTGTGTGTGTGTCTTTGTATGTGTGCCCACGGGTATCTCTTTGGTGTGTGCGTGTGTGGTACTGGGGACTGAACCCAGGGACATTCTACCTCCGAGCTATACCTCCAACTCTAATTATTTATTTATTTGTTTGTTTGTTTGTTTATAACAAGCTCTTGATAGGTTGCTGAGGCTGGCCTCCAACCTGCAATCCTCCTATCTCGATTCAAGTATTGGGGTTACAGGCGGGCACTGCAGCACCTGGCTCATCCTCATATTATGAGCCCTCGATCGTTTGGCCCACTTTTCAAGCCTGGAGAAATGGCACCGTAGCAGCCAGAGCCGAGTCCCTGTTCAGTGGGCCAGCCGAGTGCCCGGTTGTGGAGGACTGTGCTGGCCGCTCTCAGGTGCACATCCACACCTCCAGTGCAGGTGGCGCTGTGAGCACCGGGACCCGGCCCCTCTAGCACTCACATCGACCAAGGAGTCCTCACACTCTCATCTCAGCAATTTCCCCAGCACTTGAGAGCTCACTCAGGGGTCCCTCCCTACGCCATCACGCCGGCCTCCTCTGATGCGCCTTTTGCTTCAGCAGCAGTTTTTCATGATTGTAATTTTAGAAAGTGTTCTTTACCATCGATCTGTCTTGTTGAAAAGCAAGAACTCGCTGGCAAGGTGGAGCCGGCGGCCCCTGCGGTGCTCCGGGTCCCAGGCTCACCCTGCGGCGCCCCCGCTAGCCATGTCCTGGAAGAGCAGAGGACTTCGTGTGGCCACCCGGTTCACTCCCAACCTCAGAGCCCAGCTTCATTAAAACTGCCCTGGACAGAACTCAGTGTTACACAACATTACAAAATCTGACCAGAGCGTAAACAGATGTCATCACAACTCTGGCAATAAAATCAGAGGACTTTGAAGCTTAAGAGCTTCAAAAACCATCTTGTGATGCATTTTAAAATATTCTGTTCTGTATGAAACACAAAGACTTCTTGCCCTAATGTGAACACTGGTTTAATTCTTTTTGTGTGTGTGCACCCATGTGTGTGGGGCTAGGAATTGAACCCAGCCACTCTACCTCTGAGCTATATTACAGCCCTATTTTATTATTTTATTTTGAAAGAGCGCCTCACCACATTGCCGAGACTCTTGCTGAATTTCTAAGTCTGATCTCAAACGTGTGATTTTCTGTCTCCAGACTCCAAAGTACCGGGGTTACACACAAATGCACACCACCGCACCGGCTGTGTTGTTTAATGCTTGATGTACAGCTATCGTCAGGAGCAATGTTCCTGTAAATCCTCTGTGCCAAAAAAAGAAAGTCAGTCCAATGCTTGCTTTGAATCTAGAAAGGAGATAGAAAAAAGAGCCTCATCTGAGAAAAGTTCGGGCAGCCCGTCCCAAGAAACAAGTGCGTCTCTGTTTCTTCCGCTCAGTACCCCAGGAGCCCGGCGGCCAGAGCTCCTGGCGCTGAGAGCACCAGAAAGCCAGCAGGCCTCTTCCTGGAACCCGACTCCCAGTGACCCGTGCTTAGAAATGGCCTCTGGGAGCCCAGGGTGCCAACTTGGCCGGCCTGATACGGAGCAGGGCCAAGGCAGGGGCACACCCAGTGTGTGCCCTCCAGCAACATCGCAACAGCAGGGGAGCGTGGATGAGGGAGGCGCTGAGTTGCTGATTGCAGCCGGGTGTGATGGCACCCGCCTGTGATCCCAGTACTCAGGAGGCTGAGACGGGAGGATTGCGGGTTGGAGGACAGCTTCAGCAACTTAGCGAGGGCCTGCTAACTTAGCGGGACCCTATTTCAAAACGAAAACTAAAAAAGGGCCTCCCCCCAAATAAAATATTACTAAAGTTGCTAAGTTTTACTGCTTCCATAAATTTGCATTTTCATGAATAAGCTACAGAAGATTATAATTTAGCAAGAAGTTGGCTTGAAAGTCTATTTTGAATATCAGAGACCTACCCCACAGTCTAAACTTTGCGTCTGCTCTTGGTTAATGCTAATCTAAGTCAGAGGTCTAGTCGTGAACACTAGAGCTTAACTCTCGGAATCAGTGATCTACCGTGTCAAACGCGCCACTACGAGGACAGCAGAGGAGCCCGGAGGAGACGGACTTCTGGGATGTCTCCTGGGATGGAGCCCAGGGGCGCACGACCTCTCAGCCACACCCCGGTCCTTTTTATTTTGTATCTTGAATGAGAGAGCTGGGAGTGGTCCGGCACACACCTGTAATCCCAGGGCTTGGGAGGCTGAGACAGGAGGATCGCAGGTTTGTGGCCAGCCACAGTGACTTAGTGAGGCCTTCCACAATTAAGGGAATTTTCAAAATAAAAAGAAATAAATAGGGCTGGGAGTGTAGCTTAGAAGTAGAATGCCCTGGGTTCAATATCCGTCCCACCAAAAAAGAGAGAGAGAGGGAGGGAGAAAGAGAGAGAGGGGGAGGGAGGATAGAAGGAAGAGAGAGAAAGAAAGAAAGGAAGGAAGGAGGAAAGAAAGAAAGAAAGAAAGAAAGAAAGAAAGAAGGAAAGAAAGAAAAGAAGGAAGAAGTGGCCTGAAGCAGCGTCTGTGACTGTATTACTGATGGCGCAGGTGGGGAATTTGGATGGAGGGTCTGGAGGGTCAGAGCTCCCCAGCTTTGCGCTTGCGGGCCCAGAACCGGGGCGATGCTCGTGGCAGGGGCCGGAGGAGCTAGGCTGGCAGTCGTCTCTCCACACACCTCCACCCGGGAAACTCGCTTTCCTCCTGCCGGGTCAGGCTCCACGAGGACGTGCGGTGGGTCTCCAGATGCACAGCGGGAGCTGTTGGTGTCCCGAAGCCGGGCCCTGAGGACGGCCCAGCATCACCTCCTGCAGGAGCCGTGGTCCAGGCGGCCAGTGCGCACGTGACCCGAGAGGCACAAACCCGCGTCCCACTCCGAGCGGGAGGAGCAGCCGAGCGGCTGCTGGCCCACCTTCTGATGTGACAGAGCACTCAGGACAGTGAACCTGCAGGTGGGAGGGCTGGACCGTGGCTCACAGTTAAAGACGCTGCAGCCAGGGCCGTGTTGTTTTGGCAAATCAGTACATCAGTGTGCGAGCACAGGCAGAGGAAGCCAATTAGCGTACTCCATTGCGGTTAGGAAGCACCAAGAGAGAGACTGAGGAAGCCGTGGGGGGCAGTGTCCCTTCAGGGCACACCCCATGACCTGACTCCCTCACATTCGCGCGTGCGCGCGCGCACACACACACACACACACACACACACACACACCCGGTTCAGCACCTCCCAATAGCACCACAGACTGGGGACCATGTCTGGAGCAGGAGAGCATTCCAGACCCAGACGGAAGCAGCTGCCATTTCAACCTGCCATGGCAACGTCATCATCGCTATCTTATAGAAGAAGAACCCGGAGCTCACAGAAGCCAGATTTTTGTACACTGCACCAAACATGGCTGGAGCTCGGAAGGGTAACTAACTTTAAGCTTTTTCTCTTTCCAGGAAACAGCGCTGCTCTCTCAAAATGTGGACGTTCTGGCAGGATTCAGAGCCAGGGATAACAAATCACTCTGCTATCTGCTCCGATAGTTTATGTTACTAACGGAAGAGCCCCATCCAATCAATACACGGCTGCGGAGTCTAAAGTTTCTCCTCAGTCAGAGAGGTTGTTCAAGGTAAAACAAGAGGGAAAAATACAGAGAATAAAAATCACAAATGTAAGTGCCAGCTACCACGCGAAGGGAGGTTTCTTCCCCAGAGGTTATAAATATATTTACATTATGAAATAAGCCAGAGTCCGGTGGGACCCCTGTGTTATTATTAGATTTCCTCTTGCGAAGGATCTATAAATGAAAACACAACTCGCTATTTTAGTATTTTGTTTTGCAGGGAAGAAAAACCCCTTTGCAAAAACAAATCTAAAAGGAAAAACTTATCCATTTCGAGCGCTTGTTTATTTTCTTATTTTCCAGTCTAAAACTGTCTTCCTTTCATCTCTGATTTGGCTGACAGCTGGAGAGAGGAGTCATTTTTTCCCCCTTTCTCCAAATCTGGAAGTTCTTTGATCTGCGGGCACCGCTAAATCTTTTTCTAATCAGGGCCTCAGTGCCAGTACAGGGCTTGGGCTGGCCATCACCGTGGGCCACGAGCTCCACCCAGTGGTCATATAGGGAAGAACAGGACCAGGGGTAGCCGAGCCCGGTGACCTCCGCAGGAGTCATCTGGAATGTCTGTGGTCCTTTTAAAAAACTGTGATCACTGTCTTGCTAGACATCACCAGCACGCGTCTGTCTCTCTCTTCTCAGCTGCCCTAGGAACTTGAGAAAAAGAGGCTGCCACCACTTGAGTATCCCTCATCCTTCCACCCCTGGGCTTTGCAAACTCCACGGTGAGCAGACTTCATCCTAGTCGGCAGACCCTGAGTGCCTTTCAGCCTGTCTTCTGATCCGCACGTGGAGGGAGGCTGCCAGAGGCGTGTTTTGAAGGAATGTCCAGCTTTGCACACTCCTAGGCCAATCGTGTCTAGGCGGCCTGCAGGCGCCCAGCCCTCCCCAGAGACCAGCAGGCACGCGCTCCAGCACCCCAGCTGCCCCGCTCCGCAGCGCTCTGGCCCACGCGGCCCAGGGCTCGGATCTGCATTCACGAGTCTGGGTGAAGCCCAGCTTACCCGAGGGCTCCGGGACTTCACCACCTCCCGCACTTTTTGCACCCCGGCTCTGGGCACCTCCAGCATTCTGTGTAGCTGCCTCAACCCATTCCCTGCTGGTCCTTCTCTGCCCATGAGGTGTGCAGCTGTATCCAGAGCCTGGCACGCTCCTGCGGGTACAGAGAAGCCGCTGCACACACGTCTGCCGAGCAGACGCCCCAAGAAGAAGCGGTACACACGCAGCTCGCAGCTCTTGGTTTCAACAGCTCACAGCGTGCAGTTCTTAAGCTTTCACTGGGAAGATAATGCCACTTTTAAAACACGGGGAGCCAAGTTTAGGAATAAGTCATGGTTTATGCTGTGTCGTTTCAACTTCGCATGATTTTCAGGAGCGCAAATGTAAGCACAGGAATATATTCTGCTTTGAACAGCGGCGTGGTCGCAGCGGAGGCAAAGGCTCCTCACAGGTGCATCTGTGGGCGCGTTTCTCAGATGAGCATACGCATATAGAGCCACCTGGTCTCAAAAACAGCCCAATACACAGGACGCCTCGGAGCCATGCCAGGACTTTGGTTTTATCTTTAAAGATAACTTGCAAAGTTCTATATATTCCTTTATTTTCAAAGCAATATTCATCAAAACTATTGTATTTCTTAAAGTGTATGTGGAAGAGATCTGCTTAATTAGACACCTACCTGGGTGCAGTGGTACACACCTATAATTCTAGTACTTGGGAGGCAGAGACAGGAGAATAGAAGGTTAGAGGCCAGCCTCAGCCCCTCAGCAAGGTGCTCAGCACATTGGTGAGGCCCTATTTCAAAATTCATAAATACAAAGAGCTGAGGGTGTAGCTTGGAGGTAGAATGCCCCTGGGTTCAGTCTGCAGCAGCAGCAAAAAAAAAAAAAAAAAAACCCCAAAACTTTTTTTTTTTTGGTGGTACTGGGGTTCCTGGAAGCCCTTCTACCTCCGGGCTACACTCCCAGACCTATTTTATATTTTGAAACAGGGTCTCTTACGCCAGCGCGGCTGGCTTCAAACCTGTGCAATCCTCCTGTCTCCGCCTCCCAAGCGCGGGGATTACAAGCGTGCGCCACCACGCCCGGCCAAACACTTTTAATTCACTTCTACTCTTTTCAGACTTACTATACTTAGTAAGAGTGCTTAACTTGGTGTACAAAATCCAGAGAGAGAGAGAGAGAGAGAGAGAGAGAGAGAGAGAGATGGGGGTAAGTCGCTTTCAGTGGAAAATTCAGTTACGAATGCCAAGTATTGCCAGAATTGGACCGCGATCCACAGTAGCAATTACACTTTTGCTTGGAAGCCCGTGGGTTGCACAGGCCCTTGCACGTGGCGCCCCCCGTGTGCCCACCGCGGAAAACTGCAGGTCTGAACAAGAGGACGGAATGAACGCATGTGTAAGACAGCCCGATCTCCTCCGCGAGTTTTGGAGGTTCCCATCCATGGCTGGTAATGCTGTTGATTTGGGGCCTTGGTGGGAGTGTGTGGCTGAGGAAGCCTCTTTGCCTCAAAGCCAGGAACGAAAATGAGAAAGAGGAAGAGACTGGCGGTCCACGATCGCCTTGGAGAGGGCACAGCCCCAATGACCTCAATCCTCCCGCTAGGCCCCGCCTCCTAAAAGGTTCTACCACCTTCCAGTAGCTCCAGGTGAGGACCGAGCCTTTAACACCTGGATCGGGAGTCATTCGAGATGGAAGTGTCAGCACCGTAACCACCTGCCTCCCTGGCATGATGGAGAAACGAACACACACTATTCTAGGCAACTAATAAATCACGACGCCGACTACTCTACCAGGGGCATCTAATGCATTTTCTGTTTTTGTTTTGATACTGGGGACTGAACCCAGGGGCACTCCACCTCTGAGCTACACCCCCAGCCTGTTTTACATTTCATTCTGAAACAGGGCTTGCTAAATTGCTGAGACGGGCCTTAAACTGGCAATCTTCCTGTCTCAGCCTCCAAAATCCTGGGATTTCAGGCATGCACTCTCATGCCAGGCTGAGGATCTAACACATTTCACATCTTTTAGGCCAAGAGTGTTCATCCTAACCCCTACCGATTTTCCAGAACAGTACTTGACACATGATAGGTACTCATTGAATACTTGCTGAAAGAAGGGGCAAACGGAAGGAATGAGCGCCTTGCTTCAACAACTTAATACGTCCGCGGCTAGCACCCGGGATTGGACCAGCCCTGCCGCTCTACGCCTGCGCGCAGTCTCCCAGAGGAGGGCGGAGGTCTGCGCCTGCGCAGTCTCCTAGAAAAGGGCGGAGGTCTGCGCCTGCGCAGTCTCCTAGAAAAGAGCGTCGGTTTGCGCCTGCGCAGTCTCCCAGAGGAGGGCGGAGGTCTGCGCCTGCGCAGTCTCCTAGAAAAGAGCGTCGGTTTGCGCCTGCGCAGTCTCCCAGAGGAGGGCGGAGGTCTGCGCCTGCGCAGTCTCCTAGAAAAGGGGCGGAGGTCTGCGCCTGCGCAGTCTCCTAGAAAAGAGCGTCGGTTTGCGCCTGCGCAGTCTCCCAGAGGAGGGCGGAGGTCTGCGCCTGCGCAGTCTCCTAGAAAAGAGCGCCGGTCTGCGCTTCGCAGCCTCAGTCTGAGCTCTTCGGGCCCCCGTAGGCGCCCGATACTGCGCCGTCCCGGCATCCTCCGCGGCGTTCCCACGCCTACGCCGGCTCCTTCTGGCTCCGGGTAGACGCTGGACGCTCCCCCGGTCGCCCTCCGCACCGGGAGCCGGCGATTGTCGCGATGGCGGCCCAGAAGATCAACGAGGGGCTGGAGCACGTGGCCAAGGCGGAGAAGTAGTGAGTGGGCCGGGCCGCGGGCCCCTGCCGGGCGGGAGGGGTCGCCGCCTTCCCGGCCTCTGCGGCCGCACCCTCCTCCCCGGGCAGTCCCCAGGCCGGGCCCGCGAGCCCAGTGCTGGAGGCCGAGACGGGAGGCCGCCGCTTCTGGGGCCAGCTTCAGCTGCAGAGCGAGACCGTTTCAAAACAAACATTTTTTTAAAGGGCTAGGACGTATAGCTCTAAGGTAGAATGCCTCTGGGCGTAATCTCCAGTACCGCAAAAATAAAAATGTCGCATGGAGGACAGTCATCCAGCTGAGAACCAGTTCTTTGTGAGAGCTCCCTGTGTCACGCAAAGGACAACAGATGAACCCCGAGGATGCCCAGTGACCCCGTGTGATCCGCCCTAGGACCGATCCAGGGGCCCTGGGTTCTCTGGGGTGTCGTTCCGCCGCCCTCTGGTACAGTGTATAGGCGCCCAGCAGTGTTGGTGGAAATGAGCCAATTCTCCTTAATCCTTTTGAGCTGTCTCCCCCTATTTTCGTTATGCCAGAGAGTCCTTTTGTTTTTAACTGAGCCGTCACTGGTCAAAGTGGACACTCTCCTTTTACTTAAGTGCTACGCACACTAAGGTGTGTGCCCAAGGTCTTCACGACTTTCCAAGAGATTCTTACTTTACAGAAGGGGAAAGAGAGCTCGGAGCAGCCCCGGGGCCGCCCCAGCGCGCAGGTGGAGGAGGGGCGGTGCCCCTGGCCAGAGCGCCTGGGCTCCTTTCGGCCACGTGATTCCCGGGCAGGGCGGCTGGGGCGGTCTTGTGCAGGAGGGAGGCATAACGGCCTCTCTTTCTGGTGGGACCAGACCTCAAAGTAGAACCCGGGGGTGGGGGTGGGGGGCACAAGGACTGTAGAATTGTGTTAAAGGCCCCGCTCCCCAGCCCCCTCTGTTATTATGCTTAGGTTGTTAGATTGTCTGGGCAGTTGGTGCCCTGTCACCAGGTGGCAGGGGCTCTGCGGGCCCTCCCTTCCTTCAGGTAAGCTGCTCCCTGATACTCGGGGCTCGCAGTGTTCCCCATAAGCATGCGTTCACGGATGGAGTTGAAATTTAGAAGTCAAGGTGTCTTGGGCATTCTTGGGCACACCCAAGTTTCCAGGCACTGAATTCAAGTCTTAAGTCTGAAACTATCTTAAAAGCAGAATATTGCCAAGAGAGCCAGTAAGATAAAGGCTCAACACTTGCTTGGACAAGCGCCTCGTGCCTTGTCCCGCCCTGGGTCCTGGGAGGCGGCTCTCTGCCTGTCGTGACCCTGGCTGGTCTCTGCCTGTCCTGGTCACTCACCTGCTGGCTCCTGTGATGTGGCTCCCGAGCCCTCTGGCCTGTGCCCTGGATGGTGATGCTGACCATTCGAGGCACTCGGCTGGGGTACTGTGCCCTGACGCGCCTCGGGCTTGTCCCTGCGCCCACTTGTCTGGTCCTCAGTCCGGGTGGCACCAGTTCCCACTCCTAGCACGTTTCCAGTAAGGCTGATGCCACGGCCTGAGGATCCCGCTTGGAGAACGTGCCTCTGGATACCGATGGGCGGTCCAGAAGGAGGAAGAGCCGCTTATGCTGGTGCAGGAGAGGGGAGGTCTGTCAAGGCGTCCGAGAGCTGGGTGTGCCCGGCGGCTTCCCTTTGCCAATGTCAATGACCCAAGGGGTCTTTACAAGCAGGCTTGTAAAGACAGAGATGGAGGTGGTAACTCGTGGTAAATGTGTCTGTCTTTCACGCTAGCCTCAAAACCGGTTTGTTAAAATGGAAGCCTGACTATGACAGCGCTGCCTCTGAATACAGCAAAGCAGGTATGGTGGCTGGGCCTGCGCCTCCTGCGGGCCAGGGTTGAGGGTGCGGGCAGATGGGCCTCGAGCCCTGAGTGCGCGGCAGCTCCCCGGCACCGGCGGCCAGGGGACACCGCCCTCGGAGCAGCTTCTCGTGTGCCTGCTGCATCCACAGGTCTTGCCGGCTTCCTCTCTCCTACTTCTTAATGAGTAGAGCTTTCTTCAGTTGGATTTTGGTGACTCGGTCTCCTCTTAAGCAGATCAAGTCTTTTGGCATGTCAGGTGTTATTCTAAGCCTCCTGCTTTAGGCCTCTGATTGTTCTGTTCTGAGGAGCACCCTTTTACTATAGCTGGCAGTATATGTTATCTCTTAAAACATAGCTGTCTTTTTCAGAGGTTCCTAAATAGTGTAAAAGTTTGTTTATTTAAAAAGATACATTGTTAGGCTGGGCATGGTGGTGGTGGTGGTGCAGCTTGTAATCCCCTCGCTTGTGAGGCTGAGACTGGAGGATCACGCAGGTTCGAAGCCAGCCTCAGCTACTTAGTGAGGCTCTCAGCAACTTAGTGAGACCTGTTCCCAAATAAAATAGAAAATAGGTCTGGGAATGTAGCCGGAAGTTAGAAAGCCTCTGGGTTCCATCCCCGGTACCACAATAAACAAACAAAGAAACAAACATATTGTTAGATATTTATTTAAAGATTGTACCAAAAGGGAAATTTTATTATAAAACTAGTATGTCTCTTGATCTTCAGCTTTTAAATGAGTAAATCAACTCTAACGGAAGCACTTTTTCTTACTGAAGAGCGGACCGGTGACTTAAGTTGCTGTCACTTGTGACTAAGGAGCCTGCTGCTGTTTGGGGTGTTTGAGCATTGACATTACAAATTCTTGGTTTCAATTGGAAGTAGTACTGTCAAGTTGCCAGTAGCAAATTAAAATTAAAAAACTTTTTTTTTTGAAAATGCTTCTAAAATATTTATAATAAACTCGTAAGAAAATTGCTTTTAGAAAGTAGCATTTTGTAGTTTTGTGAAACTTCTAAGTATTTTATTGAAGTCAGTATGTTTTATAATAACTTCATCTAAAATGTCGATGTTTAGTAATGATTCGTTGAGGTTTTCTGATGATGGCAGTAAAAGTTCATGTTTTCTCTTCTCTTCCAGCTGTTGCTTTTAAAAACGCCAGACAGTTTGAGCAAGCAAAAGACGCCTGCCTGCGGGAAGCCGTTGCTCACGAAAATAACAGGGCGTATCTTTGCAGCTTTTGAAAAGGGGCTCAGCAAGTAGATGATTTGGGCAGACGCTTACTTTTTCTTGTTAGAGAGTTGCTACATGTGAAGGAAATGCCTTTTTTTTTCTTCCCGGTACTGGAGATGGAACCCCCGGGGCATCCACCTCTGGGCAACACCCCCGGCCCTATTCTTTATTGTTTATTTTGCAACAGGTCTCACGGAGTTGCAGAGGACCTCACTAAGTAGCTGAGATTGTTGGCAAACTGCGATCCTCCTGTTTTAGCCTCTGGAATGCTGGAATTACAAGCGTGCGCCACCACCTCCGGCTAGTAAAATGTTTTTAAATTATCAAGTGGTTAGGGGAATCCGTAGTGTAAGCCCTGGGAGCGTTTCTGGGGATGTTTGGTTTGGGTCCAAGCTGGTTCCAGGAGCTGCGCTGGAGTGTTCTCTCCTCCTGGTCTTGTTTGACATGGTTTTACCTGAGATGAGGAGGAAGGGAAGTCTGCGCAGGCGCGGAGGAGTGAGGCGCCGCACACGTATTACACATGCATAAGCTGCCGGGCGTGGTGGGCACGCCTGTGGGCCCGCTCTTGGGAGGCACAGACAGGATTGCAGGGTCGCAGCCAGCCTCAGCTTCTAGGCCCTCTGCAACTGAGTGACTTCCTGTTTCAAAGTAAAGAATTAAAAATAGGGCAGGGGGTATAGCTTGGAGGTAGAATGTCCCTGGGTTCCAACCCCAGTACTGCAAAACATAAGTAAACAAAAAATAAAATAAAATGGTTTGGAAATGGCCTTTTTTAGGTATTTGAAATAAGACTTATAACTAGTTCAAAACAAATTTAACTGGGGTATTTTAAAGCATACAATTAAAAATGTTTATTTTATTTGAAAATTATAGTCATAATTTTAGTAAAATTCTAGATTAAGGCCTAACTGTTTAAAACCTGTGCAGAATTTTGTCGGTACTTTTGTAAATTAGGTGGTTTGAAAAGACGTCTGCAGGCACTGGCTTATTCACCTGTTTGCAAGATTCATCTTTTAGAACCAGCTGGGCCAGCGCTTCAGTTAACTGTCTTTTCAGAGCAGAGTCCTAGAAACTTGTTTTTTCTCTTTTTCCTTAATCTCGATACCATCACACCGCTTAGTCTTTTTCATGCTGCCAAGTAAGTAGCTTTTGCCTTATTTTCTTAAGTTTCTGCCTTTTGCCAGGCACGGTGGCCTGTGCCTTTGATCCCAACACCTGGGACGCTGAAACAGAAGGATTGCAGATCCGAGACCAGCTGCGGCACCTTAGGGAGCTCCTGCTTCAAACTAAAAGCCATAAAGGGCCGGGTGGAGCTGGGAGGTAGAATGCCCTGGGTTCAATTCCCTAGCATCCAAAAAACAACAAAAAAAATACTGCTTTTTCATAGGCCAGAACGGTTTTCCTAAGGTATGCTGCATATCATGAATTATTTTATATTAATTTTAATAAGTTATTCCTATTTACTTCAGTCTTTAACTCAAGCTTAAAGATGAAGTCACTTTCAACTATAAGATGTGTATTTAAACTACGTTCAGCGTAACATTTTCAGGACTTGTTCATTCGCCTATGAAAAAGCAAGTTGGTTGGAGTCTTTTCTCTCTCGTTTTTTTAACAGTGCTCTACGGCACCTGGAGGAGTTGTGTTGTTATTAAACTTAGTGGTAAATGGCAGGGAAGCAAATTCATGAGTAATACAATTCTTTTTTTTTTTTTTGGCGGTACTGGGGATGGCACCCAGGGGCATTCTGCCTCTGAGCTGCACCCCAGCCCTATTTTATTTCTTTATTTTGCAACAGGGTCTCACTGAGTTGTGGAGGGCCTCACTAAGTAGCTGAGGTTGGCCGCGAACCGCGATCCTCCTGTCTCAGCCTCTGAATGCTGGGATCAGAAGCGTGCCCACCGCGCCTGGCTCCTTTTTTCTTTCTTGATAGTTAATAGCTTCTGTGGAAGGTGGAAGAGAAGCAGACTTTCTCTTGCTTCTGTGCAGAGTGTTTCTTTGTTTTGAAATTTAGACTTAATTTTCACATCCACGGCACGCTTGCCCGTGCGCATGGAGTGCGTGGTATGTGGTAACCCAAGTGAGTGATGTGTGTGCCGCCTCTCCCTCGCCTCCTCCCGGTGACTCATCGGAGCCCTTGTGTCCTCTCTGCAGAGCCTACGAGCAAGCTGGCATGATGCTGAAGGTCAGTACCGTCGTCTTCCAAAGCCCCATGTGGGGACATGAACGGCCACGCGGGGGAAGGTGCACGTTTCGTGGAGGCTGGGAACTTCCTGCCCGCGGTTAAGCTTTCCAGCCCTGGGCAGCGCTGACTCACCGCAGGGTCCATCCTGCCTGGGGAGGTTGAGGGAGCACACGCCAGAACCGAGAGTGGGCCCAAGCTCTGATCAGGACAGTGCCGAGGGGGTGAGGGCTTCCATATTGGACAGCTTGAGAACATCATAACGTTCTGAACATTCAGAAGGCGTGTTTTGATTACTCATGGGATATAAAAAGAAGAGGTTTTTTTTTTTTTTGTAAATATTTGGCAGCAAAGACAACAGACTTCATCTATTGCTGCGTTCCCTGCTGTTTTATGAGTGGAATATTTTGACTGTGCTATATTTCTGCTTCTTAAAAGCAGGTTAGGAGCCGGGTGTGATGGTGCACACTTGTAATCCCAGTGCTTGGGAGGCTGAGACAGGAGGATCACAGGGTCGCGGCCAGCCTCAGCTACTTAGTGAGGCCCTCTACATCTTATTGAGACCCTGTTTCAAGATAAAATAAAGGTCTGGGTGTAGCTCAGAGGTAGAATGCCCATGGGTTCGATCCTCAGTTCTGCAAAAAAAAAAAAAAAAAAGCAGGTAGGTGAGGAATTAATAACTCTGTTGTGAGGTAGGAAATACTACTTTTTTTTTTTTTAAATAGTGACTCAAAGTATACCTGGTAGCAACTGAAATGAATAGTTTCCTTTCCATTTTTATGTCTTTTCAAATACCGCAAAAGTTCTTTTGAATTATTTAAAGTTCCTAAGCTTTAAGAACTTCTACTTCAGTAAAGCTTTTGTTTTTTTATGACTTTATAATGTTAACATACTGTGTTTTTTTTCAGTGAATGCATACTTATTTAGAACATTTAGACACACTAGAAAGATTACGGAACTTTAGTAATAACTGTTAGCGTGCTTAGTTTAAAAGTTTTTATAGCCTTTCACCCTGGAACTCCCAATTCTGTGAAAAGATCATAAAGAAATAGAGAACACATATTTTGGCATAAGCATTTTATTGAAAAGACTGGTAATTATATTTCTAGTAATAGGAAAATGTAAGGTGCTTCCTTAAAACTCTTCTATAGCCACTGAAACAAAGCTTTCCTGGTAGACATGCAGGTAGTGGTGATGCCAGTTAGGTTTTAGCAGTAGTTTCTTAGCAACTCAGATTTCTCTTAGCGCTGCAAATCCAGGGATCTGTCCTGGTCCTGTCTGTTTCCCCTGAGGACCAGGAGGCCCTGGTGGCTGTTGGAGCCTCTGCACCTCGTACCTACTGAGAGGATGTCCTCTCGGCACAGCGGCGCCGGCACCCTCGTGACTGTCGCGAGCCCCTGGGAGGAGTGCGCTAGGGAAGGGGGTATTGCTTTGAAGCGGAGCCTGCGGTTTTATGGGGACGTGTCAGGATGTGTCTGGACCTCGCGCACCCTCGGCTCACTTGATGCCGAGGCAGAGAAGTCGCCGTGGCTCCCCGGAGCTCTCGCAGTGCTCCTCCGCCACGCCTTCTAGCGAGCTACCTGCTCCACACCCTGTGTTGACCCCTCCCCAGACCGCTGTAGAGTGGGTGGTCAGCGTACGTGGGTGGGCGAGTGACTGGGAGAAGTAGTGAACACTAAAGGGCCCCGATGGGCGAGGTGGAGAGCTTAGCTCCCAGTTCTGAATGTTCTTACACGCACACCAGCCAGAGACTTGGCTTCTTTGCTGTCTATAACCAAGGAAGCTCTTTTTCTCTCAGAATTTGGGGATATGTTAAAATAGGATCCCACTTGAGTGATAGCTTTATTTCACGGAGTGTCTTTTAGTCCACCCGTTGTCAGTCCGCGTAGTTGTGTAATAGAAGGATGGTTTATTAAAAAAAAAAGCTTTTGCCAGCGGGGACCCTCATGCACTTGTCAGCTTATGGAGAGACTGAGCAGGCAGGTTCGAGAACAGCCGAGGGCTGTTAGAGCTCCCATGAGGTCCTGAGACTGGGAGGAACAGGAAGATACAGAATTTACTGTTGAAGACAGCCGTGGGGAGGGCTGCACGCCGCTGACTCTGGGGCGCCGGGCAACTAAACGTGTGGGGTGCCCCAGTCCCAGGAGGCACCGTGCCTCTTCTAACAGGATGGCTGCTGCCCAGCCCTGGCTTGTCAGCATCACCTGAGCGCTGCGTGGCTTTTGGTTTTATGTTTAGGAAGCCATAAAGCAATCTTTGTTAAAGTGTCTGAAGCAAGACACGCTTGGCAGCGGGTGCGGCCCTCGGGCACCGGCTCGGGGCTGGGAGACCGAGATGTTTAGGGCAGCGGGGAGCACGTGTCTGATTCCCGCGGTTGGCAGAGTTCACCGAGTCTGTGACGTGTCTAGCCGCGTGCAGAGATGAGCTGGCTCGTTTTGGCGGCACGCAGACAGAGACTGTGCCGTGCGTTTCGTATGTAACATTCTCGAGTCACTTACATGATGACTCAGGGAGGCAGGAGCGGGTCCGACTGTGAGGTCTGCCTTTGCAAGCTGACGGCCTTCTGCTCTGTGCTGCGTCTTTGCCTAAGGAGATGCAGAAGCTCCCGGAGGCCGTCCATCTGATCGAGAAGGCCAGCATGATGTACCTGGAGAACGGCACCCCCGACACGGCGGCCATGGCCCTGGAGCGGGCCGGCAAGTGAGTGCCGAGCCGGCGGCGCCGGCCTGTCCACGCCCGCGCTCTCGTGTGAATGACGTCGCTGGGGGCGCAGTGTCCACTTCTTACGTCAGTCGTTCTCTCTGGTCCCATCCAGGCTGATAGAAAATGTCGATCCAGATAAGGCTGTGCAGTTGTATCAGCAGACAGCTAACGTGTTTGAGGTACGTTTGACTCTCTCCTTCCTTTAATTACGCAGACTGTTTAGATTTAAACGTAGGACGGCAGAGATGCTGCTCTTTAAGGCGTTTCTGTGCTCACAGCCCAGCTCTTCCTCTTCTTCTGGTAGAGGGTAGTGAAATGGACTAGCAGCCTTGGTACCCTCCATCCTGTGCTATGACTCCGTCACGCGGTTGTTACTGAGTGATAAGATGTCCGCATTACAGCAGTCAACCCTTCCTTTCTTGATTCCTTCAGAATGAGGAGCGCCTCCGGCAGGCAGTTGAATTGCTGGGCAAAGCCTCGAGGCTGCTGGTGCGCGGACGCAGGTACGTCTTTGCGGACCGGCCTGTGCCTGCTGAGCTTTGGCTGCCTCGGGAGCAATCTGGGCGTGGTGCTAAGCCACAGACACCAGACCGCCAGGGGAGACTCGGGTCCAGACAGCAGGTACCATGTATCGAGTGTGGAGAGCTATCTGGGGTGCCGTACCAAAGCTGATCTGTCCGGCTTTTATGGGCTGCAGCGTGGTGCCACACACGGACCTGTTACTCAGTTTATGATACTTCTCTCTTGAGGACGAGCGGATATTGGGAAAAGTGGCCAAATGCCCTGAACGTTCATGGTCAAGCTGTCGCTGGTCTTTAAACATATGGCCTGAGAGCTGGAGGCCGGAGAGGGAGGATCCCAGCAGAGTTTTTCTTTGCTTTTTCTACTTTATCTCAATTTGTGCTTAGTAAGTAATTTCTTGTCAAGCTTTTATTTAATGATACTTAAGATAAATACCGGCAGCCAATTCTGGAAATTAATATCTTAATTAAAATTGCTCATAAGCTCTCCAGTGATGAAAAAAAAAGACCTAGGATCCTAGGTATATTTAATTCCTTATCAGGAATTTATTGGTCTCTTTCTGAGACTGAATTTTTTCTTCATGAAGAGTATGGATTCTGAAATATAATTCAAACTTGTTAGTGTAACATCACAATAAATTAACCCAGAATTAATTACTAAACATTCTTATTTTGATCTACTCTTTAGGATCTTCTTTTCATGACCCATTTTTTTTGGTTAGAATGGGATAGAAATCTTAATTAACTTTTAAAACTAGAACTTATGTTTGAAGTGATGAAAGAGAATTAAATTTATAAATCAGTCTTGGGTCGCTACCTTTCTTCTCCTTAACAATTATTTCATCCCAGAAGTCAAACCAAAATGGTAACTTAACGATTCCCAACTTAAAGGGCTCAAGTGGTGGCGCACACTTGTGATCCCAGCATTTGGGAGGCTGAGACAGGAGGATCACGGTTCGCGGCCAGCCTCAGCTACTTAGGCCCTCCGCCACTCAGTGAGACCCTGTTTCAACATAAAGAATAAAAAGTAGGACTGGGTTGTTTGGAGGTAGAATGCCCCTGGGCTCCATCCCCAGTACCACTAAATAAGTAAATAAATGAAAGAAAGAATGAATGAATGAATGATAATAAATAAGTAATAAAAGCCAAAACTGAAACAGAATTGGTGGGGCTCCGGCCAGCCACCTGCAGAGCCAGCAGGCAGGAGTCAGTCGGGAGGTGTGCAGGTCCTGGTGCGCCTCTCAGCACCAAGGGATGCTGCTTCCCTGCAGAAGAATGGCCCCTCCCAGGGAGCCCAAGAGGTGGGAGGAGGGGCCCTGGGCAGAAGTGAGGATGCTCTGTCCACGCGGCCCCAGCGACCTGGAAGTAGACTAAGTGACAGAGAGCGCTGTGCTGGGGAGAGGAGCAGGCAGGGGCTGACCACCCGGGTGGTGAGCAGGTCGGCTGGGCTGCTGGAAAGCCCCCTTGCTGGCAGCCCTCCTCATTCAGAAAATGTTTCCCGTTGTGCTTGACATGCGAAGGCGAGGCTGTCACCGCAGGTTGGGCCAGCTTGCCGCCTGGTGGCGCCATGGCCCTGTGGAGCGGGCCGCAGCCCCGCTGGGTGGCCTTGCCTTTACTTCACTCTTCTTTTTAGTAAAAGTTCAATTAATTTATTTACTTATTTGCAGTCTTTGGGATGGAACCCAGGGGCATTCTACCTCTGAGCTACACCCATGGCTCTGTTTTTTAATCTTTATTTTATTTTATTGTATTTTTGGTGGTACTAGGGGTGGAACCCAGAGGCTTTCTACCTCCAGGCTATACCCCCATACCTATTTTTTTATATTTTATTTGGAAACAGGGTCTCACTAAGTAGCTGAGGCTGGCTTTGAACCTGTGCGATCTTCCTGTCTCAGACTCCCAAGCGCAGGGATTACAAGCGTGCCCACCACCCCTGGCTTTTAATCTTTCTTTTGAAACAGGGTCTCACTGAGTTTCGGAGGGCCTCACTAAGTGGCTGAGGCTGTCTGCCATCCTCCTGCCTCCCAAGTGCAGGGATTACAAGCGTGCCCACCATGCCCGACTGTAAGAATGCAGCTTGAAGCGGCATTTCACGCACTGCTTGAACAAAAAATTAATTTTATGGAAATGCATTCTTAAATTATGTAACGTAAAGTTGATGTTAGTTTATTCCGAATTAAAAGAAATGTGACATTTTGTAAAACATCACTGGGTAAAGAAGGGATTAAAAGTCTCATGGGACTTTTCAGGGACTTGAGCTGTGCAGCTAAGGACAAACATAAAGAGTCGCACCACCAGGTGATCTAGTGAGCTTATCTAACGTTTGGATAGCTTGGGTTACCTGCGGAGATGATAATCTGGAGACCATCGGTTGCTTAATGAAATAAAATAGGTAAGGTTTTTATGCTTTGCGCAAGTCCCGTGTATTACATTTGATCTACACTAATATGAGACCGTAAGGTTTAGTCCTGGCCTAACAATATTTAACCCAAAGTCGGTGAACCCGGGTCATCCTTTGCGAGGAGAGCTGCTTCAGGCAGGAGACTTGCTGGGCCCTGAGCCCAGGGAGGGCTCGCAGAGCGCGGGGTGGCCTAGCTGAGGGGAGGCCCTGGGTTTCGTCTTGGGAAACCGAGCTCTGCCATTAGGCCATTAGGTGAGGGGAGGCCTACTTCTCGGTGAGGACAGTGTACTCGGCTGGGCATATGACCGAGGGTAGAGCTTTGCCGATGGTCACCGCTACCTGGAGCTGGGGCCGCAGGGAGCCAGGCTGCGCTGTCAGGTGTCTGCAAGGCGCCTAGCGAGGTCCTGTGGTGGTTTCCACCTTGGCCGCCCTTCCTATGGTGACCTCTGTCCTGTTGCATTTGAGAATAACTCTCTGAATTACTGGAAGATAAAACCAGGTACATTTTGTCAGTGGTGTTGACGGTTCCTGGTGGGAAAGTTGAAGTCATCTGTGTGTCGCGTAAGTCGTGAATAATTTCTTGGGTGCATATGAAAATAGACAGCTAATTCCATGAACTTTGAGCAAAGTAATCGGCTTTTCTGACTGCAAACTCATGCGAACACAGTGTTTCTCTGGTCTCTTCTGCTAGGTAGTCCTAAGCGCGCAGGCATGCCAAGGAAGTAGTCTGCGGTAAAGAACGTAGCCTTTCGGTGCAGTGTATGGAAAGCCCCGTCTCGGCAGCTCCTAGGATTGTGGGCGCTCTGGGCCTTAAGCTCACAGCCTTCTGGCGTCGTTGATTGAGTGAGGCAGGACCTCACCATTCGGTGAGGCAGGCGCGAGCGGTCCCCTTGGGGGTCGCCGCAGTCTCTGGGCAGAAGCCGGTCTGGCTGTGGCCGGAGCCGGAGCTCTTGTGAGGCCCGGCCCCTCGGGCACCGCGTGTCGCAGGACTGCCCCCATGCGGGGCATGGCAGCGCCGGCTCTCCAACCCTGGCTCACCGGGGCGACGTGCCGGCTCTAAGGGGCAGGAACCCTGCGGCAGACCTGGACTTCTCTCTCGCCCACCTTATGAACTGACCTTTCCCCCTCGTGCGTGAAGTTGGCCATGAGCAGTTCAGAGTGCAGTTCTCACTGAGTGTGGTCTGAGTATTCAGTGGCCAGGGCAGAGCCCACACAACCTCAGTTTAACTCATAATCAGAGTAGCAGCAATGCTGTCAGTGAAGCCACTGCACGCAGATACAGACAGCTTGTTAGCACGCAGAGGGACCAGAGCACACTGGGTAACAGCGTCGTCACGGCACCACCTCCCCCGTGTCCCAGCAGCGCAGGAAGGGCCTGGGCGACAGGACCCAAGGGGCCGCATTTCCCAGAGCGGCCGCCGCGCTCCTTAGACACTTATTAATGGCCTCTTCACCCAGCTTGTGCTGCTCGCTTGACCCTTCCCGCCCTTGCCTGGGTCTTGACCTCCAAGAGGAGGTGCCCGCCAGGCAGCAGGCTGTGGCGCCGCCTTCTCCTGCTCCCCATGCCTTTGGGAGCCGCCACCATCGGCGGGCCTGACTTGTTCAGGCGGGCCTGACTTGTTCACACTTCTTCCTTCTGTCTTCAGGTTTGATGAGGCAGCGCTGTCTATTCAGAAAGAAAAAAACATCTATAAGGAAATTGAGAATTACCCAACGTGTTATAAGGTATTCTTTCAAAGTGCTCGCTTTTGGTTTTACTTTAGCTCATTTTTTACATGGAATAAACAAATGCCCAAGCGAGGATTCTTTGAGTATTTGTATGGGCTTCTCTTTCTTCTTTTAAAACGCCTCGACTGGTGCGTTGTGAGGACGCATCCGAGTGAGGTCTCAAGTGCTAGAAACACGCGCACTTGGTGCCCGTCCCGCCCCGCCGCGGGCGCCTGGCCCGCCTAGAGACGCCGTGACGTGTAGCTCCCTGCTGCAGCCACAAAGCGCCCAGGAAAGCAAAAGAGCAGCCTCTGGGAAGTCACCGCGACAGGCAGGCTGGAGGGCAGACCTGCGGGAGCGGGCAGCGCACGCGCGGGCCGAGAGGAGGTCGGGGCGACAGTGGAGGCCCGCAGGAGAAGCCCTGGCTCTGAGCGGGGCCGGGCCGCTCTGCCCCCCGAGCCGGGGCTGTGGCTAAGAAGGGGGCCAAGCAGGATGGCTCTCAGGACCCCAGGTGCGGCCAAGGAACTGGGGGAGGAGCCAGGAGAGCGGGAAGTCCCGAGCAGGCGAAGGGGAGAGGCTGCCCGCGAGTGTGCGTGTGGCCGCCGGGGCAGGAGCACCGGGGAGCAGAGGCAGGAGGCGCAGTGGGCAGGCAGCGCCCTCGCTGAGGTGAGGGCCTCTGCTGGACGTCCACACACCGAGAGTCGGGGTCTGCAGCCCAAGCCCACCAATGCCACGAGTCAGAGCCCTGCAGAGGAGACGGAGCGCTCCAGGAGGGAGGGGGGGAAGGGCCGGCTTCCCAAGGGAATGCCTCTGCAGAAACAGTAGCAAGCACCAAGTGGGGTTTGAGGACTAAACGCAGCACTGGAAAGAAAGTGCCGGGTGGGCCTAGTCCACAGTGGAGCGGGCAGGTGGCCCCGGGGACCTAATGAGCAAAAGTGGCCCTTGCCTCGGCCCTAGTCACCTTGTGAGTGGCGTCGTCGCTTCTGTTAGGTAAGTAAGAATTCCAGAGAGTAACTAGGCCTGGTGACCCCCACTGGCCCCTCGGTTCTGCGAACGCGTGGTGTGTGTGTCGAGGCTTTCTGCACGGGTGAGGGAGGGTCGGCAGCCCAGGCTGAGCCAGGCCCGTGGCTCGGGCGCACGGGAGCACGGGAGCGAGAAGTCCCGGCTCCGCGGAGCTTTCTCGATGTTTTAGAAGTTGCTTGTAATTCTCTACGCAGAGCAGAGCTCTGCAAGTTAGCTTCCAGGAGCTTTCCCTCTGCCAGCACTGACTGTGAAGTCCTACCCTTTTGACCACATTCCTCTTGTGCTGTAGAAAACAATTGCTCAAGTCTTGGTTCACCTGCACCGGAATGACTACGTGGCCGCGGAGAGGTGTGTCCGGGAGAGCTACAGGTGAGGGCCTGGCGTCGGACGCTCCGCTCTCGTCGGGAAGGCCTCGGCCAGCCTCGCCCTGCGCG
This sequence comes from Muscardinus avellanarius, assembly GCF_963383645.1. Classification (NCBI taxonomy): domain Eukaryota; kingdom Metazoa; phylum Chordata; class Mammalia; order Rodentia; family Gliridae; genus Muscardinus; species Muscardinus avellanarius. The sequence continues at coordinate 62,530,976 of NC_137803.1, read as the reverse complement.
GTTGGAGCCCAGGCGTTTTCTCATCTGTGTTTCTCGTGGGGTCTCCACGGGAGCGAGTGACTTTAGTCGTGTTATATTTCCTTCTAAGAAAGAACCCCAAAAGCAGAAAAGTTCTCGGAGTGCGTTGCAAGACCAGAGTGAGGACTCTGGTGGGCGTTGGTGGGTATTCACGGGCTGGGCGCCCGCAGGGTTGCAGCAGCCGGGGGGGGGGGGACCTCGGCCGCCCGGCGGGGCGCCGTGGTGTGGCTGACGTGGCGTGGCTGACGTGGCGTGGCTGACGTGGCGTGGCTGACGGCTGGTTGACGCGCACTCCGCCCCCCTAGCATCCCCGGCTTCAACGGCAGTGAGGACTGCGCTGCGCTGGAGCAGCTGCTCGAGGGCTACGACCAGCAGGACCAAGACCAGGTGTCCGAGGTCTGCAACTCTCCCCTCTTCAAGTACATGGACAACGACGTGAGTGTGTGGCCCAGCCGCCCTCCCGCCTGGGGAGGGGCTCCGGGGGCGTGCGTGTCCTGTATGTTTCCACTGCTGTCTGCGCTCAGGAGGAACTGGCCGGTTCTGTTGTTTCTCCATGGGAGTGGATCTTTGGGATGGCAACCTGCTTTCCTGTGCAGGGTGCTGGCCTTGTGCATGCCTGGAGGTCCAGGCCCCCGCCTGGGCTGTCTGGACGAGGGCTCTCGGGATGTGGCCAGTGTGGCACCCCTGGGGCTGTATCACAGGTCACCCAGTGACTGTCTCTGAGCCCGGTGGCACCTGTGCTGCTGGCAGGCCTCGGGGGAGTGCCACTCACGTGCCCCTCCGAGGAGCCCTTGACCACAGAGTTGTGACCTCTGGTGGATTTGATCTGGTGGCTCTGGGGTCCTGCCAGTGTCAGGCAGTTTAAGACTGAGCCTTTTCATGATGGCATCTGTAGAAGACAGCCTTTGTAGATAAAGTCCTGCACAGGCTTGTTACCTACCTAAGTGTGATGCGCAGACGTCCACAGCAGACGCAGGAGCTGGGCTCCTTCACTCAGCTGCTCTGCGCTCCCAGATGCCGAAGACTGCCTCACCGTGTATACGGTCTTGGGGTGTGCGTATGAAGTCTTAGGGGTGCGCATGGCCTGTCCCTGTGGCGTGCTGGCTCTCGGCAGCCTGGCCCCGGGTGAGGGAGGGGGCGCCAGTCCCTGGCGAGATGTCTGGGGTGGGCTCCCGCTGCCAGCTGAGCCCGGCTTCTCATTCGCAGTACGCCAAGCTGGGCCTGAGCCTGGTGGTTCCAGGAGGCGGAGTAAAGAAGAAATCGCCGGCCACACCCCAGGCCAAGGCGGACAGCGGCCCCGCGGCTGCAGAGGAGGAGGAGGACGAGTACTCCGGAGGACTGTGCTAGTACTGCGCGTGCAAAGCAGAGAAGGCGGGGAATCCTGACGTACCATTGCATGGACTTCGGGCTCGCCGCGGGTCCCTGCTTCATTGAGGTCACGATTTTGAAGGCATAATTAAGACTAATTTTTAGTTCGATTTCCCAGAGCAGCCATCTTAATCACCACATGTGAAGCAGCTTGTTCCTTTCTCCTTATAAGAGCATCGGCAGAAAATGTACTGTCACCTCTAATACGTTGACTAAAATTCTACAAGCCTGGTTCTAGACAAAGTATCCCCTAAATAAGTGAAGCTGTGGGCATCGGTGTTGTTCTCTTTTGAGTTCTTGTAATTTATTGTTAGTGAATTTTATTTGCATTTTATTTACTATTGCTGCTAAAGTGATGTTTACTGGTAAAAATGATTATTTTTAAAAACTGCATTGTTTGGGAAGAAAAGGAAATTTATCCCCCTTGATAGTAAATACTAAGTAAGCTAGATAGTATTTACTGTTTAAATTAAATAGTATTTACTATTTAAGTTTACTAGTAAATACTATTTAAATTAGAGAGAGGATTGGAAAAGAAGATATTTTGAGCCATACAATCTTATTTTTCCCAGTAAAGGTGCATGTAAGCTTTTATATGCAGCTTTACACAGTTCCGCAAGTGGCGCGTTGCAATGGCTGAGCAGTGTTTGCAGTCCTCTCAGTGTGGGCAGTTCTTCCAACCTAGAAAGGAAATAATTGTCTCCAGCCCACTTGGCCCTTGACCAAAGGGGCGCTAAGAGCTAATGAAGACTTGATTTTGGTACTGGGGATGGAGCCCAGGGGGTCTACCTCCGAGCTGCACCCCAAGCCCGGTTTTTTATTCTTTATTTTGAAATAGGGCCTCACTCAGTAGCTGACGCTGGCTGTGACCCGCCATCCTCAGGTCTCAGCCTCCTGAGCGCTGGGATTACAAGCGGTTACCCAGCCCGATGAAGACATTTTACATGCATCTGAGAAACATGCGTGTAAGTTCTCACCAGTCTAGTCTACATACATTTCTTCCCTCCAGAGTAATTTGATTCATCTTGAGTCGCAGCTAGATCAACTTGCTGGACATGGGAAATACTGTCCTACACAAAGCTGGCTGAACAGGAGACTTGGATTTGAAGGCACGTTTCCCACGGCCGAAGCTTACTGTGAGGCGGGCCCCCCTCACCCGGCGGGCAGCACCCGCAGGCCGCGGGCTCGCGCCGGCTGTGAGCGTCCCCGGACCCCTGAAACGCTCGGCGCTCGCTAGGAGGCCGGGCTCCCGCGCAGGCAGAGCCCCTCCGCAGGCCGTGGGGGCGCAGTCTCTGTTGTAGGGCGGATGCCAGGGCTCGGTCATTCGCGGTCCTGGGTGCTGTGCATCTGAGTACAGCTGGCTCAGACACCGACTTAGGGAGGAAGTGCGTTTCAGGATCCCGCCTCCGTTAGCCTTAGGGCCAGTAGGAAGCCCGGAGGCCTCCACGTGCTCACTCAGGCTCATCCGTGATCTGTTAAGTCAGTGTGCAGTACTCTGAGGTATCCTAAATTACAAATATCATTACAGCCTCTGAGGGGGAATTTTAGTTTGATCTTCTTACATGCTGGATGTAAAGAGTGATGGCGCGTCCTTCGGCCGTGCCGCCGAGCTTCCCGGCGTCAGGATGTCGGGGCACGCAGCCCTGTGCCGCCTCCCCGAAGGACGTGCCGGCCAGCGGGCTGGCACGCCGTGCCCGAGTGGGGCGGCCAGCCTCGGCCGCGTTTCCAGAAGAACAAATACAAGGCGGGGTGTGTCCCGCAGGAGAACTCCACACCCTGGGTTCAGCCCCGTCACAAGTGGAAAACTTGGTGTTTACGACAAGAAAAACTTGCTTTCCAGAACTCTAGCGTCCTCTCTACCAAAGTGGCAGCGCGCGGTGTGCCGAGGCTGGTGCCCAGCGTGTGTAGCGAGCCAGTCATTCTGCAGAGTACACTTAATATATTGAGCTTGTTTGTAAATACGCGGTGTGTGGTATTTGTGTTGGAATCTGTGCATTATTATTATTTTTCCAGCTCTTTGATGAGTAAAATTACATGTTATGGAAATACAGATTATGCTTCTATAGGAAGATAATTATTAAAACCTGAGTCTATACCTATGTGATTATTGTTTTGCTTGCTTATTTTTTCCAAGAGCACGATCTCTCACCCACATTTAGGAAGAGTATCTCCTTTATCTTCACTCGTATTTTTTGCTTTTCAGGAATCGGGTACCATTGTGAGTTACTTTAAACTGTTTGAGCTTTTTGAAGTATCAGTTATTGAAACACTGCAGTGGAATCTGTGACCTGGTGAGACGAAGACTAATTGGTACATCTTCCAGAAGTCCGGGGAGCGGACGGCGGTCGCTGCAGTCAGCGTGCTGAGCTCCCTGCCCACCGCTGGCCTGCCTGCACTCGCTGGACGTCGGCGGTGGTTGCTGGGCACTGCGCCCTCTGCGGCACCCAGCAGACTGCACCCAGCAGACTGTCGGGCACCTAGACTCGGGAGCAGTGGCGGGCAGCGAGCCAGGGCCGGCATTTCTCCGGGGCGCGGGCGTGCTCCGAGCACACCCGGGGCACTGGCATTTGTGGCAGTGAGAGGAGGTGGCTGGGAGGACGGGCCAAGCCGCCCCTGGCCCCGCACCCGGGGCTTCTCCTGCCGGGCCAGTGAGATCCTTCTGCCGGCCAGCTGCGGGCCATTCCTGTGAGCCCGGTACTTGGGAGGCTGAAAAGGAGGGTCGCAGCTTCATAGCCAGCCTCGGCAACTTGGTGAGACCATTTCAGAGTAAAAATAAATGAGGGCTGGGTGTAGCTCAGAATGGCCCCGGGCTCATCACTACGGTCACAAAATCCACAAACTCCAGATTGACTTTAACTTGAAGAGTTAAACTTAAGAACATTGAAAATCACTTGAGGGGAAAAAAGAGCCAAGGCGGACATCAAAATTGATAAGAGGAGAGTAAACCTTCCATTCTGGGTGTGCACACCACCGGGTGGCCGTGGTGCACAGAAACGACGGCTTTTAGTAGTCACAGAATATTAAGACTTTAGCTCTGTATACAGACGGTTAATTAAATCCCCATAGAACTTTACATTTTTCATATGTTTACAGACTTTTTTCCAGGTCTGGGGATGGAACCCAGGGGCATTCCACCTCCAAGCTACACCCCCTGCTCTATTTTTTATTCTTTATTTTTAAGCAGAGTCTCACTGAGTTGCAGAGGGCATCACTAAGTAGCTGAGGCTGGCTGTGAACCACGATCCTCCTGTCTCAGCCTCCCAAGTGCTGGGATTACAAGCCTGCGCCACCACGCCCGGCTCTACAGATTTTTTTTTTTTTTTTTTAATGTCTAATTCCCCTAAACTCTTCAAGGGGCTTAATTTGAAATTAAGTCTTAAATTTTAACTTTCCAAATCTCTCTTTTTTTTTTAACCAGGGACATTCTACCTCTGAGTTACACCCCCAGCCCTGTCTTATTTTTATTTTAAACAGGGTCTCATTGAGTTGCAGAGGGCCTTGCTAAGTTTGAGGCTAGTCTCCAACCTGTGACCCTCCTGTCTCAGCCTCTAACTTTACCAGTCTGTATAAACACTCAGCTAACTTGTAAAGCTCACAGGTCCAACTGACGCAGTACATTGAGCTTTCAGCTCTTCAAAGCCATGAATTTCAATTCTCAGTCACAATGAAAATGGGAATTTTAATGAGTCAGATTTTGTTAGTGTTTCAAGAACCTTAAACACACAGATTACCAAAAGCATTAAAAATCTTACACCTAGAATGAGAAAGTATTACCATGGGAGTTGGCCTATCAGTGTGAAACACTCATTTCCCTTCCAGTCCCAGGTAAGTCACTTAATTCAGCCGCATAAGGGATCAATTACTGTCTTGGGACGTCTGGAAGGCTCCGAGCTTGGCCCCGGAGGGCTCCTGCTCGGATGAGCACCCGGCCCCCATTGCTCTGGTCCTCGGGCTCTGCCAGGGCCACAGCACACTCAGCCCGTCAGCTTGGAATTTAGTTCCCCCACGCAGCGGGCCGTGACACCTGGAGACCTTTGTTCTCGGGCCAGGTGTGTGGTACCTTGGTCAGTGCTGTGTGGCGGTTTGGGTGGAGACCGCCCTCCTTGCAGTGAGGTCGACGTCGTGTCTCTTGGTTGGGAGTGAAGCGTCTTTAGCGCCCATTGGTTCTGTATCTTTACATAGGTTTCGGATCACGATTCCCTAACCCTGTTGACAAACTCAATCCATTATATTGATCAAGGCCAACTGCACTTACAGTGTGGTCTGGATCATGAGGAAAGTATGACTTCACAAAGACCCATCGGGCAAGCCGGGCCTGGCGGTGAGCGCCTGTCGGCCCAGTCCTTGGCAGGCTGAGGAGGAGAATTGCAAGTTCTAGGCCAGCCTCGGCAACTCACTAAGACCCTGCTTCAAAACAAAACAAAAGCCAGGGATGTAGTCAGTGGAAGAGTACGCCTGGGTTCAATCTCTAGTTCTATCTAAAAAAAAAAAAATCAGGAAGGACCATGTTATGTTGCAGTTACAATCTCCACGTCTGGTTTGGGATGACAGGTTTGTGTTCAGAGGCCAGTGCTCCCCATAGGTCAGCTGAGGGTCAAGACCTCCACTCCGGGCAGGACGAGGGCACCGAGGGTCACAGTGGGGGAAGCAGCGGCCCAAGAGGTGCCACAGAGCAGCAAGCCGCCCATCCAGTGCGCCAGCTAGAGGACAAGGGCCAGGAGCGCAGGAGCCCGGCCCAGCCCTCACGCTCTGCTGTTCCCCGGCCTTCCCCAGTTACCGTGCGGGGTGGACTTCTGGGGGATTTCACACGTCACCCCGTTTACCCTGTTACCTCGTCTTCAGGAGAATTAACTGCGTGTCTTCAGGGCTCGGACTCCACGGGACACGCTTCGGTGCTGGCTCCTGGCCTCCCTGTCCTGAGGCGGGAAGCAGCGCCGTCAGGCTGACTGAGCCTCCAGCTAGACCTCGGAGGGTGTGAGTGACCAGGGTGTTGGGCTAGGTCAGTGCTGGGGGCTGAACGAGGGGCATTCTCCCTCAAGCTACACCCCAGCCTTTGTATAAAGTTTTAAAAATTATTTTTGGCTGGGGTTGGTGTCACACGCCTGTCACTAACACTTAGGAGGCTGAAACAGAAGGATCACAGACTTGAGGACAGAAGCGAGACTCGGCGGCCTAGGGAGGCCCACTTTCAAAATAAATACAAACTAGGCTTGGGGGTGTAGCTTGGAGGTAGAACGCTTCTGGGTTCAATCCCCGGTAATACACACACACACACACACACACACACACACACACACACACACACACACGTTTTTTGGAACTGGAACTGAACCCAAGCACACTACCTTCATGATACGCCCAACCCTTTTTGGTTTTTGATTTTGAAACAGTTAAATTGCTAAGGGTCTCAGTAAATTGCTGAAGCTGGCCTCTAACATTTGATCCTCCTGTATCAGCCTCCCACATACTCGGGTGGAGAAGTGTGCTCCCACTTGTGGCTGAGGTAATACTGGTCAATTGATTGGTTGATAGTAGGGATTAAACCCAAGGTGGTTCTACCTCTGAGCTACACCTCTATCTTAAAAAATTTTATTCTGGCCAGGCATGGTGGCGCACGCTTGTAATCCCTGCGCTTGGGAGGCTGAGACAGGAGGATCGCACAGGTTCAAAGCCAGCCTCAGCTACTTAGTGAGGCTCTCAGCAACTTAGTGAGACCCTGTTTCCAAATAAAATATAAAACAGGTCTGGGAGTGTAGCCCGCAGGTAGAAAGCCCCTGGGCTACACCCCCAGTACCACACACACACACACACACACACACACACAAAAAAAAAAAAAAAAAAAAAAAAAAAAATTCTGCTCCTGGTGTGGTAGCACGTGCTTGTAATCCGAGCATTCAGGAGGTTGAGACAGGAGTCTGATGGTTCACGGCCAGCCTCAGCTACTTAGTGCAGTCCTTTGCAACTCAGATCCTGTTTCAAAAGAAAGAATAAAAATTAGGGCTGGAGGGTGTAGTTTGAAAGTATAATGTACCTGGGTTCCACCCCCCATTACTGAATAAAACAAATTCATTCTGAAAGGGTCTCGCTAAGCTAGTGTACACTGGCCTGAAGCGTGTGCTCCCCTGCCAGAGCCTCTCGCACACTGGGATTCTGGGCATGTGCCACGTAAAGAGCGTGTGCCAGGAGCAGCTCTGGCAAGGCGCTCCCGTGGCTCCTCCCGCGTCAGGACCTCACCTTCGGAGCTGCGCGGCTTCCTGCTCTTCATACCCGGCCAGCTGTAGGGGAGGAGAGGAGACCCCACCCCGGTGGGCAGGAGGGGCGGCTGCTGCTGAGGCCGGCCTGGGAAAACAGCTACCATGGCGGCGCTGCCAGCCCGGTCTGCCCGGGAGCTCCAGCTCCCTGTCTAACTCTGGCCTACCCTCTCGGGGACCCCAGAGAGGACCCGCGGCTCCCTCCCTCCTCCCCAGGGCCCTTGAGTTCAGTGAATGGCAGCTGGGGAAGCCCAGGCGATCGCAAGGCCTCCTGGGGCGCCTGCCCCCTCCTACCAGCAGCCTCCCTCCCTCCCCACGGGTTCACCGAGCTGCTCCCCGGCCTCCCTCCCCGCGGCCTCCACCCGGCCTCCTGCAGGTCCTGCTCCTCTCATCACACCTGTGACCCAGCTCCTGGGGAGGCTGGGAGGCTCGCTGGAGCCCGGATTGAGACCAACTCTGGTCCCAAGAAACCACACCAAACATTCCTGAGGGAGGATGTGCCCAACCCCCCAGCGGCGTCCCCGCACACACTCAGGCCAGCATCCCCGCCCTGGCTTCCCCCAGCGCGGCCCTCCTGCCGCCCTCCCTGTGCCCGCCGCCTCTGCCTCGACTTCCCTTCTTTGATGTTACTCCACAGCGCTTCCCAGTGCTTGAGGACGCGCCTACCTCCATGACGCGTGCTTCATGAGAGGGCCTTCGTTCTCTTCTTCACCACGGAACCTTCCAGAACAGTGCCTGGCACGTACTGAGCATGTGTTAACAATACCTAGGGAACACAAGCACTCAGCAAACGTGTGTGTGTGTGTGTGTGTGTGTGTGTGTGTGTGACCAAGGATTGAACCCATGGGCATTCTACCTCCGAGATATACCTCCAGTCCTTTTATTCCTGTTTTAACTTTCATTTTTTGAAACAGGGTCTTGCTAGGTTGCTGAGTCTTCCTATGCTGCTGAGGCTGTCCTCCAACGTTTGAACCTCCTGTTTCAGCCTCCTAGCACTGAGATTACAGGTGTGCCTCACCATGCCGGGCATTGTTTGTTTTTTTGTGGAAATTGGACAGCCTCAGCAACCTATTGAGGCCCTTAGAATAGAAAGCCGGGCGTAGTGGCGCATGCTTGTAATCCCAGTACTTGGGAGGCTGAGACAGGAGGATGGTGCAGTTCGAAGCCAGCCTCACTTAATGAGGCTCTAAGCAACTTGGTGAGATCCTGTTTCCAAATAAAATATAGGTCTGAGAGTGTAGCCCGGAGGTAGGAAACCCCTGGGTTCCACCCCAGTACCACACAAGAAAATAAATAAATAAAAAGAAAATGCTGGGGGTGTAGGTCAGAGGTAGAATGCCTCTGGGTTCAATCCCTGATATCAAAGAAGAAAAGAAGGGAGAAGAGGAAGTGGAAAAAGAAGAAGGGGAGGAGAGAAGGAAGCAGAGGAGGAGAAGGGGAAATTTCTACCACCAGGTGGCGCCGCAAGAGAAGAGTGCAGAGCTCCGGGCGGGCTCAACCTGTAAACAAGAGCTTTATCAGGAGCCAGGTGCCAAGGCACAAATTCGCAATCCCAGTACTTGGGAGGCTGAGACAGGAGGATCACAGGTTCAAGGACAGTATGTGTCGGGCCCGCTCGGCTAGACCGGGATGGGGCGGTGGCTCAAGATGGCGCCTAGGCATGTTGCCAAGTCACGAGGCTCACGAGGCTGGCGGTGCCCTGAGCCTGCGCAGTGAGCCCTATCAGGCGCCCTACGGATGATCAGTGACGCGGCGCCTCGTGCTACCACCAGCCCGCCTATGAGAGGGTTAGAAATGCGCATGCCCTAGCTGCGGGAAGCTTGGGGTTGGTGGAGGATGAGGGAGGGGTTATGAGACTGATATATATTTGCCTGCTGTGCGCATTGAAGGGGAAGCATCATCAGCAGACTCGGCGTTTGTGTCTTCTTTCCCGGGGCTCTGCAGGACGGAGCCTTAGGGATGCGACAAGTGGTGCCGAAACCCGGGAATGCCGTAGGGACGGGACAAGTATGCGATAATTAAGCAAGACCCTGTTGAAAATAATAAATAAATAAATAAATAAATAAATAAATAAGGCTGGGGGGTAGCTCAGAGGTAGAATGTTATTGGGTTCAGTCCCCAGAACCAGTAAGTGTAAAGTGCAAGTCCATATACAATGTAAAACCGGCTGCGGTGACTCTGGGGCCCGCTGTCCAAAGGCCACAGATACGGTGACGAATTTAGCTGCAGAGATCAAAGGATGAGAGTCCGACACGGGTTCGGCACCAGGTGTAAAGTGAAATGCAAGTCCATATACACTGTAAAACACGAGAGAAGTCCAGTACGCGTGCTACCAGCTTTAATGGTACGGTTCTCCCAGGGATGGAGCTGGGCAGTTCTGGGGACCGAGCACCCACTGGAGGCGAGAAGGGGAGTTTCCTTCTTTAAGGTACGCATCTTGGGGGCTGTGGTTTACAGACTCTTTCTGCCTCCAGAGTTCTGACCCCTCCCTGCCCATGCAGAGGGGACCTCGACTCATCGGTAAAAAAAAATGAAAGAAAAAGAAAAAGCAGGCGTTCACTAGGCTGCACACTTACTGCGCAGGAAGTTGTACAGGCCACACTGGCACAGGACACGGGCTGCGTCCTGAAGTGGCGGGGCCGGAGCAGGAGTTCATTATGGCCGTCTGGCCTTCTCCCCAGTGTGGTGCGGCAGGAGGCCGACCAGAGCAGGATGGAGAGAGACAGGAGAGCCGGAGACAAAGGGGTAGAGACAGAGACAGGAGAGACAGGGACAGAGAAATCTCCATGGATCAACATCGGCTGAGCATGGCAGCCACACCTGTAAACTCAGCACCGGGGGAGGAGATGCTTATCTTGTTTTTTCATGTTTTTGGGGTAGTGCTGGGGGTGTAGCCTGAGGGCAGAATGCCCCTGTGTTCCACCCCTAATCCTCCAAAATGACTACATAATAAATACAAAAAAAGAGATAGGCATCGTTTGACCAGTGGCAAAGGTCTTTGCACAGCCTGAAAGAAACTGGGAGGAAGCGGGGGCGGGAGCCAGGCGAGTCCTTGGGCATCCTGGGCCAAGAGGGGCTGTCCAGGACGGAGCAGGCCCCTGCCGCCCGGCTCGCCCCTCTCCTCCGCTCCTCTCCGCGGGGCGGGGCTCTTCTCTCCTCTCCTCTCCTGCTTTTCCTTTAAAGTTTCTTGGAGCCTTGGGATTATCTATCAGAGTGAGGTTCTCTGTGGCACAAATACACGCGCACACACGCATGCATGCACACGCACGCAGGCACGCAGCCTTGGTGTGTTTCCTCTCCACCCAGCCCGCTCCTCCTGCCCCCCTGAGCCATGAGTGAGGCGGGTCGTGCCACCTTCGTGTGCGCCATTCACAGAATGGATGGACGGACGGATGGACAGAGAGAGCATTCTGCCAAGTGAAGTCAGCCAGCCTCAGAAAGCCAGGATCCTGTGCTTTCTCTTCTATGTGGGAAGCAAGAAAGAAAAGGCTCTTCAGGTACCTGGGGGCGAAGCAGCAGGGGTGGGAGGGGAGGCAGGGGGTGGGGGGCGGAAGGAGCCCTCAAATAGCCCGGGCAGTGCCGCAGCCTCACCAGCTGTCTCCAAACCCGCTGTGTGGTAGCAAGGAAAGTACATATATATATATACATACAACCCACGCATGGCACTGCCGAAAAAAAAGTAAAAAGAACGAAAAGGGCTGAGAGTATAGCTCAGTGGTGGACCATCCCTGGTACCCAAATTAAAAAAAAAAAAAACATAGGAGAGGGAGGAAGAAGAGGAGGAGGAGGAGGGAGAGGAGGAGGAGTGGGGAAGGAGAAAAGGAGGAGGGAGAGGAGGGGGAAGGAGAGGAGGGAGAGGAGGAGAAGGGAGAGGAAGAGGAGGGGAGGAGGGAGAGGAGGAGGGGAGAAGGTGGAGAAGGAGGTGGGAGAGGAGGAGGGAGAAGAGGAAGAGGGAGGAGGAAGAGAGAGGAGGAAGAGGGAGGAGGAAGAGGGAGAGGAGGAGGAGGAGAGGGGGGTAGGGGTAGGGAGGGAGGAGGGGATGGGACCTGAGCTGTTGCAGGAGATCCCCGCAGGAGGGCAGGCAGGAGGATGGGAATCTGGCGGCTGCCATCAGTGAGCTGGCCCTAGTCCCAGGGCGCCATCTTGCCTCCTGCCCCAGCCTCCCGCCTTGCGCTTCCTTCTCGTGGTCTCTTGTGACCTCATCAGTGTTGTGGCTTTGACTTGCGACACTGGAGCTGACTTGTACAAGCCTGACCTGCAGCCTGCTCGGCCAGGCCAAGCACCCCATGCACCCCACTGGCCGCAGGCCGCAGGCCCCAGCACACCTGCTTTCCTTCGTCCCACACCTGTGTCTTCCCACCCTCCCGTCCCAGCGGTCAAAGCTTGACTACAACTGCCAGCTCCATGACCACCAGCTGGACCAGCGCTGTGACCGCCATGCTCTCCGGGGCCACTGCAGCACGGCCCATGCTCACTGAGCGGGCTTCCAACCGCATCCTGGCACTCCAGATTCTTGGCCAGGAGGATGTGGCTGTGCCCGGAGTGGCCCCATGGTAGGTCTCCTGTGTGTGTGTGTGTGTGTGTGTGTGTGTGTGTGTGTTACTGGGGATTAAACCCAGGAGCATTCTGCATCTACTCTGAGCCTACCCCTCCAGCCCTGTTTGTTTGTTTATTTATTTATTTATTTTTGCGGGTCTGGGGATGGAACCCAGGGGCATTCGACCTCCGATATACACCCCCTGCCCTATTTTTTATTCTTTATTTTGAAACCGAGTCTCACTGAGTTGCGGAGTACTGAGTTGCGGAGGGCCTCACTAGGTAGCTGAGGGTGTCCGCAAACCGTGGGATTACAAGCTTGCGCCACCACGCCCGGCTCTGTTTTATTTATATTTTGAAACAGGGTTTCACTAAGTTGCCAAGACTCTAAGTTGCTGAGGCTGACCTCGGGCCTGTGATCCTCCTGTCTCAGCCTCCCAAGTACTGGGATTACAGGCATGCGCCATCACACCTGGCTAAGTCAGGTGTCTTGTACTTCTTCAAGAAAAATCTGATCTTGCCGATAGGTGGGCACAGCCAAGCTCAGAGGACTTCCTTTTCAACTCTTCTAGCTTTAAACTTTTTTATTACTCAAAACTATTGCTGCAATTCTTATTTCTAGGACGTTTTAATTTTTATTTTTGTACTGGGGGTTGAACCCGGGGGCCTTCTACCTCCAAGCTACACCCCCAATCCTTTTAATTTTTCATTTGAAACAGGGTCGAGGCACGGGCCGTAAGGCCCCGGCCCCGGGCCGGGGGCTCACGCAGGGCCCGCCGGCACCCCCCGGAAGGTCCAGAGGCCCAGGCTGCAAGACCCTGGCACTGGAACCTACCAAGGGGTTAGGCCAGTGCCGGGGCCAGTGGAGCCAGGATCAGAGCCTGCCATGAGGCAAGGCTGGTTCCGGGGCCTCCGAGGCCAGGATCGGAGCTTGCCGAGGGGTTAAGCAGGTGCCGGGGCCAGTGAAGTCGGGATTGGAGCCTGCCATGAGGCAAGGCCACTACTGAGGCCTCCGAGGCTGGGATCGGAGTCTGCTGAGGGGTTAGGCTGGTGCCGGGGACAGCTAGTTCCGTGCCAGGGCAGCAAGGCCGGGATCGGAGCCAGCCGTAAGGCAAGGCCGGTGCTGGGACTTCTGAGGTCAGGATAGGAGCCTGTTGAGAGGTTAGGCCAATGCCGGGGCCAGCTAGACTGGTGCCGGGGCCAGTGAGGGCTGGATCGAAGCTGGCTGTGAGGCAAGGCCCGTGCTGGGGCTTCTGAGGCCAGGATCAGAGCCTGATGAGGGGTTAGGCTGGAGCTGGGGCCAGCAAGGCCAGGATTGGAGCCTGCCATGAGGCAAGGCCGGTACTGAGGCCTCCAAGGCTGGTTTCGGAGCCTGCCGAGGGGTTAGGCTGGTGCCGGGGACAGCAAGGCGGAGATCAGAGCCTGATGTGAGGCAAGGCAGGTACTGGGGCCTCTGAGGCCAGGATTGAAGCCTGCTGAGGGGTTAGGCTGGTGCTGGGGCCAGCTAGGCTAGTGCCAGTGCCAGTGAGGCCAGGATCAAAGCCGGCTGTGAGGCAAGGCCGGTGCTGGGGCCTCCAAGGCTGGGATTAGAGCGTGCTGAGGGGTTAGGCTGGTGCCAGGGCCAGCTATGCTGGTGCTGGGGCCATCTAGGCCAGTGCCAGGGCCAGTGAAGCCGGGATTGAAGCCGGCTGTGAGGCAAGGCCAGTGCTGGGGCTTCTGAGGCTGGGGTCGGAGCCTGCTGAGGGGTTAGGCTGGTGCTGGGGCCAGTTAGGCCGGGATCAGAGCCTGCCATGAGGCAAGGCTGATACTAAGGCCTCAGAGGCCAGGATCAGAGCCTGCCAAGTGGTTAGGCCGGTGCCGGGGCCAGCTAGGCCGGTGTCGGGGCCAGCGAGGCCAGGATCAGAGCTGGCCATGAGGCAAGACCACTGCTGGGGCTTCTGAGGCCAGGATCGGAGCCTGCCAAGTGGTTAGGCTAGTGTTGGGGCCAGCAAGGCCATGATCGGAGCCTGCCATGAGGCAAGGCTGGTGCTGGGGCCTTCAAAGCCTGGATAGAAGCCTGCCAAGGGGATAGGTCTGTGCCATGACCAGTGAGAGAGGGATCGGAGCCTGCAGTGAGGCAAGGCCACTACTGAGGCCTCCAAGGCTGGGATAGGAGCCTGCTGAGGGGTTAGGCCAGTGCCGGGGCCAGCTAGGCCAGTTCCGGGGCCAGTGAGGCCTGGATCTAAACCAGCTGTGAGGCAAGGCCGGTGCTGGGGATTCTGAAGCCAGGATCAGAGCCTGCTGTTTAGGCTGGTGCCGGGGCCAGCTAGGCCGTGATCAGAGGCTTCCATGAGGGAAGGCTGCTACTGAGGCCTCCGAGGACAGGATCAGAGCCTGCCAAGGGGTTAGGCCAGTGCCGGGGCCAGCGAGGCCAGGATTGGAGCTGGCCATGAGGCAAGGCCAGTTCTGGGGCTTCTGAGGCCGGGATCGGAGCCTGCCAAGGGGTTAGGTTGGTGCTGGAGCTAGCGAGGCCATGATCGGAGCCTGCCATGAGGCAAGGCCAGTGCTGGGGCCTCCAAGGCTGGGATTGGAGCATGCTGAGGGGTTAGGCTGGTGCCAGGGCCAGCGAGGCTGGGAGTTGAGCCTGCTGTGAGGCAAGGCCGATACTGGGGCCTGCAAAGCCTTGATAGGAGCCTGCCAAGGGGTTAGGCCAGTGCCGGGGAAAGCTAGGCCGGTGCTGGGGCCAGTGAGGCTGGGATCAAAGCCGGCTGTGAGGCAAGGCTGGGGCTGGGGCTTCTGAGGCTGGGATCGGAGCCTGCTGAGGGGTTAGGCTGGTGCTGGGGCCAGCTAGGCCGGGATCAGAGGCTTCCGTGAGGCAAGGCTGCTACTGAGGCCTCCGAGGCCAGGATCAGAGCCTGCCGAGGGGTTAAGCCAGTGCCCGGACCAGTAGGCCGGTGCCAGGGCCAGCAAAGCCAGGATCGGAGCTGGCCATGATGCAAAGCTGATGCTGAGGCTTCTGATACCGGGATCAGAGCCAGCTGAGAAATTTGGCTGATGCCGGGGCCAGCGAGGCCCGGATTGGAGCCTACCATGAGGCAAGGCCACTACTGAGGCATTTGAGGCTGGGATCGGAGCCTGCTGAGGGTTTAGGCTGCTGCTCAGGGCCAGTGAGACCAGTGCCAGGGCCAGCAAGGCCGGGATCGGAGCCAGCCGTAAGGCAAGGCCAGTGCTGGGGCTTCTGAGGCCAGGATTGGAGCCTGCTGAGTGATTAGGCCAGTGCTGGGGCCAGCTAGACTGGTGCCGGGGCCAGTGAGGCTGGGATCGAAGCCAGCTGTGAGGCAAGGCCGGTGCTGGGGCTTCTGAGGATAGGATCGGAGCCTGCTGAGGGGTTAGGCTGGTGCCAGAGTGAGCGAGGCTATGATCAGAGCCTGCTGTGAGGCAAGGCTGCTACTGAGTCCTCCCAGGCCGGGATCAGAGTCTGCTGAGGGATTAGGCTGGTGCCGGGGCCAGCGAGGCCGGGATCAGAGCTGGCTGTGAGGCAAGGCCAGTGCTGGGGCTTCTGAGGCCCGGATTGGAGCCTGCTGAGGTGTTAGGCTGGTGCCCAAGCTAGCAAGGCTGGGATCGGAGCCAGCTGTGAGGCAAGGCCGGTGCTGGGGCTTCAGAGCCTGGGGTCAGAGCCTGCTGAGGGTTTAGGCCAGTGCCGGGGCCAGCGAGGCCAGGATCGGAGCCAGCCATGAGGCATTGCTGATGCTGGGGCCTCCGAGGCCATGATCGGAGCCTGCCAAGGGGTTAGGCCGGTGCTGGGGCTAGCGAGGCCATGATTGAAGTCTGCCATGAGGCAAGGCCGGTCCTGAGGCCTCCGAGGCCGGGATTGGAGCCTGCTGAGGGGTTAGGCTGGTGCCAGGGCCAGCGAGGCCAGAAATGGATCCTGCCATGAGGCACAGCTGCTACTGAGGCCTCTGAGGCCAGGATAGGAGCTTGCCGAGTGGTTAGGCCAGTGCCGGGGCCAGCTAGGCTGGTGCTGGGGCCAGCTAGGCCGGTATTGAAGCCAGCTGTGAGGCAAGGCCGGTGCTGGGGCTTCTGAGGCCAGGATCGGAGCCTGCTGAGGTGTTAGGCTGGTGCCAGGGCCAGCGAGGCTGGCATTGGAGCCTGCCATGAGGCAAAGCCACTATTGAGGCCTCTGAGCCCGGGATCATAGCCTGCCAAGGGGTTGGGCCAGTGCCGGAGCCAGCGAGGCCGGAATTGGAGCCTGCCATGATGCAAAGCCACTATTGAGGCCTTCGAGGCTGGAATCTGAGCCTGCTGAGGGTTTAGGTTGGTGCCGGGGCCAGCTAGGCTTGTGCTGGGGCTAGAAAGTCCAGGATCGGAGCTGGCTGTGAGGCAAGGCCGGTGCTGGGGCTTCTGAGGCCAGGTTTGGTGCGGTTCCCCGCGGGGGGAGCCCCAAAGGGCTCCGAGCTCTCGCTGACCAGCAGTGAGAGCTGTCCAAAAGGCAACCGCACAACGTGGTGGGTGAGAAACTTCTCCTGAGTACCTGTGGAAGCAAATTGGTTAGTAGGGAAGGGATGACTCCAGACACAGGATGAGGATCTGAAGCAAACTTTATTGTTGGGGCAAGCCTTTTATGCAGTGAGAGGCTGGGGGAAGGGGAGAAGGGCTAAGGAGGAGGAGTGGAGCCAGGGCGACCAATCAGGAGTTGCCAATACAGCCTTTTGCACACAGCCCCGAGGGGGAAGTGGCGGGAAGCCGCAAGGCACGGATGTCACGTACACAGTTTGCTGGAATGTTAGAACAGTCAGATATCTGCGCACACAATGTTACATCTGGTGAATGTTAAACCTTCAATAAACCTTTGCAGTATGAAAGTCTTATTGTTTGCTCTAACTTTTCTCATGGCCATGAGCTACATTGATCAGAGCGAGGGCAGGAAGAGAACTGTTAGTCCCTAACTTATTTTTAACTGCTCACATTCTGTTGGCCTTGCCTCAGTGATAACTGCTCTCTGTTCTTCTTTTAAAGCAAGTTGCGGTCATCCAGAGTACAGCTGCAGCCTGGGGGAAGCTTAGGGTGGTTTTTAGGGACATTGCTTCTCGGCTCCCCACATCTCCCCCTTCTGTATTTACTGACGGCGAGACGGCGAGGAGTTGTTGGAGGTGCCCCTCAGGGGTAGTGCTCAGCAGTTGCAGCGGCGTTTGAAATCACGCCAAGCTTTCGCCATTCGCGAGCTGCAGGATGGAGATTTTTTCTCCAGTCGTTCAAACTGCTCGAAGGCAAGCGATGGTGTAGGGGGAGAGTCTTCGGCAGCTTCCTTTGCTGTGTCTGGTTCTGGGTAGGGGGCATCTTCTGTGGCCCCTAGCTGCTGATACATGACGGTTGGATGCTTCTTTGTGGCTTCGTCGATTTGGCCTTTGACAAAGCTGGTGAGGCGGCGAAAGGCCCAGGGGCCAAAGGAAATGAGCAGCATAAAGCCAATGAAGGGTCCCAGAAAAGCTGGGAGCAGTGTAGATAACCACGGAGTGGTGGAAAACCAGTTCTTGTACCAGCCCTCGCTCTGATCAATCTCTCTACGTCTTTCCTCAAGACTTTGTTCTATTCTTTTTATGCTATCTCGAACCAGACCTGTTTCGTCTTTGAATACACAACATTCCTCTTTCAATGCGGCGCATACCCCCCCTTCCTTCAAAAATGCCAGATTGAGACCGCGACGATTTTGGAGGACCATTTCTGCTAGAGAATTAACAGTGTTAGTTAGGTGTTTAAGTCCTTGTTTGAGCTCCGCAAGATCCTCATCAACCTTTCTGCGCAGGACCTCAAGGTGGCGGAACTGCCCTTGAGTTTCTACCAGGGAGGCAATGCCCGTGCCGGCGCCGGTAGCTCCAACTGCGAGGAGGAGGCCCACCGTGATGGCCGTGAGTGGTTCCCGTTTGATACGAGAGTAGCCCGGGCCGGTCATGCGGGCGACGAGGAGGTCCTCAGTGTGATGGACGGAGAGGCGTGGCAGCAGGAGAATAAGAACACAATAGTCGTTAGAGGCATAGAAATCATTAATAACAATATGTGGGGAAAGACCCGAGGCACAGGCAAAATAGGTCCCATTAGGTGCAACAAGGTAATTCTCGCGATCGGGAGGCGAGGGGTAAACGAGCATGGAAGCGTTACAGGTGGATGACATCTTGCGAGGCATTCTAGTACCATTGGGATGGAGGCAGAGGCCAGAGCCGATGATCTGACCAACAGTGATGGCATGAGCGTTGTGAACATCCCAGGGGAGGGAAGCAGGATCTGTACAGGAAACAGGGTCACCATGGACTGCGATACCTTCATAAAAGGGAGGGGCAGGGGAAAAGCAGATCCAACATTGCTTATAGGCGGGATCGGGGATAGCCATGGCAGAGGCATTCATAATATCAAGCAAACGGGCGGTATCGGAGGGGGCTCCTGGAGGAAGAGTTAGTTGATATGGCACAGGGGTGAGAAAGGAAAAGGGAGGGGGAGAATCACTGGAAGAGGAAAGAGAAGGAGCAGGGGAAGGGGTAATGGGGGCAACGAGGGGTGGAGGGGTGAGGGGAACAGATGGAGGAATTAAGGCTTTATTAGGTCCTAGACCATAGGGCGTTAAACTATAGGGGGGGTTTTTCAGGAGTCGGATAGAAAATGAGAGTCCTTGATCATAAAGGGATTTATACAATCGTAGGCCCCAATGCACAGGTCGAGACCAGTCATGGGCTTTACCAGCAGTTGTAAAGGTTATAACAAGGGGATTACACCAGGAGGAGGGGTTAAGAGCGCAGAGACAATCAGAGGGTGCGGGAGTAGCATAACAGCGTTGGGGGCCACGGACGGAACGTCCCCTGCGTATGGTAATGAAATCCCACTTGGAAGAGGGCTTCCAATAGGTATCGCCGGTGGTTTCGCATCCCCATGCGGCACAATAATAATCAGACAATAGGCCACAATTGGCGGCAGACTCACGAGGGCGGTGATTACCGGGGCAAAGATAAATGGGGGCGGCAGCTAGTTGATCGCGTTGTTTCGGGCGGTCACATCGAAATTGGGAACCCTGACAGGCCTGTTTACTGGAGTAATCATTAACGGGGCCGGCGCGAGGAAGAAAAGAATTTTCAGTGCCCCAGCAGTATGAAGCGCCGAGGGCTAGCGCACAGAGGTCAACATATAGGGTAGGAAAGGGGGTTTTATTGGAAAGAAGGCTAGTACTGTTGGCAATGTCACCGGCTTCGTTCACAATAAGCCAGGTATAATTATAAAGGGCATAGGGGGAAGACTGCCGGGCGTAGTGCACATCAGGAGTTCGGAGAAGGAGCAAAGACAGGAGCCTCAGGGTCCAAGTTGGAGGCCTCATTTTGCGCAGGAGCTGTGGAGAGAACAGAAGGAGAGGCCTCAGGGGCCGGTTCCCTGGGAGGGTTGAACGGCTTAACAAGTCTTTCAGGAAGCCAACGGGTTTCTTCAGTGTCAGGGTTGTGAACGCAGGCATAACCTTTGCCCCAGATCAGCACAGGGTGGGGGCCAAGCCAGGCTCCTGTGCGAACATCTTTCCACAGAACGGTGGAGAAAGAGGAGGCTGAGGCCGGATGCCACAGCCTGTCAGCCGCTGACTTCCCTTCTGTGTCAAGAGAGAGGAAGTTGAGCACAAAAAGTGCATGGTTAAGCAGTAACCGAGGGGTTATTTTAAACCCTTGAAAAACAAGATCTTGGGTGGAAAGTTTGTGGAGCATATTTTTTAATGTCGAGTGAGCTCGCTCAATGATGCCTTGGCCTTGTGGGTTAAGGGGAATTCCAAATGTATGAGATATTCCAAATTTAGAGAGAAAGATTTTGAGTTTATCAGAAATATAAGCTGGACCATTGTCAGTCTTGATCGTTTTCGGTGTGCCAATAACTGAAAAACAGTGAAGAAAATGGGCGACAACATCTTTAGCTGCCTCTCCTGTGTGCAGAGAGGCACAAAGGAAACCGCTAAACGTATCGATAGAAACATGAACATACTGGAGGGAGCCAAAAGGCTGGAAGTGAGTGATATCTGTTTGCCAGAGGGCTCCTGGGGTGAGGCCCCGGGGGTTAACACCCGAGTGAGGTTCAGGCAAGAGAGAGAGACAGGATTTACAGGACTTAACAATAAGTCGGGCTTGTTCCCTAGTAACGCGGAACTTGTGGCGCAGTGTTTGCGCGTTGAGATGGTGGAGGGCGTGAGCGCGTTGCGCCTGCTCTAAAGGAGAAGGAGTAGGAGAAGAGAAAATGGCTGCCATGGCTAAAATGGAGGAGGGCCTAGTGGCCGTGTCTACCTGGGCGTTGCCCGTAGCAAGGGGTCCGGGCAGAGAAGTGTGGGCCCGAATATGGGCAATAAAGAAAGGGTGTGAGCGAAGTAGGATAAGTTGTTGAATGGAGGAAAAGAGTTTAAAGGCAGTTGTGGTAGGTTTAATAAAGGGAACAGTTTCAAGAAGAGGGATGGAGTGCGCAATATAAGCACTATCAGTATATAAATTGAAAGGGGCGGCAACAAGTTGAAAAACCTGCAGGATGGCAAACAATTCAACATGTTGAGCCGAGGTATAGGGCGTATTAAACGTGGAAATCTCACCAGAAATGGACAGAGCGGCAGTTCCCGAGGAGCTACCATCTGTGAAAACAAGTGTGGCCTGTGGGATAGGTACAGAGCGGGAGAGGGTAGGAAAAACAACAGGATTGCGATTGAGGAATTGAATAAGTTTATCAGAGGGGTAATGAGAAAGAAGAGTACCAGAATAGGAAGTGAGAAACAAAGCCCAATCGATAGATGTAATTTGGAGGAACTGCAAGTTTTGTGGGGAGTAAGGAAGAATAATGGAATGAGGATGAATACCAAAAATTTTTACCGAGAGGGTAAGCCCATGGTTGAGGAGGGAAATGATAAGGTCAGGGTATGTGGCAAGAACCTTGGGAGGGGTGGCAGGGAGATGAATCCAATACAAAGGGGCGGACTGGTAAAAAACCGCAGTGGGGGCAAAGGTGGTGGCCAAAACAATAAGCTGGAGAGGCTTTCGAGGGTCATAATAGACAAGTGACTGACCATAAATGGCCTGTTCCACGAGATGGAGGGCCTCCTTCGCAGCAGGAGTGAGCGAACGAGGGGATGTAGGGTCTGAATCCCCCTGGAGGATGTCAGTCAGAGGCTTGATGTCTCCCGTGGAGAGTTTAAGATATGGGCGCAGCCAAGTGATGTCCCCGAGGAGTCTTTGGAAGTCATGGTAAGTTTTCAAATGTGAGGTGCGCAGCTGCAACTTTTGAGTGCGCACAGACGAAGGGAGCAGCTCAAAACCAAGAAACAAGTGAGGAGGATGAAGTTGGACTTTGTCCTGCGAAATGGCAAAACCATGAGCCTTAAGAGAGGAGACAAGGTGAGATGCTACATGGAGCAACTCATCAGGATCAGTGCCGAGGAGCAAGATATCATCCATATAGTGATAGAAAGAGACAGTTGGATACAGGGAACGGAAGGGATCCACATATGAGGCAACGTAAACCTGACAAAGAGTAGGGCTATTAGCCATACCCTGAGGAAGGACTTTCCACTGATACCGAGCAGCTGGACCAGACGCATTAATAGGAGGGAGGGAAAAGGCAAATCTAGGACAATCAGCAGGATGGAGAGGAATAGAAAAGAAGCAATCCTTGAGATCTAAGATAATCTTATGGGAGCCGGCAGGGAAGGCTGTAGGGACCGGGAGACCAGGCTGGGTGGCCCCCATGGGCTTCATGGAGGCATTGATGCGGCGTAAGTCATGCAGAAGGCGCCATGAACCTGATTTTTTCTTGATGACAAAGATGGGGGTGTTCCAGGGAGAGGTAGTGGGTTCAATGTGGTCAGCTGCAAGCTGTTCTTGTACGAGGGCGGATGCTGCAGCGAGCTTTTCGGTGGTGAGGGGCCACTGAGCGACCCAAATCGGGTCATCAGAGGACCAGGAAATGCGCAAAGAGGGACGAGGGTTTGGAGCGAGCGTGGGGAGAGCTGAAGATGCCGGTGGTAAGGTAAACTGAGCATATATGGAGGAGGATAAGGATTTATCAGGAATGGGAGACGAGAGGGAGGAAGAGTAGCCGAAGCCGTGGCGACCGGGGTTGGGGGTGGCCGTGATGGGCTTGGTAATACCTTGAAGGTATTTTCCGAGTCCTTTTGAGGGGACATAGCCGGAGGCAAGCATCTGGTTAAGAATTTTTTTATCCCGACATTTAAGAAGAACAAGGCCCATTTGGTCCATGAGGTCTCTCCCCCACAGATTAATAGGAAGATCGGGGATAATGTATGGGCGAACGAGGCCGGTATCACCATCCTCGTCCTGCCATACAAGGCGGTGGGCACTGAGGTGGACCTGCTTGGCTGTGCCCGCAACGCCGGAGATAGGAGAGGGGGAAGGAGTAGTAGGCCAATCCGGGGGCCAGTCGAGCGGTGAAAAGCAAGTGGTGTCAGCACCTGTGTCCAGGAGGCCGTGGAAAAGGCGTCCTTGGATGGTCAAGGAAAGAATGGCAGATGGGCGTTCTTCACAGATAGTTTTAATCCAATAAACATCAGAGGAACCAGGCCTGGTAGGACCTCGAGAATGAGGAAGGGCGGGAAGCGCAACGGCTAGGGGTAGAGGCAGGGCCTGGGCTATGCGAGTGCCAGGAGAGATTTGAATAGGATGATAGGGGGCGACCGCATTGAGGAAGATTTCACCAGAATAATCACCGTCCACGACAGAGGGCTGGATAATAAGCCCAGCAATAGTGGAGGAGGCGCGGCCAATAATCATGAAAAAATAACCAGGGGGAGGAGGACCATAGATACCAGTGGGGATGGAGTAAATACCGCCCTGGGGAGTTAATAAGTGGGGGGAGGAGGCACACAAGTCAAGTCCTGCTGAGCCGGGGGTGGCCCGGAGGAGGGAGGCGGTTGAGGGGCGAAGGCCTGGGATGGGGCCTGCTGAAGGTAGGCCTGATGCTTGGCCGGAGTCCCAGTCTGAGCCCCCGAGGCTGGGACAAAGTTGATGTGACGAGGCTTGGAGCGCGGGGCTTGGGGGCAGCCCCTGGAGGAGTTTCCCTGAGGATGGGTTGTGTGTGGCTGTTGAAGGCGGGGGTTCGGGCCGAGGTAGTTACCTTCAACGTCAGTGGTGGATCGGCAGGAGGCCTGCCAATGGCGGCTGCGGCGGCAGCGGGGGCACAAGGAGGGCCTAGGAGTGGTGGAACTCGTGAGAAGGGCAGGAGCATGGCGCTCAGGGCAGCGGCCTGCAAAGTGGCCAGGCTTGCCGCAAGAATAACAGGTTCGGCCAGAAGATTGGCCTTGAAAGGCGACAAGGGCGCCCGCAACCTGAGTAGCAAAGGAGTGAGCGCTTTTACAAAGAGAGATCATCTCTTCCAGTGTGCGAGAGGGCTTAGGTCCCTTAAGGATCTGTTGACACGCAGGATTGGCATTTTCAAAAGCCAACTGTTTAATGAAGGGATTAGAGGTATCAGTGATGCCCGTGGTGCGATCAAAGGCCTCCAAGAGGCGGGAAATGAAAGCATGATAGGGTTCATCATCTGCCTGCAAGATCTTAGCAAGAGGGAGTTGGGGATTGCTGGAAGGAAGCGCCTTCCAGGCACGAAGAGCAGCCTGAGAAGTGAGATTGAGTAGGTGATAAGAAATGCGGCGCTGGGCCTGGAGAGTATCATAAGGTTCCTGTCCGGAAATCTGAAGGAATTCATCCTTGTTTCCGCGGGCGAGTTCCTTACAGTTAGTAATGAACTCTGCCTCCCAAAGAACGATTTGGTCAGTCTTGAGGCAGCGGCGGACAGTAAGGCGCCATTCGAGGGGGAAGAGGTTCCCGCCGAAGGACAAAGTCTCGAGGCAGGAAAGGGTGTAAGGGGCCTGTGGGCCGTATTCAAGGACCGCCTTGCGGACCTCCTTAAGGGAGGCTTGATCCAACTCCCGGTAGGAGACGGCCTCACGGAGGAGGCTGCCGGGAGCTCGGCGAGGGCCGAAGGGGCCATCAACGACCTCCTCCTCCGAATCGGAAGCAGGCTCAGGTTCCGGGGCCGGAGGGGCCGCAGGGGCTGCAGGGGGCTGTGGCGGGAGCGGAGGCGGCGGCGGAACAGGGTCACCGGAGGAGGAAGGCTGAAGAGGGGCGGCGCCGCCGGAGGCAACAGCGCCCCGGGAACGGGTGATCATAGGGTGGGAAGAGGAGGACGGAGCGGGAGAGCGGGTGGAGGCGGGAGGAGGCGAGGGGGGGGGTGCAAGAATGGCAGGGAAGGCTTGCAGCGGCGAGGAAGGGCGGGGCAGGGAGAGAAGGCGTTCAAGAGAGGAGCATAACTTTGTAAGGGTGGTTTCAAGGGAGGAGGAGACGACGGCTGGGGCGGGAGCGGGGGACCCGATAGGGGGCTGAAGCCGAGAGTCATAGGCAGCAGCTGCCTCCTCCAGGGTAGCCTCGTCCTGAGGCGAAAGAGTATCAGGCGAGGGAGGGCGACTGAGACTCGCAGTAGATACCGCGGGGGCCGTGGGGAAGGAGGGGACGTAGGGCGGGGGCTGAGAAGCAGAAGATTCAAGGGGGGGGAGAGGGGAGACGGGGGTATGAGAGCGGGAGGCCGAAGCGAGGACAGCCTCCGCGGCAGCAAGGATATCGGCACAGGCAGAGGAGACAGGAGCGGCAGTGATGATGCCATCAAGAAGTTGCCAGTATTTAAGGAGACAGTCTTTGAAGGCGGGGTCATTGAGCTTGTCTCCGTAGGCGGAGAGATCATTGCCAATGGTGAGCCAGGTAGAGCGGGCGATTTTAGGGGCAGTAAAAACAAACCAAGGAGAGGCTTTATGAACAGTAAGAAGAAATTGACAGAGATCAGCCTTGGAGACATGAATCTTGCGAGAGAGGAGTTCATCCTGAAGGGACCGGAGGAAACGGGCTTCCGTGGTAAGGGCGGAGCCCATTGTGGCCAAAAGGCGAAAAGGGGCCTAAGGGCGAACAAAGTGGCCAACCGGCGAACAAAAGCGTCCGAAAATGGACAGGGCGGGCCCAGAGGCGTAGACCGACGAGTAGCGACAGGAGTCGCGAAGAGGGTGCGCACGGGGAAGGGGCACGCGAAAGGGCTTACCGTGGCGTGCTGGCCTTCGACAAAACGGTCGTGGTCGGTCGATAAGGAGAAGGATGACAACCACGTTGGGCGCCAGATGCGGTTCCCCGCGGGGGGAGCCCCAAAGGGCTCCGAGCTCTCGCTGACCAGCAGTGAGAGCTGTCCAAAAGGCAACCGCACAACGTGGTGGGTGAGAAACTTCTCCTGAGTACCTGTGGAAGCAAATTGGTTAGTAGGGAAGGGATGACTCCAGACACAGGATGAGGATCTGAAGCAAACTTTATTGTTGGGGCAAGCCTTTTATGCAGTGAGAGGCTGGGGGAAGGGGAGAAGGGCTAAGGAGGAGGAGTGGAGCCAGGGCGACCAATCAGGAGTTGCCAATACAGCCTTTTGCACACAGCCCCGAGGGGGAAGTGGCGGGAAGCCGCAAGGCACGGATGTCACGTACACAGTTTGCTGGAATGTTAGAACAGTCAGATATCTGCGCACACAATGTTACATCTGGTGAATGTTAAACCTTCAATAAACCTTTGCAGTATGAAAGTCTTATTGTTTGCTCTAACTTTTCTCATGGCCATGAGCTACATTGATCAGAGCGAGGGCAGGAAGAGAACTGTTAGTCCCTAACTTATTTTTAACTGCTCACATTCTGTTGGCCTTGCCTCAGTGATAACTGCTCTCTGTTCTTCTTTTAAAGCAAGTTGCGGTCATCCAGAGTACAGCTGCAGCCTGGGGGAAGCTTAGGGTGGTTTTTAGGGACATTGCTTCTCGGCTCCCCACAGTTTGGAGCCTGCTGAGGGGTTAGGCTGGTGCCGGGGCCAGCGAGGCCAGGATTGGAGCCAGCTGTGAGGCAAGGCCGGTGCTGGGCCTTCAGAGCCTGGAGTCCGAGACTGCTGAGGGGTTAGGCCAGTGCCGGCGCCAGTGAGGCCAGGATCAGAGCCTGCCAAGGGGTTAGGCTGGTGCTGGGGCTAATGAGGCCATGATCGGAGCCTGCCATGAGGCAAGGCCGGTCCTTGGGCCTCCAAGCCCAGGATTAGAGCCTGCCAAGGTGTTAGGCTGGTGCTGGGGCAGCGAGGCCGGGTTCGGAGCCGGCTGTGAGGCAAGGCTGGTGCTGGGGCCTCCGAAGCCTGGATAGGAGCCTGCTGAGGGGTTAGGTAGGTGCCAGGGCCAGCGAGGCCAGAATCAGAGCCTGCCATGATGCAAAACCACTACTGAGGCCTTCGAGGCTGGGATCTGAGCCTGCCGAGGGTTTAGTCTGGTGCCGGGGCCAGCTAGACCAGTGCTGGGGCCAGAAAGGCCGGGACCAGAGCCTGCTGTGAGGCAATGCCAGTGCTGGGGCTTCCGAGGCCAGCTTTGGAGCCTGCCAAGGGGTTAGGCTGGTGTTGGGGCCAGCTAGGCCGGGACCAGATCTTGCCATGAGGCATGGCCGGTGCTGGAGCCTCCGAGGCCGGGATTGGAACCTGGGAGGGGTTAGGCTGGTCCTGGGGCAGTGAAACCGGGATCGGAGCTGGCTGTGAGGCAAGGCTGGTGCTGGGGCCTCCAAAGCCAGGATAGGAGCTTGCTGAGGGGTTAGGTCAGTGCCGGGGCCAGCGAGGCCAGGATTGGAGCCTGATGTGAGGCAAGGCCCCTACTGAGTCCTCTGAGGTTGGGATTGGAGCATGCTGAGGGGTTAGGCTGGTGCCAGGGCCAGCGAGGCCAGGATCAGAACCTGCAGTGAGGCAAGGCCACTACTGAGGCCTCTGATGCTGGGACCGAAGACTGCTGAGGGCTTAAGCTGGTGCCTGGGCCAGCTAGGCCAGTGCCGGGACCAGTGAGGCCGGGGTCGAAGCCGGCTGTTAGGCAAGGCCAGTCCTGGGGCTTCTGAGGCCGGGATTGGAGCCTTCTGAGGGGTTAGGCTGGTGCTGCGGCCAGCAAGGCTGCCATTGGAGCATGCCATGAGGCAAGGAAACTACTGAGGCCTCCGAAGCCAGGATCGCAGCCTTCTAAGGAGTTGGGCCAGTGCCAGGGCCAGCTAGGCCAGTGCTGGGGCCAGCGAGGCTGGGATTGGAGCCTGCTGAGGGGTTAGGTTGGTGCTGGGACCAGCGAGGCCGGGATTGGAGCCTGCCATGAGGCAAGGACACTACTGAGGCCTCCGAGGCGGGGTCGGAGCCTGCCAGGGGTTAGGCTGGTGTCGGTGCCAGCTAGGCCAGTGCCGGGGACTGCAAGGCTGGAATCGGAGCTGGCCGTGAGGCAAGGCCAGTGCTGGGGCTTCTGAGGCAGGGATCAGAGCCTGCTGAAGGGTTAGGCTGGTGCCGGGGCCAGCGAGGCCGGGATCGGAGCCTGCCATGAGGCAAGGCCACTACTGAGGCCTCTGAGGCCAGGATCACAGCCTGACAAGGGGTTAGACCAGTGCCAGGGCCAGCTAGGCCGGTGCCGGGGCCAAAAATGCTGGGATCGGAGCCGGCCATGAGGCAAGGTCGATGCTGGGGCTTCAGAGCCTCGGGTCAGAGCCTGCTGAGGGGTTAGGCCAGTGCTGGGGTCAGTGAGGCCAGGATAGGAGCCAGCCATTAGGCATTGCCGATGCTAGGGCATCCGAGGCCAGGATCGGAGCCTGCCAAGGGGTTAAGCTGGCGCTGAGGCTATTGAGGCCGTGATCGGAGCCTGCCATGAGGCAAGGCTGGTGTTGTGGCCTCTGAGGCCAGGAATGGAGCCTGCTGAGGGGTGAGGCTGGTGCCGGGGCCAGCAAGTGCGGGATTGGATCCTGCCATGAGGCATGGCCACTACTGAGGCCTCCAAGGCCGGTTTTGGAGCCTGCCGAGGGGTTTGGCTAGTACCAGGGCCAGCGAGGCCAAGATCAGAGCCTACTGTGAGGCATGGCCAGTACTGGGACCTCAGAGGCCGGGATGGAGCCTGCCGAGTGGTTAGGCTGGTGCTGGGGCCAGCGAGGCTGGGATTGGAGCTGGCTGTGAGGCAAGGCCGGCGCTGGGGCCTCCAAAGCCAGGATAGGAGCCTGCTGAGGGTTTAGGTTTGTGCCGGGGCCAGCAAGGTTGGGATTGGAGTCTGCCGTGAGGCAAGGCCACTACTGAGGCCTCCGAGGCTGGGATCGGAGCCTGCTGAGGGGTTAGGTAGGTGCCGGGGCCAGGGCGGCTGGAATGGAGCCTGCAGTGAGGCAAGGCCACTACTGAGGCCTCCAAGGCTGGGATTGGAGCCTGCTGAGGGGTTAGGCCGGTGCTGGGTCCAGCTAGGCTGGTGCCAGGACCAGTGAGGCCAGGATCGAAGCCGGCTGTGAGGCAAGGCTGGTGCTGGGGTTCTGAAGCCAGGATCAGCTGAGGGGTTAGGCTGATGCCAGGGCCAGCGAGGCCAGCATCGGAGCCTGCCGTGAGACAAAGTCACTACTGAGGCCTCCGAGGTCGGGATTGCAGCTTGCGAAGGGGTTGGGCCAGTGCCGCGGCCAGCTAGGCCAGTGCCGGGGTCAGCGAGGCTGGGATCGGAGCTTGCCATGAGGCAAGGCCGGTGCTGGGACTTCTGAGGCTGGTATCGGAGCCTGGTGAGTGGTTAGGCTGGTGCCGGGGACAGCGAGGTCAGGACTGGAGCCTGCCATGAGGCAAGGCCACTACTGAGGCCTCTGAGGCCAGGTCAGAGCCTGCTGAGGGGTTAGGCTGGTGTCAGGGACAGCTAGGCCGGTGCCGGGGCCCGCAAGGCTGGGATTGTAGTCGGTCGTGAGGCAAAGCCGGTGCTGTAGCTTCTGAGGCTGGGTTCAGAGCCTGCTGAGGGGTTAGGCTGGTGCCAGAGCCAGCAAGGCCAGGATTGGAGCCTACAGTGAGGCAAAGCCGCTACTGAGGCCTCCAAGGCCAGGATCACAGCCTGCCAAGCGGTTAGGCCAGTGCCGGGGCCAGCTAGGCCAGTGCTGGGGCCAAAAACACCGGGATTGGAGCCAGCCATGAGGCAAGGATGATGCTGTGGCTTATGAGGCCGGGATCAGAGCTTGCTGAGGGGTTAGGCTGGTGCTGGGGCCAGCGAGGCCGGGATCGGAGCCTGCCATGAGGCAAGGCTGCTACTGAGGCCTCCGAGGCTGGTTTTGGAGCCTCCCGAGGGGTTAGGCCAGTGCCGGAGCCAGCAAGGCTGGGATCGGAGCCTGCCATGAGGCAAGGCCAGTACTGAGGCCTCCGAGGCTGCGATCGGAGCCTGCTGAGGGGTTAGGCCATTGCTGGGGACAGCTAGGCCAGTGCCAGGGCCAGTGCAGCTGGGATTGTAGCTGGCCGTGAGGCCAGGCTGGTGCTGGGGCTTCTGAGGCTAGGATCGCAGCCTGCTGAGGGGTGAGGCTTGTTCCGGGGCCAGCTCGGCCGGCATTGGAGCCTGCCATGAGGCAAGGCCACTACTGAGGCCTCCAAGGCCAGGATCAGAGTCCGCCAAGGGTTTAGGGTAGTGCCGGGGCCAATGAGGGCGGGATCGGAGCCGGCTGTGAGGCAAGGCCGGTGCTTGGGCCTCCAAGGCCGGGGTCAGAGCCTGCTGATTGATTAGGTGTTGGGGCTAGCGAGGCCAGGATCGGAGCCTGCCGTGATGCAAGGCCGGTGCTGGGGCCTCCAAGGCCGGGATTGGAGCCAGCCGAGGGGTTAGTTCAGTGTGGGGGCCAGCAAGGCCAGGTTTGGGCCTCCCATGAGGCAAGGCTAGTGCTGGAGCCAGCGAGGTCGGGATCAGAGTCCTCCGGGTGGCCAGGCCACTACTGTGGCTGTCAAGAGTGGGATAGAAACTTACAATGCGGCATGCACAGAGGAATATCACAGAAAATAAAAACTGGATGCTTCCCTAATTAGCAAAAACTTAGGAGGAAAGGGGTGACAGGAGGAGGTTGGGTTGTAGAAAGGGCCCTATTGAGAAGCAATTAAGATGAACAATCAGAGGGGATGGGATGGGGGAGGACGGAGCCTCTTTAAAACTCAGGAGGTGCGTAAACAAATGTATCAAAGTTAATCACCAATCAAGCATGGGATGGAGGGAGGGGGAGGGAACGGGATGGGGGCTGGATGGGGGCTGATTGGATGATGTGTGCTTGTGTATCCTCTCAAGTCTTGTATTCCAATGTGATGTATGATTACATTGCACCAATAAAAATAATAAAATCAATAAATAAATACTTACTGTCAAGGAATATGAAAAAAAAAAAAGAAACAGGGTCTCACTAAGTTGCTGAAGGTCTTGCTAAGTTTCTGAGGCCGGCCTCAAATGTGAGGTCCTCCTGTCTCAGCCTCCCAAGTACTTGGGATGCAGACCTTGCCTGGCTTGGGGAGCATCTTCCTGCCCCTTGCCCCCTCGTCTCTGTCAGCCTCCCGTCACCACGCTCGTCCCTTGTCTCACTCGTGCGGTGGTAGGCGTCCGCCAGGCGGCCTCCTAGACCCAGTGCACCTGCGCGTGGCGCCGCCCCGGGCCGTCTGCCTGCGCGGCCACCCCGTCCGTCCTCGTCTTTGCAGCTGGGCTGGCCGCCCCGGGGTCCCGCTGGGGCAGGTTCACGCTGGTCCTTCCACCCCACCCGGATCCCCTTGTCCTGGCCAGTGGGCGCGCAGACTCCCCAGCGCCAAAACCGTGTAAAGCAGTGAGTGTAGTCACGCCGGTGAGTCTGGCGAAATCACTTCTATCTTCGCTCCGTTAGTGAAATGTCGGAGTGGAACGTCAGCCTGTGTTCAGGTCCCAAACCCTGGCTTCCGAGTGCGGAGAGCAGGTACACTAATCTGGAACGAGTGGCTAATTTCCTATTATTATTATTTATTAGTTTGGTACTGGAGATTGATTCCAGGGGCATACTGCCTCCCAGCTACATCCCCAGCACTTTTTAAAAGTTTGAAACAGGGTCTCACTAAGTTCCTGAGACTGGCCTCGAACCTCTGATCCTCCTGTCTCTGCCTCCCAAGTACTGAGATTATAGGCATACACCACCACGCCTGGCTTCTACTTCATTTTTTCTTTTTTTTTTGGTGGTACTGGAGGTGGAACCCAGAGGCTTTCTACCTCCGGGCTACACTCCCAGACCTATTTCATATTTTATTTGGAAATAGGGTCTCACTAAGTTGCTGAGAGCCTCACTAAGTAGCTGAGGCTGGCTTCGAACCTGTGTGATCCTCCTGTCTCAGCCTCCCAAGCGCTGGGATTACAAGCGTGCGCCACCGTGCCCGGCCCTACCTCATTATTATTATTATTATTATTATTATTATTATTATTATTATTATTATTGGTGGTACTGGGGTTCCTGGAAGCCCTTCTACCTCCGGGCTACACTCCCAGACCTATTTTTACATTTTTATTTGGAAACAGGGTCTCCTAAGCCAGCACGCGTGGCTGGCTTCGAACCTGCGCGATCCTCCTGTCTCCGCCTCCCGAGCGCGGGGATGACAAGCGTGCCCACCACGCCCGGCCCGACCTCATTTTTAAGTGTGTGTGTGTGTGTGTTTAGGAGGGAGGGAGGAAGGGGGGGGAGAGAGAGAGAAAGAGACGTTCCACTTTCAGCCTTTTTATTTCTTTGTTTTGATCAAGGCTGAAAGTGGAACGTCCTGGGATTACAGGTGTGAGCCACTACTCGGCTAAAGTTGTTTTTGTGTGATTTCACCTGCTATGTTGGTTAACCCTGGAGACCCGGCTTAGATATCATCCTTAAAGGTTTAATTAAGATCAAGATGGAGCATTTCTCCCTGTTTAGTCTTCAGCAGTGAGAGTGGTTACTTAGCACCCCAGAGCCGTAGTGGACCCGCCGGAGGGCGGTGGTTTGCGGGGTGTCCGGCGGCTGTGTTTCCCTCCACTATGAGCGGGGTCCGGAGCACCTTAAGGCTTTTGAAAACACGCAGGACCCGGTGCTTAGGAAGTGTTACCTGACACCCTCCCCGCTGCCGCCCGCTTCAAATGTTCGCCCCGAGCCTCACGGGCCTGAGACCCGTGTCTTGGGGCTGCACCGCACCTGCGCGCCCTGCAGAGGGGCATGGGAACAGGAGCGGGCAGCCCCAGGCCTCCCACAGTGGCGGCCTCCGCACAGCTGCTATGGGGCTCAGCTTGGGGCAGAGGGAAGGGCCCCGCCATGCTGGGTAGAACTTCCCAGGTGATTTTGATTTTGTGTATTTTTGTTTTGATTTTTGATATTGAGGACTGAACCCGGGCATTCCACCCCCAAGCTGTACTCCCAGACCTTCTCATTCCTCACTCTGAAACAGGGTCTAGCTCAGTTGCTGAAGGTCTCACTAAATGGCCGAGGCTACTCAAACTTGCGATCTTCCTGTCTCAGCTTCC